>NC_080678.1:41797485-43047485 GCF_030445035.2 Dasypus novemcinctus | reverse complement strand
TGGATTGCCAGATAGGGACCACGTGCAGGGAGCCCCGTGCAAAACCAGCCCCATGTTGTCAGGGCTTCACAGATGCACTCCTACTCCACCACCATGTGATTGGAAAGCCATCCCTTCTAACAGCATCAGATATGATGCCTATTAGTACATTTGCATTTTACAGCTTAAAATCTGCCATGAAAGTCAGCATAAAGTCTACTTCTTCAACGTGTCTAAAAATTTTTGATTATAAAGTATTCTATATGTCTAAGCATTTTAATCTATTAAGAATCATCCCCATTTACCATGGACAAAACCAAGACACAGAGAAATTAGGTGACTTGCCCAGGTCACCCAGCTTGGGCATGGCTGTCTTGGGACACTACACTTGACGGATTGCTCAGCCCCTAAGAGGCTTGGCTAGAACCAGAGAGGGAACCACAGCACACTGAGCAGGAAAGAGCCAGGAACACAAGCTCAAAGAAGCGCAAGGTGTGAAGCGGGCCCAGGGCAAGATGGTGGGTGTGGACCAAGAGAACCAGGTCCCAGGCTGTGGGCATGTGACCCTAGCAAGTTCAGATAGAGAATGTGAGGCACATGGAGGAGGGGACTTGCCCAAGGTCACACAACTACTGAGAAGGCAAGAAGAGACCCAGGAGATCCAAGGGAGACCCAGAAGGAGGAGGTGAGAGGAGTTTTAGATTCAAATCCCAGAGGAAGGGCTAACAAGGAGAGCCTCTGGCTGGAGGAGTCAGGGTCTCAGATTTGACTGGGACAGAATGGCAGGCTGCTCTAAAGGTTTGGGTGAAAGAGGTAACCAGGAAACGCAGGGCCATTCCCCTCCTACCCTTACGCCACTCTCCTCAGCCTAGAGGCCTGGTCATTCATTGAGACTGGAATGCCCCAGGGGAACATCTTGCCCACCTCCCAGAAGGCTGCTCCCTCATTTCCCAGAGTGGGGCAGACCTAGCTGTTACCTTCCCCCCAGGCCTCCCTTTCCATCGCCCTCTTCTGGCCACTCTTAGCATCAGTGCAACTGGGAGAAGCCAATGTGTTGGGATCCTGGGATGGCTGTAAAGAATGCATAGAGCTGGCTAGAAACACTCCAGAGATCCTCTACCTTCCAGGACTGCTGGCTTCCATCCTGTTCTGTGAAGTCACAGAACAGGCATGTCCCTATTATCTGACTTTGACTTGGGTATCCTGGTCTCTCACTCCCAAATTACTGGAAAAAATGAGGCCCCACTGGGCAAACCTGCCCCAGGGTTATCCCCCAAGGCTGAGATGGGGAGCTGGGAGCTCTTGCAGACAGACCAACAGATTCACAGTGCCCAGAACACCTGCCACACCGCAGGCGCTTAACACATTCCTTAATAAATCATTGCCTCCCCAACGCCAAGCCTTAGCTGCCCACCTTGCTTCCTGGAGCCCCCAGCTTGCACCCAGCAGACTCCAGGACCTGACAGGTGCAGGGTGGTGACTGATCCATCCCCCGCCTCATTTTCCCAGATGCAGTTCCCTCTTTTCAGGGCAGGCCACCATTCCATGCTGCTCACAAGGACCCTTCTCCCGGTTGAGAGTAAGGTCCCATGAGGAGGAATATTCAGTCAGGGTACACTACCTGCTGGTCTTCTCTTGAATTGCCCAGGAACCAACTCTTCTGTCCACCTTCCAAACTCAGAAGCCCCACAAGGTAAAGCACTAGATGAATATTCTGGAGGAATCTTTCCTTACGGTCTGACTCAGTCCCTCAAGACCCTTTGATCTTCGACCTTCACCAGATTCTCAGGTCTCACAAAGCCCCCAAGGTCCTCCAGCCTCCTGGTAACCAGCCCTTCCCCAGGCTTCACCCAGATCTGACCCACCCAGATCCCAGAGCCACTGCAGTAACAGTAAAGAGTTGTGAGGCCATCAACATTATTCATGATTACATTTGCAGAGAATTTCCCCATCAATCATCTGGGTCATCCTGTAATTATTGTCCCCAATTTAGAGAGGAGGACACTGAAGCTGATAGAGCTCTGCAGAGTGAAGGAATAGTACCACTGCCCGGGGCATTCACACACACTTGGCGGGTGCACCCTGCCCCTCTGCAGATGGAGGCTGGGCTCCGTATTCTTTGCGCTCATCTCGGCGGGCTGCCGTGTGACACTGAGCCGGACAATGCCCAGAGATAAACACGACTCCCCGCGAGTCCCTGGTCACTGGCCAGGAAGGGCTCGGCCGGCCTCTGGGACCATTAAGCTCCCGGGAGAGGGTGAGGTGAGTGCTCCTATGTCCCAGTTGGGGCCTGCTCCCACTCATCCGCTCTCTCAGGAACATGCGCTCGGGCCTTTCTGGACTAACATCTCAAGGATTCTGGCTCGAATCAGCTTCCCCTCGGGACAAACGAGCCGGCTGGGGGCTCGTGGGAAGCCGGAGCTGCAGCGCCGGGTCTGCGATTTGCGCCAGAAAGACCCGCGCGTCCCGAGGCGCGGCTGGCTGACGGGATTAGAGCACCTGCTGGCTTCCATCTCCGCCCTCCCGGCGCGACCCCCAGGCCGCCACCACGCTGAGGGGACTACAGGGAAGTTTGCAGCAACTTGAGTCATGCACATTCTCCCTCGGCGCCCCTTTCCCATCCGCTACTGTAAAGCGTTTCTTTTTGTGAATTCTCTTCCCCAAAGCAACCACAAGATCTTGGGAAACTTTGTACGAAATTTAGAAGTGACGTGAAACCGGGGCCAGCCACTGCGCCCGGCCCGGGCTCGCCCTGACACCTGGCTGTCAGACGGCCCGGCCCCCGGCGCCCTCTCGCTGGGGCGGCCGCCCTGATTCGCGTGGGTAAAGCTCCCGCGGTCGCCGCCCGGGCCACGCCTCAAACCTGGGCCGGGACGCTCCAGGCTCGGAGTGGTATTTAAGCAGCTTCTCGGGGCACGGTTTTCCTGGGGGGCGCGGGGGCCTCGGGGAGGAGGAGGCCTGCCCCCACTTCCTCTGCATTTCAAAGGTAGTAAACTTCGGCCGGACTTCTCCGGCAGCAGCGGCGGCACCTACCGGCTTTGCACGGGTCGTGGTAGTGCTCCAGCTGCTGCTCCGCGCCCTCGTCGCCTTCCAGCGCCGAGTAGTCCGAGGCGGCGTCCGAGCGCTCCCCGGGCCCCCCGGCGTCGCGGGGCAGTGGCAGCAGCAGCAGCAGCAGCAGCAGCAGCAGCAGTGGCACCAGGGCCCCGAGCGCAGCCGCCCGAGCCATGGTTGCGAGGAGCTGGTGGGGGGCCGAGGGAGTCGCGTGCACGGGAAGCTCGGCCCGGGCAATGGACTGGGCACAGGGTCGGGTAGGACCCGGCTTGGCGGCTACGCGGGGCTGCCCGGCATGGTTCGGGCGCGGGGTGAGCAGAGCGCGGTGCCCACTGTCCAGGGCGGGACGCCCTAGAAGCCGCCACTCGGAGCCACTGGCCGGGTGGCCGAGGCTGCGGCTGCTGCGACTGTGGCGGTGGCGGCGGTGGCTGGAGCAGTGGCCGCTCCGCCCCTCTCCACCCGGGCTGGACCACACAGCCCTCGCTAGGGGCCCCGCGCAGCCAATCACTCGAGCGCCCGAGGCGAGGCCCCTCCCCTCCCCCGCACCTCCGCAACTTCGGAGCCAGGAGAGCCAAGCAAAGATGCCGAAGGCGAGGGCGCCGAGGCCGCGGCGCTCCCACCCAGCCCAGGTCGCCCTTCTTTGGGAGACAACCCGGCCTCCAAGTTCTCAAGAACGTTGCTCCTGAAGATCAACTTGTTTTATTCTAACTCTCTTTCCAACTCCCGGATGCACACGTGGACAAATGCAGGTAGCAGTGGTCAGAGCTCGGCGCGCAGGAGCAGGAGCGCGACGTGCGCGGTGCGCCTTGCTGCCGACTTGCTCGGTGTTTTCGGACAATCGTTCCTGTGCAGGGATGAAGGGAATCGTCTCTCAGGTCCCTTCAGCGCGGAAAAACCAAGGATTACTATTCTCAGCTTTTTCAACAGGCGGTTTGTGTCTTCACCTTGCAGTTCTTCATCCCCTCTTTCAGGTGTGAAGGGTGTTTGCCGAGGTGTCCACATAACCTAAGGTAGTGCCTGCTGACATGTAAGGAAGAATGATTTAAAATGACGGATTTCCCTTCTAGGAGACCCCATCCTTTAGTAAAATGATCTAAGATACTTCACGCAGACAAATGAACAAATAGCCTGTGCTATTTGTGTTAACTTAGGGACATGTTTTATTAAACAAGCCACTCACCATTAACTAGTAGTAAAAAATGACCAATTTACAAAGTTTGGTTATTTGTTGCCAATTAAAAACAAATGCCCAGCAATTTAGGAAAAAAAAATAGAAATTTGAAATGTACTATTGTGCCTTAAATGTAAAAATGGTAAGAACTGTTTTTACAATATTTAGACCTAAAAAGTATTATTACAGTTACACTTTTTAAAGACCTTTTTATGCAAGTAAAATTGTCCTAATCTAGAAAAATCTAGAAAAAACACTCCAACGTGTGGAGATTTTAGCATCACATCCAGGATAATCTTTTTCACTTAAAATGGAAGCAGAAAGATGGACTAAACATTCTCTTGGGTTTTCATGTGACTTCACTGGCTCAGAATAACTTACAGGGACCCCAGACTTGGTTGGATTTTATACACAACTCCGAATTTCTTGCATTATGGTCACCTGTCTTCTCATCTATTAACGAAGATAACACATCCTTCAAACCAGTAAATGCTTAAAAGGTAACCACAGGAAGGATACTGTTGGATATTTTATCCTGCTCTTAGAAATCCAAGTTGACCCTGCTTCATGCTACTTGAGTTTTCATCAAATGGGCACATACAGGATAGAGCCAGATTGAGCAAGATCTGGTTAGGAACTGGTAAGTGGAAAAGAAGGAATCCGGGGGGGGGGGGGGGGTGGCAGGGAGGGGGGAGATGAATGACACCAAATGGCAGAGAAGGCCAAGTGGCCAGCAAACAGGCAATAGGTGTGGAAGGGGGTTGAACAGCATTTCTGCCTGAATACTGGAAGGAGTCAAACCCAACGCCATAGTTCTCTGTATTCACCCCAGTGAAGGTCACCACCTGTCAGTAGACAAGTCCACAAAGTCAACATTTAAAAGGCCTAACAAACTTGTGACACTTCCAGGTCTCCAGATGAAACAAGGCAAACCACCAACTGGCTTCCTCATTAGCAGGGAATTCCTCTGGAAAATAGACATTAGAGGTGAGCTCTTGTGCAAGTACCAACGTTGTGAGCTTTTCTACTGCCTATACTCTCCACCTGAGAGAAGCTGCCAGGTCTTCTCACCAACTTCCTTTGTCCAAATATTTTGAAGACAATGGTGCTCCTGGATGAGCAAACTGCACTGTTTTCTATCAGAAACCCTGTCTATGTTACTTTGGCTACCAACCAACACATGCCAACAGAATATCTGGATCATAGTAGAAAGGGATGATAGGGACCATTTTTTTCCTCATTGGTTCCATAGCTCCTTATTTCTCATCAACTTTATATGTTACAAGTCTAATGTGGCCTCAAATAAGTTTTAACATGTTTTCTTTAGTTTAAATTTGGGGAAAAAAAAAACCTGGAGATGTATTTAGAATGAAAGGTTTTGTGATCTAAGTCTACTCAACTTAGTCCCATCATTATACTCATAATTATTTGCCAGTTTTCTCCCCCATCTTGTGGTCCTGGGGAAAACCTGCAAGTGGATACAAACTTTCCCCCCATCTTAGTCAGACTTCTGTTCCCTGCTCAACTCATTGCATTTATTTCCCTATATGCATACCCAGGAGGCCCAGGTTCTCTTGTAGGCACTCTCAGACCCCTCCAAACCTACCAAGTTTTGCCCTCCCTAACTACTTACTTCATTTAGGCTTTCACCTAATTTTGCCTTTCCAAGTCATTATATATCATAATCTCCTCCCCTAACAAGACAGAACCTCCAGAATAAAGGGGACACTCTTCTCTACTGGCTCATTCCTTGTATTGCTGACCACTGAGGTGCTTTGAGTTTTGAAGAAATAAAAAACCTATTTAATATTGTTTTAATTTTTAGCAACTGCTTAAAACCCTTCATGACTCTCCTAAACCTTTACCCAAACTCCTTAGGGCGGCATCCCAGTCTCTCCATCCACTGTCAGGTCTCCCTCCCAAATTTCTAGCCTTGGTTCTTGCTACCTCCCTCTCCACTTTTGTTGCAATAAACACTTAGCAGTCATCGTAATAGGGTCTTGTTACTTCACACTTCCCTCTCTTTGCCTGGGATGCCTTGATAACCACACAACCCACATCTTTGAGATGGTTATCTATTAAAGTAGCTCCTACATTTATGCCACTTACATATTTCTGCCCTACTCTTTCAGTCTCTAACCTGGAGCTGACCTCGCTGACCAGCTCCAACTTGGAACCACCTTCCATATCTTTCTATAGATCCTCCTACCCTTTCACGGACCTTCAAGATTTAAGTCTCATAATCTTAGTGGCTTAGATGGAGACAAATAGAATAACCTTAATACTGCTCAGTTAAAATGACTTACATCAACTTCCCCTTACAACCATTTCCCGTTTTAAAATGTGAAACTCCTATCACCTGAAACATAGAAATGCTGAGAATGAAAATATTAATTTTAAATACCTTTGTAGAACTACATCACTATGGGCCAACATGTCCCAATGTAGGTTTATTTCCCATCCTTTTCTAATGTTAAATTTTTGATGAACTGTTTAATAAAATAGTTCTAACTTTGAAACCAAAAAGCTGGCTGCTCTTAAAGGAACGTAATAGACCCCCTCATGTCCTTAATTGTCCAACCAGGTGGAGTCATGAAAGTTTTCTGTGATCCAAATTTGTACCAATGTTAACTATTTGACTAAGAGGAACTGCCAAATATAGATGTGAACTAAGGCAGCAAATAAAATTAGAAGAGCCAATGAGGTTGACAAGGATTTAAATAACTAGTTGAAAAAGGAAAATGGAAAAAAAAGTACAAACAGACCTGGAGAAATTAACCACTGATTTTAATGTAGCACAATAAAAACAATCCCTTACATTTGTAAAGAACATGAATTCTCAATGATTTTATCTGTTCCTGTCTCCTGGAGAGAAGACACCCCCATTTTGCAGTTACAATACTCAAAAAAATCACAGGGCCCTAATTTTGATTACTTGTGTACTAGTTTCTCATCTATCAAATACAGCTATCTACCCTACCAACTTCTCAGTGAACATGCGAAATTGCTTTGATAAAGTAAAAAGTACTAAACAAATGCAATGTATTATCAATCACGACAATGACAACAAGCATTAGGGGCAATGGGGCTTAAGTGTAGGAGTCAGAGCTTGTAAATAAAAAGTCAAGAGGAGAATAAAAGAAAAATAATATTTTAAAAGACAAACCTTTTTCATTGTAGCATTCTTTCTTTTAACTTCTCTGTACATTTGAATTTTTTTTCCAAGATAAAGTTGGGGGAAATAAAAACCTTACACTTTAAACCCTTCACTTCAGGGGTCAGCAAACAACGGCCCACCACCTGTTTTTGCAAAGTTATACTGGAACACCACCATACTCGTTAGTTTGTGTTGTCTACCATGGCTGCTTTTGTGCTACAACGGCAGAATTGTGTAGTCCCCACAAGACCTATGTAGGCCCGCAAAGCCGAAACTATTTACTATCAGGCTCTTTACAGAAAAATTTTGCTGATCCCTGCTTCAACTTAATTGTAGAAAGCTATTAGTAATTTCTTCATATGCATATGCCAGTAACAATGGGTTATCCCGTTATAATGCTTAGTTCACCTCTTTCAAAAAGGAAATAAAAGATCCAAGGGAAGTACATTTAGCTTTTATTACTTTTTAAAAATCCCAACTTCAGTTAAATTAAGAAACTAGATTAGAGCCTTAGATGTATTTGATACATTATATTGGATTTCTGCTACTAAAAAGCCAGTTAGAATATAGCCTACACCAACCCGGGCTGTGTACAAAATGAAAGTAATCATAAAGCAATAATTATCTCCTTCTAAGTGTTAACAATTGTCCATACAATGGGGATTTATAGATTCAAGTCTGACACAGTTGAAAAGCTCGAGAGAGACTACTTTGCCAAATATGCTCAGTTGTTCTTCAAAAAGAATCGCATGTTATTTCTTCCTTGCTCATTTAAGCTCTTGCACTGTTTGTAACTTTCAAATGCCCAAAATTGATGAACTGGGGTAAATAAATAATATGCTGCTTTATCAGTCAATTATTAGTAAGCCAATACTTTAACATAAACAGCTTTCACAACATTTTCTTAAATACCTCTTCCTAACATAGTGAAATAAGAACGCTAATTTTGTTTGCTGTTGTCTTTGCACATTTCTGTCTACAGTTCCAATAAGAATGCCACATCAGATAGCTTTTTAGGAAAAACTCATCTGGGAAAGAAATACAGCTAGTCCTTTACCAAATTTAAATCTTACAAAATTTCTGCAGCTGTATGTTAACTTTCTGATGTCTACCCTACCTCTAAATCTAGTCTTGCTATTTCTGTATATTCCCAAATTAAGGGATATTCATAAATTTTCACTTCTCAACATCTTGATTGCAAAAAATACAGCTTCATAACTATGGAATTCTTCTGAAAATATAAAATATTAATGAATACTTGTGTTTTCATACTTCACTACTCCTTTTATTGCATGCAACAATAAATCAATAAAATGAAGCACTAAGACACGGCACCTTAAACTTAAAACCAAGAAGAAACTGCAGGGTATATAGATTGCAAATAGGGTTTTTGCTTCCAGAATTCATATGCAGAAGGCCTTCAGTACTCAGTTTTTCCTGAACATTAATACAGTTTTTTCTGTTTTACATTTGTAAGAATTCAAAAAGCTTAAAAATAACATTTATTTGCAAGACATTTGGCATATGGTAGTTAATAAACATTAAGGAAACAAAAGCTTTATCAAAATTAACAAAATTTGTGGATAAAACTTCAATAAAGTGGCTTTGGAAGAACTGGGATCTGCAACAACTACCTTTATAAAGAGGCCCATCCACTCTCAATGGAAAACATACGTGCATACCATTCATTAGGTTGAGATACCACAATATAATGAATTCTAAGTTAAGGGGCTTGATTTATGAACATACCCTGTACAATCTAGGAGTTCCAACATAATATACCATCCAACCATCATATTTCCACCTTATCCTACCCTTGTATTATAATATACATATAATACTTTCAAGTACTAATTTAGTTCAATTTCAGGAGAAATATGTTTATAGATACACAGGGATAATTTATCCTTAAGTTAAGTTCCTGATCATGTTCAAAGGATCAGTGGGTAAGGTGAGTAAATAATGTTAACAAATGAAAGACAGATAAACGACTTTAATGGTGTGGAAAAATCCCACCCTTTCATTAACTTAAATAATATTCCGTATTACTATTCTATAACTTACAGCTACGAAGCTATAGCATTACTGAATTATAATTTAAGACACACCCATATTCATCCAGCACTTCTCTGAAGCCAAAAACCAATATATATTTTCTAAAGGACTTTTCCTGGTGATTGATATTCTCTTAATGGAGCTCTCAATGTATCTGGGAACCAAGAAATTAATTTTCCACTGCATATGCCAAAGAACTTCAAACTGGGGTCAATTTAGTAGAAAGAAATGATGCACCTGAAAGCAGCTAAACCACACATTCTTTTAAAACCCTACATCTTACCTGCAAGATTAATATCATGAAAATTTCTTTTAAGATTAAAGTTTGCTGTGCTTTATGTGTTATGTTAAAAGTACTTTACATGTAGTAAAAAGTTACATATTATATGCAATTAAATATTGATTTTTAGTTTCTTTTAAGATCTAAAGGCAGGTAAGAAAGAAGAGAAAATGCAAGAACCAGTAGTTTGTTTAATGTATTTTGGCTTGAAGAAGAGACTTTACCTCCAACTTCTGATCAAATTTGTGTTTGTTCACATTAAACATACTTAGTGTTAGGACAACAAACTTTTCACTCTTTATAACCAAATTATAAGATGCGGAGTTCATCAATTTAAAGAAACATTTTGTAATGAAGGCATTTTATGTAACTACTAATGGCATGAGTTGCATATTAAGTTTTAAAAATAGCTTTTCTGAGTCTTTCTAAAAATATCAATATACAGTATTATTTCAGGTGGTCATTTGCATAGCAAACTACTAAAACTCAATGGTACTAGGAAAATTTCACATTATGGATAATTCCAGAAAGATGTATTCAAAATTAAAATCACTTCTTTTAGAAAACTGTAACCTTTATTTATTTATCTAATAGAGTAAGCTAACCACTTTTACCACATCCACTTGCACATGGTACACTAACCTGAACAGATTTTGTGCCACAATTTCATTCAAGAAGGGCTTGGACTCTTTGTAACTATATTGGATAATCTAGATGTAAGCAAGTTTGGGGATTTTAAAGTGTGGGTACCCTGTATTAGAAAAGCATAGTTTATACTACATTAAAAAAAAAAGAGGCATTCAGTAATAGCCTTTTGAACAGATATTTCAAATTGCAAACACATGTAGTTTCACAAAACAATTTGGTCAGGAAATTTTATTTTAACATTCTAAAGCAGCAATGCTTTAGGTGTTACTTTAAGTGTCCCAGACAGGATTAACAAAATTAAATGTTTCTAAATTACAAATCAAGCTCCTGTAGGAGCCTCAGAAAAGAAACAGAAAAAACAATCCCCCTCCCAAAATAAGAATGATACACACATTTTGAAGAAATTCCAATGTTCCATGCAGTGGTAGGCAAGATGTAAACAGCCCCCCAAATTCACACATTTCAGAAAAAAGTACTCCATAGTCAATCTGTACAACCAAATGCATTTGGGAATCTACACCTACATTACATTATTTAATGTTATATACACTTATTACCCACCCCCCTTGTTTTTAATAATTTCTTATGTAAAGCCTTCATTCAAACCCAAAAAAGATGTAAGACTAACCTGGGGGTGGGGGAAAGATAATCACTTTAGACATTCAGTTAAAATGTTGTTTATCTAAATCTCAAAATGTTTAATAAAAACAAGTATCTTCTCCATTTAACACTTTGCTTTCTAAAACTGTACAGTAAATTGTAGAGAGTACACCTCTATCTTCAGACTGTATCTTCTTTGGATGGAATTAAGATGTAAATGGATAATTTCAAGATAAATAAACGGGAAGTTGGTCCAAGATGACAGCAGATATATTACATGCAGGATTTAGTATTTTTTAATTCTCTCTTTAAAAAAAAAAGGATGCAGTTGAGGGGAAAAAACATCAAAAAAGAACTCAGATTCAGTATATAAAAATGTCCCACAATATGTTGGCGATGGTGGTAAAAATAAGAAAAAGTAATCTTTCTGGAACATCATTTTTCAATAACACAGAAACACTAAATGCCAGGAAGATTTCTAGTCATGTAATTTTAGCATCCAAGTTTCCCTCTATTTATTTTATTGGAACAAATGCTTTAAATAAACTATTTGTCCTCTTCACTGAAGAGAGCTGGTCTATTTCATCTTTACGAGCTAGTTTTTGGGAAGATTAGCCATGTACTGTAGTAATAATGCCTACTGCATAAAATCCAAGCATTTGCTGTGAACAGTTGGAGAAAGCAGTCAGTAAGAACCTAGGATCAATGGAAATAGATGTTACTTTAAGCCATCCACGAAACAGAGACCCACAAAGTACCCAGTGTTAAAGCCCAAATATCTTCTTGCGCTTGTTTTGCTGTGCAAGTTCCACCCCCACAAAAGAGAAATTGATCCGGAGTTCCAGGTTTTCTTGGGTCTCTAGTCAATTTTCACATTAGTATAGATTTTTCGGACAAAGGCACTTGTTCCCATGTAACCAATCGCTCCTGCAAAGATAAAATAAATTATTTTAAAACAAACATACATACAGCAGGGTCAATCATTTATGAACACTAAATGCTCTCTGCTCTGGAAAGTTATTCTTTTTTGAAGATCAAATCTTTATGTTAGTATTCACTTTGAACTTATTAAAATTTTATTATTTCCTTTGCAAATCACCTGTTACCTTCATGCACTAAGCGCGACGTGATGTAATTTTAAAGAAGAATCAAGCATCAATTATTATTTGTATAAATCAATAACAATGAGAATTAAAATACATCTTTTACAAATCAAGACGATTTGATAATAAAAATTTGACAGATGAAAAAGTGTGTCTTCTTTGATTTGAGCATATATTATTCTAGGTCTTTAAAGAAATACCAACATATGTTCCCCAAACCATGATATTTATAGAAGTATCCCAGCTAATAAATATAAAAGGAACAACATAATTAGGATATTATTACCACTAATGAATTATGTGAACTAAGCATTAGTTAAGAATGGCTGCTAACCTCACAAGGAGAGACAGTTAAACATTATGTGCCTCCTGATAAAAGGTCAAAAACCAACCTGTTAATTCTCGGCTAAGAATTCTTGAATGTGATCAAGTCTATGGATCTAACTATCATTTCGCAGGAAATACTGGAGGAGGGAGCACATATGACACCTCAGGGATATAACCAGCAAAATTCAGAGTGTAGAAGACTCTCAAGAATAAAATATAAACAATAAAAGAAAAAAAAACTGGTTTTAAATAAATTGCAAGGGAAAAGAGGGAGAATATTGATAGATTAAAAGATCCTTAAGAGACATTTTAGCCAAGCAACACATGGGCCTTACTTGGATCTTTATGCAACAAACCAACAAAACAAACAAAAAAAAGGTATTTAAAAATAAGTGGGGAGAAGGTTAGGGAAATCTGAATATTAACCAAATATGATTGTATTAAAGAATTATACCTGTCTTTTAGAGATGTATACTGAAATATTTACAGATAAATTGACATGAAGCCTGAGATTCGTGTCAGAATAAGAAGAGTGGGTGAAGGTATAAATAAAAGATTGGCCATGGGTTGATAATGTTGATATTTGGCGTTTAGGTAAAAAATTGAATGATTTTTCAATTTTGTACAAAATAAACCCGAGTTCTTGGAATATAAAAATATCTATAAAAACTTAACTAGCAACAAAAAATTAACTGGCATCCAATAACCAAATCCAATTTTCCAGATTTGCAAAATACTGTTCCCCTTTGAGCAGAGATGTGCTTGAAAGCAAAACAGTATCAACCTAGGGAATAATTTTTTCCTAATTTTATGAGTACCTCAAGAATAAGGTAATAAATATGACACTATAAAAGGAAGACACTGAATATGCTCTCAAGAAAATAAAATGTCTTGGGAGTAACAGAGATGATATTTTAATATTTTTAAACTTGATTTCCTTAAAACTAAAATGCTATGCTCAAAATATAAAGATAATAGCAGTTTAAATATTTCCCACCTTTGGTCTTTTTCTACATTAAAAAAAAATTAAGTATCTTTCTTTCCATTACCAAGTTAAAAAAAAATTTTAGCAATATAAATTGATGGATATATATAAATTTTTCATTGTGATGACATTTTACTCACTTCTAGTCTGAATGGTTCCCTACCACCACCACCATCAAAAACAAAATGAAAACAAAAACAAAATAAAAAAACAGATCATCACTGAAGGCATATAAGCCCATTACAGAATAAATGCTGGGACAGTGCCTGAACAGCAGGGATGGTATATGTGCCAAGATGTTCAGGCAGCAAGATAAAATTTCAACAGGAAAAGCACTCAAAAAATTTAGCTGGATTCATTCCATTTTCTTGTAAATATCAAGGTATTACCTCTTTTAGGTCTTCCTACATACAGAAAAAATTAGGAAAAAAAGTTTAACCATTTGTTTGGATTCTGTATTTCACCAAATGTTGGTGATTTTAAGAAGTGTTGGTGATGAGATTGAACTCAGAGTTCAGTGAGCAGTATTCTAAAGGAAGGCTAGCCAATAATACTGAAGGAAACTTCTATTGCCTAGGGATAACAAGGACATTCCCACATGACATAAATTGATTTTTAATCTTTAGTTCCTATTCATCTTTCCCTCACAGTTAGTTAAGCAATTAGTTACCACAGGGAATGGTTATCACAGCAGCTGTAAATAAAATGTGACAATAATATAGAGACTTGGGAAGCAGATGTGGCTCAACTGATTAAGAGTTTCCATCTACTACTTGGAGGGTTCAGGGTTCGATCCCCAGGGCCTCCTGACTCATGTGGTAAGTTGGCCCACATGCAGTGCTACAGCGCACAAGGAGTGCCATGCCATGCAGGGGCGCCCCCGTGTAGGGGAGCCCCATGCACAAGGCATGTGCCCTGCAAGGACAGCCGCCCCTTGTGAAAAAAGCACAGCATGCCCAGGAGTGGCTGCACATGGAGAGCTGATGCAGCAAGATGACGCAACAAAAAAGAGACACAGTTTCCCACTGCTGCTGGATAATGCAAGTGGACGCAGAAGAACACACAGGGAATGGACACAGAGAGCAGACAATGGGGGAAGAGGAGAGAAATAAATAAAAAATAAATCTTAAAAAAAAAAAATACAGACTTGTCTTCCCTTTCACTACTTTACAGTCAAACCTGACCTGTGTTTGTGTGCATGAACATTTGCATGTATGGTATATAAGAACCAAGGCCCTTTTGATAGAGAAACAAAGCAATCTTGGTACCCTTAAGGTAGCCATAAATGTCATACTAGGATTTACCTTGCAAAACAAGATTATCATCTTTCTCTTTCCATTGCCCACCCTAAAGTTAAAGGTAAAGCTATCAAAACAGAAAAACAAAGTCAATAGCAAACAATAGGAAGAGGAGAAGGAATGAATAGGTAGAACACAGAGCATTTTTAAGGCAGTGAAACTATTGTGTGATACCGTAATGATAGCAACATGACATGACTTACCAAAACCCGAAGAACTGTATACACAGTGAACCCTAATGTATACAATGGACTTTAGTTACTAAAAATGTATCAGTATTTGTTCATCAATTGTAACCAATGTACCTACACTAATCCAAGATGTTAAAAACATGTTAAGTAGATGTTAATGCTCCATATTTTTTGTGCAATTTTTCTATAAACATGAAAATGCTCTAAATTTCTTTTTTTTTAATTTACTTCTCTCCCCTTCCCCCCACCCCGGTTGTCTGTTCTCTGTGTCTACTGGTTGCATATTCTTCTTTGTCCGCTTCTGTTGTTGTCAGCAGCACGGGAATCTGTGTTTCTTTTTGTTGTGTCATCTTGTTATGTCAGCTCTCCTTGTGTGCGGCACTATTCCTGGGCAGGCTGCACTTTCTTTCACGCTGGGCGGCTCTCCTTACGGGGTGTACTCCTTGCGCGTGGGGCTCCCCTACGCAGGGGACACCCCTGCGTGGCAAGGCACTCCTTGCGCGCATCAGCACTGCATGTGGGCCAGCTCCACACGGGTCAAGGAGGCCTGGGGTTTGAACCACCTAAAGTTTCTATTTTTTTTTAAAATTATGTGACCTCTGATAAGACACATGAGAGCACAGCACCACTTTTTTAACATTCTTGCCAAAAATGAGTCTAATCATAAAGAAACAGACTAACCCACACTAAGAGATGCTCTACAAATTAACTGGCCTGCAATCTTCAAAGTGAAGAAGAGTCATGAAGGCCAAGAAAAGACTGAGGTACTGTTCCAGTCTAAAAGAAACTAAAAGAACGTAACAGGTATATGCAATGCATAATCATGAAATGGATCCTTTTGCTATCAAAGAATATTATTGGGACTATCAGCAAAACTTGAATGGCATCTCAAGAAAAAATTCAGGGATAATAAGATATCATGGGGCAACTTACTAAATTCTTACAGTTCGGGCAAAATAACTTTTTGTATTCTCTTTCCAACTTTTTACCTTTTTAACAAATTTGTGCTCATTTGAAAGAAAAGTATTATGCCAGACAAATATCAAAACAAGTAAAAAGTCTACAGTATTTTTCAAAAAAAGAAAAAGGAGAAGAATCTGAACTATGCACTATCTGGAAATGTTTCCCCAGTGCTTAGACCTTTAGTCTTACTTCATTCCTGTGAGATAACCGAGAATTAGCCTCATTTATCATTGAGTAAAAAACTGAACTAGAAAAAAAAGTTATTTATATAAGTTTCTACCTTAAGGTACCTCTGTCTGGACTCAGTGACATGAAATTGCTCTGAAATGAAAACACAAGCTGTAGAATGCCAGAGAGTGTGCAGAAACAGAGACACAAATCCCAGCAGAGAAGGAAGCCCAAGGACTTTTAGGCTCATCAATACAGAAACAGACCAATCACCATTCACTTAGCATTTACCATCTACCTGATGTTTACCCACATTCAATCACTGAATCCTAGCCACAACCTTATGAGAGAGGCATTATTTCTATATTACAAATGGGAAAATGGAGGAAGAAAGGTTAAGTAATTTGGCCTACATGACTTGGCTATTAAGTAAGGCACCAGGATGCATACCCAGGACTGAATGACCCCAAAAGCCCTTGTTCTTCCCATTCCACCCTCTGCTTCATGCAACTGGCCACCCCTTACTGCCTATTAACAGCCCTGAAACTATGCTTGGTGCTTTACACAAGTTAGTGAGGTTAATCTGAATTCCTGTGGTAAAAAATATACTGATAGCATGGAGATTTAAAGCCAAATCCATCAGACCCTCAAGTCCATGCCCTTTCCATTATCCCATGCTGCTCTCAAAAGTTTTTTTAATATATTTTCTAACACATGCTGGAGACACTATCACATGCTAATAATATTTTGATCTTTTTGGATGAACCTAAGCTAAAAAACTAATTTTTAACATGAACAAGAATATTATTTGTTTTCTGAAAACAATGCTTACAGAATTACTGGGAACAGAAAATAAAAATAGAAACCAATGAGGTGATAAATTCGGTTTTATGGGGTGAAACCAGACCCTTGAGTTTATTTTGGCGTTCCTGATGAAGTAAGAGAGAATATAATTTTTAAATTTCCAGTGACTACGTTTTTCTGGTTCTAAGACAAAGATTTACTCATGATATTCCAAGAATTTCAGAACTTACCACACATTATCCCCAAGGCTGTGCTAAATACTGCCATATATCCAAAGTAAAATGATGTTTGAAATAAGCCATACATCCTGAAATAAAACAAAATAGCTATATAGTATATCCATGTTTACTTTTAACATAAAGTTGAAAAATTTAGCATTTAAATGATAAATTCAGTTTACTAAATATAGATTGAGAAAATGTCTCCACTTACTTTGTTTTGAAAAAATAGTAGTAAAAGGAATACATGTAAACATAGATTGCAGTTGATGCAGCAGAGAGGAAACTTGTCCATTGCCTTAAAAAATAAAAGAAAGATAACTCTTTTGAATGAATAGCACTGAAACAAAGATTTTAAAGCAAAGTATTTTATGAAAATATCCATTGAAATTCTGTATATTTAGAAACAAATGAAAACACATGACACAAATATATTGACAGGGGAAAAGCCCAAGAACTGGAAGGAGAGATCCTGAATTTGGTCAAGATTCCCTGTAAGTCTCAAATAAAACCATTTCCTTTTTCAATCCTAAGACACCTTGCATTTAACATGGAGCAACACTTCCTCATTAAGCTCTTTCTATATCCAACATGTTGTATTTTTAACACAGTATCCTTCATTAACACCAAAACTAAAACCAAAATCTGCCTGATTTTTATTTCTTCTCTAAAATATTCATCATTTTTATAACTAGTGGGAAAACACCCTAAACCATCTTAAGCATCAAAATCTCTACAAAGATTTTACTCTACTTGATACATTTAAATGGCATCTTATCTTAAAATATTAGGGTCCCCAGTGGTTCTTTCCACAAATTTAAAAATTCCTTGGCGTCCACTTTAAAGGTAAGTACTTACCACCTATAATCTTCTGCATTTAGTAGAAAGTATGTGCACACAATGGTCACACAGACGGTCACAATGCACAGGATGACCAGCACCAGCATCATGAAACCATAGACATAATAGATCTTATATGCCCAGAAAGATGTAAAGATGAAATACCTAAATAAAATGCAAGACATGAATTTCTAGTCTTTACTCTTGAGGCTCACTCTGCTTTTGCTAAGTCTCACTTACATTTTGCAGTTCCTACTTTTTTTCTCATTTAAATGTTTTTCTTTCAAGCAACTACCAATAGTTTCCCTTACCCTTTGTCATTATCAACTCCTCCAAAATTGTCTCAAATATTTTTTATTGGATAACCTTTCAAGAACAGATTCTGCAGCAGAGTTTTCATCTCTAAACAAACTGAAAAAATCAGAATCTTAAAGGAATAAAATGTGTAAAAGAATGAAAACAGCTAAAAATCTGTACTTATAAGTTATTAAAAAAAATAATCTCCATCATTCTTTCATTTCTGGATATACTATTCAAGCAATGTATTCTATATTTCATAAAGTACCTTACTAAATAGGAAAATGTTTGTTACAAGTAATAATGTAGAAAATTAGGAAGAGGGAAAAAATTAGGAAAAGAGGGTCCCAAGAAGATTCACAAGTTATCCTCAGAGGACATATGGGGAAGGGTAATAAGATTTTACATTCAGAAAATCACCATTCATTCTAAGTCTGCTCTAAATCCATTACTCAAGTTATCATTAAATTAGAACTGAGCCTTTTTTAGACACCTTTTCTTTTTCTACTTTCTTTTTAGTTCATTTATTTTTTATTCATTCTTTTGACAAATATTTACAGAGACCCTAGCACATATTAGGGAAGCAATGAGAATAGAGCTGTGAAGATGGTAAAAATCTCTGTTCTCAAGGAGATTACGGTCTAGGGAGGAAATATCAGTAAAGGGGCAATCACAATGCACTATACCAATGCATACAGAAGGGGCATCTTACCAGTTTGGCTGTGTAAGGCTAGGAGGGTAGAAGGAAGAGTCAGATAAGACGTATGTGGTAAAGTGAGCTGGAAGAATATCCCAGGCACAGGGCCAGCAAAGGCAAAGGCTCAAAGAAGGCAAGCTGACTGTATTTTGAGAAACTCAAAGTAATTCACCAAGGCTAAGACTTTTGAAGAGCTAAAAGGCCAGATTCTAGTCCTCGCAGATGATGTTATAGAGACTGCACCTTACCTCGATGAAAATGAAAAGGTTTTTTAGCAGAGAAGTGACATGATCAGACTGACACCCTTAGAAAGATCACTTTGACTAGCAGAAGGACATAAGTTTGAGGGTAGTTGAATTATCAACAGAAGTTAAAGATAAAGCAGAGAGGCTATCTAATGAAACAGAGTACCTGAGGAAGCAGGAAGAGACATTATCAGAGGACAAAGGAGGAGGGGGGAGGGGGAAAAATTAGTCAGAGGTCAAGTCAGGGTGGAAAACAAAGAGCACCAGACTGGAAGCACAAAAGTACCAAAAACTGGCTTTTAAACCATAAGCCACAGCGGCACACACTCCCTGGCCTCTCTAAACACTGCCTAATGCCCACAGTGTACAATATTATATAAACCAATAAACATGCAAAGAAGGTGCTGTGGTTTCTATGAAACTTTATATTGAAAGTTTTGAAAAAATTCAACAAGGTGAGTAGCTAAAGTTATAAAATTAGGTGTGCATTCACTGAACAGTATATTTAAAAGTGGATAATACAGGAGATTTCAGGTTGTATATACATTACCAGGCTGAAAACTGGGGAAAAAAACAAAACAAAAAAAACCCAGAGAACTATACAATAGCAAGAAGTATGAATCCTAATATAAACTATTGACTATGGTTTATAGTATAATTATAACATTGTTTTATCAGCTGTAACAAAGGGAACACACTAATGCAAAACATTAATAATGGGGTATGTGGGAACTACATACTTTTAAACAAAGTTGTGTGTGAACAAGTGAACAACAACAAAAAAAGTAGCAATGCTACTAATAAATAGAAGACAATGAATGCCCCCTTGAAAAAATAAAATTAGGTGTGGGTAAGATGACTATAAAAGATGAGGGTGGGAGGGTTGCAGGAAATACAAAATTCTAGGAGGATTCTGTACTTAAAATGCTCTAGACTCTTAATATTCTCACTCCATTTTTAAAAGACTAGAAAACACATAGGATATATTATGAATGTCAAAAGAAAAAAAGATGGAAACTCCAAACAGTAGATAACATACTCAGAAAAAAAAAGGCCTTAGAAAAAGAGACAGAAAAAAGGTGAAGAATGTATAATTAATTATTTTAAGTTAAAATGTTATGTATGTACCATTTTTTTGTAATTCCCCTGCAATTAATCAACTACCAGATCCAAGCATATCCATTAAGAAGACTTCTACTGTACAGGAGCAAATCAGCAGTGGGGACTCTGGAAACATACAAGGGTATTTTGAGTTGTCACAATGATGGGCATTTGGTGGGCAGGAGACAGGGGTATATGACCATAGAACCTGAAAACAGGATATACAAAGAACTGTCTTCCCCAAAAATACACAGATCATTTCCATCAAGGAAAATTGGGAAAGAAGATGAGGAAAAAAAAACTGGGGGTCTTTTATTTTGCAGTGATGACCAAGGATGCAGATATGAATCATGGTGGGACTCACGTGGCACAAGGTGGCATATCCCTGGCCCCCTAAAACATATACGCATCCCAGCATTCCACAGACCACTATGAGAGAAGTAGGAATGACTACCCATCAGAAGATGTCCTGGTCTAGACTAAATAGCAAGCAATGGTTTACCTAGGACCAAAGACCCTCAAAAATATTCACAAAAAACAAAACCAGTAAAATTCCTTACAACATGCATGTGGTCAAAGGCTTGTCTACCATCCTCTAGCACAAACGTTTTGATTTCTAAAATCTCCTACTAAGTGAGAGAACGTAAAAGATAAACTTCACCTAAATATTTGAGAACAGGGCAGACAAGTACTGTCTGACAGCCTACACAGAGCCACTCTGCAAGCCAAAGAATGAACGGACTAACTTTATTAGATGCCCTCCCACCTGATGATTCTAAACTTAATCAAACTCCTAAGTTCTCTTATGATGAAGTCTTCAAAACTTAAGTATATCATCGAAACTTACATTTCAATAAAGATTGAGCCAAAAGGTAAAATTCCTCCCAGGCAAACAATGACTGCAGGCTCCATGAACCTGGAAAATATTAAAATTAACAGTAAATTTCTAATACGACTTTCATTTTATATCATATAAATCCTGCTGGTAGAAAGAGATGCTTGCTTATTTAAAATAATCACTAAAGGACAGAAACAAATCAGTAAAACTAAAAGTCAAATCCAAAGACACACAATACATAGGAGAAACTTAAAAATTATTAAAGCTAGCCACAGGTTGTAGCCAAAATTCTTTCCAGCACTAAAGGCAGAGAAAGAATTATTAAAGCCAAGAAAGATCCTAAGTATTTGCTCCTGTTCTACCAGCTCTCAAAAATTTCTAAGAACTCTTAAGGCATTTACTACAAAACATCACAGGGAAAGAAAATATGAGTCCTGAGACCCTTATTTGAAATATTATTTCCCAAATGGTGGCCTTGTCATCTCTTTGCTCCCTCTTTTCTTGGTTCTTTACTTCCTTTTCCTACAAATTGTACAATTAAGGTATGAGTTCTAAGTTATAATGGTGTTAAAGGAAAAATAAAAAATAAAATTTAAACCTCATTCTTTCACTCGACAGTGACTGATTGCCATCAATAAATTCTCCACCTGGAATTCTTCTCTCCTCTTATACTTTTCCTCCTGCAAGCCCTTGCTCAAGTGTTCTCTCCTATAAAGGCTTCTCTGAGTCTCCCAGAAAGAGGGGGCCCTTCCCCCATATTTTCATTACCTCCTGAACGTAACTCCACTGCAGCACTTACCACATTATATTATAACTGTCTAATTACATACATAGCTCACTTCACTATATTATAAAACCCTGGCAGGAAGAAGCTATTTATCTAGGTATTCCAAGTGTCTACTGTAGTATGTGGCATATAAAAGACACTTAACTAGTATCTCTGGAATGAACAAACTAACAAATTGCTTAAGAACAAAACCAAAGGATTTCAGGGCTGAAAAAAAAAAAACTTAAAATCATTTAACCTATCTAGTTTTTTTCCCTCGTTTTATACGAAACCAAGGCCCACAGAGGTTAAAAGATTTGCCCAAAAAGATACAGTCATGGAGAGCCAAACCTAGTACTCAGATTGTGGTTCTCCTGTGATTATATAAAGAAAATGAAGATACACACAGGCCCTTCCTACATCTAAATGTTGCCCATCTAGAAAGGTCCCATGTTGGTCCTCCCTCTCCTTACTGAGTCCCAGGAACTTCTGAGATTTCTGACTTGCTTTTCCTTTAACCTTAAATTAGCAAGTACTGTTTCATTCAGCTTCCATTTCTCTCGTTATAAAATATACAGAACACTTATAACCTGTTTGTATAAGTACTGAAACATAAGTTACATTTATAATGTGGTAAAATACCTAGAAACAGAGGTTCTCTTATACATATACTTTACTATGCATATGAAGAGTCTATTGCACAGCTATTCTCATGAGGAATATAATAAATGTACAGAAAGATTATTCTATTTTTGTCTCCTACTACAAAATTGGAAAATGAATTAATACACAGTGGTATAATTTTGAAGGGCAAAACATATATAATGAGTTCATATTATATTCAAATTTGAACTTAAAAATTAGAAATGTAAAAATACTAATGACATCTCATTTTGCTTTCACATTTTGAGAAAACACAAATCTCCCCAAATTAAAAATCCATCAAGAATCATGGTTTAAAAGCTGACTGGTCTAATGAACCATAAACTGTGTTTACATTATTATGATAAAGGTACTTCTTTAGCTGTTAAAGAGAAATACCTGCCATTCTTTGATGGGATTTTGATGGGATCTTGAATTATATAGGGACCTCAAGAACACATTCTGTGGATAAAATGTTACAGACATGTTTTTAAGAAATTCTATACTATCCCAAATGTGAAAAAAAAGAATGTCAGAAAATTACAGTTTGTGTCAAATCCTAATTCATCTCAATCGGCAGGATATATATGGCTAGAAATGTCAGTATTATTCAGAATAATAAAATACCTGGAAAAGAAAATAAAATTATAAGCCAGGGTTGGCAAACTTTTTCTGAATAGTCCAGACTAAATATTCCAGGCTTCACAGGTCATATGGTCTCTGTCATAACTCTCTGACATATCATATATGATGCTGAAGTGTAAAAGCAGCCAGAGACATTATGTAAAAACATGGGTGTGACTGTGTCCAACAAGTTTATTTACAAAAAAAAAGCTAGATTTGGCCCCAGGGCTGTTGCAATAAACACTTGGAACCATAGTTCCCACCTACTCCTCTATTCTAGTATGCTTATCTATGCTTTTGACTTATCTGTAAATGACACCAAAATTCAGAAAGTGAAATAAGTTATATACACTAAAGCCTTAAGGACTTAAGTACTGTGAGAAACAATCACATAAGATTTTGCATTCTCTTTACCATTTTTTCTCCGGTATAGGACGAGGCACAGCATTGACACGACAAGGAAAGTTGGGCTGACCTGACAAATTTCGGCCAAGTATTGTACCAACAAGATTCAGAGGAAGAATAACAAAAAAACAGATGCAACAAACGGCCACCTGTAAATTAAATAAAAACGTGTATAATTAGAGAATAACAACATTAACAGGAATAAATATAAGGGACATTTAAAAATATTAAACATAATTCAATCACAAAAGAAAATGTTTAAGTTCAATACGGGCTAAAATGCAAGATACATATAATGAAAATAGGAAAAGAATGTGCTTTAAAATACTAGAATTCAAATAAATAAAAGTTGAACTAGTTCCTAGTCATATTAGCTCCCCATTTGTCCTAATTTCCATTCTGTCTCTGCTATACTCCTTTTTCTTTGCATTTCCGCTGTCATGTTTTAACATATCTATCCGTTATCTTCCACCACTATAAATAATTTCTTATTTTGGTTCCATTTTATAGAGCTCCTGACACATACAAGGAGCTTTATATATATTATCTCCCTATTTTACAAATTATGAAAATGAGACTCAGAGTAGTTTCCCAGAATCACACAGATAGTAAGTAGCCTGACTAAAATTTCAATTCAGATTTTCTTGTCTCAAAAACCATGTTTTTTTTACCCCCCTATTCTATGCTGCTTTGGGATCTTAACAATAGAAGCAATTCTCTATGTCTATTTTTGGATCATTACTAAAATAATACAAATATTTTCTGTTCACTATTTGTTCAAAGTCTAAAGATACAGGGAAGACTATATAGATTCTAGAAGCAAAACGGTTTTTGTGATTTTCTTTTTCATAAGTAAATCTTGATATACAAAGACACACATTCAGCACTTTCCTAGCTAGCATTTGGTTAACATTTCTTCACTATGAACTTCGGAGTAGGACTGAATCACCTCTAAGGTCTCTTTGAATTGATGCATTTTGTGGTTCTAATAAATGAAAAGTAAAACTGAAAGAAAAGCAAAAGGAAAATTGTGAAGAAATTGACAGAAACGAAGAAGTATGGCGTAGAAAATCCTCTGTGATTGCATGAGAAGGAAATAATTTATTTTGAAGCAAAGCTAGTTAAAACTTCATCTTCATTACATTCTTTTGCATTTAAGAAAACAAGCCAAAGGGTAACATCATCTTCCTTTCATATACAACTTGCACAACTATGTGAGAGTTTAAGAGAGCTCTGAATCTCATTTTAGTGAGTCTTGGGAACTCAATTTATTGGTATCTCAGTATAGATTCATTAATAATATGAACTTATGCTCATATAATAAAGTAAGGATACTATACATGTGAAAAATAAGCAGGTGTTTTTAAGATCTTCTAAAATATAGTAACAGATTAAGAATTATACCTGTTTCATGCATATTATTTATGGAGTATGAATTCTGTTGCAGTTTTTGTTATTGATTGCCTTCTTAATTACTAATTTGCTATCATTAAGTATACAAAATTCATAAAACTTAACACATTGTAATAGAAATATATATATTTCTCCCTAATTATCAGAACTCTAATTTCAAATATGAATTGAAGAGGAAATGAAGGAAACATCCAGATGTGGAGTCACATGGTCTAGTAAAAGTGGTTTTCAGACTGTTCCATAAAACCCTCAGGTCCTGCTGAAGAGTTTCAGGAATTCCAGAAATAAATAATTTGAATTTTTTTTTTTGTCTTGTAACATTTTATCAGAAAATTTAAAAACATATATAAAATTTGAAGAACTGTATGGGGAGCACCCATATATTCACTATCTAGATTCTATAATTAAAACATTACTGTATTTGCTTTACTGCAAACAGTTTTAATATTTTTTAAAGTTTTTCAAACATTTTTAACCGTAATAAAAATACACATTCAAATGTGTTCTGTACAAAATATTCATTATTTGGAGATCCCATAACCTACTCATTTTCACGCAAATCTCAGAATTTTTCCCTGTTATCACTATGTATATATTTGAACTTCTTATATATATGTCATTGATGAGGAGACACTGGTCTTTTGTTTTCCCCTCCCCACCCCAATTCAGACCTCTACATATTTGCTCACTAAAAGTTGTACAAGCAAATGCATTACTACAGCACATGTGTCATAGCCAATTAAGTGGAAGGTGAAGTGAGGGCACATATTGCCTTTTGTTCTCATTCAAAAGATAACAGTTCATAAAGAAAGCTATAATCAGTCTCACTAAAATATTATCCACTGTTTTTCATTTGTTAAATTTTTTTCTTTTCTTATCTGGAAAAAATTTATATATATATGATTTTTAATCTGAGCAGTGTTAGAAACTATTAGTACTTAAACTGTGAAATCATTTCCTACACCTTTATTTTCAAGTTCTGGAAGAGTTTACTTCAAAAACACTCTAAGATTGCAAGGCAATCTGTACTTAAAAAAAAAAAAAATCACATAGAACTAACTCATCCATGAAGGTGTGATTTTTCTTGATACTTACATCCAATCAAAATAAATTGGCTGCTGAAAAGATATGACTGAGCTGTTATTCATATCCCTTGATATGAGATTTGTACTTATAACTTTATTGTTCTCACAAAATTGAGTGCTAAATTTTTGAATTTGCAAAAATATTTCCACTAATAAAATCATGATTTCATTTGCTGTGTTGGGCTTCCACATTAATGATTTATTTAAAATGAAATTTAGCAATGAAGAGTTCAAAAACAAGTAGTCTAACACACTGGTGAAAACTGGAACTCAAATCAATACAAGGCCTGCTGCTAGCCACTCTTCAATAGGCCAAAAGAGTGAAAGCAAGTAGTGCTTGCTAGAGGAAACACTTACTACAGGTTGAAGGCCTTCCTAATCTACTACAAGAAGAGCAAGTTAGAAAGTCAATCAGTTGTGTTTTTTTTTAAAGATTTATTTATTTCTCCCCCCTCCCTCCACTGTCTGTTCTCTGAGCCCATTTGCTGTGTGTTCTTCTGTGTCTGTTTGTATTCTCATTAGGCAGATCCAGGAACTGATTCTGGGACCTTCTGGAGTGGAAGAGTGGTGATCATTCTCTTGCGCCATCTCAGCTCCCTGGTCTGCTGCATCTCTTATTGTCTCTCCTCTGTGTCTCTTTTTGTTGCATCATCTTGCTGTGTCAGTTCTCTGCGTAAGCCAGCACTTCTGCGTGGGGCAGCACTCTGCGTGGGCCAGTTTGCCACACGGGCCAGCTTGCCTTCACCAGGAAGCCCTGGGTATTGAACTCCGGACCTCTTATATGGTAGATGGGAGCCCAACTGCTTGATCCACCTCCGCTTCCCCCAATCAGTTCTTAATACCCCCAAAGACGTACTCAGCTCTTCTCAGTCTCAGTCAGAAACCAAGAATGTGGCTATTGCTTATTTACCTTTGCTTCTAGTCTGGCCTTTTATGAAGTCTATGGCATGATAGAATAGAAAGGGAAAATGCCATCTATTTGAGGATATATTGGAATACTAAAGGAGAGGAATATTTTTTAGCATAGCAATAACTGTTTATAAGTACAGTGACATCTTAGGAAATATTTCATTCTTATTAATCAATATGTTTAAGCATCTCCTAGACACCTGCTCAGAGTAGACAATTTCTACCATCTACTTTCTAGCTCATATGTTTTATGACTCTATATCTATATAAAAATTATGTAGACTTAATTCAAGCATTTCTACAATCAGACTTATTAATCAGGGCATCACCAGCTGAAGCACAAATGGCTGTAAGAGGCATATTATATCCAGGTATTTTCCACATGCCAATACATAACTCTATACGTATTTTGTTTCTTGGGCCACTTCAACACTACAGTGAAAAAAACACTATTTGATGTTAAAAATTTATTCTTGAAAGCTGGCATTACCCAGACACCAAAACCATAAAAAAGACATCATAAGAAAATTACAGACCAATAGCCTTCATAAATTCAGATGAAAACAAAAATTTTTTAAAAACCCAAAATTTCAGCAAATGAAATCCAAAGATATATAAAAAGGATACATCATGATGCAGTGAGGTTTATCAAAGAAATACAAAGTTGGTTTAAGATTTGAGTATCAATTAATGAAATTCACCAAATGATCAAACTAAGAAAGAAAATCATAAATCATCTCATAAGAAGCAGAAAGAGCAGTTCCAAGATCCAACATCCATTCACAATAAAAACTCAACAAACAAGGAATAAAAGGGAACTTCATCAACCTGATGAGGGGCATCTTACAAAAAAACTACAGCTAGTGTTTTACTTAATGTCAAAAGACTGAATGTTTTCCTCCTAAGATTGAGAACAATGCAAAGATGTTTGCTATAGCCACTTCTAGCTAGTGTGATGAGAAAAAGAAATAAAAGGGATACAGATTAGAAAGGAAGAAGTAAAACTTTTTTTTTTTTTTTTTTTTTTTTTACAAATGATATGATAATCTGTGTACAAAAAAATCCTTGGGAATCTACAACAAAGCAACCGAAACTACTAAATGAGGTTAGCAAGGTTTGCAGGATACAAAGTCTATATATAAAAAGCAATTGCTTTTTTAGATACTAGCAATGAACAACTAGAATTTGAAGTGAAAAAAAAAAAAAACAATGCCGTTTACAAATGGCACAAAACATATGAACTAATTAGGGATAAATTCAACAAAATATGTACAAGATCAGAACACTGAAAACACAAAATGCTGCTGAGAAAAATTAGATAACTAAGTCAGTCAAGAGATACACTGTGTTCATGAATCAAAAGACTCAAATTGCTAAAATGTCAACTCTTCCCAAACTGATACACAGATTTAATGCAATCCCAATCAAAATCTCAGGAGGCTTTTTGGAGAAATTGACAAGCTGATTCTAAATTTTATACACAAATGCAAAGGACCTAGAACAGTTTTTTTGAGGAAAAAAACTGACTTCAAAACTCCTTATTACACAGCTACACACATTCAAAATAGTGAGGGCATCAGGATAAAGACAAATTGATCAATGAAACAGAACAGAGAGCTCAGAAATAGATACACAAATATACAGTCAACTGATTATTAAAACAATTGATAAGGCAAGTCAACTGAGAAAGGACAATCTTTCCAACACAGTGCTGGAACAACTGAATGGTCCTATGAAAACACACACACACACAAACACACACACACCTTTGACCTTTAACTCATATTATATACAAAATTAACCAGAAATGGGTCATAGGTCTAAATTTAAGACCTAACGCTTTAAAATTTGTAGAAAAAAAAAACTTACAAGGAAATCTTAGTGACCTTTGTTTTGGCAAAGATTTCTTCAATAGGACAGAAAAAACACAAGCTCTAAAATAAAAGAGTATCAATAAGTTGTACTTCAATATTATTAACTATTGCTCTTTCAAAATGCACTTGAGAATGAAAAAACAAGTCATAAAATGGGGCAATATACTTAAAAAGTATGTCTCTGACATATTTTCAAAGTACAGGATTTGTATTTAGAATATATAGAGAACTCTTAAAACTCAGTAAGACAACCTAATTAAAAAATAGGCAAAAGATCTTAACATTCTTTAAAGAAGATACATAGATGGCACATAAGCATACAAAAAGATCAACATGATTAGTCATTAGGGATGTGCCAGGTAAAACCACAGTAACCACCATACCACATATCCGCTAGAATGGCTAAAAGTAAAAACTGATAATATTAAGTGTGTAATGCCTTGGAACAACTGAAACTCTCAAGCAGTGCTGGCAGGAATGTAAAATGACAAAAGCACTCTGGAACCCAGTTTAGCAATTTCTGAAAAGTTAAACTTTCATATAACAACTCAGCTATTCCACTCCCAGCTATTTATACCAGAGATATGAAAACATATGTTCTGCTTGATTTTTAATAGCCAAAAACTGAAACAGCTTTAATTTGCATTACTGGGTGAATGGATAAACTGTGGTATATCCACGCAATAGAATACTACTGAGCAATACAAAGGAATGAACTATAATACATGCAAATAAGATGGATAAATCTCAAAATGATTTTTCTGAGTGAAAGAGGTCAGACAAAAAAAGGATACCTAAGGTATGATCCCATTTATGTATAATTCTACATGATGCAAATTAAGCTATGGTGACAGAGAGCAGAAGACTGGTTACCTAAAAATGGGGCAGCAGAAGAGGGGAAAAGGAAGGGATTACAGAGGTGCAAATGTTTTTTGATGTAGCTCAGTGGTTGAGTCCCAGCCTCCCATGTATGAGGTCCAGGGTTCAATCCCCAGTACCTCCTTAAAAAAATAAAATAAAATTTAGATATGATGATTATCTTATTTTTCTTGATGGTGGTGATGGTTTCACAAATGTATACATATGTCAAAACCCAGGAAATTGTACACTTAATTAAATATAAGCTTTTTATCATATATTCCCTCCCATTCTCTGTGGTACCCCTGCCAGAACACTAAATTCAGGAACAGGTTATAGTCATCTCTGTACAGTTTTTGACCCAAAATTTCAGTTAAATATTTTCGTATCTTCTTGTACTACTCTCGACTCCAAGAACTACGCCTTAAACCTAGGACATAAGACATTAGCCCAGATATTACCCACAACCCTCTACCAATTTCCCTCTAACTTTATTAAGCTGCTAATAAAGACTAATAAAACTATTGTTCAGCAAGTTTAATCTGACATGGATTTAACAGTTTTATGTGTAATGAGGTACACATGAAAAGTTGGGAGTCCAAAGGCAAATTTCGCCCACTTTCAATATTCAGCTTAGTCCTGTAGACTAGCCCAAATGGGCAAAGCCCCTATTGTTCTGGTGCTCCTGCTGGGCAAGGAAGACATCTGAAGTAATTTTTACCATGGGTGGATTAAGCCCATAGTTGTGCAAACTCTGAGAAAGTAGGGAACTAGAGTCAAGATCACCCAGAGAAAGGGCTCAATGTCAAAGAGATCAAAGGATTGGGGAAGAGAAGAAGATAAGGTCTGGAAAAGGGCAAACAGGAGATTTCCTAGACTCCTGCATTTCAAACTAGGAGTACTCAGCCAAGAGGGACACCTGGCTTCTCAGACTCATGGTGAATATGGGCTGGGAACCTCTCAGCTGACACAGCCATCCCCAGATGATAGACACTTGTCAATGCAACACTAGAGTTTATCCTTAAACCAGGACAGACTGTCAGGTTTAGGATGAGGGCCTGAGAACTGAAAATTTTTAAATCCCCAAGTGTTTCCAATGTGTAGCCAGAGTTGAGGACCATGGGTTTTTTTAAGAATATATAACCATTTTCTTCATAATTGTCAACAAGTCAAACTACTGAAAATACAAATTTAAGTACTTAAAGTACTTAGTTAATACAGAGCAAGATCAAATATTCACCTCAAGTTTTTAAATTTCATATTCTAAACATGTTTTGATAATCTTAAATGGAGGGGAAAAAAATATTAGAACACATACCTAGTTAAAACCCAAGGCTAGTAAAATGCTTAGCATTCCAACATTCCAAGTGAGAATGCAAAATTGAGAACATGATAGTGTGCAGTTATGCCTTCTAAGCATCAACAAGTTAGTCTTCTACATGCCAAAGATCAATTTTATAAACTTTCTCTGGCTCAGTACATATTATATTCTAATAATTAGTAATTATTAAATTATCCAAAGGCAAATTACATTGAATATTAACATCTGAAACCATCCTTTTACTAACTGGTAAAATTTATAATTTCAGTAACATGAACAACTTTGATATATAATTTTCACGATTATCAAATTCAAAATATTCTGAGAAAAAAATTGTAACAGAACCAGAATCTTAAGTTTTAATGCACTATGAAAATAATTTATTCAGCAGATCATCTTTAAGAAGTAACTTGACTTCCTTTATGTACTTTCTGATGGCCTGAACCTACTATGAAGCAAGTTCATTTTCATTTCTGTATAAAATCAATTATTGTATTTTTTCTAACCATCATCACTTATTTTGGCTTGCAAAATAAAACTTTCAAATTTGAACCAATTTTCAAAGTATTCCTAACTACAATGTATTAAAGATTTAGTAAGAAGTTATGTGCAATATGCCTTTCTGCACATATTGTAAAAACAACCATAACCTGGAATTTCTGTAAAATCATTCAATAACTCCCAAATAGAAAGAAACTAAAACAAGATTAAAATTTGGAAAGAGATGTAGATTCTAGGTGAAGTTATGCCTTTAAACAGCTGTATGATTTTGAGAAAATTATTTAGCTGTTTTGAAAACTACCCTGCAACTACCATGTTATGTGTCCACATGTGTGCACAAGTGTACTGTTAAGATTACAGTCTACTCCAGCCTAAAATTCTGTCTATAGTAAAAAGTAAAAATGCAAAGAATCTGGAGACTGTGGTTTAACTCTGCAAAGCACCATTATGTCTGTATTTTAGTTTTAATATACTGAAATAATTTAAAACATTTCAAACTATGATTACAGGTAAGATATGTGAGGAGATTTTAACATCTGTAGCAGTATATATTATCAATATTAATATAAATGCTTAATGGGGTTCTAAAAATACTACTGCTGTTGGGAAAAAAAATGTGTTATGGAGAAGCTTCACTTCTTACTGCTGTACTCAACAATCACTCACCTATCACCTTAAAATACCCACATTTCTTTTTTTCCTTTTTTTTTTTTCTGAGGTACCAGGGTTGAACCCAGAACTTCGTACATGGCAAGGAGACACTCAACCACTGACTACATCTGTTCCCACCAACATTTCTTGATGTTTAATTTTTCTTTCTCTAAAAACTTTTCACTATTTCTCCAATCTCTGAAAAAAGCTACACTGCTTCTCTTTTTTCATAGTCAGCCTTTCACTTTACTGGCTCATGAAATCAAGAAAAAAAAGGTGGGGAGCAACTGTAGGTTTAAACTTAACTGAAGTTACATGAGGTCTAATAACAGTTTTTTTCCTCATATAAGTTTACAGGACTGGGTAGGGACTGGATGAAACTATCAAAACTCTTAATAAGAAGTACTTTGGGGGAGAAGACAGGCCTCACATTAGAATTCTTATACTTTTTCACTTTAAAAGATTCAGGCAACTTACCATTGTTCCAAAAGGAATAGCTCTTGAAGCATGGTAATAAATGGCTATAAAATTGATGAAGAAGGCGGTGCCACATACCATGGCTGGGATAAGGAATGCCCCAATAAACATCTGCTTTATCCATCTCCTACCTGAAAGAAAAAGGGAAACTATGAAAATCAGAGACAGACAGACAGGCATATATTAATATTTAAAATGTGATTATTTACTACCAAATTCCTTATTTAAAATTTTATTAAAGATCTAGAAACTTAACATCCTAATAATTGCTTCAAAACAACAACTAAGAAACACCAGTCCAGCTATTTAACTACATGTAATAGAAACATAGCTTTTGAAGTAGGTATACTGGAAAGAGCAATGAACTGCAGTAAAATACTCTGTGTTTTGTGTGTGTGTGTTTTGTTTTGTTCTGATTCTGCCACTGAATTCTGTGAACCTTGGTAAGACACTCAATTTTTCTGGGCCACATGCTGGCCCAGATCAGGGGTTTTCAAACTACTACTTGGAGTTCAGTGGTTTCTTAGAGGTGCCTGGAAGACATCAGTGAGGAAAGAGCTTCAGATGCCCTAGCCCTGCTTCAACCAGAACAATTCCATTTTCAACCATTTTATACACTGGGATTTCTTGTAAGCTTTCATTTTAAAAAGGGGTTATACTGCTTTTAAAAAAATAATTTAAAAACCTCTGGAGTAGATGGTCTCTAAATTTAGTATCAGCTTTATAATTACACATTTAAATGTATTTCTATATTTGAAAAGGAAAGCAACAAGTGTTTCATGAGCTCTTTCTCAGTAACTGGAACTACTAATACAGACGACGTAGTATTTTGGTGTACCTCTTTGTATAGACAAAATTCTAAACAGTGGGCATCTATTATTTACATAATCAAGGAAAAAATTTTCACTATGAAATTTAAAAATTTGTTCATATTAAGTAGCAGAGCAACAGGGACATTTATTTCTAATATAGCGGAGTATACAAGCAAGTGTGCCACCAGGTGAAACATCTTCATTTTCCTTAGGAACAGAATGTAAGGATTATTATTCAATTCAACCCCACAATCATAAGCAATAGAGACCCAAACAGAAAGTGTTAAAAGAAAAATAAGTAATACTCTAATTTTTGTTTTCTTCTATGTAAAGTCCGTTTTAAATATCTATATCATAGAGCAACTACCTGACTTTGACTTTGCTCCAGAAAAACTCCTAGATTCTAAACTCTCTCATCTATTTCATTTCCTTTTCAGTTTAAGTTTCAAATGCCCCTCCTTTTCAACTAATTTCTAGCATTTGAACAACAAAAAAGGGTGGTAACTAGTCTCCTTCCTGACATTTTTTCCCTGCACCTTTCAATATCTTCTCTGATGCAAACATGTATTAATAAAACTCCATATCCAACTTATCTCTCCCCTTCCCTCCAACAATCAAAAAGAATCCCACCCAATTCCATAGGGTACAATCAGTAGCCTAGGCATCTGCATTGTGCCTCCTACTGCTCCCTTCATACTTGAACTCTGGTCAAGTTCCAGGTGACTCCAGGATTCAGACTGGATCTAGAGCATTATCCAGTGCACTGAGGACAGTATGAAGACCTTTTATTACAGTTAGCCCAGTGCTTGGTTGACCAACCAACTGGGCACAATTACCTGGCCAAGTTGACACAATAGCCTAACCATCACACTTGCCTTTATAGTTAGCATAAAGCTATACTTGATGTGGAGGCATCACATAGCACATCTAGGGAACTAGGTACCTCAAAGCAAAACAGTATCAATAACTTAAATATACTCTCCTCCATGTTCTTTTTTTTTTCTTTCAAGATTTATTTTATTTATTTCTCTCCCCTTCCCCCCCGCCCCCAGTTGTCTGCTCTCTGTGTCCATTTGCTGTGTGTTCTTCTTCGTCCACTTCTTTTGTTGTCAGCGGCACGGGAATCTGTTTCTTTTTGTTGCGTCATCTTGCTGCGTCAGCTCTCCATGTGTACGGTGCCATTCCTGGGCAGGCTGCACTTTCTTTCGCGCTGGGCAGCTCTCCATACAGGGCGCACTCCTTGCATGTGGGGCTCCCCTACGCAGGGGACACCCCTGCGTGGCAGGGCACTCCTTGCGCGCATCAGTACTGCGCATGGGTCAGCTCACACGGGTCAAGGAGGCCCGGGGTTTGAACCATGGACCTCCCATATGGTAGACAGACGCCCTATCCACTGGGCCAACTCCACTTCCCATCTCCTCCATGTTCTTAACCCTAACTTCACAATGGGCAAAGGAAATAATCTATTAAATATTCATAATTATAGGAAATGAAATGCAAGGATTCCAGGGCATCTGAGTGGTTTGATAGAGATTATGAGAAATGGGGTAACAAAGGAATTTATAATGACCATATTATCCATTTTAAATTCCAAATATCGTACAGTCAAACAATTGTATCTATAACTAAAAATACAAAGTGGATTACTCATGAGTTACCTCCTTGTCTAGCATACAGACTTCCTCCAAAATAACCATTCACTGGCGATGTAGCAGCATATACAAATATGGCTGTACTGAGCATTGATCCCCTCCTAAAAGGCAAAACAACATATGTAATAAATTAAAACTAACTATTTAAAGATTTTTTTTAAAAACATCAAATATTCTATTATATTAGCTATAGTTTAATTTCAAAGAAATACAGAAGTATCACATCTTGGACTGCAAAAGACCTAAAAAGGTTAACCAGTGAATGAATTTCTAATTAAAACTGCATTTAAATGATAGCCAAGCTGTTCCTAATTTTTTTAATTTACAGTTAAATTTCATAATACATTCTAAACAAATATTCCATATTTCTTTGGCAAAAACATTAAAACTAGCACTAAAATTGTTTTTGTAACCCTGCTAAACAAATCATATGGAATAGAATATTCACCTGCAAAGAAAAATTACTAAAATATTCCTCTTAATAACTTGATTCAAGTGCTTAAGATTCTTGCCTGCTAACAGGATTAGATGAAAGTAGTATAATTTATATTAAGCACTATTATTTTAAATGTTACCTTATAACACTGTCTTCCCCTATTTAGTTTCCTTGAATAATTAAAAAAAGATTTTTTTAAAAATCCATAAGTATTGGATTCTCAGACTTTATACTCAAAGTACAGGCAAGAAGAAAGATAAATTGAACTTCATAAAAATTGAAACCTGTACCAAAAGACACAATAAAGAAAGTGAAAAGACAACCTACAGAATGAGAAAATATTTAGAAACCATATAACTGGTAAAGGTTTAATATTCAAAATATATGAAGAGCTTCTACCACTCAACAAAAGACAAACCCTATTAAAAAATGGGCAAAGGACTTGGATAGACATTTCTCCAAAGAAGATATATGAATGGCCAATAAACACATGAAAGATGATCAACCTCATTAGCCATTAGGAAAATACAAGTTAAAACCACAATGAGATACCATCTCCCACCTACAAGAATGGCTATTATTTTAAAAACGGAAAACAATAAGGGCTGGTGAGGATAAGGAAATAGGAACCGTTGTACATTATTGGTGGGAATGTAAAACAGTACACTGGAAAACAGTTCAGAGGTTCCTCAAAAAGTTAAAATAGAGAACTATATTATGACTCAGCAATCCCACTTCTAGGTATATACCCAAAAGAATTGAAATTATATCTTACCAGGGGTGCGAAATGGGGGTGGGGAGACATGGGGAGATAACGCATAATGGGTGCAGGGTTTCTGTTCAAGACAATGGAAAGCTTTGGTAACGAATGCTGGTGACAGTAGCACAACATTGTGAATGTAATTAATGCCACTGAATTGTATGCTTGGGAATGACTGAGATGGGAAATTTTATGTTGTATATATGCTACCAAAATTTACAAATGAAATATAAAAGAATGACTAAAGAGGCAATGACAATTAAATGCAATACATAACCCTAAATTGGAATTAACAATGGAGGAAAAAATGCCCAAAAGGACACTATTGGGACAAATGAAAATATTGGAATATGCACTGCATCTATTGGACACTTCAAAATCAATGTTAAAGGGACGCGGCTGTGGCTCAATCAGTTGGGCTCCCATCTATCAAATGGGAGGGAGGCCCTGGGTCCCCATCCCGGGGCCTCCTTGTGAAGGAAGGCTTGCCCGCATACTGTGGAGAGCCACCCGGCCCTCCGGCCGCCAGCCTGCAGGCACCGCGGAGCCACGGCCCAGCCCACTAGCGCGCGAAGAGCCAACTCAGCAAGGTGACGGCAACCACAACAACCAAAAATGGAAACAAGCAAAAAAGAAAAAAACAAGCACAGAAAAGCGCGCAGTGAATGGACATAAAAAATAAATACAGACACAGAAGAACACACAGCAAATGGACACAGAGAGCAAACAGCATGCAAAAAGCCACAAAGGGGGGGATAAAAAAAATCAATGTTAAATTTCTTGAACTTGATAGCTATGCATAAGGTGGTTACATAAATGAGTGTCCTTGTTCTTAGGAAATGTACATGGAAGTGTTAAATGTTAGAGGAGCATGATGTATGCAACCTACTCTCAAATGTTCAACAAAGAGAAGGAAGATTAGATACATAGATACATAGAAAGATAGAGATAGAGTTAACTAATGTGGTAAAATGCTAACAGTTGGTAAACATGGGTAACTGGGTGATGCAGTATGTTGGAGTTCTATGTAATAGTTTCTGCATTATTTTTGTGACTTTCCTGTAACTTTGAAGTTATTTCAAAATTGGGGGGGGGGAAATCCATATGTCTACAAGGTGACATTAACTCAGACTGGCAATTTCTAGTTTCCTATTCTAATAATGACATCCAGGGAATCCAAATCAAGGCTCCTGTGAATAAAAATGGATGAAATATTTTTAAATACCTAACTGCACAGAGAAATATCAAAACAATTAAAAACAGTATCATTTGCCATAAAACAGAAATGTACTTAATCACTAACAATAAAGACCATTTATTTCTAGAACTCACCCTAACTAGGAAGTTAAAATAAAATCTGTAGATAGAAGCATATAATCTAGTCAGTAAGAACTAAAGAACAGTCTTTTAAAGAAGAATTTATAAGAACATTAACACTAATGTGTATACTGGGAAGATTATATCCTACTGTCCACCTTTGTAAAATATCATATAGACTTGAAATATTTAGCATTCCTCTGCCCCAATACCTATGTTCACTGTCTTAAAGTGGATACATGATAGTTAAAACATTGCAATATTTAATTTCCATCAATATATAACTAAGCACAAATGTGGTATAATGTAAGAATTAAAAGACTGTGGGTCTTTATCAGTTTTAAAAACACTGTTTGTATTTTTAAGAAGTCAAACACTGCAAATACTAATTATTTCTTCCAGAATATTATTAACAATTTGAACCACTCTGTTTATAAATGTGTATAGAAGACTGACATAGGCCTAACAATATTGAAATTGAAAGATTTCTTTCAGCCTAATATCAACCTAATACAGTCAAAAGTTCTTAATTCCAGAAGAAAGGGTTCTAAAAGGCAGCCCATGTGACTTAGAGTCCAAAACAATAACCAGCTATTTATGTTTGCAGTCCCCAGAGACATTTCTACTAAATCCAAGTGTCAGTGTCCTTCAAAAGCTTTAAATACCAAACATATACTTAGCCTTTGTTCAGAAACATTCTATGGGCATTTTTTCCCTAAAGCAGACCATTTTAATCTATACCAAAAATCTGCTGAGACAAAGAACTCTCCTCCTTGTTCAGTTCTTGACTGAATGGAACACTTACGGAGCTACTTTATCCACATTTGCCACCTCACCACTCATAACTGAAAGTTTTGGAGCAGCAGCTACAGCATTTTCATCAGGCCTAGCTTTGCATTCTCAAAATTCTCTGCCTTCTCAAGAGTTAAAGCAGTAAACAGATGTGGCTCAACCAGTTGGGTGCCCACCTACCACATGGGAGGTCCCAGTGCTTCCTAAAGAATGATGAGCAGATGCCTGCACCCACTGCAACAAGCTAGATGCCCATACTCGCCGCAATGAGCTAGACGTCACACCCCACCACAATGAGCAGGCACCTAAGTGAGCAGATGCCACAAGCCAGCAGACTCCACAAGCCATGGGGAGCAAATGTGGCTCATGGAGTTGGGCACTCCCTGAATGTGAGAGTGTTCCGAATTCAGTTCCCGATGCCTCCTGGAGAAGGCAGGCAAACAATGAGCAGACAGACAAGAGAACCATCTGGGGGGGTGTGGGTGGGTAATTTTTTTTTTTAAGTGTTCTGTTTAAAAAAAAAAAAAAAGTTAATAGCACATTAATCGGTATCTACATTGATGCTGAACCTCTACAAATACCCTCTTAATGTTTTTTCTTCTCTGATTGCTAGGGTGATCACAGAGGCAAAGTACTTTTCACATATCGCATTATCTGCTTTATCCTTTAGAATCGTTCCTACTCTGGAGTGATGCATCATACTAATTTTATGTGCAAAATATTCTTTTCTCACCACTTTGTATTCTATCTCTGTTTTCATTTACATAGCATGGCAAATTAGGATAGAGTTCTGGAATAAGTGTGCCTATGTTCAAAACCCCATTCTACACCTTAGTAATACCTGTATGATTTAGTTACGCCTTCCTTATCTATAGTGAAGATAATAACAGTCCTTTCAGAGGGTTGAGTGAGATTAAGGGAGCTAATGTGCATAAAGCTCCTAACATGAAGCCTTCATAATGTTAGCCACTTTTATAATAATATTCACTGCTTTAGTACTTATTTATATAACTAATTACATTCAAGTTCAATATAGCATAAACCATCTACAGCAATGATAAGACTAAATGTATGCCTTGCCTCTACTACCACTTATTAGAGAGAGGTTTCATATTTATAAAAGTTGGAAGTTTGTATTCTGCATTTAAAAATGAGTTGCCTAAATTGGAACACTAACATTTTGAGAAAGAACAAAGAAAAACTGGTTACCCTCTAGTGCAGGAGTTCTTAACAAGAGGTCTATAAGCTTGAAATGAAATTCAAAAAAAAATGTTATTCTTGTGGGACGTGTTGGTGTGGGTATGATATATTTATTAAATAATACACAGTATAGTGTGGACTTAGCAAGGAGTCCATGGTTTTCACCTGACTGGCAAAGGGGTCCATGGAACAAAAAGATTAAGAATCCCTGCTCTAGGGGCTGGTAAGACTGTGACAGCAGAGTTAGTGTCAATTCAGTAGTCATGAATTTAATCTAGTATGTAATATGAAATGCTAAGTCATGGCGGATTTGAAATGTTTTTCCTAAATATGGAATTTAGTTCATTTGAAACATATTCTATTCTAAACTATGAAATACCAGAACTTTGATGTTTCGGTTTTGGTCACTTATTTTAAAGATTATGTGGTAAATAAATTATAAAGATCATTTTAAAGAAATATAATACAAACTACAGAGAAATAACTTTTTTGTTGTTTAGTTCAACAAGCATTGATGGAATACCTTCCACGTGCAAAGCTCTTTAAATACTGAGAATTCAAAAATAAGGGGGCAGATGTGGCTCAAGCTGCTGAGCGCCTGCTTCCCACATAGGAAGGTCTCAGTGTCTCCTAAAAATAAGAAAACAAGCAAGCAAAACAAACAAAAGAACCAACTCAGGAGAGCTGAAGTGACTCAGAGGTTGAATGCCGGTTTCTCACATACGAGGTCCCAGGTTCAATCCCTGGTCCCTGTACCTCAGAAAAAAAAAAAAGTTAAGTATCAGACCTTGCTCTCAAGGAACTTATTGTCTAGTAGTGGAAACAACAATTTAGTATACAGCTAAATATTTAATATTAATATACAAGAGCCATTCTTTCAGCAACAATTTATTGCTTGTCTACCAAATGCCATGTATTATTAACTAAAAAAGAGGAACAAAGAATAACTGGAGAAAAAAGTATCATTTTTGATTGAGAAGAATTTTATGGGGTGGTATATGAAGTATCTGAATTAAAACCAAGCTAAAAGCATGTTTGCTGTTATGGAGGTCTTGGCTCTTGGAATACAAGGTTATGGAGCCACTCAATCAGGTCTTGAAACCTTCATGAATGCCCAATTTTTCTTATACTCTAAAAGACCTCAAATCAAGAGTTTCTTGAAAATGGATTTGCCTGCAATGAAAAAAATGTACCAGAAATCAAGTAGAGATGGTATTCTGATTTTTCTTTCCTTAAATCATTCAGTAATTTTTCTAATATCATGTGACTTTTTTCACCACTCTCTTTTTACTATTATTTACAAATATTCTTATATTTGAAGAAAATCTCCTGGTTTTTGAGGCAAATGTGAAGTTCTAATTCAGTAACTGTGAAATCCTTATACTTCTTAGGATCTAACTGGATCTTCAGCTTTCAAAAGAATGTCTAATTCACTTGGTCAAACAGCTCTGTATTAACATCTGCTTATAAAGGTTATAATGTTTATAATCAACCAAAACCTTCAGTAATGCCAGTAACTGTTAGAACATAACAAAATATATTTATAGTTTAAGATCATTGTTCATTATTTGTCTGAAATGACTCTATGCCATTTAAATGCTAAAATAACTAAAACAAGCAAATATTTGAATGATTAAAGAGATTTAAAACTATTCAAAAACCAAAAAAAGTACAAAATTTAAGCCCAAGCACTTACTCTGTATATAAATCTTCTATCATTGCAACAATAATAACAATGAGAGACACAGCAAATATCTGACATCCAGAACCAATGAGAGAGGAAAATATCAGTGGATGACTTGATGGTCTAAATACATCTCCATGCACCTGCTTCCATCCATACTCATCTCCTAGGTCTCTATCCTAAATACATATGTACAAAGAAAAGAAAATCATTCAAAAGCAAATTAATAATCAAATTATTTAATCAAATTATTAAAATATAGAAGACAGGTGAAAAATGACAATTACAATTTAAAATTGCCTCCCTCTGAATTTACAGCAATTTAAAGGAACTCAAAAATATTGAGAAGAGACATTTCAAATTTAAAAGAATTGCCTTAATATTTCATGATATTAAAGTATTAGAACATTTACTGAGGTTCAGGCACAGGCTCCCTACTGTGCCCAGAGAATTTCAAAAGTGAAAAGTTTTGGGAACAGGAAGAAATGATCAAATTGGGAGAAAAGAACATTGTCTCTCTTAATCTGACTTTCAGACATTATTTATTCTCATCATTACATCATGACTTTGGCTCCTATACAACCAGATGCCAGGTAGAAAGCAGAAGATCTACTGATCCCAGTAAAAGATGCACTAACAATGGAGAAACATCCTTTATACTCTGGAATTTAAGAAAATATCTGGGGGCAAGTATCAGATATGGGTGTTTTTATTTAACTGTCTATAGAACTTTTTTTTTCTTAATGTGTGTATATATATATATATATTTCTCTCCCCTTCCCCTGCCCTCCCGCCCCACTGTCTGCTCTCGGTGTCCATTCGCTGTGTGTTCTTCTTTGTCCACTTGCATTCTTGTCAGTGGCACCAGGAATCTTTGTCTCTTTTTGTTGCATCATCTTGCTGTGTCAGCTCTTTGTGTGTGCGGTGCCACTCCAGGGCAGGCTGCACTTTTTTCACACAGGTGGCTCTCCTTGACGGGCACACTCCTTGCATGTTATGGCACTTTTTAAAAAAGATTTAATCTTTCTTTTCAATGTGAGTAAGCAAGTTTCTAAAACAGTGTTTCTTAATGATCAGCAGTCCTTTAAGATGATCTGGGTTTTTTTGTGTTTTTGAGGGAAGGGGGGTAAGATGGGTTTAAGAAAAAACAATTATTTTATCTACCTTTCTGATGCTTCATAATATTCATTAAAATATTAAAATTTAAATTTGCTTAACTATTTCCCAAACTTATTTAATGACAGAGAATAAAATAACCATTAACATTCTATGAGCATACTTTGATATACAACACTGTTCTATAACTTAGGAAAAGAATTTAGAAAGCAAACCTTCCCTCTGAATCCACCAAACTAAATATAAATTAATTCCTCCACCAACCACCTGAATTTTATGCAATACTCAACAGTATTAGAAGATGCTAATACAGCTCTACAATCTCCTAGCTACAATTCTGAAATCAATAGCTCTGCAAACTGAAAGATTGTTTTAAAAGTTTGATATATCCTTATTTGGTAACAAAACCTGGTCAGAAATAAGAAGTTATTTATACTGCTTATTAATCCCACTTAATGTGAACATTCATAAGCTTTGCAGAAGAAACATTAATATATTTAATTACAGGGTACTGCTCCAAATACCACTGGGAGTCATATATATAGCTTTCTAAAATCTGAAAATTCTGAAATCCAAACTTATCTGGCCCCAAGGATTTCAAGACAAGAAATTATGGACCTACTTTCCACCATTCAAAATAACACTAACTTAAATTGTTTTGAAAAATGTAACTTAAAATGTTTGCTTACCATGTCATCCATTTCTTCTTCTTTACTGTACCGGGCATAATCTTTTCTTAAAGTTCTCATTAAAATCATTGAAACTAAGCCCACCAGGAAAATAACCATCATGAAGGAGTTGAAAATTGAAAACCAATGGATCTAAAATAATAATGTTATCAACATGAAATATCAGTCCAAAAATTATATAGATTTTTACGATGAACCACCACAACATTAATGAAAAAAGTCTTTATAATCTATTACATGAAAGTCCAAATTTAACACAAACTGGGAATGATTATTTACTATGCCAAAGGACTTGTTTTCTTTATAGTAAGCTTTAGATACACTGAAAACACTACATTGGTTACCCAGATTTTCAGAATAAAATTTACTGTACAAATAAAGGACAATTTGGACATCTGACATATGCTATTCAGTGTTACAAGGCAAAGAACATGACCCTGGAGTCAAAGAGGCTGGGGTTTTAACCCAGGCTCTGCCAATTTCTAGCTATATAACCTCAGTTTTCTCCATCTGAAAAACGGAAGAAATAATATTTGTCTCTCTTAAGTAATATGTAAGACTTAATAAGGTGTATACTGACCATGGCACTGTGCTTGTAAAAACTAAATAAAATTAGTTCCCTACCCCATAAATGAACAAGAACCTGAAAACACCCTTGAAATACCAACACCATACCATCAGTCATTGTTGGCTGCCATGGACTTAGGCTACATTCCTGAATGACGTGCTTCACCTGCTTTCAGTTCCTCCTTCCCACCTGTTGTCAACATTATTCACTCCTTTCTACATTAGGTACCCCACAGAGTTTCAAGGTTCCTGATGCTCAACTCTGAGTTCATCCACACGATGGTCACAAAATTACTTCCAGATACTGGTTCATAATCACAAGGTACTATTCTGTCTCTAAGGTCTTGAACTCAGTGTATCTGACTTGTAATTCCTTTATACTTTAATTCCCCAAATTCCTTAAAAAGTTCAAGATTTCTTCTCTTCAAGGCCCCAAATCCACTTTCTCCTGCCCTCACCTGTAGCAGAGGATCCTGACTTCTACCATCTACCATGACCACCTGCATTTATTCTCTTAGCCTTTCATTCCTGTTACTGTCCCAGCAGGCATTTCACCTCTGAAATCATTCACTAGGCTCCAGATCTCATTCACTCCCTGAGTTATTTCTTCTCATTTTTCACCACTAAACCTCCAACATTCTCCAGCATCAGCAATCTCCAAAGGTCCTTATCTTAATGATATCTACCTTCCTGGGGTTATTATAAAGTTAAAACAAGATAATTCATGTAAAGCATATATCTTAGTGCCTGGTACACTGTAAACATGAAAAAAATTTAGAAGTTGTTACACTACCTTTTAAGATTTTTGCTTGCTCTATTGTCCCCTCTTCTATCTCTCCCCTTTCAATCCCAATACATTTCTTCCTCCACTTAATTCAACTCAATCTCGCTGGGCCCCACAAAATTTCTCTTAAAGGCCTGCAATGATCTCCGACACCAATTCAGTGACCAATAATCTGCCCCACTCTCCTTGATCTCTTCCACATCTGACCTTTCTTGACACTATATCATCCTTCTTCACTTACTGTTGCTGCTCCTCTTTCATCTCCTCCCATCCCTAAAGCTCCAGTTTTAGTACTTTGCTGTGATTTCTTTATGTTTTCAGTGCTTTTAACTAGTAGTCCAAAGATGATGATGATACCGCCCACCACCACCACAACCCTCCCACCCCAAATCTCTAGCCCTCTTTTTCTCCTATGCCCCAGATTTTCATGAACTATAAGTTTCACTTGAATGTCTTTCTGAAATTTCCGACTTAGCTTGCCCTAAAGTAAACTCATAATTTCCCCTGTCATATGTAACAATGACTTTTGATTCTATAATTTCTGTTAATGGTGCTAACATCTGGCTTAAAAGATTTCAAATTATCTCTGGTTCTTCATTCTACTTAATCACTCTTAAGTAATAATTATTAAGCCTCTATTTTCCTTCAAAAAGTCGTTTGTATCTATCCCTTCCTTTCTGTTCCATGCCATCATCTTACACCTTGATAACTCTAATGGCCTCCCAGTAGGCTTTCTTTATTTTTGGTCGGTTCAACATTTCATTCCCCTATTCTCTCCTCTATTCTCTCATATCAAATCTAAACTATTCTAATATTCTATATTTCTCCCCTCCCATAATCTGGCTCCCTTACCTTATGTGGCCAACCTTTCTTTCCATGATACCCTATATGCCAATCAGGCCTGTTCCTCCTCAGTGACTCACAAGTACAGCATACTCACTTCTACCTCTGTAACTTTCTCATAATTTCTTCTCACGCGTGATCTACTTCTACTCACTTCTGTAAATTCTACCCACTCTTTAAAGCACCCCTGCCTCCTTAAAATCTCTATCTATATATTCCAGAGTTCTTTACAGATGTCCTTCAGCTCTAAACTAATATAGGTACATACAAAGTACATTTTACATAAAGATGTACTGTCTTGTACAATGTGGACAGATTTTAACTTGGGTTAATGTGCTGTGTCTGGGCACTAGGGTGAAGGGCAGTTCTGGCTCTATTACCCACCCAGAGGCTTAAGGCAAGAGACAAGTTTTATGGCTCTTCCTGAACCACAGGAGACAGCTGTCTGTCTCAGCTTCTTCATAAACCCATTCCTTCCTGCCTTCAACATTTTATTTATTGAAGGTCTTCTGAAGGTATAAAGGAAACAGTGAATGTGTTGTAGGTTGAAATCTTTGCCAAAAAAAAGTTACATAAACTTAAGTTTATAATAAAGATTTATAAAAGCAGCTAGGTCTTTTCAAAGACATGATTTTGTTCCTACCCTGGGAAATTAATGACCCAAAAAAGATCAAGAAAGAAAAAATTTGACTCATATCTTCTGTCAATTTATCAAATTTTTAAAGAGAAAAAATTTTTTATATAGTTAGCAAGTTATTTAATAAGAAGAAAGATAAAATGCTAAAAGTCCTAATAAGGTTTTCTATTTTCTAGTCTAAGATACACACAATCTAAGACATAAACTTTAAACCAATATCTATTATAATACACTAAAAACCTAACATTTTACAATATTCCTTTTATTCCAAAATTTACAAAATACTGTATTGGTTCTGAAATTATTATACCCGGGGAAATAATTCTTAAAAATAATTTAAAAATCCAAATGTCACAAGGGGTTTGCCAACCCTACTAATTGCTGTACTCCAGCACCCCCTAGTGCTGCTAATCCTAAAGCAGCATCCTAAATTTCTATCACAGATTTTTAACCCAAACAGAGATAAATAACTAACTATACCAATAGTAACTCACTAAAGTACAAGTCTAATTCCAGGGTCACAACCCCTTATTGAACATTTGTTACATGTCTTATATTCATTATCAAATTAAAATTTCATAACAACTCTATAAAATATTATAATCCCTGCTTTATTGTTAAAGAAAAAGGAATTGAGTGACTTGACCAAATTGATAGTAAGTGGCAGAGTCAGAGTTTGAATTCAGCTCTAACTCTTACGGCCTGTGCTTTTAACCACTGTATTAGAAACAATCTCGTATACTTACACAGTAGAGTCTAACCCCTCCCACCTACTTAAGAAAAACTCTTGAGTAATTCCCCCCAACTCCTCCAGTATTTTCAGTTTTGGACTCTCTACTAAATCCCATCAGCATATAAAGATAAGTTTTTCTTCCAACTTAAAAAAAACACAAACACAAATCTCCTGGCTCTCATTTTCCCTACCACTTACCATTTCTTTCCTCCCTTTTGCAAACTCCTTATTAAGAGTATCCTTACAAGAAATTTCTTGTTTCTAATTCCTCTCTTCCCATTTTCTCTTACATCAGTTCCATTCAGATTTTGCCCTACCAATGCACCGAAACTGCTCTTTATCAGGCACACCAGACTCCAGATAAATCCAATAGTCATATTTGAGTATTCATCTTACAAGATGCAACATATTAAATCACTGTTAGCTAAATTTTTTGAATTCCCCAGCCTTCAGCACAGTGCCCTGCATATGACAGATGCTCAATGTTGTCAAATTGATTTGAGCATACTGAATGGTTTAAAATAAACAAACTATTTACTTACCCTGTGTTGAAAAAAAGATGGATCAAGATATTTGTCAAATCGATCTTCAAATTTGACATCTGACTTTTTCCATTTTACCTGAAAAAAATTTTTTTTCTTTGAAAATCAAGGCCAGTAAATACATTAATAATCTGATTACAAAACTCTGAACAAAATCTAGAAAGATTTACAAATTTCAAAGTAATAAGAAACAAAAATGGTAGAAAAGTTACTGATTATAACTTGAGAAATTTAAATAGGTATGAAAAAACTAACCAACTTTCCTCTCAATGTATTATTAATAAAACAACTTTTATTAGTGTGATCATTTCAGTTTCCAATGACTACTACTGCTGACTTTGATACTCTGATCTGACAAACATGATAAGAACTGAATTAACATAAGCTCGATTAACAAGCATTAATGACTACTTAAGAGCCTGTACATCTTTGTCTTTAAAGTGCATTAATTTTATTAATTATTAAATTTGTGAGTTCAATTATGCATATATTATTTGCATATGCACAAAGATTGAAAAACTTTCAAAACTGGTTCTAGTGATTGAGTCATTCCAGTTATCAGAAAAAGAGTGGCAAAGAGAGATACTACCTAAACTGGATTTCTCTCTTCTTTCCACTATTTTTAATTCTAATGGAACTGAATTAACTTGACAGTTGCCAAAGGGCTCTGACAAGCTCTTGCTCTATAGGAGTATCAAATTCCAACTGATAAAGTAAAACATGGTAAATTCTACGAATCCAGCAACTTTCAACACAGCACCATCTCTATCTGCAACAGAAGAAAGGAAAGAGACACAGAACATGGAGTATTGCAATCTAAAAATGTAACCGTGCAAATACATGCTGGGTTACCCTAACCAACCACGTTCTAATGCTAAACTTTCCTCTTGCTTTTGATTTGCTCCCTCTCTCTGATTTTAGAAGGCTTTTAGATATTTGAGGAAATAGTGTCAATATTTTTTAATATAATAATATTATATCCTATTTCAAAGCTACATTTTCATTTACTAAAGATCAAAAGTACACTTAACTGGTGATACTAGGTCACAAACAATTCTTCCTGCATACAAATTATTTTAATACTTACTGAATATGACATCTGGATTTTGGTATTTGGAACCAGTTTCACCTTTCCCTCACTAGTTAAATTAACATCAACGATTCGATTTCCATTAAAACCTATTTCAAGTTTTTTGTAGGTCCAAAGATAGTAATCCTCTCCATTTTCATCTGCTTCACCAACAATACCTACAAAGAAATAATATATGTTATGCAAGGTAATACCACTTAATATCTAAAATAATCTAGAAGCTAAAAACCTTAATATTTTTTGTATAAAAAGCATTATTATCATTATTCCTCATTGTTAGAACAAGGTGAAAGTACAAGTTTGATTCCAGGGTCACAGCCTGTAATGTACATGTTAATTAGCTGTCAAACACATACCACCCTAAGTCATACCCCGGTGAAAAAGTGATGAGACAGCTCAGCATAACTTATCACTAACCTGAACCTCAAATCTTAACTTTGTTATTAGTATCACCTTCACTGTAACGATTATAAACTTGTATGTGCATGCCTCTAACATTTCAAAATTTCAGCCAAGCGCTATATCACCATCTGGCAAGGTCAAAGAACTAGAAGCCCAGACCAATATTGTCTTTAATAATTCATGATCTACTCATTCCTGCTAAGCGCCACATATGTATATGAGGATACAGAAATTTAAAATGTCTCCTTTTCATTCCTCTAGTCCTGGACCTGTCCTGAGAAGTCATCTAAATGAAATGAGAGTTGAAGAGATATGGTAACAAGGCAATAGTTAAAAATGATCATTTTGATCACAATTTGGAATATAGGAAGACAAAAATAAAACTGAGTGAAGATCTGAATGAACTGAAAGGACTCATACAGATATTTATACACCAATGTTTATAGCAACATTAGTCACAATAGCCAAAAGGTGGAAGTAACCCAAGTATCCATCAATAGATGAATGGATCAACAAAATGTGGTATATTCACACAATGGAATATTATTCAGCCATAAAAAGGAATGAAGTTTCGATAAATGTTACAACTTTAATGAACCTTGAAGACATCATGTTGAGTGACATTAAGTCAGACATAAAAAGACAGACATTGCATGATTCCACTTATATGAAATAACCAGAATAGGTTATTCATAAGGACAGAAAGTAGAGCACAGGTTATGAGGTGGGAGAGGAAGAATGCGGAGTTACTGCATAGTGGGTTAAGGATTTCTCTTTGGGGTGATGGAAAAGTTTTGGTAATGGATGGTGAAGGTAGCACAACATGGTGAATGTGATTAATGCCAATGAAGTGTATGCTTAGGAATGGCTGAGATTGGGAAATTTTATGTTGTATATATGTTACCACAATTTAAAGAAGAGAGAGAGAAAATAGAGACAATGATAATTAAATGCAATACATGGCCCTAGGCTGGGATTACTAATAGAGGAGAGGGAACAGATTTGACTCAAGCAGTTGAGTGCCTGCTTCCCACATGGGAAGGTCCCAGGTTTGGTTTCCCGTGCCTCTAAAAAAAAAAAACAATCAACGAGCAAAACAAATGAAAAAACCAACTCAGGGGAACCAATGTGGCTCAGTGGTTGAGCACTGGCTCCCCACATACAATGTCCCGGGTTCAATTCCTGGCCCTGATACCTCTAAAAAAAAAAAGAGAAGAAAATACCCAAAAGAACATTGGGACAACTGAAAAAACCGGAATATAGACTAGATGTTTTTTATCTATGTTAAATTTCTTAAACTTGATAACTACACTTAATATGGTTATATGAGTGAATATTCTTGTTCTTAGGAAATATAAATGGCAGTATTAAGTGTTCAAGGAACATAATTATATGCAATATACTCTCAAATGTTAGAAAACAGATAACAAGTGATATAAGAAATGTGGCAAAATATTAAAAGTTGGTAAATCTGAGTATCTGTGTAGGGGCCATATTAGAGTTTTCTGTATTGGCTCTGTATTATTTTTGCAACTGTCCTGTACATTTGAAATTATCTCATGGTTCAGACATTCTAAGATACCAAGAGTGTCGCTCCAAAACAAGGCAGACTCTAGAATTCCAGGGCTACAAAATATTTAAGCCAGGAAAGCAAAATATTTAAGCTGTTGCTAAAGAGGCCTGCAGTAATAACTGAAAGAATCTAAGTTTCCAGATTTAAAAACCCACAAGCAATGGAAAAAAACAGAGGAAGAACTCTCTCTTCCGGAAAGTACTCAACCTGCCATCTTGCCAGAAAAGGAAGCCTAGATTAATGGGTTTCCTGAAATATATAGGCTTAGAAGTCATTGGTGAATATTTAGCACATCTTCCTGCTACCCTCAAAGTTGATGACAAAAATGTCTGCATTAGGGCAATATTAATTACAGTCATTTGTATAAAATGCTTATTCATTACACCTAAATAACATGCAATACAATAATGATGATGCATACTATCTTCTGAGATTAACTTCCTTACAAATTTCATTTAACAGAACATTAAACTCTGATCTTAGACATTTAGTCTTTCATAGTTTACTGCTCATGAACATGATAGTCTGCCAACAATTTTAAGAATTAAAAGAAATATAAATTATATACAAGAACATCTTTGGTCAGAAGAGAGGGGAAAAAAACAAGCACTAAGGCAGAAATGGGATCAAATATGGTGGCTATGATACTTGGTTGCGCTTTGCATTTTAAATAATTTAATCAAGTCTAACACAAATCATTTTTGGATTATGTATAAGTTTGTAACTGCTATGCCACAGTTCTTCACAATTAATACATAGCTCAGGAACTAAAATATCAATAAAAATATGTTAAATACAAGGGGTTTTGGAAATAATGTAGGAACTAGCAATACAAGCCATTTAAAAGACTATTACATCTAAAACCCACTTACCACAGTACCACATGAGAAAAAGCCAAAATTAAACTTCAAAAATCCTGTTTGGGCCCTTTGATTGTATTTAGCAGAACAAATTAAAATAAGATTTTAAAAGGTGGGGGAAGACATTTTCAGATTGTTCAAAATCCCTTTTAATCTCCTGAAGCCCAAAAAATTATATTGTATGAAACCCTTATATTTGTGGGGAGATCCAAATAGGAATAGCAACAGCAAAAACCGTTCAAGCAACAAGAGGAGCATTCATTCTGTGGGAAATGTTGACAACTCATTTACTAATACAGTACTTAATTACCTTAACAGAGTCATTACATAATATTCCCAAACTTTAAACAGAATTACTTACCCCATATCGGTAAGTCATCTATGTACATCTGATACCAGTAGTGATTTTTGATAGCATATACAAATGCATCTCTCTTTTCTTTATCTAAATCAATTTCACAGTAAGTGGCTGGCATCACATCATCTGCATAAAATAAAAACTGCAAATTAGCCTACTGGTTTGTAAAATATTTATGGGAAAAACAACACAAGAGAAAAGCCTGAAGTAAATTTTTTTATTTGTAATAGTTGAATCTGAGTGATATATATAGAGGGGTTCCGTATATTTCCCACTTTGGGTACTTTTAAGATTTTTGAAAATAAAAGAACTTTAATCATCTTTATTTTCAAAGATTACCATTCTAAGTAAAGATAGTTTCCCTTATGTCCAGAAAATTATACAAGAAAATTTACAAAGTAACTTTAAAATGTATAAAATTGATTTTAAAACAAAATTTAAAAGCTTAAAATACCTAAGAAAGTCATTTTCTACATACAAAAACTCAAGAATATCATTTTAAATAACAATAATTTGTAATTATAAGATCTCAAAGATAAACATCCATTTTAACATTCTTGGACATGCAAGCTAGATAGATAGATTCTATGAGGAATTCCAGTGATTCTTTATTATTAGGAAGATTAAAAGGCAAAGCTCTACCCACCAGGTGTCACTGCTTATAAATGACCCTAAAAGTTTCCTAGAGATGAGTCATTTCCACTCTTGACTGCTTTAAAAAATATTGCTATCATAATATTGTTTGAATGGTCTCTAACTTATAAACCTAATGTTTCAAAAATGTGCTTATGCCACTGAATTGTATATTTGAGAGTGGATAAAATGGGAAATTCAGAGTTGTATATATCCTACCAGGATAAAAATGTTACAAACCATAGAAAGGTACAACACAAACAGTGAACCTTAATGTGAACTATGGACTACAGTTAATTATAATAATACCGTCTCATCAACTGTAACACTAATGCAAGGTGTTAATAATAGGGAATGCCATGTGAGGGAGATATATGGGAACTCTGTATTTTCTACATTTTTCTGTAAACCTACAAACTTCTCTAAATTAATTTTTAAAAAGGGTGCTTATGATTAGATCTTAACTAAAATGAAGCACACACACAAAAAATCCAAAAATCTGCAAACACTGTCCATCAAAAAGATTAAATTGTTTTTGTATGTTACTTATACAATCAGAAAAAAATAATAAAGAAATCAGCCTTAACAACAAAAAATAAAGCAGTTATTTGTTAAGTTCTCCCGTACTAGAATGGTTTATTCAGAACTTGAAATGCAAATTCCCAAAGAAACAATATTAAACTTATTAAATACTGGCTAAAATTTAAATATAAATTGTAACTGAACTACGAATCTGATGGCCACCTATAAAATTATTTCTGTGAGAAACAGTAATCTGAATTCTAATTCACCAAACCAGTAAGATGTCACCCAGAACACAGAAACAGCTCTCCCTTATTATAACTCAGCCCAGAGTGGGTATCCAAAAACTACAGTACCAAAGATGGCAGAAAACTTTGAAATCCCATGAAAGAGGGATGGGGAAATAGACCCGACCTCCAAAGTAGGAGGAGAAAATCAATTTGTCTCCAACAATAACGGCTCCCACACAGATTTTCATTCTACCCAGGCCTTTCTAGGCAGCAAGGAATTTAGGATTTTCAGTAAAAACTGAAGCAGAGCTGAGCAGAATAGGGAAGGTTAGGAAATGAGATTGCTATAAAAGAAGGCTTCCTGCAGCAGGGGCTTAGAGAACCCGCAGCAAGCAGTTCCCAAATGGAATCTCCATGGAATATGATAATGAACAAAGGGCAGCAGGCAACTGTAGTTACTAAGGGACAAAGACAGGGCCAGGCTTGAATGGCAACAAACGGCTGTAGGTGACCTCACAGCTACCTCTGCAAAGCGACTGAAACTCTTGCTGTTAGAGAAAATTATAAATGGACAGTCATGGATAATGGTCATTAAAAAGCAGTAATTTTAATTATGGCTTTCTGAGGAATATGACATCTATCTGTATAAACCTTTTAAAAGAGTGATGATTCCTCGAAGCTGAACTTTAGTAATTCTCTTTCCCAATTGATCCTCTATAATCCTCTCTCTCATCACCCTAAGCTCTAGCTGAACTCAACTGCCTGAAGTTCCCACACTTTGCACTCTCTTGGCCTTTGGACATTTTTGCTGATGCTGTTATCTCTACCTGAAATGTCCATCCTAAAATCTTTCCTATCCCTCCACCTAGGTCCCTCTCCTCCACAGAGACATCCCTGATTCCCCATCCTCCTCACCTCCCACACACTCACGGCCTCCCCCTTTCTCTGAAGTCTCTTGGCTTTCTGTCATACCTACAGATCCACACCAAAAGAGCCCTGGATGGTCAAATTTTAGTGAAGTTCCTCTTCCAGGCAAGTAGGCAAAATACAAACATTACAAGTAACTGAAGAGCCTGGTTGCCCAACTGAAACAGCACTCCTGTCAGATGGGAGGTGCTCTGAAGACAACGGATGCAATGTGTCTGGTAACCAAATTATCCCACATTTCATTAAAAAGAAAAAAATTTTTTAAATCTATCAACAGAAATCACTGCTTTAAAATTCTAATGGGGTATATACCTTTCTCAGATGAAATACACACTATGAGTTCTGAAGAAGATGCAATTAAAATGTTACCAAGGTAAATACTTTTTCATGGGGGGAAAATAAATTCTAAGTTGCAAAGTGGCAAACGTTAATACTGATTTTTCAAACGGAAAGAAAGGCTAGATTGTGGAAACTATTCACCAATAAGTTTGTCATCAAATCCAACAAAACTCCAAGCTAGTAAGTGAATAGGCAGTGAAAGCATTGGGAAAATGTGATAATTATTCATGATTTCACTACTAAGAACACTTCATGCCATACTTTGTTTACTTTCTCTTTTGCTAACATTATTAAATTGAAGAATCAGAAATACTCTACCATAAACTGAGCAGTACTTGGCGACATCTCTCATGAAATCACTACAAACAGATGTATAGAGAAATGGGCGAAAAACCTGAATTTCACTCCAGGCTCTATCACTTACAAGCTACATGAATAAAATCAAGTCATTTAACCTCTGAACCTCAGCTCCTTCAACCATAAAACAAAGATAACACCTAAGATATGCCTTCCTAGAGCTGTTTTAAGAATTGAAAACACTAATATATTCAGTGTTCTTAGGTATCTTCAGAGCAGATACCCCTTCAAGAAGCCAATGAAAGTAATGTCTCCCCACCCCACCTCTGCTCACTGGAAATGAACATTCACCTAAAATTAAATGTTTAATTGCAGAGGATCCAAGACCTCTGAAGCCAGAGTTCCTGGTTCCACTTTGTATGCGGTAAGGAACTCGGTAACGGCTGAATAATGAATTAAAAGAAAACACAGACTGGAAAAATAGGTATATTCACAGTTTATATATATAGGTATATATATAAAGAGTACTGATGGACTGACCAACCTGGCTGGTAGTATAAGCTGTACAGTTCTTTCTAGATGGTTATTTGGCAGCATGTATCAAGAACTGCCTTAAGGTTTATTCCCTTGATTCAGTAATTCCACTTCTAGGAATTTATCCTAACGAAAGATTCAGAGATGCATTAAAATACTACATGCAAGGATAGTCAAATGCACTATTATTTCTAATAGCAAAAAAAAAGGAAAGGAAAAAAATCAGAATTTCTCATAACTAGGAAATGAGGAAAAATTACAGTATATCCAAATTCTAGAATACTGTGTAGCTACATTTTTCAGAGTAATTAACAATATAAGGACAAGCCAAAAAATGTTAAGAAGCGAAATAAAAACTAATTATACATAACTTATTAATGAGTTAATAAATGCTTAGAACCCAGCAGATAACAAGCACTATAAACTATCTTTTAAATAAATTTTTGAAAATTATATATGTAACAAACTCGATTTAAAAAAATTTTTTAAAACAATGTGGATGAACAGAAAGGACAGAAGGATGGAAGAAAATGTACTAAAATGTTAACAGTAATTTTCTCCAAGTGATTTTTTTTTTTTACTGTTTTTAAGTTTATTTCTGAGTTGCAAATATTATTTCTCCTTCCCCATGTTTTCAGAATTTCCTGTATTCTCCCATTCAATCTTGGGTGCCAAAATCAGACAGACAAAAAGTGCAAAGACCTTTTTCTTGCAACTGTAGTGGAGACCTTAGCAGCAGACATAAACTGCTCCAGTTCTGTAGAGATGCATTCTCTATGATTAATTCTTTTAAAAAAAATTTTTTTCTTCCCCTCTCCCACCCTGCTGTTTTTGCTGTCTGTGTGCATTCACTGTGTGATATTCTGTACCTATTTCTCTTTTTGTCTTCTCTTCTAGTGTTTCTCCTCTAGGATTCACTGGGATTTGATCCTGGGGACCTCTGATATAGAGAGAGAATCCCTGTCAAATGCACCACCTCAGTTCCTGGTATCTGCTGCACTTCCCCTTTACTCTGCCCTTCGTCTTTCTTTTGTTGCTCCAAGTGATTTTTATTTTCGTCTCTACATTTTTCTGTAGTTTCTAAATTTTGTATAGTAAACTCATACATCATTGTTAAAATCAGAAAATAATATATTCATATACACTGCTGTGAAAACAAAAATAAAAACACAGATATCAATCTGGAGGAAAATGATATTGTTGATGGTTTGAATAGGACTTATAAAATGCCATGCTTATTAAATTTGCAGTTAGCACAAGGTTGAAAGAATTGCAACAACCAATAATTGACAAATTTAAGATTCAAATTCATTGGTCTGCCTGAAATAATTTGGTTAAAACCAACTAAATTCCCAGACTTCCAATCAAAAGCAGATTAACCACAAGTGTGTCTCTTCTTCCCTCTGAAACTCAATTAAAATATTAGTAAAGAAATAAAAAGGATATAAGTCCACAAGGACAAAAAGAAGACAGTGAACAAAAGATTTCAACAAATTTTTGGAAAATGGAAAACAGATGGAAGATGGCAAATGACTAATAGAGCAGAGGACACTATAACAGATGAGGGATATTTATAAGAAGGGAGGAGACTGGTAATCACAGAACCCAAGGACATTCAAGACTTGGAATCACCATGGTTTCAAAAGGTAGGGGATAGATGTAGGGCTGAACGCTGAAACTGTATGATATTCTGTATATGGAAGGGCTGGATGGCCAGTACCCTCCACCTATCAAACAGCCAGATGAATAACCTCAATCTCTTCCCTGCAGTAAACCAGAGGTACTTCCATTTAGAAACTTTAAACCTGAGAGGCTCCACATTCAGGAGATACCAGGAAGAGTAGAAGCGAGGGGCTAAAAATTTCAGGCTGAACGACAGGACAGACTACCCCCCATTTATCCCCCTAGCTCTTTCCCCTCCCTTGGCAAATAGGCCAAAAATACCCAGGCAGATAATGTGAAGGGAAATACAGCAGAGTGATTAAAAACACAAACTCCAGGGCTCAACCGCTTGGGTTCGCATCTTCATTATGCTATTCTCCAGTTGTGTGTCCTTTCACAAGTTACTTAAATTCTCTGTGCTCTGATTTCATTATCCAAAAGAATAGTGATAATATACCTCATAAATTTATTTTGAGGACGAAAATTGCCAAGGTTGAAAATAAATGAACTGGGAATATATTAGGCTTTAAGCAGACCTTGGCATTTCTCCATATCTTCAGTACTCTCAACTACCATTTTACTCTAGAAAAGTACAGGAAATATTTGTGAAAAAATTTCATCCCTCTGTTAAACTGGGATATTCAGGGGAAGATCAATAAAATAAATGGGAGGAAGGAATTCTCTAGAAGTCAGTGATTTTTCCATGATTAACATCCTTCATTATACTGCAAGAAATCTCAAATAGGGGGAAAAAGGTGGATTGTGCCCTTCCTTGGTTGAGAATTACTATTCCAGATCATCTAATGATCATAATGAACAAATTGTCAAAAGAAAAAGTATACACAAACAGCTCCCAAGTGCTGCACAATTTATTAAGAACTTACTATGCCTTAACAGATAGAATGCAGTAGTGAACAAAAGAGCAGGCTAATGCAACATCTTGGGGATAAATCAAATCCTGCAATCAATAAACTGATTTAATACTTCATAACTGCTAATACAAAAATCAAATTGGAACTATAGACCTGCAAGATATGCTATTAATATTCATAACTATCCTCCCTTTTTTAAAAGATTTATTAATTTTATTTATTTCTCTCCCTCCCCCACCCGCAGTTGTCTGTTCTCTGTGTCTATTTGCTGCAAGTTCTTCTTCGTCCATCTCTGTTGTTGTCAGCGGCACGGGAATCTGTGTCTCTTTTTTGTTGCGTCATCTTGCTGTGTCAGCTCTCCATGTGTGCGGCGCCATTCCTGGGCAGGCTGAACTTCCTTTCACGCTGGACGGCTCTCCTTATGGGGCGCATTCCTTGCACGTGGGGCTCCCCTATGCGGGGGCACCCCTGCATGGCAGGGCACTCCTTGCATGCATCAGCACTGTGCGTGGGCCCGCTCCACACGGGTTCCAAGAAGCACCCTTCAAAACTGTGGGGTAATGAATTCAGGTCCGATTCAAAATGTCTACTTTAAGTCTGCTCTTCTGCCCCCTTTCAAACATATTTCCTGTAAATAGTGTCAATTTAGCATTTTGTCTAGTGTTAGTAAATAAAACTATTTGGAAGAAAAAAGGAAGTTGTGCATAAAGTCTTAAGTGAGAGACATGTTACATTAGACTTAAGACTACCATTAGTTACTTAAAATAGTCTAATTTAGACTTAATTTAATATTTAGCAAGGCTTACTACAAAATAATACCAATTCATTTAGCTTGACAAAATCTACTTGGTTAAAAAACTGTGAGTGTGCATGTGCACATGCACATGTATGTGTAATTGCATGTGTACACAAACAATATTTTCTGGTTTCATGCTATTTGTAAAATTTTATTTTTTTATTTGAATATGCATTTAGTAGAAACTTTAAAATCAATATTAAAGGATAAAAGATTGACAATATAAAAATTTCTATATTTCCATAGTTTACACAGAGTCACAATGTTTTAGTTTCTGTTATTAGTACGCTGTGATATACTTTGGGCAAATCATTTCATCTCTAGGACTTGGTGAGAGGGAACTGGATAAGATGATCTCTGTGGTGCATTCTATGATACTATGAAAAAACAGGAAACCTTCTAAAACACTTTCAAAGCCTGATCAACTTTATCTTTGAGTAGGAGAAGGGAAAAGAGAAATCAAATCAACATTTACTCTTTTATCTGGCCCACTTAATTTAGTAGTTTTGTTAGCCGCATTCATGCTAGATGTGCAAATTCACAAGACCCCAAAGAACTGCCAATTCCTGGGGAAATAAGAGATGGCCAGTTCTTCTTCCTTTACTCTAAAGGTACTTAGTCTGAAAGGAAAACAAATGCCACCTTTATATCCCATGAAAACCATCTCCCTTTATTGACCATAATCTTTCCATCTCAACTTCAAGGAATTAATGAAAGAAAAAAGGTGAGAAGAAGTGAGTAAGGCAGGCTTTCATAAATGAAAGAAGATTTTATAAATTGACGAAAGCTGCCTAATTAGCAAAGTAGAACTCAGGGTTTTTGCCTATTCTCTCTGGTCCCTTTTTAATAAACCGGAAAGGTACACCAAATATGAAAAAGAAGAAATTAAGGGAATAAATGTAGTACTAAGGTTCTCAAAGATCACATATCCTAGTCTGTCTTCTCCTTATATGTGAATAAATATTTAAATTACCTAATGAAATTAAAACAAGAGCCTCAGAATATATTTATGATTCATAAAACTACAGGCCATGCCTGTAATAAATTACAATTATAATTTATTTTTATAATAAGCCCCAAGGAATATTATGGAGGAAATTTTAAAAGGCCACAAATACATATACACCTCTTTTCAACAATAACAGCAAAAAAAAAATTCTAAAAGGAAGAAAAATGTAATGTAACCAAATAAAATTAAAGTTGCATTATCTTTTAAATATCTTGTTTCACACTGCCCTCTCCCCAAATGCTACAAATATCAGACGTCAGTAACTACTCATTTTATTCATGGAATCAATGAAGTCAAAATTGGAGTAAATGACTTTACTAAAAGCAATACAGTAAAGGAAATGGGATTAAAATTCAAAGCTCCTGATTATAAAATCCATGCTCTATACAAAATTAAGACACCTAATCAAAGATCCTGCAGAAATTCAATTACTCAAAGCTTCTGCTCAATGGCTTAAAAATACCTATGTGGGATACACACTCTGACAAACTTCAAAGAGGAAAGTAAAAAGTATAACAATACTTAAAGGGCCTGATAAAACAGAAACCTGCATAATAAACAGGAGTTTTCCCCAAATTTACCAGAACTTTGGCTTAAACATTTCAAACCACTCTATTCTACAGGTTTTGAGAGGGTAAATTAAAACAACACTGATAAATACACGCCAAGCCAAATACAAGTTTGAACTGATGGTCTATACAACATTTTTAAAGAAATCAGGTCACCCCAATACAGCCCTGCATCTCCACTATGAATCTATAATGGCCTTACTGTACCATATATATCCGAACATTAGAGGATTTACTAGAAAACACTTTTCAGAAAGAAATATGTTAGGAAAATATAATTTTATTAATTATTTTTATCTTACAAATACTCAAATCTTTTTTAGTTACTAATATATTTTTCTAAATGCAATAAATACATAACTCACAGATTAAACCATTTTTTTATAGTAGCAGCTCTCAATGAAGGCTGATTAGCAATGTCTAGAAACATTTTGATTGTCACAACTGTGGGCAAGTGCTAATGGCGTCTAGTGGGTAGAAGATAGGAGTCCTGCTAAATATCCTACAGTGTACAACCAAGAATTATCTGGACCCAAATGAAAATAGTGCCGAGGTTGAGAAACCCTGGTCTAGCGTTTAATTTGTATTATAAAGACTATTAAAGTTAACTTACCTTTGAATTTAATATCCAGACCACTAAATTCCAATTCAACTCCTTGAAGTGCTTCTCCCAGAGTTTCATGGTAATGACTAATACTTTTTTTTGACCCCACACAGAATGGAAGTGAAAAGTACTTATATGTCTCTTGGCGATTATGGTAGGGCCCAACGGTATTCATCCATAAAACAACTTCCTCTTTATCTTGATACTAAAATGAAAAGAAGCAAATAATGTGTTTAAAATAATCCTTCAAATTAAGGGAATATTTGTTATTTGTTCTAAACAAAAGGGTTTGTACTATCCCCAATCAGGAAACTATAAAATAGAATACTGGAAGTTTACTTTAAATTGGTGATCAATGTTCACATCTTAAAAATGAAACTTTGTGAACTATAAAATTATATTCTCTAATTGTGGTCTCAAGTAGATTCACCTTTTCCAAACTCTGTTTTATATGTTTTTTATTTTTTTATAGAAGATAATGTTTAAATAATGTCCAATAAGGAATATGTTCATAATTAATATTTATACTATCAAATAATGGTAAATCTAGAACCAACATGATTTACCATTCTAATATGGACAAGGGAGGAGAACACAAAATCATTAGATTATCCAGAACCTCATGTTAAGTCATGAGAAACCCCAATAAGTCAATGTTGCCAACACAAGTATGATAAAATTTCATCTCCTTTCTAGACTTTTATGCAGTCATCAGTCAAAGTACTAGACAGGAGAGAAACAACTAAACAAGAGAAGAAAAAGGCATACTAAGAAACCTCCACAGTCTGTTCAATTTAACATTCCACTTCTCCTTCATTAGCTGAAAGATATATATGTATCTATTATATGCATATTTCTTTGAATAAATAACTATGGTTCTATCCATCTGTGAATACTATATAGCTAAATCCAGAGTCTAGTTGAATGACTTTACGTAGGTGATTGCAGCTCTTCAAGCTCCAACTAGGGAAGCTACTAAAGATTTCTAAGATACCTTAAGTTTAAAATTCCAATGATTCTATAAAAACTCTTAGATGGTAATTTAAAATTAGTTATCCTAAATAGTAATATAAATTAAAGACAACAAAGGATACATGCAAATCAACCCACAGTGCAGAAATAAGTTAACTGAACAACTACTAACTGTCTACCATATGCCAACAACTGTGTAATTTAGGATACAGCTTTGAACAAGGCAGCCATGTTATGTTATCTGCTGGAAATTAAAATCTAAAGGGAAAGATGTATATTTCACAAGCAATTATAATAAGGCAGAGTGGTATTGGGCATACAACAGAGGAAGCTATCCAAATAGCCCAACCACCAAATCCTTATCTCTAGTCCTCTATCTTCATCTAATTAATAAATATTTTCAATCAAATCTGACATCTCCAAAATCAAACTTATCCTACCCCTATCTTTTCCTTGTACTCCCCCTTCCTGCCTTTTTTTGTTATATTACCATTCTTTCAGACATGGAGACAAATCCTAAGTCCCCAGTGCATTCCAGAAAACCAAACATAGATTCATCTATCTTATTTAAAGTATCTGCTTCTTCCTTTTGACTCATGCCATCATTACCCTAAAAATCTAGTCACCTCATCTTCAAACATTACAAAAGTTAGACAAATGTCCCACTTTTCATATAAGACATTATCCAGGTCACCATGGAAACAGACTATCTCACTTTCTGAAGATATGGAAGAGACATGCAACAAGCTTATTGTTAGGTATTAAGGATTTAAATAAAGTACCATCCTTTCCTTTAAGAAGTTCACAATCCATAATAGAGACAGGTAAATGATTAGAGAAAGTTATAAGTAATCTTTATGTATTAAAGAATGAATCATATGTATCCATACATCCCCATTCATAACTATTCTTTTTATTCTTTGGGATATCAAACATGTATGCTATACTCTTCCATCCAATGCACAAAGTCACACAGCACTAATCAGTCAAGGTACTCCTTTTTGCTAAACCTAGATAAAACCTCAGAATCCTTCTCAAAACAGTGCTCTAAACCAACCACTACCAGTTCACGAGAGTTGCTGTTACAAGTGAAACCGATTCAACATTGCTGCTTAGACAGAAAGCTCTCTGTGTAGTGTAACGTACACAACAAGTATTTAATAAATATAATAAGAAAACACAAACAAATGCTGAAATGTAAAGCTTATTAACAACTTCTTTAAAAAAAAGTTTAGTATGTGCACTGACTGCAATAGTATGCTTCCAGAGAAATGAAAAAGAGGAGGTGGCAGAAGGTTATCCAAATAAGTTTAGAACTTCTAAGGAGAAAACATATTAATGTGGACTTTGCCATTAATCCTGTTGAGTCTCCAGAAATGTTATGTTACACATAAAAATAAGCTCAAAAACACTTTTTCTACTAATCCCTACATGCATATTCCTTTAAAAATATATTAAAATGTGAGCATAAATAGGTATTAAAATAGAACATTGGTTTATTTTATATAAACTGAAGGACAGAACTAAAATAAGGGTCACTGTGTGTGTTAATCCACAGTATATTCTGAAGTCAGTCATTCACAGAACCTCAGTAGGGTGGTACAACTGTCATGACATGGTACAAACAGTACATTAACAAAATCCATACCATCTTGAGGTTTAAGATTCCTTTTGGGAAGAGGATTGAAATGGTAATTAGAAATATGCATGTGTGTACGTTTATGTATCTGTATATTTAAATAGAAGTAAGTATTAAGACAGGAAGGCTGGGGTAAATATTAAGGCAATGATAATATGTTTTCTTTTATATTGCTCCTTATACATACCATGTCAAATAAAATAAACTGAACTCCTATTCAGAGCAATACTTAAAATGTTTACTGACTTTTCATCACAGTCCTTTATTGCCCCTGAGTGCCCCTAAGACAAGGTCAAGAGTTCTTTCTCAAGAGAAAATGTGTTTTAAAATACAAATAAACTTGAAATTAGAAAACACCGATAGGCTTCACACAGGCTTAATAAAGAGTAAACAACATATTATTTCTCTAAAGCTGCCCACAAAGTCCTTGAGCAGAGCTGAGGAAACTGAAGTGCCCCATTGTATAGAAACAGAGTGCCAGGTAAGGTTCTTCTCTCCACCTGTCTACTACTTAGGGAACCCTGGCCAAAAGACTAGTCTAATTCACCTTCAAAATATTCCAGGCTCTAGCAAGCTCTTTTTCAATACTTTCCTTGGAAAAACTTTGAGTTGGCCAAGGAATACTTACTCAGAAAGGTAGCATTTCATACTCAGCTGCAGAGTAAAACCAGAGAAGGGATAAAAATGTCCAGGAAACAGAGTAGTGGGTCAGGGAATGCCTGAGCATGGATCCCTCCATCACAGGCTCCCCCTGGGAAACGGCCAAATGAGGAGGAGGCCAATTCAGGCTACCTGCATTCTTCACCTTACCAACCCCTTCATTTTCCAACTCTCAAAAAATTTCATTGTTAAACTCAATTTCTGAGCTGTCCACTTCAGCCAAAATCATTTAGAACATTGTCTTCCTTTCCTTTCCTGATCCACCTCATTTCTTAGCCCATTCCCCAAATCAATAATGCTCCTTCTTTCCACCTACCCAAATACTTATCCTTCAAAACTGCTCAGGTTCTCCCTTCTCTGTAAAGCCTTCCCTAGCCAATCCCTAATATGACATGATCTCACCATCTTTTCTAATAGTATCACTAGCTAACTTTTTAATGTTATTTTTTTGACGTGTCTGGGCCAGGGACTGAACCCAGCACCTCATATGTAGGAAGCCAGTGCTCAACCACTAAGCCCCATGGACTTCCCTGAGCTGGTTTTTTCATTTGTTTTGCTCATTATTTGTTTTTTTTGTTGTTGTTGTTTTTTTCAGGAGGCACTGGGAACCGAACCCGGGACCTCCCATGTATGAGGCAGGCACTCAAGTGCTTGTGCCACATCCGTCCCCCTAACTTTTAATAAACATGTGTCATGTACTAGACATAATTCTAAGGGATCTACGTGAACATTTAATCCTCAAACACTAAGAGATGGGTTCTATTATTTCCCGTTTTACAAAAACAAACTAGAGTACAGAGATATTAAACAATTTGTCCAAGATTATATAACTCATCAGTACTAATTTTACAAATTTAGGACTATACTTTTACTTTATTAATCTCTAGACAGCTTCTTAACAAGAGTAAAGGAAATACGAAAAAAAGTACAGTTGTACCAAACAACTAAAAACAGTACAGATTAGTGAACAGTTTTTCCATTTGAAATTTTAATCTGCCCTAAAGAATAGTCCTACAAAGCCACTCGTGCTCTCATCTCTAAAGGAATGACCTTTACTCTCAGTAAGTCACCCATATCAGTTCTCTCTTACATAAATGTTCTACTGGGGGGGGGGTGACAAAAGTTTTCCTCCTTGACATAGATCATGGATTAATTTTCCTCAGGATGAACACTATAGGAAATAATGTTACTGACATACTCTTGTACAATCTGAATAAAGAAGTTAGAATTTACACAGATAGGCAAAATCCAGCTCTGAAAATGTTTCCAAAATCACCATTTCATTGCCTTTTAATTATTCATTTAAAACACATAAAAAGTTAAGAGTTTTAATACAAATAAATTAAAAGTATATTTTTGGATACAGTCTCTTGAGATAACTGCTCTATCTCAAAATAGTTTTGTACCTAAATTACCTTTAAGTCTACTACAGAGTGCAGCTGAAAATAGGACAACAAAATCATGGCATTTCCTAAAAACCAGATCTATATTAGAGCACTCATGAAGTCATTTATAGTAAAAAGCTTATTCATTTTATAAATCTTCAAATAAATTAAAATTTCTATACTTCCAATAGACATAAAAGCAAAAGGATGCCATTTGCTAATGTAAAGCAAACAAAACATTTTTTAAATCAGTCAGAGGGGCAATACAAAGTGTTTATGGCAGAGGCTAAGCATAGACTATCTTAGGCACAGATTGGGTGTTAGAGCCATTAGAAGTTTCCAAGGATATCAGAGGTACACAGCAGGCTGCAAAGAAACAGGAATTGGACCCTAAATTACAACAGGCATCTCCTAGACTACAAATTCCATGTAAGCAATGACCTCAGTTTATTCATTGTACTATAAGACACAGGGTTTCATACTTCCAAAAGTGCATATTCTGGTACTGAGTATCTTTCTAATTACTCACAAACACTGATTAAACACCACTTATTGTGCCAAGCACAGCACCTGGGTATGTATCAGACCAAATAAACAACCCAACAACAAAAAACTGACTGTGATCTTGTGAAGAAAGTAAACTGATAAAAAAAAGTCTAGGTTATAACATTCCTGTTTTTTTTGTTTTTGTTTTTTTGAAGCTGACATATATTATTACTGTGGGAAGTATATGTACAAGAAAGGTAGAAAAGGACAAGGGATCAGGTAGTTCAGATTTTTTCTGAGGCCTTGGGCCAGTCACCAGACCTAAGGTAAATGAGAAGGCTGAATAAAATGATCTCAAGTCCTTTTCTGTTCTAAAATACTATGATTCACAATTTGAAATTTTTAAAAAAGTCCTTTAGGATCTTAGGAGACATGGTAATCAACTCTAGGTACTTCCATGTGCTTCCGGTTTCAGAAAGCAAAATAAACATAAGCCATACCCTACCTTTCACTCACTTTATTTTTATGATTTTTCAATCAATTAAGAGCCCATCTTTCATAAAGTATTCATTTTATTTTCAAACAACATATCCTCTAATCCATATGTGACTCAACGTATTAAAATTGACAGGAACACATCTGTATATATATCTAGAATATATATTCTAAATGCGTATATATTCTAGAAATCAATAGCACATTTCCTTCACATCATTCTGAGAATATTAAAAGAGCTTTGGATAAATAAGCACATACAATATTCCACATGGACTAAATGGTCAACTGAATCCTAACTCAGTAGGTAAAGTTAAAGAAAGAAGGGGTTTTGTGGAACTGTATACAGTCCCTCTCAGAACCAGCTATATAATTTGTAGAGTCCAGTCCAAATAAAAATGTGGGAACCCTTGTTCTAACCAGGAATTTCAAGATGACAACAGCAGAGCAGTAAATGAAGCACAGACTGCAAGTCCACGAAGACAGCCCTACTCCTTAATGCCAACCCAACATCTCAGTAGCAACCCATTACGGAGCCAGAACTAGCCACATATTTCTTCCTTTAAGTACTCAAAAATACTATTAACATAGACAAGTATTCAATTTAATACCAATGTTTTACTGTTCTATTTTTAGGATAAAGAGCTATGGGGCATATTGGCTGAGAGTATAGAAGACTATTTATTAAGAATGCCTGGGTTCAAATCCCACCAACCAGCTGTGTGGCCTCAGGCTAGCTACTTAACCTCTCTGGTCCCAATTTACTTATCTCTAAAAAGGCCATAATATCATTCACTTCACAGGATTCTCAATATATGTTTAAAATATGAGTTAATATGCCTAAAGCTTTTAGAACAGTGCCTTGCACACTGTAAATGCTACAAACACTGTACTCATTATTTTCACCTGGAAAATCTTCACAGAAAGTTAATCTAAAGGTTAAAATTTAACTTCTGAAATTGTCCTTCAATAATTCAATTCCACCAGTGCACTTATTAAACACTTACTCTAAATCCAACAACCTTTCATTGGCAATTTGTCCCCTCCCCCCCCTTTCAGTATCATTCTCTTTCCACTAGGTACTTCCACCTTCTTGGTTGGGGAAAAGAAAATCACTTGACCAGCACCATTTCCACACTATTATATGGCTAAGATGAATACCTATTTTTCAAGAAATAATTCTAGGAACTTGAAAGAAAATAAAAGATTTGGGCTAATAGCAAAAAAAAAAAAAATTAATAACTTATTTATATTTCATACTTATATTTTAATGCTATTATTCCTGTAACTTTTTTCCTTTTTAAATAATGGGTATTTAATAATGAGTAACCAAGTGAGAGCTGCTCATTGTGGACAGATTAAAAAAGTGAAATGCCATGGATTCTAAAATTTTCTGTCCAGCAACCAATTTCATATACACCACATTCTCTTTTGTGGCAAAAAAACCACTTTTATATTTTACCAAATAATTTATATTCAATTACAGTACTGTTACAAAGAAATATGTCCCTGACAATAAAATTTCATTGAAATTGGTATTTAAACTTTAGACTTGTAAGTTATAAAGCCTTTATACACCTCCAATGAAAGAAATTCTATTTTCTAGTAGTTTATCTTAGTCATAGCAGGATAAAACACAAGATAAAAAGTAGAATACTATTCTTAAAACTTGAATGTCTGTATGGTGGAACTACATTTAGAAAAGTTCTGAAGAGTTTTACATGGTAATTCTTCTTAAGTGCTCAAAAAACTAGAATATTAGTAACAACCTCATTAATCAAAAAGATGTCCACTAGAAATTAAAATGTAATCAGACCCCAATCTACGCATGGTCCCTGTACACTATGTGTAATAATTACAGTTCTTATTTACACCTTGAGACAAGTTACCTGGTAGCAGCAACAAGAAATAGTTTGAAATTTAACTTTCAAAAAAAGATCACCTTAAGGTGAAAAGTGTTAAGTATACCACAAAAAATCACGGCACCCACTCTGGACTTGTGCCTCTAAAAAACACACGAGAAGTTCCTAGCTGTGATTTTAAGGTAAAATGGCCCAATGTTTAGAGCTTTTCTTAGTTAAAATGAGAGCCCCACTAATCCAGGGACTAGCAAAAGAAACCTTGTCAATTACATATACACTCTAAAGTAGGATCCATTATATAGAAAGGATTGCTTCATTTCCTCATTTACCAGGAATGGCATATTACCCCAAATCTTTCAGATTTAGTGTATACACCACCTATCATGCATGATGAAACAATAAGGAAAATAAACAAAATCCTAATAATGCGTAAAGGTGTAAAACCACCAAACCAACTCTCAATTTACATGACTTTCCTGCCTTGCTCACATCTACGATTCTGAAAACCACGGAGTTACAGGCTTAAGGGAAAGTCACTTGGAGAGTCGTTAACACCCATGCTTTGATGTGAAAGTGCAAGTCAAATAAACCGCCAATCAATTTTAGGCCAAATGTAAAAGAGAGTGTTCCACACCCTTGCACGAAGACTGGAAAACTCGCGACCCTTCACTCTCAGGAGCTGTACTAGTTACAGACCACTGGGGTGGAGGCCTCTATCTGAAGGCTAGGAAAAGGAGAGGAGAAAGTTAAAGGCCTCGGAATGAGGAAGAGTAAGTTGTGTGCGTGGACACGTGTAAACTGCTCTTCACCCCAAGTTTATTAATGCTGTGCCCACGCCAGGATTTTGATCCTGCCTGGGCCGGAGGAGGAAAAACAGGCGGTGAGGACCATAAACTAGTCGGTATTTCCTGGTTGGTGTATGACGGGTGGTAGCGATGCATCCATCTTCCTTTATGTCGTAGCCCCCAGCAGCCAGAAGAGCAGGCCCCTCCCACCGGGGGCACCAGCCTAACTGCGGTCCCCACTCCGGCCGCGAAGTGAACCCCGACCCGCACCCGTCTCCTTTCCTGGCCCCGGAATCCCAGACCCAGCGGCGCGGCGCCATTTAATTTAGGTGGGGGAAGGAGGCCCAGGCACTCGGGGAGAGGGGCCCTGTCCCGGCAGCTCACGGAGAAGTCTCCTCCCCGCGCCCGGGGTTCCTGCTCCGCCAGGCCCAACCGGAAGGAGCCCGCGAGCGGCCGCGGGGCTCTGCCGGGCGGCGGGGCCATCCTAGCCATGCCGGGCCTGCCGGGGCGATGAGCCCGGGAGCGAGCCGGGGGCAGCCGCGCCGGCCGGGGACGCCTCTCACCGTGTGCTCGTGCTCGTCGGCCCGGGCCCGGGGCAGCAGCAGTAGCAACAGCGCGGCCGCCGCCGCCACGCCGGGCATGCCCAGCCGCGGCCTCATCCTCCGCGCTCCCACCGGCCCGGCGTCGGCGCACCGACTCCTCCGCCTCCGCCGCCGCAGCCGATTCGCATCCACGGGGCGCGGAGAGACGCACAGGGCCGGAGCCCAGCCGCTGCCTCCACCGCGCTGCCGCCGCCGCCGTCACCGCCCGCTCCCGAGCCGCCGCCGCGCCCCCCGCCCCGGCGCCTCCACAGCCTCTTCCTCTGACTCAGCCACGTCATCCGGCCACCCCGGCACACGCCGGAAGTGCCTCGCGACGCGGGGCCGCAACCGCCGCCCGGCGCCCGATCCCGGAGGCCTGAGCTGACAGCCGCGGAAGACCTCGCTCGGCCCGCCCCCGAGACGGCGCGCGACCCCACCGACTGCTCCCGCGGCCCGAAGAGCTGCGGCTCCGCGGGCCTGGCGGACGCTCCAGCCATCTACGCGCAGACTCGGCCCCGGCGCGAGCTCGCGTCTCTCGCGGGTGGTCAGACTAAGCCGTCTTCTGGCTTCTTCGAGCTGTGTGACCCCAGCCAGAACGCGTAAACCTTTCCCGGCCTCATTTTCCTCGCCTGTAAAATGGGGCTTATCGTCTGACCGGCCGCCTCCCGGACTTGGGCGATCAGTTGCAATAATCTTTTCCAGGAATTTGTCCATGAAAGAACCATGAAAGAACCATGAAAGAATCACCAACTCCTGTACTAATCATGGGAGATTGTTAAACTTATACAGGGTTGCATCAGCGTTTTAAAGTCAATATTTATGGCTTCCCCCGCACTATTTAATCAAGAAATGCTGAGCCAGCTTGCAATTCTTGTTCATTTTACTTATTTTATATATTTAGCTTTTTAAAAATTATATTCTTTATTATCTGTTGGTCTCCCATACACAGAAATGTGAACTCGGAGAGCTGGGACCTTCCTGCCGTATTTTTTGTGCCTAGAATAGTGCCAGGCCCATAGTTGAATAAATGTATGAATATGGCATCACTGTCTACACAGTCCTCTTAGCCAAAAATCTGGAACTTGTCTTCAGATTGTCTCTTACTCTTAGCCATCAGTAGTGAAGTTCTAGCATTTGGTCTCTTAGATATGTCTCAATAGTTTATTTTTCCTCTCCTTCCTCTGCCAATAAAGGCCAATCTCCATAACTCACCACTGCAACAGTCTGCTAACAACTCTGCCACCAATCTTCCTTCTCTGTTTATCTTCCCCAAAGGGTGCCGCAGGGTCTTTCTAAAAAGAATTCGAATTATATCACTCTCTTGCTTAGAACACTCCTTGAATATTGGTTAAATAAATCATGGGATCACAGCCAAGAGGGACTGAGCACTCTTCATCTGCCAGACACTATTCAGAGCCCTTTATATGTGTTGTCTCATTTCATCCTCACAACCACACTGGAGGATATCCAAGAGATACTTCTAAATGAGAAGAAAAGTCGGGGGAAAAAGTATAATTCCATTTTTCTTGGTAATGTCTGTTCATAGAAAACCATCTAAAATTTTATGACTCAAACCATTCAGTGTTTAACTTTCTACTTTGTTCATGCCTGTAAATGTTTGAATGTTTACACAATGAGCATGTGGTACAAATGTAATCAAGGAAAAAAAAACAGTAATTTCCTTGCTGTCTTACTTTACCAGGACTTCTATAACAAATACCCCAGGCGGTTGGCTTAAGCAACAGGAATTTGTTGTTTCACAGTTTTGGAGGTATCACAAGATCAGGCCTTCTCTGAAGTCTGTAGTGTTCTGGTGGTGGCTTGCCAGAGATCCATAACTCTATCTCTTCCTCTCCATCCCACTCTGTCCAAATTTCTTTTGCTTAGTAGGGCTCCAATCATATTGGATTAAGGCCTACACTCATTGACTTTGGCCTCACCTTTCGACATCTTCAAAGATCCTGTTCACATTCACAGGACTTGGGGTTCAGACTTCAACCCATTTTTGTGGGAGGTGTGATTTAATCCTTAACACTTGCTAAAAGATAAAGCCTAGATTCCTTAGCCTGTTATGCATGCACCTGCACAGTCAGACCCCAATTTATCTCCCCAACCTCACTTCCACTAATTCCTGTGCTCCAGCTTCACCCATATTTCCTAATTACACCATGTCCTTTTATACCTCTGCGCCTTTGCTCTTGATGCTTCCTTTGCCTAGAATGCCCTGCTTTACCTTGGTTCATTAGATACTATCCTTACAGGCTGAACCAAATTATCACCTTTTCAGTGAAACCTTGAATGATTTCCTGGGGTAGTTGAGCATCCCTTCTTTGGAACTCCAGCAGCATTTGGCATGTTATTTCTTAATCTTTTTCTGTTCCCATTTCCTCTTCTATGCTACATGCTGATCTTTTTGATGATAGAGACTGTCATCTATCTTTATATCTTTCTCAGCTGTTGGGATAGTGCTTGTGACATCATAGACATTCAAAAACTATTTGCTTAATGACTGAATAAATGAATGAATGAAGATATTAACAAGTGAAGAGTCAAATAACAGCAGGATTTAAATAACGGTTTCTAGCCAGTGTAAGAGATATCACAAAGCAGTATGTGATTAATTGCTGAATGGATCATACAAGCAGTAATTGCTATAGAAATGAGAGGAGGCTTCTTATATATCTTTGTATATTCTCCAGAGCACCCAGCACAGTGACTTGCTCATAGTGGAAGCTCAGTAAATGCTCTCTGAATGAATAATCACTGCTTTTGAATGAAGTGATGATGGGCAATTGAAGAGCAAGCAGTGCAAGTGCTGAATTAAGATGGATGGGTGGTTTTTTGCTTAAAAATCCATCACCATCCTCAACAGAGTTCAGGCAGCATCTTCTGGGTGTTTTGTGGGGAGCACTGGGTTGGCAATTGCTTCAGGGTGGGGAGGATACAAGAAAAAGTATAAAATATTCATTTGGGGGAGGTTAGACTTATAACCAGGAAACAGACAGAATATAAAAGACAGAATATAAAAGAGGCATAACAGTGAAGGAAAAAGAACTGCAGAAAATGTGACCAACAGTCCAAATGTTCAACAGACAACGAGCAATGGGCAAGCTAAGGAGAAAACCTAATTTCATGGAATACTTGGAAAGTCTAATGGATGGAAGGAAGAAGATTTAGGGTCATTAATTCAACAACTAATTGTTGACCACCTATTATGAGCCAGAACTATGGTAGGTACTAGGAGTATGCTGATAATAAATAGGATTAGATGATAAAAGACTGATAATAGCAGGTACAGAAAAAATGAATAGAAGACAAAGTAACTGATTGGTGGGAAAGAAGTGTGGTTTCAAAGATCCTGGGACCTGATGACTTCAAGGGTACAAAACAGGATAAGGAGTACTATCAAAATTAGGGCTGAGGTGATGTATGGGAATTCTGTTCAGTGCGTGTGATTGTTTTGTAAACTCACAACTTCTCAAATTAAAGAGAAAATTAGGGCCGTTCTGCCAAATGGAGTGAAACACGTTGATCTGTCTTATTTCACTATTTTCTGAATCCGGGTTAATGACTTCATTCCCTGACACCAAAAAGGGGGGGGTAGGTGCCCGTGAAAGGAGAGTTCACCCTCAAGGGCTGTGCAGCCTACTTTTTATGATAGTGCCAATACGACTCAATTGGTTATAGAGCCGATCACTAGCAAATACTCCAAAAAACCACAGTTTCAATCTTGCATTCATATTCTCTATAAACATGACCATCAAAATTATTGATCTATCTATGACAGCATATCCTCTTCTTTCCATTCTCAGCTTCCTTTTCTTTGAAGTTCTATTTCTTCTTCTTTGTCACATTTCTCCTGCCGGTTACTTACTTCGGGAAGTCCTGCATTGGTGTTTGCCACCTTCCACCTCTACCCTTTCTGTTCTAGCAGAAATGTTCTGATCATCAAAGAACTTTGATTTCCCTGAGTTCTTTTTTTAAGGAAGCCATAACATAAAAACCTTTGGTTCTCAGACTGAAGAGAAACTAAGGCCATTTCTACGTGTGGGTCCCATTTCACTGTCTCTCACACAGTGTTTAACTGATATAATAGTGATAGAGAGCAAGGTCATTTACATGGAACAGCAGCCACCACAGAAAAAGCTTGACAATAAGATGGCAACTCTAGTTGCCTCCCTGCTTCTTCAGAATGAGAGATTCCTTGCCTCTTGCCTTAGAGTTGAAGGGACCTGGAATATTATAATATAAAACTCTCCATTCTGTAGATGATGAAACTCAGACTCAGTGTGCTCAAGTTAAGTGAACTAAGCAAGTTAGTAGCCTACCAGAATAAAAACCAGGTTTCCCTACTTCCAAGCCAATGTTCTCTTCCCTCCACCATGCCCTTTCTGAGTGGCTAGCTAAGACATTTTCTCCAACATTATAGGCCAAGTGGGCTTTGGCAGTCTATTCTGGGAACCAACTTTTTAAAAAAGATTTATTTCTCCCCACCCCATTGTTGTTTTTCCCTTGCTGTGTCTGTTCATCTTGTTTCTTTAGGAGGCACTGGGAGCCGAACCTGGCATCTCTGATATGGGAGGGAGGTGCCTAATAGTTTGAGCCACCTCCACTCCCTGCTCTGTCGTGTCTCTCACTTTGTTCCTCCTCGCGTCTCTTGTTGCATCATCTTGTTACATCAGCTTGCTGTCTTCTTTAGGAGGCACCAGGAACCTCTGCTCCCTGATTGTTGTGTCTCTCATATTTTCTCTTTTTGTGTCTCTTGTTGTGTCAGCTTGCTGTGCTTGCCCATCACGCCAGCTCACTGTCTTCTTTAGGAGCTACTGGAATCCAAACCAGTGACTTCCCATGTGGTAGGTGGGAGCCCAGTCACCTGAGCCACATCAGCTTCCCCCAACTACTATGTATTGCAGTTTTGATGAGAAAACAAATTCCAAGTTGCACCTCAGCATTCAGAACACATACTTCAACCTCCTCTCATCCTCTCACCATCCTGGTGAACCTAGCACCTGACCAGCAGGAATGAATGAGGAAGGGCATTTTATATTCTTAATAACTCATTTGGAAATGAACAGAACACAATTTATTTATCAAGCCAAAGGAAATATTTATACAAGCAGACTCCTCAAATCAAGAATTAATGCTATAATCATTCTAAGATGAATCTCTCAGACGTATCCAAAGTAACCACTTATTTTTCTTAGAAATAAATCTGTTTCTAATGATTCCTCAACCAACCAGCTGCAAAACCACACACTCTATTCTTTGAAGGACAAACACAGAAAACAAACTTATTTCCTAAAGAACTTACTTTCTAGAACAGATTGAAAAGGTATCTAAAAGTCCCAGTTATTAAGGTAATAAGGACTTAATAGGATCTCTTTTTTTAAAAAGATTTATTTTACTTATTTATTCCTTCCCCCCCTTGTTGTTTGCACTTGCTGTCTGCTCATCTTTTTTAGAAACATCAGAAACCGAACCCAGGACCTTCCAGGTGGGAGGGAGGTGCCCATTCGCCTGAGCCACATCCATTCCGTTTGCTGTCTCTCTCATTGCGTTTCCTCACTGTGTCATTTCATTGCATCATCTTGTTGCGTCAGTTCGCCATGTCAGTCCATTGCATCAGCTCGTTGTCTTGCTCATCTCCTTTAGGAGACATCAGGATCTCCCATGTGGTAGGTGGGTGCTCAATTGCTTGAGCCATATCTGCTCCTTCTCTTTTTTTAATAACAAGCAAAAACTTTGGGGGTGGGGGTGGGAGGAACCCTAGCTGGCCTTTAAAAAATATTATTTAAAAGTCATTTACATACTATCACTTTGCCTACTTATGGCAAAACATTAGGGATTATTCTCACCATTAAATATGTCAAGTTAAATTACGTGATTGTGCATAGATTCTCAGTCTTCAGACTTTGTCTATCTCCTCACAGTTTTTAATATAAGTTGAAGGAACAGTGCTGGCATAGAAATTGGTGGACAATTTATCTTGTACAATTAGGGGTAGAAGCAATGGCAGTGAATATGACCAATAGCTTTACTTTCTATTACCCTGGCTTAAATTTTGGGGAAAGACAGTGGCAGCGGAGCTGTCTCCCAAAGTATAATATAGAAAACTTTTCAAGAGTCTCTTTGGACACCCAGTAAAACTTTAGTCTCTGATCCTCATTATATTGAAAGGCCATGGTTTTGTGACATAATATATTCTTAAAAATGTCTGCAGGCGGCGGACTTGACCCAGTGGTTAGGCTGTCCGTCTACCACATGGGAGGTCTGCGATTCAAACCCCGGGCCTCCTCGACCCATGTGGAGCTGGCTCATGCACAGTGCTGATGCGAGCAAGGAGTGCCATGCCACGCAGGGGTGTCCCTCGCGTAGGAGAGCCCCCGCGCAAGAAGTGCGCCCCGAAAGGAGAGCTTCCCAGCGCGAAAGAAAGTGCAGCCTGCCCAGGAATGGTGCCGCACACACGGAGAGCTGACACAACAAGATGACGCAACGAAAAGAAACACAGATTCCCGTGCTGCTGAAGACAACAGAAGCAGACAAAGAAGACGCAGCAAAGAGACACAGAGAACAGACAACTGGGGTGGGGGAGGGGGGAGAAGGGAGAGAAATAAATAAAATAAATAAATATTTTTTTAAAAAGTCTGCAAAAGTTGAACATATGGAAGTTGAGTAAATTTATGTTATAATGGGTGGTTCTGTTGCTAGAAAATAAAAAAAATTACACTAAATTATACCTCACCATTCTTTGATACACAGGCCCAAGATTTCATCCAAATTCTTTCATTTTCTTCTTTTCCTTTATAGTTGAACATATAACCCACCAGCTTAAGATGTGCAATGAGCATCCAATGAGGGCTTAAGATCTGCCACTTTTGACTTGGCACGCCTAATCATTTCCAGCCATGACTCATATACCATCTTCACAAGACCAAGCTTCCCATCAGCACTTTCATGTTCATGTTTTCCACCTATTTTCATATGAGCATAAAATGCAAAACAAATCCAAATATTGCACAAACCATGCTATACCAAGAGAGATGGTAACACCATTGGCTGGCAGTAGGTTGGCCATGTTATTGATCTAAAGTCTTGGTCATTAGAAACTGTAAAGAATCTAAATTTGGCATCCAAAGGGGACCTTAGAGGTCTTGAGTGTACAAAAGCTCAGGTTTTATCAAAAATCAAATGTGCTTAAGAAGGAAACTGTCTGTAAATAACAGACAGACAATCACACCAATATTACAATTTCTTGTTCTCTTTTTATCTCACATTCCCCTATTTCTTCCAAATAACTGACAAGGAGAGTACAGGGATCAGTGAGGAAACACTTGCAGAATGGCAAATCTGTGCCAGTCATTATGCAAGATCATATGTAAAAACACTCTCAAGATGGACATGGCCAATAGTGTATTTTATGGCAGGAAAAAAAGCCAGGATCCCAGAGGCTGTTAACTCAGAATAGTCCTTGTTTGCTGTAGTGAGGAATGAGATTGAGAGAGAATATTTAATGAATTAAAAAAGGCCCATTGAAACTGTACATAAATAGTACATTAGTAGTGTGGCTTTTACATATCTGTGTGGAATGAAGAATGTTTTTTTAAGCTCAAAAGAGACAACCAGATTTCTGGTACTATTTAAAGAAATAGGTCTGATACTATCTTTACTATACGTTTAAGCATTAAATTAAGGACCTGTTCTTTGAAGGTAGATTTATGTGCCATATTTTCAATATTAATGACATATTTAAGGCTCTACAGTCTCTGCACAGATTTTTCAAGCCTGGTGACAGTAATAAGTATATAAGGAAATAAAGAACTATTTCTATTTTAGGATTCATTTTTCCTCTTTTGATCCTACAGCAGAGAAAGAGTCAAGGATCTTCTCTCCTTATGGCCAGAACTAAGATCTATAAAGACTACAGAGCAGTAAATGGAGTCCCTGGCATCCCCGGCTTCTGGTTCCCAACCTTTTAAGATGTTCCTTGAAAACATCAGTGTTTTGGAAGCATACTGAGGTATTAATGCCCAAATTGAATAAACAATACTTCATAGTCTCTTGCCTTAGAGATATTGAAGAAGGAAGCTCTGGAAGGCCAATAGTCACTGAATGACTTTCTACATGTGGCCATTTCTGGAGGGAGAGATGGAAAGTGAGTACTCTTGGCTGCAGACTACTGTGGACCTCATGCTTGACCTCGATGTAAGAGGGGTTAAAACCAATCCTTCTCTAATGTCTTTTCCCATCTGTGGTATTTGTCCAGCACTGACATTTAAACAACCACCTGAATCCACAAAAAGTTAAAGAATTATTTAAAAGTTAAGGCCCTTATCTACTTACTGACTACTGTAAGTCTTACATTGTAACCACTTCTAGAAATTAGGCTAGGACTAGCAAATATGTGAGGTGTAATATAATTGCATTTCAGTAAAATCACTTGTAAAGTACATCCTGATCAATTATTTTAGGCTTCTGACATGCCAAATTAGAGGTAAGTATTCCAATATATCTTCATCCTTTTGACAAGCATATGGATCAAGATACTTGGTGATAGTGAATAAAGTCCTGAGTTTTATGCTTCTTCATGCCTTAATCATGTCTTCTTCGAGGAAGCCCAAACCAGCAGGGCTGCAGCAATATCAGCAATGAGAGTGAGTCTTAAGGACAGCAGTCATGTCATTAAACTCAACACGGAGACATCGTTAATGGGCTGAAAATCATGAGTCACAAAGTCCTGGATTAGGCACGTTCCAGGAAGAGGAATCAGCGACCTCTGGGTGGAACAGGTGGAGGAGGATGGAAAGTCTCCCTGGTTGGAGGCCTGAAATGAAAGAAAAAGCAACTCTATTTTAAAATCAATTTGATAAAATCGTTCTTAAGCATCCACAATTTGTTGCAAACTTGGTATAATATGTAAGGAGTCAATCCTCACTTAATGAGACCAGACATCTACGTGGACCTCCAAGTAACATACATGTTATCTGCGGTTCACAATCCTGCCTGCACATTAAGCTTTAAAAAACAAAAACAAACAGACAAAAAAACATTCCTAGGCTCTGTCCCAGACTCATTCCATCAGAATTCCTGTAGGAAAAGGATCAAGCATCAGAACTTTTTGCTGGTATTCCCCTACCAGTAGTTATTCTAACATGCAGTCGGGCAACAGAAACATTATAGTGGGGGGAGGGGCCCATTGAGAGAGGTATTGAGAATTCCCAAAGTCCGTTTCTCACAACTACTTCCTCATAGTATCGCTAACTGTGAGTCATCCCAACACTGTGTGTGCTCCCCTCCATGTTATTTTGGATGATTTCTGAACAGTTCTAAATGATACCCCAGCTAGATTTAGGTGATTCTAATTTTAGATAGGCTCAACAACTTCAGATGGCATTTCCACATATGTGTTGTAAAACCATATTTAAGTCTCTTGGAAGCAAGTCAAAAAGTCAAGAAAGAGCTTTGTCAAGTGCTGTAAGTGAACTGTGTTACCATGGAGCTATGTACTTGAAGACTGAATCAACCAATTCGTAAATATTTACTAAATGTCTCTTGGATAGAAATTTTGCCTAGATCAAGGAAATGACTAACGAGTAGGAACAATAGAGGGAGGCAGAAATAGAAAAGAATAACCACAGACAACCTCAGGAGTTGTGGCCCCTGCGAATAGATTGTATTGTTGTCACTGAGTAACTAATTAAGTCTTAGCTAGTGAAGACAAATGGATGGTCTCCTTCCATCTCTTTGGCTTGCCCTCAGCACTGTGGGTTTAAAGGAGAAAGCTGATGTATAGTCAGGTGATACCACTTATTACCTGAGCAAGCATAGGCATCTATTCTTCATTCCTTTCTTTCTCTCAATGAACATCTACTATATGTGTACTACTGTTCTGGGTATGGGGATCAAAAGTAAGATAGGCATGGATCCCTCCCTCAAGGTGCTTAGAACATAGTGGATGAGACAGACAATAACCAAAATTAATAAATATAACAGTGTTTTGATAGCAGAATTTCAGAACTTATGGGAACATATAGCAAGGACATTTATCCGGGAAGCAGACTTGGCCCAGTGGTTAGGGCGTCTGTTTATCACATGGGAGGTCCACGGTTCAAACCCCGGGTCTCCTTCACCTGTGTGGCACTGGCCCATGCACAGTGCTGATGCATGCAAAAAGTGCTGTGCCACGCAGGGGTGTCCCCTGCATAGGGGAGCCCCACGCACAAGGAGTGCGCCCCATAAGGAGAGCCGCCCAGTGTGAAAGAAAGTGCTGCCTACCCACGAATGGTGGGTAGCACTCACAGAGAGCTGACACAACAAGATGATGCAACAAAAAGAAACACAGATTCCCATGCCGCTGACAACAACAGAAGCAGACAAAGAAGAACACGCAGCAAAATAAACACAGAGAACAGACAACTGGGGCGAGGGGGAAGGGGAGAAAATAAATAAAATAAATAAATCTTAGAAAACAAAAATTTATCCACACATATGAAAGACAACGTCGACTTCTCTGAATCTGTTTCCTCACCTGCCAGAGGTAATGATACTTATATTGGAGTGTTATGTGAGGGCTTGGAGATGACATTTGGAAAGTGCATAGCACAGTTTCTTGCAAGGTCATTCAGGATAATTTCAATGCCCTGAAAATGCCCCCATATTAAACCTATTTTTCTCCTTTCCCACCCCTCAGAATCTCCAGTGGTCAGTGACTCCACACCAATGATAAAAGTTCTTCCATTACTAGATTAACAAGTCTACAGTAGAATAAGAGTAAGTCTACTCTACCACTCATTCCCCAATCCTGAGGATTCTGGAATGGTGATGCCCACTCTGCCTCTAATTGAGAGGGGGCTTAGATCCCATGGAGGAGATGGATGGGACTATCTTTCTTGCAGTTGTGGACTTTCTCTGTTCTTTGGCATGGTCATTGTCCATTATCATCTCCTTGTTACTTGTTCTGGGTGAGTCCAATGAGCTGGAGAGTAGGTGTTTCAACTTTGTTGAGATTCAGGACCTAACTAGCACATGGAAAGCCCAAAGATTTAAGTCTCTTGAACATAAACCTATCAACTCTAGTACTAACTATAGGTTGAAATAGAAGGGGCAGAAGAATCATGTGTAGGAAAACCACAACTGAGTCCAACTCTGTCACACTGGGGAACATAAATTCCAAAGTAGGGCCCACTGGCAGGGCACCAAACTCCTGAGCTGTCAGCCCTGCCCATAGTGTCTGGATATCTCAAGAGCCCTCAGGAGCCCCACTATTTGAGGCAATATTCACTATGACAGTCAATGAGATCCTCCTGAGATGCGCATAAGTATAACTTCTGTAATGATCTCCCAATTCACTCTGAAGTCTCTTAGGCATATAAACTCATTTGTCTTTATACTTTCCCCCTTTTGGTGAAGGTCTTTTTCCAGTTGCATTGCTAGTTGGGGCTTAGTGCCAGGGAGGCTCATTCTTGGGAGTCATGTCCCATGCTAGGGGGAAGGTAATGCATCTATATGGTGAGTTTGGCTTAGAGACAGGCCACATTTGAGCAACAAGGAAGCTCTCAGGAGGTAACTCTTAGGCAACCTATAATACTAAGCTAAGTTTCAATTTCAAAAGAAAATGTTCAGGGAAGTGGATTTGGCCCAGTGGATAGGGCATCCATCTACCACATGGGAGGTCCGCAGTTCAAACCCCAGGCCTCCTTGACCCATGTGGAGCTAGCCCATGTGCAGTGCTGATGCGCACAAGGAGTGCCATGCCACGCAGGGGTGCCGCCTGCATAGGGGAGTCCCACGTGCAAGGAGTATGCCCTGTAAGGAGAGCCGCCCAGCATGAAAGAAAGTGCAGCCTGCCCAAGAATGGCGCCGCACACACGGAGAGCTGACACAACAAGATGATACAACAAAAAGAAACACAGATTCCCATGCCACTGACAACAACAGAAGCAGACAAAAAGAAGAACACACAGCAAATAGACACAGAGAACAGACAACAGGGGCAGGGGGGAGGGATGGGGAGAGAAATTAATAAAATAAATCTTTAAAAGCAAAAAAGATAAAAGAAAATGTTCCTAAGACAGTCATCAGTATCAAGATTCTGTCAATGGTCCATCCTCTTTCACTAGTCACTGCCCTTGTACTCAGGGGACTCTTACTGTCCCATTAGAGAATGTGGCAGAACTCCCCAGGATAAGAATTCAATATTCTTTTGGTTATTGTGTGGATCTCCACCCATTGTGACATGCCCCATCAACACTTGAACTCATTCATATGCTTTACAGGTATGCCGTAGGTGAACCTCTTCCCATGAATCCCCCATCACTGACACCCACACCAATGATCCTCCCTTGCCACAGTTGTAACTCTCTGTGTTACAACTTCTTCAAAAGTGAAGCCAACAAGGAAGCAACTGTGGCTCAATCAGTTGGGCTCCCATCCACCATATGGGAGGCCCTGGGTTCGTGTCCCGGGGCCTCCTTGTGAAGGCAGGCTTGCCTGCATGCCGTGGAGAGCTACCAGCCAGCAAGCACTGTGGAGTACTGCCAGCCTGCAAGTGCCACAGAGAGCCGATTCAGCAAGGTAATGCAACAAAAAGGGAGACAAGTAAAAACACAGGAGAGTGTGCAGCGAATGGACACAGCAAAACAACAAGCAAGCTTGGTGGGGGGGCAGGAGTAAATAAAACTAAATATAGACACACAGAAGAATGTACAGAGCATGGACACAGAGAGCAGACAGCAAGCAAGCCACATTGGGGGGAAGAAGGATAAAAAAAAAGTGACACCAACAAAATAACTGAATAAAATCAATAAGAAAATGAAATAATAATGATAGTTTTAAAAATGACGAATAAAATACAAAAATTAAAACGATTTGAAATAATAAAAAAATAAAAATAAAATTTAAAAATAATTTTAATATTAAAAGAATTAAATTTTGGTATTATGTCTTTCATCACCATAAGATCTCAGCCTTACATTTTATCTTCTACCACAAGGACTACAAAAATGATGTCAATTCCTTCCTGGCCCTTTTCCTCTCTGCTACCCTACTCAGTAGTTGGGGTTGGCCTAAAAGCATACCAGCTCCATATTTTTATTTTGATGAAAAACACCTGCTAAAGATTGGAAGCCCCACCTCAGAGAAATGGATTTGTAATTATAGATGTACTAAGACCATGGGAGGTAAAAGGATATTAAATCATAACCAGGAAGAGGTCTGTGGAGAGACAGACACTCTAGGACCTGAGAATCTGGAACTGGAGACTCCATTGTCCAGAAATTTCTGGGCTCTGGCTGCTCTCTCCTCCCTGATGAGGGTGAGGTTTCACTGACAATGAGTTTTGTTCAATAATTCAGCAATTCTGGTACTGGTTAGCATTCTTTTAAAACAGGACTGTTATTTAGCTGACATGCTCTTGTATGGTCATATACATCATTAAAAATATATTTAAATTTCCTTATTTGTTAGTTAACAGCTTCTTTCCCAAGACTCCCAAGTGTCCCCACATTTTGACCACTTCAGCTGCTCTTGTAGTCCCCATAGATATCTTTAGAACTCATCAACTAAGGGGTAACTTTCTAACACTGCAAGAGGCCTCCAGAACTGTGTTGTTTAGTTGATATCCAGGCTATGACTTAAAAAGAAGTTCAGGGGAGCCAGTGTAGATCAGTGGTTGAGCATTGGCTTCCCAAATATGAGGTCCTGGATTCAATCCCCAGCCCTGGTACCTCAAAAATAAAAATAAAAGGCTCTAAACAGGAAGCAGATGTGGCTCGAGTGACTGAGCTCCTGCCTACCACATGCAAGGTCCCAGGTTCAGTTCCCAGTGCCTCCTAAAGAAGATGAGCAACAAATTTTATTGGAACACAGCCACTACCCCCCTAAGAAAAACAAAAAACAAAAGATGAGCAAGACAGCAAGCTGACACAACAGGCTGGCACAGAGAGCTGATGCAACAAGAGACACAGGGAGGAAAACATAATAAGAGCACAACAAAGCAGGGAGCAGAGGTGGTTCAAGCAATTAGGCACCTCCCTCCCACACAGGAGGTCCCAGTTTGGTTCCCGGTACTTCCTAAAAGGAAGATGAGCACACAATGAACAGACACAGCAAATGCAAACAAGAGGGTGGGGAGAAAAATAATAGACTCCAAACATAGTGTGTCCTTGTGAACTGCAAGGTAAGCAGTTCCCATTTTTAAAAAAAGTGCATAGATTGTTAGTGACTGGGATGGACTGAGCAGGGGGATAGAGGTTGCACCCTCCAGTGCTCCTTGATCAGGGGCAGGAGGGGGAGTTTCAGGACAACATAGGCAGGAAGAGTTACCGATTCCTAGAGCTTGAAGAGGAGAAGAGACCAACAAGGTCAGCCTCCCCTCTTGTCTATAAGAGGGTCAAGCATCTAAGTCATTCAGGAGAGAGGCCCATTTTTATTCCCTGCTCAAAGATATCATTCTATTGTGAAATCTGCATGTGTACTTAGTAAAATAATTGCATATTAGCAAATCCTCATGCCAAAAATGCACACAAACCCCAAGTTCTATCAATCATAGATTTCTTTGCAAGCACTGTTTTTTTAGCAAAAAGTGTTTTCATCTTGTTCTCTCTCCACTTTGTCCAGACTCTCCAAATAATGTGCCATCTCTTTTTACACCCGTTTCTATTCTTTAATTTCTGGAGTCCATATCCCAGGTTGTTTTATCTTCTCTTCCACTGACAAAATCCCACAAAATCTTTGTAGCTATAGTTTCAACTTTGTGAACTCTTTCATTTTGATACAATTAGACAACTGCTTCCACAGTCTTCAACTTTCAATAGTACAAACGTCCTGGATCTTTGCTCCTTCCATGACATTTAGACTATCTTCAACAAGTGTCACATAATGATTAAGATTCTGGGTCTTGGTGTCAGGCAGACCTGAGTTTGCCACACAGAGTAAGTCTCAACTGAACCTCAAGACCCAGTTCCTCCATCTGCAAAATGGGATAATATTAAATATCTTCCTCTTAGAGTTGTGGAAAGAATTAAAAGACATAATGCACTTAGAGTGTTTGACATAACACCTAGCACATAGGAAGCTCTCCACAAACATTAGTATTTATTACCACAATCCCTCTCCATAAACCCTCCTCTCCCATAATTCCCAAGTGACAGAATATTATGTCAATTTAGGGTATTAGAATAGATTATTCCTAAGGTTCATTCTCAGAGTAATAATTTAATATGTGACATCAGGTCAACACAAAGGAGACATGTCTGCTGTTGGAACTTTGGATGTTTGTGTAGCAGGTGTCAATACATGACTGATGCCAAAAAGCAGTAAAGAGCAAAAAGAGAAATGCAACAAATTCTCACAGAGTCAGCTTCTTTTTCCAAAAAACCAAAAGAAATGCCTCCTTGTTTCACTGTCTCAAAAATCCCACAGATGAGATTCATTTGAGTTAAAGTTTCAAAATGCGAAGTTCTTCCCCATTTCTTTGGGTTGAAAATAAGTTCTTCCCCATTTCTTATCCTTTTCATCCACAGATTATATTTTAAACATCAAAGAATTAAACTCCTAAAACAGGGGCTTTTATTCCCAAGGGCTCCTTTCTCCATTGGCAGACACACAAGGTAGCTTTGACCATTTTTTTCCCCACAAGACCTTAAAAAGTTTCCTACCAGCAGGCGCCAGGACCATATAACAAAGACATACATCAGAGTCCACTTAATTGGTTGAACTCTGTTATCTAATGTTCATCTCCAAATCTCCATATGTTTACTCCTCTCCAGTATAAAAATCACTTATATCGAGCTCTTACTCTAGGCCAGGAACTTAATTTTTATAACTCTGTGAGGAAGTTCTATTTTTACCCCCATTTTTATAGATAAGGAAATTGAGGCACATGAAAGGTAAATAATTCATCCGAGTTCATAGTGGCTACTGGAGACTTGACTCTAGATGGTATGGCTCTAGAGACAAGCTCTCCACCATACCATGCTGCCTCTCACCTTTATTTTCTTTTCTAATGCCTTCTTATCTCCTGTTCCCCCTATAAGCATATCAGTGTGGTGAATGCTAGCCAAACAGATCAAACTATTCAAAAAGCTGATGAATATCAATATATTTCGTTTATGAACTATTGCATTTGCTATTTAAATATTTGTAACTAAATGACTCACCACTTAAATAAAAAATTCGCTTTGGAATGTATCAAAAGTGAGCATTTCATTTAGCCCTGCCCACAGTTAAGTTAACTTAGATGTCCCTAAATCCTATTTTCCCACTACTCTTTTTCAGACAGTAAGGAAAAATTTCATATCAGCTTCAGTATTACCTCTGTGAAGCAGCTCGTGGAGGCACCCTGGGGGGCCTTTCAAGGGGCATGGTGGGTGTTCCGTCCACTTGCTGGGGGCCTGGACTACGACTTCTGCCAACCTCAGGGACTTCATTATCCTACAGCAAACGAGATGAGAAAGAAAGATAAAAATGCCATTAAGGGAAGCAGACTTCGCTCAACGGATAGAGCATCCGCCTACCACATGGGAGGTCCGCGGCTCAAACCCCGGGCCTCCTTGACCCGTGTGGAGCTGGCCCATGCACAGTGCTGATGCGCGCCAAGGAGTGCCCTGCCACGCAGGGGTGTCCCCCACATAGGGGAGTCCCACGCACAAGGAGTGCGCCCGTAAGGAGAGCCGCCCAGTGCAAAAGAATGTCCAGCCTGCCCAGGAATGGTGCCGCACACGCAGAGAGGAGAGCTGATGCAGCAAGATGATGCAACAAAAAGAGGCACAAATTCCTGGGCCACTGACAAGAAGAGAAGCAGACACAGAAGAACACACAGCAAATGGACACAGAGAGCAGACAAATGGGGGCAGGAGGGAGGGGAGAGTAATAAATTAAAAAAACAAATCTTAAAAAAAAAATGCCATTAAGCAACCAGCACAGTAGATACCAGTATCCCCAAAGCCCCTCAGTCCTCCTCAGGCTTTGGCTGAAAGTTGTTCATAAGTTGACTATGAGCACAGCAACACCCTGGCAAGCTTTTGCTTTCCTCTTAACATCACTGAGGAAGACAACTGGGCCCAAATGATCATTAACCGCCTGACCTCCAGGTACTTGCGACTCAAAGTGTGGTCTGTAGTCTAGCATCTGGTCCAACAACATCAACAGCATCTGGGAGCTTGTTGGAAATGCAGAGTCTCAGGCTCTTCCTCAGACTTGTTGAATCGGAACCTGTCCTTGTAACTAGATCCTCAGCTAATTCTTACGCATATTAAAGTTTGAGAAGCAGTGCTCCACATAACCAGGTAGAGCGGGGAAATTCTATTTTTTAACAAAAGTTTTTTTCTGAGAAAATAGAACTGGGAGGGATCCCCTGTCATAAGGCAAGACAAACTGTGCAGGAAAGGGTTACCCACCCTAGAACGGCCTCAGAGAGTGTGCTGGGTTGGAAGTGGCCCTTCCGACCCCTCCTGCTCGACCCAGCTGCCGCTCCCTGAATCACCGTCAATAGATACCCTAACCCAAACCAGGCCAGCTTGCAATGGGGCCCCAGGCTGAGGCAGCAGTCACACTCTGCTGGGAGGCTCTGTGGTCCCCAGGGACCCGTGTGCCTCTCTGTACGGGAAGAAGCAGGAAAAGCCAGCGTGCACGGAGAGAAGAAAGCAGACATGCGCAGAGCAGCAGAGACTGGAAGGGTATAGGCTCCGGGACACACTGGGACCACTGGCCTGGCAGTTTCTGATCTCCAGCAATGTGATCCTGCCCCTGGATCCCCTGACGCTCGCCCAGCTCCTTCCCACAGAAGCCTCTTTGGCTTAACTCACTTGAGTGAATTTTTCTTTCTTGCAATGAAACAACCTCTGAGTATGACGAGATAGTGGGGAGGGGCCCCCCAGCTCTCACCTCGTTGTCCCCTTCCATCCCGCTGCTTACACTGAGGAGGCTCCGTGTGCTGGATCGGTTACTGGCGCTGCCTGGTGGGTAGAAACAGAATAAGCCAGACTCTGGATTGTTTCAGGCGAAGATAAAATGCAGAACTCTTGCACTGACTTAATTTGACGGATAGGAACAATACATAAGCTGTGGGCATGCGATTGCCATCTTACACCATTTTATTAGAGTTCAGTTTTTCTTTCAGCATAAAATGAGATGCTTCCATTTTTATTACCATTTTATAACTACCATTACTGAGAGCTTACCACAAGTTAAGTGCTTTAAAAACATCCTTGAATTTAATCCCTATGAAAACCCTATTTGATATCTGGGCTCCAGTCTGACAGACAAGGAAGCAGAGTGGCTTTGATTCTCAGTTGTTTGGTGGTATTTCTAAAATCTGCAAACAAATTTCATGCTTTAGTTCTCTGCCTCATTTAGGAATTACAGCAAGAATGTACATGTATTATGCATGTGATAGAAGGGGCCAGACAGTTTGAAACAAAAACAAAATACAAAGTACCAATTCAAAAGTATAACTTAAGCTCATGGTATGAATGTGACTATGTGAATATAGGTGCTCAAGTCTTTTGAGTTGGGAATTTATCACCTACGTACCAGTTGGGAATTTATCACCTACGTACCATCTGGTAGAACTTTCTGGAAATGTTCTATTCTGTGCTATCCAATATGGTAGCTAGAGTGAAATGTGGTTAGTGTCACTGAGGAAATGAGTTTAAAATTTTATTTTATTTTAATTAACCTAAATTTAAACAGCCACATGTGGCTAGTGCTGTTGTATTGGACAGCATGGTTTTAGAACTAGCTCGACCACATGGTGATCTAGCAATGAGGAAGGAAAAATAAAAGTTGATCAACTGAAACAAGAAGATTTTTACTTTAACTTATCAATATTGTCACTAACAGTATTGACAAATCTTAGGTTTGCTGAATTTCCACCAAAAGTAGCTCCTCATTAAATTAGTTTATCAGTATACAGAAACTATAAAAAGTTCTTAGTTTTGACTTGATTATGGTGTCAAATTTGACCTAATTAATTTAGTAGTAGCTTGAACTGAGTGGATTACGATTTTAATTTTGGATTATTTTCTTGGAGGCAGATTTTTACATTTAAAATAATGTTTCAAAGTAGATCTATAAACCAGGGGGTACGGAGTTAGTGTATAAAGAAGCATGGCAACCCTGATCCTTTCTATTTACTGTTACCTAAACACGATGTATTCACTTGGCCAGAACGTCTTTTCTCTCCACTCCTCCTATGCCATCCTTACCCACAAGTCTGAAAACTGTCTTCAAGGCTCAGGACAAATGCTACCAAAATGTTCCAAGATTCCCCCAATGCAAGTAACCCCTCCCATTGATGGGTTCCAGGAGGAAGTAAAAAGCTGTCACAGGCACAGGCACAGCTCCAGAAATTTGTACCCTTGGCACTCTTAAATCTTGAACCTCCAATGTTTGGCTCCAAACTTTGGCTTCCCTAGTTCACCTGCCCTGGCCCTCTCCCCTCTCCAGGATGATGACTTGCTTGCCCACATCCCTCTGGCTGCCTGGTTGGTAAGAGACTCTGGCCCTGGCTCCCATAATCTTCACTCTTGCCAGGCTTCTGTCAACCAGGAAGAATGATCAGGCATCTAATTTGCCCCCTCCTCTATTATAAGCCCCCTTAGGACAGCTCCAATTCTTTTTCATCTTTTGCTCCCAGCACTTAGTCTAGCACAATTTGCACAAAAGTGTCTTCAAGTCCTCAATATTTGGTGAATGAATGAATGAGGGAAGAAATGACCAAATATAATATGACCCTTAAGAAACTTAAGCCACATACCCTAGAAGGTCAAAATTCTTTCTATAATGGAAGTTTTATTCTCTTAAACACAACCCTAGTAGTCTGGGACTTAAAATTTTCATTGTAACCAGACTTAACTTGCAAATGTTTTTCTATGGTTCCCAAGAAATGACAACTGAACCATAATAAAAACTACTGCTGTTTTTTTGGGTATAAATCTAGGTGGATGGGAGGAGGCAGATGGTGGATCAGAGCTGGGCTATCTTCATCCTCCCTCTTTGCCTGGGAACTGTTTCTATTTGGAAAGCATGGCCCCCATGGTTAAGAGCACAGAAAGACATGGATGTGAATCCCAGATCCCTAGCTTATTTGCCAAGTGACCCGGGCAAGCAGGTTAACCTCTCGAAGCCTCCATTTCCTTATCTAGAAACTCACGCAGTGTTGTTTAGAACGAATCAGATCACATGGGTAGCATGCCTGGCATGGGGCCAACACTAAGTATTTGATTAAGGGTATCACCTATCATCTGTATCATCATCATCAATTTCAAGATGGCAGACTATCCATTAGTGACTCCCCATGAATCTCATCTCCCAGGATCCACACCTTTAATTGTTCCCTACCCTTCACTGGGCCTAGCCATGTGACTTGCTTTGGTCAATATGACATTAGCAAGCATGACACAAGCCAAGGCTTATCCTCCTGGAATATTCCCTTTTGTTATCCCACTGCCATGTAAGTAAGGCTATTGAATGATAAGAGGCCATTTAAGAGGCCCAGAGAACAAGAAACTATCTTGGATGTGCCAAGTCAGGCTAAGCTTACACCTGAATACACCCAGCTGATGCTACACAGAGCAGAGATGAGCCATCCCTGCTGAGTCCTGCCAAATTGCAGAATCAGGCGTAAATAAATGGCTTATGTTTCAAGCCATTTGGGATGGTTTTGGGATGGTTTGTTAGACAGCAATAAATAAGTGAAACTATATAACAGGGACTGGATGTAGTCTATGGCTAAAAAGTAGAATGAAATTCATTGATCCATCATTTAATAACATTTTCTCTTTTTAAAAAATATATTATTTATTTATTTTTAAAAGATACATAGATTATATAAAATGTCACATTAAAAAATATAGGTGATTCCCACATGCCCCACTCCCATGCCTCCCACTTTTCACACATTAACAACTTCTTTCATTAGTGTGGTACATTCATTGCAATTGATGAACACATTTTAGAGCATTTCCACACAGCATGGATTATAGTCTATATTGTAGTTTACACTCTTTCTCACTCCATTCTGTAGGTTATGGCAGGATATATAATGTCCTGTATCATAACTTTTCTAACTTGATGAGCTGGGCAATAAGTCACCACACAGTATCTCAAAGTAAAACATACATGTAAAACTTTTCCATTCATCTGAGCCTGGAATGAGTGCTTGGCATTTGTCTAGTAACATTTATAGTTGTCCCCTCCGGAATGCTCTGCCATCACCATGGGAGGTCTATACCATTTCTTCCCCACTCACTCCCACCCCATCATGCATGTCTGAGAGAAGGGCCACATGCCTCTTGCTTCCTCTGCCACTTGCAATCACTGGGAAAATCTCTCCTACTTCTAGACTTGTCCAAATTATCTAAATTGCCTCACAGGGACTTTAGGTTTTACATAATCACACTCATATGTAAGAGTAGGTTTTCTACTCAGTCCAATCTAGACTTCTCATGTGGCCTTGTGATACTCTTTGCATCTATGTGGACAAATATAGTGGCAGGAGTGCTGACCTGAAAGAAAAGAGAGTTGGAGTCTACTCCCCCTTTGCCGGTCACTGGCTGTGTGGCCTTGGCAAAACTCTCTCTCTGGGTTGTAAATACCTCATCTATAAAATAGGGAAGGAGGCTAGCTCAGAGGCTCTTGCCCTAAGTCCATGGGTGGGCAAAATTAGGTGTGTGGGTTTGTGCATGCATGTAAGCATATGTCTTTTTTGGGAAGCAAATTCAGAGCACATTAGAGTTTCAAAGGGTTTTGGGATGCAGAAAAGATTAATAACCCCCAGGTCAGGTGACCTTCCTGCTCCAACATTCATTTTGGGGTCCTCTGCCTGACATTTAAGGAGATGTGAGTCCTAAAATTCAGTTTCTTTCTTGCTCTTTTATTGCTTCCTTGCTGTTTTCATGACACCAAAATGTATGAAAGAAGGGGAGCTCAACCAACTAGGCTTGTAAAGCCAATGTATCGATATCAGCTCACATGGCCCGGATCCTCTAACAAAGCCCACAGTTCCTGTCTGCAGGTCAGCATGTGTTATCTGTTATGATCAGATTCCTAGTCAAGCTTTCGAGTCAAACGGGAGACATTTCCTAATTAGGTCCTCAACTCATCTGTGACGTTGGGATTCTCAAATATGAGATCATTGTTTTCTGATTCTGACTTCGTACTCATTCCTTCCCCAAACTGCAGTTGGGGAGGCAACATGAAGAGTGGAAAAGAGTCTTGGTTCTGGATCCAACCTGCTGGAGTTCAAGTCCCTGCTCCACTGCTTATTAGCTATGTAACCTCAGGCAAGGCACTCTAAGCCTCGGTTTCCTCATCTGTAAATAGAGGTAATAGTACCTATCTCATCAAAGTATTGTGAGGGTTAAATTAGATCATCTGTGGGAAAGGCTTAATGTATAGTAAATGCTCAAGAAATGCTAGCTGTGACAGTTACTAGATTTTGCTATTCATGAAAAAAGTAGAGTAATATTTGTCATGCAATCTGGTTTCAGAGGGTATCTGTGTAAAGGATCTCGTTTCTTACACCTCTCACACCCAAATCATCTCCAACTGAGATCTCTTGGACTCATAGAGAATGTTTCCAAAAGCCCAAAAGCACCAGCTGGAGTGCAGCTGTGAAGGCACCCCTGGTCATCCTGCTTACTTGCTGTGCTGGAGGTACTGTCTGTTTTCCAGTCTCCTCGTTTTAGCTCCGTCCTTGGAGGAAAGACGCTTTTCCTGGGGCCACTTTCATAGACTCCAAACTCCACTTTCCCAGGCAAGGGCTGTGAGTGCCGGATTGGAACCGTGATCTCCAAGTCTGGAATTAGAGGAAAGAGGGATGAGCTTCAAGACACCAGGCTGCCTCCTAACTGAGCTGCTCAGCCACTCCCTCTGCCCCTGCCTCCCTTATCTGAGCACAGAGGCTGTGGGAAGGAAGGGGAGAGCAGGAAGCCTGAACTCTCAGAGAGTAGGACCCCTGCCTGACTCACCATTGAAACTTCACAGAATCCCGCATGGCTACCCTGGGTGACAGGAGAAGATGGAGAAATGCGGAGAAAGGGCAGAGAAGTCCATCAGGTCATGGGCAGAATGCACAGTTAGAGGAAGATTTGGGCCCTGGCTCTGCCACTTAGCAACTTTTAAAGTCAACCAAGGCGGTGGACTTGGCCCAGTGGTTAGGGCGTCCGTCTGCCACATGGAAGGTCCGCGGTTCAAACCCCGGGCCTCCTTGACCCGTGTGGAGCTGGCTCATGCACAGTGCTGATGCGCACAAGGAGTGCCATGCCACGCAGGGATGCCCCCGTGTAGGGGAGCCCCACACACAAGGAGTGCGCCCTGTAAGGAGAGCCACCCAGCACGAAAGAAAGTGCAGCCTGCCCAGGAATGGTGCCACACACACAGAGAACTGACACAACAAGATGACACAACAAAAAGAGACACAAATTCCCTTGCTGCTGACAACAACAGAAGCAGACAAAGAAGAACACGCAGCAAATAGACACAGAGAACACACAACCGGGGGGGGGGGGAGGGGAAATAAATAAATAAATAAATCTTTTTTTTAAAAAGGTGTCAATTGTTAAAAAAAAAAGTCAACCAACCTCTCTGAATCACTTCCCTTGTCTGAAGAGTGGGATTATATCTATCATGATTGTAATAATAGGTTATCCCATGCATCAGGCACAGTTCTAAGTGCTTCCATCTTTTGAGCTCATTCAATCCTCACAAAACCCATGAAGTAAACACTATTATCACTCCCAGCAGAAATTGAAGAACAGAGAAGTGAAGTAACATGTCCATGTCACACAGCTGGTAAGTGGCAGGAGCTAGGATTTGAAGCCAGGTTCGAGTCCAAGCTCTCAACCACTAGTCCCCACTGTCTCTGGGATCCCTTCAAAAATGATGGGTGATGGGGGAGGGGGGGTCCACAGCTGACAGCAAGGACACAGAAAGTAACAGAGTTCATTCCAGGAGGGCCATCAGGCACCTGAGTTTGTGATTTGGAAAACGCATCAGTGGGTTTAGGTCCCACCACTTCAGAAAGATAGATTCCTTTGTCCAGAAAAGCATTGACCTGATATCCTTACTTGCTTAGTTAGTCCTGCCCAGGGGTTTGTCTTTAGTCCCCAAAGGTTTTGTGAGAGCAGGAAGCAACTCCTTTTTCTAACGAGCAGAGTTAAGATATTTGGGTGCCCACATCAACTTTCTCCTCAAGAAGTGTGGAAGCCAGGCAAGCTCCTGAAGGGCCTCTGCTCACCGCCGAGGACTTTCAAGCCCAGGGCAGGGCCTCGCAGAACAGGTGTGAGCTGGGTGTACTTTAGGGGCCGAGAGCGCTTATCTTCATGTACCACTTCCTCCTCTGCCTCTACTCCTTCTAAGGGCAGGGCGCAGCAGGAAGTTCAGGGAGTCCAGGAGACAGAGGAGGCACCGCTTGCCAATGCCAGAAAGTTTGCTGAGATGGCTAAATGGATAGACTAGAGCAGTATCCCAGAGCAGGAGTGAGGACAGATGAGATCAATCTTACAGCAAATCTTTTGCACAGAGAATTTTAAAAGGGTGAATTGTTAGCTTGTTGTAAGCTCAAGCTTTCCTCTTCCTAGAGATTCCTATTCCAGGTCTAGTGTGTGATCCAAGTATTAGACCAACTCTCCAGCTCTTTATAATAATGCAGATTTTAAATTTTCTCATCCTTGGGCTCTCTGGGTTACAATTGTGCAGGGGCAGCACCCACCCAAGCTTGGAGCTACTTGGGCAGAGAATGGCCTAGTGCACGCTCACGGGGTGTGAGCGCACAGTGGATTAGGGCCCAAACAAGTGCCATACTTTCTTTTTTCCTCTCAGCTTTGACCAAACTTTACTCCAATAACCTCTTTAAAGGAGGTTCCTGTCTGCTTTATTAACTTCAATGTGGCAGTTGTCTACCTTCAACCAGTTCTATTAGGAAGGAAAGTAAAATACACAGGATAAAAAAGGGGAGGGGGGGGTTAAAAGTTCAAGAAATCAAGTAGAGCCAGCTTAAATGTCTAAACAATCCCAATATTCTTTAAATAAAGGTATAATGCCAGGAATAATAATTTTCATTACCATTTGCGTAGTACTTTTCCTAGGGTGTTGTTATACCTTGTTTGAGTTTCACTGCTTTTCCACTAAGCAGGTAAGTCAGGTGTAACCACAAATGAGAAAACCTGGGCCCAGAATGGCTAAAGGAAGCGCCCTGGATCATAAAATGATGCGGTGGCAGAACGAGGACAACAGCCCAGGTTTCCGGGGACCCCGCCTGCTCCTTGCTGTCCTGGCCTGGACTGCTCACAGACAAGCCCAAAACACAAGTATTGCTTGTCTTCTCGTGGGGGCAGGGCATTCAAGAGCACATGGGCCCTCCAAGTCACCAGTCATGCCAGCCTCCTCTGACCTCCAGAGCCATCCTTGCTCTGCACCATCCCAGCAAGAGCAAATCTACTCCCTAGGGCTGGAGAAGGACTGGCAAACTGTTCTGAATCGATTCTTAGTTTTTAATTATCCTTGGTATGCTTACACAAATTAAAGAAAAAGAAACTTTTTTTTTCCTTTTCTCTTCTAAGGCAAATGCAGTTTCCAAATTAATAGTCAGTCCTTGAAGTTGGAGAGGGTTACATTCGTGGAAAAGGTCCTTTAAGCAGAAATACCATTCATCAATTTAAATTTTCCTATAGGTCAATGTTATCGTGTGCAATGGCTTTCAAATGTTTGTTTGTTTGTTTGTTTTTGTGAAGCAGAATTATTTCCTTTAGTGGAAAACAGGATTTTAAAAGGATCTATGGAGAGCCAGTTGAGCACCAGCTTCACACACACAAGGTCCCAGGTTCAACCCCTGGCCCGGTACTTCAAAAAAAAAGAGCCGCAATGGTTGAAGCATTTGTTCCCGGCATCCCCAGCAAGATAAAGCTCCTTTCTACAGAGGTGACTGCATTATGTGGGTCACCCATTCCTTCCCTGTCCTACTTTCCCACTCCCATGGTGTCCTTGGCCATCACCTCCATACAAACTACTTGCTCTCAAATCTTTGCCAGAGGGTTGCTTCTTGAGGTGGGAGGTGGATGGAATGCAAACCAAACCATCTTCCTTTGGAAAAACTTAAGTCTTATTTAGTTTTAGTTTGGTCTAACCTAGACTACAGCCACTGGTGGTGTAAATCACTTACTCGGAGCCTGGTTAACTTTGGGTGAATTTTGTATTATATTTCAAAACTGGGATGTGATCACCCTGAGATCATCCTGAGAGGCCCTGCCTCAGCGGACACCAGCGGGCGTGCAGCTCCACATGCAACCACAAGAGCATGCTTGTCAGGGCCAGGCACTGTGCTGGTAGAATTTCTACCCTAACTCACTCCATTCTCACAGCAACCCTAATGGGGTCAGTACTTTTACTTTTGCCATTTTGCAGACAAGGGTGAGGCTCAGGGAGGTTACGTATTTTGCTCATAGTTCCCAGCTAGTTAGGAGTGAGAGTGAGCTGGCTCCAGGGCCCATGCCCACAGCCCCTGCACGACACTGCGTGCATGTCTGTCTCAAGACAGTATCGCCCAGGGCACCAGGCAAAGCCCACCAGGTGGGAGGGCGGTAAACGCTGTGAGGATACCGGGGAGGTTCAGCTCTTGAGGCCAGACTCTAACACCAGGACTCTGGCCGGTCTTCAAACACCCAGGACCACCAAATCACAGGTTCCTTGATGCTGCCTATATTTAAAAGCTTGAAATGCTTCATTGAATGAAGGCTTCTGTCTAGTGCTCTAGTTTTAAGAAAGCACCTCAGCCCTTTGACCACCCAGCGCCCTATTGTCTGACACTAGGATGACTGTGCAGATCTTGAACAGATTTTCTGCCTTGTCTCCTCCCTCCTCCTCTCAACCAGAAGGGCGGACGAGTGTGAGCTTGGGCAGCAGTCCCATAAGTTTGAAAACTAGACAATTTAGGCAGGTGTCTTAGGATCACCTCTTTGATCCTCCAAAAAGTCACAGAAGAACCTGCAGGCTGCAGTGAGGAGTTTGGGTTTCACTCTGAGCTGGACAGGAGTCACTGGAGAGTTTTATGCAAAGGAGTGGCATCTTCTGATTTTTATTTTTAAGTCAGTCATTGGTTGTAGTTTGGAACATTAATTGTAAAGGGGCAAGAGTAGAAGTAGACAATTGAAGAGACCACTGCATTAGTCCAGGCAAGAGATGATGGTGGGCCGGCTGTGGCTGTGTCATGAGATGTGGTCAGAAATGACCAGTCTTAGGATGCATTTTGGAGGTAGAAGCTCTGGGATTTGCTGATGGTTTAAATCAGGGGTTCTTAAACAGATTCCAGGAGGTCTGTGAGTGTGAATTGAAAAGTCAAGAAAACATTATTCTTGTGGGGACATGTTGGTGCATGTGTGATATGTTTATCAAATAATATACAGTGTAGTGTGGACTTAGTGTGATTTTTATTTTGATGTAGCATATTCTGAGTGCAGTGGATAAGCGCCTGCAAAAATGTTGGTAATGATGGTGGAGATGGTTTTATGACACTGTGGGAAAACTTGTATTTCTAAATATTTGCCAAAAATGACCATTTGAACAGATGATGAACCATGTTAGGTTATTGGGTTTTGAAATTATGGGAAAGTTGTAAAACATAATGTTGAGTAATCCTAAAATTTAATTTAAAGACATGCCAGTGTTGAGTGTCATAAAACTATCTGCCACTACGTTCTGAGAAGTGATCTATGGTTTTCACCTGACTGGCAAAGGGGTCCATGGAACAAAAAAGGTTAAGAACCCCTGATTTAAATGAAGGAATGAGTTAATAGCAAGCAAAGGCAGTAAAGGAGTAGTGCCAGGTGAATGGAAGGAAAAATAGCTTCTATAGATGCTCAGATGAAGGAATAGAAGAGCTGGAAATGGTCCAGGAAGGCTTCATAGAGAGGGGGCTGCCAAGGCTGGGTCTGGCAGCTCAGTAGATCTCATACAGGTGAGAAGGAAGGGGTATGAGCAAGGCCCTGTGGCAGGAGAATGCTCTGTTTGAGGACCAGAGTGTTACAACCTGACAGGTTCAAGGGAAGTTGGGCTGCGGAAGGTAGCTGGAGACAGGCCATGGAAGTTACACACAGGCAGGGCTAGATTTCAGCTTATTCTTTACGTAATGGGGATCCATGCAGGATCTGAGTGCCTCTGAAAGCCTTTTCTTAACAGCTCTTCTTGCTACAGTGCTGGCTGGGCTAAATCATAGAGTCTCGCCATGCCAGAGACTCCCAGGGAAGACGCAATCTGGACAAAAGCCAACCCCTTCTACTCAGGGGTGAAGGCAGCTAAGGGAGGGTGGTCAAAGGGAGCAGGGGGCCCAGCCTGCCATGAACACAACTGGAAATCACGCCCTTGCTGTTGCACCCCTGCTGTACCTAGTGGGATCCCTGCTACACAGGGGCCTGGGCTTCTGAAGCAATGTATGATGTGATTCCACACTTGAGTCATATACATACACTATGTGAGGGGGGTTTCTGTGCTCAAAAACAGGTCTTTCCAAATGCTAAAGGGACAGTCAGGTATCTGGGGAGAAACCATCATCATCATCTCTGATTTGGAGGACAGAGAGCTGCAGAGTTCAATCCACTCATTCATTTACTGGGCCTGTCTCATGTGCCTGCTTCTGGATATACAAAACCAGTAAGACAAAATCACTGCCCAAAAGGACCTCACAGTCTAGAGGAGGACCCAGATCTGTAAACAGAGTGACAGGTGCTAGGCAAGAGAGCTGGCCAGGCAGGCCAGAGGGAAAAGGAGAGCCACAGGTCCCCACAGTGCAGCACCCTCAGCCTTCTCCCTGCTGAAGCCTCATACCTGCCTGCTTTCCTGATTTTTGCTTCTCTCGCTGTCTTCGAGTGATGCTGTCTCTTAGCCGTTTAAGATTTTCCTGGAAAAAAAACATACACCAGAATTATACCTTCTGGACTTTAGAGTTTCTTTCTGATGTGACGCTGTTTGCAAGTTTAATTGCACTGCAATAACATTTTCAACATGCAAGTGAGGACCAGTGCATTTTCAGTTGGCCCCCAAAGAAATCCAAGTACTCCTAGAATTTGTGCCTGAAGAGAAGACATCTTTTCCAAAGTAAGTGCTTCCCACCCTTCTGGATCCCAGCTCCAAGCCCAGCCAATCACTAACCTGTTTGCAAACACTCCACACATATTCCTGCCTCTGAGATAGTGCTTTCACATCATTCTCTGACCTTGAGGGATGTCAATTCCTCTCCATTAGTCTATTCCAGTCCGAGGTCAAGGTTCACCTTCCCCATAAATAGTCCCCAAACTGCTCCAGGCCTTAGTGACTGCCCATGCCAACCACCTGACATTTGTCTTGCCACATGCATGTATGTGTGTGTGTGCCTTGTCTCTTCAGAAATACTAGGAGCTCTCCAAAGGCAAGAGAGCAGCTCTTGAACTTTCTGTAACCCTGCTGTTTAGCCCACTGTAGTCATTCAATGAATGCTGAGAAGGTATGTGAGGGTCAGGATTTGTTGCTATTTTAGTCAGTAAACAATAACAACCACAAAGTTAAGTGTCTGTATATTCTAGGGGAAATGTCCCAGGGAATAAGGTCCTGACAATCTGCCTGGGGCAGAAGGCTCATGGAGTCACAGGAGGCTAGACTGGAAAGGTTTTTTGGTTTGCAATCTGCCAAGCTGAGTAGACAGAACTTGGACCAGGAAGCAGAAAAGAAACATTGGAAGCTTTGAGCTCTAAGGTTAAGGCAAACTGGAGAGGGATGGAGCTGGAGGCAAGAAGACCCACCTGGAGACTACGAAATAGGACAGATGTAAGTGATAGAGGACACTGGGAGGTGTCTGGAGGATTGGGAAAGGGGCAGATGCAAGAGGAAGAATGCCCCAGAGCAGACCAGGCTAGATGTGCAGCTGATTGGATACGGTGGGAGGTGTGGGGGAAAGAGTCGAGGAGTTTCTGAAGCCCAAACCTCAGCCCCTGGAGATAGCAGTGCCGTGAACAGGAATGTGCTGAACATACTGGAAAAAGCAGTAGCTTTGAGAGATTGTTGCTGGACATGCTGCACAGTATAGGGCACCTCAGGGGCATGCCCAGCTGGTGGTTGGAATGCAAGGACTAGAGACACAGCCAGAGAATCACCTCCACAGAGAAGGAGCCCAAAGGAACATGAGCTGTGCCCACATGTGGGAGGGGGAAGTGGAGGAGACAGAGGAGTGGACAGAGAGGACAAGGAAAAGGAAGATGGGGCAGCCCAGGAATGGTGCCCACACCCACCAGCCTGTGGATGGAGGAGGCTGAGGAAGTGCCAGGAGGCTGTCAGGGCACAGAACAGAGCCAACACCAGGGACTCTGGGTACAGACAGAAAGACAGCTAGCAAACTACAGCTAACATTTATTCTATTTTTACCATGTGCCAAGCATGCCGAGCACTTTACATGGTTTGCATCATCTAGTCTCTCCCTTCACATTCCAGAGATAAGAAAATGGAAGCACAGAGTGCCCAAGATCATTCAACCAGCAAGAGATAGAAGTAGGCTATCACTCAGCCAGCCTGGCTCCAGAGCCCCTGGCTGCTCTTGCTACTGTGCCACGTGGTCACATGACTTGGTAAGGAGAAAAAGTAATTGTTTGGACAGAACCAGCCTTTTCTTGGCAGCCTCCCCGGGTCTCCTAGGTGAGGAGGGCTGTGGATTCCTGCACTCAGTGCACAGAGTGCCTTCCCACCCTCAGACCCCCAGGGGCAGCAGGGCCAGCTGGCAGAGGTGATGCCAGTTTTAAGGAGCACTAAGAAGGTAGAAGGTGCAGGACGGCAGCACAGGCTCTGGAGTGAGGAAGGGATGGTTCGAATCCTGACTCTGCCTCTTCACCGCTCTGAGCCTCCATTTTCTGCATAGTGGGAGTAATGGTACTTATTTCTATGCATCCTGTGAGAAGCAGAGGAGATTCAACCTATTCAACACTCAGCACAGTGCCCAACATGCTACTGTCAGAACTCAACAACAGCATGAGCTTTCGAAGGCGCTCTTGAGCTCTTTTCATCATTTTAAATTACATATCAAAAATATGAATATATTCTCAAAGATAGATAGATAGATAGATAAACAAAACCTTCAAACCTCAAAGATAAAGCAAAAGTCTCCTCTGACCACCCAAGCCTTCCAATTCCCTTCTCCTGAGAGAAGACGGCCCGGATGGGGGTGAGGGGCCCTTTCTAGAACATTGCCTTTGCATTTCCATACATATGTACAGAAATACAAAGTCTGTGTGTATATGAGAGTGTAAGTTTTAATTTGTATGGTTTGATACCTGCAACTTATTTTGGTCATTTAACCCTATTTCTTGGAATTTTTCCAAGTTCTCCTTGCATTCGAAAGTGTGATAGTTCTTTGGGAGATGTGGCATTAGGAGTAGAAAGAGAGACTCTGCAAAGAGAAAAGCTGGAAAGTATAGGGCCAGAGGCAGTGAGAAACAGCAGCAGAATTAAGGTTTACAGTTGGGTTTTTATTCCTGATCTCTAGCCTCCCAGCAACCAGAAAAGCTTTCCAGTCAGGGAGCGGGGCGGTCACAGATGGAGGTGACACAGACACACTCACACACACACACACTCACTGACTCAGGATGGTATGCATGCACACATTCACAGGGACAGCCAGTCCTCGAGGGCTTACAGTCCAGTGGAGAAATAGACATGAGACAAATTCCATGGCGCTCGTTACCTGCTGGAAGCGAAAGGACTCGGATCGCTTCTTCTGGTTGAGCTGCCACTCTTTGAAGTGGAGCACAGCCTCGTCCACGTTGACGATGCCCAGCTTCACCTGCTCCTGGAGGGTAATGAGTTGCCGCTGGCCTGGTGTTTTCATCCCAGCGAAAGGGTCATATATGCTTGACTGGGGCCTGTCCCTCCATGGTCTGACGGGCAGCTCTGAAAAGGATGGTAAGACCCAGTTAGACAGCTTCCCCACTGGCGAAGAGCCGGCGGGGCAGGCGGGTTGGGATTAATGAGGCTGGTCACTGGTTCAAGAGGACTTCTTGAAAGAACAATTACAGGTAGAACCAAGGCAGGGTCAGAATGTGACAATGAATCAGGGGAGAGGGAAGGAGCTAATAGCTTCAAAGCTTATGACACTAAAGTAGCTGCAGTAACATTTTAGGTAGGTATGAAGTCCATTGGACAAGTCATTGGAACACCCCGAGCCTTAATTATTGGGAAGCTTTTCTATCAGACTTTCTAAGCCTCAGCCCTATTGACATTTGGGGTCAGATAATTCATTGTTTTAGAGATTATTCTATGTAGAGTCAGATGTTCAGCAGCATCCCTGACCTCTACCCGTAGATATCATTAGCAAATGTCTGCCCAGTTGTGGACAACCAAAAATGTCCTCAGATATTGCCAAATGTCCCTTGGGGGGCAAAATCACCCCCAGCTGAGAACCACTGCTCTTGACTAAAATCCTCTCCTAGAAGAGAAATGTACAGAGCATAAAAATCTAGCCCAGAAGCTTCTTCCAGCACCACTCCCAGCCTCACCTGTCCTCACTGCTTCCAGGCAAAGTGGGGGGGGGGGGGGCGGGAAATGACTGAGGACCAATGGGCATGAAACACCAGAGGAGATGGACACAAAAAGATCCATGACCCAGGTCCAATATCACCTGGTTTTCCTTGGGTTGTTCTAGTGCCTACCCCTTTTCCACACTACAAAATCATAGTTCTTTGCTTTGGAGATTCCGGGGAAATAAGAAGCAATCCCTCCTCTCACCAGACTTGGACTCTGCTTTACTAAGATCTATGGGAAACGAGTTACTTGCAGAGGTAATGGGGCCACTGGAGCATGGAAAGACAACTTGACATTTTACTGTTCAATTTGTGCAGAGCTATCCTTGATTTAAATTTCTCCAGCAGGACTCCATGTAATCATTGTGATTCAGGGAGATAGCAACAAGGAAAAAGAGAAATGACTTTACCAGTGAATATTGAAAAAGCCTCAAAGAAGATGAGCTATCATTCTGCCTAACCATTCACTCATCAGTCTACACACTCACATACCCTTCTCCTGGGTTTGTCCTTTTCAAGGCAGTCTTTAATGGTGTTGGGATGGGGTGAGGGGAGAAAACAAAATGTAAAAGCCAACTAGTGCCAATCTCCCACCACCAAAGTCCTTGTGGATGCCTTCAAAGGCTTAGATAATATCATGGCTGCTTTTTCAAAAGAATCATCAATGGGATAATACTGAATGCCTCTATTTAGTACAAGGAAATTAACTTTTTAAAAAAACTTATCTTCTCAAACTTCCTTAAAAGGCCTTTAGGAAAAAAAAAGAAAGAGAAATGGGATGTCCAAATTGTTTCCCAATGGCAAACAAAATGTCTCTTAAATAAAAGTTGAATGAAAGTATAGTTTGTTTAGAGTAGATAGGGTAAGTAAATAGCACAGAGGGCTGTATCATTAGGTAAAGACTGGGTGCTGGGCCACCTACATTCATCCTGTTGGCATCGATTTCTATGTTTAGATTGTACTTTCTGTGCTGTGTGGACACTTTCTGTGTGTTTCCTTTGTACGATCAATTTGTACAATAATAGACTACTCCAAATCTCTTCCACACTTTACCATCGTACAGGATTCTACAGCGCTCCACCCTAAGGTACTTCTTGGACCTCTCTCTTTTTCAGCGCAAAGAAGTCGTTGTTATACTTGGAAATCACAGCAGCGTGAAAACTTCTACCAGCTGAAAGTTCATTCATATTAGGGGATGCATCTGCCTTACCTTTCCTGAGGCTCTCTGAAGAAACGTAGAAATTCTCAGGCCGCTCTTGACTTTTTTCTGCAAAAACTGTGAGATAAAGAATAATCTGAGTAAGAGCAAGGGAGACCTCTTCCTAAAGGACTTTATATATTGTGTGCACTTAAAAGGTAAATATTTTCACCCTACAGTATAGATGAATCTTGAAAACACTATGCTAAGTGAAATAAACCAGGCACAAAATGACAAATATTATATGATTCCACTTAGATGAAATATTTAAAATAAGCACATTTATAGAGAAAGAAAGTGGATTAGAGGTTACCAGAGGTTGGGTAGAGGTGAGGAATTGGGAGTTATTACTTAATGGGTAAAGAGTTTTGTTTTGGGTGATGAAAAATTTTAGCTTTAGAAGGTGGTAAAGGGAGATATTTAGCACAATGAAAAAAAATCATCAAAATCTTGTGCAAATAATCATAACAATGAATCCTTCCTGTGAGGAGGTCTATAAATCAAAACTCTAGAAAGAGGTAACTAATGAGCAGAAGGAGTAGGGATTGTCAAATGAAGAGAAACGAAGTGGATGAACTCTCAAATCTAGAAAGACGAAGTTAGCCAAAAGACATGCTCGGCATTTACAAGATTATTAAAGAAAGGGAAATGTGAACAAGGACGTGTTCCTGGAATTCCTAAACACCTCAGCCTAGCCAGGTGTGGCAGTTTGAGATTATTTATGAATTCCAAAAAGAGAGATTATGTTTGTGAACTCTTCCTTTGGGTGTGATACCCTTTGAATGCATTAGATTCAGCTAACAGGTAAGTCTTGATTAAATTACATGTTAAAATTAGGGCGTTGATTCGACCATGTGCAACTCAGATTGAGTCCCCACCCCCTTGGCAGGCTATAAAAAAGGACACTCACTCAAGAAGACACACAGAGGACAGAAAGAGAGACAGCTGCATAGACATGGCAGAGGAGAGAACTGAGATCCTGAGGCCCTGGGAAGAGAGATGAACCATTTGCCTGATAGTCTGCAGAAAGCCCAGAAAGAAACAAGCCCTATGCCAACCTGGAGCTGAGAGAAAGGAAGGCTGAACCCTCACAGAGATCAGCAACCATCTTGCTTCAACACGTGGCAACCGACTTTGATGAGAAATCAACCTTGAGTTGGACTCTTAAGGGCCTTTTAACTGTAAGCTTTTATCCTAAATAAATACCCTTTAAAAAGCCAACAGATTTCAGGTACTTCACATCACCACCCCTCTTGGCTGCCTAATATACCAGGGAACACTGTGAAGTTGGAAAATAAAAGGAGATGCCACTTAACAAGTCAACAAGTGCCAGAAGACATAACTCTGAGCAGTGGAACAGCAAAATGTAGACACCATTCCATAGGGACTTAGATGAAGACAGGTCTATAAAGGCTAATAAGGAAAACGGGGAGTGACAAATGTACCCTCAGTGGTGGAATGGCATGGTGATTAAGACTCCCTGGGCTCTGAACGAGACTCCCTGGGTTCAAAGCTTGGCTCTGCCTCTTGTGAGACATCCAAATTTGCACAAGAAGCTTGACCTCTTCCTTTCTCAATTTTCTTACTTGTAGAATGCGGATGATAGCAGTATCTTCCTCACTGGGTTGTAAGGATTAAATAAGCTAATACATAGAAAATCCTTGGAACCGTAACATGGTATATATAAGAACTCAATATTAGCTTTTATTATTTTTATTCACATTGAAATTGATGCCAATAGGATGGCAATACTTTGACAAGTCAGTTAATACAAGTGACATCAGTATAGTGCTTTACATTTTATAAAATACTTCCCCACAAATTACTTCATCTGGTCCTCACTCTAAGGCTGTGGCAGGATATTATTATATATTATGATCTGTGTATTAATGCATATATGTATTATTATGATGTCCATTTTATAGATGAGGAAACTAAAGCTAAAGAGGGTGAAGTGACTTACTCAGTGTTCCTAGCTATGCAACTGGAAAACACAAGAACTAAGAGATGAACCCAGGTTTTCTGGCCGCCAAGCCATTGCCTCTTTTGTCATATCCTGCCTCACTCCTTCCCTTTGCTTTCCCACGGTTTCCTTGCAAAGTCTATCAGGTGTCTTCAGGAATCACCTGTGCACCTGTCCCAACTGTCTCCCCAAAATGAGCCTTGTTTCATCGCTCCCCACCCCTGCTGTTTAGGAATTATCAGTATGTATTTGGCATCCCTCAGAAACAGACCCTGAGTCAAGGATTCTAGGGCAGGTATAGGCATACCTCGAGATATTGCAGGCTCGGTTAGAGACCACTGCAATAAAGCAGATATCACAATAATGCAAGTCACATGAATTTTTTGGTTTCCCAGTGCACTTAAAAATTATGTTTACACTGTGCTGTAGTCTATTAAGTGTGCAATAGCATTATGTCTAAAAAAATAATGTGCATACCTTAAACTGTGACCCAGAGACAAAGTGAGCACATGCTATTGGAAAAACGATGCCCACAGACTTTCTTATTGCAGGGTGGCCACAAACCTTCAATTTATAAAAAATGCTTTATCTGCAAATCACAATAAAGTGAAGCCCAATAAAATGAGGTATGTCTGTAGTTTATTTGGGAGGTGAAAGAGGTGAGACAGGGAAGAGGATAAAGCAATAAATGGTGGGTGATCAAGTCAGTTACCACCGTGGCAAGCTGAGGATCTCTGGGAAACAATGCAGAATATGTACCTGAGAGTTCTCCCACCAGAGGGGCAAGGAAGCTGGGGGGACACATCCACCAACGCCTGCCAGTCATTGGGTGAGGGCGATGCCCACTCATGTTAATTCCCAGCATTTCCAATCTGTTCTGCAAGAGGGCAAAGGAGGCCCCAGCTGCCGGAAGAAGCCTCTCAGGCTTTGACCACAGGTGCTGAGAGTTGAGGTCCAGCCAGTAGGCACAGAAACATAAAATGCCGTGGTGATGTGGGTGGGGCACTAACAGTGCCTGCTACACCTGCCAATGGAGATGCTCCCCAAGGACACGGCAAACCATGAGCACTGACCCCATTTGGCAATACATAATATCCTAGAACTATATTTCTATTCAATTTAAGATTGCCAGATTTCACAAAATAAAAACAAAAAGTGCAAGATCTGTGACATACTTATGCTAAAAAATTTTTTGTTGTTTATCTGAAATTAAAAGTTAACTGGGGGGAGTGGATGTGGCTCAAGGGGTTGAGCGCCTGCTTCCCACATGGGAGGTCCCGGGTTTGGTTCCTCGTGCCTCCTAAAAAAAAAAAAAGCAAAACACAGGACAAAACCAACTCAGGGGTTGATATGCCTCAGTGGTTGAGTGCCAGCTTCCCATATATGAGGTCCCAGGTTTAATTCCCGGTCCTGGTACCTCAAAAAAAAATTCTCCCCATTTTAAAAAATTAATGTAGGTAGATTGGCAGTCTAGCACAGCAACTAAAAGCCAGGTCTATGAAGTCAAGACTCCCTGAGTTCAAATCCTGGCTAAGTGCCCACTGTATACCTCCATTTCCCCATGTGTAAAGTGGGGATAACAATGGTCCTTACCTAAGAGGGCATTGTCAAGATCAAACGACATATTCCTGAAAGAGCACTCTTGGTAGGTTTCAATAAATGCTAGCTATTAACAATAAGAAGGAGGAGAAGAAGAAAGGTATTAAGAGATAAAAAAATTTTGCTAGGGTTCTTGCCATTTGGGGTGGGGGAAGTCTTGTTTACCTTTGCCTCAGCAGCTCTGCCTGAATGCCTGCAGGAAGGCCAGAACTGACTCTGACCATCACCCGTAATCTAGCTGCAGCTCTTCCCTGGTCATGACTGGCATCTCCCAGGGCTGCTTGGAGACTGTTCTGGTGGGGACAGTCTCTGAGCAAGGGCCCAGAGAGCAAAGAGATCCAGGAATTCCTGTTGAGTAGTTCTGAGGACCCTGCTGGGCATCACCCCCTGCCACACTTGCCTTTAGAAATGTATGGTTCATTGTCAGACAGCTGGTGAGCATTCGGAGGACTAGCCTCTGGCCTGGGCACTGGGACAGGGGGCCTGCTGGCCAGGTCCACGGGAAAGGTGTTGTCTTCATCCACCATGTGATAAACGTCTTCATCCTGACCAAGACGGTGCAGCTTCTTCTCTGATCTGGCCATCCCCACACTGTTGCCTAAGAGACATGAAGAAAGGAAAATGAGAACAGTGGTCAAAAGAATTGGGTGACTGTTGGACATGATAAGAGCAGAGAGTGACCATAACTTCAGCAAAGGGCTTTCCTCTACACTATCTCCTGTGTAATCTGCTCAGAATACCAGGAGGCAACTGAGAGAATACTGGTGTCACCTTGATTTGCCACCCATCCATACAGCAATGGGACGTGAGCACCAGGGTCTGTCATATCTGCATCCAAGGATGGGATTTTGTTATTCATCCCATTAGGACAAGGGATAAAGAGAGCACAACCCAAAAAGCCAAACTCGGGACCACTCCCTGGTGCTGGGCAGCAGTTTGAGGATGTCCTAGAGTCCTCACCACCAACAGCTCCAGCATCCTTCTCTCCCTTATCTAAATGGCAGCAGCACCTAATTCCTGAGGACCTCCTCTGTGCCCTGCCTGTTCCAAGGGTCTTACCCACGAGAGTCAGCACAATCATTATTCCCATTTTGTAAATGAAGAAACTGGGGCCTTGAGAGTATAAATAACTTGCCCAAGCAAGCTGGCTCCAGAGCTTGTGCTCTACTGCTTCTTTGGCAACCCTCCCCACTGAGCAGAAAGCTTGTCTCGCAGCCCCTCGATTTCCCCTGCCTCCTTCATGATGATGGGCTACAGCAGTCTGTGGTGGAACCCCAGCACAGTGGATACCAGGGAAAGCCTGGCTTCAAGAGCTCCAGCACACCTGCTTTTAGATGCCACTCGCCCCTCAAACGCATGAGCTGTGTGACCTCAGGCCCTTCCTATAACCTCTCTGAGTCTGATGTCCCTCTGAGAACCACCTCACAGGATTATTGTGAGGGCACAATGAGATAATAAGTGGCAAGCACCCAGTTCAGCATCTGGTACATAGGAGGTGCTCAACGGTAGGTGCTTTGCTCTCATTCCCTTCTCCCCAGCACCATTCGGTCAACAAATAGTAACTGAATTGGGAAGTGGATTTGACTCAACTGATAGGGCATCTGCCTACCACATGGGAGGTCCAGGATTCAAACCCAGGGCCTCCTGACCCATGTGGTGAGCTGGCCTGAGCGCAGTGCTGATGTGTGCAAGGAGGCCGTGCCATGCAGGGGTGTCCCCCACGTAGGGGAGCTCCATGCGCGGGGAGTGCGCCCCCGCAAGGAGAGCCGCCCTGTGCAAAAAAAAGTGCAGCCTACCCAGGAAGAGCTAACGCAGCAAGATGACACAACAAAAAGAGACACAGATTCCCAGTGCTGCTGACAAGAGAACAAGAGCACACAGAAGAACACACACACCAGATGAACACAGAGAGCAGACAACTGGGGGGAAGAAGGAAAGGGGAGAGAAATAAATAAAAAATAAATCTTTGAAAATGTAAAACAAAAAACAAATATTAACTGAATTCCTGTTGGATTTACAGGCATGACTACAGCTTGGGCTCTCTCCTTATGGAATTTCCAATCCTGTGGCCCGCATCTTTTCTGCACTGCTGCGAGTCTGCAGTTGTCTTTCCAGTGCCATGGCTTCAGAGGCTGTTCCCAACTCACCCTTGCATAGGGCCCCGAGGCTCTGCCCTCAAGACAGTTTCCTTCCACTGGAAGAGGCCCTCATCTGTTCATCTTTGAATGTCTTATGCCAGGGCAAAAAGAACCTCTGGGGCCCTTCCAATGTGAGCAAAATGAAGTGTCCTGGAGAGCCGCTGGCTGCCCCACAGGGCAAGCGATGACGCCCTGTGCCTGTCCCTCACTCACCACTTCCAGACGCACCGGCCTGCCTTCAGATTCTTTGCCAAGCCAAACTCCTTCCTGCCTTGGGGCACTCACCTGTGCTGCTCCCTCTGCTCGGAGCAGTCATCCCTTCACGGTTTGCCAGGCCAGCTTTCGGCTTCCCCTTCAGGTCTCTGTCACTGTCACTTCCTCGGAGCGGTCTCTCTGCCCGCCAGGTCTAATCTGGGTCCACCCTGTTAGCCATCCTCACCATGCCGGGTCCATTCCTCCGCGGCCCTGCTCTGTTGCCAGCTTGCCTGTGCAGGAGTGTGCTGAGCTGCCCCAGGCTTAGCTCCCCCTCCACTGTGGGCGTCGTGAGGGCAGGCCCACCCACTTGTCCTGGCGTCTGAACGCAGTGCCTTGGACAACGCGGGTGTTCGACAACAGTTTTAGAATGAATGGGTAAACTCAAGCTGGGTAAAATGTGCTCTCTGGGCCAAGAAGAGAGAAATATAGCCGAGTCGAGCCTCCCCACAGTCTAAGTACTATGCCTGCCCCCTGTCCCAGCATCTTCCTGATCTGGGCAGACCCTGCGGGACCCTCAGGCAGAACTCAGAGCTGCACCCTTATTGGGGACGAGGGAGCCTTTTCTGCCACAGCAGGGGAAACTTTGATGGCTTAGAAGCCAAGCACTGTGGAGCTTGGGCGGGAACAGCTCCTGCCCGCCTTAGCAACGCCTGTCTCAGGCAGGCGGGCTCCCGACGGCTTGTAGCTCTGGGTAAGAAGCACCCTTTCTTTTACTGGAGGGCTGTGCATCAGGGAGTCCCGTGCTTCTCCCTCATTCCATCAGCAGCTGCAGATAAACAACCAAAATACTCCTTGGGCTCCTACTCGCAGAACAAGACCAGTTTTCATAAAGAATCTCTAGTCCCACCTCAGCTGCCAGGTTCCCAGGGGCTGGCTAATGCTAGGAAAGCAAAAAGTGAAGATTCCCGGGAATTTACCACCTATCATTCAAGGTCACCGCCAAAGAACTCAAGTCTTGATCTGATCAAACCATTTCAAATAACTAACTAATGAAATAATAAGTATCTGTTGAGAGCCTACTATGTGCCAGGCACTACATTTTGTTGGTGACAGAACTTTTTTTTCTTACACTTTTTTTTATTAAAGTTAATAGATCACAAAGAACGTTACATTAAAAAACATTAAAAAAACATAAAAAACATAAGAGGTTCCCATATACCCCACTCTCCACCCCCTCACCCCATCATTTTTGTAAATTGTATTGTTTTGAAGAACTTTAATCTCAGCTTCAAACCCTTTACCAGTTCCTCTGGTGCTGAGTAAACCGAAAGCCACTTGAGGGGTGGACAGGCCCCCCCAGCGCCTGGCCCCAACTACCTGTTCTGGCCTCACCTCCCCACTCTGTAGATTCCAAATAGTTCTTCAGAGTTAAGGGCTCTCAAGAGATGCCACCAGGTAGAAATGAAAGACTGAGCAGGGGACATCTGGACACAGTTGCAGTTCTATCTATTATTGACTGAGTCTCTGTGTAAGATTTTGTTTGAAATTAGTGTTCCAGACCCTCTCCAACACCACTGGGGGGAATGTAAGCATGGTAGAGCGCCAGAGAAGAGCAATTTGGCATTCTTTGTCAAAATTTCAAATGCTCACATCCTTTAACCCAGCAATTCTATTTCTAGTAATTTATATTTCACATAGATCACACATGTACAAAGACTTTATTACAGAAAAGATATTTATTGCAACAAAATTTATTTTTAAAAAAATTGGAAACCACCTAAATGGTCTCAACAGGAGATTGGTTATAAATATATTAGGTGATAATACATACAGTGGAATATTACACAACTGTCAAAAATGAATGTTCGTGCTGCTATGCAAAGATCACTAAAATAAGATGAAAAGTGAAAAACAAAGAACAAGATATAGAACAGCATATGTAATATGCTACCACTGGTGATTAAAAAGAGAAGTGGATATACACATATTTATACATATATGCCCTGAAAATTTCTGGAGCCTAGGGTAGGAGAGAGACATGTTTTTAATCCTAACTTTTTATATCACTTGAATTTTTTAATCATCTGCATATTTTACTTTTATAATAATATTTAAATGACAAAAAGGGACACAAAAGAGGGTTTCACTATTAAAAGTTTTTGAAAAACACTGTTCAAGACCAGAGCTTCTCAAAATGGGTCCTTAGATAAGCAAGCAGCAACATCACTTGAGAACTTGTTAGAAAAGCAAAATCTGGAAAGCGGATGTGGCTCAAGCAATTGGGCTCCCTTCTACCATATGGGAGGTCCAGGGTTCAATACCCAGGGCTTCCTGGTGAAGGCAAGCTGGCCCGTGTGGTGAGCTGGCCCACGCAGAGTGCTGCCCCACACAGGAGTGCTGGCCCACGTGGAGAGCTGACGCAGCAAGGTGACGCAACAAAAAGAGGCACAGAGGAGGGACAATAAGAGACGCAGAAGCCCAGAGAGCTGAGGTGGCACAAGAGAATGATCGCCTCTCTCCCACCCCGGAAGGCTCCCAGGATTGGGTCCTGGGGCCGCCTAATGAGAATATAAGCAGACACAGAAGAACACACAGTGAATTTACACAGAGAGCAGAAAATGGTGGCGGGGGTTGGGGGGGGGCGGTGGGGAATAAATCTTTAAAAAGAAAAGAAAAATCTTAGGACCCACCCAGACCTACTGAAGAAGAAACTTGGGTATGAGGTCCAGAAACCTGTGTTTTAACAAGCCCTCTAGGTGATTCTGATGCATACTTAAGTTTGAGAACCCCCGTTAAAGGAAAAAGTGGGAAAAGCACTGTTCTAGAAGCTAACATTTATCGAGCATCTACTATGTGTCTGATAGGGTGCAAAGATTTTTTCCCATGGAACTCTCTCAAGGAAGGGTGTTATTTTTATCCCTAGCTTACAGAACGAGGAAACTCAGTCTTAAAGCAGTTATAGTACATAGCCCAAGGTTAATTAGTGGCAAAGCCAGGATTGCACTCTGCCTCTGTAAAATCCTCTTGATCCCCTTAAACAGTTATTCTCTCTTCCTTGCCATTTCTACAATCATCTGTACATTTTCCTTTACATTCTCTCTATTTCATGTTGAATGAAAGCTCACTTGTTCTGTTTGTCTATCTCCCCTGCCAGGCAGGACCGTGTCTTACTCACCTCTCTGCACAAGGGCCTGGCATGGACTAACTGGCTTGATAAATGACTGCTGCAATATTACCATGTCGCTCACCGAGCAAATGCTGTGACCAGGGATGATACAAGGCTGTCATCTATTCTTACCCACTTTTCTAACCATTGGGCCGCATGGTGTTCCTTTAAGAAGAAGATAGGGAGAGAGTTTACTCCCTTTGGAGAAGGTGGCCAGGCAGCCCAGAGGTTAAAGCATGGACGATGGAGCCAGGCTGGCTGGGCCTGAATCCTGGTTCCTACCCTCAGCTTCCTGACTACAGGACCTCTCCATGCTTTACTGACCCATCCGCAAAATGAAGATAATAATACCCACCTCACAGGGTTGCAATGAGGATGAAATGGGTCTTATTTATAAAGCACTTAAAATGTGATACATTGCTGAATAGAGCAGGCAAACCTGAAGCCAAGGAGCAAGGCTGACAAAGCAAATCCCATCTTTGGGGCTAGTGCAGCCCCCTCTCGGTACCTGGTGTGGTGCCATGAATTGACCCAGGATTTCCCTCACAGGGCAACGCCTAATGCTTTAGAGCAGGGGTCAGCAAACTCTTCTAAAAGGACCAGAAAGTAAATATTTCAGGCTTTGCCTGTCATACAGTCTCTGTCATGGCTACTCATCTCTGCCCTTATAGTGAGACTACAGCCAGTAAAATGAATGGGCATGACTCTGTTCCAATAAAACTTTATTTATAAAAGCAGGCAGCCGGTCAGGCCATAGTTTGCTTACCACTGCTTTAGAGCTCTTCCTTGCCCTTCACTGTCAAAATTCCTTTTCTCATCCTGAGTCCCAGCCTCTTAGTACCCTGCTTTCTACACCTACTCGATCAACAGAGCCCACCATAGACTGTAAATGATTAGAGAGGGTTAAGGAATTACCTATCCAAGTTGACATCTTCCACCTTTGAATCCTTTGATGATGATGATGATGATGATGATAATAATAATAATAATAATAAACCTATATTAACTGCTTATTATGTGCCTGGCCATGCTCTGAGACCTAATGTCAAATAACTCATTTAGTGTTAACAACATTAATCTGATCTTACAGCTGAGAAAACTGAGGTCCAGAGGAACTGAGCAACTTACCCAAGACTTTCCAGCTGACCAAAAAGGGAACCCAGTACAGTGTTCTTAACCACTGGGCAGTATGGCCTCAACTTAGTAATACTTGCATGTACTTCCCTCCTTTGCCAGAAAGTAAACTGTTCTGAGGACACTGATCATATCTTACTTTTCTTTGTGTTCCTCAGCCCCAAAACACAGAATAGAGCTTTGCACATAGTAGATGCCTGATAAATTTGGGTCAAATAAAAAATCAACATGTGCATTTTAATGAGGTCCTGTTACAGGCAACTCGTTTACCAAAAGAGGAGTTCCCGGGGTGGGGGGTTCTGGTGTCCTGTCCCAGGACAGACGTGTGCCTTCACCCACATCACACACCATGCGTGTGCAGCCCATTCCTTGAGAGGAACAACCCTCACACTGAAACCAGGCAACGTCTTTAATTTGTTCTCTTTCCCCCTTTTTGCTTCCCTGCTCACAGGTACAACTTACCTTCTAGGAACTTGCGGATCATAGAGTCCTTGGTAGTCCGAGAGAAACTGTCTCCAGACTTTGGGTTAGATGTACTGGTCTGAAGCATTTCTACATCTAGAAGGAAGTGGAAACTAAGAATTGATATGTTATTCCTTCCACAAAGGCAAATTGGTAAGGATATTTTACAGATGTATTTATACGTTTTGGCAACTTTCTCAAAAGAAGGTCAAACATGCATTAATCTACCCCTCCACCCACTTACCCACCCATCCATCCCTCTACCCACTATATAAGGTCACCCAATGAATGAAAGATATAACATCCACTACCCTTAGGCCCTTTCCGGGATCACAGGACTCCAAAGGTATAGTAAGCTCCTTTGTATTTGACAGAAAAGGCTTACTTTTGAAATATATACTCCTTAGCATTGTTAATAAGGGCCAAAAAAGTGGAAGCAGGAACAAGAGAGATTGGGTAAATTGTTGTTTATCCAAAAAATGGAATAGTATGCAACAGTTTAAAAGAATGTCCTAGAGCCACTCTTTCAACCTCGTTATATCTCAAAAGCGTAATGTTAAGTGAAAAAAGCTGCAGACAGGTGTTTATAGTATGATACTGTTTTTATGAAATGTTAAAGCCTATAAAACAATCCTAATATTGTTTATGAATTCATAAATATGTAGTAAACATATAAAAACTTGCTGAGAATGATAATGTTGAATTCATGGTACTAGTTATCTCTGGATAGGGAGAGAGGAAAATTGAAAAGGAGGGAGAATGGTTACAAGGGCTATATTTTAAAAAAATATATCTGAGACATATATTTTTTTCCTACTTGCCTTTTCAGTTTAAATTTTTCCTGCCATAATGGATACATTACAGTGAATATAATGCACCTTGATACCCTCTAGTCTAAAGTCCTGTGATTCCAAATGAGGAACCCATTATGTGAATCCTCTCTCTTGTCACCACTCAATTCCGTAACAGACCCTAAAGAGATTTTTGTACTTCGTACTGATCCTGAGACATACCTAGAAATGTTTTAAATTTTCTGAGATGTCTTTATTTTTGTAGAATAAATTTCTGATAAGAACTTAGAAGGAAGAACTCTCTGATCAGAATTGCTTTATTCTCTAAAAAATTCAAGACTAGACAAATTCCTCTTATTTGAGATATCCAAAAATTTAATTTGTTTAATTGTGTTTTTGCACAACATCCTCTCCATGGTTGGAAAATTAGGAAGGAAAATATATTTTACAGGCAGGTGCACTGTTGGAAGCAGGAACCTCCCCTACCTGAACAACCACCTGTATTACTCTCACCCCCACCCACCCCTCAACCCCGCTACCTGACCCTAACCCAACCAACTTTTTTTTAATTTAAAAAATTTATTATTTGTATTAACATTACAAATTGCTTAATTACCTACAATAACAGTAAATCTGCTTTGATCAGTGCTTACACTCTCTCCGCCCATTTTTGTTCATTGCAATCTTGAGAGGTTTGTGACAATGTCCACTCTGACTGCTTCAGGCTGAGAAAGGAAGTGGATGTTATGGGGCAGAGGAATGGAATGGTTTTGCTTGCAGTTGAAGAGCCTCTTGTTTCTGGGGTGGGGCTGGTCCATCCTCATTGTTTAGTTAGTTGTCCAGGGCAGCCTGAAGACCTGGAGCATAGAGTTGACCCCGAATCTGCTGGACTTCGGGGCTCAACTGCCCAGCCAGCTTTTGAAACTCTTCATTTGCCCAACAATGAAATACACAGGAAAATACCCCAAAGGAGAGACTTGCTTGAGTCAGACAGCTTTAGCCTTTGTACTGCCAGCCTTTGTACTGCCCAGTGCTGAGCCTCCAGGACAGCACAGCCCCTCAGGGCCCTGCATCCCCAAGAACCTGGTCCAGTGTCAATCACCAATAACCACATCTCCCAGGCTAGTACCAGAGTGCAAACCCCCCCCACACCACGTGTCACCCCAGTTGACAGAGTGGTCCAAGGGTCATGTAATGGCCTAGCTAATTTCACCAACAATTTCCATGTCCAAGAGTAGACGCAAAATTGGAGGAGCTATAAAGAGGATGAGGAAAATAAAATATGGTAGAAAATGGTAGCAGAACAGCAGCTCAGGTGGACCTGGCCTGCTAATATAATAAAGGTACAGGCTTCTAGCCCAGGTGCTATAACCCCATCATGGCCCTTGATACAATGCACTGATGTAATCATTTCTGTGACTTTCTTGCCAAAAATACATAACTTCTATCCAGTCATTAAAAGCCATCAGACAAACCCAAATTGAGGGATGTTCTGCAAAATACCTGATCAGTGCTCTTCAAAGCTGTCAGACAAGGAAAGACAGAGGAACAGTTTCAAACTGGAAGAGACTAATGAAAAATAACAGCTAAATGCATTGTGGGATCCTACATAGGATCCCAGAACAGAAAATGTACATTAGCGGAAAAACAAATGAAATTTGAACAAGGTCTGTAGTTCAGTTCGTAATGTTGTACCAACATTAATTTCTTGGCTTTGATAATTTACTGTGGTTATGTAAGATGATAACATTAGGGAAACCTGAGTGAAAAGAAAACTCTAGAATTTTTGTAACTTTTGGCTAAGTCTAAAAGTAGTTCAAAATGAAAAGTTAGGAGAAATGAGAAAAGGAGAGGAGGAGACGCCACAGCAAAACTAAATTAGTATAACCCCCGGGGATGACCTGTGCTGCCCTTCTCTCCTGTCCATCCAGGCTGTGAGGACAAATGCCTCCCAATGACAATTGAGGAGCCTGCATTTGTGGGTCGGATGATCGAGCTGGTGTTAAATGAGCCTGTTGCAGAGAACAGATATTCACTTTATCATCAGATCATTTGTATTATTAAATATTATACCTAAGCTGCCTTCCTAAGCAGAGAACAAATTTTAAAAAGAGGATTCTATTTACACTTCGAACGGTAACTTTTATTGTTTGAAACCAAGTCTTCTGCCTTCGATGTACTGAATGCTTGTTGGTTAACTCTAATACTAGAATTTCCACATACAGTCTCAAATTTCACATGTATTATGGTTCCTAGTAAGGGCTTAGGCCCAATCAATATTTTTACATTCGAATATGCATAAGGTAAGAGAGCATCTCAAGACAACAAATGCCAACTCTTTACAATAAAACAATTTGTGGAAATTATGATTCACAAACAAGGTTTGCTAGGCATTTTCTTTACCATGCCTCCTGAACACCAAGTCCTGGCTAAACAGGGGCAGTCAGGCTTCTTTTCGGCTTTGCCAAGCTTCTGCTGCTGCAGTAAGAAACCAAAACAAGACTTGGAAGTCCCTACCCACCGTCCCAAAGTTCCAGGCCCATCACACTCTATTAGTGGCATCAGCAATGAACTCCAAGGGGACATTCCAGCAAATCTTCAATCTCTTCTGACCTCCCTGTATGGCCACAGTCACGGGTAGGGGCAGACCTTAAGGACAGATGCTAAAGTCAGAGGAAAGCAAGAGAGGCCCTGAGCACTGGCAGCCAAACAACCAATGCAGGACACCTCATAGCCAGAGGCGGTGGTTACCAGTATGGAAGTTAGTGTCCTGGAGACCCAGGACAAGCCCTGACTCTGTCTCTTCCTAGCTCTGTGTCCTTGGGCAAGTTCCTTGATATCACCAAGCTTCCACAGCTTCATCTGTAAAATAACATAAATAACAATCCCTCCTCATGGATGATTGCATGTGTCAACTGAGACAACACATGTAAATGTTCAGCCACAGTGCCAGACAGTAAATATTAATGGCTATCCTTGTTATTTTATTGAGGCAAGTTGGAAGGTGTATTGCTTTTCTTTTTTTTTTTTTAAGATTTATTTATTTATCCCCGCCCTTCCCCTCCTCCTGCCCTGCTGTTTTTGCTGTCTGTGTTGTCTTTTTTTCTCATTTTCTCTTCTCTAGGATTCACTGGGATTCGATCCTGGGGAACTCTGATGTGAAAAGGGATTCCTTGTCAATTGCGCCACCTTAGTTCCTGGTCTCTGCTGCATTCACCTTGACTCTCCCTTATCTCTCTTTCGTTGCATCATCATCTTGCTGTGTGATTCACTTGTGCGGGTACTGGCTCACCACGCAGGCACTCCTGTAGGCACTGGCTTACCACGTGGGCACTCACGCAGGCACTGGCTCACCACGTGGGGCGCTTGCGCCCACCACACAGGCATTCACCATGCGGGCACTCATGCTTACCATGCGGGCATTTGCATGGGCACTGACTCGCTATGTGGGCATGCTTTCTCTTCTTCTTTTTCACCAGGAGGCCCCAAGGATCAAACCCAGGTCCTCCCACATGGTAGGCAGAATCCCTATCACTTGAGCCACATCTGCTTCCTGATGTATCGATTTTCTATGACTGATGTAACAAATGACAACAGAGTGCTCTAAAATAACATAAATTTATCATCTTGCAGTTTTGTAGTTCAGAAGTCCAAAATGAGGGAAGCAGACTTGGCCCAGTGGTTAGGGCATCCGTCTACCACATGGGAGGTCCACAGTTCAAACCCCGGCCTCCTTGACCCGTGTGGCGCTGGCCCATGTGCAGTGCTGATGCGCGCAAGGAGTGCCCTGCCACGCAGTGGTGTCTCCCGCATAAGGGAGCCCCATGTGCAAGGAGTGCACCCCGTAAGGAGAGCCGCCCAGCACGAAAGAAATTGCAGCCTGCCCAGGAATGGTGCCGCACACACAGAGAGCTGACGCAGCAAGATGACGCAACAAAAGAAACACAGATTCCCGTGCCACTGACAAAAACAGAAGCGGAAAAGAAGACGACGCAGCAAATAGACACAGAGAACAGACAACTAGGGTGGGGGTGGGGGGGGAGAAATAAATAAATAAATCTTAAAAAAAAAAAAAAAGTCCAAAATGAGTCTCAATGTGCTAAAATCAAGGTTTCTTCAGGGCTGTGTTCCTGTCTGGAATCTGTTTCTTTGCCCTCTCCAGCTTCTAGAGGCCACCTTCATTCCTTGGCTCTTGGCCCTCTCCCTCCAATCTTCAAAGTCAGTAACGTCAGGCAGAGAGCTTTAGTGGCTTTGATTCCTGCTCCTGCTGCTATCTCTCCAGCTCTTTCAATTGCCTCTTTTTTTTTCAAAGATTTATTTTTCCTCCTTCCCCTTCTCCTCCCTCCCCCTCTTTCCCCCCTCTCCCTCCCTCCCCCCATCCTGCTGTTTTGCTGTCTGTGTTCATTTGCTGTGTGATCTTCTGTATCTATTTATCTTTTTGTCTTCCCTTCTCCTCTTTCTCCTCTAGGATTCACCAGGTTTCGATCCTGGGGACCTCTGATGTGAAGAAAAGTTCCCTGTCAGCTGCACTACCTCAGTTCCTGGTCTCTACTGGCTTCACCCTGACTCTCCCCTTTGTCTCTCTTTTGTTGCGTCATCATCTTGATGCGTGACTCACTTGCGCGGACACTGGCTCACCGCGTGGGCACTCAGCTCGCCGCGTGTTCACTGGCTTGCCACTGGCTCACCACGCAGGCACGCTTCCTCTTCTTCTTTTTCACCAGGAGGCCCCAGGGATCGAACCTAGGTCCTCCCATATGGTAGGTGGAAGCCCTATCACTTGAGCTACCTCCGCTTCCTTCAATTGCCTCTTTCATTTGTAAGGACCGCTGTAATTACTTTAGGGTCAACCAGAAAATCCAGGATATTCTCCTTAGCTTCAGGCAAGCTGATTAGCAAACTAAATTCCCCTTTGCCGTGTAACCTAACACATTCACAGTTTCCAGGGATTAGGATGCAGACATCTTGGGGGAGGATTATTCTGCCTATGCCAGATGGAAACCAAATCTCAGGTACAGTCGGCCTGCCAAGGATTGCCTTCCCATGTTGGGCTGGCAAGGGGAGTAGGCAGGCAGGGGTTAGGGCACACCCAAACAAGTGCATCATGTCCACTCACAGACTCAGTGGCCTTGCTCTGAGGTAGACAATGGCTTCTATGGAGTCTCCAGATATGCACTGCTTTAAACGAAATTACCTAAGACCGACTTTGTTTCCATTTATATTTTAAATAAAATGATTCTGTCTATACTTAATCTAACAAAATATCTTTGAATTAGACCAGGAACAGCAAAAACATACTTCAGCCTCCACATCCTTATTCTGTACTGATGGCAAACATCACCAATCAATCAAAGCTTCTTTCTGGCTGCAGAATCCTTCTTAACACAGAACTTTAGCAACTCAATACTGGCTTTGGTATATTATTTTTAAAACCCTATTTCCCAAACCTACATCAGTCACTAAATACCTAGTAATAGTAGATATTACTTTTATAATAATAAATAAAATAAAGGCAGTAAGAGCCTCTCAAACTCAATTTTACTACCCTATGTGTACTGGTCATATAGTGAAACACATGAGGGACTGAAACACACACACAAAAATCCTATAAGGAAAGGACATTCTGTAAAAGAAAGCAGAACAACAAATCTCTGCATTCTTGGATGCCCAGGGTTTGTAATTTCAGATTTCAAGCACTTAACCTTCACTACCTGTCAGTTAAAAATAAACTGAAAAGTGTGAAACCTGCTGGTTTAAGAATAAAGTGCAAAGTTCTTTCATTTTAGCAGAGAAGGGGAAAAAAAAGAGGCTTTGGGGCTACATTCTCCTTCTGGGAAGAGCCAGCTACAGAGTTATGCCATACCTTATTTAAGGAGTCAATCATAAAGAACCCATTCCTGGAAAGAAAGAAGCCTGAGCAGTTGAGAGAAAGCCCAGGCAGGCACTTAATTAAGGAGTCAGTTAAGAGCAATAATGAATTCTGAAAGAGGCCCATATGATACTCCTCATGGGAAATAAATCTAGAGCACTTAGCTGCAGTGGAAACCCCTGCAGATTATATGTTGCTAATTTAATACAAAGCCAAGTCTGATTTTATAATACAGTAAAATGTCAGCTACTGAAAGACTATTCTTCTAGAAAGGCTCTCAAACCCTGAACATAGGCCAAAAATTTTTTTTTGCAGCAAGTATCTTTTGTGGCCAAAAAGTGTCTTAGAGGAAGGAGCAGCATGGAAAAACATCTGAAGATAACCTGAAACATGATGGTTCAGTTTGCACCCGGGCGGAACAGAGAGTTTTGCTTGGACGAAGTCCAATCTTTCCATACCCTAATGGGGCCATGAGAAAGGCAAAAGAGTTAGAGAGGAGGCGGAGGAGGAAAAGGGCAGCCTGCATTTAGAAGACCTAAGGAGTGGGCGGCATTGGCAATGAAAGAGAAGTGGCCAAGACTGAAAACGTGAGGGGTGAGAAAAGTTCTATGATTTTCTTACACAGGCAACTAGCACCTCAACACAATATCCCTGGCAAGCCCCCAAATCCCCCTCAGCTGTGCAAGAATCAGTCTACAGGATGTGCTTGTGGCGGGGTGCAGCGGGTACAGTGACTCCCCGAGCACCCCTCAGTCCACGTTCATACCCGCAGCTAGTCCCATGCTGGGGTTCACAAGACAACGCCGGGTCACTGAGATCAAGTTAAACTGTGTTAAGCTTCTGTTTAAGAAGGGTGGGCAGGGCAGCATGTTAAAACAAAAGGATGAAAACAAACGTTTGCCTCTAATACAGAAAACCCTCTTATCCATGACTCAGAAGATGGTATATGCCTGGATGACCCAAAGGCAGGCACATGCCTGCGGGCCTCATGCAGTCGGTAGCGGATAGTGTGGCCCCACCCATGCCCCATCAGCGCTTGCTATTTCAATGCTCACAAACCCAAGTTCACCGGCCAATTCTGCCGGAAAGGCTCACTTTGCCACAAGGGTAGCCAGACAGAAGTGTCAAGGAAGTAGCACCTCCCCCTAGCGACGACTGGCAGGATCTGGTGGATAAATACCCCAACCCTCTCAGCCTGGGGTGGGATGACTTTGAGGCACATGCTCTACACCATCTCCCGGTGTACCCCAGTGGGTAACATGTTTGATAAAGCACTTTGGTTTGGCTTCCCTGTCTTCCTTACTCAGGTCCATATCTGAGTTTCCAAGGATCACCTCTTTAAAAAACTACTTACGGTCAAACCCAAACTAAGATACAGTTCTATGGGCATCTGGGCTAATGCCCAAGCCTTGCCCACCAGACACACCTGTCGTTTTCATATATTTACACACAATGTGCCCGTTCACCTGATATTTTACTAAGCACCTACTTTGGGTCACAAAGTGCCAGGCACTGGGGAGGTGATGATAAATAACCTAGGATCATTAGTCTAGAGCAGGGGTTCTTAACATGTTGTGTTCCACAGACTCCTTTGCCAGTCAGGTGAAAACCATGGACCCCTACTGTAATTTATTTATTGCATACATTCATAAGTGAAGGAAATGCTAGATTTCAGTGAGAGGTCAAAGAAAATAAAGATAATAAGTTGATTTTTTTTCAGTTCAAGCTCAAGATCCGTGGACCTCTGGCTAAGAAGCCCTGGCCTACAGTGCCTTGCAGTGTAAGGCAGCATTCCCAAGGTGAAGCCAGCACTCCTGGAGGCGGCCTCCTTAGCACACATTTTCAGGTGCAATGGGTTTGTACACTAGATTAACAGCTGCTTGAAGGCTTCTCTTCATTATTTCCAGAACATCGCCTCTTTATGGAACTCACAACTGGGAAATCAGGACTTCTCAAGTGAGGATTTCCCCAGGAAGAGAAATCCTTTCCAGTAGCTGAGCTGGAAAATCCCAGCAGAATTCTGATTTGAGAAGAGCTTGGTTGTAGGTTCTGTATTGCTCCCCAATTAATTCCCAACAGATTCTCAAGTGATGGGGCCTTCTTTTACTTTCAGTCTCCCTCTCTCCACCTTTCCTATAGTTGCCTAATAAAATGCTGGTCACAGAAGAAAGATTTAATATATGGGCTTTGTAAACACCTATTGCATCACTCCTTAAAGCGAGCTTCACTCTAGCCTCTGTATCCATGTCTGCAAATTCCCATTTCTGGTAGAAATCCAGAACTGTCAACCATCAGCTTTCTGAGCATTCATAAAGAAGACTCTTAACTTCCCTCCTCAGCTTCCTCCTCTATGTTTCTCCTCCTCCTGACAGGCACTCCCCAGGCTTATCAAAGCCAGTTTTCAGAGCAGTCCACGTCACCAAAGTGCTTTGCACAAAGGCCTCTCTGCTCCTTCCCAGGACTTTGAACTGATGTTGATTTACCATTTATGTACTTACAGGAGGAACAAGAAGATTGCAGTAAGGAAGTATAACTGGGAACTACATGTGAAAACTGTGTGGCACCTTGAATTAAATCAACCATCCAATGGTTATTAAATACCTCGGCAGTATACTGAGTCTCAGGTGAGGCACCATGGATATACAAAGAAGCACAAAGCATGCTCCTCATGGTTTCAGAGCTTAAAAACACAGCAGAGTAGCTCTTCCTGCTCCAAACAATGGGGCAACAGTGCTGGCATTTGTTATGGGTTGAATTGTATCCCCCACAAGGACATGTTCAAGTCCTAACCCTGGGCCCTGTGGATGTGAACCCATTTATAAATAGGATCCTTAAAGTGGATATTTATTAAGGTGAGGCCAAACTGAATCAGGGTGGACTGTAATCAAATATGACTGGAGTCCTCATAAACAGTGGTCATTTGGACACAATAGGAGACAGAAGGGGAGAAAGGCAGCCATGTGATGGAGGTAGAGGCTGAGCTATGGCCAGCCACCACCAGAACACCACAGACTCCAGAGAAAACATGATCTTGCTAACACCTTGATTTTAGACTTCTAGCCTCCAAAGCTGTGAGACGATAAGGTCCCGTTGTTCAACCCAGCAATCTGTGATATTTGTTATAGCAGCCTTGGCAAATGAAGACAGCATTTTAAAGGGAAAGGAGGATTGGAAACTGGGAAATTGATAAAATGATGTTTTTTGAACACGTATGGGCCAAGCACTGAGCTGGGCTGGAGAAAACAGGCTGGGGTAAGACAGGGTCTTTGACTCCCGAGAGTACCCGGTCAACAGGGCAGGGGGGGAGAGTGAGGACCACAGGCCATGGGCATCCACACTGTGCCAGCTGGGTCACGCTCTGCCAGTGAATACCCCCCATCATCTTCCCGGATCCAAGAGCCCCAAGTCAAAGGCAGACCTTCCAGCTCATTCATTCTCAAAGTACTGTGTCCTTCTCTCCAGCACAGCCACAATTTGAAGTTCTATGTTTAAATATGCGGGGTATTTGCTTAATAGCCAACTCTCCCACGAGAACGTAAGCTCTTGGTGGCACCATTGTGTCCATTTTGACTCCCCATCTCCTGGCAGAGAGACTTAGACACACTAGGGGTCCAATAGGCATTTGTTGAATATGAACGAGTGAATGAATAAACTAATGAGCATATGAACACGGAGGTGCCTGGCCTTGCGAAGGCATCTGGGCATCTCCCAAGTTGAAGAAAGAGAAGGGCGATGTAGGTAAAAACAGCAGCATGAGCAAGGCTGTGGAGGCAGGAAGGAAAAGGCAGCCTGGAGCAGCAGAAGGAGTTGCTGCCACCCGGAGACATTCCACATGCAGGGAGGCACCAGAGAGGAAAGCCAGGTCTCCTTGCCTTGCAATGTTGATAAACAAGACACACCACGAATCTAGGCTTCCTCTTTATCTTCTGGTACTTTCAAATTCGAGAGCTGAGTTGAGTACCTATTGTGTACAGAACTGTGCTGGGCATTGCAGAGAAAACAAAGCTATAAGACAAGCTTCCGGATCGAGGTGAGGAGCCTTAACAAGAGAAGACTGTAAGTAAGCAGAGTCCCAAATGATGAGTGTGCAGTGCCCCGAGAAAAGTGTGACCCCAGGCTGTGCAGGTCCAGAGGCGAGCAAGGTCACTGCTGGTGGCAGAAATGTTAACTTATTAACCTGAAAACATTCAACGCAGCATGCTTTCACCAAGTGTCTATGTCCCCAACACCCTTCTTGAGGCCCAGCCTCAGGATGGGTTCTGTTGCTGTTGGCAATGCCTCATGCCTTGCACCCAGCCCCACTGCCTCTAAGGCATCTCTTGGCTCTACTAGCCACAGTCTTTCCATGATGGAAGGAAGCAGGGGGATAACAGAGCCTTGGCAGGGAAGGCAGCTCCGGTGAGAAAAGGATGAAGAAAGGGGAGGTGGCATGTTTCAGAAGCAAGCTAGTAACTTAACAATGACACTTACATATGGTCTTTCAGCTGGGCTAGGACCTTCAGGGTGTAAGACCCTTAACTGTGCCTGACGAGTCCCCAGCTCAGAGGGAACCCCACTTGCAGAGAGGAGCTGTATTTAGAGAGCTCATGTAAAGAAAACACTGTTCCAGATGATCTGTTACAAAGACGCCTGTTTCCAAGGAGGTTGCTAAGGGAAGCCAGCAAGTTAGTTGGGGCTGTCACCTCCCTGCTATATACAAACTCGGAGCCACAGAATCATGAGGGGGATGAGGAGTTCAAAAGCAAAGTTCAGACACAGGGGTAACACAAGGCAGAACAGCCCTCTGGGATTGATTAGAGCGACTTGTGTGAGTCTCCAGTTTCCTGTAGCAATGCTACCACACCTTTCTCCTTTCTTTTATGGAAGAAAGATGAGCCTCTGAGAGATTTAAGCAGAGATACAATCACCAAGCAGATTACCTTGGAAACAGACTGGACAAGGGCCTCCCAGAAATGGTTCCCCTGGCCTTTGTTCTCAGGCCTCAGGGAAGTGACCAGTCACTGGGTGAGGCTTTCAGCATGAAACTAATTACCTAAATCAAAGGATCACCATTCTCTGAAGGCTAGGATGGGGCAAGAGAACCAAGTGAGAATAAGATGAGAAGATAGTGAGAAAAGCCCGAGAGAGGTTTGCTTTGGTTTTTATTTAGTGTTGGTATGACCTTACCTTTAATAATGACACTAATTTCTTATATAATAAGATATGCAAGTGCATGGTTTAAATTTGTGGGGGACTGAATAAAAAGTCTCAAGAGAATCAGGAACAGAGTTGAAGGTCTGATAACAAAGACATGTAGTTACCACCTGGTGGCAGCATATCTAAACTAAAGACTTTGTGGGAGAGTGTGTGCGTAAGAGTGTGTGTGTGTGTTCACACCCACGCAGGTTCAGGGGAAGGAGAGACCAGAGCCGAACCTCAAGTCTGAGGATGAGAACCCACCACCACAACCCAGCGCCCTTTCATGCAACAGTGGAAGCTTCTCCTACACCTTCCTACTTAGGGGTTTTCGGGGATTCCCTCTGGAGAAGAGGACCTCAATCCCACCCCTTTTCCAAAACTCAAGTCAGAAAGAGGTTAGGTGACCTCTAAAGGGATGGTGGGAAACTGGCCCAGTGCTGGCGCTCTGTCAAGTTTTGTCCTGTGAGCCAGTGAGTGAGTGAATGAACACAGCTTACCTTCCTTAACAGGTTTATTTTCAGCTTCTAGGGTAGAGTGGGGACAAGGCACTGATAAGTACAGTTATTTAGAGCTTTAGAAATAGCTCTGACAGAAGTGCCATCCCCGGGCTGACAAAGGCAGACCTGGAAGGGCAGGCCAGGAGAGTCCTGTGTTCTCGAGTGGGCATCAGACAGATTCCTGCCCTGGCAATCTGAAGCCCTAGGACCCTGACCCAGTTCTGCCTTGACGGGACCTAAGTAAGTTACTAAAGCTCAGGGCCTTGGTTTTCTCCCCGGGAAAATGGAGCTACTCTCTCTACCAAGGCCAAGGATGGTCAAGTGGGATAGAAATTCAAGCAGTCTCACTTAAATGGGCTCCCAGATGTTCTGAGTGATTACAGCCCTAGGGAGTGCTGCAAATATGCATCTTAGACTCACCCGCTTGTCCTCTTTCCTACTTCTTTATAAATCAAACTGCCTTTTCACCTAGAGTCACTAGTAGTTAAATGAATGAGTCCTCCCCAGGGACAAGTTGCTGCTGCTTCTGGGCTAGTAGGTGGGTCTCAAGATTAAATCTGATAACCACAGAGGGAGAAATATAAATCAAACCCTGTGTAGAATCAGAAAATCCATTGTTCATATCGCCTGGCAAAGGAAAAATATTGTGGGTTTCCTTTCCCCATCCAAATAGCAGCCAAATTCTACAGTCTGCCTTCTGCTACCTTTGAGCCCCGTGGCAACCAGAAACCCCTGGCTCTGTGTGACAAGCTGCCAACTGGCCACAAAGCCAGCTGGCTCCCTAGCACTCCACTGGCTCCCTAGCATCCCACAGGCTCCCTGGTACTCTAGCACCCCACAGGCTCCCTAGCACACCGCTGGTACCCTAGCACCCCACAGGCTCCCTAGCACAGCGCTGGTACCCTAGCACCCCACAGGCTCCCTAGCACACCGCTGGTACCCTAGCACCCCACAGGTTCCCTAGCATCCCACAGGCTCCCTGGTACCCTAGCACCCCACTGGCTCCCTAGCACCCCTCTGGCTCCCTAGCACCCCACAGGCTCCCTAGCACACCGCTGGTACCCTAGCACCCCACAGGCTCCCTAGCATACCGCTGGTACCCTAGCACCCCACAGGCTCCCTAGCACACCGCTGGTACCCTAGCACCCCACAGGCTCCCTAGCATACCGCTGGTACCCTAGCACCCCACAGGCTCCCTAGCACACCGCTGGTACCCTAGCACCCCACAGGCTCTCTAGCACACCGCTGGTACCCTAGCACCCCACAGGCTCCCTAGCATACCGCTGGTACCCTAGCACCCCACAGGCTCCCTAGCACACCGCTGGTACCCTAGCACCCCACAGGCTCCCTAGCACACCGCTGGTACCCTAGCACCCCACAGGCTCCCTAGCACACCGCTGCCTCCAGAAATGTTCCCATTAAAAAGGGGCACGACAGAAGAGGTGTCAATGGGATGGACACTTTTAGTACGCACACACATCCCCACGGCATTCCACTGGTGAGCTGGGGGAACTGCATGTGCTGGTGCATCCCAGCAGAAAACAGGCACTAAGGCTTTCTGTCAACAGTAAACTGCCAGTGAAGTGGGGGATTCTTTAATTGTTTAATAGCCCCACAACAAGACACATGGCAAAAACGATGGTGCTATCAATACCTGTAGTTTTCCAAGTGTTCTGCAGTGAATGTCCCCTGAACCACAAAAGGAAGGACTGTGTATTGATCCCCTTCATATCCACAACACCCGAAAGGGGAAAGTAGCGAAAATATAGTAAATGCTCCAGAAATGCTTTTTGGGCACATGGATGGATACATGGATGACAAGGGCAGGGGGCACCAGAGGCTGTTTTGTTATCTGATGTCTGGGGCCACGGAAAGGGGAAGCTTGGCTGCAACTACTAAATAGTTTTTCTAGAAGAAACCAGGACTAAAACTGTGGTGTTAGATACCACAAAATTCTGACATGGTATAAAGAAAACGGTTCTAGAGACAGACAGGGCTGGGTTGAAATCTGGGCTCTATCACTTATCTGTGAGATTTGGGAAAGCCGTTTCATCTCTCTCTGTCTCAGTTGCCTCATTTGTAAAGTCCAGCTAATAAAATCATCCTTGTAGGGTTGCTTGAAGGCTTCAGTGGATGGTGGGGGTGACACTTCCTCTCCTCACATCCTTGCTGGGTCACAGTGTGTACAGGGAGGAGCTTCCACCTGTGCTTCTTTTTCTGGTCCTCCCAGTTAGATACTGAAAAGGAGCTTCTACCTCCCCTGCTCCTTTTCTCTCCTCCCCACCAGAGGAGCAGCCAGTTTGACTGGCGAGTGCCTAAGAACCACTGGATCAGACCTTCCACGTGCTGGGTCTGAATGTCAAAGGCTGTGCATGTGTTGGGACACCTCTGGCCCTCGCCCGCCTGTACTTTATGCCGCCAGCACCTGCTTTTCTGCCCATTGCTGGATGGGTAGGTCAGGCATGCCTGCAGGGACCCCATGGCCCTGCTGCCTTCTCTGCAAGCTGACAGGTGGCAATACTCAATCTAGCCCATTCCAGAAAGCCCTCCATTAATAAAGCTGATACGTTGATGGATATTTTTCTTGTCTTTCTTGAATCTATTAATTAGACCCAGAGGGAAGGAGGGTTAAGACTTAGACATTGTTTCAGAGCATTTAGCATTTGATAGCGAATGATGGTAATATATTAATAAGGCTCTTAGAGGGCCGGTTGTTTGCTCCTCCTGCTTCAAGTCCGAGATGGTCATTGAAATTCAATGTTCTTTAAAACAGCAGTTCTCAGAGAGGGTGTCACTGCCCCCTAGGGGGTGTCCTGAATATCTCTGCTGATATTTTGGGTTGTCACAATGATGGAGGGCAGTCCTGCAAAATGAAGAAGTGTTTCGTGCCCCTCATGTCTTTCAAATATCCTACTAGACATGCATTTAGTTTAAAAAGACTGTGATATTTATACATATGTGTATAAACATACATACTGGTGTACAAGTATAATATTTTTTTTTATTTACTATAGGCAGATACGAGGAAAAATATTGGCAAATATGCCCATCAAACTGTTACTAAGGCTATCTTGGTTGGTTGGAGTCCTATGAACTTTTATTAATTCAGCTACACATTTCTGTTATTTCAAGTTTGTGTAAGAATGTATTACTTTTGCAAAAAGAAAAAAACAACATAAAATAATGGGCTTATAAGCAATTTACAAAACATCATGACTTGGGAGATACAACATTTTTGAAATAAGTTCACTATATATTAATCCAATTAAGCAGGTTGCAAAAAAAAAAGCCCGCTTATAATTTTCTGAGCCTAGAACCTAAAATGTTTCAAATACACTCAACTTACATTTTTCTATGACTTTAATGTACATTGAATTTTCCAGGAATTTAATTACAATGCAAATGGAAAGTAAATTGTGGAGAGTTGTTCACTGTTTAAGAAAACCCAGGCATGATGCCAATGCTGCTTGCAATACTTGAATCAACATTTGAGACCATGACATTGGAAGTGATTCTAAATATGTGTCTGCATCTGACTATTATGTCTTCATGTGCAGGCATGCCTGAGCATTTCCTCTCCTTTTAGTTCTTTTATATTTCAATTGATTTTTTAAAATTTTAGGAATAAGTAGGTTATATTATTTATTACTCTCCCATCAGGGTAGTAGAGGGGGCATTTCAAAATGTTTCTTATAAAAAGGGGGCATTGGAAATGAATTAGTTGAGAGCTACTAATTTTGGTTCTTGGATCACAAGACATTGCTTCGTTGATTCTGATTCCAGGTCTTTGCTGAAACTCTCCAGTCACACAGGCAGCAGCAATCACAGCAGAGGAAGTTGGGAGAAGGATTCTGCTTGTACAGCACATGACTTCAGGCCTATGTTTATATAAAACAGGATCTGCCTCCCCCTGGGGTATTGGATGGGGATGAGCAGGGACTCCCCCCACACCCATAACCCAGAATGAAGAAAGCTGCTTGTCAGCAGAAAGACAGAAGCAGAACTGCCACTTACAGAGGTCTTCGGTGGCAGCTGGGGCGAAGGCAGCCATGGACTCGTACAGCTCCTCATCACAGCCAGGGTTGAGGGAGCATTTCATGAGCAGGTCTGTGGAAAGATGGGCCATGGACTCATACACAGCATCAGCCTCCTCCCCTTGCATCAGTTCCTCTTTAATATGACTCTTCAACATGTCCACAGTTTCCTGAAAGAGAAGGCAAGACGCACAGCCTCAGTAAGACTTTCTGGGAAGAGATGGAACCCAAGTAGGCTTGTGGTGGGCAAGGTAAAGGTCCAGATAGGTCAGAATCACAGCTGTTTGTGTATGTCACTATTTCTCACCAAACCGGAAGCTCCTTGAGGCCAAGTTCCATGTCTTTTTTGTTTGTGGGTTTATGTTTTTTATTTTAATCTTTTTATCTTCAGAATTATACACTCAACAGACACTCATCAAATACCCAATGACTCAAGGTTGTGATTTAACCAAGGGCTTGTAGTCCTGGATTTTGACCTTTCTTCAACACCCCAGTGGTTCCTTTGATGCAAGACTTATGACCCTTACTGCCAAGCCACACCAAAATCCAAATGGGACAGAGAGGGCTGCAGCCAGGGGTTCTTGCACTTTCGGTTAGACAGAAACCCCTTGATAGCATGGTACACTAGTAGCTGTTCTCCCTGCAGGTTTCTTCAAAGTGCCTAACAGTTTGAAGGTTCCTCCCTCCATACCACATCCTGTGCATCCAAGAGGGCTCTGTGAGGTGGACGCAGTACCCTGAAATTGCAAGGCTGCCCAACTCTCTGTCATTCTGCCTCTGGGTGGTTGTGAAGCCAGGGAGTTGGCTTCTCTGAAACCTCTGCACGACTTTTCCTGGTAAGAAATATCAGTCTTTCACAATCCTTGTTTCAGCATCAACCCACAAAAATTCTCCTTTTCATTATCCCTACTCCCCGAAAGAACTGATCTGCTAATGGCACTCTCTGTTGGTTTCCCAGTGAGACCCGAGGGGTGGACCTTGAGGTGAAGTGTTGCAGACTCAGTGCCTGGCCTCTGGTTTCAATGTGTTGGAAAGAGGGAACAGGACAGTTCTTAAAGGTTGTAAGCAGAATGCTGGGACAATCTTTTGGCAGCAATGCTGAAGATGAATTGGTGAAAGGGGACTGGCTGGAGAGCAAAGACAATATGAGAAATGTGAATCAGGGTCACTTCAGTGCAAGCTGAAGTGAGAGCACATCTTTAAACGTTCTCATTACATAGCGCAGGGTTAAAACCCCTGGCATTAGCATCAAAGTACCCTTCCTAGTGTGAGACCCTAGGAGCAATTACTTTGCCTTTCTAAGCCCTGTTCCTCACTTGTAAAATGGGGATAGCATTAGCGTCAACTTCAAAGGATTGTGCTGAGGATTAAATGAGATGGTGCATTTGCCAAGCAAATAAATCTAATAAATAGTAGTTATTACTATGAATACAGAATATCTGTAATAAAAATTATTGGCATGGGAATGAAACACCATGTTTGATACATTTGTGACTTCAAAGGAAAGCCGAATAAATACTCCTGGACCATAAGCACCTAAAGCTTCATTTATGTCAGTGATGCCCAATACAGGGAATTGTGCTATTCTCATCATTCAAAATGCTCACACATCCAAAAACTTTGGGAAACCTCCTCTAGATGCTTTGGTGTTCCAGGCCTTCTGAATTTTCAAATATAGAACAGGGTGTTAATTTCTGGGGAGGTGTCAGACTCATGTCTGTCTGGAGGTAAAGAGAGCAAGACTGGATTTCATTTATTGTTCCTTTCGATGGCCACAGCCCTATCTATGTTAGAGTCTGAGTTATTCTTGTATGCCTTCTGTGCACCTGTGAAGGCAGAGGAAAACCAGAAAGGGGTGGTGTCAGGAAGGGCAGCTGCCACTAAGATAATGGAGATAATAGTGGGGCATGGAATAAGACCTACGCATGGGGCAAGATCAGGCTCAGAGAAGGACCCAGATGTCAATGATCAAGGAGGAGCCAAGGGTCCAAAACCAGATGAGCAGACGAGCTGCGCATATCTGTCTGTCTGAGCTCAGAAGAGAGGCAGACTGTTAGCAGCAGCAGGCAGAGCCTCAGGTAAGCCTCCCTGATACAACAGGTGCAGTGCCTCATTGTGCTTTTGCTAAGCCCATCCCAGCACAGTTTACCTGAACTTGATAGTGGCCAGGTAACTGGGAGCTCTGAGTGGGTGGGGAAGCAGGATTAGCGTATAGCAGCAGATTCACTCCATAAATTTATCTGTGACTTCCTTGAGGGTATAACTCAGTGCTTTACATACATTATTATATTTTATCCTCAAAGCAACCCTACGGGTTAGAACTACTATCATCTTCCCTTTTTGGAAACTGAGAGAGAGGATATGGGACTTGGCCAAAGTCACTGCGCTTACAAGAGTTGGTGAGAGATTTGACCCCAGGGCTGCTATCTTAACTCCATGCATACTGTGGACTGTGGGAAGAGGCAGGTGAGGACAAGCTTGAGACTGAAACTGACAATGTCTTGGGTGGAAAGGCAGCCCTGAGGTCACATAGTGAACTTCCGCTCCTGGGGCCTCTTCACCTTGAACTTACCACATACTCGTCTATGAACTGCCGCAGGTCCCTGAAGCCATGCCTCTCGGCAATGGTGTTGGGGTAGTGGCCATGCTTGTTGGCCACGCTGTATGCCTGCAGGGCCCCTGGGCAGGTGAGCAACAGGGCGGTGAGATTCTTGAGTCCATACTTTGCAGCAAAATGCAACAAGGTGGGCAGCTCCTCATCCCTCTGATCTGAAAAAATGTCAAGGAAAATGTAATGAACAGATAAAAATGCAGATATGGGACATCCTTGTTCATGGAGAGGAAGCTGCCAAGCCTAGCGTGGCATGCAGTGGCCACTCAGTCATTACTTGTTGGTTAACTGACCTATCATCTGACCACTTCCTGAGTGGCACCACTGAAAATCATGTCCTCAGATGCAAGAGGAAAGGGTATTTTAATTTTAATTAGCAAATCCAGTAATTAACATCCTAATTTCCTCCTCCAAAGGGATTGGAGAATCCCGAGAAATAGTATTAATTAAAAATGTGGGGAAACAGACTTTGGCCCAGTGGTTAGGGCGTCCGTCTACCATATGGGAGGTCCGCAGTTCAAACCCCGGGCCTCCTTGACCCGTGTGGAGCTGGCCATGCACAGTGCTGATGCGCGCAAGGAGTGCCATGCCACGCAAGGGTGTCCCCCGCGTGCGGGAGCCCCACGCGCAAGGAGTGCGCCCGTGAGGAAAGCCGCCCAGTGTGAAAAGAAAGTGCATCCTGCCCAGGAATGGCGCCGCCCACACTTCCCGTGCCGCTGACGACAACAGAAGCGGACAAAGAAACAAGACGCAGCAAATAGACACCAAGAACAGACAACCGGGGGGGGGGGGGGGGGGGGAATTAAATAAATAAATAAATCTTTAAAAAAAAAAAAAATGTGATGCCCTGGAAACACCAGAGCATTTGTTATAAACCATACATTGTAAAGAGATTTTTAAAATAATGAATATAATACAAATATTTTTTTTAAGTTTGAAATAAAAACATAAATTTTAAAAAAAATATGCTAATTTTCTGAAGTCTTAAGTAGCAGACACAAAATATAGGAATCAGGTTTTGACCTTCCCTGCAAAATTCAGAGCATTTTAAAACTATTGTTTTGTGCTGATTAGAAAGAAGTCTCTTAAACCATGGACTATAGTTAATAGTACAGTTATAAAAATGTGCTTTTGTCAGTTGTAAAAAATGTACCACATCAATGCAAGGTGTTAATAATAAGGTGGTATATGGGAATCCTGTATTTAATGCTTGATCATTCTGTAAAGCCACAACTTCTGTAACAATTTTAAAATCTCATAAAACTGAACACCTAAAAAAATCTGTCCTCTTAGCTTTTCTTCCCAACTTCATGCTATACGGAGTGATCCTGGGTATGTTACTTAACATTTGTGCAGCCCTTAGTTTTGAACTAAGAATTACTTCCAAATTATTTCAAAGGGACCTGGGGAGGGGGGGATTAATGAGGTAGTCCTCAGTGAGGCCCGTGTCTAAGAGAAGTTTTGGATGTTGATGTTAACGCATGTGAGCCCCAGCAAGTCAGTGACTCTCTGATTTGTGGGCAACAAAGTACTCCTGAGAGTCACCGCATCCCCACTGTCCCCTCTGTTTACTAATATCTGGCTACAGCAAGTTAACCTCGACCAAGAAAATAGACACATCTGTGTAGTGGAGTTGGGGGAATTAATCTGTTGCTATTGATGTTTTCATGAAAGTTGATTTCTACACCTAACATTGACATAAATATTTTTTTTAATATGACAAACCCAACTTCCTTTTCACCAATATATGATCCTCAAGATAAAGAGTCTGAAATGTCCCCAGGGCCCCATGTTTTCAGGCTATGAAATGCCCTCCCTTAAGCTCCAAGGTTAAAAATAGAGAATATTAACGTCTGCTAGAACTGATGCAAGGACAGACACACCATAAAAGGAAAATGGGGAGAGGCAAGAAGAAAGAGAATGCCCCAGGGGAAGGACTTGGGCCTCAGAAGGTAACCAGGGACCTGGGAACCATTTGTGCAGTACAGCCGCAGTGGGAAGGGACAGCCATGTCCATGGAAGCACCACAACAGACACCTTGTCCAGAGTGCCAGCCACGGTCCCCGTGCAAATGTGTGACTCTGCCAGGCCCCCGCATGCCTCACGTGTGCAGGAGGCCGCTCCTCCCTCACCCGACAAGTATTTGTTTATCGCCCACAATGAGCCAGACCCCCAGGCACACGCAGAACTCATTGAGCTGACAGCCTAGCAAAGACAGACCAAGCTGAAGAGTGCTCTGACAGAGGACACCCAAGGTGCTAGGGGAGCCCACAGCAGGGGGACAGAACCCACTGAAGATTAAGAAAAGGCCTTCCTGAGGAAACGCTACCTCCGCTGCTGTAGGGAGGTGAAGAGAAGCTAGCCAGGTGAACAATAACCAGGGACAGGAGGAAGAAGCTGTGTGAATCAAGGAGGTAAGAGTCAAGTGGCATTTTAAGTGAAAGAGGTGTACCTTCCATTGAGTATGGAGGCCAAGGGCAAGGGCAGAAAGATGAGGGCAGAAATGCAGCACGGCTTAAAAATCGCGGCCCTTGGGAAAGGCTCACAAATATGCAGGAGTTTGGCCTTTATCTAGAAGGCAAGTGGGGACCACAAAGGGTTTTTAATAAGGGGATGATTCAGATTTGCATATTAGAAGAATGGTGTTGGGGTAGTGGCCATGCTTCTTAGAAGAATCTCTGGCTAGCTGGTGAAGAATGATTCCTTCTCAAAGGAGGGCTCAGCAGAAAGTGCATGCACAGGTGACTGGATGCTAAGACCAGCAGGCTGGAATCACTCCACTGTTGGTTTTCAGTTGACTTACTTGTCATCATATCTTCTTCTTCCAACTGGGTGACTCCAAAGAGGTGCAATCCGCTGGCAGGGATGTTGTTCTTTAGGGACTCTGTTAGCAGTTTATCAAGGGTCTCCGTGTTGTAGGGAACAATTTTAAAGGCCTGAATACAAAAGCAAAGACACTCTGATTGTCAGTCCAGCTATCTCTCATCCAGCAGATTTGAGGCTGTTTAACCAGTAATTAAAAGCCCAGAAGACTTGGGTTTTCTTTTGACATCCTTACCTGACACATGAACTCCACAGGATTTGCAGCATTGGTCAATAAGTTTCCAATTTCTTCCATGTCAGTATAGTAGCTGATAATAGTTTCACACACCACTAAGTCCCCGGAATACACCTTTAGAGAAACATTCCCCGACGAAAGGTCTGAAGAGAAGAAAAGTTACCAAAAAACTGAGGTGCCCAAGAAGAACAAGGGTCCAGGGAAAAGTGCTCAGTGTACACACATACACACACATTTTCTTAATAGAGAAGAAATTAACTGGGGGCTGGAAGGAAGATCCTGGAGGTGAGCTGGGGAATGGGGAAGTGAGACAAAGAGTGAAAGTGGAAGGTCCCGAGGAGACTACCGTGTGGGACGACTCTGAATCTGAGGAATTATCATCACTGGCCCTGCAATTTCATGTTCAAAGGATATGTATCTGTTTTGTCACTACTGTGCGCCCTGTGCCTCAATAAACAGGAGGAAAAGTTGGGTTTCAAGCTCTTCACACAAGGCCAACAGTTGCCAGGTGGGAGGAGCCCTGGGGGGGGACGCTGTGTTTCTACTACCTTGGGCCAGTTGAACTGCTTCACTGGCTCAGCTGCTGTCACTACTTCGTGCTCACCCGGGGCCAGGATTCTACACCACAGGAAGGAGTTTTGAGGGGAGAAAAAAAATAAAAAACACACCAACCACAAAGATTCAAATCACAAAAGAGGAAATGCAACAAGAACATGGAAAAACATTCAAATTCACTAGTAATCAAAGAAATACAAATTAAAACATTGGACTTTTAAAAAACATTGAATCAGCAAAAATATTTTAAATGGTAATGCCTAGTGTTGGTGATGTCATAGCAAATATGGTTGATAATAACAATATTCCAAAAGGCAACTCAGCACTACTTTCCCAGAGTCTTAAAAATGCCCCTTGAGGGTGGCAGATGAAGCGCAAATGTTTAAGAGCCTGCTTCCCACATAAAACGTTCTGGGTTCACTCCCCGTACTTCCTCAAAAAAAAAAAAAGAAAGAAAGAAAAACAATGCCACTTGTTTCAGGGTTTCCATCCTGGGGAAATAATCCTAAATACGAAAGGTAAAAAAAATTCAAGCACAAAGATGCTCATTATGTCATAATTTTAAACAATAAGAAATCAGAAATGATATAGATAGGCAATAATGAGGAAGAATTAAAAGATGATCCTTTGAGTCAACTCAGTCTTATACAGATTTAAAAATTATGGTTATATAACCCCAACACAAGGGATGGGTTATATAAATGACGGTACATCCATGCAATGGATTACCTTGTAACCATTAAGCATCATTTAAAAAAAACAAAAAAATAATAACATGAGAAAATACTCATAGTGTATTACAGATGACAAAAGTGGGTGACAAGATGTGTAAAGCTATGTACACTAACATGTGGAAAATACAGAAACCAGTGATTTCCTTTTAGGGGAATAGATGTGTAATTTTCTATTTATTTTCCTTTATGGTTACTGTATTCTTCAAGTTGTCTGCATTGTGCATACCTTATTTTTGTATTAGAAAAAAATATATTATAAAATGGAAAGTTAATAGCACAGGAGGAATAAATATATAAGGTTACATGGGAGGCAGATGGGCATCCTGCCTACCACATGGGAAGTCTTGAGTTTGGTTCCCAGTGCCTCCAGGAGAAGACAAGCAGGACAGTGAGCTGGTGCAACAGGCAGGTGTGACAAGCTCCAACAAGGAGACACAAGGAGGAGGGACAATGAAAGACACAACAAAGCAGGGAGCTGAGGTGGCTCAAGCCACTGAGCACCTCTCTCCCACATGGGAGGTTCCTAGAGGGTAGACAAGCAGACACGGTGAGCACACAGCAAATGGACAGAGAATGACAGCAAGCACAAACAACAAGGGGAGGGGATAAATAAATTAAATAAACCTTTAAAAATTTATATATATATATAAGGTTACATAAAGAAAGACAGAATATAAAGTAATGGAAACTATCAGAATAACTATGTTTTTAAAAATTGTGAACTGAGCAAAAAAGGCTGAATGGTAGGGTGCCAGATGACTTTTCTCTAATTTTAAAAAACTTAAATTTACAGTAGTAAACATTTTTAGATATCAAATTCTCACCCGTCACACATACATGTTTCTGCAACTTGTTCCCTTTAAATAGAATGTGACAACCGAATTCAGATCTTGGCTGTCATTTTTCTTAACTGCTGAATAAAGACAGGAAAGATAAACTGAAGCAAAAGGGAACCTCTTCCTTGACAGGATGGTTGCTTTCCAGAGATGGATGGAACTACTTACTGGGAGCCTTCACGGAAATGGTGTACTCATTCTCCAGCTTGGCTTCCACTCTCACGGGGGGAGAATTCGCAGGAGAAAATTCTGCTTCCGTCGTCACTCTCTCGTCCAACTTACATTTCACAATAATGTAGACCATGGTTTCTGCCTAGAAAGGGAGATCTGTCATCATTCACTTTCCCTCCCGGATGCCCTGTTTGGATGGTGGGCCAGCGACCTGCCCAGGTCTCTTAATCTCAGCTCTCTTGAGCAAGTGGGCTCCAGTGCAGGGTGGGGTCTGCAGTCCAGCACTGGGCAGTGAATTGTTTGCTAGCTGTCCCGATGAGAGAAGTTACAAAAACCAAGAGTAAATGTTTATGAGCCTTTCTTGCAATTTGATGGAGTAATCTCATGTCTGCTGAAGCTAAAGAGAATACATTGTAAAACATGGGGCCTTTATTCTGTATGTCTTTTTATTTCATTCTCATAGCAATGTCTTTGGATTTGTAGTTTATAAAAGCATTGGTCCATGGCAGAATTGGAATTTTTTTTTAAATCCTCCACCACAGATAGTTTGAGGAGCACAGTGCTAGGCGAGCTCAGGTGCTCCAGTGCAGCCCAGGAGCCAGCAGAAGCAGCAGTGCCCGGAGCCTGTCGGAAATGCAGACCCTCAGGCCCCAGCCCTGACCACCTGAGCGGGAATCTGCATTTTAACAAGCTCCCCAGGTTACTCGACTGTGCCTTGAAGTGTGAGAGGCCCTGGCCCAGAGAAGCCCTCTTGGGCTCCGCTCCTCACGCTGTCCCTGGATGGGCAAAAAATGACTTCTGGGGGAATTCGTTTTCTCCAGCTGGATTTTGAGAACTTAAACGCCAAGGCATCAAGCCACTTGGATAAGTATTTTACCTTGCTTGAGTCCCTCACCAGGTCTGCCAAGTGGAACGAGCTTGTTTTATTGTGCTCGATGAGCTGGGCCGCAGTCCTTTCAGACAATGAACTGCTAAGAATAGGCCCTCAAAAGAACAGGAAAAAGGAGGGACTTCTGGCCATGGCTCCTTCCCAGATGTTCCTCCTAAGATTTTGTCCTAGAGTTCTCCTAGTGGCCCTTCAGAGCCAGCGCCCTGGGGCGGGGAGCAGCAGGCTTGGATGTTACAGCAGGTGCCAGAGGGGGCACGGTCCTGGCTGGTGCGGCTGGGAGGGCAGGTGTTGGTAGGTGCCCTTGTGCTCGCTGCAGGCCCCGCCCTGCTCCCCCTGCCCCTCTCCAGGGAGCGTGGGGAGCCAGAGAGCGCCAGTGCATCTTACCGGCAGTCAGCGCCCGTCATGGCCCGGCTGCCCAGGACTCAGAGATCTCGAGTAAGCGACAAGGGAGAATCCTGGGTGACTGGAGGTCAGGATGGGAGAAGGAAGGAAGGCCTCGACACTCAGGGAGGCAGATGAAGGGACTCATACTTTGATTTCCAAACCGCAGGCACCCAACAGCCTGGTCTCAGGGGTTGGGAGGCAGATGGGGGAGGCAGGAAATAGCATGGGGAGAATGAAAATTAAAATGTCCGCGAAGGCCGTTTGTCCTTATGGGACAGGTGTGAAGTGGGCTGAGCATAAAGGAAAAGGGCCTGGTGGCCATCAGCAAACTGGAGGGCACACATTTCTTCTGTAGCCCTGCTCAGCCCCAACCTGTCACTTCAGGACCAGGATTACCAGATCCTGATTCAACGAAAGCTTCAAACACAGATTTTCACTTCTAATTTTTAAAACACTGTGCAGTTCAAACCAAAGATGTCTTTGGGTCAAATTTAGCCCAGAGTAGCTGTTTGCCCCCCTGCCCCTTGTAAGGAGTCATGGCCTCGTGCTGCACAGAAAACCATCACCAGTGCCATGGAGCTCGTGCTTCCCATTCCCAAGGTTCTCACCCCTTCATCTCGAGAAGCCCACGCCAGCACATTCAGCAAAGGGCTTGCATCCACGAAGGAAGCATTCTGATGCTCTGAACTAGTATTAAGAGCTCACATTTTTCATCAGGAAGGAAAACATAATATAAATATTCTGGGAGGACAGTGGTGCTCAGGCGAGCCATTGCCTTCAAGTGCCCTAACTATGGCCCACCCCTGAAAATTGTAGTCACGCTATGCTTCTGGGTTTAAGCTCTTTAGCAAGCAGTATTGGTCAGTGAGGTCCAGCCGTCAAGCCTCAAGGCATTCACTCGGGACATACCGGTGGCCAGTGGATGGGGAAGCAAACTCTCAGGATGCCCTATGTCTCCTTCCTCACAGCACCGGGCTAGTGGGAACAGGTCAGGCCTCTGATTCCAGGACTGGCCAAAGTATCTGGAAATGCTTGTTTCTGCAGAGCTCCCATATGCTTTATGCTTTTGATCTGGGAAATGGAAGTTTTGGAAGGCTGGCATGCACATTCCTGGGCTCATCTCTCTTTAAGTTACAGGAGATGCATGTCTGTTCAAGGCCCAGGTAATGGGGTTCTCAGGATGGCTAACATACAGGGCAAATCCCAAGGGAAGGCTGGGATTACACTGAGGAGCAACATGAGCATCTTACTCCTTTTACTGCAACAAATGCATCTGCTGAAAAGCCCATGTTCTGCCATGTAGTTAGCAGGATCCCAGCGATGCCTACCCCACAGCGAACGCGGTCCGGCTGCACCAACATCAGGTTCCCAGACGGAGTCTCCAGAGGCAGGCTCTGCTGCTTTGAGTAGAGAAGGACCTTCTCGTCCTCAGTCTCGGGGTCAGTGACAGAATCACAGCCAGAATCTAAGGAATAGAGGATGCTGCTGAGTGGGGACAGAAGAAAGGAGAACTGGTGGGCATGTTCCACCCCCAAGAAAGCCCCAAACATTTACAAAAGAGGAAACAGCTCCAAATGTCCACAAATACAAGTTGAAGTGAGTGACTCAGGAAATCATGACAGAGGATCTAATGGGAAACAGTCACCAACACCAAGACAGCAAGGATGGGGTGATGACCAGAGGGTGACTGGTGGAGGGCCTCAACCAACAGGCTTCCTGAAACTTCACCTCTGGCCTTCCCACAAGACTGGTTTAGGTGGCTGTAAGGAAAGGAGGCCCCTTCTCCTCAGGCGGGGTCAGACAGGAGCTGTCCATTTAAAGGTCCTCCTTTGGAGCCTTCTTGTTGTTAAAATGTGGCCTTTCTCTAAGTAAAATTAGCATATAAACACATTACCTTCCCCCCAGCATGGGACATGATTCCTGGGGTGATCTTCCCTGGCAATGAGGGACTACAACCAAGCACCAACTAGCAATGCAAATGGAAAAAGACCTTCACCAAAAAGGAGAAAGGATAAAAACAAATGAGTTTATGTGGCTACGAGACTTCAAAGTGAGTTGGGAGGTCATTCCAGAAGTTATGCTTATGCAGGTCTCAGCAGGATCTCTGACTGTCAAAGTAAATAATGTCTCAGATAGCAGGACTCCTGAGGGCTCTGCAGATATTCAGACACTGTAGGCAGGATAGACAGCTCAGGGGTTTGGTGCCCTGCCAGTGGACCCTACTTTGGAATTTATGTTCCCCAGTCTGACAGAGTTGGACTCAGTTGTGGTTTTCCTACACATGGCTCTTCTGCCTCTTCTATTTGAACCTATAGTTAGTAGTAGAGTTAATAGGTGTATGTCCAAAAGACTTAAATCTTTGGGCTGTCTATGTACCATCTGGACCCTTAATCTCAATAGATTTGCAACACCTACTCTCCAGTTCACTGGACTCACCCAGGACAACTAACAAAGAGATGAGGATGGAGGATGACCATCTCAAGGAACAGTGAGAGTCTGCAACTGTAAGCAAAATAGTCCCATCCATCTCCCCCATGGGATCTAAGCCCCTCTCAATTAGAGGCAGAGGGTGTCACCGTCCCAGAATTCTCAGGATTGGGTAATGAATGATAGACTAGAGTAGATTTACTGTTATTCTACTTATTTATTGTGATTCTAGCAATAAAAGAACTCTTATCATTGATGCAGTGGCAGTGGCCACTGGAGGTTCTGAGGGGAGGGAAAGGGAAAAATAGGTGTAATTTGGGGGCATTTTTGGGAGTTGGGAATTGTCCTGAATGACATTGCAATGACAGATACAGGCCATTATATATCTTGTAATAACTTACAAAAATGTGTGGGATAGAGTGTAAACTACTATGTAAACTATAATCCATGCTTAGTGGCAATCCTCCAAAATGTCTTCATCAATTGTGACAAATGTACCACACTAATGTAGGATGTGATTAATGTGGGAAAATATGGGCAGGCTAGGGAACAGGGCACATAGGAATCCCCTATATTTTTTATGTAACATTTATGTAATCTAAGTATCTTTTTAAAAATTAAAAAGTATATTAATAACGAAAGAAAGAAATAAGGTCCTCCTTTGAACATCAAGTAAAACCTGTGCTGTCCAAGAGCCCATTAGGCCTACGGGCATGGCTGGCCAAAGCATCCACTCTGGGAGCTTTGATCAATAAACTAAGATCCGTGCAACCGGGTTCCATATCAGTACCACAGCTAACACCTCCACTGTGGAAAGATTAGAGCAGGTACAGAGTCAGACAGGTAAGCAGGGGTGTGCAGATGTGTGAGGGGTAGTACAGAATGAGAGGAGGCTGAGGCGGGATAACTGAGACTATTCAGAGCTCAAAAGCAAGAGTTCTTAATCAGGGTCTGTTGATTGACAGACTGATTCTGGGACGGGGGAGAGATATGCAAGACTCTGTGTGTGCATGTGTGTGTGTGTGCATGCGTACACATATACGTTTCTGGAGAAAGAGTTCAAAGCTTTCATCAGAACCTAAAGAGGGACGCCAAAGCAGTTACGAATTGTGAAGAGAAGAGGGGTGCTTCAGGCCCTTTTGGGGGTTTGCTGTTATTTATTCCTAAACCATTTTCAGAGAACCAGCCACAAGTGCTCAAAACTGAGGGGTCCTGGTGATGAATCAAACACAGAGCCTGCCTTAGAGAGCCCACAAACTAAAAGGACGGTGGCAAGAGACATAAGGGTTAGCGTGATTGATTCCTGCAGGCAGGTCTCCCCAGGAAGGAGTTGGCTTCCTGCTGAGTTTGTGGCAGTAAATCCTGGTAGGAGGTGGCAGATCAGGCCCCTGATATGTCCTCTCAGAAAGCTGTAACTTCAGGCTCTCATCCTACGCCCCAAGTCATGCCAGGGGAGAGGCTGTGCTCTCACACCTGTGAACACTGAGGTGGGATACAGGGTTGGGTGGCCCCGGTACTACCACGTCCTGCTGCTGTAACTGTAGGCAAGACCCCCAATACCTGTCCAGGCCAGGGTTGAGGTTGGGAATTCCCCAGGCCCCACAGCCTGGGTCCCACCAGAGCCTGATACCAGGTGCTGATGGATGTCAACACACTGCCCCAGAGGTGAAGGGCAATGAGGCACATACACCTCCTGCACTTCTCTCTGTGATTTCTCCCAGGCACACTATTCTGGAAGGCCTGGTTGAGTGTTGCTGGGTCCTCTGACCTTGATTGATCAATAGGGATCAGGCAGAATCTAGTGCTAAGAGATAGGGCAGAGCACTCTGGGAGTTCCAAGGAGGGTGCTCGTCTCCCTCCTTATCTCTCTCCTTTTCTCTCCAACATGACTGGCTCCCCACCCCTACCCCCCATTCAGTGTTAGCTATCCCCCTGCAGAGTTTAATGACAAATGGTCTCCTCCTCCCTATTCTCCAAGCCAAAGTAGCTAAAGGCTGACATAATCTCGGCTGTATCAGCCATTGCCCATGCCCTTCTCTCCTTGTTGGTCACTTCTAAAATGGCCAGGGTCTATCCCTATGGACAGAGATGTACGTGCAGCCCAAGCAACTTCCACCCAACAAAGAGGCCTCATGAAGGAGAGAGTCAAAAAGACCAGGGACCATGGATATTATTTATCTTAATGATTATATAATATCACATCAAGTTTCAATTTTTCATTATTGGCTCCTAGACATCCCATTTTTCATTTTCCAAGGTTCTTCCTGGATGAGGAAAAAAAAATCCCATCGACATAAAACATTCAATCAGCTTAAAACAGAAAGAAGCTCCCTAGCCCTGCTTCTTACTCCAGAATTATTTAGACACTGTCCTGAGTGGCAGAAGTAGACATCAATTCTTCCCAATTATCTGTTCAAATTTATTACACAGTTATAATCTCCTTGGGAAGGACCTACCGTGCTGCCTACTGTTGTTTCAGAAAAGAAAAACCCTTCATTTCTTCCAAATTACTGACCACTAACCTGCTGACCAAAGAGTCAAAGTTCTAATAAATATGATTAAGAAATTTTTAAAATGTAAATAAGTCCAATGAGAAAGGGATGATAACTACTGACAGAGAAATAAATTGATGTGAAAAACTCTATGTGAAGAGTTTTGAAAATCTCAATGCAATTTTTATAGAAAAATATAAATTACCAAAATGGTCTTAAAATAATAGAAAACCTGACTAAATCAAGAACAAATGAAAAAGAAACTCTAAAATTTTCAAGTAAAATTTAGGGTACAAGCAAGCCATGCACCCGCTCCTTGAACTGAAATAAAAATTTGATTTGGAATGATGTGCTTCTTTATAATGTTCAATTTTCCAATCCAGGAAAACTCCATTCATGTAGGTATTATGTCTCCAAGTCAAGTTTTGGGTTTTTTTTTTATGAACAGTAGTTCATACTTTTATATTTTATATTACAGCTGTAAAAAAATATTAAGCAGACCCTTTAGCCTCGCTGAGTCCTGAAAGCACAATGGGTCACCAGCAGCTCTACTGGAGCCGCGGTGATTCAGCCAGGGTTCCCGCTCGTGCTGCATCTGTTCAAACCCTCGCGGTCTGACTGGGAAATACAGCCTCACTACATGCCTCCAATGTTTCCATCAGTACGTAAACGATAAAGTCTTCATCAGTTTGGACTAAGTGATCTTCCTTGAATGGATTGCCCAAGACATCTACCTGAGTAAGGAAACAAGGCTAGCTCTTTGTATATAAAATAAAACTAAAAAATTAAACAGAATGGACAGAGCACTTAATATAACAGAAAGCCCCCAAATAAAGCTTCATTCCTATGTGATAAAGCATTAAAAATCAGTACAGAATAAAGAAAATTATTGACAAGAAGATGACTCAGCAGACGGTGCCAGAAAAATACTAGCTATTGGGGTGGTAGCGAGGAGGCACTGTATAGATTCTAATTCTCTTATACTCTGAAATAAAATTGAGATAGATTATAGGCTAAAATGCAAGATTGTAAATGCAGTAACAGAATAAAATTTTTAAAAAAAATCCATGGAACTACACTATACAAGCAGTGAACCCTAAGTTAAAGCGTGGACTTTAATTAATAGTACAATTATAAAAATGTGCTATCATCAATGTAATAAATGTTCCACACCAGTGCAAGGTGTTGGTGGTGGGGTGGTATATGGGAAACCTGTATTTTATGCATGATTGTTTTGGAAACCCACTTCTTTAATAAGGGAAAATAAGAAAAAAGAATAACTAAAATTTTTTAAAATGCCAAATTAAAATATGTTGTCATTGGCTTGAGAAAGATTGTTAATCTTAACTGAAGAAATTACAATCTAAACGAGCAAAAGATTTGATGACAGGAATTTAAAACTCTAACAAAACTAAAACTAAAAAAAGAAAAATGCAAATGTTTACAACAACATTATTCAGAATAGCCAAAGGGAGAAACAGTCCAAATGTTCATCACATGATGAATGAATAAACAAAAGGTGATATATCCATTTAATGATATATCCATATGATCATATAACCATATGACACATTTTTATACTTCATCAACAAAGACAGTGAAGTGCTAATACATGCTGCAATATGGATGAAACTTGAAAATGTAATGCCAAGTGAAAGAAGTCAGACACAAAAGACCGCATATTGTATGGCTCCATTGATGTAAAATATCCAAAACAGGCACCTCTATAGCAACAGAAAGTAGATTGGTGGTTTCTTAAGGCTAGTGGGTATAGGAGAATAGGGGACAACAATTAAAGGGTGTGGGGCTTCTTTTTTTTGTAACTAAAGCATTCTGAAATTAATTTGTGATGGTTGCAAAAATCTGTGACTATATTAAAAATCACTGAATTGTACATTTTAAATGGGTAAATTGTGTGATATGTGAATTATATCCCCAAAAAACCTATTACCAGAAAAATCCAAAAGCCAATCAGAAATGATTAAAATTTGAAATAAATATGACAAAGGGTTAATCTCTTTAATATATGAAAGGGTTACAGAAATTAATACGTGGAGAAAATACCCAAAGCCCTGGAAGTAGACAATTCACAAAAGCAGAAATACAAATTGCTACCCCTTCTTATCCCACTCCAAATTAAAATATCATTCATTAAACAGCATATTACTTTTTTACTTTTAAAAATTAGGGAAAATTTTAAAATGTACTTAGTGTGCTGTTTGAAGGTGAGGTAGGACAGACACTCGTTCAATGCCGAGGAAACTATAAACTGGTAAAACATTCTGGAAAGCCATGTGGCCATATACAGAGAAAGAGAAAGCCTTAAAAATGTTCATACACTTACCACTTAATTCTACTTCCAAAAATCTCTCTTGAGGAGGAAAATAAATGCCCCAAATAGAATCAAAGATGATGTATCAAGATGTCTATGAAATCATTATTTATATCAGTGAAAAAGTGAAAACAACCTAAATATCTGATTGAAAGATACTAAGAATATTTTTTTCAAAGAGTTTTAAATGACATGAGTAAGAGTTTATGTCTTTATGTTAAACATAAAAGCAGGATATAGAATTATGCATATTATATTGCAGGATCTCAAGTAAAGAAAAATGAACTTCAAAAGGTCATACTAAAACGTGTGGTTAGATTCCACCTGACTCTCCTTCCTTCCTTCCTTCCTTCCTTCCTTCCTTCCTTCCTTCCTTCCTTCCTTCCTTCCTTCCTTCCTTCCTTCCTTCCTTCCTTCCTTCCTTCCTTCCTTCCTTCCTTCCTTCCTTCCTTCCTTCCTTCCTTCCTTCCTCCCTCCCTCCTTCCCTCCCTCCCTCCTTCCTTCCTTCCTTCCTTCCTTCATCCTTTTTACCCTCCCACCTTCTTTCCTCCCTCCCTCTCTCCCTCCTTTCCTTCCTTCCTTCCTTCGCTTCCTTTCTTCCTTCCTTTTACCCTGTCATGTATTTTCATAATTTCCACAGTGAGAAAGCATTACTTTGATAATGGGGCTAGGGGTGAAGAGAAAAGTAGCAACTGAATTTTTCGGCTAATCATTTGGTCAGCAAGCACAGCTTGACAAATAGAGATTGATCCTAACAGTGCAGGGCTTGTCAGGTATTTCCCAGCATTCAGTTGGGCCATATAAACTATTTCTTCCAGCGGGTCCGTCCATTTGTTTAGTCACCTTCGATAGCTACTGGCAACTAACTCAAGAAGTCAGTTGGGATGCCATTCATTCTGCAAGGTCGCTCTGGTAGTACTGATCCACAGCACCCTCATTCATGCTTCCCCAAGCCACAAGGGCCTCTGCCACAGCACACGACGGAGAGCGTGGGTGTCTCAACTGGGCCAGGGTCGAAAGTCAGTTTCCTTTGAAGGAAATGCCAACAGAAGCATATGCAGAGCTGAAACCCATCTGACAGAGCGGGATGCCCCCCAAACTTCTCATTTGAACATGTGAATCTCTCCTCGACCTCTCTGCCAACATCCAAAACAATGCACCTTGACAATAATGCCACCTTTGTTGTCCCAAGACACAAATAATAACTGACAAAGACCTTCCCAATGTCAAGAGGTATTATGATACCAATAGTCGTCTCAGCATTTTAAAATTTAACAGTATCTTCTCAGCTTCTATGAGGTCTGGAGAAATTCTGTAGAGATTATCAAAAAGGACTTTTCTTTGTGCAGATGGTTCCCTAATGTCTCATCTATGAAAGATCCCTATGGCAAATAACAGCTTGAATTCAGTAGCAGGAAAAGTTTGGTTCCTCAAAAAACTTGCTTGCTTCCTCTTATTAGACAATAAGAACACACTGATATGATACGTTTCACCTTTTGTTCTTGCTGCCAGGCACCTTAGTAACAAATTTGGTTCATAACCACTGTTTACACTCTCATCCAGATCCTTGCTCTTGCCTATTTCTCTTTTTTAAATATTTTCTTTAATTTTGGAGGCTGCTTCAAATACTTTGGGGATCTAAACAGGACGTAAATCAACATTTCTCAAACTGGCATCTCCTACAAGTCCTCAGATATATTCTTTCTGAGCAGTTTGTACTTGGGGTTTTCATTTAGATGGTAATGCCTTTAAAAGGTGATGCAAGAATTTTCCCCTCGATGGGATGACCATGTTATATCAGGTCCTGTCATAGCGTGGTGGTACCTGTGTTTGTGATTGTGTTTGCAGGCATCTCATGCTCTGCTAAATGTCAGGGGCTACTAAGGAAAGAAGAGAGTGGACAGGACAATATGTAAATGCAGCATTTGTGCCAAGTGAACAAAAGGAGGTTTCCCCATACAGTACTTCATAGAGAAGCGTGGTGGGAGAACCAAGTCACGAAATAGCGCAGGCATACTGCTGCTTGCATCTTCAATAGAAGCAGTGCCACAGCCTCGTGAGGCTGCTTTAATAAACCACCATCATCCTTGATCACAGAATGTGAATGAAGTCAATTTTCCTTTTATTTATTTCATGCCTGTATTTGTATCTCATTCATTTATTTTGACTTCCTACTTGGAAAAGAACAACAAGCTTAAGGAGTTAAATATGTTTCTACATATTAAAACAACATCAAAATAATCTGTCAACCCTAAAGATTCATAACAACATTTTCCCTTTTTTAAAAAAAAAGTAAATACAACATTTCTCAGCTCTGAAAAACAGCACGAACTTAAATGTAGTGAGCGCATGTACACGCTCGGACCCATACCCAAGCCACACGGCGCAGCTCATACTCGGCAGACTCATACTATTACCTACAAAGGTAACAATAAAAGTTACCATTTATTGACTATCACAATATCCAAATAATGCTTGATAGTCTTTATCTTGTTTAATCCTTACAACAACCCTGTGAGATAGAAATCAATACTCTAGGCTCACTATAAAGATAAAAATACTGTGCCTCCACAGATGGAAGCCACTTGGCAAGATCACTCAGCAAGGAAGGGGCAGAGCTGGAATCCACCCCCAGGCCTCTCTGTCCTGCCTCCTATAGGGCTGTGGTCCAGGGAGGCGGAAGAAGGCAGCGTAACTTGGTATTCCTGGTCTGCAATTGTGACTCTGCAGCTCATAAGGAAAAACGTGCTGGGCTTTTGCTGGACACTGCCTTGCTGAGCCGAACAAAGGCATCTTTTTTTTAGGTATGCTGTGACCTCACCACCAGGCAACCTGTACATTCCAAGGGTGGGGTTTCAGTCAAGAAGTATTTAATGCCAGTTGAACCAGCCAGGGATCCACATGCTCTAGATGCCTCTGACCCAAAAGCAGCACTCTCTTATTTTTCAAATAAGTTTCCAGATTCTCGAACTCAGGAAACACAATGATTACTAGTTCTTACATGGCACAGCAACTGGTACTCAGTTGGCATTCATTTTTTTGATAGCCTGAGAAGGGTTAGTATAAAAGTATAAAAGGCTATCCTTCTAACCACAACTGCCATCTGTGCGCATTTGCAATATGCCAGGGACATGCAAAACTCTTAACAACTCACAGCTATGAGACTAAATGATTATGTCCATTGAACCTACGAGAAAACTACTGCACTCCGTGTAAGCTGTTCAAGTCACACGGTGTAGGTTATATGGAGAGGCCACCCCCAAATCTATACTGCCATCCGCTCTGCCAGGATTCCTGGAGCCGCACAGCTGGTATTACAGAGGATGATTCTAAACAACATAATAAGGAAACAGTTCCTTTTCCATTTTTTCAGTCCCATTTATATCAGGGGGAAAGTCTCATTTTGGTGAGAGGCGCTTTAACTCTTCTTTAACATGTTCATCTCCCTTCTCACTGTAGACAGAACAAGGCCTTGGTCCAAGAGCCTTCTGTGGACATCAGTATCTAGTATAATCCTATACCAATGTTTCGTTTTATTGTCTTTATCTTTATAGTTACCTTCCATTTATATAAAAAAATACTGGTTTTCCCTTCACATTTGCCTCCCAGGTAGAGCACCCAAGTTTAACCATCACCTGAACGCTCTCAGGGGGGGGAGAAATGTGGAGAGTTGCCTGAAGTCTAGAGAAACATCCAGAGGCTTCTCCACTCTAGACGAAATAGTGATTTTCATCTGTCCTACCTCAGACAAGAAGAAGGAATCATAAAACAGGTGTGTCTCCAAGCTCCACATAAATATTCCCAAACCTGAGCTTATTACAAAGTTTTCTAACCACCAGAAGGTACCTGTTAAACAGGTAAGATGTGTTCTAGCACCGGCCTGGATCCCAAGGGAGTTCCGAGGCGTGTCCTCTACAGTCTGGCCCTTTCAGAGCTTACAACCGAATTTGGAAGATGAGGTACCACGTGACAGGATGGAGAGAATTGTAAGACCCCTTACATCAAGCTCTAAATTGTGTGACGAGACTATAAATATACCTAAATTAAGTGAGTTAGTGTTTCTCAGCATTTAGAAAAGTGCTAGTATATTAAAAAAAATAAAACTTTAGCCAAGTTAAGGAAAACTTCCTCAAAGATGAAGACAAGCTTGGTTAGCATAACTCAAATAGCATTTGGATGCTGAGCGTCCCCTTCTATAAAAAGGGTATGATGGTTTCCATTTAAATTAGTAGAATAGCTCATAATTCATTCATTTATTCTATCAACAAGTGTTCATGGCATGTGTTCAAAGACTATACCACACCCCCAAGAAATATAAGGGTGAGAAAAATTCTTACCTCAGTCATATTGGGGGGAGGGGGAATGCAGGAGAGGGAGTTTCTCTCTAACCTCCAGAGACAGATGAGAACAGAAAGAACTTCTAAATAAAACCTCACATGAGATAAGCAGGGATTTATAGGAAACATTTTATGGTGACCAGAAAGATTGAAGAAGGAAGGGACTTCTCCAAGGAAGTAACAAGAAGGGCCTTGAAAAGAAAAGAGAAAGTTGCCATGGGGGTTGGAAGGACTTTCCTGGCAGAAGTAAAGGCACAAAGGCAGAGGGTAAATGATGTGTTTAGGCAACAGGAAGCAGTGGGGGCACCTTCTCCCTGGGGGAGGGGCGTGAAGATGTTTGTTCTGTCTATTGAAGAGCAGTTGACAAAAAGCATTCAGGAAGAAAGGAAATGCTATCCAAATTTGTAAAATATAGATTGAAATTGCAGATAAACACAAAAAATCGAAGAATTTTTCTTTGCCTTTTTTCCTCCTCTCAAATAATTCCAGATGTGCAGGCAGAATATATCAGCACCTTTGTAAAGTCTGGTCAGAATTGAGAAGGGGAGTGGCTGATCCTAAGCAAGCACTACCTTCAAGTATATAAAATAACACAAACTAGTGGCTAACGAAGTGTCACCAAGTCCACATCCTGCTCGACATGCTTTCGTGAAGAAATAAGATGCTCTAATTAACCCAGTGTCTGAAAATGTCCCACAAACATGGTTTCCAAGACGCTTAGAAAATGCTTCTTACATAGATTGCGCGTTTCTCCTACTCTTATTTACATGAGTTATTAGCTTAGAAAATCAGTGTCACTGCTGTTGTTGTGTCCTTAGAAAGTACAAAGAGAGACTTCAAACCCAGCCTTGTTTCCAAATCCCAATGTATGGATCCAAACAAAGAGCTTTTGCTCCGCTGCAAATGCAAAAGTTTGCAGGGTGGGAGGTGAGAGGCTTGCAGTGGGGGGAATCAGATCTTGGGTTTCAATAACCACCACCCTCCCCCCTCAGCTTCCTGGCAAACAAGGAGACTGCTTTTTCATTTTAGTCATTACCCATGGGCCTTTCTTCCCCCTTGTTCACACACCCTGGTTAATGGGTACCTAATTTCCCGGCCGACTCACCCCTTTCACTTACAAGTATACCCAGACTGCAATTCACCAGCCACTGCCCAAGTCACACAGAGTCATCAGACTGATGGTAAGAGGCTCTGCAAAATGCCCGTTTCTCTTCCCCACTAGAGGTCTTACTGGTATTAAAGTCAAAAGAGGGAGGAGTTGATGATTATTTCATGGCATTGGTGTGAGTTAAATATAGTGAAGTCAGTCATTGTTCTTATGATCTTCATCATTAATATCCTGATGTCAAAAACGTAAGGCAGAATCCTACGGACACATTCCCAATTCAGACTAGGTATAACCAGAGGGGACCACTCTGTCTCCTTGGGAACAAGCAAGCAGGGCTAGAAAGGAAAAAGAATGCACCTGGATGAAGCTTTCCACTCTGCCCACAATCCCATGCCAGCTTCCTGATGTCGTCAGTGCTGCTGACTTTTTGGAACACAGGCTGGCTCACCTCTCACATCCGACCTGCTTTGCCATCCAGGTGTTCTCTGCCAGGTACAGATTCCCGAGGCTGCTCAGTTCCACTACATCAGTGGATTTGCTGTGCTGGGTAGCAGATTCTGGGTAAAGAATGCCCTGTTCATCAACCCAAGTCTTTTCTAGCTCACACAGGCGAGGAACAGTTTTTCCTTCATTCACCAGGCAATTCACCTGGTCCTCCTCAGGGCACCTAAGGCCCAGGAGAAAGGGAACAGGGCAGGAGGAGAGACCTCGGGCCCCTGAGACTCTTATTTGGCCTCCACCAAAACATGCTAAATGAGCTCTTCAAAGTGTTGGTTTGTGTTTTTTGAAAGCAAAGTATGACAGTTCTTCCCTTCCCCTCCCCAACCCACCCTACCTACTCTTCAGCTCGAACAAAAATAGCACCAGAGCGCAAGCTGCCATGACAACCAAGCAGAGTGTGTGCTCACCCCTGTCCACTGATGAGAACCCGGGCTGCAGCCCTCCTGGCCCTCCCCCAGCTGGGGCTGGGACCCTCTAACCTGCCTCCCGAGTCAACCTTCAAGAAGTTTTCCTGAATAGTAAAGCCTTGCTGCTCCATCCTCACCAAAAGCCTGAGCAGTTCTGGAGTCCTTCCACCACCCTGCTCCTCAGAACTTCAATTTGTTCTCATTTGCTCCTTTCAGTATCCCTAGGCATGTGTGCCAGATGCGGTTGCCTCCCTGTTGCCTGTGAAGAAAAGGAGCCAGAGGAAGTTCGTTGGCTGGTCCTAAGTCATTAGCATCTGGGAGTGACATTCAGAGCTCAAGGTTCCCGGCTCCTAACCAATCCTCCCACCAGAGGAACTGCTGCTCCCAGGAAACATGGCCCAAACGGGGAAATAATTCCCCTGGGTGAGCTGCTTTCTGGCCACAGACTTCAATTCCCTTGAGCCGCCCTTTGGAGAAACTCTGCTTCCTTACCAGGGAAAATGTGTTCCCAAGAAACCTCCCCCAGCCTGGACCCAGCATCTCTGGGACTGCCCCAACCAATTAAACACAACAAAGCAACTGTATACTGAGCCAAGCTAGGAGTTTATCTTATCCTTCAAGAAGTACTATCCACACTGCACCCCAAAGGCCATGCCTGGGGAAAAGGCTGTCCACCCAGGGCGCCCGGGTCTGGAGGTCTGCAGCCCCGTTTCCCTGTGCAGGAAACCCCAATGTTGCTAACAAAGCAAGAGATACAACAGCCCCCGCGAAAGGCTTCCTCTTTCTTCATCTCTTTCCGACACTTATAAATGTACTTCCTCTCTCTATGTAAATTTGGTTCAAATGGCACAACACAGGCTTGTAATGAGGCCATTAATAACTAGCCTTTTAACAGGCCATTCTTGGTTTCCTGGTTCAGGAATCAATTCTAATCTAAACAGACACCAATGTCTGGATTTACTGGTGTGAGGACAGACAAAGGGGCTTTGTTAGGGGCAGGCCAAGTAAATATGGCTTATTTTCACTGGGCCGATAACTGAGAGACCTAAAACAACCCTTGATAATAAAGCGAAGCTTAGGAAATTGTGAAGAAAATTCCCTTCCTTTTGTCTGCCTACCGCTCAATTGTCAAACTTCCAGGCAAGGCTGAAATGGGGTTTACTTTTCCCCACTTTTGCTGACCCTTAGCATTCTGACCAGGCCAATTTCATAGCTTCAGCTGGTCAGTTTCACTTTCCATTTCTGGAAAGGGTAACTTTCTATCTCTCACTCTTCACCCTAAAACTCTGAACTGTACAAAAGCTTCACAGTTAGGTCAAGGTGCAGTGGAGGCGTGATTCTCTTTGGTGACTGGACTTAAAGAAACATGAAACAGGACAGCACTTCAAATTCTGCTGGAATGATTACGGGTCCCAAAAAACTCTCCTTTGGCACAGGAGTCACTGATTGCCCAGACAATAAAAACATGGGCTACGAAGGGCAGGAATCTAAAGATATTTTATGTTTCCTAGCAACATAAATGCAGCTACTGTGCAGGCCTAGAAAACGACCTTCCGCTAAACCACAGGAGGTCTTGATTCAAGCCCCACCTCTACCATTGATTGAGTAATCTCAGAATTTCTAAGCTTCAATCCCCTCTCCCACAAAGTTAGACTCTTCATACCTGCCTGGCCTGCTGCACAGGTTTGTTGGGAGTAAAGTGATATGTAGAAGCACTTTGAAAACTGAAAAGCACTGGACAAAGGTATTTGTTATTTTTGTTATTATTAACTCCCCGAAGGAGAGTTCCTACAAAATGATTCTACCAGTGGAAAAATCAGCCAGAGCATACCTCTGCTTCAAGTGGTCCAGAGCTAACTAATCAAAGATGACCCAGGAAGTGAGTGTCAGAGAGGCATTCCAAGGGATGCTCCAGTTAGCCGTTGCTATTGCTGAGAGGAAACAGCAATAGATCCAGCAGGGAATAGAGGCATGATTCTCCAAACAAGGCAGGTGTCCTGCGCCCACTAGACCACTCAGTGAGATGGTTCTCACCATGTAGCTGATGGGGATTTAGAACGTGGAGCTGAGCTGCTTGGGCTCAGAGTTTCGGTTGTGGTGGAAGCCCACTTCCCGGGGCAGAGATGGAAACACTGCCTCTGGTCGCATAGTCACACTCTCGGACCAGTCATCATGAAAAGGGGCAGTGTAGTGTCACAATACACTGGAAGTTTCTGGGCCAGCTTGCCTACATTCAAACACCAACTCGGCCATGTACTCTCTGATACTCAACCTCTCTGTGCCTCAGTTTCCCCATGTCCAAAATGGAAATAATACCACCTATCTCAAACAATAGCTGCAGGTGTAAAATGAGTTAATTCATGGAAAATGCCTAAAAGGGTGTCAGGCAAAGAGCAAGCACTTAGAGAGTCATCATTCCTAGCAATTAGTATTGTGTTTCTATTAACCAAATTGTTCCTCCGCTGGACGGTGGCTTCTTTGAAAGCAGATTCCCTGACATTCATCTTAGTATCCCCAGAGCCTAGAACATAGTAAGAAATCAATAAATGCTTCTTGCACAAATGGATGAATCAATGAATGAAAGAAGACCAACCACCAAGTTACTAGCAGGGGAATAAAAACACTTGGAGGACCACTGTAAAACTTCATGCCTTGAGGCTTTTAGTGTGGAATCTGGAGAGAAACGGGAAACTGTCTAGCCCCCTAATTTACACTAGCAGGATGAACCACCAGCTGCCCTGAAAATTCTGCATAATACACTGTAGTAGTCCAGTTCCTCTGTGAAGCAAATGCTAAAATGGAATTAAACATGCAAAGATTTTTTGGTTTTTTGTTTGTTTCTTTTAGGGAGACTGCCTGGGAGAGAAAATGGAGAGGAGGGCTGGAGAACCAGCAGACTATCTGATCCCAAATGAAGAAGAAGGGGAGGAAGTTTCCTGGAAGCAGCCCAGAACACTATACAGTCTAAGGGAAGTTCTGCAAGTCTGTTGGGGTGTTCTTGAGCTGAAGTCAGCAGTTAGAGGAGACTCTGGAAGACATGGCCTCCTGTAGTATCCCTTGTCATAATCAGTCATTGGCTAGGAGCAACCAGGAGGAAGTATGGCATCAGTCAAAGCCATGATGGATTTTGGAATACAGCTCTGGGGCCCTCAGACTATTCCACTCCCTGCAGCCACTGAACAGTACTACTTAAGAGCACGGGGTTTGGAGTCTAGACAATCCAGGTTGAATCCAGACTCTGCCACTTACTAGCTGGTTACTTTGGGCAAGTTATATAACACACACACGCCTTATTGGTAAATGGAGATTATAATTGCTACCACTCAGGATTGTTGCTGTCAGATGCAAAGTATATGCTCAATAAAAGGTGGCTGTCATCTCCTTGCCCATTATTATTATTTTTTTAAAGACTTATTTATTTATTTATTTCTCTCCCCTTCCCCTCCCCCTACCCCGGTTGTCTGTTCTCTGTGTCTATTTGCTGTGTGTTCTTTGTCCACTTCTGTTGTTGTCAGCGGTTGTCAGCGGCATGGGAATCTGTGTTTCTTTTTGTTGCGTCATCTTGTTGTGTCAGCTCTCCATGTGTGCGGCGCCATTCCTGGGCAGGCTGCACTTTCTTTCACGCTGGGCAGCTCTCCTTACGGGGCGCACTCCTTGCGCGTGGGGCTCCCCTACGCAGGGGACACCCTGCGTGGCAGGGCACTCCTTGCGCGCATCAGCACTGCACATGGGCCAGCTCCACATGGGTCAAGGAGGCCCGGGGTTTGAACCGCAGACCTCCCATGTGGTAGATGGACGCCCTAACCACTGGGCCAAGTCCGCCACCTCCTTGCCCATTATTATTACTAACAATGAAACACTTTTATTAGCAGTGAGGACTTGAAAACAGCCCTCACAGTTTGATACTTGTATTTGAATTTTATGAGGATACCACAGGGACAAGGGACATGAGACTAGAACCACAGTTTAACAGTTTCACAATCCAAGCAACCAAACAAGTGTGTCTGCAAATGAAAGGTCACAAAGACTTTCCCAATTTGGCTCTTTCCTGGAAGGGCAGAGAGAGCCGGTTGTGTCAAAATCCACCTAGAGCCCTAAGTCCCTTTCTCTCTTCTGCTTGTTGTGGTTTGTCTGCAGCATCCTCAGCCTGTCCCCTGCCAGCTCCCTTGAAAGACAGCATGGTCAGGAAAACATTCCAGCAAGAACGGGTTCCTTCCTGGGCTCTGAGGAACATGACTTCTCCCTATGCTATAAACACATTCTGAGCACCTGTTTTGGGATTCCTTGCTTGCCTTTGTCTCTGTGACTAATTTTTTTCCAACTTTGGCTTACTTTCTGGTAGTGGCATTGCCTGGCTACCTGCTGGCCTCCATCTTACAGATCTTACATCATCTTACATCTTACATCAACAGAGCCCATCTCTGTTGGGCTGGCTATCACCTGAGGCAATTAAAGGCTCTTTGGTCCCCCAAAATTTCTCAACTCAGGCCTCTCCCAGCATGGCTGATTCTCATGTCTTGGTGACAGTAATGACCAAGAACCAGCAAAGAGAAAGAGCCTCCAGACAAACTGGAAACCATGCACTTATCTCTCCCAGCCTCATTTCCCAGAGGGCCACCAAAAATACACACTGGAATTTCTACATTTTTGTCTTTGAAGGAATGAAATTCAGTTTTCCTAACATTCAGTTAATCAAAATCAAACTTAAAAGAATTGATTTTGTTTAATAATTAACAGCTTAACAAAGTCGAAGAAACTATTTCTCCCAGTTAGTCTATTCCAGGGAATTTTAAGCTTCAGTGCTGGGGCTGGAATCCAACACTTGATCTACCTTGTTTGGAATGTAGAGGATGGAAAGTACAGGAACTGGTTGAACCTCCCAACCAGACCAAACTAGGCCTTCTCATTTGAGTCTCTGAAGTGACCCCTGCCCCTCCAAAGTGGAAGTAAAGCCTCGAAGCAGTAGTGTAGACCAGCTATTTGCTCATGCAGTCTCCAGCACAAACACCCAACCCATCTCTGAACGCGGCTTATTTTCCTCCCCTGGCCTCCAAGCAGATCTGGGAAGGGCTGGAACAACCTGCACCACATATGCCCAGTGTCCAGGGTGGAGAACTCCCATCACCAGGTGAAATGCTGGCTGAGCCATCCTCTGACCCCATTACACATAAACATATTTATAAGCTTAACGCACTAGCTTCTTGACACCACCTTTGTTTGCCTCTTGTTTACATTTATCCTTCTCACTAACTTAAAAACTAATCATGTTTGCTTTTCTTGAAAACCCAGATTATTGAAATATGATGCCCTGAAGTAAACCCTGGGCATTCAACACTCCTACCCAAAGGTCAGCTATCCATTAACCTTCATTAACCTCTCAGCCTCAGTGAGTTACTTCCCTCTTGGAGTCTATGTATTAACATAGATTGGACAGGATAATTTGATTTCTGGGACCCTTTCCAGCCCTAACAATCTGTGAGTCCACTGGCCTTGCCAACTCAATTCTCACTGAGCACAAAAATGCTGCCCTTTGACCTTCTACAAACATAACTCCCCAACAATCCCAGTTTGTGCAGTAAAGAGCCACATCATGATAGCTGGTTCAGAGTGATGAGCATGAGGACAAAATATAGCTTCACTGTTATTTTATATAATGTTATAAGAACCACTAACAACCTAATCAACATTGAAATCAAGATAAAGATAAATCTATCCCAGTGATTCTCTTCCTCTCAGAGGGGAGTGGGAGTGTTTGGAAAGGTACTGCTAGAGCAGGGGTTCTTAAACAGGGGTCCACAGACCGAAAAGATTTCAGGGGGTCCATGAGCTTAAAGCGAAAAAAATCAACTTCTTATCTTTATTTTCTCTGACCTCTAACTGAAATCCACAATCCTTTTCTTTCTGATATAAACTGTATGGAAGACATTGACTTAACCAAAAACCAACTCATTGACCTTAGGACAAAAATACTTGCTACAACTGGAGTTTAACTAAAAAAACCTCCGAGAATTCTGGTGTTCCCTGTGAGAAGCCTATTTTCCTTTTGTAAAGAGAGCTATGGATGCTTTGATTCCATTTGCAACAATATATCTTTGTGAATCAGGATTTTCAACACTTGTACCAATGAAAATAAAAAATTAAATTCAATTAGATGACAACATGGTACATGTGTTGCCATGTCAAATACGAACTACAGTTTAACATTTTTATTCAAGATAAACAACAGCAGCCTGTACATTGACATGTCTTTAAAAAATAAAATTTAATTTTAACTTTCCCATATTTTTGATGTATTGGGCTATTATTTCATGTGTTAAGAAAGAAGCACACCAGTGGTTAGGGCGTCCGTCTACCATATGGGAGGTCCGCGGTTCAAACCCCGGGCCTCCTTGACCCGTGTGGAGCTGGCCATGCGCAGTGCTGATGCGCGCAAGGAGTGCCCTGCCACACAGGGGTGTCCCCCGCGTAGGGGAGCCCCACGCGCAAGGAGTGCGCCGGTGAGGAAAAGCCGCCCAGCGTGAAAAGAAAGAGCAGCCTGCCCAGGAATGGCGCCGCCCACACTTCCCGTGCCGCTGACGACAACAGAAGCGGACAAAGAAACAAGACGCAGCAAATAGACACCAAGAACAGACAACCAGGGGAGGGGGGGAAATTAAATAAATAAATAAATCTTAAAAAAAAAAAAAAAAAAGCACATGTGTATAGTATTATATCATGTTTTTTATTTTAGTAACCGTATTTCAATATATGTAACTGATTTTCTCTGTAATTTTATTTTATGCATTAAAAAACATTATTCTTGTGGGGACATGTTGGTACAGGTATGATATATTTATTAAATAGTACACATTATAGCATGGACTTAGTATGATTTTTATTTTGATGTAGCATATTCTGAGGGCAGTGGATAACTGCCTGCAAAAATATTGGTAAGGATGGTGGAGATGGTTTTATGAGGCTGTGGGAAAACTCAAAGTTTCAAATGTTTGCCAAAAAGGACAATTTGAACCAATGTTGAACTGTGTTAGGTTATCAGGTATTGAAATTACGGGAAAGTTGTAAAACGTAATTTTGAATATCCTAAAATTTAATTTAAAGACATGACGAACTATCTGCCACTACATTCTGAGAACGGGTCCGTGATTTTCACTTGACTGACGAAGGGGTTCTTGGAACAAATAAGGTTAAGAACCCCTGTGCTAGAGTAATGAATTAGAAATGGAGGAACTGCGTAGCTTTGAAAAGCATAGTTCATATTGTGTTTATTTTTAAATGTTATATTTTAAAATGAAAAGGCTATCATTTTTCTGATATGAAGTATGGGAGGGGAATATTTGTCAAAAGGGAGCATGGATCTAAAAAGGTTGAACACTGCTCCCCTGTAATCTTTGCAGCCTTTTGTCTCCCAGTCGCCATTCCCCTCAGCCTCTGCCCCTCCCAACTAACAGCCCAAGGTCCGCGAGACAGTGCGCGTTTTCACTTTTCATCTTTATGCCATTGCACTCCCTTTGATTGCTGAATTTTGCAAGTCTAGCAGTCACAATATGGTTTATTTCCTCTTTGGTCAGGGTTCACTGACCTTCCAAAAGTGGGGACACTGAGACAGAGACCCCTGTAGAGGAAGAGGAGAGTAGCCCACTCATATAAAGTGGTCACAAAGCACCTGGATGACTCTCATGCAGAAAACCTCCCCCACCTCCACATTCTTCTAATAAAAACATCATCTGAGTTATCACACTGGGGATAATGCAAATGCTCTGGGGAAAGGTTCAGCTTCATGGTCATTCACACCTTAGTAGGAATTATTTTTGAATCTTAGATCATCAGGGTTTAAAAGAACCTTAGGTATCATTTAGAGCAAAATTCCACTCAATAAAGAATTTTTTAAAATCATGGTCAATCTCTATTTAAATACTTCTTGAAAAAGTCCATTCCATTGATGGGCATTTTGAATGATCTGTGGAAACCCATCCTTACCTTCAGTCTAATCCTGTGGAATCTATCAAGATGCATTCTGCTGCAAGCCAGAGAAAACCCAATTCAAAATGCCTTAAACAATAAGGACATTTATCTCTTAGAGAGGAAATCCAGAAATTGGATGGGTTTGGGGGTTGGCTGACATACAGGTACAGTGACATCACCAAGGACCCAAGTTCTTTCCATTTCTCTATCCTGTCATTTTAGGCATGAGCTTTATTCTTAGCCTGGTAGCAAGCTGGCTGTGGCAGCTGCAGACTTCACTTCAGACACAAGGACCAGAGGAAAAAGAGAATAATACTCCCTTAACTCTGTTCCAACTTATGTCACATGTTCATTAACAGTCACCAGGGAAATATGCATTCATCGATTTCCACTAATCATTGGGATGGAAAGAATGTTGGAATTTCCACCAATATATCTAGCACTCCTGCCTGCCAGGAACCTCCACCTCAAACTGAGTTCTCCCTGACCCTGCAACTCCAAACGCAGTCACATTTCTTTGCACAAGGCAACTCTTACAACATGTTTCCAGACTTCCTGGTTGTCCTTCTGTAGATATACTCCTGTTGGTCAGTTTTCTCCTAAAAAGGCAGCACCCAGAATGGAATGATATTTTGGTAGAATATTGTGAAGTTACAGTATTCCAGGACTTGGAAGCTGTATTTCTATTAATGTAACAATGCTGAGATAGCTTTTAGTAGCAACATCACACAGTTGGTTTTTCATTAGTTATCAATTTTAACTCCTACAGTTCATTTTCATAAGTTAATGTCAAGTTGGATTTCTGCCCTCCAGCACTAGTTTAAATGCTTTTATGAACCTGAGAGCAGAACTTTGAATCATCCTATTGAACTAGATCAAGATACTTTTGAGTAATGCTCCTGCCACTCACCGTAACAGCCACCCAGCCACCGATAAATGTTACTCATCTACACTTTGATGTCTGACTTCTTGTACCCCTCAAAGCCAGAGAATAATTGAACAAAAGTTCTAAGACAAGAGCCTGTGGCACTATGCTAGACACTCCTTCAAGGATGACCATTAATCCAATTCCCTTCTCATATTATGCTGAAAGCAGCTACTTCAGAGAGGGGATTCTGAGCAGGTTTGAGAGGGCATCGAAAGGAAAGATCATTCTGGAAAGGAAGGCACGTCTAGTTGCACACAAACAGGACTCTACCGGGTGTTTGTGCCATCAGAATGAGTGACTCTGGACATGAGGCGCTGAGTCGGGGGCTGCCGAGTAAATAAGTCATAATGGAGAGAGTTAAGGGAAAAAGAGCTGGAAGGTTATCAAAAAACAAGTTCAGTTATTTTCCAAATTTTCTTAGGACATAGGTAGCAGTGACTGCAATCTGGGTCACTGAAAATTATCCAGAATGCCCAGATCATAGACCGGTTATACCTGACTACATTACTCTGGTCTGCAGTTAGCCCTGTGGATAGGGATGGCTTGAGATGTTGCCCAGTGGTTTAAAGATGTAGGTTTCTACAGGAGTGGGTAATGGAAAGCGACTGGTAGACTTTCCCATTCTTATCCTCTTAAACACACACATACACACGAATATATTCAGGGGTAAAGAATATACTATTAGTGCAACTACACATAAATACTAAAGAATTAAGTAGTTAGCACTAAAAAGTAAGATATATATAAACAAACACCAGTTGATAATTAGACTGGTTGTTCACTGATCCTTAACTGTTTCATCTTAAATTGAACCGCTTAACTGAAGAGGCAAAAGCCCTAGGAAATGTACATGGAAGTGTTGAGTGTTAGGGGAGCATGATCTACGCAGCCTACTTTCAAATGTTGAGAAGATAGATAAATAGAATGATCTAACAAATACAGCAAAATATGCTAACGGTAGTAAATTTGGGTATCTGGGTGAGGGGGAAAGCTGGAGTTCTATGTATTGCTTTTGTATTGTTTTTGCAACTTTATTGTGAGTTTGAAATATTTCAAAGTTAAAAATTAAAATTGATTGATTGATTAATTAATTAGATTTAAGAAGAGAAAAAAATCTATTTCCCACGTGGGTTTACAATTCTTGTACTTAAAGTTTAGGGTAACTTGATGTTACGAGCTTTCTTCTTGCTGGTAAGAGCAAGTACTCAAATGATGGAAATTGTGACTGGAGGTGCTGCAAGGGTCACTCATCTCAGCTTCTATATCTGATGCTTGAATCTTCATTCCCACAAACCAAATACCTACTTAAAACCAATGAAACTGGCACATGGGAGTTCCCCTTTGCTAGAGCTGCCTCTCCTCCAAGCAAGCAATTTCTTCCTCAATTTCCTCAAGGAAGAAATAGTAAAGTGAAAAGGAAGGTGCCTTTTCTTCACTCCTTGCTCTTATTCATACTGCCTCACCATTCCTGAGCAAAATCTGTGCTGGCCTCATAGCCAGGGGAAGAGGTATGTTACCTTCATCTTCCTTCCCCCGCCCCATTAGTAGATGCCTTGTAGGCATTTCACTGACTGACAAACTTTGCCTCTGGTCTCTAATCAAAACTTTAGCAGGGTTGTTGTTTTTTTATTTCTCCTCCCTTCTGGAGTGGGAGAGAGGTGATTACTTTCTTGCGCCACCTCTGCTCCCTGTTCTGCTACGTCTTCTTATTTTCTTTCCTCTGTGTCTCTTGTTGTGTCATCTTGCTGTGCCAACTCTCCGCATCGGTGGCACTTCTGTGCGTGACGGCTTTCTTGTGTGGGACGGCATTTCCACACAGGGCAGCATTCCTGCGCGGGATGACATTCCCGGCATGGGCCAGCACTTTGCCTTGGCTAGCTCACCACATGGGCCAGCTTGCCCTCACCAGGAGGCCCTGGGCATCAAACCCTCGACCTCCTATATGGTAGTTGGGAGCCCAATTGGTTGAGCCATATTTATTTCCCAGCAGGGTTTTACATAAACTGAAATTTACATTCAATCATCACCATAGCAACCATTACACAGAATTAAATACAACTTGCCCCCCCCCATATAATCTACCTTTAAAAAGAAAAGAGCTGCTTTTTTCTTCAGTTCCAAATTCAAGCCATTCAGAAGATAACCATTAAAAACCTATTTTGAAAAATTACATTTAAACAGACTGTAACAAGTTTTTAAAAACAGGTATTTGAAGTGGTTTCTAGCACCATACATTTATTCCTTGATTGGTGGCTGTACATTGCCAAAGTTTCAAGGCTTCCACCTAGCACTAGGAATTGTTGAAATCAAAACAAGGTCTTCACTTATAAGTATAAGAACCATCCCTTGAAAGCTACCGCAAGACAACAGCCCTGACCTTGGGCAGAAAATTCTGCTAATTTCAAGGAGAGTTTGCATCATGTTTGAAAAATAAGTAGATAGATATTAACTAGATAGATGATAGGGATAGATGATAGATAAGACAAGATTGACTATTCCTTATGTGTGCTTGGCAAATCCCTTGAAATTTCACCAACTAGCTGAAGAGAAGCTATGCAATTGTAAATGGGACTCAAGACTCAGTGGTGCATATGCAAAGGTAATGGAAAGTAAATTAGAAATAGAAGGGTGTATCCCCACCTAAAAGACGTACTTTTCTCTAATTCTATAAGTACAATACCACTCAAGAAGCCCAGGGTATTTGCAAACATTGTAAATATATTTCAGATTTTGAAAAGAGAAGAGAAGACATCTTTAAGAAAATTTACTATATCAAAAATAATCTACTTATGACACTACCCACTAACAAATTAATGAGCACCCATCTCATCTGTTCTACACATCTCATTCCCTTGCTACTTACCACCACAGAAATTAAGCACTTTGGTTGTGCTACAAATTGAGCCAGTGAAAATAAGACATTTTCCATTTGTTCTTGTCTATTTAAGGACAAACTTATCTATAGCGATACTCCAATAATTCATTTATTCTTTCATCAAATTGTATTGAGCACTAGATGCCACCATTATGCTGAGAGATGGGTCTAAAAAAGATGAGTGAGACCTCACCCTAGACCTCAAGATCATTACTTTTCTAATTGAACAGTACAGCAGATATTTTATGCCAAATTGTGAGGAAAATTTTAACCCATTTCCTCTGAATAAACACTCAAGTTTGTGTATATATAGAGGAAGTGAGGCAAGTCACATGGCAGTGCTACTCATTTTAATGACCCCAGTCTGGACATAAGAATTGGACTGATGGCTTGATAATCCACTTTTGTTACTAAGACCTAGTAAACCTCACTGGAAAAAAGTCATTTTGAAATTTCTGAAAATGTCTTGACTTTCTCCAGTGCAACTCTGCCACTCAAAGATATGACTGAATTCCAACTCTGAATGATGAAGACCCTCCAAATGCTCCTAACAGTCAGGGGTTGTGAACAGCAAGGAGAGGCACTTCTTGAAAGTTCTCAGTCATTCCCTTCCATTCAAGCCATAGCTAGTTAGTCAAAATGAGCAAGGGGCAGTGGGGGGGAGGTACTTCCAAATAGTTGCCAAATTATCTTATATACCTAAAAGTGAAAAGTCATATTAAATGAAGTGACATATATGAGGAAAGTGCTAGAACAGGAGTGGGATGCTGGTTTCATCTCAAGTGCCAACTCCAGTGGAATGGTAGTGGGTTCCTAAGGCCCCGCGTGAGACCAATGCTGAGACCAAGTTCCAGCTCAATGAGAAAATGTGCCTTGATCCATTTATGAAGTCTGGTCAGGGAGCAAGCAGGGTTACACTATGCAATCTGTGCCACTGTACAAGGCAGCCTGGACTGTGCCAGGGGAAAAGGCAATATATGCTACTGAGTTACTGGGGAGAATGTGTAGAATAATCAGAAAAAAATCCTAATGCTTGAAAAGACTAATGAACTGGTACATGAATCTTAAGAAAAACTTAGAGGGATGATTAGAAGAATTTAAGACTAAATGGGTACCTCCCAAACCACTGGAAAAGATAAGAGCTGACCTAACACATTCCACACCGGGGGGGAAAAAAAAAAAGCATGCACCAAGAAACATAAAAAATGGAAAGCCTGAATATTATGACTGAAATCAGAGAACAGAGCACTTGAGGTGATACCCACCCATAGAGAGGCCGTGTTACCAATTAACAATGAGACAAGCTGAGGATAAGGTTGAAATTCTTTTGAAAGAGTGGAAGAACCTAAGTAATATATGCTCTGCAACTAACACTGTAGTTCTTAGTTTTTTTGTTTGCTTAGTTGGTTTTGCTTTTCTTGAAGATCAGAAGGAAGATCACAATCTCCCCAACACAGCCTCCTGGTAATGATGCTGATGTGTGGCTTTTGAGGTCTACAGAAGCAAAGAATGCCATTTTGAGTAACTGAGAGTTGTAGACTTACTGCTTTTGAAAAAATATACATAAATATATCCACAAAAGCCACAAAATTCAGCTTGTGAGTTATTTATGGCTTGACTTTTTTCTGAGCTTCGTAGATGACCAGTGTTGACTCTAAAACGATCCTAGTGTGGGTTTTGGGTGGTCATCCCAGTGGTCACCAAACTCAAGATGTACAAACCAATCACTGCTATGAACTAAGCAAAGAGAAAACATCCCCGAACTTCCCCAATCATGGGACTTCATTGTTCAGGCCCTTGCAGCTAGAAGGAGTAGAGGAAGCCAAGCTGTCATCGGACAGGAATAGATACTATCATCAGCCTACATCTTCAACATGGCTGGGTTGGCAGCAAATGATTTCGCCTCATATGTCCCGCAAAAGGCATAAGTACATCTCCTTTTTGCCATCTACCTCGAAGGGAACTGTCATACTTGCCCAAGCATTCCAAAGATGAAGTCATGAAATACTCAATAATTGAGCATTCACTTTATGTCAGATGCCATCAAGATACTAGACAACACAGCTGAATGCTACACAGTTCTCTACGACCTCACCAACTTTCAGAGTCATGTAGATGTAAACATAATAAGTCCAATAAAAATGTAAAAGGAGAAATGCCTGCCATGTTCTCCATAAAGACTACAGAGAACCAGCAAGAGTGAGCACAAACTAACTCTTCAAATCTCCATGTCTAAGAGAGGACACCTTAGTACCTGAGAGGAATCCATTCAGGACACATCATCAAAAAGTTATAAAAAAGATGAAAATCATTTCCTTCAGGACAGAAGAATCACAAAAGCCTCCCAATAGTATACGTTTTAAAGTTTTGGGTTGCAAGCCCATAATAAATAGAGATTAAGACATTTTGAGGTTGATCTCAAGAGTGGCCAACATACCCTAAGACAGAACATGATGCAGGATAGATGATGGGGGTTGTGGAACAGGGAAGGAGGTGGAGGAACATGAGGAGGCTGGAATCTACTGGGCTCCACAAATGTACACTTTAATCCCAGGAGTTTCTCATTTACCTGTTGTATACATTAGGGGTGTACCAGGTTTTGTGTGTTTTGCTAACAAAAAATAAATCTATAAAATTTGAGAAGTCAGATGATAGAGAGATTTGAATTGTCATAGTTAGGAATCAGGACTTTATCCTATAGTCAGTGGATCTGCATTTGGGTTTTAAGAAACTCATTCTGGCGGCTTGATGGAGGAATGGCTGGAGATGTATGAGACTGAAGCAAGGAGACCAGTTAGAAGACAGCTGTCTATGAGCTAAGATAAAAAGCTAGCTGGAGAGTGAACAGAGCTCAAGTAGTTGAGTGCCTTTTTCCCATGTATGAGGTACTGGGTTCAATCCCTGGTACCTCCTGAAAACAAACAAACAAACAAAAACCTGTCATGAGGAGCAGATGTAGCTCAGTGGTTGAGCACCTGCTTCCCATGCCCAAGGTCCTGGGTTCAATCCCTGGTACTTTCTAAAAAAAAAAAAAGCAAGCTGCAAAACAAAATATATGGAACAATTCACTTTATTAAAACAATTTTTTGTGTGTGTTTTATAAATTCACAGAAAAGGGCCAATTAATTGAAAAAAAATCAAGCTGCAGAATAACATGTATACAATGATTCCATTTATAATAGGAAAAATGCCCAGTGATCCCATTTATTGTTGGGAAAAATGCTGGTGTGTATTTCATAAATACATTTTTTAAACAGTCTGGAAAGATACACCCCAAACAGTTAGTGTTAGTTATCTCTATGGAGGAGAGTGAGGACTTGGGAATGCTGAGGTATATTTTCAGTTTTTTCTCTGTAGACCTCTGATTCTTAGAATCAGTTAGAGGTTAGTTATAAAACTAGCATGTATTACCTTTATAATTTTTAAAGATACTTCCAAAACATCAAAAAACAAACTACCTTAAAATAAAAGCTTATAAAAAAGATTATCATTTTCTTAATAAAAATGATCAGGGCTTAAAGCCAAACCCGCAGCCATGAGAGTAGGAAGGAGGGTATAGGGCCGAGGACAGATGCTGAGGAAGTAGCAGGCATGAGCCTGGGTGAAGGAGGCGGCTGGGGATGGGGGAGGAGGTCGACAAGGTTCCTTGCATCATCTCATTCATATTCCATGATGGCCCTATGAGGTGGGCCTTTTCACCCCATTTTACAGATAATGAACTGATGCCTCAAAGAGATGCAGAGAGCCTTGCCCCAGAGCCACCATCGGTTACCAGAGCCAGGCCTAGAATCCTGGCCTGCCTGACCCCCAATCTTAGATGTACGTTCTCAGCCACCTGATTTTCTTTGTCCCTGGGGCCCTTTCTGTGCCCAAGTCCTGGCCCAGTGCAGCAGTAGGGAACTGGGGAGCCAGTTCTGACAACACAGGGCCGGCCAAGGCTAGACCCATCCCATTGAGTGTAAGTCCCAGATGCTGAAACTGGGCCATTAGCAGAGAAACACCCACATGCCCACTTAGCTCCAGCGGGTTCCTGACAGCAGGGCCTGCATTTCCTACTGTAGCCACAATCTCTCCGCAGCACCTCATAGAGCGCCAAGCCCTCACTAAATTCACCGAGTGGGTGTTTAATAAACATATTTTAACAGGAGGGCAGCAGGAGCATGTGAAGTAAATGTGAAACTGCATTTGATTCCTTGTTTAGGCTGTGAATGTTCCAAAAGCAGTTTTTCCCTCAGCGATTCAGGCTGTAGGCAGTCAAAGCGTGTATGTGACAGGTAAGTGACTGTGACCCTAAACAAGAGAGTAATTTAATCACAGGTCCAAAGCTGCTTTAACTGAAAAGCAACTATAATATCTGAGCGTCTATATGTCAACCCATCAGCCAACCACCTGATCATCATTTATTAAGCTCTCTGTGTCCATGCTGTGCTAGGCACAACAGAGAACCCTACAGAACCATCGCACATGGGCCCTGCGCCCAAGGATCTTATGCTCTAGCTGGGGAACCAAACTGGAATTCCATAAATGATTATGTAAATGTGTGCTATTTGCAGAAGTTCTGCAAATGAGTTCCACAGGAGTCCCAGGAAAGGAGAAACCAAGGGTCCTAGAATTGCTAAAAATGAGGTAGTTGGGCCTCTGTGGGTAAGGATGGAGACAAAAAAGTGAGTGATCCCTCCAGACTCTAAAGAACGCAATAGCATTTCACAGAGTCAACAAAAGCAACCAGAGTTTTCACACTATTCACCTGGTCACCCCAGCATTGTGCAGTTGCTGGACCAGACTGTTTAATACCCTGGCCACCCTCTTTTAAATGCCAGAAGCAACAATGTCACAAGTTCCAGGAAACTTGGTGTGTGGTTGTGCATTATACCTATTCCATACAACATCAAGAACACAAATCACAACCAACTTGCAGCAAAAATGAAGGTAAACCTTGATCCAAAATTGGCCCACTCTGCCCTATGCAGGGAAAGATGGACACAGATGGGTGTGCCCCAGCCACTGCCTCAAACATTTCTCTTTCCTTCTGTGCACTGGAATCTGACCTCTATCTCTATTAGAGCCCTCTGATTAAGATCCCCTCCTTTCCAAAAAGATCCAGAGTCTTTTGATTTTGGATCTCCAGCACAGAGCCTAGTCCCTGTCAGGTGTAACTAAAGGGACAAATCCATCCGTACAGGCCCACATGTTCAGTGCCAATCCCACACTTCCAAATGTCCACCCTGCATTTACTTCTGGTTTTAGCATCATCACCTGAAGACCAGGGCCTCGTAGCGTAAATGCCCAAACTTCCCCTAAAACTGACTTCCCCAACAGATCATCATTGGTCTCAAAGACAACGTCATTCTTCCAATCACCCAGGTCCAAAATCTTACTTGCTTTTAGACTACTTGTTCTCTCTTATCCCCTTGAGTCTCCTTTCTAAATCTATTGCACATACATACCCCTTGCTTTCTAGTCCCTTAGCCACCACTTGTCCAGGCCCTTACCATCACCATGCTTGCATTCGAGTTTAAGGTTTTGGGAACCAACCCCTCTAACTCAGGATAGCATGTAAAAACTAGAGCCAACCTTCCCTATAATCCTGGTCTATGTGACTCACCACTGCTTCTTCCCTCTGACGGGCACTTTCAGCATATGCATCTCCTCTTGCCGCCATCCCTGTTCCTGCTTTATCCTGAGGCATGACCTGGGAGAGGTGTCTGGGTCGGCAGTGGTTGGGCAGGTAGTAAGGGGGGAATTTTCACAGTGGTGGTTTGGAACAAATCTGATGGGAAGAGGGTAGGGTGGGAATAGGAAATTTGTCCTTAAGAAGGCTTTGCAGAGCAAGCACACTCTTTTTCCTTAGATTGTATGTTTATGTGGCTGATGGCTACTGCAGATGTAGGGACAAACAACACCCCTCATCCACCCCTTGGGGTTTGCACTGTTTACTCAACAGGCAACACTGCAAACCAGAGTCTTTAACCAGCATTTCCCACCTGAATTGAAGATGAGGCAAACACACAGCCTGAGATCACTATGGTATATAAATACTGATAGTAAAGGGGGTTGGTGATAAGAATCAAAGAGTAAAGATAGGTTGTCAGAGGAACTTAGCACTTGATGCTATCTCAGAAATACTCACGAGCCCATGGAAATTTACTATAATATTTCATCAGAAAATCTAAGTGTAATACTGGTTCCATTGCTCATTTAAGTAGGATCTTTATAAATTTAGCTCTATGTACAATTGACATTTGGAAACTGCCTCAAAAACTGCCTCAAGAGCTTTAGCTGAGCTGAAACAAAGCCTCCAAATGTCATTTTGGTCTTATCGCCGGACTCCCCACCCCCCAAACCAAGAGAAAGCTCAGTGGGATGAGAAGGGAAGGCTCAGACCTTGTCCTTGGAATTCGCTGGTCCTGGGATGTCCTTCCCTCTGACTCCAACCAGCGCTCCTAAAAGATCCAACCCACTAGTTCAGTGCCATCTGCTCCATGAAGCTTTCAACTGACCCCCTTGTTGAAAGTGCTTTCTTATTTTCTGAGTTCTACAGGCATGCCAGCCCTGCAGAAGGCCTCTTGTACTATGATATACTGAACTCCCCCAGGAGGCTCTGCCCCACGACCAAGCACCAAGTCCTGCTTGTCTCTGCCTGCTTTTCACCCCTTGAAAGTGTCCTTGCCTCTCCATTCCCACAATCTGCTCAGCTCAGGCTCACGCCACCTCCACCCTGAAAGGATGCAGCCCTGCTTGCACAAAGCTACTAGACTGAACTTTCTGGAAATCAATTCTGATCTATTCTGATCACTGTCACGTCCTGACTTTAGACCCTTCACTGTCTCCCCATGGCCTTCAGAGCAAAGTCTAAGCTGCTTGTATAAATATGAGGTGTTTCAGGATCTGGTTCCTCTTCAACCTTCCCTTGAAAGCTCTAGGTCAGTAGTTTGAAACTTTAATGCTGTTCGGAATCATCCAGAGTATTTGTTTAAAAATGCATATTCCCAGTTCATTCCACACAGACATTCTGTACACATAGGAAAATGGTAAGGCCCAGGAACAGGAATATTTACAAAAATATGGAGTTCAAAATATTTTCAGTTCTGATGCAGGAATCCTGAGGATCACACTTTGAGAACAACTTTGTAAAAATGGAACTGGAAACAAAAAGTTTTTTTGAAAAGTCATTGGGTGAAGCAGTTAAGATAGGGACAGCAAACCTGGCTCTCCCACTTGCCCCCTAGATGCCCTGGGGAAAGTAACTCAGTGTTTCTATGCCTCATCTGCAAAATGGAGATAATAACAATAGTACTTGTCTTGCAGTTTAAGATTAAATAAGAGTATCACTGTAAAGTGCTCAGTACAGCATTCAGCACACTACAAATATTCTACAACTCATGACAGTTGTTGCTGCTGTTGCCGCTGATGTTATTAAAATTGGGAAGGAAGCTGGAGGAAAGTACTATAAAGCAACAAGGCCCAGATTTTTTATTTACAGTGTCTCTAGCTTGAAAGGGGATGGGTGTTTCCCAAGTCAACCTGAAGGTCTCCTGGAACAGAACCTCTAACTACCTCCTGAAGCAGACTGCTCTGTTGTCAAAACAGTCCAGTTATCAACTTCATTCCTTAAATCTAGAACTCTGCCAGTCAGTTATCACTGTCCATGAATCCTAATCTTCCCTTTGGAGCATCATCAAACAACATCATTCTTATTTCCACATAACAGTTCTTCAAATATTTGAAGATAATTTTATCATGTGTCCCACTGGTATTTTTTTCTTTAGGAAGATAGCCAAGTATAGTGGACAAAACTCTGAGTTCAGGGTTGGAGGCCTGAGATTTTGCCTCCACCAGCTGAGCATCCATGGACAAGTCACTTGACCACTCTGGCCTCAGGTTTCACACCAGCTCAAAATTCTATAATACTATGATTAAACACACCCAGTTCTTTCCTCAAATCCTCAGGCTCAAGCAATTTTTCTGAGCTCTTCATGGACAACTATCTATTGCTCTGCTTGTTTAGAACAGCAAACACCCTAGGGAAAATTCTTGATCCCTCTGTTTTCGGTTTGAATGGAAGGTGTCAAAAATCCACATCCCAGACTACCAGAGTGGACCAGTCAGAGTCCTCCTGGCACCTGACCCAAGTTCAGCCAATTAAGCCCTATCCTAGGATTTTTAAACTGTGGACCAGAGAGAACAAGTCTCAGTTCCTCTCTGGGTTGAAGCTGAAAGAAATGAGGTATAAGAATTCCAAGGAACTCTCATTCTCCTTCTTGGCAATGATTCATCAGAGAGAATGATAGTAATATGCAGAGAGACACAGAAATGAGGGTGGAGAGGTGACCCTGTGGAGTTCAATTCCTTGCTTCCTGGTATCTCTGAGGTCTGCCTGCACCCTCATCCTTCCCTATAGTTTGGTTAATTCCTCTTTTGCCTAAGAGGTTCTTGTCTTACAATCAAACAAGTCTAGAGTAATATACTCACCTGTCTAAGCAGTCTCCAGTGAAGCTTGCTCTGGCTTCTCTGTCATCGTCCCCCTCTCCCTCCACCCTACCCCAACACACCCCAACAGCTACCCCTGACAGATAACTGGGCTCTGTGTAGAATACAACAAGGGTGATCACTTCTTACAATACGGCTACTGAACTGAAGGGCAGCTCGAGATTTCATTGAAGAGCACTTGTGCTACCTTGCTGTTTCATAATGAGCATGAGGTCACCTCCAACCTTCAGCTCTTTTCCCTGTAGACCATGGGAGCTAGGCCTTGCCCTTCACCATGCTACAGTTGTGCAGCTGGGTTTGTTTGGTTTGGTTTGGGGGGTAAAGCTTGGGATTTAATTTCAAGAACCTAATACTTAGCCTTATTAAATGTTACATGTTGGCTTGGGGCTAGTGTTTCAGTCTGTCAACATCAGTTGGAATCAGAATTCCATCATCAGTGGCAGAATATCCCAAATGATCTACCGAATGGAATGGGTTACAGATGTACCAGGATATTCATTCCCTCCCTTTTCTGCTTGGTAGGGTACAGATTGGGACAGTTGAACCCATGTCAATGGCTTCCAACTTTGGTTGCCTTATCATTTTCTAAGTATTCATATTTCAGGTTCCTATAGTTATGGAAACATAAGGAAGTCAATTTTTTCAAATATAACAAAATGCACGTTGGTTCTCACTTAAACATCGCTGCTTATTTAATCTTGGGGTGTATTTTCACCCATCAAGTGAAGTTTTTACTGCTTGGTCTCTCCCAGATTTACAAATTTTTTACAATATGCTATAAATGTAATACAATTTGGTTGCATTGAGTAATTCTAGGTTTTGCAAAAGATACAGAATTTTATGAAAGTGATGTTAGAGAATTGAATCACAGATAATGTCACTTTCAGTTGGGGAAACTAAAGGAGAAAATCCACAGTGATGCTACCCAATAATCAAGAGTCTGATAGGAATACATAATACTTAAAACTAGGGGTCCACAGACAAGGGAGTCTGTGGAAAGATTTCAGGGGTTTTGTGAGCTTGAACCGAAAAAAAAAATCAACTTGATCAGATGTCCAACACAATATGCATGTTGCCTTGTCAAATACTACATCACAGTTTAACATTCTTATTCAAGATAAACAAGAGTCTGCACACTGACATGTCTTTAAAAAATAAAATTTAACTTTAACTTTCCTATATTTTTGATGTATTGGATTATTATTTAATGTGTTAAGGAAGAAGCACATGTGTATAGTATTACATTGTATGTTTTTAATTTTAGTAACTATATTTCAGTATATGGAACTGGTTTCCTTGGTAATTTTATTTTATGCATTTAAAAACTTTGTTCTTGTGGGGACATGTTGGTGTAGGTATGATATGTCTATTAAATAATACATAGTATAGTGGGGACTTAGTATGATTTTTATTTTGATGTAGCATGTTGTGAGGACAGTGGATAACTGCTACGAAAAGGTTGGTAAGGATGGCAGGGATGGTTTTATGATGCTGTGGGAAAACTTGAATTTTTAAATGTTTGATGAACATGACCATTTGAATAGATGTTGAACCGTGTTAGGTTCTCAGGTATTGAAATTACGGGAAAGGTGTAAAACGTAATTTTGAATAATCCTAAAATTAAATTTAAAGGTATGCTGATGTTAAGTGTCATAAAACTATCTGCCACCACATTCTGAGAAGGGTTCTATGGTTTTCACCTGACGGGCCAAGGGGTCCATGTAACAAAAAAGGTTAAGAACCCCTGGCTTATAAGAAGGCCTTGATAAAACTCAATGTGTTGGGGATTATATTTCAATAATGCTGTTATTAAAAAGTCAAAAGCTGTTTTTTCTAAAAAGGGATCTGCTGTGCTAGCATAGAATTTTGTCAGAAAAATATACTCAATCTTTCCTGCACAAAACCAAGCAACAATTGATTCAGTCTTTATTTTTAAAAATTAGTATATAATTACTTACAATAGCTAAAAAGAGGAAGCAACTCATGTGTCCATCAGCAGGTGAAGAGATAAACAAAATGTAGACTATGCATGCAATGGAATATTATCCAACCATAAAAAGGAAAAGTTCTGATACAAGTTGCAACGTGGAGAACCTTGAGAACATTATCTAAGTGACATAAGCCAAACACAAAAGGATAAATATTGTATGATGCCATTTACAAGAAATCCCTAGAATAGAAAAATTCATAGAGACAGCAAGTAGACAGGAAGAATGGGGAATTGTTGCTAAATGGGTACAGAGTCTCTGTTTAAATGAAAAAGTTTTGATAATGGGTGGTGGTGATGGTTATACAACGTAGTGAATGTAATTAATTTGCCTCTGAATTTTACACTTAAAAATGGTTGAAATGGCAAATTCTAATGTGTTTGATATGTGTTAATACTGTGTTAATATGATAAAATAAATTTATTTTCTTTAATTTTTGCTTTGGTTTTCAAAATAAAGTTCCAGTCAAAATATTTTTTTAATATTTACATGAAATTTTAACCCCTGCTTTAAGTGCATCTACTTTAAGTGACCTTTTCCCAGGATCAGTTGTCTTCAGATTATGAGGGTCTTCTAAATTGCATTGATGCCATTGTCACTACTTTGACCAATTGCCCCCTGCCCTTTCCGCTAAAAAAAAAAGGGCTAGTCACTCTGCTTTTCCAGGCAACAGGGCTTTCAGTATCTCCAGACAAGCTTGTTTCTTTTTAACCATTTCTCTGTTGACTTGTGTTTACTTTGCCTTCTACTAAAACCACCAGATTTTCTTACAAATATTACTCTTACAATATATACCCCTTTATCCTGTTCTTGTACACTTGTTCAATTATTTTCTTAGACCCCTGAGCAGGATTTTATATTGATACTTACTAAATTTTTATTTATTTTTATCCTTCCTTCCAACCAACACACAGTTACATAACCTAGAATGTCAAACTTTCAAACTGTGGGAATGTATCCATGTATCTATGTCACTGCTGTATACCAACTAAAGGAAAGAAGAAAAATGATAATTTTAAAAATTAGTGATACACTAAAGCTCTAAAATTTTAGAAAGTCCGAATCACTCCTCTGAGGTAATGCCTGCTCTGCCTGAAAGCCACAGTTAGCCTGGGCTCTGGAAAATGTTACCATCAAATAGACAAGTGCATAGCATTTGTCATAACTACAAGCCATGCCTTTTCTTCTCTTTTCCAAGATGGTTGCTTAACAAATTCCTTGCTTCCTTAATGGATGCTGTAGGCAACTATCAAAGAAGCCCCCAGAATATCTCAGTTCCCCTTATTATTCAAAGGAGATTCCTGACTTCTCTTTCATAACAATGAACACTACTGGCATTAAGTAATTAACAAGGCAACTGGATGTTTAATGTCTCTTCTCCCCTTAGATGATAGACTCATAAACTCTACATCGCCAGGGGTTGCATCTGACTTTTTCCCAGGACTTTTTTTTTTTAATTCATTTTTTAAAAAAATATTGCGTTCAAAAAATATGAAGTCCCATTCAACCCCACCGCCCCACCCCCCACTCCCCCCACAGCAACACTCTGTCCCATCATCATGATACATCCATTGCACCTGGTAAGTACATCTCTGGGCATCGCTGCACCCCATAGTCAATGGTCCACATCATAGCCCACACTCTCCCATGTTCCATCCAGTGGGCCCTGGGGGGATCTACAATGTCCCGTAATTGTCCCTGAAGCACCACCCAGGACAACTCCAAGTCCCGAAAACGCCTCCCCATCTCATCTCTTCCTCCCATTCCCCGCACCCAGCAGCCACCATGGCCACCCTTCCCACACCAATGCCACATTTTCTCCGTGGACCTTGGATTGGTTGTGCCCATTGCACATCTATGTCAAGAGGGTTCCCAGGACTTTGCACAGAGTTGCACCCATGGTAGGCACTCAATAAAGTAAAAATGTTTACTGAACAGAAACATAAATTAACAGTCTCATCTGTGCCACTAACTGTCCAACACTAGGCAAATCATCTCATCCTTTCCGGCCCCACTTAGTTCAACTTTAAAGGAGCTGGGCCAGATGGCCCCAAAGATTCCCTCTTCAATGCTATTATTCTGTTTCAGTTTTCCCATCAAAGACTCTCAAGTTAGACTCTTTCCCCAGTACGAGCAAATTTTAATCACATAAACATACTAGACCTTGGAAGGGATTGAGATGAAACAGTGTTTAAAGATTTCTATAACCTAGGGGACTCTGAATTCAAAGTGACTACAAAATAAAGGTAAACATGTAGGTTGTCAAATTACTGTGTGATTAATTTGGCATTACATTTCTTCTGAAAAACCTCTAACACACAAATGCTTTAAATTCACAATCGAAGATCTTCTCTGGCAACAAATGAGCATTTTGAGTAATGATATTCAGAATATTTTAGAAAATAAAAGGGAAAATCTGGTTGAGAAAAGTAACAGGCTGGCTCTCTTTGAAATACTAAACGCCATATCCTACAACAGAAATGTTTTCCTATGTTTTAAAGGTTCAAGAAAACGAGTCAAGAGCTAATACTAATATTATATTATCTGCTAATTTTGATGAGAGTTCTATCATATTGCAAGCTTTAACTATAGCTACAGCCTCAAACATTAACCAAACGTGTAAAAGGAAACCTATTTTAATCCAATTTAAAACTAGAACATTTTCATTTCATCATCAGCCTTCCCCCCTATTTCCTGTGTTATCAGATGTTAGAGAGAGCTGTTTGTGAAACTGGCAACTTGGTAGACTAAATATGCAAGTCCAATCAAAATTCTTTTAAATAAGAACCTAGTATGGATCTAACATTGTAAGGGTAATGCACATATTCAGAGGGTATAAACCCAAAAAAAAAGTAATTTCCAAAATGACCAAGCCAATTCTAAAGGTCTTCTCCGAATGCAACAGCGGTCTTCACTGTAATGATTTCCTTCAAAAAGGACACACCCAATTCAATCTCTGCCATTAACAGACCCCCTAACCCATGGAACTAACAATTCCAATTGTTAACTCGCTTCAGTACTGGCACACATGATTCTTTTGTGGAACAGGTTGTCATATCTGGTACATTTTTAAGTGTGGACGTAGAGAAAAGGGTGCTGTCTGTAGAGCCGGTCTTGCTTTGAATGAACCTGATAAGCTTTCAGTTTAGACACACTCTTAATTATGTAAGCCAAGACAAACTTGCTCCACGGAAATGGCTGACAATCCAAATAGCACTAGCAACGCAGGCCCCTAAGCGTATGCCAGGGATATCTTTTTCTCCATCTGGGATATTTAAAATGGGCCAAAGAATAAGAAAAGATGGACATCCATCCATCCACCTACCCACCATCACTGGGCACCTACTGCACACAAAACATTATCAGTGGAGACCAGTATTTTTTTAAAAACATGAACACAGTGAAAATAAAATTGCCTCCAAATGTTTTTCGCCCAACAGAAAATGCAATTTTATCAATTATTGATTTTGTTCATTTTTCTGTGTCTTAAAAAGCCAACTATCCCTTCTTTAAGTCTAAATTTTACCAAAGTGGCTAAATTAGGAAGTTTTCTGTCCAGATGTCCATATGACAAGCCTATTGTCATTTTAATAATTTCTCCAGAGGGCAGATCAAAGGTTATTACAGTATAAATCTTCCTATTTCCTGGACCATTTCAGACACACTCTCAGTCATGTGAATGGCTGGTGGAAACTAAATTGAAAAGCTGTCAAAACATCCTGCAATGATAGGGAAATTAACCAACCCATTCTGTTATGCATGTTTGCCTGACCATTTTCCCTACCTCCATCATCTTAGTATGAACCCACATCCTTAAATATACATGTAGACCACAATGAGCAATATGTAGAGAATGTTAAACACACACATTCTTTCATTCCCATACAGATAATGGTATAATATATTTTCATAAGACTGAACTTAGGCTGACATCCATTAACAGAAAACCATTATTAATATGCCATTTAAAGTTCTATTTAAAATTTTGTTTGAAGGATAATTTGTTATCTGAAATAATGCCTTCTGACCTGGAAAAATATTGGATTGAGACCCAGCAATGAAATGCAAAGTATGCAAAATCACACTTAGTTGGAATCATGTAATTTCACAGCTATAAAGGCCTAAGAAGCCGTCTTTATCCTCCCAGCATTTTAAAAAGGAGAAAACCAGGTCTAGGGTGGTCAAGTGACTTGCCCAAGGTGACACAACCAGCTAGCCTCAAATTCTATGAAATATACGCCCATATCCTCTTACTCATTGCCATAAAGATTGCAGTAACCTGAGAAGACATCAGTCCAAATTTGACAAGAGTCAACATATGACTCAATGATAGGTAATTGTTCCCCCTTTACAGGCATTTGTCCACACCGAGCGAGTGGAGGTGCAGACATTACAGCAATAACAAAAACCAAACCCACGTCACTTCCCCTTACCCAGAAGGTCAGTCTAATGGCACTGGGGACAAGGAAAAGGATTATTCACTAAGGAACTTAAGCTGAAGCTCAGTCTGTTTGGATTAGCTGGGTTACAAGTCCAACATCATCCAGATCCACCAAATCCCCATGATGCTATCATTTTTCTCTTTTGAAAATTCTGAACTCAAAGTAAAATATGAACAGAGTGAAAAATTTAAAACATTGGAAAAATGTCTAAAACAAAAAGTCCAAACTGTCCTCCATCCCCATAGCCACTACCAATAGTTTCCTGTGAATCCTGCCAGGAAAAAAAGAGTTATACATATACAGGTACACACATACACATATATGTTCCTTTTAAAAATAGACCTAAATAACATTATACTACACCTACTTTTCTGTATCTTTCCCCCCTTAATAAACCTTGGCACAATTTTCATGTTGGCATATACAGAGCTGCCTGGCTCTTTCTGAAGTCAGTGAGGTATCCCATTGCATGACTGTAATTATGATCTATTTAACTGGGCCTTGACCCAACCATGATCTTTTGAAGGGCAAACAAGCACTTGGTTTGATTCTGTATTTGCATAGACCTCCAGGAGGCTCGGTCTCACTAGTTCAGATGATAAACTGTTCATTTCAAGGACAGAAACCCCATTTAATCAAAACTAATTTTGCTTAACTGACACTACTTCCGAGTCTGGGAACATAGCTAAACAAGGTGATAAAATCTAGAAAAAGATAAATAAAAGAGAGCAATGGGAAAGAGAAATGAGAAGGAGGATATCAGTGAGAGCAGAAAAGAAAAAAATAAAGAGGAGTTCTATAACAGACCAGCACCTGGAGATTCTCATTCAATAATTTCTCGATGAATGAACAAATGAATGCATGAATGTATGAAGAAACGAGGACAGGCATATTTTCAACACATATGGCACTTAATATATTAAAATATTAATTGACATGGCCCCAATTCTCTGAAAAGTAAAACTCTCTCTCAAACTGCACTAATATGGGAGCAATGTGGCTATTGAACTATTGAAACGTGTGCTTTAAGTGTGAAATGCACACCAGATTTCAAAGACTTAGTATGAAAATAGAATATACTTAGAATATAAAGACTTAGAATATAAAATAACTTGATGATTTTTATACTGATTATATGTTGAAATAAGAAAAGTTAAATATATTAGAGTAAGTAAACTTGTTTCTTTTCACTTTTTCTATTTAAAGTTTCGCATGTGACTCGTATTCATGGCTATGAATTTTCTCTCTCTAACCCTGGGCTTTGAGAATAAACAGATGCCCACTAAATTCCCATCAGCTCTAGATCCCACCTGGTATCTAGATAAGACAATAACTAGGCCTTGGACTACAGGCAGGAGGCCCTCTCCTTGATCATGGCTCTAATGGAAAAGCAGCCTTGTGACCTTGGGCAAGTCACTGAAAATGCCTAGGCTTTGTTTTCCTCATCTTTAAAGTGGATGCCTTGTAGGGAAGTTACACAGACCAAATGAAATAATGTCCATAAAAGGGCTTTGATAGAGTAAAGCCGATGTCCGGTCTCTCCTAAGTTCTAGAGTTCTCTTCTAACAATGGTCTTTTCTAACATTAGAGAAGCAAGAGGCAAGAAATACTGAAACAACGGGTCAAGAAATTAACCAATAAAGTTCATACATATTATGTTTCCATTCTGGCAAATTTAGACCAAGACAGGTGCACACTTGCGCTTCTCACACTAGCGGAAACTTTAGCATTCATCACTCCCTTTCCACTATATTTCCCCAACCCCAGTGGAGGAGGGTTGCAGACATTTTCCTTGAGGGACCACAGAAAGACTAACACAAACTGAAAGGAAAAGGCTATCCCTGGGTGGTTGATGAAGGAGCAGGGATGGTCAAGTTCACAGTTTGGGGGAAAATCTATATTTCTGGGGGACTCTTTGGCCACAGGAGCACAAAAATCTGTCATGGGCATTAGTCCTGATTAGTTTTTCCAGACACAGCTGGCGGTGAGTCTTGCAGTTAAGAGAGAGAACGTCCCTTGTTCTCTGGGGCACCTGGCAAGGGAAATCCAAGTGACCCTTGGACAGAATATAGATTTTTAGTGACGCCAGAAAGGATTTCACCATCCCAACTAGGCAACTTTTCCCCCAAATCAAAGATCTTTTCAAAAGGGAAGATTACATGAAGCAAGCATCCTTTGGCAGGGGGTTTGAGGAGTGGCCATGGACGCTTGAGGAGCCAGCTGCCGAGTTGGGACTAAGCCACAGAGAAGACATAACAAACCCAACAACCCACGTCCACAAGTCAGGACAGCAGAATGAAAACAGTCAATTTCAAGAGGCCAACGGCAAGCTTCTCCCCGTATCCTCCTCAAGGCACCACAGAAGCCCCAGAAGTCGTAGATGACTTACCATCCACGAGGCCAGAGCACCGAGGAGAGCACAGCAACTTCCCCTTTGCTCTGAGGATCTGACTCCTTCCCCTCTCTAAGGGCGCTGCCTGTGACGTGGAAGCAAGTCAGGCCATGGCAAGCCCGGAGCCCTTGGGACCACTGGTCTGTGACAGCGGACACCCCCAGGACTGGAGCTGCTGCTGGCTCCTCTGACAGGCAAAACAAAGAGAGGGCCCCGGGCATGGAGCAGACCTCTCAAACATGGCTATGCAGTAGAGCCAACCGCAGATTTGTTTTGTTTTGTTTTCTATTGTGATAACAAATATGTAACATAAAATTTGCCATTTTAACCATTTTAAGTGTATGGTTCAATGTCATTAATTACATACACAATATTGTGGTCCAATCATCGTACTATATTTCCAAAACTTTTCATCATCCCAAACAGAAACTTTGTACGCATTAAACAATAATTCTCACTCTGCCCTTCCCCCGGCCCCTGGTAACCTCTAATCTACTTTCTCTCTCTATGCATTTGTCTATTCTACATTTTCCATGTAAGTGGAATACTATGATATTTGTCCTTTTGTGACTTTCACTTACATTGTGTTCTTAAGGCCCATCCACGTTGTAGCATTTATCAGCATGTCATCCTTTTTTATGGCTGAATATTTCATTGCATGAATTTATCATGTTTTGTTTATGTAGTCATCTGCTGGGGGACACTTGGGTTCTTTCCAAACAAAGGTCTTCTTAAATTCATATTCCTGGGGCCCACCCTAGATCTGGGGTGGGCCCCAGACGCCTGCATTTTTAACAAGTTGTATGGGCAGCACTGATGCCCAGCTTGATTTGAGGATCTGTGGTCTAGAGAACTCAGGGAAGTTTCATCTTCCTTGATCCTTTCTCTCCTACAAGCTTTCTTCACACCCCTCGTCTCGACATGAAAGACAAGGGTGGGAAGAGAAGACAGAGGAAAAGCAAGGCAAAGTGGAAAGCATTCAGGAGTCTAAAGTCCCTAGACCTCAAACTAAGTTGTTCCTGGCCCTTACCCAGGTATTTAACCTCTCTGAATGCCAGTCTTTGCATTTGTAAGATGGTAGTGAAACAATCTGTCCCCTCAGAGTTACAGGGTTATGGGGAGAGGGGATACATATAAATAGACCAACCCATTACACAAAGAAACTGTCCTAAGAAGCACTCATCTTATTATTAGCTTTTTCCGTGACAGGAAGAAGGGTGCAGGGTGGTTCTCCATATGAGCATCTCTGCAAGAGAAACTGCAAATATAGATTATGGACTTAACCAGGCATATAGGGAAGGAAACAGCCAAACTTAACTGCAACAAGAAAAACATACTAAGAAGGGTGATGGATTCAGGTAACATGGGGATGGTGGGGAAATACACAAAGGAGGCATGCAACCCTATCAATGGGGGTGCTCTACAGAGATATGGTTGGGGGGAAACTAACAGATATTCACGAAGATTTAGGCACAAAGCTACAGGAAGACTCATTAGAAAATGCTGGAAATAATCTACAGGGTTTGTTTTTGTCTTTTTAACATTATCATGAGCATATATTACCGTATCTCAGAGGGGATAAGTTCATTTCTAAATGTAGGAAAAGATTTTTGGAATTCATTTGATTAGCAGACAGCATTTTTCAATATCCCATTTTTTTTCTTTTAAATGCCGGATTGATATTCAGATTAGAGCATTATATCAACAAAGGAAGGCCAGATGTGGGCATATCCAGCCAAATTTTTCCCATGGGAGCAAAAGACAAAACACATTACAATTGAGGATACCATTAGAGCTTCTGAAATGCAAAGGTGGGTAGGGGCCTGGGGAGGCAAAGAGAAGTAATGCATATAAAGAAGCAGACAAGATCTCCTGTACAATATTGAATAATATTGGGAGAATTAGGTTTTGTGTTTCCCTTCCACTTCAGCACACACACACACATCAATGAGAATTTTGAAATAAAACTCAGTGTCACCCAGAGTCCTTTCCCACACAGTCTAACAGAATCTATTTTTGTATTCCAGTGAGATTTGCAGCAAAGATAGAGCTCCAGTAAAAAGAGGAAATAGTTTCTGAGTTGTACCTGGGGTTTTCTCACTTCCTTATTTTAAAATAATCACCCAACAAGTCTAAAACATTAAGAACAATAAAACAGTCTTCAATGCACTGGTATATAGCACTGCAGACATGTTGGAACAAAACCTAATCAGTTAAAAAAAAATTGCCATCTTCTTTGAAAACCTATAACAATATATTATAGCTTTGGGAGCGGGAAGAAACCTTCTAAATCATCTGGTCCAACCCCATCATTGTATAGATGAAGGTCTTGAGAAATAAACTGGTTGCTGTAACACACTTTAATTAAAACATCTGTTCAGTTTTGGGTGGCTGACAAATTTGAAGAGGGGCGAGGAAAGAAAACCTCTGGAACACTTTTAGTGGAATAGCAATTATGATCAATGGTATATTAAATGAAGGCTCAGTAAGAAACGCGACTGCAGTATCAACCCCAACCCCAAGATTAGGACCACTTACATTGGGAAAGCTGAAAGGCTGAAAATTGTCAAAGCTAACAGGTTGAATCTGTGATGAGGAACTCAGGAAGAGGGCGGGGAGGTCGACTCTGAAGTCTATGGGCCTAGGCACCAGACTCTGGCCTCATTTTATGCCTAATTGATGCGTGTCTAGGAGCTGCCCTGATGTGACAGCATCTCTGTTTCCTTTTTAGAAAAGTGGAGCTTTGAGAAAACAGTCCCTGACGAAGGAGGAGTGGTTTAGACCCTTGCGTGCTACGCAGCATCCCTGGACTAGCAGCATCGACATCACGTGGGAAGGCCTTACAAACGCAGGATCTCACGCCCTACCCCAGACCTACTAAGTCAGAATCTGCATTTTTCACAACACCCCCAGGTCTTCTGATGCACCTTAAAGTTTGTGACGCTCTGGTTTAGACAATGCAGCAACGAAAGAAAGTGTAACTGACTACCTGTAACTTCTTTCAATCTAGGTTTCTGGAATAATGACCTCCTCTACTCTACTACTGGCTCTACTCTCTAAAGCTTTTTATATGGAAGCCTTATTTTAAATATTAAGTGACCTATATTTAGTCTAAATTGTAAATGGTCTCAGTGAATATCTTAAATAGTCATGTTTTTTTCAAAAGGTACTTCAAAGTTAAGAAAAATGTGTGTGTGAGAGACAGAAGATATGCTGGTAGCTGTACCCTGTTAGAGGTCTTTTTTCCTGCTATTATTCTGCTTGAGTCACAGTAGGAACATGGCCAATATTTTTTTAATTGGAAGTTAGAAACCTCAGGGAGACACAATGAAGGAGGAAAACTGAATTCAGAATAGAAATTTGTTCCTGGTGAAGAAGAGGAACTTCACGTAAGGGAATTTCATGTTCAGAAATCCGTGACGGTCACATGGTCCAATCATGGTTCCTAAGCAGACTCCCTTTATGACACACTTGCAGTTTCCGCTTGCACAACTTCCAGCAATGTGGAGTTCACCACCTCCAGAAGCAACCAACTCTACCTTTGCACAGCTCTTATTGTTAGAAAGACTTTCCTGAAATTTGTCTCCCTGAAGCTTTCAATAACCCTGCAATTATTGTCCCTACTGTTGGTTCATTCCCATTATCAAGTTCCCATTGCATTTCCCACTAGGATTTGTACAGAAAGGGGAAAAAATGCAGAATGTCAATTAAACAAGTTTCATATATTTATGTCTCATGGGAGTGGGGCAGCTTGTACTATAGCAGGGCATGTGAATATTTCGTTTTTACTTTCATTTTGAGGTGCCTTAGGAAAACCCATATATGTAAGAGGAGTATTAAAACAACCCATCACAAGTTATAGAAAATAACAAAGGGCACAATTATACCACAAATCTAGTTTAGGGATAGTACTGTCCTTAAACACTGTTTCAGTCCTAATTTTCCTGGGAGTCAAAGTGGCTATGAAATGGGACAAGGAGGCGATACTCCAAAAATGATTGAGACTCTCTGGTCAAGGAGAGGCTTAGATTCTTAGTTCTTGAAAGTGTCTTTAGATCAAGTCTAATTCCTCCTCTACAGAGAAGGAAACTGGAATCCAGAGAGGGTAAGTGACTTGCCCAATACTGGGCATCTACCTAGAGGCAGAGCCAGGCCATGGAGTGTCCCTACCCTTGCTCAACACTCTTTTGCTACACTGCCAGACTCAGCATTAGATTTGTTAAGAAAGTGTGTCCAGCATAAGAATCAAGGACATGGCATAACACTGCAGAGTTGACCACAGGCAATGGATATGGGACACCCCAAAAGCAAACCCATCCTGGCACAGACAGACACCTTGAATCCCCAAACTCACAAGTCTAATACCAGATAAGAAAGTTAAGACATCTTATACTGGAGCCACAAGCCTTCTTTCCTTCTCATGTCTTTCCTATAATTCCATTTGTCCCAACATAGCCATTGATTCTGAATGGCAGAGATTTTCTACTAAGCAGCTTATTTTAATCTCCCATTAAAATAATCTCTTTCTAATGAGAGGTTATTTGCCCTCAAACAGAAACACCACTATGAAATACTTGGTTCTTTCTGAAACCCTTGAAGCTAAAGGCTCACAGCATACTAAGCCAATCTTTAGTAAAAAGTGAAATAGCATAGGAGAACAATTTTTCCAGGCATCTAAACATTGAATGCATCCAAACATTAAAACAGTATTAAACAGAATCTTTTTTTTAACCATGTGATTTTTAAAATCATATCACCAGAATATTATAAAGCACAATCTGTTTGATCATACAGTATGAGGAGCCAGTACAGTGACAGTACATCCATGGAGCTCGGAATGATTTGTTGGTGGGTCACAGTCGCCTGGCCACAAGATCATAATGGACCATTGCAATGACATAAGCTCATCTACAGGAACACACCATTTGTGTCGCTGTGTTTTGTAAGTTTAGGCAGATCACAACTCCTTTAAAGCAATGAAGTACAATCATGCCAATATGAATTATGTGCTGTTCCTTCATTGCATCCTTCTGAAGTAAACAATAGTAAACCTTAGAAAAATCCAGGTCCCAGACATTTCAGGTCAGACATCTTTTATGTTAACACTAGTCATTCATGTTACAAAATGAGCTGGGACCTCACTCCAAGAGACTTGGCAGTATTTTTTGGTTTAGAACAGGCTATTCCTGGGATAAAAGCATCTGGAAACCTACACTAAGGTTTCTAAGATCACTAGGAATTAGTAGGTTCTTGATTCAGCTCATCAAATGTTACATGGGTGGATAAACTGAATGAATGATCAGGGATAATCGAGGCATGAGGAGATTGAGCCCATACTTTTCCAGGCTTCTCTGTTGACTTCAGGTATATAAGATCTCAAGTGGAAAGAGAACAGAAGATAAGCATATAGGTCACGCAGAGCCCTCAATAAGGCAAAAAGAGAAAACAGAAAGAGGAAGAAAAGCCATAATATGCGTCCATTCCAGAGCACATCTTCTGCTCCTATTCATGAGAGTGGATGTCACACTTCCTGGGGCCACTGAAGTCATCAGCCCCGGTAGAGCAGATCGGAATTTTCCCACTTTCAAAAAAAGAGAAATGGCAAAAGACAGAAGCTAGGTTGGCAGGAAATAGAGAAGAGGGGTACTTCTCTAGAAACATATTATCAAAAGCGATACCTTTACAACAAAAATGTTAAGGTCAAGTATTGATGGGATGCAACTGGCTCCTCACACCCCTGTCAGCTAGTGTCAGCCTCCCACTCCCACTACTCCCTAGGTTGGAACCAAAAGAGGAAGTTCAACTTGTCCACTGTCTTTCCAAGATATAGGAAGTTCTTGAAAGAAGGCTTTTGCCCTAGAACAGAACCCTGGGGAAAGCATAGTTTTCCTCTCCAGTGGCCCAGCAGAGCCTTACCTTCAAAAATGACCTTCTTCACAGCTGCCACATAAATCTCAGGCTCATCATCACAGGTAAGCTCCTGCCAGTGGGCCCACTCTGGAAAGAAGTCCAGGAAGTCTTCGCTGTCCTGCACCCCGCAGAGAAGCCTCACCACACGGTGCGGAGGATGGAAGGCCCTCTGCAGCAGGGGGAGCACAGCCGGCCGGTAGAAGTGCTGCACCAGCTCCGCAGACAGCAGCACTATGATGCAGCGGGTGCTGAGGAAGCGGCTCAGGTCTTCAGCTGAGAAGGAGGTCTCCGGGCCGAGCCTGTGAGTCAGTGTCTTCTGCCTGCAAACCTGCCGACTTGACAGAAACAGGTCCTGGAGGTACTGGCACCATTCCTCAGCATCTGGGCTGTAGACGATGAGGATGTCGCATCCGCCAAGCACCCCTGAGCAAGAAGGAGGCATAGAGGCATGTTAGTCCACCTGCTCCTTCTAGGCCTGCCACCACCCAAAGGATTCACCATCTAGACAAGGAGCCTGGTACCCATGAGCTGCCAGGATACCTGTCTAGCCCCTTCCCCATCTTAGCAACTGTGTTCCAGCCACATCAGTGTCTTTGCCCAAACATACTATGCTGAGCCAGAACTTTGGACAAGCTGTTGCTTCTACCTGGTGTACTCTGCCCACCCATAGCTGAGGCAGAATAGGATAATAATACTAATAACAGTAACATCCAACAATTATTAAGAGATTACTATGTTCCAGGCACGCTTCCTAGCATGTGGCCTAATTAACTCATTTAGTCCTCACAACAATTCTATAAGATAGGCCCTCCTATTAGCTTCATTTTATAGATGAGAAAACGGGGGTGTGGCAGGTTAAATAACTTGCCCAAGGTCCACAGTGGCAGAGTCAGAATTTGATTTCAGACCGTTTGGCCCCAGAATCTGGTTCTTCCCCAAATACAGTGGTAACTGGAATCAGATGGCCAGAGTTAGAATCTCGGCTCTGCAATGTACTAGCCGTGCAGTCTTGGGCAAGTTACTTAAATCTTCTAAACCTTGGTTTACTCACCATTAAATGGAAATATAATGGCAATATTTATCAGTGTTTTGTAAGATTTAAATCAGATGTTTCATGTAAATTGCTTGGCATGCAGTAAGACCTCAATAACTGGTAGTGTCATCCTCAGAAGAATAGAAATAACGCATTAATGAAAAGAGTTATCATGGTTGAATTATTGATATTTTGTCCCTCAACACACCTGGACTGTGACATAGGTTTTCTTTTTCTTCTAATAAAGAACAAATGCCAGAAACACAGTCAAAACACTCAAAAACACATTAAGTTAGAAGGGACTCTTGGAAATCACTTGGCCCCAAATCCTCTTTTACAGAAAAAAGAAACACTTCATCTGAGAAGATTATGGGATTTGCTTAAATTCACAGTGGGCAAATCAGTAGCAGAGCCAATACTGAAATTCAGGCAGTTCTCTGATTCCCAGTCAGTCTTCTTCCTAATCCATCTGCTACCCCCATCACAAATTCTGTCAAGAATCTTATGTGGAATAAATCACATAGTACTATCAAAGCTTCAAGAAGCTTGGCTTGTAAACATAACTGTTTCCATTGTTTTGGGCCCTCAACTCTTCACTAATTCAACATACTATTCTGCAAGTGTTTGGTAGGGCTGAGCACAGAAATTTGTCCATGCATCACTGCAATGCCAAGGGGTCTTTCCTCCAACTCTGGGAAGAAAGTTGGTCAAATGTTGTGGATTTTGGGAATCATCTAAGGTGGTGGACCTTCTTTCCCTGCATGGTCCCTGGCACAAAAACCAGACACAGTTCTAGGACAAGACCTTGAGGTTCTAAACTCTAAAAACATTATGGTAGGAATTCTCTTTCCTGCCCCTATATGCCACTGCATTAAAAGTAAAAGGATGCGGGAAGTGGACTTGGCCCAATGGATAGGGCATCGCTTACCACATGGGAGGTCCACAGTTCAAACCCCGGGCCTCTATGACCCGTGTGGAGCTGGCCCATGGGCAGTGCTGATGGGCATAAAGAGTGCCCTGCCACGCAGGGGTGTCCCTCGCCTAGGGGAGCCCCACGCACAAGGAGTGCACCCCAGAAGGAGAGCCACCCAGCGCGAAAGTGCAGCCTGCCCAGGAATGGCGTCGCATACACTGAGAGCTGACACAGCAAGATGACACAACAAAAAGAAACACAGATTCTCGGTGCTGCTGATAAGGGTAGAAGCAGTCACAGAGGAACATACAGCGAATGGACACACAGAGCAGACAACTGGTGGGGGGAGAGAAATAACTAAAAAAAAACGTAAATCTTTAAAAAAAAAAAAGCAAAAGGATGGTGGTGATGTTAGCACAACATCATGAATGTACTTAATAGTGTTGAATTGAATGTGGTTAAAAGCGGAAATTTTAAGGTACATATATACATTACTAGAATAATTTTTTTTTAAAGGCTGTGAGACATTGCAACACCGACAGTGAACCCTTAACGCATGGTTATGATGATCTTGTTTCATCAGTTGTGGCAGGGGTGCCATGCTAGTGCAGACTGTTAATAGTAAGGAAGACTGGGGGTATATGGGACCTTTGTATTTTCTGCATGGTTTTTCTATAAACCTATAACATCTCTAATTTTAAAAAAAAAAGGAAAAACATGCAAACTGTAAAATGGGAGTAACAAAACACAACACAGTTCCGATGTTTCCCAGGGACTTTGCCAATTTTTTAAAAAATAGCAAATTTTAAAAGTTTGGAGGTCAGTAATGGAGGGGTTTAAGGGAGTATGGAATTTTTCCTCTTAGAGTAATGAAAACATTCCGAAGTAGACTGAGCTGATGACATCACAACTCTATGATGAAACTGAGAGCCACTGAATGTACACTTTGATGGAATGTACAAGGCAGGGGACCATATAACACAATGAACCCCGTGATGAAAGATGGACTGTGGTAGCAGTACAAATATGAACTGCTCTCATGAACTATAATAAATATACAATACTAATACATGAAATTAATAAAAGGGTGGTTTGTGGGAAAAATATGCCAAACATAAACTATGAACTATAGATAGCAGTAATATTATGATGATGTTCTTTCATCATTTGTAACAAATATTTCCCAACAGTGTAAGGTGGTAGGGCAATGTATGGGAGTCCTGTATGGTATGCATGATTGTTTTGTTAACCCACAACTTCTCAAATATAAAATAAAAGAAGCTTGAAGTTTCATTCTTTTTGGTGCTCCTGCTTTGCGGGAGCTCTAATCCAGAGCTAACAGAGAACCCAACGGTTTTCAGCAGGTGCAAGGTAATCGGCCTGGGAGTGCTTTTGAAGGGAAGGTGTATACATTTTAAAAGAAGTCATTGTCAGAAGACAACATGGAACTGGATAAAAAACAGTTCAGAAATTCCTGTCTTTGCCATGGACACTTGTGGCCCTACAGAGAACTCAGTTCTGAGCAGGTTCTCTCTCCTCAACTGTAGAAGAAATGGTCCTGTTTTAGGACTGCTTATCCAGATCCCAAAGTTTAAGCAGATTAGGAACAAAATCTTCATTTATCAATATTGCAGCCTTACATAAAATAAAATTTTTGTTGATTGGATCTTTCATTTCTACCTGGAACATTTTTTATACTTCAGTGGGAACAGATTACTTTCAGGAATGTCCTTCAGAAAAGGACTCATAAAACTGCATAAACTATGGAGCTCACACTGAGAAAAATTGAGTTAAGGTATCAGAATATATTTACTTTCTTTCTTCCCCTTCTCCCTACTTTGAAGTTTTATCCTAAGAGACAAATCGTGTTCCAAATACGAAGTGTTAGCTCATGTGCAAAGAGCATGTGAAAGTTTGAGCCATCAAATAGAAAATGTACAAGACTTAAAAATCCACTATAGGGAAGCGGACTTGGCCCAGTGGAGTGGGAGTCCGTCTACCACATGGGAGGATCACAGTTCAAACTCTGGGCCTCCTTGACCTGTGTGCAACTGGCCCACGCGCAGTGCTGATGCCTGCAAGGAGTGCCCTGCCACGCAGGGGTGTCCCCCACATAGGGGAGCCCCACGCGCAAGGAGTGCACCCTGGAAGGAGAGCCGCCCAGCGCTAAAGAAATTGCAGCCTACCTAGGAATGGTGCCACACACACGGAGAGCTGATACAATAAGATGATGCAACAAAAAGAAACACAGATTCCCGGGTCGCTGACAACAACAGAAGCAGACAAAGAAAAACACGCAGCAAACAGACACAGAGAACAGACAACTGGGGCGGCGGGGAGGGGAGAGAAATAAATAAATAAATCTTTAAAAAAAAAAATCCGCTATATTAGTAAAGATGCAATGTTAGTAGAGCTATGCCCAAAATTCAATTAGAAGTATAAAAGAAACAGTAAGCCATGAACATGAACAAGCATATATTTTTGTCAGCAATCTGTGCAAATGGGCTAGAAGGAGAGTAAGATCTCAGAAAAAGCTGGTTGTCGTCCCATGCATTAGTCATGAAGAAGCTACGGAAAGTTTTGCTTTGTTTTTGTTTTTAAAGATTTATGTATTTATTACTCCACCCCTTGTTGTTTGCACTTGCTGTCTGCCAATTGTGTGCTCATTTTGGTTTTAGAAGGCACCGGGAACTGAACCTGGAGCCTCTCGGGTGGGAGGAAGGCTTCACCTTTGCTCCCCCAGGTAATCTTTTACAATAGATTTGACAAGTAACGGCAAAGAAACAAAGAAGGGGGAGAAGAGGATTCCCTGGAGCATAAGAAACCCACTTAAGAAGGCAACTTGGGTCTTCAAGCACTGATTAAGGAGACAGAACAGCAATGACTTTACACTGCCCTGGAGACCATGGGGTCATAAGCCATTTCCTCCACCTTTTTGACCCAAAGGCAACCCCCCATTTTTAGGATGACAAGTTCTGGGGCCAGTGAGGGAGTGAGCATTCATTTCTCCCTGGATCCTGCCTCACCACTTCCTGTTCCTCTGTTTACAGCACATTGAAATACCTGCTGCTCCCTAAAAGAGCCCCAACTCATCAAGGAAAGTTTACATTGTAATTCAGCTCCATTTCCTGGGCACTGACCAGGTGTCAGTCATCTGTGAAGCATCTCACATGCATTTTCTCATTTAATCCTTAAAACAACTCTATAAAGTGTATACTATTAATAGTCCCATTTTATAGAGACAGACTTTAAAACTTGGCAAAGATGAGCTGCTGTCCAAGATCACACTGCTAGTAAGTGCTACCTGACTCCTAATCCCATGCCCTTAACTTCTAAACTTTATCCTGTTTAAAAAGTTAAGTAAATGTAGACTAACGTTTCGAAAATAGAATTAAAACTCATCTAGTGCCCTTGGTTTCTAATATTCTCCAATAAAAGGAACCAGGGTTCCTTGGAGAAATGGCTGATTCTAGGACTTGGGTAGGAAATATACAAGATGAGCCTGGAGCATCTCGGAGTGCCAGAAAGTAAGGAAGTGCTAAAAATATTTTTTTAATTAAAAAAAACCCAAAACCCCACAATGATGGAGCGATAGCAAAGGGTCACAAGAGCCAGCTGAATGAGCTCACAATGGCCAAAACTGGAACAAATTGAACAACAAAATAAATAACGTAGTATTGGATTAGAAACCACAGTATAAAATAGATATCAATGAGCCCATACTGATACTAACAAATGATTGAATAATGCAATGAGGGAGAAGAGACAAATTGCCAGTGCAGAAGAATTCCAAATAATCTATGTAGAAACTCTGCCCTCAAAGAAGTGATGCACAGGTCCCTACTCTAAGTGTGGGCTGCACCTAGTAACTTTCTTGCAAAGAGTAAATGTGGAAAGGGGAAAAGAAAGAGTAACTACACAGTGGGGAAACCTAACAATCACTGCCTCAGCCCAGTGATCAAAGGTCCACATCCACAAAGGCCAGGCATGTTGATAGTGGGTACCCTTGATAGGATGTGATGAGAATGGCACTTTTACTTCTGTAGTCTTCCTCCCAAAGACACATAATCATGAGAAAAAACATGGGACAAATTCTAATTGAGGGACTTTGTACAAAATATGTGACTAGTACTCCTCACAGCTGTCAAAGTCATCAAAAACAAGGAAAGTCTGAGAAAGTCGCAGCCAAGAGGAACTTAAGGAGATAGAACAACTAAATGTAAGGTGGGGGAAGCAGACTTGGCCTAGTGGTTAGGGCATCCGTCTACCATATGGGAGGCCTCCTTGACCCATGTGGAGCTGGCCCATGCACAGTGCAGAGCTGCGCAAGGAGTGCCCTGCCACGCAGGGGTGTCCCCGCGTAGGGGAGCCCCACACGCAAGGAGTGCGTCCCATAAGGAGAGCTGCCCAGGAATGGCGCTGCACACACGGAGAGCTGACACAACAAGATGACAAGATGATGCAACAAAAAGAAACACAGATTCCCGTGCCACTGACAACAACAGAAGCGGACAAAGAAGACGCAGCAAATAGACACAGACAACAGGGGTAGGGGCCAGGGGAGAGAAATAAATAAATAAATCTTTTTAAATAAATAAATAAATGTAAGGTGGTACTCTGGCTGGGATACTGGAACAGCAAAAGGAAATAAAAGTTCAGGAAATCGGAATAAAGTATGAAATTTAGGTAGTAATAATGTATCAATATTCGCTTAATTTTAGTAATGTACCACACTAATGCAAGATGTTAATAATAGGAAAAACTGGGTTTGGACTATATGGGAACTCTGTACTATCTTCACATCTTTTCTATAAATCTAAGACTGTTCTAAAACTAAACATTTATTTAAAATATGCAATTAATATCCTTAAGGGGATAGGTTCTTCTATACAAAAAGCAACTATTTAAAATGCCTCATTCCTGGGGTTCTGGTGTTAAATTCAACTCCCTTGGAGCAAAAGTCCTTGAGAAGGAAGTGATTAGTGCCCCTGACTAGTTCATATCACAACCTATTTGGTTACCAACTAGTTGTATGACGGCAAACCTACATGTAAATTAAATGCAGGTAACGAAATCTATCACCTTCCTGAATTTTGCTGTGCTGCTGAAACTGAAAGTTATAAATAAAGTCCAAAGTGGAAGTTAAAGTCCCTCGGTAATGTGCTGGGTAACAAACAACTCAGGGATAAATAGTTTGTCAGCAACCTTCCCTCACATGGGGAACACCCCTCTTTTCAACAATAATTCCCTTCCTTAAACCATGAGTCATTTCTCTACATAAGCCAAATCGCTTCTCTCGGTTCTGTTGTTGTTGTAGTTTATTAAAAGAAACTAAACACATGAGCCAATAGAGAGCCCGTAAATTCTAAGCAGAAATGAGGAAGGGTCTTTGCCCTTGCAGAATTTAAAGAAAAGGAGGTTTGGCTATAGAAGGAAAAAGAAGCAGGTAACAGGAGAAGTAGGCACTGCGTGGTGGCACCAGGGAGTAACGGGTGATAAAATCACACCGCGATGAAAGAAAGATTCCTTTGGAAGATTTGGAATCCATCCAAGAAAACAACACAGAGGAAGTGCCAGGGACCTTCTCAAACCACCCAATCCAGACCATTTCTTCAGTCTGTAGGTAACTCTGATATCCTGTTTATCTGCTCCAGAGTACTGTGTTTGAGTCTGGACACCATATCTGAAGAGGGACCTGAGACAGTGAAGGTGATCAGGACAGGCAGAAATCTGGTAATGACTCATGTGCAGAAACTCCTGTCCTGAAGGTGCTCAAGTTTAGAGTCTTAAGAGACCTCAAGGATCAGACAGAAGTTAAGATTAGAAGAAATTAAAGGTTCCTTCAATCCCTTTGTCCATAAGTCCAGGAATAGTAGAAGGATCTGAAGTAGGAGAAGCCTTGGAGAGGGGGAACAAGAAAAGGCAGGAGAGCTTTCATCAAATATCCAATTGGAGGCTGACACATGGAAAAGAGGAGAGCAGGCCAATATAGCAAGAGGCCTAGACTCTAGTCTTTGTCCAGTCACAGACCTGGCCACTTGGGAAAGACATGTACAGCTTCTGTCTCTCTCCTTTCTTTCTCTGTTTCTCATATGTAAATACAAGAGATGCCACCAGGGGCACAGCGATTATTACAGGATAGGCTGTTTCTATTTCTTTGTATCTTGCCACCAAGGTACTTTGGAGGACAGGGGTGCCAAAAGATTCTCCACAATTTCAACAAGCAAACATATCTTCCAGAAAATAAGAGACTGATGTTTACTCTTAAGTGGGAAGGAATTTAAGAAAATCCATGGAAGTGTGACCTGGATGACTGTCAAGTCTACAGCCTCTTGGCCGGAGGCATATTCACCGCTGTGACCTGTCCCCATAGGTCCTTGTACCTATAGGCCTCATGGAGCCCAGTTACCCCAGCGGCCCAACTTTCACGTGCAGCGAAAGGAGTTGTGTCTCACTACAAAGGATACTGACAGCAAGTGGGTTTGACAGCTCTAACCATTGCAGATGTCTGCAGAAGCCACCAGAGATAGCCCCAGCCCATAAATAGCCCCAGGTTTGGACACCTGGCTAGCAAGTGCACCCCAGCATGCACAGCCCCTCGCCCCTACGGCCACATCCTCTAGAGGGATGTGCTGGGGACACGAGTGGTTTTCTCTGCCTTCTCTGCCCAAGGCCCCTCCCAGTTTGCTATTTCCTTAACTCAGCCTCCCAGGACCTGTTCCCAGCCATGGGAGGAGGCAGGAGCTTCACTGGTTCATTCCCTGACCTTGTCTCCTACTTCTGCCCTGTCACTCACCCAGTCTGGCCACTCCAGCCTGCTTGCTTTTCCTGAACACTTCACATCCACCCATTTGATGTTCTTCTGCCTGGGCCACTCTTTCCCACGTGCCTCCTTCCCTCTTCTCCCTCACGTCTTTGCTCAGATGCCCCCTTCTCCATGACGGCCCCCTCATTTAAAATCATAACGCTGATTCCTCTTACTCCTCTCTCTTGGTTTTTAATAGTACTTATCATACCTTGTCAAGTGTATTGCCTGCCTTCCTCCCTACATAGGGTAAACTCCGTGGCTTTGTTTTTTTACTGAATGTACACCTGACACCTAGAAAGGACCTGGCAATAGTAGGTATGCAATAAATATTTATTAAATGAATGAATTCCCTCTAGATAACTCTGCTTTGGCTTTCAAGTGGAATGTGTACACCATGAGCCTGCTATTACCAGGGGCTTCTTGTTCATAATACAGCCTCTTCTAACTTCCAGAGGCCAGCTGGAGAGCAGTGAGGCTGAGATTAGCTACCTCCTGCTCCGCTTCATAATGAGCCTGCATTAGCAAATATAATGGAACCGTCACCATTGGCCTTTTCTATCTCTGCTTCCGAAACACCATTACCAGGCTATACCATAAGAGAGCTGAGGAGACCTGGCTCTTCATTCCAAGCGCCTGCTTTCTCCAGGCAGACTAGACTTTACTTTTCAAGAGGCTTTTTCATCTGGTTTTCGCAGGTTAGCTCCACTAAAACATCAAAGGCAGGCCGGATAAAAACAAGTAAAGTCATTTTGCAAACAAGGTAACCCCATATGTCTTTTTCCTTCTTCTTCTTCTTTATTTTCTTTTAAATGTTACATTCAAAAAATACGAGGTCCCCATATACTCCCCACCCTACCCACCCCACCCTCCCACATCAACAACCTCTTCCATCATTGCAGCACATCCACTGCACCTGGCGAATACATTCTGGATCAACGCTGCAGCACATGGACAGTGGTCCACAATGAGTCCGCACTCTCCCCCAGTCCAGCCAGTGGGCCACGACAGGACACACAACGTCCAGCATCCGTCCCTGCAGCACCACCCAGGACAACTCCAAATCCTGAAAATGCCCCCATCTAATGATTCGCTGTTTACTTATCACTTTCCTTTCCAAGGCTGTAAACTCCTGATAGCAGAAGCTGGTCACCACTGGGAACATATTAGGTGCACAATGTCCAATGGAATACGGAGCCGGTACTCATTAAGTGTCTGTAATTATCACAAATACGCGATTTGTTCTGGATCTCAGCGGGTGGGTGACACCCACGGGCCAGAAAGGAACCCAAGACTAACCAGAAAAGACTCCTGGCACCTTGTGGCCAGGCAGATGCCCCAGAGGCCTCCAACTCTCCCCCAAACCCAAACTTCTGTAAAGGACACAGGAAAAATAGAGCTAAAGCACAAGTCCTGGAATAGTATCCCGGGGTTCCTAGCGAAATTCTAAACGAAAATCCAAAGCCTGGGATGGGCGAAGGGGGTCGAGGGCCGCCTGCGACGTTCCAGCACGGACCCAGCGCTGTCGGGCGCCCCCTGTTGGTCTAGGGGTGCCCTCAGAGGAGCCGTTCGCCGGCAGACACCAGTCGACCCTCCGCCTTCGGGGCGCAGAGTTGGAGGAACAGCAGGGAAAGACCCTCAGAAGCTCCGAGGGCTAGGGATGGGAGGACCGAGAAGGCGAGGGCCGGGGAGAGATCAGGCAGGGGCTGAGGAGATTCGCGAAAAAGGCTGAGAGTGGAGACGTAGTAAAGTTGGGGTAAGAATTTTGCCACAGGGAACCGAGAAAAGAACAGGGAAAAAGAACGCAAGTTCCCCGCACCGGAGGGGCAAAGAGAATCGCGACAAGGACCGCGCTCGAAGGGAGCGGGACGACGAGAGAGAGCGGCAAAGGGAAGGTTGGGGCTCGCGAGCGGGCAGGATCCGGCGAGGGACAGGGCCCCCCGCCTACCCACCTGAGGCTGCCATGCCGCGGGGGCGCAGCTCACATCCCCGGCTCGCGGCGCGCGCGGTCCCGGGCGCCGGCGTCCCCGCGGCGTCCCCGGTCGCAGGGCGGGAGGGGGCGCGGGGCTCCTCGCGGGACCAGCAGCGGCTCTGGCGCTTCCTCTCCGCGGACAGCGAGGATTCGCCGCGGGGGCGTGTCCACAGGGGCCCCGCCTGCGGGGCTCGGCCCGCGGCACCTGCACCCGCGGCCGTTGGGGAGGGGAAGTGAGAGCCCCACGCGGGTCCGGGCTGCTGACCCCGCTCCCCGCACGTCCCCCCACCCGCCCGTAGCTCCGGGATAGAGCAGAGGGAGGGAGCTTCGCTCCATGTGCGCTCCTCTCCTCGAAAAACCAGGGGACCCTGACCGGCCCCCAAAAGGCAATCCGAGCCGGAGGGGTGGAGGGGCTGGGGGGAGGGGGGGCGGTGATCGGGAGAAGTTGAGCTGCCCAGCCTCTGGGACCTGGGGTTGGGGGGTGTAATATGAGCCCCAGCTGGCCAAGCCACCCCTTCATCCCCTGGGGCTTGGCTCCTGAGCCGCTGCCCCGACAGGAAAGGGGAGGGGGCCGGAGGAGGAAGAGAAGGAAGGCGGGGACCCAGTCCTGGGTGCTTGGCGCTGCCCTTGAGTACCCTCCAGTGCCTTATCTGTAGTTCCTTGGACCTGGTCCTTGACGGTACATGAACATTAATTACAGTCTAATATGATTAACATATGATATAATTATCCCTGCAGTTTATTGTGTTGCTTTATGCTGAACCGGGTACTAAACGCCTTACGCACATTATTGCATTGCATCCTCACAACAATCCTTCGAGGTTGTCAAGACCCTATCACCGTCTCCATGTTAGAGAAGAAATAAGAAAAAAATGAGCCAAATAACATAGATAGTAAATGTTCCCCTGAGGTTTAATACCAGGCCTGCTGATTACCCAGTGGGGGCTCTTGCTTAACTCTTGCACTCACCTGTCCCCTTCTTGTCCCCCTCCCTTTGCTGCTCCTGTAATTGATCTGAATAGCATGCATGCACCTTTCCAGTCCAGAGTCCAGAGGATGGACCTAAAGAAACTAGATGGGTGAAAACCATGGGGTTCTAGTCTAAGTGGAAATAAATTAGCTGGATTTAAGAATGGAAATATCAGGAATGAGGTCCTGTGTTAGTTTTCTATCGCTGCGTCACCAAATTACTACAAGGCACCAGCAAGGCTGTGTTCCTTTCTGAAGATCCTAGGAAAGAGTCTGTATCTTAGTCTTTTCTAGTTTTCAGAGAACACCCACATTCCTTGGCTCATGGCCCGCTTTTTCCATCTTCAAAGCCAGCAACCTAACATTTCTCTGGCCCTGCTTCCATTGCCATATCTGTTTCTCTAACTCTCTCTTCTGCCTCCTTCTTCCACTTTTAAGGAGTCTGGTGATTCATTGGGCCCATCTAGACAATCCAGGGTAATCTCCGCTATTTTAAGGTTAGCTGATTGGCAACCTTCGTGCCATCTACAACCTTAATTTTCCTTTGCCAAGTAGCATAACATGTTCACAGGTTCTGGAGATTGGGGCAAAGACATCTTGGGGCACTCCCTGCTTGCCATGCCTTACACATATTCTCCGTGTCCAGGATTTCCCCAACCTCCAGACCAATTTAGCTACCCACTCCCCAACATCATACACTGTCATAGCCCTATCCTCTTGCTTCATGGAAAGTATATAGATAAATGTATAATTTTTTAAAAATGTGTTTCTCCTATGTCCAGCTATAAGCTCCTCAAAGTCAGGATTCAAGTCTATCTTTTTCACCATGAAAGTTCCAGGACCTAGTATCAGCTCTGGCACAGAGAATATGATCAAGAAGTATTTGTGGAATAGGTGGATTAATTCATTAATATGACCAGAACACACTTAAAATCCTCCCTTCCAGCTCCGGATGTTAGGAAGTGAGGGCCTTTACCTGCTTGCTAACCAAAAGAATATGCACAACTTTTCACCAAAAGTTTACTAAAGTATAAGGTTGTTACAGCTGTTAGAAAGCACCCACCAATTGAAGATAAGGTGATAGATCAGCTGTCCAAACTCTGAATACTCCTGCTATGGTGAATCACTCACCTCTGGAATTTGGTCAAGAAGGGGACTCCAAAGTCAATACTCCCTTGATGAGATGACATTACTGGTCCCCAATGCAGCATTTCCACCTCATTTCTTTATGAAACAGGTGGGATGGGGTTAGGGGAATTGATATCTTGGGACTGAACCTAGAACATCGTATGTGGGAAGCCAGCGCTCAACCACTGAGCCATATTGGCTTCCCTGAGTTAGTTTTTCTGTTTGTTTTGCTTGTTTTCAGGAGGCACTGGGAACCGAACCCAGGACCTCCCATGTGGGAGGCGTGCACATCCAATTGGCCACATCTGCTCCTGGTATCTGTTTTTGCACCTCCATTTTTTGGGTTTTACAGAAGGGGGTGGTGCCCCGTCAAATGGCCCCCACTCTTCCCCGTGTATTGGCTGTCCTGGGCACATTCTCCCCTGCAGTCAGTCCTCTAGCACCTGTCAGCACGCAGTACCTAGGCAATATGGAAAACCCCAACCTGGCTACTACCCAGCAGGCTTGTTTGGCATGGCAAACAGAAAGTGCCAGGCAGGTGAACACATCACCCAAGAAACAGGGGGGGGCAGAGGGGGCAAGAAATCCCTGTTTCTGACAACTTCAAATACTATTTCATAATCTCTCAGGTCTGGGACCTGCTTATCTAGGTGTCTTTTGCAAGGACAAAAGGTGGAGGTGAAGAGGAATGCCATACTGGTGCCTAGAAGATAAATGCCAACTTTTAAGGGTATGTAAATGAATATATCTATATATGCATATATTTATATACAAACAATATGTAAATATATAACATAAAAATAATGACAAATATTTGTATATCAGACACTTCTGTATGTGCTTTACAAATATTAATTCATCTTAATTCTTTTAACCATCCCATGAGGAAAGTATTAGTAGTATAGCGATTTTTACAGATAGGAGGTTAAATAACTTTTGCCCAAAGGCACATAGCTCGTAATCAGCAGAGCTGAGTTTTGAACCCAGAATTCTGGCTCCACAGCTTTTGCATCTGGCCACTAGATGAGGTGGAAAATGCCTGACGCAGGCCTTGCTGTGATCTGAAGAGGCCCAACAAGTCACCAGGTGGTCAGGCAATAGCTCTGTGTCACCTGTGAGTTCTCTTGCTCTTCCTGGAGTGCCTTACTCTCACAAAACATCAACATCAGGAAAGGGCCCTCTCTCAGAGCTCTAGCACCCCCTGCTTCCCGGGCTGCCTTCCTACCAGTATCCCATATGACTGGCTACCCCTCAAGGTCAGGGCCGTGTCTCATTCACCACAGTCTCTCCGGTTCCTAGCACAGAGCCTAGCACACATTAGGTGTGTTTGTTTATAGATCATCATCAAGTCCAACCTGCTTGTTTTACAGATGAGGATTCTGACATGTAGGTTAAGTAACCTGCCTGAGGTCCCACAACATTCACCTGGGGGACTTATTCTTTACTTTGTTCAGTAGCTCAAGAAGACTCAGGCACATTCATGTGTGTCAAGGATGGACTATATGGAGCATCCCCTGAAAGAGCAGGCAGGCTGGGGCGTTGGAAGTGGTGTGGGAAAAAGAGTTCAAGGGCACCAGAAACCTCGCATTGCCTTGGAAACACCCTGGATTTATGATGACTGTTGCCCTTGATACCTGATCAGAACAGTTTCAGTGTGGCATCATATTAAAGGTCAACACACATGATTTGAGGACATGCATAGCTTTTCCAAAACAAATAGCTCTATAGGTGAAGCCTAGAAGCCTAGCCCTATTGCAAAAGTGAGGTCTCCTTCTCTATTCCCCATGAAACTTCTGCCACAGCCTGCCTGGAATATGAATGGGAAGGCTGGAGATCCAACAGCCCTTTTAGATCATGAGATAATCTTGTGGTTGGAAATCACATATTAAGGATGGGTAGAGCAGAAAAATGAGGCAGACCCTGGTTCCCTACTCACCATGGAGCTTCCAAACAAGGTCCTGGTTTCCCACCTCAGGGTTTTTATTGGGAAAGAAATAAATGCATCTCTCTCTTGTATAAGCCCCATTATTTGGATTTTCTGCTATACGTAGCCACACCAAATTCCTTACTGATATGGGAATGGAAGTTATGTTTATTGAGAGCTGACTATAACCCATGAACTTTCTTATGTTATCTCAGTTAATTTTCACGGTAATTCTGCATTATCTTCACTGATGAAGAAACGTAGATTCAGAAATGTTAGATAATTTTTCCAGAAACGTTCAGTAGGTACCAGAACTGGAATTCAAACCCAGGTCAGTCTAAGTCCAAAGTCTATGATCCTTCTATAGCACGCTGACAAATTGAGTGCCTTCCAGAGAGTTAATATGAAAACACTTCCTATGGACATGGGGGTGCTTTCAATGGGGTCACCTTTGAATCTTCAGCACTTCAAACCATGTGCAGATGGTATCTCCATTCGTGCATGAAAGCAAGTCTTGCACATTTTCTCCTACTTCTGCCTTCTAAGGTGCTGAAGCAGAAAGTCCAGGTAGCCATGATAAAAAATTTAGATCTTGGCCTTATAGACTCTTAGAGGGATAGAGTTGGAAAATACTCTAAGGAGACATTATTGGACACATGAAAACTAAGACTGAGCGAAGCAAAACGACTTTTCTAACATTATACATTGATTTGCAGGCAGGAGAGAACTAGAACCCAGGTCCTCATTCCTAGTCCAGTGCTTTTTTGCTATATCTGACTACCTATATTTTCCCCATCAGTAAATTTTAAAAGCAACTATAGAAATTGTTTCTTGATCTAGTATTTTAACTTTGTAGTTCTTTTCCATAAAGTCTACCACTAGCTCATAGAAGTTAAACCAGCCTTAAATCCCTTTGATAAACCCACTTGGTCATGATATATCATCCTTTTTATATAGTAACTAATTTGCCAATAATAGTTTGTTAAGGATTTGTGCATCTATGCTCATGGGGAATATTAGGATATAATATTCTTTTTTGTAATGTGTTTTTACTAGTTTTTGGTATCAGGTTAATCTGGAACCAAAAAAAATGAGTTTGGAAGTATTTTCTTTTCCTCTATTTTCTGATAGAGAAATATTGGTGTTATTTCTATTCTTAAACATTTGATAGAATAAACCAGTAAAATCAACCATGCCCAAATTTTTCATTGTAGAAAGGTTTTTACTAACAACTTTAACTATATCAAAAGAAATGGGCTATTTATGTTTTACATTTCTCTTGTGCCAATTTAAGTAAATTGTATTTTTCAAGGAATTTGTCCATTTCATCTAAGTTTTTAAATATAGACAGGAAGCCATTCATAGAATTTCCTTTTTATCTTTTTAATGTCTGTTGGATTTGTCCCTCTTTCATCTCTGGTATGGGTCATTTGGGTTCTCTCTTCTCCCTGAACCAGTCTAGATAGATTTTTTTTTTTTACACTTAAACATCTTTTTATTATGAAAAATTTCAAGCGTACACAAAACTGGAGAGAACAGTATAATAAATATAATGAATCTCCATATCATGTAACTTCCACAATTTTCTAATCTTTCCAATGCTAGCATCCCTGTTCAGCTGTACATTTTAGTCTAGATAGATATTTATCAATTTTATTGATCTTTTCCAAGAACCAGATTTTGGCTTTGTTAATTTTTCCTATGTTTGTTTTTTACTTCACTGATTTCTGCCCTTATCTTTATTATTTCCTTTTTTCTGCTTACTTTGTTCTCACTTTGCTCTTCTAATCTAGCTTCCTAAGGTTAACCTTCACCATTGATTTTATTCCTTTCTTCTTTTGTCATATAAGCATTTAAAGCTATACATTTCCCCAAAAGTAATGTTTTAGCCACATCTCCTAATTTTGATATGCTGTATTTTCATTATTATTTAGCTTAAAATATTGCCTAATGTCCCTTGTGCTTTCTTCTTTGAACCATGGATTATATAAAAGTGAGTTAATTTCCATCTATTCATGATTTTTTAAAAGATTATTGTTATTGAGTTATAATTTAGTCCCATTATGGACAGAAAGCAGAATCTGTATGATTTCAATTTTTAAATTCATTGAGATATGTTTTATGGCCTAGCTTATGATCTAGTTGGTAAATGAACAGTGTACATTTGAAAAGAAAATGTATTCTGCAATTGTTGAGTATAGTGTTCTATAAATGTCAATTAGGTCAAGGTGATTGGTAGTGTTATTCTGATCTTCTGTGTCTTTAACAACGTTTTGTCTATCAATGCTGAGAAAAGCATATTAATATCTCAATCTATGATTGTGGAATTTTCTGATTTTCCCTTTAATTCTGTCAGTTTTTGTTTCATGGTTTTAAAGCTCTGCTATTAGGCATTCTTAGGCATATATACATTTATAGTCATATCTTTCTGATGAATTGACCCTTTTATCTGATAAATACTCTTTGTAAATAGTTTTATCTCTATGTCCGGTAATGCTCTTTGTCCTGGAGTCTACTTTATCTGGTACTAATATAGCTATTCTAGCCTCCCGATGCTGACTTCTTGCATGGTTTCATTCTCCACCCATTTACTTGCAACTTATCTCTACCTTAATACTTCACTAATATGTCCAAGGTAGACAGTACATTGTTAGGTCTTTTATATTCATTCTGGCAACCTCTACCTTTCAACTGGAGTATTTGCTAAATTTATATTTAATATAATTATTCATGTGGACAAATTTAGGTCTACCATTATACTATTTGTTTTCTGTTTGTCCCCTCCTCCCCACCTGCCCCTGATCTTTTTTGCTCTTCTGTTCTTCCTTTCCTAATTTCTTTTGTGTTAATTGGATATGTTTGAGAATTCCACTTCAATTTATTTATTGGCTTTTTTATTCCTTTTGCTTTTTAGGAGGTACCAGGAATTGAACCAGGTCTTTGTACATGGGAAAGAGATGCTCAAGCCACTGAGATACACCCATTCCCTATTTATTGGCTATTTAGCCATACCTCTTCAAGTTAGTTTTTAGTGGTTGTTCCAGAGATTAAAATATCCATCCTTAATTTTTTGCTGTCCTAGATTTACTATTAAACCACTTATAAAATATAAGAAATTTGCAACTATTCAGACCCATTTACTCTCCCTCAATCCCTTTATAATGTCTACATATGATATAAATCCTACAAAACAATGTTTAATTTTGCTTTAGATGTTTTCTCTTTTTTTTTTTTTTTTTCGTTTTTTAAAGATTTATTTTTATTTATTTATTCCTCTCCGCCCTTGGGCTCACTGTCTGCTCTCTGTGTCCATTCGCTGTGAGTTCTTCTGTACGTGATGGACTCCCTTTGTTGTGTCATCTTGCTGTGCCAGCTCTCTGCGGTGTGGGGGCTGTCAGCAATCCAAGGCGCAGGTCAGCTTTCTTTCACCAGGAGGCCCTGAGAATCAAACCCAGGGCCTCCCCTATGGTAGACGGGAGCCCAACTCACTTGAGCCACTCTGCTTCCCTAGACATTATCTTAATACGTATTATTTTTAAGAAATGTAAAGAAAAAAAAATAGTCTTCTGTATTTACTATTCTAGTGTTCTTCTTTCATTTCTGCAGAACTGAATGCTCATCTGGTAACATTTCCCTTCAGCTTGGCAAACTTCCTTTAATATTTCTTGTAGTGATGTCAGCTGGCAATGAGTTAAGTTTTTGTTTAACTAAAAAAAATCTTTATTTTACTTTTGTTCTTGAAGAGATTTACTGGATATAGAAATCTAGGTTGATGGGGTTTTTTTCTTTCTGAAATTTACAGGTATCATTCTACTGACTTCTGATCTCTATTGTTTTTGATGGTCAGTAGGCATTTGAATCATTGTTCTCTTATATATAATGTGTCATGTTTCTCTGAATGCTTGCAATATTTTCTCTTTAATTTGTTTTTCAGCAGTTTGCCTAGAGTGAGCCTGAATGTGGTTTTCTTTGCATTTATCCTGCTTGGGGTTAACTGACCCCCTTGAAATTGAAATTTTATGTCTTTTACCAAATTTGGGAAAATATCAGCCTTTACTTATTTAAATATTTCTGCCACATTTTCTCTCTCTTCTCTTCTGGGATTCCGTTAACACGTGTGCTGTTTGATATTTTCCCATAGATCCTTGATTCGGTTCATTTTTTTCCATCTTTTTTCAAGGTGTTCTTCACATTGGAGAATTTCTATTGATCTTCTGTCAGGTTCACTGACTCTTTCTGCTGTCATCTTGAAATGCTATTAAGCCCAACAGTGATTTTTTATTTCAAATATTTAATTTTTCAGTATTAGAGTGCCTACTTGGTTCTTTAATAACATTTCTATGTCTTTATGATATTTTCTATTTGTTCATTCATTCTGAGTATATTTTCCTTTACATCCTTGTGTATAGCTATTTTAAAACTCTTGCCTGCTAATTCCAACATGTACTTCATCTTGAGGTCAGTCTTCATTGATTGCCTTTTCTTTGTATATGGGTCCCATTTTCCTATTTCTTCATGTACCTAGTAATATTTGATTGTACCCTAGACATTGTAAATGATACTTGTACATACTCTGGATTTTATGTTTCTTTAAAGAGTTGTTGTTTTTCTTTTTAAACAGGCAGTTATTTTTGCTCGACTCAAACTGCAAATTCTGTTTTCTCTACTGTGGTGGGCAGCAGCAGAAATCTTTGTCAAGTTCTTCTAGCCTTCCCTGCATAGGTATAGTTCTGGAGTCAGTGAGAGTTGGGTAGAATTTGTATAGAGTTTGAGCTCTCTACTCTTGTTCTCTCCTTTCTAGGATCGTCCCCTCTCACTTTCCAGATGCTTTATCCTTTGGTTCTGCAAGACAGACTGCCTATGTTCATCTGAATTTTAACTACCTCATAGGATACAAAATGGGGTCTGTCCCCTGGCCAAAAAGCCAAAAAAAACCAAAAAGCTGTAAAACTGGGAAACCCAGTTTCTTTTCTCTTCTTCTTCTTTTTTTTTTTTTTTTTTACAGCATGCTTTTTGTTGCTCTCCAGTGCCTTTGGGTACTTTTTGTTTTTGTTTGTTTTGCCCAGAGTTATATTGCTACCTGTGGGAGGGATGATCTGGTAGAAGCTACTCCAGTGTTAGAAGCGAGAACCACTAGCAACTTAAACCCAGTAAAGAGATAGGATAGGCTGGACAGTTGCTTCATGTGCCGCTCTGCAAGAAGTTCTAAAACATCATAGGAAAAAATAAAAAATGTGGTACTGACTAACTCAAGTTTCCATATGAGATTCCTTATATAATAGATGAAAGACGAAAAAAGAGTCTTGGCATGCCTCTGAATCAATGCACATATTTTAAAAGGCTATGTAGGAAAGCAGATGTGGCTCAAACGATTGAGCTCCCACCTACCACATGGAGGTCCAGGTTTGGACTCAGTGCCCTGGAGAAGACAAGCAAGGCAGCGAGCTGGTGAGACAATCTGGCATGGTAAGGTGATGCAACAAGGAGACACAAAGAGGAAACACAATGAGAGAGACAACAAAGCAAGGAATGGTGGTGGATCAAGGTATTGAGGGCAAATCTTCTGCATAGGGGGACCCAGGTTCAGTTCCCGGTGCCTCCTAAAAAGAAGACAAGCAGACACAGAGAGCAGACAATGAGTGCAAACAAGAAGGGGGGGGGTGGGGATAAATAAATATAAATCTTTTTTAAAAAGCTATGAATACTCCATAGTGTGGACATACCATAATTTCTCACCTTTCCTCTACTGATACAATTTCATATTAAGTTCTTCCTTTTCTTCAGATTATGTACAATTTTTGCCCTACGAATCCATGCTACAATAAATTTCTTTGTGCATATATCCTTATGCACTGGTGCTATTCTTTCTGTACAATAATTACAAAAAGTGATATTGCTGGATCAAGAAATATGTGCATTTTAAAATAGATATTATAATACTTTCCAGAGAGGCTTCAGAAATTCACATCCCACATCTATTTAGATATCTCACCAATCTTTTTCCCTTTCGCCACTCTGATGGATCAAAAAGGCTACACACATTATTGTGTTGATTTGAATTTCCTTGAATACCAGTGAGGTTCAGCATCTTTTCCTATTTCTGATGATTTGCTCTTTTTTCTGGAAGTGCCTACTGATAAGCTTTGCCATCTTGTAATTTGACTGATTTATCCTTTTTTTTAAATTGGTTTGTAGGAGTTAATGTACATTAGTAACAGTCACCCTTTACTATATATATTTAAGTATTTAGCCTATCATTTGTCTTTTGACTTTGTTTATGGTATGTTTTGCTATATAGCAAAAAGAAAAAATGTTTTAAAAAGCTAAATTTTTAAAAGCGATCTATGACTGTTATTTTTAGGTAGTGAACCTTTGGGTCTCTGGATTTTCTCATTGACTTCAGAAGGTCTTCCTTACTTTAAGATTTTATACATAATTCCTCCCCAATTTTTCTAATATTTTTATTTTTCACATTTAGACTTTTAATCCATCTGGAGTTTATTTTTGCATGTAATGTGGGGTAGAAATAAACTTTTTTCCCAGATGGATAGTCAGTTTTGTCAGCACCACTTATTAAATAAATCATCTTTCTCCCTCTAAGTGAAATGTCATATTTATTTATATTTAGTCCCCATTTGAATTTTTTCTGGTTCTACTTATATTGTTTATTCTTGTGCTACACATATGGCTTTATTATAGTAACATTATAATGAGTTTTATTATCTGGTGTATAAGATAGGAATCATGTTTAGCTGCTGTAATATAGATGCAAATAACAGAAGTTTAAACAAGAAATAAGTTTATTTCTTTCATGTAAAAGAAGTCAGGTATAGTAGGTCTAGGGTTGCCATGATAGCTCCATGCTTATCAGGAATCCAGACTCTTTCTAGCATTTTGCTCAGCCAACATTAGCTGTGATTTTTCACCCTCAAGAGCTCCTCATGTTCCAACATAGCTGCTAAGCTCCAGCAATGTATTCCTTATTCCTGGCAAGAAGTAAAAAGAGTGGGGAAGGACCAAAAGGACAAATGCCAGCTGTCTGATCTTTTTAGGAGCTTTTCTAGAAGTCTTATCTATCTGAAAGAGAGGCTGAGAAATGAAACCTTTCAGGTGCTGAATACTGAGTGTGCACCTAGTAATTCTTAGCCTCATCTAGCAAGGAAGCCCCCCCTTAATATTCTTTTTTAAAATAGTTTATTCTCAGAATTTTTAACATAAGAGATTTTATTTTTCATAGTGGTTTCAGATTTACAGAAAAATTGAGCAGGTGATGCAGAGTTCCCATATATCCCTCCCCACCTCATACACAGCTTCCCCTATTATTGACAACTTATATTATGACGGTACACTTGTTACCATTAATGAGCCAATACTGATACATTACTACTAACTAAAGTCCGTAATTTACATGAAGATTCACTCCTTGTATTGTACACTTCTCTTGGTTTTGATGAATGCATATTGTCACCTATCCACAGTTACAGTATCATACAGAGTAGTTTCACCTTACTAAAATTCTTCTTGCTTCATTTCCTTCCTTCATCCATCCGAATTCCTGGCAACCCTGTTTTTTACGTTCTATATAGTTTTGCTTTTTCCAAAATGTCATGCAGTATGTAGCCTTTTCAGATTGCCTTCTTACATTTAGCAATATGAATTTAACGATTTTTTTTGTGGCTTGATAGCTCTTTTATTGCTAAATAATATTCCTTTGTATGAATGCATCTCAGTTGTTTATCCATTCACCTGTTAGTGGTTGCTTCCAGCCTTTGGTGACTATGAATAAAGCAGCTATGAAAATTTCTGTGCAGATTTTCATGTGGACACAAATCTTCATCTCAGTTGCCGCAATACCTAGAAGCACAACTGCTGGATTGGATGTTAAGATAATGTTTAGCTTTGTATGAAATTGCCAAGCTCTCATCTAAAGTGGCTCACCATTCTGCATTCCCACCAGCAGTGAAAGAGCGTTCCTCCTGCTCCACATCTTCATCAGTATTTGTATTGTTGAGTTTATTGGATCTTAGCTATTCAAATAAGTGTGTAGTAGTATCTCATTGTTGTTTTAATCTGCAATTCTCTAATGACATATGATATTGAGCATCTTTTCATATATTTTATTTATTATCTGTGTATCTTCTTTGGTGAGGTATCCGTTTAGATCTTTTACTCAGTTTTAATTGGGTTGTTTTCTTATTGTTGAGTTTTAAGAGTTCTTTGTGCACTTAGGATCCAATTCCTTTATCGGACATGTGTCTTGCGAATATTTTTTCCTAGTCTGTGGCTTCTCTTTCATTCTCCTAACAGCATCTTTTGCAGAGCAGAACTTTTTAATTTTAATGAGATCCAGCTTTTCAATTTTATTTTTCATGGATCAAGCTTTTGGTGCTAAACCTAAAAAGATAATTGCCAAATCCAAAGTCACCTAGATTTTCTATCTTCTAGAATGTTTATAGTTTTGTATTTTACGTTTAAGTCTATGATCTATTTTGAGTTAATCTTTGTGAAAGGTGTAAAGTCTGTGTCCAGATTCATTTTTTGGCATATGAATGCCCAATTGTTCCAGTGCCATTTGTCGAAAAGACTATCCTTTCTTTTTTGAATTTCGTTTGCCTTTGTGAAAAAATCAGTTGTGTATATCTGTGTGGATCTATTTCTGTGTTCTCTATTCTGTTTCTATTGATCTATTTGTCTATTCTTTCACCAATTCCATACTGTCCTGATTATGATAGCTTTAGAGTAAGTTTTTTTAAAATATATTCAGAGTAGGTCTTTAGTTGGCTAGTGTGGCAGTTGGATATTTTTTATGAATTCCAAAAAGAAATATTATGTTTGTAAACTGGTCTGTTCCTCTGGGTGTGATACCCTTTGATTGTATTAGATTCAGCTGAGATGTCTTTGATTAAATTATGTTAAGATTAGGACTTTGATTCAACCACATCAATAGAGTGTAACAGTCCCTGCCCCCTTTGTGGGCTATATAAACTTATACTCAATGAAGGAGTCACACAGAAGTAGATACACAGAGAAGATATGCACAGGAATGAAGAGAGTTCCAGAGACATGGCATGAGAGAATATTTGATCCTAGGGTCCCAGAGAGAGATGAGCCATTCTTCTGATAGTTTGCAGCTGAAGAGACCAGAGCACTGATCAGTTAAGAAGGCCTGGAAGGAAACAAGCCCTCAAGCCTACAGCTGACATCAGAGGAAGGTGGGCCCACCGAGCCTTAAGAGAGAGAGGAAGGCTGAACTCACACAGACATCACCTACCATCTTGCTTCAACATGTGGCAACAAAGTTTGGTGAAGAAGTACCCTTGAATTGGACTATAAGTTTTTACCCCAAAATAAATACCCTTTATAAAAGCCAATGGATTGCCGGTACTTTGCATCAGCACCCCTTTGGCTGACTAATACAGCTAGTGTCAGTCCTCTAACATTGTTCTTTTTTAGTATCATGTCGGCTATTCTTGGCATTTTGCCTTTCCTGATAAACTTTGGAATCAGATTGTCAATATCTACAAAATAACTTTCTGGGGTTTTGATTGGGATTGCATTGAATCTGTAGATTAAGTTGCAAGAATTGACATCTTATCAATATTGAGTCTTCTTATCCATGAACATGGAATTTTTCTCCATTTATTTATATCTTCTTTGGTTTCTTTCAACAGAGTTTTATTATTTTCTTCACATAGATTCTGTACATATTTTATTATATTTATACCTAAGCATTTCATTTTCTGATGCTAACATTAATGGTATTGTGTTTTTAATTAAAAACACAATTGTTTATTGCTAGCATATAAGAAAGCAATCATTTTTGTATACTAACCTTGTATCCTGCAATCTTTCTATAATCACATTAGTTCCAGGAGATTTTTGTCAATTCTTTGGGATTTTCTACATAGGCAATAATGTCATCTGCAAATAGAAAATTATTTCTTTCTTCCCAATCTGTGTATCTTTTACTTCCTTTCATTTTCTTTTTGCATTAGCTAGAGGAAGGTGAGAGGGGACAGCCTTGCCTTATCCCCAGTCTTCAGGAGAGGGCATTCAGTTTCTCACCATTATGTAAGATGTTACCTGTAGATTTTCGTATATGTTCTTTAACAAGTTGAGGAAGTTCCCTACACTTCCTAGTTTCCTGAGAGTTGTTTTTTGTGTTTTTTTTTAAATCATAAAAGCATGTTGGATTTCGTCAAATGCTTTTTCTGCACCTATCGATATGATCAAATGTCGTATTCTTCTTTAGTTTGTTGATGTGATGGGTAGGTAACGCATTGATTTTTGAGTGTTGAACCAGCTTCACGTACCTGGAAAAAATCACACTTGGTCATAGTATATAATCCTTTTTATACATTGTTGCATTTAATTTGCTAATATTTGGTTGAGAACTTTTGTACCTATGTTCATGAGAGGTATTGGTCTGTAAGGTCTTTATATGGTTTTGATATTAGGGTAAGGCTGGCTTCATAGAAAAAAGTAGGAAACATTTCCTCTGCTTCTTTTTTCTGAAAGAGATTTCAGAGAATTGGTATCATTCTTCTTTAAACATTTCATAGAAGAACTCAGTGAAACCATCTGGGCCTTATGCTTTCTATATTGGATGATGTATTAGTCAGCCAAAGGGGTGCTGATACAAAATACCAGAAATTGGTTGGTTTTTATAAAGGGTATTTATTTGGGGTAGGAGCCTACGGATACCAGGCCATAAAGCATAAGTTACTTCCCTCACCAAAGTCTATTTTCACTTGTTGACGCAAGATGGCTGCCTCTAGCTGCGAGGGTGCAGGCTTCCTGGATTCCTCCCTTCCAGGGTCTTGCTTCTTTCTGGATTCAAGGTTCCTTTCTTCCCAGGACTTGCTTCTCTTTCCTCTGTGTGCTTACTTCCTGGGGCTCCAGCTTAAGTTTCAGCATCAAACTCCAACATCAGAAACCCCCAACTCTGTTCTTTGCCATGCCTTTATCTGTGAGTCCCTACCCCTTGGTGGGTGGGGACTCAATGCCTTAATCATAACTCAATCATGCCCAGGTCCAGATCAGATTACAAACATAATCCAAAATCTATTTTTGGAATTCATAACTATATCAAACTGCTACAGATGGTTATTAATTGTTGGTTTGATTTCTTTATTAGATGTAGTCTTATTCAGATGATGTATTTCTTTTTGTGTGAGTTTTGGTAGCCTGTGTTGTTCAAGGAATTGTTCCATGTATCTAAGTTGTCAAATTTACAGACATAGAGTTGTTCGTAATATTTTTTTATTATTCTTTTAATGGTATGAGATCAGTTGTAATAGCCCCTCTTTCATTTCTGATATTAGTAACATATGTCCTCTCTCTCTCTCTCTTTTGGTTAGCCTGGCAAAAAGTTTATTGAATTTATTGATCTTTTCAAAGAACTAACTTTTGGTATTGCTGATTTTCTATACCAATTTCCTCTTTTCAATTTCATTTCTTTCTGCTCAAAATTTTATTTCTTTTCTTCCACTTGCTTTAGGTTTATATTGTTCTTCTTTCCATAGTTTCCTAAAGTGGGTGTTTAGGAGAATTGTTTTAGATCTTTCTTTTTTTCTAATATATAGATTCAGTGGTAATAAATTTCCTTCCTCAGCACTGCTTTTGCTGCATCCCATAAATTTTGATAAGTTGTATTTTCCTCTTCATTTAATTCAAAATATATTTTAATTTCTCTTGAGACATCTTCTTGTGTTATTTAGAAGTGTGTTGTTTAATCTCCAAATATTTGGGGATTTTACAGTTCTGTTTCTATTACTGGTTTCAAGTTTAATTTCATTGTGGTCTGAGAGACTACTTTGTATGTCTTCCACTCTTTGAAATTTATTAACTGGTGTTTATGTCCCAGGCGTTTATTTTAATATGAATTTTTAAATCTCTTTGGTCAGTTTATTTCCTTTTTAGATAAAACAAGATTGGAAAAATATTGATATTTATTAAAGCTAGATGATAAAGGGATGATGGTTCATTTTATTATCTTCTACATTTTTGCACATGTGAAATTTTCCATAATAAAATCTTTTTAAAAATACCTACAGCAATACCACAATGACTGACACATAGTAAGGGGTCAATAATATGTGGCCATCATCATCAACAAACAAGACAGTTTGTGTCTTTGTGTCTCTTCATCTTCAACTTCCACCTTTCCAGACACTCTGTCCCATTATCATTTAAACACCCTCTAGTCTCCCTCCATCTTTCTCTTCCACTTCTCAGCTCAATCACATTTGACTTTTTGACCTGTATCTCTCTTCCCCAGGCCTCTGGGCTACTGTATCTCCCAGTTGTCTCCTCTGTGAACAGTTTTTCTCTGCCTGCTCCATATATGTCAGAGCTCCCAGGGGTCTAGCTCAGGTCCTCTCCTCTCTATATACACTGTTGTTGAATGATCTCTTTAAGCCAAGTCCATGTTCAATTACCACCCAAACGGTTGATTCCAAAATCCATAACCCCAATCCAATTCTCTCATAAACTCCAGAGGCTTATCTTTAAAAGCTGGCTAGATCCCTAAAATTCACTGTTTATAAAACTGAACTCCATAAACCCAGTTCTGATGTCCTCATCCTGGTGTTGAACACCACTGCCCACCCACCATCCACTCAATGGCCCCAAGCCAAAAGCCTGGGTCAGCCTTTCTTCCTCCCTCTCCTTCACCACCCACTCCAGTCTTGATGTTCAGTGTGTATAACTTTTTTTTAGGAGGTATTGGAGATTGAACCCAGGACTTCATACATGGAAAGCAGGAGCTCAACCACTGAGCTGCATCTGCTCCCCGAATATGCCTTTCTTGCTGCTTGGATTGCATTTCCTTCTCTCCATCCTTACGGCCCCATATCCTAATTAAGGCCACCATCTTCTCTTGTTCGTATCCCTACATCTGCTTCCTAATTAGTCTTTCTTCTCCACGAGAATGATCTTTCCAAAACACCAATCTGAATAAGTCCTTTGCCAGTTTAAATCCTTTCAGTTAGGATTTTAACTCCTAACTACCCTAAGCTATTTTCCTTCCCTTCCTCACCATCCTCTCTCCACTCCCCCACCTCCGCCATCACCACCAAGCACTCTCTACTTCAACTTATTTACAGTTCTCATGGATGGGCTGTTTCACATCACCATACCTCTACACATGTTGCTTCCTATGCTAGAATTGGTCTCCCTCCCTTCCTTCCTCAGAGTTCAGGTCAGGAAGCCCCTCTGGACATCTTTCTCAGATTATCTCCACTTCTGTTTCCTGCCCTCCTGTATGTGCCCATCTCCTTTGCTTACCCTGGCTTGCATCACTCTATGATATATTCTACTGCCCGTCTGCCCTATGAGACAGAGAGCTGCCAAGGGCCCTGACTGTGCCTTATGCACCACTGGATCTTCACTACCTGGCATGGGGCCAAACACATAGTAGGTGTTTATAAAATGTTGGCCAAGTAAATGACTAAATGCCCAAAAGCCAGGAGCAGATGGACAGAAGAGGCAGACTGCGAGAAAACAACAGGAGTGTTTGCTTGCTTTTAGTCATAGAGTAGAGCACCTGGGCAGCCCACTCTCCTTTTTGAACACTCTGAAAGACTGATATGTTAAATAAATACATAATTTTAATATAGAGTTTATATAGAGATATATTAAATAAGCACATAAGTTTAAACTAAATCAGGTATTTTCTTATACTTGATTCGCAGGTGAACAAGTAATGGTTGGGACCAAAGAATTTATGAAAAGCTGTGAGAGTGTTTTTCTGATATGGAAAGTGCAATATAATAATGAAAAATCTTAATATAAAACTAAATATGGTATAATGTGTATGTTGGTTAAAAATAACTGTAGATGAGGAAGCTGTTGTCTCCTGAAGCCCTTCCCTGAAGAGTCCCTGGAGGCTCTTCTGGGCGGGGGAAGGGGACGACGACAACCACGATGATGACGACCGGGGAAGTCGACTCTGGCTCCTCTGCTTCCCCTGCCCTAGTGGTTGGGCCTGGATCCTGACAGCCAAGGAAATATTTTTTCCCATTCAACTGAGCGAGGGGCTGTTCGTTTTGTGGGCATGTAATGTCCTCCTTATCTGGCACTTTCTGCCTTGGAATGTCATTGAAGTCCTTGCCATGATTTGCCTATCGAAAGTTACTTTTCGATTTAGATTTTCTACAAGTCTTCTCACCCCTCTCCTTCAGCCTGTCCTGTGATTTCCATTGGTTTAAGGTCACTGCCCTTTCCAAGTCTGGCCGGCCCTGCAGCAGAAGTCCCTCAACAATCAGCTCATCTGCGTCCAGCAAGGTTAATGATTGTTTTTTTTTTTTCAGTTATATGGTCTGTGACCATTTTTAATATCCCTTGTTTTCCTTTTTCGTCATTCTAGGAAATTCCCAGCCACAGAGCCAGCTTGAAAATTATACATAACATTGAACTATCTTCCTGGATTTATGATTTCCCTCTGCAAATTATTCCAGGGCCCAAGAAGCCGAGTCTTAAAGGGCCCCTTGTTCCCCTGCTTGTAGAACTCAGCTGCGACTCCCGCAGACCTCTGACACTTCCCCTTCTTGCGCTGCATCATGCCTGAGCTGCAAAGACTGCCTCTAACAGCCACGGCTCCCTGCTTCACTTGACCACAGCTTTGCCTAACAACGTCTGCTTCCTGGGTCTTGAAACAGTTCACTCTCTCTGCTTCTCAATCACTTCCCTCTTTACCTGCTTCTTTTTTCTCCTAAATCCCCTCCTACTCCCTTTCTAGCCAGGCAGGCCTTAAGGGGTTGGAAGAGAACTCAGACTCAACTTGTCCTTTTCCCCTTCATTCCACTGACAATGTCTGCACAGACTTCCCTCGCTTTCCCCCACAGTTTATTTATTTTCCAGTTTTGTTGTTGTACATTTTCATATGCATCAGGAAAGAGTAGGTAGGATGAGCCCTAGCTGCATGTTTTAGGAGGCTTTATCTTAGGAGTATAACTGGGACTGACTTAAAGACACAAGAGAAGGCTGGAAACACTCACTCCATCTTCTTTCCCGTCGAACCTGATACTGGCTCTGATCCCATAGAGGTCCACTGAGTACTGCAATATATGGCTTGTGTTAAATCCCCGTATCTGAATGTAGTAAAATCCAGGAAACTATAGGACAAAAAGGAAAAAAAATGTAATGCATACTCATTGTCAAAAAGTCAACATACAGGAAAGGTAAAAATAAAAATTAGTCACAATCTCGTTAGTCAGTAGTAGCACTGTAATGATACAATGCTTTCAGGCTTTCCTTATGCATGCATATCACAAATCCACAGTTCCTCTTCAACAATTCCGGAAGACAAACCTCTGGCGATACAAGACTGTTTTATTTGTTTTTTTAAGTTTGCAGCAAATCCATTTGGCCACGCAACCTGATACAATCTGATGTATATAGTCCTTAGTTACCCTACTTAGTGAATATTCATGTCTTTCACTGCAGAAATTTTGATGTGTTTAGTTGTAAGGTGCTGCCTTAGACATTCTGGAGATGTTACACCTTTTTAAAATCTGAAAAAAAAAATTAATCCCCAAATACATCTGACCCCCATGAGTCAGAATTTTGGACATAAATATTTAAGGAAAGTGATGATGATAATAATGCTATGTATAGCATCAACACATGGCAGGTACTGCTAAGCACTTTACAGATATTAAATACAGATACAGATCTGCAAAGTAGGTCTTATTTTTATTGCCTCCATTTTACTCATGAAGACAGGGAGTATATTGTACATACTTTTTTATCACTTGCTTTCTGCACTTAATAATAAAACGAGCATATTTCAGTTCAATAAATATTCATCTACAGCATTGTCTTTAGTGACTGTATCATATTCCTCTTGTGTGGCTGTGCTAAACTTAGCCAATCCACTTGTGTTGGACATTTAGTTTGTTTCCATACCCTCTCCTTTGGAGACATTTCTCTGAGACCCTCCTGCAGAAAGCTTGTCAGATGCCCTTCTCAAACTTTTGACTCAGAGAGGAAAGTACAGCCCTGTACTCACTGGATTCTTGGAAAGAAGCTGTGCTTTTCTACCTCTTAACCTTCTCCTCCTATATTAAAAAAAAAATTTTTTTATTCTAACAGAAATAAACTCATTCTTTGTATATCTCTGTCCAATTTCCCAGTGTTTGAGGACTGCATTTTGCCATTACTGTGGCAGAATCTAAAATGGCAAGCATTTCTCACTTCACACAAAATGGCCTTTTTTGTTACCTGCCCTTATATCTTACCTTGTCCTTTCCTCATCTTTATGTGACTTTGTTCAAGTAGATTAGCACATCGTCTCTGTGAGATCTGTGTTCCTATGGTCTGATGCTAAATACATTTTTGATGTCTTCTAAATTCTGGTTCTTTTCCCAGAGTTACTACTAAAATTGTCTCATGGCACTCATATTAGTTTTGTAGTGCTAACGTAACAAATTATCACACATTTGGTGGCTTAAAATAACAGAAAGTTATTCTCTTATAGTTCTGTAGGCCAGAAGTCTGAAATCAAAGTGTCAACAGAGTCACATTCCCTTCCAAGGCTTGAGGGGAGAGTCTGTTCCTTGCCCCTTCCAGCCCCTAGTGACTCTAGGCGTTCCTTGGTTTGTAGCTACATCACTCCAATCTCTGCCTCCAGTCTCACATGACCTTCTCCTCTCCTCCACATGTGTCCTCTGTTTATCTCCTATAAGGACACTTGCCATTGCATTCAGGTCCACCCTGACCCAGGATGATCTCATCCCAAGATCCTTAACATAATTACATCTGCAAAGATCCTTTTTCCAAATAAAGTTGCATTCATAGGTTTCTAGGATTAGGATGTGGACATATATTTTTGGGGAACCACCACAGCACAACTATTCCAAAATCTAGAGGAATTTTCTCTTCATACTTTATATAGATGGGATCATCTGCTCTCCCACTTCCCGAATCCACGATAGCCCATTTCCATTGGAGATCTTTCATTCACGTGGAGTGTGTGGTGGTTTAAATGGTTTCTTTCTTCTATTGATCCATGCAAAGGACCCCAAGCAGTTCCTTCACATATATTAAATATGCTTTCTTGAGCAAATTAAGTGTGTTACTTATGCTATAAGTAAAGGCAGTTTTCTTTACCCCAGGACTACATCTCAAAGAGGGAATTATTTCTTAAGTACCTAGAATATGTTAAGCACTAGTATATTATTTCACTTAACTTTCCTAAAATCCTGAATATTACCATCCATTTTCCCTACTTTAGAGATTAGAAAACTGACTCAGGGAGATAAAGTAACTTGTTTTAACAGTACACTGTTTCTTCTTTGCAGAAATGGTAAAACCAATCCTCAAATTCATATGGAAATGCAAGGGGCCCTGGATAGCCAAAATAATTTTGAAAAAAACAACAATGCAAATTTAGAAAGGATTCACATTTCCCAATTTCAAATTGTACTACAAGCTACAGTAATCAAAACTGTTTGGTACTGGCATAAACATAGACAAGTAGATTTATGGAACAGAACTAAAAATCCAGAAACAGATCCACACATCTCGGCCAGTTAATTTTTGACAAGGATGCTAAGTACATGCAGTGGGTGGAAAAATTGTCTCTACAATAAATGGTGCTGGGAAAACTGAATATCCACATGCAAAAGAATAAAGTTAGACTCCTACCTCATACCATATGCAAAACTCAAAATGGACCAAGGAGCTAAATATAAAAGTAAAACTATAAAATACTTAGAATATAACATAAGGGAAATTTTCCATAACCTGGGAATTAGTAGTGGATTTTTAGATATGATACCAAAAGCACAAGCAACAAAAGAAACAATAGATAAGTTTGATTTCATCAAAATTAAAAACCTTTGGGCATCCAAAGAAATTATCAAGAAAGTAAAAATACAGCCCACACAATGGAAGAAATAGTTACAAACCATATATTGTATAAAGGCTTAATATCCAGAATACATAAATAAATTTATAACCCAACAACATAAAAGACAAACAACCCACAAAAAATGGGCAAAGGACTTGAACAGGCATTTCTCCAAAGAAGATATACAATATCTTTATATGTTCATAAGCATGTGAAAAGATGTTCAACATCATTAGCCATTCAGGAAATGTAAATCAAAATCTATTACTATTTTTAATGGAAAATAGCAATTGCTGGAGAGGATACAGAGAAACTGGCACTCTTGTTCATTGTTGGTGAGATTGTGAAATGGTGCAGCTGCTGTGGAAAGCAATATGGCGGCTCCTCAAAAAGTTAAATATAGAATAACTATTTGATCCAGCAATTCCACTTCTAGGTATATACCCAAAGAAAATGAAAACAGGGTATCAAATAGATACTTGTACTGGGATTGTTTTTAGCAGCATTATTTGCAATGGCCAAGAAGTGAAAGCAATACAAGCATCCATCAAAAAATGTGTGGATAAACAAAATGTTCCTATGTGGAAGCTATAGGAAAGAATGGAGATATGAGACATGTTGCAACATGAAAAAACCTTGAAAACATTATGCTCAGTGAAATAAAAAAGGCACATAAGGACAAATATTGTATCATATCACTTATAAGAGATAACTAGATAGTAAATTTACAGAGATAAAAAAGCAAATTAGAGGTTTTGGGGGGTGGGAGAAGGTGGAAGGGGGATTGTTTAAAAAAAAAAAAAAGCACACAGTAAAAAGCAGAACCCAGCTCTATCAAACCCCACAGCTCTTGGTCTTGCCTCTATTCCAAACTGCCTTTGGCATTTTTTACAGATTGAGTATACTACAGAGATAATAAATAAGTTGGAGATCCCAGAAGCTTGATCTTGACTTCCAGTCCTTTGCTCTTACCACCATACCACACTCTCCATTCAGAAACAGAGGATGTCATATGAGCTGACAGAAAGACAATCTGATCGAGCTCAGAAAGAACCAGAACTTTTAAGTCAGAGCGCTAGTCTGATTCCAGCTCCACTTCCCAGTAACCAATGCCCCTGGACCAGTCCCCTGATACCTCTAATGCTCAGCTTCCTTATCTGCAAAGTGGTATGTTCATGGCACCCACCTCTCTGCAGTACTTCAGTACTAGAGAAGGTTTTTTAAAATAGATGGTATATTGAAGGTGTTCCACCAATGGTAGCCATGACAACTATTAATATTGCAATAAAATTAGAAAAATTGTTAATAAAATTAGATATCTTTCAAAAGTATAAAAGAAAAGATAATTCATGCTTATGGTAAAGTAACATTCTCTCCTTCCCCTTGCAAGGATTCCAGTCATGTTCCTAGAGATAGCTATTGTTACCTGTATGTTCTGTATCATTCTGCAAATTTTCTCTGCATTTGGAAGTATATATTCATTTGTTACACAAATAGGATCATACAAGTTCACAGCTTGCTCTTTTCACTTAATAATTGTCATAGGTTGGGTTTCCCAGCAATCAGACTCTGAGAACACTTACTAGGAAGTGCCCTGAGGATCAAAATCTGTAGAAAGGAGAGGGCAGAAACAGGAGTGAGCAGAGGGAGAGGTCAAGATGTACTGCAAGCCCAACAGCCATGGCCAACCTAAAAGAGAGCTCCAGAGTTAAAATGGACCATCAGAATTGTTCCAGGTTGTGTTGATCTCAAATGCCTGGGCTTTACACCCGCACCACTATCAGTGGGAAACTTGAAAAGTCTGTGATCTTGGGCAAGGCAGTTCCCTGCAGCAGAAACAAGTCCTTCTGAAGGGGTTCTGGATCTGGCAATGCATCCAAGTGCATATACTGGGGTTACAGTAAAACAGAGCTCAAAGCTGCTCATAAGTGCCACATGAGAACTCTGATGAAGAAATGGCACCCAACTGCCCAGGCTTGCTCTTGGCCTACCCATCTACCAGCCAGAGAACCAAACTTTGTAGACTCGGTGAGTCTGGCTGCATTGGGCTGTGTTACTTTTCAATTCGAGTTTTTTTCTGTCTGGGGTCACTCAGCATCACCTTGTCTTCCCCTTTTGACTGCAGAACTTCTGGTTCCTCCTTGGCTGGGATATGTGGTGAAGAGTTGGGGGAGGGGAATCGATTAATTCTCAAGGCACATTTCTCTGACAAATACTGAAAATATAAAGTGAGGTAAAGAATCCCAGCCTGCAAAAGATGAGCACAAAGTGTCATTCACACACATGACCACAGGCCCTTCCTATCTACTTCCCCTTTTGATGGTCTTTTAGTATCTTTCTTTATTCAGCACTTCTGACTTAAATCCCAATGTGAGAATTTGGGGCCATTTCCCCATGGTCTGAAAGGACAAATGCCACTGCCTGCCCAGGCTATGCCCTTGTCTTGGTCGTCCAGGCTGCTATGACAAATAACAGTCTGCAAGACTGGTTGCCTTAAGCAACAGGAATTTATTTTCTCACACTTTTGGAGGATCCAAGTGCAAAATCAGTAGGTCGTGCTTTCTCCAAAGTCCATAGCATTCTGGTGATGGCTCGTTCACATGACGATCTGTTTCCTTCCGTCTTTTCCTCTGGCTTCTAGTTCCATGTCCAAATTTCCTCTCCTGATAGACTCCAGTCATATTGGATTAAGCCCCACCCTGATTCTATTTGGCCTCATCTTAACAGAATCTTCAAAGATCCTATTTACAAATGAAGTCACATCCACCAGGGGTTAGGATTTGAACAAGTCTTTATGGGACGTATGATTCAATCCCCAATAGTCCTCAATGGCACATACTCAAGTGGTGTCCCCCCACTTTCTCTTTCCTCCCTCAAACTTAGGCACCCGGGAGGGTATAGATCAGGCTCCATCCTAGGGAGGATGACCACTTTGAAAGCAAGAGTTAGACCTTACTTGATGTTACTGGTGGGAATATAAAATGGCACAACCATTTTTAAAAACAGTCTGGCAGTTCCTTGTAAAGTTAAGCAAACAACACGAAACCCAGGTATTCCACTCCTAGGTATTTACCCAAGATCAAGGAGAACCTATATTCACATAATGACTTATACATGAATGTTCATAGTAGCTTTATTCATAATAGCAGAAGCTGGAAACAACCCAAATGTCCATCAGATAAAAATTGTGATATGTTCTTATAATAAAACACTTATCAGGAGTAAAAAAAAAAAAGGGATATTTATATAGACAAAACTTTGGGCAATCTCAAAAACATTATGATGACCAAAAGAAGAAAGAAATGGAAGAGTATGTACAGTATGATTTATTTGTATAAAACCATAAGAAAAGCAATTTATTCTATAAGACAGAAATCGGACCCATGGTTACATGGGATTAGAGGTGGGGCAGAATTGACTACAAAACACCACAAAGGAATTGATGGAAATATTCTATATCTTATCTACAGTGGTTATTACATGAGTGTATAAATTTGTCAAACACCAAAATAGTACACTTTAAATGAGTGCATAATATTGTAAGCAAATTATACTTCAATAAAATTAATTTAAATAATAAAATACATGCACAAGAATATTAAAGAAAACATGAAAAGTAAATTAAATTGGAGGGTTCTGTCTTTCTGGTTATATGAACTTACTGTAATCTAAAATTAAAAACCATGTGATAAATATTAGAAAAATCTATTCATCTGAATCATTCTATTAATAAAGGAGAATAATCCCAAGATCATCTCAATAGGTGCTAAGAAGATATTTGAGGGAAACGGACTTTGGCCCAGTGGTTAGGGCGTCCGTCTACCATATGGGAGGTCCGCGGTTCAAACCCCGGGCCTCCTTGACCCGTGTGGAGCTGGCCATGCGCAGCGCTGATGCACGCATGCCGTGCCACGCAAGGGTGTCCCCCGCGTGGGGGAGCCCCACGCGGAAGGAGTGCGCCCGTGAGGAAAGCCGCCCAGCGTGAAAAGAAAGAGCAGCCTGCCCAGGAATGGCGCCGCCCACACTTCCCGTGCCGCTGACGACAACAGAAGCGGACAAAGAAACAAGCTGCAGCAAATAGACACCAAGAACAGACAACCAGGGGAGGAGGGGGGAATTAAATAAATAAATAAATCTTTAAAAAAAAAAAAAGAAGATATTTGATAAAAGCTAAGACTCACATTCTGGGAACAAAAATTAATAGAAACTAGGAAGATAGGAAAAATTCCTTAACCTCATCAGGTTTGTCTACCAGAAACCAAGAGCAAGCATTACATGTAGTACTGAAATGAGCATTCCTATTGTAAGTGCTTGCTAACATTTATGATTCAACACTATGCTGGAGGATCATTCTAGAGTTACCGTTGGGTCTCAAAAGGAAAGATACTGTCTCCTACATGTAAGGAAAGAATGGGGAAGGGAATCGTTTTTGGTTATTATAATGACTGGGGATGTGAAACTGGTGTTCACTGGGTAGGAAGACCCAAGGATACTAGATATTTGCAATGCAGGGGACAGTTCCACAAATAAAAGAGTTGTCCCACATTCCACACAACTAAATAATGTCCTACTTTGTTTTACATATAAACACAAGGCATTTTTTACAAGTATTTAATATACACTGAAGTTTTCCTGGAATTAAACTATGGCACAATTCGAGAGAATATTGTACTTTGTTTTCTCTAAAATATCAAGTAGTTATTAGTATTTCTAAGAAGATTTAGAAAAATCTTGTTACTTGTAGCACCATTATAGGTATTTGAATAACCTACACTCTTTTATCAGTCTAAATTTGTAGCTGTCACATTCCCAGTAGTGATGTATATAAATACAAACATCTGATAAATTCATTATGACGATTATTTGTGTATATTTATGTCCATAACATTCGCATATTGAAATAATATTATCTTGCTATAAAATACTTTAACTTAACTTCTCTTTATATTATATCATGACAAAATTTATTGGTTAGAAATTATGTGATTAAGTGGTTTATTTTACTTATATGAATTTCATTTTGGATTAGGAAATGTAGTATTACTTAATTTTGGATATAAATTGGGTAGACTTGAGAACTATTGTTCTAGTAGAGCAAGCAAAGTAACTGAGGTAAAATATAGGAAAGGGAAAATAGAACTGTCATTATTTGCAAGAGACATAGTTGTATTCTTAGAAAAGTTGAGTCAAATAGATATTAGAATTGGCAAGAAAGATTGCTATCATAGCAGTTTTGGACAAATGTAAAAGATATGGTTGATGGTGATATGTTAACATGCAATTACTTTATTTTTTCTCAATAAATATCAACTTTGTTTTGTAAACCCCACTCCCCATCTGTACCCTATGCTAGCAGGGATGAGGTGGAGGGTGGTAGTAAAGATTAAATGGTGCCCATAAATTTCCCTTCTGCTAAATTTAGTGATTTCACTCAGTATATGGTTTATGGTTACTGACCCAGAGAGGTATGGAGAAGAGCTGGGAGAGTGGAGAAGAACAAGGTCCACATTCTTGCTCTTACCCTCTCTCCTCTCTGTTCACTGGGCCAAAGTTCTCAGCAGATGGGACCAGACCACAGTATTGACTCTGAAAATATTGGCCTGCAGGGGAGACCGTGCTTTGGTTCATGATCGTTTCTTTGTGGGTTCTTTCCTATTTTTGATAAAGGAAAAAGAAGGAGAGGTGTTGGAGGTGGGAGAGAAAGAAAGAAATATTTGAAAAGAAAGAAGAAAAAAGGGACATAATGATACACTCCCAAATATTAAAATACTTGGCCCACTTGAGGGGCAGGAGACATTGGGAAGCATTACAGATGACTTTTACTTTACATAAGTCCTTACTTTAAAATCTCAACAATATGATTCAGCAATTCTACTCCTAGGTATAAACCCGAGAGAAGTAAAAATATATGTCCACACAAAAACTTGCACACAAGTGCTCATAGCAGCACTATTCCTAATAGCCAAAAGATGGAAACAACCCAAACTCTACCCACTGATAAATGAACAAATAAAATGTGACATATCCTTAAAATGGACTATTATTCAACCATAAAGAGGAGTGAGGTACTGATAAATATTACAACATGGATGAACCTCGAAAGCATTATGTTAAGTGAAAGAAGCCAGACACAAAAGGCCACATAATATATTATTCCATTTACATGAAATATCCAGAAGAGGCAAATCTATACAGACAGAAAGATTAGATGGTTGACTAGGGCTAGGGGAGGCTGAGGAGGTTAGGGGGTGATGTCTAAGGAATGTGAGGTTTCTGTTTGTGATAATGAAAATATTCTAAAACTGACTACGGTAATGGTGCTCTAATCTGTGAAAATACTGAAAACCTCTGAATGGTACACTTTGATGGGTGAATTTTACGGTATACAAATCACATCTCTATAAAATTGCTAAAAAAATCTTCACAAAAATCCAGTATTACTTTTATACTAAGAAAAAAATAATGGTATTTGTTTATTATAAGGTATGTATTATCATATGTTTTTGTTATACACTAAAGGTTTGCCCTAAAAAAGTACTACAATATTACAAAGTGCCTTGAGTCCCCTGGAAAATTACTCCTATAAGTAAGTGGGTTATATATCAAAAGTGGGAGGGAATACAATGTAGTGCTGCAAAGAAAGAGAGAAAGAAAAAGGAAGGAAGGGAGAGAGAGAGAGGGAGGAAGGAAAAAAAGACATACAGCATAGAACAAAATGGAGAATCCAGAAATATAAATATAAACTCATTATGTGATATGATAAGTTTTTTAAACCTATGGGGTAAGGACACTTTTGTTAATGAATGGTGTTGGAATAATTAGATAGTAGCCTATGGTGTTGGAATAATTAGATAGTAGCCTATGGAGGAAATAAAATTAGACCCGTATCTTACAACATACTGCAAAAAAGAAACCCCAGATGGATTCAAGTATTAATATAAAAATTATCTTAAGTAAAATTGGCAAGAAATGAAAAGGGAGTATTTACCAGATCTGTGGAGGATTAGTAACTTTCTCAACTCTAAAAGCAGTAGGAAAGTATCTCTAAAGCCAGACACTAAAATACATAAAATTTTTCATTTCTACACTTGAATGATGAAACAAAATTAAGATAGACATCAGATTTTAAAATATTTATAATAAATAACTATACTGTGAAAAGATCTCATTCTAGCTATTTAAGAAAAAAAGAACAAAAAGAAGAAAAGAAAAGAACCCAGTGGCTAAATGGACAAAGGAAATGAACAATTTAAAGTAGGGGAATTATTAGTAAACAAACCTATATCAAAATGCTCATAATTGCTGGTAATCAAAGAATGCAAATTAAAGCAACTGCATTCTGAATGCTGGCATGCATTAACCTGCATAGTTGCCTTGAATTCTGGGCCTTACTCGCTTCAGCAATTAGATCTGGTTTCCTCTTCCCTCATCTTCACAGAGCTAAATTAGTGCTCAAATACAATAACTTCATGATGTACACAAAGTTGAAATTATCTCCCAGTACTTCTTTTTTTTCCTCACATACATGCTGCATTTTTTTCCTTGGAAAAAAGTTTATTGAACATGATTTTTGTAAAAATACACGGCCTCCAATTCATTTTTAAGTAAGCAACTTATACATCCATGAAGCATACGTGTATTCGTTTTTAATAATGTATTTTTAAAAGATACTTAGATTACAGAAATGTTACACCACGAAAACAGGGAATCCCATATGCCCCACTCCCCACACGTCCCACACTCTCCTACATAAACAACATCCTTCATTAGCATGGCACATTCATTCACTGCAATTGACAAACACATCCTGAGGCATTGCCATTGAGCATGGACTATAGTTCACATTGTAGTTTACACTCAATCCACACAATTCTGCTTGTTATGGGAAGATGTAAAATGGCCAATATATTAGCTTTTTAACCCACGAGCTACCAGATGTCTCCTGATTGCTTCAGACGCCTCTCAGCAGGCTCATTCAGCGACTCTGACAGGAGAGACTTCTCCCAAGCTTATCAGCTTTCCCTGACTCCCAACCCTTGCCTTGCATTCTTCCAAAGATGCCTGACATTGCTGCTGCTCAACATTGCTCCATGAACCATTTCTCCTTCTTCTCTGTAGCCCCACGACTTTGCCTCTCACAACATGAGTAGCTCCCTCTCATGCTGACCCCTCAAGTCTCTTGCCACGTATTCCCTCTCTCTTACAGATTCTCTTCTCTTTGACAAAGAAATGTGTTAAATGTTTAAACATTGATGCTGTTAAATTAGCCAAAAAGCAAAATGAATTTAACTATAACATTTAATGTTAGTGTACTGGTACTATCTCCTACTACTAATGGAAATGAAAATTGATACGCAGGCCATAACATTGAGCATTCTTTTTGATTCCTGAACCAACTCTTCAAAACTTTTTCAAAAGGATTATATATAAATCCACACACATGTAGCATGAAGATATAACAATATTCATTATTATATTTATAATAGCAAAAAAAGATGACACTGTCTAACTGTGCATCAACAGGGATATAGTTAGAGAAGTAGATAAGGTTCAAGTGATTGGGCGCCCGTCCACCATATAGGAGGTCCAGGGTTCAATACCTGGGGCCTCTGGTAAAGACAAGCTGGCCTGAGTGGAGTGCTGGCCCATGCAGGTGGCTGGCACAGGGATGTAGTTAAATGAATGGTGATCCTGACCCCTTGCAATGATTGGTCGGAATAAGGATGGACACCTGATCCAATCCATCAACTGGCCAGTGACCTATAATTTGTGTTGCCTGGCTAAAACAGACAAACAGTACAAACCTATTAGAGACACTCACTCTTAAATTAAGAACACTTGTTGCCAACTGAGTTTTGGTCCCAGAGCTGGGGTATCATCCAGACTGGTGGGTCCCAAAATATAATGTGCATAACAATTATTGGGAAGGTTGTTATTGCTGGGCCACACTCTCTAACCCCCAGAAGTTTCTGTTTCTGGTCTGGGGCAGGGCCCAAGAGTTTGCATTTCTAGCAAGTTCCCAGGTGATTCTGATGCTGCCACCCCAGGAACCACATGGGAAAACCACTGATCAAAACATTGGCTAGGGACAACTATTTCTGAACCCTGGGCAAGCAGCAGATGTGCAGAAAGCAGAAGGATAGAGAACCTCAGAGGGAAGCAGACATCATCATGGTTCCTGACTACTTTCCATTTCCCATGAGCCTAACTGTACCTGGGTTCCTGATTTCAGATTCTGTGTGACCCTTTCTCCATCCTTAAACGAAACTCCCCTTTGTTTGACTTAACTTGAGCAAGTCTTTCCTCCTTGAAGTCTAGGACAATTGAAAGAATTTTATGGCCTCCAATGGAAACAAAGTAAATTACCCCCAACTCCATTCCAGTCCACCCCCTGGGTAACTAAGATTAACAGGTTGGTGTACATATATATATATTTACATCTTTCTCCAAGCTTCATATATAATACATACATGCAAGAATTTTACTATTTCTTTTACAAAAGTTAAATCGTTCTAAGTTAGGATTCAGATTCTGCTCTTGTACTAGACCAACATACAGGTGGTTTAAACAAGATGAAAGTTCCCTCCTCTCTCTCATAGCATTCCTGAGGGTGGGTGGCCCAGGACTGGTAAAGTGGTTCTTCCCTCTGAGGTTACCTCAGGATCCAAGCTCCTTCCATCTTTCAGCTCCACCATCCCTTGGGGTTTGCCTCAATCCAGTTCTCCAGGGTAGTTCACATCACATCTGTATTCCAGTTCGAGAGACAGGGGGAGGCGGATGGGGGACATCCCTTTCCTTCCAGAACAAATCTCAAAGGTGCACAGGTCACTTCTATTCATTTCTTTTGGGCCATAATTTGGAACCATGTACACAACTAACTGCAAGAGAGACTTGGAAATGGAGTCTTTACCTGGCCAGTTATGTGCTTGGTTAAAATGCAGAAGTTCTATGACCAAAGGACAAGGGGAAGAATGGATCTTGAGGAACATTTGGCAGTATCTGCCACAGAGATTATACCTAATATTCTGCAACTTCCTTATTTTATAATGTCCCTCTGTGTCAATAAAGATAAAGCCAATTCTATTTAATAGTTACCTAATAACTCATTATAGAGTTATGTCATAATGTATTCAACCATTTCTGTACTATGGACTCTCAGGATAAGTCCATCTTTTTGTCTCTATAAATTTTCTTCAATAAACATGCCTGTTCACAAATTTTTTGCTTCTTAGAGCTTTCATTTCTGGAGGATGAATTCCCCCAAAATGAGTCAAAGAATATGTGTATTGTTTATTATTATAGATAGTGCCAAATTACTTCCCTCTAAGGCTATAGTAATAAGTTATACATTCACCAGCAATGATTGAGAGTTCCCATTTCCTCACATTATCATTAGCGCTCTTAGTTTTTGCCCATCTGAATGAGCAAGAAATTCTACCTCGTTGCTACTTCAATTTTAATTTCTCTGGGTTCAAGTGAGGTTGGGGGTCTTGGCATGCCTTCGTTAATGAGTTTTCAATTTCTCTTCTGTGTATTGCTGCTTCATCTCTGCATCAGTCAGGATGCTGGTAGGAAACAGAATTCACCCCAGATGATTCAAATGAGGGGATTGTAATGAAGGAACTACTTCCAGTGCTGTGAGCAGGTCGAAGGGGAGCAAATAAGATGAAAAGCTAATGAGGCACCAACACTAGAAACAGTGGGAAGTTGTTACTGCCTCCAAGGCTGAGGGGACAAGACAAGGAACTAGCATTACCCAGTGAGCCCAGGGAGAACTGAAACCATGGAGGAAATGCGTCCCCCATAGGAGCCATTTCAGTGGAAGCACTTCGCTCTCAAGGACCTATCACCAAACGGGGGAACTATCCCAGCTTTTCCCTCCTTCGGCCCTCCAATCTCCTGTTGGTGATTCTTTTTGGCCAAAGTGAATGGGGAAGCCAGCTAATATGTATCACAGGTGATACAGTCCATAGGGGTCCACCTCCTAGGACACAGATGCAGGAAGAGGAGGGAGGGGACTAGATCTGGGGAACAAACAGAATAACCAGCACAGTGTCAGTTACCCTTTTACTGTTAGGTGTGTGCCTTTGCCCTATCAATTTGCAAAAATGCCCCGAACACTGGGGATATTAACCCTCTGTCTCTAATAACATGCGCCAATTATTTCCCCAGTCCATCACCATCCACTGACACTGCATATAGTTTATTATTCCATTTAATATTTTATGTTAAATAGTCATGAATATTTTATAGTTTTGGATTTCCTGCCTAGCTCAATATAGTCTCCATCTTCACCCCAAGGTGTTACAAATAGTCTCCTAAATTTTCTTCTAGTAGTTTCTTCAACTTTTGCATCTTTTGCCCATTTGGAATTTATTTTTGTACAGTGTATGAAGTAAGGAATCTAGCTTTGTTTTCTTCCAAGTGAAGAAAGCCATGTAAACTGTATTTTCGCCAATGAAATAAATTACCAACTTTATCATAGAAGTTTGGAAAATATATTTAGATTTACTTCTAAGCTTGCTGCACCACTAAATCACAGATTTGAGAAGAGTGTACTGGGGGAAAGTGGATAAAATTATTTAAAAGTCTGTATGAAAAATCAAAGACTGAAATGTAAAAAAATGGCCAAAATTCATGATAAATTAAAGAATAATAATCAGAGACTTGACACGCTAGATGTTAAAATTTTCCATAAAGCTGTTCTAACCAAAACAGTATGGTATTTACCCAAAAACAGATGAATAAATGAATACAAATTAAATTCTAAAATTTTCTTCAGTCATATTCCACTACTCCAATGTAAGACCTAACTTTAGTTCTTTATTTTATCTTCCAGTCTTTATCTGTATAGACTCCTGGATATCCCAAGAGTACCAGCTTTCTGGGGACTTTTTTTTTTTTCCTTCCTCTCTCTCCCTAACTCCTTCCTGTACTTCTGCCTCGCTGGTTGTTCTTAGAACATTTTTGTGGATGATTTCTTCTCCTGAAGTCTTCAGCCTCCCATCCTATTGCCCACTTTTCTTTCTCTGATTTTACCCTCCAACCTCATAAGTTTCTCCCCATTTCTACCACATTCCCTTTTGCTTATCCCAGGAATTTTTAAAGTCTTCTTTATTTGGAGAACAATGCTGTACTATGTGTCTCACTCTATCAAAGTTGAGCCCTAAGCTCTAGATTGGTATAACCATAAGGGTCTATTAAAGTGTTTGATACAGCAACGATAGCTCACTCTTGGGATTTCTGCCTCCAGCTTTTTAAATGAACAACTTTTCCCTCCCTTCCCCACATAATTCTCATATAGTTTTAATCACAGTGTCTATACATACAGATTTGTGTTCTACTTTCTTTCATTTGGTGTTATGTCATCAAATGTATATAAATATAAATTTGTGTTCTGCTCTTTTTTATTCGATATTGTTTTGTAAATAGTTTCCCCCGCCCCCCAAGAGTTTATCTCTAAAGACTATAATTCTGTCACGTAGAGATAACATAATTGACTTAATCATTTGCTAGGGTTGAACCTATAAGACAATTCCACTTTCATGCTGGAGAAAACTGTTATGAAAGATTTTTAAACAAGTAGAATTCTCTCTCTTTCACATTATTTTTTATGAAAAGTAAACCCCCAGGAATGGGCAGCATGGGGGAAGAAAAGGTTAGATTTTAATTTTGACATATATTGTTAAATTTTACACAGTATGATTCTACCAATTTACAATGCTGCCAGTAATGAATAATCCTCCATTGCCCCACTTGTGTTGGATTTTGCCATTTGAAAAAGTGTTCTGAATTTTTGATGCAAAATTGTACCTTACTATTATTTCCATTTTCATGTCCTTGATTATCAGCAGTACTGAAAAGTTTACTACGAATTTAAAATTTGCCTTTTCTATATATTGTCTTTGTCTTGTCCATTCATCATTGGATTCTTGATGTTCTTATTCACACATTGTGTAAAGGGTAGATATTAATCCTTTATTTTATCTCTGCAACTATTTCTTCCAAACTCTTCCTTCTTTACGGGTTTTACATATAGATAATACTAATTTTTACCATGTCCTAGTTGTTTATCTTTTCCATTTTTATTTAATTATTTTATGTTGGAAGGTAATGGGAATGTATGAATTCAAATTCCACCACTCTGCTACTCTGGTGGTTTTGAGCAAATTACGTAGCCTCTATAAGCCTTCTTCCCTATCTGTAAGGTCCTGATATCATTGGTAATGGCACTGAGCTCACAGGGTCATGTAAGGATTAAATGAGATAATGCATGGACAGAACCCGCTGCATAGCATTTGATAAAGGTAGCACTTCATTGTAATTATTCTTTTATTCCTTTAATAATTAAAAAAATGAGTTTTACCATAGCTATAATAAATGACCAACATTATTTTTACTAGCAGCTTTATTTTTAATCTCACTAATCCACATGTAGTTTATTTTGATGTATGTATGATGAGTGAATCTGAAGACAGAGAGGGGGTTGGAGCCCATGCACCAGGCTGAATTCATCGGGGATTCTCGTGGGAGCAGTCAAGGGGAGAGGAGCTTGTAAATTAAGCTAGAGAGGTGGCTGTCCAAACAAACACCTGCCAATAAAAAGGAATCAAATAGCAGGTGAGGAGCCACAAATGGTAATACATCTATAAACCTAAGTGGACAATAACCAGTAGTGTGAGGGACAAAATGAGAAAGAGCGGTGTCAACACAGAGCAAGCTGAAACCAACAGCAGCAGTCAGATGTGCCAATATTTAGTCAGTATGCTCCAGAATGGCCATTCAGTGAGACCCTGAAGCATGTGGATTCTGCTAGAACGTGCACTTCTGCAGTGGGAATCAGCTCGATGCAGGAGGAGAATTATAACTATCATCAGGAAAGCAAGAGCCTCCAGTTCAGCTGCTACACTGATTGCATGAGCCCTTTGGCTATATTTTAGGAATATTGAAAATAAGCGCCCACAGCCAGTCTTCTGCCCCGGCTTCCAGCTCATAGTCAGGTGGCTCTGTCTTCTGGACCCACCTGGAAAGCAGCCCCACTGGCTCAGAGCCCTCTGCCATTCACCCCGTTTCAGCACCCACCAGGCCAGCTCTGGTTGAAGCAATGCCAGCACTTCTGCTTTATTATATCTATTCATTTTAAATATCCATTGTGGCAGCCTCCAGACTTTCTGGGCAATCCAAGTTATCTCCTCATATGCAAACTACTATTTTTATTAGGGTTCTGGTTACAGATTGACATAGATTTGGCGTGATCTGCTTCTAACCCTAATTTCCCCGTAAATCCTATTATTCTTACTGCTGAATTTTGCAGAACACAAGATTTTTCAAGAATGCACATGTGTTGCTCCCCATTTTTGCGCTGCCTCACATCCTCTAGCTCATACCTTTCAATCCCAGTTGTTGTTTTGGGAAACAATTCCACACAGGCTTTGGCCCATCTCGTGTGGCCCTGCCTCTCTGTAAGTGTGCACTGCGCATCTCTCCCTGACGCCGCAGGGCTTTTCTGATGTAGTGGTGTGGGATTCCGTTGACTCTCGCTTATGTGCAACCCAGAAATGCAAGGGTATTGTGATCCTTTGGGGCAACCTTTGCCATGAATAAATCCCTCTCCTTCCTTGGGTAGCCAATTCTGAGGCCCAGGGGCTCCTCAGAAGTTCCTGTGGCATCCATGCCCAATTGCCCATAGCAGTGGCCAATGTTATTGGCTTGGCTTTCCCTTCTTTCCTGGTCAGCCTCTTTAGTCCCTATCTCAGCACCTGCTTCTAGAGCTCACCTAGCACAGAAAATCACCTGCATACATGTCCTTGTATCAGGTTTTTCTTTCCAGGGGAACTAAGATGGCACATGCTCCAGCAAAGTTAAAACATTTTCACTGACTTACTGTAGCTTACTGTCCAATCTTCCCAAATGACTTTTGTCATCCCCTTTCCCAGGACCCCCGGAACCTCCTCCCAGTGATGCCCCAGCAAAGTGAGTCATGCCTGGCATAGTAGGCATGCCTGCACTCTGCTCCAGCATTTCAGCAGCATCTGTTCTGACTGATTGGCACATTTGCCAAACCAGTGATAAATATTTAGACACCACCCAACAGTGAGACAGGTAGAGAGGTGCCTGGTCAAGTCCCTATCTTCCTTTTAAATTGTGGCTTATGTGACACATTCCTAGAGAACAGGGGACAATTTTAAGAGGCAAGGGTAAAGGACTAGGTAATTTGGACCGCAAATCCACTGGGGATGACCCCAAAAAGCTGGACAAAAACTAAAAGTAATAAGAGAACAAGAAAAGAAAGAAAGAGTTAAGGGGCCAAGATTTGAGAGAAGACAAAAATTCCCAGTGTTTGAGGCCACTTCCCCTGGGGGAAACTGTCAGTTTTGAAAGAGGCATCTTAAGAGACTGAGAAGTGGAGCCATATCCAAAAACGACAATATTGGGGGCTAGGGGGATAAAATTTTGGAGGCTAAGGCAAGCAACAGGTTAGGGGACCCTGGTTAATTCTCCCCTCCTAATTTGAGGTTGAGACTTCAAGAGTTTACCCAAAAAGTAAGGGTGAATCAGAGATAGGCCAGTCCTGGTAGTAGCAGAAGCCCAGCTGGGAATTATCTCAATCAGTGAAATCTGATGAGGTCAATTCAGTATTGCTGCTGCCCCCAGCCACTGCATCTCCAGGGGCAAATAGTTTAGTCCTGAAGATATTTCTATATTATTTCAGGTACAAGGTCCATTATTCAATAAATAACCAAGCTCAGGAGGAGACAAGGCAAAGCAAATGAAAAACAAACAGAAACAGGCCCGTGGGCAATCAAGATACTGGAGCTTTCACATCTGGTTATTTAAATACTTATGCTTAATATGGTTGAAGAGACAAAAGGCAAGATTCATAATTTTGACTGCATACTTCAATCTCTAAAGAAAGAACTAATAGGAACTCTATCTCAAAAGTATAACCAAAAATTAAAAACACAGTGTGTGTACTTAACAATTCAATAGACTCAGCTGGACTGAGCAGTGGAGAATGGGTCAAAAGAAAATATCCAGGATGAAACACAGAGAGACAGAAGTTCTCTGCCCACCCCACCCCACAAAGAATGATATAAAATGTGTGTTGTAATCTCCAGCTTTGGTTTTACTAAGCTTCTTTTGGACTTCTTTTATAGAAGAGGAAATTGGGATTAACATGATCTAGATTAAATACTTGCCCAAAGGAAAAAGAGTACCAGTTTTCAGACAGGCACCTGTGTACACTGTTTCATTTAATTGCCCCCAAAATTCTAAGCAATAGGAGCGATCATCCCATTTTATAGGATAGATACTAAAGTCAAGTCAACACAGGTGAATCTAATTCCAAGCCTATGTTTTTTCTACTACACCAGACTGTTCCTCAAACCTTATTCATTCATTCAGTCATTCAATGAATAATTATCGTGTACCTATTATACATCAAGACTATCCTAGGAGTTAGTGGTACAGTGGTGAATGAAGCAGACACGATACCTGCCTTGAAAGAGCTTGCTTTCTAGGGGTGGAGGACACTTAATGAACAAACAAAATGTTAGGCATTGATAAGTGCTTTGAGAAGAAATAAAGAAAGGTAAGGAGGGAGAGAGATTGATGGGGGATCTTGAGTGCTATTTCATATGGAATGGCAGGAAATGCATCCACGATAAGGTGACACTTGAGCAGAAACCTGAAGGAAATGAAGGTGTAAATCTTGGGATATCTTAGGGAAAAGCATCTGGAAGCAGAGGGACTGTAAATGCAAAGGCCCTGGAAAAGGAACATGCTTGAAGTGTTTGAGGAATGTGAGGAAGTAAAATGTGGTCAGACGTGGGAGAGAGGGTAGAATTGGAAGGAAATAAAGTGAGAGAGGTGGGGGCAGGCAGGGAAACAGATTATATAAAGTCTTGCAGACCATATTATTAGTTTCCTATTGTCACTATAACAAATTGCCTTAGACTTAGTGACTTAAAACAATACAAATTCACTATCTTACAGTTCTGGAGGCCAGAAGTCTAAAATGGGTCTCACTAAACTAAAATCAAGGTGTTGGCAAGTCTGCATTCCTTCTGGAGGCTCTAAGGGAGAATCCACTTCCTTGTCTTTTCCAGCTTCTAGAGGCTGCCTACATTTGTTGGTTCATGGACCTTTTTTCCTCCAAAGCCAGCAGCATAACATCCTCAAATTCCTTCCTGACTCTGCCTCTCCTGTCTCCCTCTTTCACCTGTGAAGACCCTTGACGACAGTGGACCCATCCTGATAATCCAGGTGCTTAAATTTCCTAACTGCTAAAACAAATACCACAGGGATTTCTTGGTTCATGGTTTCAGAGGCTAGAAGACTGGCTTCCTCCCAGGGTTGGAATCTTCTGGCTAGCTAGCAATCTTTGGCGTTCCTGGGTTTTTCTGTTACATGGCAGCATCTTTCCCTTTCTCTTCCGGGTTCCTTTCACTTCCAGCTTCTGGCTGCTCCTTGTTGCTTCTTTCCCCATCTGACTTTCACCCTTATAAAGGAGTCCAAAATAAATAAATAAATAAAGGAGTCCAGTTATGCAGATTAAAGCCCAACCCGATTGCATTGGGCCATACCTAAGGAAGTAACACCTTGAAGAGATCTTATTTACAATGGGTCCACACCACCAGAAAGCAGACCAAGATCAAGAACATGTCCAAACTGGGGTACACAATTCAATCTACAAGGTCAGGATAATCTCGTCTCAGAATCCTTAACTTAATCATATCTGCACAGTATCTATGCCATATAAGGTAACATATTCACAGGTTTCAGGGATTCATATAAGGACATCTTCGGATGTCCTAATATCCCAATGAAATTACTATATGCACCTGCTACCAAGAGCACAAGGGGCTTATTGGCACTACTAAAGACATTTCCCCATCTGTATTATGGCTCCTAGTCCAGGACACTGGAGTCCATTAAAGACTGGGCCAATCCTATTGGTGACGTCCATTCTCTCCCAGTTAAACTTATTGTGGTTCCAAAACCGGGTTGCTTAATGCCCATACCCCAGGCAGCCATACGGCCACTGTATCAGATATATATTGCTGCATAACAAAGTGCCCCAAAACTTAATGGCTTCAAATAACAACACTTGTATTGCTTGTGTCCTTGTGAGTCAGCAATTTAGGCAGGACTCAGTGGGTCCAAGTTGGCTCTACTCTGCCTGGTAAGTGTTGGGCCCATTCATGTGGGCTGAACTTCAAGATCAAAGACCTCTTGTTATATAAGTTGGGCACCTTGATTCTTTGCATGAGGCCTCTTTCTCCAGTAGGATTTCCTGAGCCTCTTTACATAGTGACTGGGTTCCCTGAGCAAAAACAAAAGCAAAAGCTACAGGGTCTCTTAGCACCTGTGCTCAGGAATTCTGGAACATTATTTCTGCTGCATCTATGGGTCGAAGCAAGTCATAAGCCCTGGCTAGATTCAAGGGTCAGGGAAATAGACTCTACCTCTTGAAGACGGGATCAGCAAAGTTAGTTGCCAAAGGTTATGTTCATAGAGAGGTATGGCTTATTAGAGACCATTATTAGCATTCTACCCCAGTCACCATCCAAGATTCAGAGTCACCTCCTCTATCCGTGTCTGGGAATATCACTCTCTACAGGGTGGATCTTTATTTCTTTCCCACTTTGAGTGATCTGAACCTGCCAACCCTGTAAACCTGCCAAGCCCTTCCAAAGACCTAGATGAGAGTCCTTCCCCTAAAACATACACATGCACATGCCCCAAGCCCTCTTAACTTCCTCCCATAAAAAGGGCCCAGAATAGAAGAATGGAAAGTCTCCAACCTCTCCTTTGGCAGGGCAAAAGGAGGGAGGGGAAAGCTGATTTAAAAAAAAGAAAAGGCTGCAAGGTAGCTTAATTTTCACCATTATTTATAATAACTAACATATTTTAAAACTATGGCCAGATACTGTGCCAAGAGAATATAAAGCTACCTTTGCAGATGATTCATCCTTACACAACTTCATTGTGTAATTGTGTAAGCACTATTGTTAAGTCCATTTTACAGTTGAGGAAACTAGGGTTCAGAGAGAAAAAGTGATTTGCCAAAAATCACACAGCTGGTAAGTTGTAAAACAAGAATTCCAATCTAGGTAACACTGAGTTTAGAGCCAGCTGCCTCCTACAGAAGCATGGCTGATAAAGGCTATTCACTTTTCTTCAGAAGGACAGCCCTTTATTATAAGATTATGTGTGTGTGTGTCTTTACTATTTTTGTTGTTAAAGAATCCTTTTAAAAAATAAAATGATCATGTAGTGCATATTAATTTCTTATTAATCCCTACTTGGCAAAATTTAAATGGATACATTTATGAGTTTCCCAATTTTAAAAAATGTATCACTTTTAATATAATTTTTTGCAACATCCTAAAGTGTGAGAATTAGTGAGCTAGATTTTAGAACACAAAGAATGCAGAGAACATAAAGGTATAAGCAAGCCACATGCACACACATAAGCACACCCCAGTGTCAAGGTCTAAGGAGGGAGCATCCCACTGGAAAGTAAAGATCTTGGTAGTGATCTCACTTCCACCTTCTGAGCTCATGCTGAATGTGAAGAGAAGGAGAGGAAAGCCAAGACCCAGAAGCCCAGTGTTTACCCTCCTTTGGCTGCAGACTGTTTTATTGAATCCTGGTGTACAGTTAAGAGTGGTAAACTGAGTGATTGTCTCTCTGTATTTACTATTTCTAGAGTTCTCTATTTAAGAATAGTTATTGCTCTGTCTTAGTCCATTTGGATTTTGGTAAACAAAAATAATGTCATATAACCAATATGGTTACAGAGAGATTTAAACTGGAATAGGAAAACATACAATAAAAAATAATAATTAGAAATACAGTTATGGGTTAAAAGGCAACATGGCTAAGGAAAAATATTGGAGTAAGGGCATTTGCAATTCACAACAATATTTAGAGTTGAGGCAAATGTTTGCTATATACTACCTGGTTGCTAAAGAAGGTAATATGATCAATGGTAAGATTTGTAATATTCACATAGAAACTAACAAAGAAAAACCCTCTAATCATTTTGACAAGCATTATAACTTTTCTCAATAGTCAAAAAATATTCTTATTCTCTGCTTCTTAAAGAACATATGTATGTCCTATATAACACATCATTTTGTACTAGAACAAATATGCATGTAGCCTATTAAGTAGAACAATAATGATACAATTCAATTCAGCAAATTTTGACAAACCACTTAAAAAATTAGAGCACCAAATTGCATACAAGGGCTGAAAAAGGTCAATTTGTTACGTTCTAGTCTATTTTAAATGGGTAGTCTCATTAATAAAAATGTATTGCAAAATGGCTACACAAGAACATTACTTTGGGCATAGTATGTAAGGTTTAGTCATTCATTCTCTCATTACTTCATCATTCTCCGTGAGTGTGAAATATGCAGAGATTTATGCTAGGTATATAAAATATAACTAGTAGAGAGAATTTTACAATATTTGAAAGATTTGCCTTTGTATGCTGGAGACAAATAAAAACAATTACAATACTTTGTTATATATGTTAGGATAAAAACATGAAAAGATTGTTATGTGCTTTGAGAGTAGGTGCTCAGTCTGGGAATTAGGAAAAAGCAATTAATAGAGTAATCACATGTCATCACATGTATTACCATGCTTAAAAAAAAAAAAAGAGTTAAAGCTCTGAGAGTCCGTCCCCGTTTGTAGGTTCAGACCAGCCCATGGTGTGGTGGAACCACATCTGCTCAATCTATCTGGACATGGGGCAGAAACTGAAAACTCGGGTTCCTTCTACCGAAGTATTTGGTTTAGACAGAAGTTTGGTTCTTCAGTCTGGCTCACTGTTAGGAACTGAGCAAATAATGCCCCAGGTAAAAGAAAACAGGAGAAAAGACCGCCATTGAACTTGAAAACCAGCGCTTAGCTTTAATTCACATGGAGAATATCTTATTTGTCTTAACATAATAGCCACTGAGTACCACAAGCTTATTGTGCAAATTTGCAGTAAGCAAACCATAGACTCCCAATACACAATTTCTTCCTAAGTACAAGGAAGGGGACTCTGGAAGCTTGTTTCAAGTTCCTAAGAATAGGACACTAGTTCGTAAATTACTCTCCTTTGTGCAAATGTCATTCCACTATAGAAAAAGTCAAAGTAACTCCCCAAATGCCTGCATAATCCAATGGCAAAATTCAACACCAAGTGTGTACAATAAATTGTAACACACTCAATGGGTAGAATTTAAGAGCAATTAGAGCTTACAAACTAGAAAATGTTTCTGGAAATGTTTCCAGAAAGGGTCACTACTTAAACGTTAAATGTTATCTAATGTGCCACTAATTAGTTAATTGATATTCTATGTGTAGATGATAACAGCATATATTATAGCAACAGCTTTCAAACTTTAAGGCCTCAGCATCACTTGGAGGTATTATTGAAACACAGACAGCTGGGCCCCCTTCCCCAGAATTTCTAATTCAGTAGGTCTGCGATGGGGTCCAAGAATTTGCTATTTCTGACAAATTCTCAGGTGATGCTGAGACTGCTGGGGACCACACAGTGAGAGTCATTGTATTACAAGAATGTAGAAACACTGGCTATAAATGGGCACAAATTCCTGCTTTATTCTGAGACAAACCAAGGTTATCTGTAGGTTTGTGATGTTTTCCCTTAGGGCTAGTTGTTGTCAGGGGTGCTGGTGGAGCGTAGGTTCCAACAGAAGTTCAGTGGCTGTCGATGACATATTTAAATAAGTGCAACTAGGATGCTGGAACCACCGATTCACGAATGTGGTAGGTGCCAGAGGCACTGAAATCTCACCTCACTCTGGTGTCTGTGTCCTGGTTCTCCACCCATTACCCTTAAAAAAATGAAAAAGGAATTATCTTGTCTCTGACCTAATCTCTCAATGCCCAAGGAATGAACTAGGTCATCTGATAAAGCTTATAAAATTTTTACATATGATTTGTCATTAACAGGGTTAAAGCACTTTCACATGTATTGTCTTCAGTCCTCATAACAATCCTACAAGATAGACTCCATTACCCTCAGATGAGGAAATTGAGTCACACAAAGGTTAAATGGCTCAAAGTCATAGCTACCAAGCAGCAGTGTTGATGCTCAATCCAAGCTTTTGGTGGAAGGAGTACTAAAAGTTTAAGTTGTCCAGACCTTTACCAAGCCAAGAGGGAATCTGTCCTTATTACTGTTCTTTTTCAAACATATTAGAAATAATTAGGAAGGTTTAAATACTTGTAGTACTTGTTTTTGTAGGAAGATTGTATTAAAAAAAATAGAAAGCCTATTTTCTCCCCATTAAAAAAAAAAGCAGCTTTAATGAGGTATAGCTGACAAATAATCAAGGGCATATATTTGAAGGTAAAATTGTTAAGTTTTGACATGTATACACATCAATGAAATCATCACCACAATCAAGATAATGGACATAGCACACCTAAAAGTTTCCTTATGTCCCTTGGAAATTCCTCTCCCCTGTCCCTCTAGGCATAAACCACATCCCCCCCATCCAAGAAAAACCCCACCCCTTCTCACAGGCAACCACTGATCTGTTTTTCTGCTTTCTGTCACCATGCATCAGTTTACAATTCTTAGAAGTTTATATAAATGGAATCATATAGTATTGCTATTTTTTGTCTGTATTATCTCACTCAGCACAATTTTTTTTAAAATTCATCCATGTTGTAGCATACATCACTAGTTCATTCCTTTTTATTGCTGAGTAGGGTTCCATTGCATGGATACATCACAGTTTATTTACCTATTGATGGACATTTGCATTGATTCCCAATCTTGTCTCTTTCAAATAAAGCTGTTTAAGTAATCATGTATAAGTCTTTGTATGAACATATATGCTTTCATCTTCTTGGGTAAATAACTAGGAGTGGAGTGACTAGGTCATATGATAGGCATATTTTAACTTTTTAAGAAACTACCATTTTGATGAAATCCCATCTATCAATTTGTTCCTTTATGGCTGGTGCTTTTGGTGTAATACCTAAGAACTCTTTACCTACCCTCAAGATTATAAAGATTACTCCTTTGTTTTCTTCTAGATGTTTAATAGCTATAGTTTTACATTTTGGTCTTTGTTACATTTAAGTTAATTTTTGTTTATGGTATGATACATGAATTGAAGTTCATTTTTTTCATGTAGCTATTCAGTTGTCTCATATCATTTGTTGAAAAGTCTATCATTTCTCTAGTAAATTGCCTTTGTATCTTTGTTGAAAATCAGTTGTCAGGAGTGGATGTAGCTCAAGTGTTTGAGTGCCTGCTTCCCATATCCGAGGTCCCAGATTCAATCCCTACTACTGACAAAAGAGAAGAGAGAGAGAGAAAGAGAAAATCAATTGTCCATATAAGTGAATGTCTATTTCTGAACTCTCTCCATTTGGTTCCATTTATCTATCTATCTTTGTGCAATGCCTCATCTTGATTACTGTAACTTTATAATAAGTTTTGAAATGAGGTAGTGTTACAAGAATTATATTGTGTAAAATTGAACAATATATATCAAGGACAACAAATTCTTTTTCTTTTTCTTCCCCCATGATGCACACTCCTAGGGATTTACTTTCAGAAAAGTAATTTGAGAGAAATTTATTTTAAACACTTTATAACAATTTTCCCCAAAGAAAGAGGAAATACCTTATATGTTCAACAGTAATTTATTAAATCAATTACATTATCTCTACCTGATAGAATACAGTCTTTAAAGATAAAACTCAAGATGAGAAAACTGCTATATGAAACATTAGTGCAACACAAATTTATAAGTATATAAATTCGATGAAATAACATCAAATAACAGAAAGTAGAACATAAATTCACATGTGCATACCTGTGACTACAACTAAATGAGAATCAGGCATATAGAGCAGGCACAAAAAGTTCCTTTAAAAAACTGTGGGCAGAAATCCTGAGATTATACCCATCTAGAGTTTCGGGCTGGCCTGGGTTAGAGTGAGACATATAATACAGCACTGCTCTCCAAAATAAAGAGAGAAAAATTGCTAATTTCCTGGAACAAGCAAAGGGGGAAGAGTGGATGGCGGCAGGAGTGGGGAGAAGCTGGCAGAAATGAAGGTGAGGTCAGAGAAAGTAAGAGGGTTAAAAGGATGGGAGACTGAAGACTTCAGAAAAACAAATAGCTCACCAAAATGTTCTAAAGCAACCATTGAGGCAAAAATGTAGGAAAGATTTAGAGAGAAAAAATTTTTTTAAAAAGTGTTCCCAGAAACCTAGTGCATTTGGGATATCCAAGAGGCTGCCCTTTGAGTTATATTTACAAAGACTAGAAGATAAAATACAGAATTAAAAATAGCTACAATATTAGAGTAGTGGAACATGGTTGGAGAAAGTTTTAAAATTCAGTTTTATTCATTTATCTATCTGTATCTTTCATTGTGAATGAGGTTGACCATCTTTTCATATATATCAAGGTCCATATTTCTTAATATGGTTTACTTGTTCATGAGCTTTGCCCATTTTGCAATTGGATTAAACATCTTTAAATTGTTTAAGAACTCTTCCCATATTAAGTTAATTAGCTTTTTTAAAAAGATGTATTTTTATTTATTTCTCTCCCCCTCCCCACCCCCAGTTGTCTGCTTTCTGTGTTCATTCGCTGTGTGTTCTTCTGTGTCCACTTGTATTCTTGTCAGCGGCACCCGGCATCTGTCTCATTTTGTTGCGTCATCTTGCCACATCAGCTCTCCGTGTGTGTGGTGCCATTCCTGGGCAGGCTGCACTTTTTTCATGCTGAGCAGCTCTCCTTACGGGGCGCACTCCTTAGTGTGGGGCTTCCCTACATGGGGGACACCTCTGTGTAGCACAGTACTCCTTGCGCGCATCAGCACTGCACCGGCCAGCTCATCACACTATCAGAAGGCCCTGGGTTTGAACCTTGGACCTCCCATTTAGTAGGCAGACACCCTATCCATTGGGCCAAATCCACTTCCCTTAAGTACCTCTTTACTTGCAATATTTTCTGTTTGCTGTGTAACTTTTGACTTCAATAATGATACGTTGTTCAATAGAAACATTTATTTTTCTGAGTCAAATTTACCAATTATTTAATTCATGGCTTCTGGATTTTATGTTCTGCTTAAAAAGTCTATGCCTCCTCCGGATAATAGAAATAATCACCCACTATTTCTTAGTCAATTTTTATAGTTGGATTTTTTAGCAATTAAAACTTTGGTCCATATGAAATATATTGATAAGGGTTAGGAGGAACTTAAATTTATATATCCATAATTTCCAGTTGTCCCATCACTATTTATTGACTAATCAATCTTTTCCTTAATTCTTTAAAATGTCACTTCTATCATAAAATGAATCTCTTTATATATTTGGCAACTTTGTATACCTTTGAGAGTCATTTCTGAGTTATCAGGCACTTGATTTACAATGTTATATATATATATTTTTTTTAAAGATTTATTTATTTTATTTAATTTCCCCCCCTCCCCTGGTTGTCTGTTCTTGGTGTCTATTTGCTGCGTCTTGTTTCTTTGTCCGCTTCTGTTGTCGTCAGCGGCACGGGAAGTGTGGGCGGCGCCATTCCTGGGCAGGCTGCTCTTTCTTTTCACGCTGGGCGGCTTTCCTCACGGGCGCACTCCTTGCGCGTGGGGCTCCCCCACGCAGGGGACACCCTTGCGTGGCAGGGCACTCCTTGCGCGCATCAGCACTGCGCATGGACAGCTCCACACGGGTCAAGGAGGCCCGGGGTTTGAACCGCGGACCTCCCATATGGTAGACGGACGCCCTAACCACTGGGCCAAAGTCCGTTTCCCCCAATGTTATATTTTTAAGTGAAGTTTTTCTAGGTAATAAAATCATAGAATCCTAGCATTGGAAAGATGTTGAACCTCCAGTCAGATTTAGACGTTTCTTCCTCAGCTCACATGACAGATGATCACCTAGCCTCAGTTTAAATCTCTCTCAATAAAAAACCAAAGTCCATGTGACAGATTTTTGGACGCTTTTAGTGATTAGAAATGTGCATCATGTTGTGCTAAAAGGAGCCTGCCTGAAGTTCCTGTCCACTGCTTCTAGGTCTATTCTGGAAAGCGAGTCTGTTCCTCCTCAGACCTTAACCTTTCAGTAGGTGAAGACATCTGTCTCCCTCTGGTCTTCTTGAATAGAAAACTCAGGCATTGATGCCTCTACCTCCCATAGACTAAATAAATTCTCTACTCCTTGGATAATTAACCAGTTACTAAAGTAATTTCTTTCTTGAATTGCAATCTTTCCAAAAATAAAATTCTGTAAAATAAAAATTCATCCTCTTCACCTTCTGTATTCTACATCCTTCCAATTCCCTTTCTTTGAGAAAATCAAAGATAACTTTATGATGAATATCCTTTTGTGATTTCTCCTTGTGCGTGGGGCACACTCCTTGCATGTGGGGCTCCCCTATGTGGGGAACACTCCTGCGTGGCACGGCACTCCTTGCGCGCATCAGCACTGCGTGTGGACCAACTGCACACAGGTCATGGAGTCCCAGGGTTTGAACCGCAGACCTCCCATGTGATAGACGGAAGCCCTAACCACCAGGTCAAGTCCGCTTCCCATGGGCACTTTAAATTGAAGTAGCTTTGGCCAGGATGCTTTTTGAGAAGGTTATGGCAATTTCTTCTCTCTCCAAAAAAGGTGAGAGTGCAGGTGGCTCTCCATCTGGCAGCAAATAAAAGTTAGCTGTATGCCTCACACTGTAAAAAACAATAAATTCAGAGAGATTAAAGACCCACAAAAATAGAACTATTAAAATAGCAGAAAATAAAGAATAACACTTGTATAATTTCAGCGTGAAGTTGGCCTTTTTAAGAAAGACTGATGATTTAGAAGCCAAAAAGGAAAAATTGATGGATTAACTATATAACCATTGAAAATACCTCAGCCAAAAGTTAAATGATAGATTGAGAGAGAATATTTGAAAGCTATGAAAAGGTATAAATATTACTAATATACAAATAACTTATTCAAGTTAATAATAAAAATACAAACTACCTAATTTTCCAAATGAACAAAGGATAGGAACCAAAATTCATAGAAGTAGAATGTAAATAACTAATCAAGTTTTAAAATGTGCATCCTCAGAGGTAGCATAAGAAATGCACACTCAGACAATATGATATTATTTTTGCCCATGAGGTGAGCAAAAATGAGAGAATATTGCTAATTTCCATGCTGTTGAGTAATGGGCAGTCTTTGGCACTCTCACAAAGAAACCATTTTAAGTAATCAATTAGTCAATTGCACTTCCATACCTTATATTCTTTCTTGATTGACTGTATTTCCAAGCAAATGATATTTTATCACCAGCTGCAGAAAGATAACACCTGAATGAGGTGTGAAACAACACTTGATTCATAAGCTGTAGTATATGCAAACCTGGTCCCAGCACTGAGGGATAGGAATGATGTTCCACCTTCCATTTTCTAAATATTCTGTAATATAGTTTACACAACTTAGGAAAAAAAAATAGGAGAAAAGAAGTAATGTTCTCATGTTTCCTAAGCGTGCTGCTTGTTTAAAAACCTAATCAGATAGACCCATGTGCAACTTAAAACTTCTGCTAAATGAATCTTAAATCTAAGCTCTCCAACAGAATGAGTTAACTAGCAACAAAGTTCTCATTTCATAATAAATTCTTTCACTTTATTTTATTTTCTTCTTTACTTGAAAACAAAGGCAGAGGAAGTATCAAGGGAAGCTTTAGAAGGGGATTTGATCCATATAAAGAAACAGTCTAAAAAGGGAACCTCAAGTTCATCTGGTTACCATTATTGTACTGAGAAGGAAATTGTAAGCTAAGAAAGGCAAGAGCTCAGAAACCAGAGAGGATGTACATGTGTAGTAGTTGCTGCTGGAGTGATCTTGATTATTGATCACCTCTCAAAAGGAAGACCCTGCTGGTGTAGGCTTACCACTAGGTGGCACTGTGCACTGTAGGGTTGGGCTCATTCTCCAGGTAAAATATCCACCGCCCATTGGGAGGGCTTCATTTTTATGGAAAAGTCCTCAGGCCTGCAAATCATTTTTATCCAAAATCCATTAGCTCAGCCAAGTTTTAAGAGCAATTTCACTTTTACCAGAAAGGAAAGAATTTTGATTTGTGGATTGGAAGGGCCTTGCTCTTTAAATCTTCTCTGGAATTTGTCCATTCCAAAATTGTCACTGCAAAACTCTTCTAGCCTCTAAGGGCATTAAGAGGTGAGCTATGAGCTATGCAGCTGAAAGACAAGTACATAGAGTGTAAAGTTCATGTAAATGCTTCATGAAACCTGAGACACAAGAAAAAAAGAAAACTGAACAAACCATGACAAACACCTCACCTTGTTGGACATGCTTCTCACGGACAACTTGGCAGCAGAGCAAGGAACTGCAGTTGGAAGAAGCAGAATTTCCAGACATAACCCATCTTATGGCTGTCCAATTATTGAAAAGACTATTCTTTCTCCATTGAATTTTCCTTGCTTCTTTGCCAAGATCAGTTGACTCTACTTGTGTAGTCTATTTCTGGGCTCTCTACTCTGTCTTTGAGGCTTTAAGAAACATCAACTAAGTCATCAAGTCACAACCTCTGACCCCATCATCCTGAACATCCCAGACTCTAAGCAGTCCTCAGCTAGGAATCCTCTCAAGGCCACCTGGCCAGGACCATCCCATCATCCCATCCCACTTCCACAGAAGTTACATCAGCAATGTTGTCATCCACAGCAAAGACCAATAGTATCATCCTAAAAACATGTCTTCCCGTCTGGAAAATGAAGACAGAATAAGAAGCTGGGAATCATGGGCACACCTGGAAGCTGTCCTGAGGCTCTCTTTTTGCCAGGAGAATTGCCTCTTGGAGAGGAAATTCTTTGAGCAGGAGCAGGGAAGGAAGCTCTAGGGCCAAATGGAGAAGGGCAACCTGCACAGTGGTGTCATGGAGATCATCACATCCCTTGGCACACACTCCCACCTCTCTGAAGTCACTGTATTCTCTGGCATGTCCTTCCTGTAGGAGAAATTCGAGAATGTGAAACCACTGGAGGATTCTTCCTTCCTTCACCACTGGCAGTTGAGACCCAGCTTTACCTTGGGGTGCTCTGGACCTCCAGCCTTGTGTGGTCACCAAGGGCTTCTGGAAGGTGTTGACCTGGGTGAAGACCCCTAATTAGAAAATATTTAAAATAATACTTTACTTTTTTAGGACAGATAAACGGAGCAGATAGACGTGGTTTGCTCCATATACACACACTCCCCTCACCACCACCCCTTTCCCCTGGCATACAGTTACCCTTGTTATTAAAATAACACGGGTATATGGTTAAAACTATAAGACATTAACTGTATTACAGTTAATGAACCAATATTGATACAGTATTATTAACCAAGTCCATAAGCTACATTATGGTTCACTCTTTGTCGCACAGTACCACAAGTTTTGACAAATGCTTAATGGTGTATATCTATCATCACAATATCATATGGAATAATTTTTTGCCCTGAAAATCCCCTGTGCGTCACCTATTCAGTCCTCCTCTCCCTCCTCCAAAACCCTGAAAACCACTGATCTTTTTACTGTCTCTATAGTTGGAATCAAACAGTATGTAGCTTTTTCAGACTGGTTTCCTTCACTTAGCAATATGCATTTAAGGTCCCTCCCATGTCTTTTCACGGCTTGATAGCTCATTTCTTTTAAAAAATGGAATATTTCATTGTATGAATGTACAACAGCTTATTTATCCATTCACATATTGTTACAGCTAGGTTGTTCCCAGTTTTCAGTAATTATTTATTCAAAGCACTGTAAACATTTGTGGGGATATAGTTTTCAACTCCATTGGGTAAACACCTAGAAGACATTGCTGAGCCATATGGAAAACCTATGTTTAATTTTGTAAGAAACTGCCAAACTGTCTTCCAAAATGACTATAACTTTTGTTTTCCCACCAGCAATGAATGAGAGTTCCTTCTGCTCCACGTGCTCACCGGCATTCAGTATTGCCCAATTTTTGGATCTCAGCCACTCAGATAGGTGTGTAGTAGAATCTCATTGTTGTTTAAGATTGCAATTCTCAAATGACATGATTTTGAACACATTGTTCTATGCTTTTTTGGTCATCTGTATAGCTTCTTCGGAGAGATGTTTATTCAGAACTTTTGTCCATTTTTAAACCAAGTTGTTTATTTTCTTATTGTTGCATTTTAAGAGTTCTTTGTATATCTTTGACACATCTTTAATTACATATGTGTTTTGAACATATTTTCCACGTGTATATGGTTTATCTTTTCATTCTCTTAAGAGTACTGTTGCAGAGCAGATTTTAATTTTAGCTATTTAACTTAAATCTTTTTTTTTTTTTTTCATGAATCATGCTTTTGGTGTTGTATCTAAATGTCACTGCCAAACTTAGGGTCACTACGATAGTTAATTTCATGTGTCAATTTGGCTAGCTTATGGTGTCCAGTTGTTTAAGTAAGCACTGGCCTGATAATTACTGTAGGTATTTTGTGGATGGAGGATCTAAATCATTAATCAATTGATTGCTGGCTGATTACATCAATAAAGAAGACTGCCCTCAACAATGAGAGAAGTCTCCTTATTCAATCAGTTGATGCCTTAAGGCAGGGGTTCTTAACCAGGGTTCCATGGAAAGACTTCATGGGGTCTCTGAGCTTGAACTGAAAAAAAATCAACTTATTATCTTTATTTTCTCTGACCTTTGACTGAAGTCTATGAATGTATGCAGTAAGTTACAGTAGTGTTCATTACAATTGTTGCATATCTCAGAAATTCACTTATGCTCATCTATACGTCAAAATTATGGTACTTGTTAGACCTGACACTAGATCACACATGATTACAGGCCTGCGGTGTACAAACTATTGTGTGACATAGTAGGCAAACTATCTGGCAACTCAAAATAGGTAGCAAACAGAAGGAGATCTCCCGAGAGGTGTCTTTGACCTTTTGAAGTATAGCGGTGCCAATTTGCAAGGATAAATCACAGGGTCGGCACAAGTTTTAGATGTCGAAAATTTCACTCCACACAGTTATAATCAATGTAACTGTAATGAAAAATTTTAAAATATGAAGTGTAATTTTGAATAATCCTAAAATTTAACTTCAAGAATGCTGATGTTGAGTGTCTGCCGCTACATTCTGAGAAGGGGTCTGTGGTTTTCACCTGACTGACAAAGGGGTCTGTGGAACAAAAAAGGTTAAGAACTCCTGCCTTAAAGGGAGAACTAAGGATTTCAGTGATCAAAAAGAAGAATTTCTATCTCTAGTCCAAGCAGACAGCTTCTCCTGGGGAATTCATTGTCACTTTCATTGAGTGTCCAACTTGCAGCCTGCCTTGCCCCTCAAAATTCAGACTTGCTAATCCCCATGGTTACATAAGCCAAATAAGTCAATTCCTATAATAAATCAATTAATATTTACATTCTCTGTGTGTGTGTGTGTGAGAGAGAGAAAGAGAGAGAGAGAGAGAGAGAGAGAAATACACAGATACATACTGCTGGTTCTGTTTCTTTGGATATCCCTAAATAATACAGTCACTGTATTAGTTTGTAAAAGGCTGCTAATGCAAAAATACCAGCAATTGGTTGGCTTTTATAATGGGAATTTTATTAGGGGATAATCTTACAGTTTCGAGGCTGTGAACTGTCCAAATCAAAGCACCATCAGAGATGCTTTTTTACCAAAGTGATCTCCTGGCGATCCCAGCATGCTACCATGCGGTGAGGCAAGATGGCGGGTCTGCTGGTCTCGCTCTGCTTTCTCCTTGAGCTCAGCTGTGGGTGATCAGGCATTTCTCCCTGGGCTTCTCTCCTTGAGCCTCTTGGGGCTTCTTTGCCTTTCTGCAGCTATAGGAGAACCTGGAGTCCTCTTTCTCTCTACATTCTCCTTTCTCTCACATGGCAGGATCAAAATGGTGGCTTCTTTCTGTGTTCAGTTCTCAGTTTATATAAGACCCCAACAAGAGGGCAGAGACTTAACCTGGGTCACAAGTCACTGATATAGTCCAATCACAAGCCATCTAGGGAAGTCAATGTGGCTCAAGTAATTGGTCCACCTCCCACATGGGAGGTTTCGGTTCAGTTCCTGGTGCCTCCTAAAGAAGACAAGCAGATGCCACAACAAGCAAATGTGCAACCGGTAGACACTGCAACCAGCAGGAAGTGGAAGTGGCTTGAGCAGTTGGGTACTCACCTCCCACATGGGAGGTCCCAGGTTTGGTTCCCAGTTCCTCCTAAAGAAGATGAGCAGACAACAAGCAGACAGACGAGGGAGCCACTGGGGCAGGAGGGGGGCATTTAAAAAAAGCCATCTAATCAAGTGATCTAATCAAGGTCCCTTAATGGAGTCTAACCAAAAGGTCCCACTCACAATAGGCTTCCATGACAGGAATGGGTTAGCTTACGAACACAATTTTCTGGGGTCCACAAAAGACTCAAACCAGGACAATCACCTAGATTTTCTTTCTCCTGTAATATTTTCTAGAAGTTTTACAGTTTTGCATTTTACATTTGGGCCTATGATTCATTTTGAGTTAATTTTTGTGGAAGGTGGAAAGTTGTATCTAGATTCCTTTTTCTTTTTTCTTTTCTTTCTTTTTTGCATATGGATGTCCAATTGTTTCAGCACCATTTCTCTCAAAAGACTATTTTCTCTCCATGGAATTGTCCTTGCTCCTTTGTCAAATATCTGTTGACCATATTAATATTAGTGTGGGTTTATTTCTGGATTCTCTGTTATGTTCCATTAATCTATTTGTCTATTCTTTCACAAGTACCACACTGCCTTGATTACTGTAGCTTTATAATAAGTCTTGATGTTGGGTAGTGTCAGTCCTCCAACTTTGTTCTTCTTCAGTATTATGTTGGCTCTTCTAGGTCTTTTGCTTTTCTAGATAAACTTTAGGATTAGTTTGTTGTTATCCATAAAATAACTTTCTTGGATTTTGATTGGGATTGCATTGAATCTATAGATTGAGTTGGTAAGAATTGACATCTTAACAATTTTCTGTTTCCTATACATGAACTTTGAATTTATTTATATCTTTCCTGATCTCTTTCATCAAAGATTTGTAGTTTCCATCATAGATTTTGTACATATTTTTAGATGTATTCCTAGATATTTCATTGTTTTTGGTGCTAATGTTAATGGGATCATGCTTTTAATCTAATCTTTCAATTATTCATTTCTGGTATATTGAAAAGCAATTGACTTATATACATTAACCTTGTATCTTGCAACCTGCTATAATCATTTATTTATTCCAGAAGTTTTCTCATCAAGTTTTTGGGATTTTTTTAATGTAGAGAATCATGTTGTTTGTGAACAACGATAGTTCTTTTTTCATTCCATCCCAAAATTTATAGCTTGTATTTCTCTTTTTGCAATAGCTAGTACTTTTTAATACAAATGTTGAACGGGATAATGAGACATCCTTGCCTTGTTTCAGGTTTTCAGGGGAACGTTTCTCACCATTAAATAAAATGTTAGCTGTAGGGTTTCTTTTGGTCAATGTTATTTAACAAATTGAGGAAGTTCCCTGCTATTCCTCATTCACTGAGAGTTTTATCATGAATTGTCAAATGCTTTTTCTGAACCTATTGATATGATCATATGATCCTTCTACTTTAGCCTGAAGATAGTAAATATGATGAATTACATTAATTGGTTTTTGAATGTTGAACCACCTTGCAAACCTGTAAAATACCCCCACTTGCTTGTAGTGTATAATTCTTTTTTTTTTTAAGATTTATTTATTTATTTATTTCTCTCCCCTTCTCCCCCCCACCCCAGTTGTCTGTTCTCTGTGTCTGTTTGCTATGTGTTCTTTGTCCACTTCTGTTGTTGTCAGCAGCACAGGAATCTGTGTTTCTTTTCGTTGCATCATCTTGTTGTGTCAGCTCTCCGTGTGTGTGGTGCCATTCCTGGGCAGGCTGAACTTTTCTTTCACGCTGGGCGGCTCTCCTTACAGGGCACACTCCTTGTGCATGGGGCTCCCCTGCGCGGGGACACCCCTGCGTGACAGGGCACTCCTTGTGTGCATTAGCACTACGGGTGGGCCAGCTCCACACCAGTCAAGGAGGCCCGGGGTTTGAACTGCGGACCTCCCATGTGGTAGATGGATCCTAACCACTGGGCCAAGTCTGCTTCCCTGTATAATTCTTTTTATACAATTATTGTATTCAATTTGCTAATATTCGGTTGAGGACTTTTGCATCTATGTTCATGAGTGATATTAGTCTATAGTTTTCCTTTCTTAAAATGTCATTATCTGGTTTTGATATTACAGTAATGCTGGCATCATAGAATGAATTAGGAAGTGTTTCTTCAGCTTTTCTGGAAGCTAGTTTAGAGAATTGGTATCATTCTTCTTTAAATGTTTGGTAGAATTTAGTAGAATTCAGTGAAATATCTGGGCCTGGCACTTTCTGTTTTGGAACTATTGATTCAATTTCTTTAATAGATATAGGCCTATTCAGATCATCTATTTCTCCCTGTGTGAGTTCTGGTAGTTTGTGTTGTTCAAGGAATTGGTCCATTTACCTAAATTATCAAATTTATGGACATAGAGTTGTTCATAATTTTTATTTATTATTCTTTCAATGGCATGAGATCAGTTGTGGTAGCATCCCTTTCATTTTTTATATTAGTAATCTGTGTCTACTCTCTTTCTCTTGGTTTGCCTGGTAAGAGGTTTATTAATTTTATTGATCTTTTCAAAGAATCAGTTTTTGGTTTCGTTGATTTTCTCTATTAATTTCCTATTTTAAATCTCATTGATTTCTGCTCTAATTTTTTTTCTTTTATTCTGCTTGATTTAGTCTTACATTGCTATATATTTTTCTAATTCTTAAGGTGGAAGCTTGGATGATTTATTCTAGATCATTCTTCTTTTCTAAAACATGTATTAAAAGCTATGAACATCTAACCACCTAATTCAAGACTCTTATGAGTACTAACAGTATTCTAGTTGATTCTTTGGGGTCTTTATTTTTTATTTTTTAATTTCTCTCCCCTTCTCCATCCCCCAGTTGTTTGCTCTCTGTGTCCATTCATTGTGTGTTCTGTGTCTGCCTGTATTCTTGTCAATGGCACCCAGCATCTGTGTCTCGTTTTGTTGTGTCATCTTGCTGCGTCAGCTCTCCGTGTGTTCAGCGCCATTCCTGGGCAGCCTGCACTTTTTTTGCACTAGGCGGCTCTTCTTACGGGGCACACTCCTTGCACATGGGGCTCCCCTATGTGGGAGACACCCCTGCGTGGCACGGCACTCCTTGAGCGCATCAGCACTGCGCGTGGGCCAGCTCATCACACGGGTTAGGAGGCCCTGTGTTTGAACCTTGGACCTCCCATGTGGTAGGCAGATGCCCTATCCATTGAGCGAAATCTGCTTCCCTTTGGGGTCTTTAGATGGACAATTTTATCATCTCTGACAATAATGTTGATTTTGACTTCTCTTTTCCAATAGTTCCAAGTCCTACCATGTAATAACAGTGGTGAAAACCTGCTTCCTTACTTTATTCTTAATATTGAGGATGCATCTGTTAGAGGTTTCCCTAACATTTATTTAACAGAACACTAGTTATAATTAATATTGATGAGTTTTTACTCTGAAAAACTTTGAGTATTAATAAACAATAAAGACATGGAAACAAAGGAGAGGGTTAGCCACAGGACAGTGAAGGGAATCATGGTTTAATGTTCCTGGCATCATTAGAAATACCTGAGATGACTAAAACAAGGATATTCATAGCTGTTTTATTTATAATTGCTAAAAGCTGGAAACAACTCTAATTCCTACTAACAGTAGAATGGATGACTAAATTGTGATATACCCATACAACAGAACACTACAAAGCAATGAAAGATAACAACCTACTGCTATATGCATTGAATTTCATATACATAATATTGAGTGAATGAAGCAAAACACAAAAGATTACATACTCTATGAATTTTTAACATACGAATACCAAGAATGGGCAGCACTCATAGGAGGAAATATTGACTGATAGAGAGGATAAAGGAATATCTGGGATGCTGAAACATGATTTGGGTTGTGGTTACCTGGGTATTTAACATGTGTGAAAGATCATCAAGTACTACACTTCAGAAAAGAAAGAAATGTAAACACTGGAGAGGGAATGCACCTGGAAAGAAATGTAGGAAAACAACCATGTGAATGAAAATGAGAAAAAGAAAGAAGGAAAAAAAAGGCCAGAGAGTAGGAGAAATGCAAAGGACAGCTACTCATCTAACTGGAATGTCTGAAGAAGAAAAACAAAATAATGGAACAGAACTACTATTTGAAACCATAATCTAAGAAAACTTTCCAGAAGCAAAGGAGATCTGTCTATATTTTGAAAAGGGTCACCACATACCTGGGAATAGTCTTTAAAGATAATGAAAATGTCCTGAAGCCTTCAGTTAAAAGGATCAAATATATAATATAGATAATTATAGATCAAAGACTAAAGCAGTGGTGAGAGTGAGAGTAGAAGACCAATGTAAAATGTTATATATTGTTCAAAAAGTAGAAATAATATAACTAAAAGCTGGAAGACAAGGAGGGAAAGCGAAAAGTAGAATAAGCTCATTGATTTTTGCATAGGTAGGAGTTAGAGGATACCATTAAAATGGAGAAACCAGATAGCAGAAGATTAATAAAAAACAGATAACATAGATAAATTTGAAGATATAAGTGCACAATTGGTGCGACCTATGGACTGTGGTTAACAACAATACTGTTATATTCTTGCATCAATGCCAAAGATACACTGTGCTGATAATGGAGGGGGGTAGGGAAAAAGTGTGCCAAATGTATGCTATGGACCATTGTTAGTGGTAATAGTCAGATGATATATTCACATAATCTGTAACAAATATTCCACCACAGTGTGGTGTGTTGGTGAAAGGATGTCGTATGGGAATGCTACACATGCTCATGATTGTTTTGTGTGTAACCTCTGTAATAAAAAACATACTTAAAAAATAATAAGGTGGGTTGGGGGGGAAATACACCAAATGTAAGACACGGACTATAGTTAGAAGAAATGTTTTGATGATGCTCTTGCATAGTTTGTAACAAATGTTTCACAACAATGCAAGGTGTTGGTGGTGACCCTTATATGATATTATGCACGTTTATTTTGTAAGTTCACAACTTTTACTATACACTTATTATTTAAGTATGTTCATGTATTAATGACATACTTCAATAAAATAAAAAAGTAAAAAAGATACAAGTACAAAGATAAACAGTAGAACAAAGCACAAACTTTTCTAAATTAAAAATTTCAGAAAAAAAGCATATCTTGTTAAAAAAAAGCATAGCAAACATAACATAATGTAAATTAAAAATTTCAGAAAAAAAGCATATCTTGTTAAAAAAAAGCATAGCAAACATAACATAATGTACCTAATGACATCATAACATGACAGAATTGAGATGATTAATCACGTCAATAAATGTGAATGGACTTACTCAACCTATTAAAAGAAAAAGATTTTCCATTCGACTCATAAAGCAAAACCAACTACATGCTGTACACAAGAGACACACTAAAATATAGTGATTCAACAAGGCTAAAAGTAAAATGGTGAATAAATTTCTACGAGGCAAACGAAAATAATAAGGAAAGAGTAGCAATCCTGGCACTTATCAAAGTACAATTCAAACAAAAAAAGCAATAAACATGACAAAGAATAGTATTTTTTAATGCTAAAAGTCAAAATTCTCAACGAGTATATAACACTTATGGATATCTATGCATCAGTAATACAGCAACCACTTAACAAAGCAAAAGATCAAAATGGAGGTAAAAGAAGGCGTAGATAATAATGACAGGAAACTTTAATATACCATTCTCAATACAAGACAGATCAAGTGTACAAAAATAGGCAAGGATATAGAACACCTAAAAAATATAGTAAACAAGGCTATCTTATGGCTATATGTCAAACTTTCTGTCCTGAATGTGAAAAATACATCTTCTCATGCCTTCAATAAACAGTCTCAAAAACTGATCATATATTATGTCACAAGAAAATTGAATAAGTTCCATAAAGTAGATATATTACAGACATTCTCTGATTAAAATACAATAAAAGTAGAATTTATTAATTTTAAAACTTCAAGACCCTTATACGTAGTCTTTTTTAAACTTTCTATTAAACTTTTCAATTTAAGAGGAAATATAAACTAAGATTATGGGACTTCTAAAATGTCATGATGAAAACAAGACATATCAGCATCTATGAGATACATTAAAAATGAACAAGAAAAATTCACAGTTTCAAACACTTTTACTGGCAAAAACAGAAAGAAAATAAATGAATTAAATTTCTACCCCAAAAACTAGGGGAAAAAATTAGAAAAAGGTCAACAAAAGAAAGTCCAAGGAAAGAAATAATAGAGATAAAAGTAGAAATTAGGAAGGGAGGAATAGAAAAAAACAGATAAGTTAATAAATCAAACTCCTGGTTTGACAAAATGGACAACTAACTTGATCAAGAAGAGAAAAAGCACGCATATTCAAAATAAGAAATGGCAAGAGAGATACATCCACTGAAATAGAAGAGATTTTTAAAATTATAGCAGACTATTTGCAGAAATTTTACAAATAAATGTGAAAGCTTAAATTAAATAGATACTTCCACACAGAAATGCAGATTACCAAAATTAACCCTTTAATGGTAGAAAGCTTAAAGTGACCAATTTCCATAAAAGAAAAAAGAGACAATTATTGAGAATTTACACCCACAAAAAGCACCTAAATTTTTCTCAGAGCATTGAAAAAGAAGGAAAAACTCCAAAAAAAAAATTTTTTTTTGAGATCCTGGAGTTGGGGATTGAACCCTGGACTTTGTATGTAGAAAGCCGGCACTCAACCACTGAGCTACATTGGCTCTGCTGGGGTTGGTTTTTTCATTTGTTTTGCTTGTTTATTTTGTTTTTGTTGTATTTTTTTGTTGTTGTTTTTGATTTTAGGAAGTACCAAGGATCAAACCTGGGATCTCATATGTGGGAAGCAGGTGCTCAACCACTTAAGCTACATCAGCTCCCTCCAAATTCTTTTTTATGAAGCAGATGTAACTAATTTAGTTTGCCAGGGCTGGGTGGGGGGGGGCGGGTATGCTATAACAAATACCACATACTGATTTGCTTAAACAACAGGAATTTATTGTCTCACAGTTTTGAAAGCTAGAAATCCTACATCAAGGTATTGTCAGGCCATGCTTTGTCCCATAGTCTATAGCATTCTGATGCTGGCTTGCTGACAATCCTTGCCATTCCCTGGCTTGTAAAGGCATCTCTGCCTCTATCACAAAGAGAGATAGATATGTGTCTCCTTCTCTGACTTCCACTGACTGACTGTGTCCAAGTTTCCTAGTCTTATAAACAGTTCAGCTGTATTGAATTAAGACCCACCCTGATTCAGTCTGGCCTATTCCAAATAGGATCTTCAAATGGCCCATTTACAAATAAGTTCAAACCCAGAAGACCTGGGGTTAGAACATGAACATGTCTTTGTGAGGAACATGATTCAATCAACTAGAATAACCCTGATATGTAGACCTGATACCAAAAGTATGCAAAAGGAAAACTATAGATCAGTATCACTTATGAATATTGACACAAAACTATTAAATAAAATATTAGCAAACAGAATAATCAAATGCCATATTAAGAAATAATATACCGTGACCAAATAGGATTTATACCTGGAATGAAAGATTACTTAAGAATAAAGCCATTAATTTCATACGCCATATTAATATATCTAAAGGGAAAAGATTATTTCCATAGATACTGAAAAAGATTGACAAATTTCAACACCTATTACTGATAAAAACCTAAAAAATAGGAATTGATAGGTATCTTCTATTTTAGTCCTACAGTCAGCATCTTATTTAATTGATATTAGAGGCATTTCTGCAAGGATGACTACTATCTCCACTACTACTCACAATTGTATTAGAGGTGTTAACCAATGCAATTTGATAAGAAAAAAGAATTTGAAACATAAGAATTGTTAAAGAAAAAGTAAAGAATATTTATATGTGCAAGTGATGTGACAATATTCCTGAAAACCCCTAAAGAATCAGTGATAAGAATAACTCAGACAATGAAAGAATTCTAAAAGAGAGCAAGATATAAAATAACCACACAGAAATCAATAGGCTTCATATACAGAAACAAGAAAAAATATAATCATAAAACAAACCCCACTGACAAAAACAACAAATGAGATTAGATATGCAGGGGTAAATTTAACAACAACAACAAAAAATGTGGAAAACCTACATGAGCAAAACTTCAAAATATTTCTGAAAGACACTAAAATAGAATTAATCTAAAATAAAATCACCCTCTGTTTTTGAACAGGGCAACTCACATAAAGATGTCAATACTTCCTAAATTAATTTGCAAAGTGAATACAAACCTAATAAAAGCACCAAGTTGATATTAACTTTCATATAGAAAACAAACATGCAAGACTACTCAGAAAAACACTGAAAAAGAAATACTATGAATGTTGTAACTTTACCAGACATTAAAACATGTAATAAAGCCTTTATAATTAAAGCAGTGCAGTACTGATGTATAAATATATGAAATGACCAATAGAACACAAGAGAAATCTCAGAAATAGACCCTAGTAGAAATGGAAATTTGTGTGTCTCAAATTATTGGGATAAAGATAGACTTTTAAATTAACGATACCAGAGCAACTGAGTATGCATTTGGAAAAAGATAAAATTATATCCATAATAGATGAAAATACAGGTAAATTCCTCTTTAACCTCAGTACAAAGAAAGGTTTTCAAACTATGACTCAAACCCCAAAAGCAATTACAAAAATTGATAAATTTAACTACATATAAATAAACTTTTGAATGGCAAAACACACCATAAAGTACATAAAGTAAAAAGATCACTGATAGCTTCTGGATCCTGGGGACTTCTCTTTCAGCTTCTGAGTTCCTCTTTGTCTCTGTGGCTTTCTTTCTGTGTCTGCAGCTTTTTATTCCTCCATTCATAAAGGACTCTAGTAAGATGATGAAGACCTACCCTGGGTCACACAGTCTAATTAAAAACCCATAACTGAGTTTATTCAATCAAAAGGTCCTATCTACAATATATTTACAGTGAACTGCATTAGCTTAAAGAACAGGATTTTCTCTGAGGACCATAAAAGCTTCAAACTGCCACAGCACTTATCTTTTATTATAGTATCTTCACTTGCAGGAATCTTCCCTGAAGTTACAACTCCACCAATATGAAACTACATGTGTACAACATTGTTCACTACAGTATCTTTTGTAATTGCTAAATATTGGAAATACCCTAATTCCCCTAAATAAGAGAGTGTTTGAATAAATATGATACATCCACCAAATGAGAAATAACTGTGACTGCAAAAAGAATAAGGAAGATCTCTATGAACTGACATGAAGGAATTTTCTGGATATATTATTAAATGAAAAAAGCAAAGTGTAAGAGAACATTCATAGAGACACTCCAAGAATAGCACAGAAAAGAGCTCTGTGGATCCACTCCACAGTGAAAAATTATAGCTGATGAAAACATTTTAAAAGTCATTAAAAATACCTGGAAACTGCTCTAACAGTGTACAGAAAATGCAGAAGCATTTATTCAAGTACGTGTACTAAACCTCGGTAAGATCAGTGAGAATCTGTGGTACTTGAACCATGACATCCTCCCTCTCCCTGCCACTTCAGTGTGACGGAAGCTCCACTCTGGGTGGGTGGGGCTTCCTCTACCCCCAGTTCCAAGTCAAGGTCTAGAGAGGGCAGGTCACAAGAATTTCTCATCCTTCCCAGCTTCATGTTGCGGAAACTAAATTCTAGTTTAGTGTAGCCAGGAAATTGGAATCTCCCTTTTTATATCCAGCACCTACTTTTACGGCAGAGGCTATGCCCTAGAATGGCAAGCTGAGAAAAATGAAGTATGATCACCTTCACCTCAGCTCACTAGTAAGGTGCAGTCTTCATGATAGAAAAAGTAGCTGCAAAAGACAAGAAGCTACTGTCTCTGCACAGAACCCTTTGCATAAAGCAGAGTTGTCACTCTGAGAGAAGCAGGATGCTGTCCCTGCCCCACAGCTCTGGAGCAGTGGTGACTCAGAGATTTTGCCCAGGAGAATAGGCAGGCCATGAGAACAGAGAGCTCTGAAACTCTCCCCAAGAGAAGTGGCTTTATTTAGAGCAGAGTGCAGGGGATATTTAAGCCTAAAAACACTCTTGAAAGTCATGGAGATTTCAGTGGTAAGCAATTAGAAGGAGGCTGATAGCTCCATGCAACAAGGTAAAATGTTGACCAGCTGGTTTACCAGAGAGAACTGGGAGAGAAACACCTAAGAAGTGCCTTTCTGGATTCAAACCAAATCTCAAAATGGTCTTAAAAACTACTACTGCAAGGGTATATTGATTTAATTAGATCAGATTGTGGAGTAATGTATTCATTTAAAAACAATAGTGCAACCAGCCAGCAATTAGTGGAGTTGAACAGCTAGCTGTGATAACCACAGAGACAGATAGCATAACAGCAACAACAACAAAGCAGGGAAAGAGACAATCAAAGAGAGCCCTGCTGAATCCATTGTCAAGACTGTACATGCTCAAGTCTGCACCCTCTCAGTAGCCATATCAAAGACTCTACATGCAGGGAAAATAGACTTTACTACTGTAGTCCAGCCAAGACACTAAACAAATAAGTAAAAACCACACAACTCTGAGGGAGTACATAGAACCAGTTTCCAAAGTTGCTACATATTATCTAAAATGTCCTGGTTTCAGCAGATAATTGCAAGATATGCAAAGAAACAAAGACCCATATACACTTAAAAATGCAGGCAACAGAATAAGGAATTAATGCTTAATTGTGACAGAGTTTTGGTTTGGGGTGACAGAAAAATTTTGGTAATGGATGGCAGTGAGAGTTGCACAATATTTTGAATGTAATTAATACCACTGAATTGTACACTTGAAATTGATTAAAATGGGAAACATTATGTTGTATGTATGTTATCACAATAAAATTTTTTTAAAATCCAGAGTGAAGCCTAATGTAAACTATGAACCATAGCTAATATAAATATAACATTATTGGTTCATCAGTTGTAACAAATGTACTGATTAGTGCAAAATGTTAATAGCAGGGAAAATTGTGAGTGTTTGTGAGGTAATATGGGAACTCTGTAGTTTTTATATGATTTTTCTTTAAACAGATAACTGCTCTTGAAATATTTTTTTTAAAAGGGCAGAACACAGAAATTGCTATGAAAGTGCCCAGAGTCAAACTTTAAAAAGATTTCAAAACAACCACCACTAATATGTTCAAAGAACAAGGAAACTATGATTTAGCATGTAAAAGAAGATATGTGACAATGTCTCTACAAATAGAGAATATCAATAAGAAGATAGAAATTATTAGAACCAAATGGGAATTCTGGAGTTGAAAAGAACAATAATTTAAATGAAAATTTAATTAGAGGGGCTCATTAGTAGATTTGAACATGCAGAAGAAAGGATCAGCAAGTTTGAAGAGAGTCAATAGAGATTATGCAATGCAAAGAACAAAGAGAAGAAATACTGAAGAAAAATGAACAGAGCCTCAGAGAAATATGGAATACCATTAAGTGCACCCATATATATGTAGTTGGAGTACCAGAAGGAGACGAGAGAGAAAAAAAGCAGAAATATGGCTCGAAGTTTTCCGAATTTGATGAAAAAAGCAAGAAGCTAAAAGAATGCCAAATAGGATAAATGCAAAGAGATCCACCAACAGGCACATCATGGTAAAAATGTTGAAAGACAAGGACAAAGAGTAAATCTTGAAAGCAGCAAGAGGAAAACAATTCATCACATACAAGGGTAAGATTAATAGCTGACTTATCATCGGAAACAATAGAAGCCAGAAGGTAGTGGGATGATATATACAAAGTGCTGAGTGACAAAAGTGTCAACCAAGAATTTTATATCCAGCAAAAATATTTTTCAAAAATGAAAGGGAAATACATTCCCACATGAACAAAAATTGAAATGAATTATTTGCTGACACACCTAGCTATAAAGAAATTTTGGAAGAAATTCTTCACGGGGGAAACATTTGAATTACTGGCCAAGCCAGTAAATTCTTCAGGGGGGAAAAAGCAAAGAGAGGACTAATAAATGTAATTATTTAATTATAACAGATAGTATATCTGCAAATTTGTTCTCCTTTCTGTTATGAACTGATTTGGAAATCAATTGTATGAAACAATATGTATATAATTCTCTTACTAGCCCTATAAACATAAAATATAATATATTTGACAATAACACACAAAGGAGGTAAGTGGGGAAAGCTGTACTGGGGTAAGGGAATGACACAAGATGGCAACTTGAATCAACAGGAAAAAATGGAGAGAAACAAAATGGTAAATAGGAAAGTTAATACAACAAATCCTATAAATGTATGCTTGTTATCATTTTCCTCCTAGATTCTTTGAAATATATTTTAAAATTTAAAGTATGAATCAGTAATTTATGGTTGCTTTTGGATCATATATGGATGTGGCATTTATAATAGTGATAGTACAAAAAGGGGATGGTGGAATAGAGCTTTATAGGAATAGAGTTTCTATTACTCACTAAGTTAATAGAAATCAGAAGTAGATTTGATTAGCTGAGTTGTATATGGCAAGCCTTAGAGCAATCATTAAGAAAATAACTTTTAAAAATATGCTGAATAAATTATTGAAAGAATTAAAATGTTATACTAGAAAATATTCACTTAACACACACAAAAAAGTAAAGAAGGAATAGAGAACATATAGAGACATACAGGGGAAAAAAGTAAAACGGCAGGTGTAGATCCAACTATATAAAAAAAAAATTACATTAGGGGAAGCCGATGTGGTTCAAGTGATAGGGATTCCACCCACCATATGGGAGGACCCAGATTCAACCCCTGGGGCCTCCTGGTGAAAAAGAAGAAGAGAAAGCATGCCTGCGTGATGAGCCAGTGCCCACGTGGTGAGCCAAGTGCAAGCACACATGCAGGGGTCCTCTTTATTTATCCTCTTTCTTTATTGGAAAAAAAAGAGGACCCCTACCTCACACTTTATATAAAAATTAACTCAAAATGTATCCAAGACCTAAATATAAAAGCTAGAAACATAAAATTCCTGGAAGAAAATGTAGGGAAATATCTTCAAGACCTGGTGGTAGGTTAGAGTTTCTTAAACCTTACACTGAAACATGAGCAACATGTTTAAACACTCTTGTGCTTCGAAGGACTTTGTCAGGAAAGTGAAAAGGCAATCCACTCAATGTGAGAAAATATTTGGAAACCACATATCCAATAAGGGCTTGATTTCCAAGCTATATAAAGAGACCATACAACTCAATAATAAAAGAGGAAGCAATCCAATTTAAAAATGGGCAAAAGACTTAAATAGACTTTTCTCCCAAAAGAAAATATAAATGGCAAAAAAAGTACATGACAAAACGCTCAGTATCACTAGCTATTAGGGAAATGCAAATCAAAACCACTATGAGATATCATTTTACACCTCACAGATTTGCCATTATTTGGGGGGAAAAAAAAAACAGAGAAAACAACAAGTACTGGAGAGGATGTGGAGAAATATAAACACTCCTTCACTATTGGTGGGAATGTAGAATAGTGCAACTTCTGTGGAAGACAGTTAAATATAGAACTGTTGTATGTTCTGGCAATCCTTCTACTGGGAATATATTCAGAAGAACTGAAAACATTGACGTGAATAGACATTCACGTTTGTAGCAGCATTATTCACAATTGCCAAAAGATGATAACAGCCCAAGTGTCCATTAACCAATGAATGGATAGTGGTATATACATATATCAGAATACTATGCTGCTGTAATAAGACATGAAATTGGGACACAGATGATAACATGGATGAACCTTGCTAAGTGAAATGCTATGCTAAGTGAAATAAGCCAGGCACCAAAGGACAATATTGTATGGTCTCACTAATATGAACTAGATGCAAATATAAGCACATAGAGTTAAACCCCAGATTATAGGTTACTAGGAAATAGGAAGAGGACTGAGAAGGGGTACTGATGCTTAATATATGTCAAATTTCTAATTAGAGTAACTATAAAAGTGTGGAAATGGATAGAGTTGATGGTAACACATTATAGTGAGTATAACTAACATGGCTGGATTATAAATGGGATTGTGCTGAAAGGGGTAGTCTAAGGATGTAAATGTCAATTGAAAGAACGCTAGAGTATAATATACAGACTGCCTAACATAGTAAACCCAGAGGTGGCTGGGTATATTGTGGTTAATAATACAAATACAGGAATGTTCTTCTATGAAGTAGAACAAATCTATGTCATAAATACAAGGTGTAAGAATGTAGTGATGCATGGGAAAAATACAATTAATATACTGTAGGGACTATGGTTAATAATATTGTAATATTCTTGCATCAAAGTCAAAGAAGGCACTATATCAATGCTAAGGGTCATTAATAGAGGATATGGGATTTTTTAATTTGGTCTAAGGAAAACATTTAAAGGTTTATTAGGGCAATGACTCTGTGATGTAGAACTCTGTGATGAAAGTGAGAGCCACTGAGTGTACACTTTGGATAGAATGTACAAGACTGGGGCTGGTATTAGTCAAAGGAGTACTGATGCAAAATACCAGAAATCAGTTGGTTTTAATAAAGGGTATTTAGGGGCAAGAGGACTTGGCCCAATGGATAGGGTGTCCACCTACAACATGGGAGATCCAAAGTTCAAACCCCGGGCCTCCTTGACTCATGTGGAGCTGGCCCATGAGCAGCGCTGATGTGTTCAAGGTGTGCCCTGCCATGCAGGGGTGTCCCCTGCCTAGGGAAGCCCCATGCACAAGGAGTGCGCCCCGGAAGGAGAGCCACCCAGTGTGAAAGAAAGTGCAGCCTGCCCAAGAATGGCGCCACACACAGGGAGAGCTGACACAGCAAGATGACGCAACAGAAAGAAACAGATTCCTGGTGCCACTGATAGGGATAGAAGCAGTAACAGAAGAACACACAGCAAATGGACATAGAGAGCAGACAACTGGGGGGGCAGAAGGGGAGAGAAATAAATTTTTAAAATAATAATAAAAAATAATCTTGGGAAGCAGACTTGGCCCAGTGGTTAGGGCGTCCATCTACCACATGGGAGGTCCGCGGTTCAAACCCTGGGCCTCCTTGACCCATGTGGAGCTGGCCCATGCGCAGTGCTGATGCACGCAAGGAGTGCCCTGCCACGCAGGGGTGTCCCCCGCGTAGGGAGCCCCACAGCACAAGGAGTATGCCCCAAAAGGAGAGCCGCCCAGCACAAAAGAAAGTGCAGCCTGCCCAAGAAAGGCCCCGCACACACGGAGAGCTGACACAACAAGATGATGCAACCAAAAACAAAACACAGAAGAACACGCAGCAAATAGACACGGAGAACAGACAACTGGGGGGGGGGGGGGAAGGGGAGAGGAGAGAAATTAAAAAAAAAAATCTTTAAAAAGGGTGTTTACTTGGGGTAGAAACTTACAATTACCAGGCCATAAAGCATAAGTTACTTCCCTCACCAAAGTCTATTGCCACATGGGGCAAGATGGCTGCCAATGTCTGCCAGGGTTCAGGCTTCCTGGGTTCCTCTGGGCTCAGCTCCTAGTTTCTCCACAAGGTCAGCTGTACACTATGAGACTCTCTAGGCTTTGCCTCTTTCCACAAGGCCAGCTGTAGACTATCAGGTGACCAGCTCTGTCTCTCTCCATGGGGCTTGATTCTCTCCAGGATCAGCTGCTCTGCTCCTCTGTGTGCTTACTTCCCAGGCTCCAGCTCAAAACTCCAACCTCCCTTCTCTGTGGTGCAGGTTTTCTCTGAGTCCCGACCCATTAAGGAGGCAGGGACTCAATGTCCTATCAATGTGGCCCAATCAAAGCCTTAATCATTATTTAATCAAATAAAAGTAAAACCTTTGAATCCAATACACTCTAATATGCCTAGAGGAAAAGACCAGTTTACAAACATAATCCAATATTTCTTTTCAGAATTCATCAATAATATCAAACTGCTGCAGGACTGTATAACACAGTGAACCATATAATGGAAGGCAGACTGTGGCTAACAGTACAAATATGAGAGTATTCTTTCATGAACTATAACAAATGTGCAATACTAATACGTAGTGTTAACAATAGCGGGTAAATGGAAAAAATAAACCACATGTATGCTATGGACCATAGTTAGTGGTAATAGTCTGATTGTGTTTTCATAATCTGTACAAATATTCCCCAACAATGTAAGGTGTTGGTGAAGGGTGTGATAACATGGGAATTCTACCTTTTATGTATGATAGTTCAGTAAGCTCACAACTTCTCTAATTTAAAAAAATGGGGAAAAAATCTGAATAGACATTAACCCAAGGAGGTACACAAATGACCAATAAGCTCATGAAAAGATTCTCAATATATTAACCATCAGGAGAAATGCTAATTAAAACTACAATGAGATAACCCACTTCACACCCACTACCCACTACAATGGCTGTAATCAAAAAATGAAATAACAAGTTGGTGAGGATGGGGAGAAGTTGGAACTCTCATACATTGCTGGTGGAAATGTAAAATGGTACAACCACTTTGGAAAACAATTTGGCAGTTCCCCAAAATCTTACACATAGAGTTACCATATAATTCAGCAATTCTACTCCTAGGTATATACCCAATATTATTGAAAACATATGTCTACACAAAGACTTGTACATGACTGTTCCTAGTGAGGCAGGATAGAATAGGGACTTAAGAAGGAAGGGGACAGAAAACCTAATAAGCATGGTAAGAGAAACTGAGGCAATCACCTGCTGACGTGCACAAGCTGAAGCAATGACCTGCTGGCTGACATCAGCCTGCTGACTCACACAAGCAAGTTAGGAAGGGACAATTTATAAGTACACACACCCAAGGGCTGTGTTATCAGAAGGCAGGCAGCAACATCATTTTCCACCCCCCACCCATTTTCAGGTTACCTAACGTCTAGTGGACAGTGACCAGAGACCAACCACCACCAGCCAACATGCCCTGTAGAGTTCGTGGACAGCAGCCAGAAGCCAATCACCACCAGACAGCAACCCCCACAGCCCTAAGCAAATCAAACCATCCAATAGATTTCCCTTACTTAGTCTCAAATATGCCAATCAGCCAGGGACCCCAGGGCAGAACTTCACATTTCTCTCTCTTGAGAATGCCTGCCCTCAACTCTAAGGGTATACTTTCGTTCTCTTGCTTTATCCCCCAATAAATTCTCTGCCTGCCTAAATAATGTGTGGCTCATTCTTGAATTCTTTCTTGTGACAAAGTCAAGAAACTAGACACTGACTACCAGCTCCAAAAACAATAGAAGCATTATTCATAATATCCAAAAACTGGAAACATCCCAAATGTCATTCAGCAGATATATGGATAAACACAACATGGCATACTCATACAATGGAATACTAGTCAGCAGTTAAAAGGAATGAATCTCTGATACATGCAATAAATGAATGTGTTGTGATGAAGCACAAGTTACATATGACATATAGGAGCAAATGTGGCTCAAGCAGCTAGGTGCCTGCTCCCACATGGGAGGTCCTGGGTTCAGTTCCCAGTGTCTCCTAAGAACACAAACAACGAGCAGACATAGAGCAAAAACAATGAGCAGACAACAAGCAAAAAAAACAAGCTTGGAGTGGATGTGGCACAAGCATTTGGGTGCCCGCTTACATGGTAGGTCCTGCGTTCAGTTCCCAGCGCCTCCTAAAGAAAAAACAGACAACGAGCACAAACGGCGAGCAAACACAATGAGCAGACAGACAAGGGAGCCATCTCGGGGTGGGGGGATAATAAATTTTAAAAATAAATAAAAGAATTTTTTAAAAACATATTATATGATTCCATTTTATAGAAGTTCTAGAACAGAACTTCTGTTTATAAGGAAAGATTTATAAGGAAAGAAATCAGATAAGTGGTTCTCGAAGAAGGGAGCTTAGGATGAAAATTGACTGTAAAAGCAGCACAATAGAATTTTCTCAGGGGATGGAAATGTTTTATATATCAATTGTGGTGGAGACACACTTAAGACCCTTGTCAAAACTGTACACTTTAAAAAGGTGCATTTAATTTTATGTAAATTATACAGAAGAGTTGATTAAAACAAAAAGGACAGAAATGCTTTCCTCAAATGTCTGGGGTTTTCATGGTCTCCTCATATCTATGAGTGGAGCAATAAGAAACTAATTGAAAGCCTGCATGTGAGTAGGGCTTTTCGACTGGTGTTTCAGTGTAGAGCGATCTGGAGGAGATGCTTTGTGGGAAATTTCGGATGTCAGTATCTTTAGGATCTCCCCAAAAAGGAAACAGTAAGACAGTTGTTTTGAGTGTGGACTTTGGGGTCAAACTGCTGGAGTTCAAATGCAAGGTCCACCATTCGTTTGCTGAGTGACCTTGGTAATTTACCTAACCTCTCTGAGCCTCTTCTTTATCTGTAAAATGATGGTGATAATGGTGCCTACCTCATGGAGTTAATGTGCAGATTAAGTGAGTTAGTATCTGTAACAGTAGCTTTCACTTAGTAAGCACCCTATGAGCATTAATTATTTATCATTATTATTTCCTGTTGTGTGGATCAGGCAACTGAGGGAAGACACTTGCAATCTCCTACCAATAAGATGGGAAATTTTTCACTGGGGAGTGGATATAGCTCTATGGTTAAGCACAGGCTTCCCATGTACCTGGTCCTGGGTTCAATATCCAGTACCAACCCCATCTCGCCGCCCCCCAAAAAGGGGAAGTTTTGGTAATGAATGGTGGTGATGGTAGCACTACATTGTGAATGTAATTAAGACCACTGAATTGTAGGTTTGAAAGTGGTTAAAATGGGAAATGTGGGAAACGGACTTGGCCCAGTGGTTAGGGCGTCCGTCTACCACATGGAAGGTCCGCGGTTCAAACCCCGGGCCTCCTTGACCCGTGTGGAGCTGGCCCATGCGCAGTGCTGATGCGCGCAAGGAGTGCCGCGCCACGCAGGGGTGTCCCCCGCGTAGGGGAGCCCCACGCGCAAGGAGTGCACCCGTAAGGAGAGCTGCCCAGCGCGAAAGAAAGAGCAGCCTGCCCAGGAATGGCGCCGCCCACACTTCCCCTGCCGCTGACAACAACAGAAGTGGACAAAGAAACAAGACTCAGCAAATAGACACAGAGAACAAATAAATAACTCTTAAAAAAAAAAAAAGCCTAAATTAGAAATGTTTGGGGAAAAAAAAGGGAAATGTGACATTATTATATACGTTACCACAAGAAAATGTTTTTTAAAAATTAAATGGACATGAGAGGGAAAAAATATATATACCCCTTGCTACCACTGTTCATGGAGGGAGAGGGGATGAGTATTGGCCAGATGGGAGACAAGGGCTAGAGAAGGGGTTCTTAACCTTTTTGTTCCATGGACCCCTTTGCCAGTCAGGTAAAAACCACAGACCTCTTACTAAGTCCACATTATCCTGTGTATTTTTTAGTAAATATAGCACACCTGCACCAACACGTCTGCACAAGAATACTTTTTAAAATTATTATTTCATTTTAATTTCACAGACCCCTTGTTTAGGAACCCCTGGGCTAGAGCGATTCTCAATATCCAGCATGAAACTTTGTCTTAACTCCCCTTTTCTTCGACCTGGCTCCTGGCCCTTAACTATGCCTGAACTCTTTAGGTCCAGAGCCCTTCTATTTTGCCCTCGCCAGGGGATAAGCCTCCAGCTTCTTTGGTTTGGAGTTGGGGAAGCAATCTGGAAGTCCAGGTACTTCTTTGAAAGTCTATCTACCAATCCTCCCTCACACTGTCTTCCAGGCTTATATATGGTGTGGCCATTTCCTGGGAGGAGGAGGATTAAATGAGGATAAAACAAGATACCATCTGTCCATTAACTTCCCAGAGATTTCAAGTGATAATTTAAACATTAGTGGCATGGAGAAGACTAGTTTCACCACTGCTGGTAGAAGTATCTTTACCAGAAAGCATTTTGACAGTACCTCTAGAACCTCTTAAAATACCCTTTGCTTATTAATTCTATCTGTAGAAAGATATTCTAATAAAAAATTTTAAATGTGTACATTCTTATTCTATGACAGGGAAAAATTGTAAACAATTAAATGTTGAACACATGAGGAACATTAAGAGAATATTTGAACACTAGAGGATGGGTGAATAAATTGTCATACTTTCATATGACAGGATCATTAAAATGTATATTTGTGAATAATTTCAAAGACTTGGGGGAAATGTTTATGATATAACATTAGTTTTATTAAAGAATAATTTTTTGAAAAGTAAATTCACACAAATATAAAATGAACACCTGTCAAATGTTTAATTTAACTCATTAATTACTGAAGGAACCAGTTCAAAAGATAATTCAAAGTATCCCACATGCATAGGTCAATGAAGATTACTCTAATGAATTATTTGCATGTCTATGACAAGATCATTTCCATTGCTATCTGTTCTCTTAAATAGTTCAAAGACAATGAAAGGCAGAGGGGTATGGTAAACAAAGCACTCAGTAATCTTCCCCCCCCCCCCCAAAGTCACAATTTTTCCTGACTGTTGAAATAAACAGAATATAAAATTAAATATATAAAAAAGTGAGAAACTATGTACCAAATATTGTGTACTTTTTGTCTAATCATTGGATTTAGTGGCTTAGTTTCTTCCTTTTCTAAATTTTCTACAATAAAAATCTAATTGTTTTAGAATAAGGAAAAAGCAAAGACTTCTAAAAACTGTAATTGCAGGTACAGTTTATTGGAGACAAAAAGACTCAAATAATGGCATGCTTAAAATTCACTAATAAGCAGAAAAATTTATATCCAGAAATCTAAAGTTAAGTGAGTCAATATAAAATATCTGGGATTAGCTATTTGTGGTAACATTGTTTAATGTTACCCAAATCTTGTGTTTCTGGAAAACAGCAAAATTTTAAAAATTCCCTCCACTCTTTGTGTTCAGGAAAACAGCTTACTGCAAAGAACTACCCTTCCCCATATGTCTTAGCGGACTTTGGCCCAGTGGTTAGGGCGTCCGTCTACCACATGGGGAGGTCCGCGGTTCAAGCCCCGGGCCTCCTTGACCCATGTGGAGCTGGCCCATGCGCAGTGCTGATGCGCGCAAGGAGTGCAGTGCCACACAGGGGTGTCCCCCGCGTAGGGGAGCCCCACGCGCAAGGAGTGCACCCATAAGGAGAGCCGCCCAGCGCGAAGGAGGGAGCAGCCTGCCGAGGAATGGTGCCGCCCCCACTTCCCGTGCCGCTGATGACAACAGAAGCGGACAAAGAAACAAGACGCAGCAAAAAGACACAGAAAACAAACAACCGGGGGAGGGGAGGGGAATTAAATAAATAAAAATAAATCTTTAAAAAAAAAAAAAAGATAAGACTCACTTGTTTACCTAGGACAAGGCAGCACACAGACCCTTCAAATTCCAAATTATTTGCCTCATAAATGATGAACTGAACTGCTTGTCTCTCCTGATCAATCAGCACAAAATGCTTGTTAACCACACATTTGTTAAGCTTTTCTCCTTTCTCCAGACACCTGAACTTTAAGAGTCCCTCCCAAAACACAGGCTGCTTAAGGATAAAATATTCTCATGCCAACCTTTCATCCCAACTCCCTACACCTGGTTCTTTCTTTTCTATAAAAGAAAAACCTTTTTTTTATGCCTAACTCTTGAGACACTTATGTCTTTATGGTCAATATTTTCTATTGCAATAGCCCCTTTCCTCCTCTGCAAAACCCTTTCAAATAAAGTCTCTCTTTACTAAGTCCAGATTTGTTTTTTGTTTGACATAGCATGACTATTTGCTTTATTTGCCTAGTGAAGATTTTTCTTCAAAACACTTTGGCTCAGCAAAATTAGAAGGGTTTCCCCCACCTCTGCGCCCAACCTCTTTCAATATAGACAAGGACCAGATGGGTATTCCTGTGGTGCAATGGTTCTCAGAATTCAGTGAGTTTTAGGATCACTGAATGTATTAAAAAATGATTTCCTTCTCCAACCCCTGAGATCCTGATCTTTTCAAAACTTCCCAGGTAGTCCAACTGCACAGCTAGAATAGAGAGTCCCTGGTTCTTTTAAAACATTTTCATGAGTCTTTCTTAGAAATGTGGTTAATGGTCCCTTACACAATTAGAGCATGCATGTACAGCCAATCAGATGTGCCATCTAGAATTCTGACTCTTGGAAGTGTGGGTCCAATTAAATTATTCATGACACTGCACTGGAACAGCACTTAGTGATATCCAAAGGAGACCTCTGGGATGGGGATTCGTAGCTGTGCCTTTTCTCTCTTAGATTTTGACCAACCAACGCCAGCTTCCCCAGCCTTCCCACTGAGTCTATGGACTATCCAAATCCCTTCCCCAAATTTTCTTGCTGGTTAGGTTAACTAGCAGTGGTTTCTGTTGTTTGCATTCCAGACCCCTGACGAGTTTAGAGAGGTAGGTCTTGTGATTCCCATTTTGCAGATGAAGAAACTGAACCTCAGAGTTAGTCACTTTTCAGAAGACTCAGTGAGTGACAAAGCAAGGACTCAAATCCAACTCTTTTTTGTTCGTTGCTCTTATCATCACAATCTGGGGTGGCAACAACCATAGAGCATCTGTACTATACCTTCTAGACAAGCAAAAGCATCAGTATCAGTAGTTCTCAACCCTAGAGGCACAACAGGATCACCTGATAGGATGACCAACTAGGTTTGCCAAGGACAGGGAAATCCCTTAACCCTGGGCAAACTGGAACGGTGGGTCACTCTACCTGGGAGGTACTTTAAAAAACAACAAAAAACAACCAAGGCCAGGTCCACCTCCAGAGATTCAGATGTTTTAGGTAGAATTCAGGTATTGGCCTTGTTTCAAGTATCCAGGTTTATTCTAAAGAGCAAGTAGCCGTGGGACTCATTGGTCTATACAAAATCTTTATCAGAATTTATCAGACTCTTTATCAGTCTTTTGTATTTGTTCATCCAAGCCTGGACTCAATTACTCTGATTAATATCTACACAAGCAGGAGTTGGATAAAGACTATGAAATGATAACAACAGTAGGCATGGCAGGCAATGTTCAAAGCCAAAGTGCTAGATTCAATAGCTACCTCCCTGAAGTCTTCAGTAAAAAGATAACAGAAAGATGTCAGAAGGAAGTTCAATGGTCCTTGTAGGTGACAAAAAAATGAAAGCTTCTGGAGTTAATCTAGGGGTACTCTATAACCGTTGTAAGTATGGTACAGTGATTTATGTATGAGAGGGCTATGTGGATAAATGAGGTTGTTCACTAATTGGTGATGAACTTCTCAGGTCATTTGGTAGCTGAGGTCTGATTATACTACACCAATCAGTGAATCCTACAACTTTGACTCTGATGTTTACCCCCTGACCTTATTACCAGGGGCCAAGGAGAAATCCAGAGGCCAGGTCTTTCTTCTGATCATTTGCTATTCTGCTGGCTCTGAAAGAAAAGCCTAAAGCTTTGGCAATCCAGAGTTCTTTTTCCCTCAGAAGTTCGTTTGTTCATTCATTCATTCAACAAATATATGCTGAGTGTCTATTAGGTACCAGACACCACATTGGGCATAAAATATTAGGCAAAACAAACATGGCTTTTATGCTCTTGTGGTGTTGTAGGGGAGATTGGTGGATAAATAAGTCATTTAATACAATGTGATCATTGCTAAAACACTGGAGGTACTGAAGGAACATGTAGATGAGATCCAGGAAGTGTCACCTAGGCTGGGCCTGAAGGGTAGACAAGATTTGGCTAAGTCAAGGGAAAAGCTACATCAGGCAGAGAGAAAAGCAAAAGCCAAGACCCTAACAGGACAGAGTAAAGAAAGCACTATGGCTGGCAGAAAAGTGGTCCCCCAAAGGGGTTCACATCCTAATCCCCAGAACCTTCTATGGCAAAAGGGACTTTGCACATGTGATCAAATTAAGAATCCTGAGACAGATTACCCAGATGGGCCTAATGTAATCACAAGTGTCCTTTTAAGAGAAAGAGAGAGATAGGAGGGCCAGAGTCAAAAGGAGATCTGAAGATGCTATGCTGCTGACTTTGAAGATGGAGGAAGATGCAGGTAACCTCGAGAAGCTGGAAAAAGCAAGGGAACCATTGTCCCCTAGAGCCTCCAAAAGGAATATGATCTGCCAACACTTTGATTTTAGCCCAGGGAATCTCGTTTTAGACTTCTAACCTCCAGAACTGTTTGATAATAAAGTTGTATTGTTTTAAGGCATTAAGTTAGTAGCAATTCATTACAGCAGCAATAGGAAACTAATACAGGCATCTTCAAGAAAATAGTTCAGTATGGTTGGACCATAGAGTGTGAGGTGGGAATGAGTTTGGATAAAGTCAACACAATCAGGCAGAGTATCTTTTATGATAAGCTAAATCCTGAAAGATTTCAAACTGGGGAGTGACATGATGAGGTTTGCATTTTAGAAAATTATATTTAGTCTAAGCCACTAAACTTTTTCTGTAAAGGGTCAAATAGTAAATACTTTAAGTTTTGGGAGCCAAATGGAATTCCACCAACATCAGTGGCCCGAGCTATAAACCTAGGAATAATCCTTGGCATCAACCTTTCCCTGTTTCTCCTTCTCCCACATTCATTCTCCATACCCTATTGGTGTTACCCTCTAAATATGTCTCAAGTCTGTCCACTTCTCCCTGTTCTTACATGCTTTAGTTTGGGCCACCATCATACCTCACCTAGATGACTATAATAGCCTCCTAGTATCAATGTATTTATTAAGAATACTGAACTTATAAGTAGCAGAATACCTAACTTAAATTTGATTTTAAAATAATGGATTCCCCCTCCCTCCAAACACACACACACACACAAGAAATCTAGAGGTAGACAGTATGGCTTGGCTTGGCTTCAACAGCCTTTATCAGGGCTTGCATGTCTGCACTAATCTTAGCTCTTTTCTCAGGATGATTTCCTGGTGACGAAACAGCTGCCACAGCTTCAGGCTTTACCTCTGAATCAAGGTAGGATGAAGGCAGAAAGGCAGCGCACAAACATTTACTCAATCTTTTGAATAATGTGATAAATGCTTGGCTAAATAGGTAGGTGAGGAAACAAGACAGGTATGTGGCATTATTTATTGGCACAGGGAAAAGAGAAGGAAGAGCAGACACTGGAAGGGAGATGGGGTGACCACCAACCCAAATGGTTGCTAAGACCTTTTTTCAGGTATGAATGGATGGCACTGTGAGCAGCAGTAACCTAAAGAGAAATGGATTTTTTTATGCTGATTTTGCCCAAAATTTCCTTATTTGGTGAGTCTGCAGAATTTTGGACTGAGCCAGAAAGATGCTTTTCAAAACCTTATTTAACAAGTTAGATGTGGCACTATAAACTTGTGCAAATTTTTTTAGGAGGTACCAGGGGTTGAACCCAGGACCTTGAAGGGAAGCAGGTGCTCAACCACCAAGCTTCATCCACTTCCCAGTTAGAGTTGGTTTTTCCATTTGATTGTTTGTTGTGTTTTTAGGAGGTATCAGGGATTGAACCTTAGACCTTGTACGTGGGAAGCAGGCATTCAACCACTTGAGCTACATTTGCTCCCCTCTTGCAATGTTTTAGGATATGAGATCTTTTCCTGAAAATGTAAAACTATAGTCAATTTATCTGTATGTTCCTGTGCTAATTGCTTAACTCCACAAAGACTGGGTTTTTATATATAAAAAGGAAGTCCAAATCATACTTATGTCAAAGGCTGTCAAAAGCATCAAATGAGAACCTATATATGAAAATCCTTTATAAACTGTAAAGAACTACATTAAGATTTACTGGGTATTTATTTACATGTGTTTTGTAAATACACATTGTGAGAGTGGTGGGATTTCAGATGATCTTTGTAGAATAGGTAATAGTTAACTTGACAAAGAGGAGAAGAGATTAATTACTCTTCAAGAAAAATGATATGGTACGATGAAATGTAATTAATCCAAACTAAATCAAATGAAAAGACACACATGAGAGACATTCCTTTCAAAACAATGACAACTATTATGGCAATGACAACTATTATGTAATTCTTGTTATTGCCATTATTATATACTGTTTTGAAAATTCTCACCAATGCAGGAAGATATTAAATGGAAAAAAGAAGAATGAACATCCAAAAGCAAGAAACAGAAGCTTTTATTTGCTGATATAGTTTCAGTATTAGAAAACTAAAAAGAACCAGTTAAAAGTATTGAAATTAATAAATGGATTTAATAAAATAGCTAGAAACATGTTAATATAAAAAGAAGCAATTGGTCTCTACAACCAGTTGGAACAGACAGTGAAATTTTGCTTATATATGTGATTCTGCATTCCCTTACCCTTAGCCTCCAGATCAAGTGCATTATCTAAACCATGTCTCCCTATTGCCCTTTTCCTTCCTTCCCATTGCCACCATCTCCTTCAGGCCATATTGGCACCAACCTGAGGATAAATAACCTCATGCATCACATATACTGCACTCCTACTTAATTAATATTAATGAGAATAATTTTTTTCCTTGTTATCTTGCTTGTTGTCTGCTCGTTGGTTTTTTCCTTTTTTCTTTTTCTTGATGTCTATTCGTTGTTTGTTTGTCTTCTTCAGGAGGCAAAGAGAACCAAACCAGGGACTTTCCACGTGGGAGGCGAGCATTCAACTGCTCGAGCCACATCTGCTCCCTGAGAATAAATTTTATCTTACAGGTTCTGTGTTAGTCCTTTGACTGGACCAGGATTCTCTGAAAGGAGCACTTGAGGGTCCTTTCATAAAAGTTGTTTTTTCTCTAAATAATGACTTCATTTTTTATAACAGTTTTTTTTTTAGATTTATTTATTTCTCTCCCCTTCCCGCCCCTCCCCGCCCCACCCAGTTGTCTGTTCTGTGTCTATTTGCTGCGTCTTCTTTGTCTGCTTCTGTTGTTGTCAGCGGCACGGGAATCTGTGTTTTGTTTTTGGTTGCATCATCTTGTTGTGTCAGCTCTGCGTGTGGGCGGTGCCGTTCCTGGGCAGGCTGCATTTTCTTTCGCGCTGGGCAGCTCTCCTTACGGGGCACACTCTTTGTGCGTGGGGCTCCCCTATGCGGGGGCACCCCTGCGTGGCAGGGCACTCCTTGTGCGCATCACCACTGCGCATGGGCCAGCTCCACACGGGTCAAGGAGGCCCGGAGTTTGAACTGTGGGCCTCCCATGTGGTAGAAGGATGCCCTAACTGCTGGGCCAAGTCCGCCGCCCATATAACAGTTTTAAATTTATAGAAAAACTAAGACGATAGCACAAGAGTTCCCAGATAAACTTCACCCAGTTTCCCCCATTTTTAAAAAAATGTTATTATTTATTTCTCTTCCCTCCCCCCCCTCCACTGTCTGCTCTCTTGTGTCCATTCACTGTGTGTTCTTCTGTGTCAGCGTGCATTCTCAGTGGCACCAGGAATCTGTTCTCTTTTTGTTGCGGCATCTTGCTGTGTCAGCTGTGTGTGTGTGTGTGTGTGTGTGCAGTGCCACTCCTGGGTGGGCTGCACTTTTTTGTGTGTGGGGCTGATCTCCTTGTGGGGTACACTCCCTGTGCGTGGGGCTCCCCTGCATGGGGGACACCCCTGCGTGGCATGGCACTCCTTGTGTGCAGCAGCACTGCATGTGGCCCAGTTCTGGACCTCTTAAATGGTACACAGACACTCTTATCAGTTGAGCCACATCCACATCCCCAGTTTCCCCCATTTTTAAAAACATTTTTATTTTGTAACATATATACCACCTAAAGTTCCCCTTTAACCTGACTCAGATGTATATATTCATGCCTTCCATTAAATTGGGGAAGTTTCTAGCTATTATTTTTTTGAATACTCTCTTGCCCCTTTCTTTCTTTCCCTTTCTGGGACTTCCCCAACGTGTAGATTTGTACACTTGGTAGTGTCCCACAGGTTTCTCAGGCTCTCTTCACTTTTGTTCATTCTTTCTTCCTTCTGCTTCTCAGACTGGATGATTTCAGTTGTCTTACCTTCAAGTTCACTGATGCTTTCTTCTGCTCGCTGCAAAGTGCTGTTGAACCCCTCCAGGGAATTTTAAATTTCTATTACTGGGCTCTTAGTGCTTTTTGCTTTCTTGTCATGATTTCCATTTCTATATTGATATTCTCTTTTTGTTCATCTATCATTTTCCTGTTTCCTTTAGTTCTTTGTCAATGTTTTCCTTTAGCTCTTTGAACATATATTGGACCATTTTTTAAAAGTCTTTGTCTGGTATGTCCTAGCTCTGGTCATCCTCACTGATGGATTCTAATGCTTTAATTTTCTCCTTGGCCTGGGCCATTACATCCTGTTTCTGTATAAATTTTGTAATCTTGTATAGAAACTTGGGCATTCTGATATTTTGACATTATCACTGAAATTTAGACTCCTTCAATTTGTATCCTGCTAGTGTTATTCAAGCTTTCCTTAAATGTCAAGAGCTAACCCAAAAAAAGGAGAAGAAGAAGAGAGAGGAGGAGGAAGAGGAAGGGGGGGAATGGAGGGAAAAAATAAAGAAGACACCTTTCCCAGTCTTTGCAGATTGGCCTGATTAAGTGCTCTCCTTCAGAGATTAGCCATACTATGAATTTAAAGAACTGTTTGAAGCAAAAGCACAGTGCTCCCCCGCCCCTGTCCTTTCTGTGCATGCATGTGTGGCCCTAGGCATTCCCCATTTACATGAATATGAATGTTCCCTCTTCCCTAGGATACAGTTTCCTCATGGTTCTGGGCACTGCACTATATATCTTACAGCCAGCAATTCTGTGCTCCAGGGAGCCACTTGACTGCTTTCCTACAGCATTCTGTAGGAGAGCTCTGCGAACTGCCCTCTACATACAAGGCAAGTTTTGGAATGGTGACTGCTTTAGTCCACCACCAGACATGCATGCTTCCAGCGTGTGCTTCCTTTGGAATCAGGACCAGGGACCTGCACTGGGGGCCATGGGCTGGCTCCATGCCCAACTGGTGAGGGGGGAGTGTGGGGCCATCCAGGGTACCATGAGATCCTACCACCTTTCAGTAGCCTTTTTCTTGTTTGGGCACTTGCCCTGTTAGTGCATTTCTTCAGTTGTTTTCTGAAACTTTGAGAAAGATGTTCCTGCCAGTTCTTGCTGGTTGTTCAAAGCTTCTATGGGGGTACAGAGTCCTGAAGCATCTCATTTTGCCATCTTGGTCCTAATCTTTCTCTGTACCCCTGTTCTTTTTATGCTGAGCACCTTAAGACCAGGAAAAAAGAGTAAGTAGGAGCTATTACCAGGGCTTGCATATTTGTGTCCTAGGCCTCTGACAGAGCTCCTACCCCCACACATGCAGTTTGCCAAGAAGCTACAATATTTCCCAAGTGCCTTGTCACTACTCATCCTTGATCCCCTTACACAGGTTGAGGTCTTACTACACACCAGACATTGTACTAGGTACTTTATTTGCTAGGCACTTTACTATCTTTATCATTTAATCTTTCCATCAAGCTAATGAAATATAATTACTATAATTTACATGTTGCTAATAAGAAATCTAAAAATTAGAGAAGTCAAATCACTTGCCCAAAACCTGGTGAGTGGCAGGATCAGAGAATCAAACTTTGGTCTAATGTGCTATGTTTTTTAAATCAACTTTTAAATTTTAGAATAGTTTTAGACTTATAGAAAAGTTGCAAAGGTTGTACAAACAGTCCCACATGCTGCTTACCTATTTTCACCTATCGTCAAATCTTTTTTCTTTTTTAAAGAGGGATGAACAGGGCCAATCACTGATTGCAACTTTAAAAAAAAATTTTTTTTAATTTAAATTTTATTTTTATTCCCCCATCCACCCTGAGATGACTCCCTTGTCTGTCTGCTCTTTGTCTGTTCATCTTCTTTAGGAGGCACCGGAAACCGAATTCGGGACCTCCCATGTGGTAGGCAGGTGCCCAGCTACTTGAGCCACTTCTGCTCCCTGCTGGTTGTGGCACCTGCTGGTGGTGGCATCTTGCTGGTTGCAGCATCTGCCCATAACAGCATCTGCTCATTTTCTTTAGGAGCCACTGGGAACCAAACCTGGGCTCTCCTGTGTGGGAGGAAGGTGTCCAACTGCTTGAACCACATTCGGTCCCCTACCATTAAATCTTAATATTTTTGTCAAAACTAAGAAACCAACCTTGGTGAATGTATTAGTTTCCTACTATAACAAATTACCATAAACTTCGTGGCTTAAAACAATAAAAATTTATTCTCTCACAGTTCTGGAGACCAAAAGTTTGAAATCCAGGTGCAGGCCCACGCTATCTTCAAAGGTTCTAAGGGAGAATCCTTCCTTGCCTCCCCCAGCTTCTGGTAGCTGCATATTCCATTCCCTGTCTCAGTCTTCACATGGCTTTCCCCTTGTGTCTCTCAGGGTGACATTTTCTGTCTCTTACAAGGATACTCTCACTGGATTTAGAACCCATCCTAATCCAGTAGGATCTTATCTCAGTCCTTACCTTAATTACATCTGCAAAGATGCTATTTCCAAATAAGGGCAAATTCTTAGTTTCTGGGTGGATATGAATTTTGGGGGGACACTATTCAACCCACTATAGTAAATTAGTATCAGACTAAACTCCTAACTAGATGTCACTAGTTTTAGCAAGGATTAACTAAACTCCAAATTAGATTTCATTAGTGTTTTCCACTAAGGTCCTTTTTCTGTTCTAGGATCCAAGCTAGGATACCACATTGCATTTAGGGGCTAATGTGATTTTAACCATTATATAAACCTGCTTAAATGACCATTTCCAGTTCCATCCCTGTACTTCTGGCTAAGATTTTTAATCAGACATAAGGAAGACAAGGAACTAAAATCCTAAAAAGTCCAGTCAGCTCTTTGTCACCTCAGTGTTCATCTCACCAGCAGTTTCTGAGGAACTATCTCCAGAACAAGAGTCTAACAGGATGCTCTGATATTGTTTTGTTTTTAAAAAGAGGGATTCTATAATCAATTCAGCTAGAGAATTACTAGCTGCAAAACCTCCTGCTGAAGAGGCAAAATGCCCACCATTATGACAAAATTTCTGAGAAGTCCTGCAGCAAATAAGCCATTTTAATTTGCTTTGACAGCATTTCCAAAATTTCAATCATTTGTGTACCAACTTCTTGCTTTTTGGTATATTAATAGACAGTGTGTACCATTATTAATAGCTTAATATTTGTCTTTAAATCTCACCTTTTAAAAACATACTTATTTTAAAGGCCATTTTATATCACTGCAATAAATCAAAAATTAGGATTATTTGCTTTAATTATTTTGAATGAAGAAATTTTTTTATTTCATTTGAGAACCTACCAACATTATCTCACTTAACACCAGGGATTCATATATGGCACTTTGGGAAATAGTGGTTAACAGAACCTTTTTTTCCATAAAACCTGTTAACATCCTAGGGAGGCACTTGGGGAAATACAGATTTATTTGACCCATCGCTGAGGTCCAGAGATCAAAAAACGTGTACAGTGTCACACAAGGAGCCACTAGTGGAGGCTAAAATAAAACCGAGGGCCCCTACCTCGCATTCTCGTGTCTTTTCCATGATCCTACTCAACTTCTGGGTTTCAGACATTGCCTGGACTTGACTGAAAGGAGTTTCATGTGGGCCAGTGTTTGAAACACACAAGGGTTCAGATTCCATGTGACCAAGTTTTGATGCCATATTTGGGATTTTAAGCAGATTTCCATACCCAGCTCAGAAGGATCCCATTCTCCACTTCAGAAGAGAACTTGGCTCTGATCCTTGGTCAAAGTAAACAGGTGCAAAGTGTTTCTGATCACAACTTTAATTGCTGCCTATATGCCATCAACCCCACCCACAACCAGGTACCTGTACTTTGTACAGTTCTTCCTAAAGTCATGTTATTTTACATTTTAATTGTGTTTAAGTAGGAGGGCATGGCAAGAGGGGCACCCAAAGTTAATACAGTAACAGAGAGCAGCCAATAAATCAGATACTTCTAGCTGGGCCCTCAGGCACTGTTTGGCTCTCAGTTTTCTCTGAAATGGCCCCTGAAATATGAGTTCTTGATTCACTCATTGAGCTCTTGACTGTTTTCTCATCCCAAGAAACTAGACTGTGGGTGTCACTTTCTCTCTTCCATTTGGTCAGTTACTTGATGCCTGAGAGGGATTGACATAACGCTATTTCCACTCCGGCTAGTTTCCTGCGTTCAGATCAGAGGTGAGCTCCACTGGGCTTGATAGTAGCTCCTGGAGTTATTAATTCCTCTCTTCATTCAAAATACTGGACACCTATTACAGACTGTGCCAGGTGATACAAATAATAATAAGTAATATTTATACTCCTGGTATGTTGGACCTCCTGGTACATAATCTCACTTTCTCCAGGATAACTGTGAAGTAGATATTTGTTTTCCTAGTTGAAGGGTTAAGGAAATCATAGCTCAACAATTTAAGTGACTCACACAAATTTACATAAGAAATGCAAGGGAGACCTGAGATTTGAATCCAAGCATTTACTTGACACCAGAGCCTAATCTCTAACCATTACCTTATACTATTTCTTTGGGAGAAAGCTTGTTTTTTGTCCTCAAGGTGCTCAATATTTAGGAATTGGGAAGTAGGGGGAGGAAGAAACAAGGCTGTTAGTACAACAAACTGCAATACAAAGTGGAAAGAGTCACAGTGGGGCACATGCAAAGTACTCTGGACTGCTCCTTAGAAGGGAAGAAATCATTCCGCCTGGAGGTGTCAGCCAGAGCTTAGAGGAGTGAATTTGAGCTAGGCTCTGAAATATTTATTCACAAGCAAAATAGGAAAAGATCATCAGCTTTCAGGTTGCTAGGACCCTCCAGTGATGGAAGGACTAACTGCAAGGAATAGAGTTAATCATGGTTTTGAGCTCTTAAAATTAAAGTTTTGACTTTATAAAGCATTTTCAAAAAGGGTAGTAACAGTTAACAAGTTAAATATACATTTGAAAATTGATTCATATATATATTCTAAGAATAGTGAAATCACAGTAAACAAGGTAAACATTAGAATGAAGATACAGACACACATTTGAAAAGCTATCGCAGCTTCTGCTAGTGAAGAGTGTACTGAATTAAAAAACAGATGACAGCTCTAGAAGGCACACTAAATGAATCTGAGGATTTATAGATGCTTTTGTCCTGGAGACAATCACTGATTCTGGGTATAACTAGAGACTGAGAACCCAGGGTTGACCCCAGGGCAGAAGACCTCAGGGTAGAGAACAGGGAAATCAACAGAGATTTTGACATTCTGGGGCTGTATTGAAAAAACAATATTCAGGGGTTAAATGGAGGCAGCTATTCTCCCCCTTCAGATTTGTGCTAAATTCTGAATCTGTTTGGGGGCAGAAGGCTGAACTTGTTCAGAGCAGAAAGTAAATTTCAGAAAACTTAAAAGAAAACAAACTCTTGCTCCTTAAGTAGAATTCTTAGAGGGTCATGCTCTAGGAAAGGGAACAAATTCAGAGATAGGCTGAATTTAACCAAAATTCAAACCCACCTCCCTCCTCACTCTCAATTCTGGATTGAATTGAGATGATCCTCTCCTCTATCAGCTCAACAGATGAAAAGGTGAATTTTCTATGATGGAAGATAACATCCTCTGGAGAATCTATGGTCCTTTATACATAATATCTGGCATAGCATCAGTAATTTCTAGACATATAAAGAAAAAGACCACGAGACAAATGAAAAAATCCAGTTATAATCAGAGATTTCAGTACTTCTCTCTCAATCAACAATTGGTAGAACAGAAAATAAGCAAGGATATACCAGACTTGAACAAATTATGAAACTATTTGACATGAATACATATATATATTATTATATATTATATATATTATAATTTGTAGTTAAAACCCAACCACAGTAGAATATACATTCTTCTCAAGAGCACAAGAAACATTTACCTAGATTGACCATACATTTAAAAGGATTCAAATCATACAAAGTATATCCTCTGGCTATAATGGAATTAAATTAGAAATCAGTAACAGAAAGATTTATAGAAAAACTGTAATAATTTGGAAACGCAATAACATACTTCAAAAAAAAAACATACTGATCAGAGAAATCAGAAGAGAAATTAGAAACTCTATTTTGAACTGAATGAAAATTAAAACACAACATTCAACAGTTGTGAGAAGAAGATAAAGCAATATCCTGGTGGAAACTGATAACACAAAATGCCTATATTTTAAAAAAGAGTGTTCTCCCATCAGCTATCTTAATTTTCACCTTAAGAAACGAGAAAAAGGAAAGCAAACTAAACCCAAAATAAGTGGGAGAAGAGAAATCATATAGATCAGAACGGGCAGGAAGTCCTGCCACTGCCCAACTACCAGGGGGACCAAATGCAGGGCCCAGGCCACACCGTGCTATGGCCCTGTTCTGCACCAAGTAGAGTGGCCAGCCCCTCTCCTGCGATTACCACCTCTTCTTCAAGAATGTAGCTGGTCACTACATTTCTCCTTTCATGATATTCCTCTGAAGGTGGACTCTATAGAGGAAAATGGCATTCAGACAAAGAGCACAAAATGATGAACATGAGAATGTGTTTAATATGGTTGTAGAAGTACCTCAATGGACAAATGCTAGAATGGAGATTGCCATCAATGAGCCACAGAATCCCATTAAACAAGATGTAAAGGATGGCAAGCTATGCTATGTGGCAAATATCATCCCACGTAAGGGTTATATATGGAATTATGATGCCCTCCCTCAGACTTGGGAAGATCTCCATCAGAAAGATTAGACCATAGACTGCTTGGAGATAATGATCCTATCGATGTTTGTGAAATAGGCTCAGAGGAACCACCAAACCATATTCCACAGCAGCTGTACTATTTCACATTCCCAACAGTCATGTACAAGTATTCCAATTTCTTCATATGCTCACCAACTTTTTCCCTGGTTTTTAAAAAATTATTATTATTATAGCCATCTTAGTGGGAGTGAAATGGTGTCATATTTTCTTGTTCTTGTTTTTTTGTGTTTTGTGTGTGTGTGTTTTTTGTGTTTTTTTTTTTTTTTTTTGAGGTACTGGTGGCTGGGGATTGAACCTGGGACCTTGTATGAGGGAAGCCAGTACTCAGCCACCCAGCCACAGTTAGCTCCCCTGCATTGCATTTTTCCTTTGTTTTGCTTGTTTGTTTTTATTTATTTTAGGAGGCACTGGTTACCAAACCTGGGGCCCCCCACATGGGAAGCAGGTGTTCAAATGCTTGCGCCACATCTACTCCCTAATTTTTATTTAGAGCAAGTTTATATGCCTTATTTCATCTTAAGCAAATGTGGAAATTATTTTATAAAGGAAGGCAATGAATGTATTTCTAAAACTTTTAACTATAAATGTGAAATTGGTTTTTCACAACTTTAATAAGGTATAATTGACTTGCAATAAACTATAAAGTGTACATATTTAAATTAATAACTTTTGACCAAAATCAAGATGATGAATGTATATATCAGACCCAAAAGTTTTCTCACAAACCTTTGTATTACCCTATTCTCCCTGACCTGTCCCAAGGCAAGCTGTCTCTCACTACAGATTAGTTTGCATTTTCTAGAATTTATGTAAGTGAAATCATGTCATATGTACTACCTCTCTCTTTTTATTTTATTTTATTTTTTTGGTTTTCACTTCACATAATTATTTTGATATTCTTCCTTGTTGTGTGTATCAATAGGCCATTTCTTTTTACTGCTAATATTCTATTGTAAGCACATAGCAGAGTCTGTTCATCCATTCACCTGTTGATGGACATTAGGGTTGTTTCCAGTTTTTGACTATTGCAAATAAAGCTACTATGAATATGTGTAGACAAAAAAATAAAATAAAATCAGAATGAAAATCACATAAATAGGAAGCAAAAAATAATATGAAAAACAATGAAATCTAAAGCTGGTTCATTGAGAAGACCAATGAAATTGATAAATTTATAGCCAGACTGATGAGGAAAAAGGGAGAAGACAAAAATTACCAATATCGGGAATGAGGGAAGTGACATAGTCACAGAATCTACTGATATTAAAAGAATAATAAAGAAAAATTTGGAGCAACTTTTTGCCAATAAACTTGGCAACTTAGTTGAAATGGACAAATTCCTTGAAAGACATAAACTACCAAAGCTCATTCAAGAAGAAATAGATGGGAAGTGGACTTGACTCAATGGATAGAGCGTTCGCCTACCACATGGGAAGTCCATGGTTCAAACCCAGGACCTCTTTGATCTGTGTGGAACTGGCCCACGTGCAGTGCTGATGCACGCAAGGAGTGCCCTGCCATGCAGGGGTGTCCCCCACGTAGGGGAGCCCCACGCATAAGGAGAGTTGCCCAGTGGGAAAGAAAGTCCAGCCTGCCCAGGAGTGGCGCCGCACACAGGGAGAGCTGATGCAACAAACTGACCCAATAAAAAGAGACACAGATTCCCAGGCCGCTGACAAGAATAGAAGTGGACACAAAAGAACACACAGTGAATGGACACAAAGAGCAGACAACTGGGGGCGAGGGGAGAAAAATAAATAAAAAAATACATCTTTTAAAAAAAAGAGTTAATTAACTTAATAGAAATAGATAACCTGAATAGTCCTATATTAAAGAAATTTAGTTTGTAGTTATATTTCAGCACAAGGAAAATTCCAGGCCAGGTGGCTTCACCAATGAATTCTAGCAAACATTCATGGAAGAAATACCAATACTATAAGAATTCTTCCAGAAACCTGGGACAAGGGAATACTTCCCAACTCATTCTATGTTGCCAGCATTACCCTAACACCAAAAACAAGTGAAGGGAGTGGATGTGGCTCAAGCAGTTGAGCACCCACCTACCACTTTGGAGGTCCAGGGTTCAGTTTCCACTGCCTCCTAAAGAAGACAAACAAACAACAAGCAGACTACAAGCAGACAACAAGCAAAAACAAATGAGCAAGATTGCTGGAAGATGGCAACAGACTAACAGGCAGAGCTGAATCCTCTCACAAAAACAATGAAGAAAGAGCCAAAAGCAGTCTGAAGGATCTGCTTTGAGGTCAGTAGAATAGGACAGTGCTATACAACTCCCAGGAGGGTGAGGGACAGAGGGATAAAGAAGTCAAAAGGACAAATGTGAGTTACCAAGCCCCTGTGGTGACTGAGAAGGGCTCCCCTCCCTCACCCCCAAGATATTAAACTGGGATTAAACACCTGGCTCACTGCAGCCAACTGAGAGGGGAACAGACATCATCCTCCCTGTCAGCTGTTTCAAAGGAAAACGGAGGGAAGGCCGGGGAGCTTTTCTTCTGTGAATTTGGCCAGCAGAGTCTGCTTCGAATCTCCAATCTGGAGAATCAACACAGAACACAGGAAAAACAGAGGCTGAAACACCTCTGTGGAAAGGTGCCTTGACTAGCGCCATCTGCTGACCAGTCTGGAAATTGCATGGACAAAAACATCATGCTCTGTATTCAACCCCTGGGAGAACATCTCTACCCCACTACTGAGTTCCTGGCTTGATTTTGAAAACTTAAGTTGGGTAATTTTAAAGACTGAGATATTGAACCAAATATTATAGAAGAGTTGGGAAACAAACAAACAAACAAAAATAGACAAGTGAGAGAAATTAGCCATCAGAGTAAATTCACCAACATATTCAGATGCTTAGAAATCAGCAAAGGAAACGGACTTTGGCCCAGTGGTTAGGGCGTCCGTCTACCACATGGGAGGTCCGCGGTTCAAGCCCCGGGCCTCCTTGACCCGTGTGGAGCTGGCCCATGCGCAGTGCTGATGCTCGCAAGGAGTGCCGCGCCATGCAGGGTGTCCCCCGCGTAGGGGAGCCCCACGCGCAAGGAGTGCACCCATAAGGAGAGCCGCCCAGCGCGAAGGAGGGAGCAGCCTGCCGAGGAATGGTGCCGCCCACACTTCCAGTGCCGCTGACGACAACAGAAGCGGACAAAGAAACAAGAAACAAGACGCAGCAAAAAGACACAGAAAACAGACAACCGGGGGAGGGGAGGGGAATTAAATAAATAAAAATAAATAAATCTTTAAAAAAAAAAAAAAAAAAAGAAATCAGCAAAAATTACAAGCCAACCTAGGAAACAGGAAGAGATGGCTCAGCCAAAAGAACAAACCAAATATCTTGAAGAGATACAGGATTTAATATAATAATCAGTGATAATCACATAACTCTCCTAAATTGCTTCAAAGAATTTAAAGAAAATATGGCTAAAAACAACAAATAGGGAGTATATGTGGCTCAAGCACTTGAGTGCCCACCTCCCACATGGGAGGTCTCAGGTTTGGTTCCTGGTGCCTCCTAAAGAAAAACAAAAGCAAGCAGACAACAAGCAAAAAACAATGAGCAGACTACAAGCAAAAAACAATGAACAAAAATAACAAACAAAAACAATGAGCAAACAGATGAGGGAGCCATCTGGAGCAGTGGAGAGGAAAGAAAACATAATCTTAAAAAAAAACAACAGCAACAGATGAAGACATTCCAAGAAAAAGAATTACAGATGACTATCTCTCATGAACCTAGTTGCAAAAATTCCAAACAAAATTGTAGAAAATTATTTCTAACAATATATTAAAAGACAATACATCATGACCAAGTGGGTTTTTTCCAGGAATGTGGTTTGGCTTAACATTCAAAACTCAATCAAAATAATTCACCATATCAACAAACTAAAAAAAGAAAAACTATGTGATCAACTTAATAGATGCAGAAAAACATTTGATATAATCCAACATAAATTTCTGAGAAAATCTCTCAGCAAACTAGGAATAGAAGAGAACCTCCTCAATCTGATAAAGGGCATGTACTAAAAACCTAGATATAACCTCATACTTAATGGTGAAAGACTGAATGCTGGAGCATGTGTAGTTCGGTGGTTGGAGGTGTGCTTCTCATGTATGAGGTCTCACTCATCCCCAGTACCTACTTCTATTCAACTTTGAACTAGAAGTTCTTGCCAGTAAAATAAGGCAAGAAAAAAAGACATTCATATAAGAAGTAAAACTTTCTTTAGTCACACATGACATGATCATCTCTGTAGAAAATCTGATGTAACTTACAAACAAGCTACTAGAACTAATAAATGCATTTAGCAACAATGTAAAACACATGAGTATACAAAATTAATTATATTTCTGTATTCTTGTAACAAAAAATTCCCATAATTGAATTTTAAAGCACTACTTAAAATAGCATAAAATACCTTAAATACTTAGCAACAAATCTGACCAAAAATGTGAAAGACCTGTGCAGTTAAAACCTACAGGAGAGTGGATGTGGCTTAGGTAGTTGGGCACCTGCCTCCCACTTGGGAGGTCCCAGGTTTGATTCCCAGTGCCTCCTAAAGAAGACAAACAAACAATGAACAGAGAATAAGCAGACATCGAGCAACAACAATGAGCAAGACAATGAGCAAACAATAAGCAGACAGCAAGCAAAAACGAAATGAGCAGGGAGTGGATGTGGCTCAAACAGTTGGGCACCCACCTCCTACATGGGAGGTCCTGGATTCAGTTCTTGGTGCCTCCTAAAGAAGACAAACAATGAGCAGACATCGAGCAAAAACAATGAGCAAACAAAGAGAAAAAAAACAACCCAATGAGCCGACAACAAGCAAAAACAATGAGGAAAAACAAGCAGACAACGAGCAAAAACAATGAGCAAAACAGATGAAAGAGCCATCTGGAGGGTGGGGGAACCTACAAAATATCTCTGAAAGAAATTTAAAAAGGCCTAAATAAATGGAGGGAAAAACCTATTCATGGGTCAGAAAATTCAATATTGTTCAGATGTTAATTCTCTTCAAATTGATCTATAAATTAAATACAATCGCAATCAAACTATCAGCAGGCTTCTTTGTGGAAATTGAAGGCTGATTCTAAAATTTATTTGGAAATTCCAAAGGACTTAAAACAGTAAATAGCTAAAACAATGTTGAAAAAGAAGAATAAAATGGGAGGGTTAACACAATTTTACTTCAAGATGTATTATAAAACTATAGTAATAAAATACAGTGTGGTACTGACATAAATATAGACAAATAGATCAATGGAACAGAATAAAGAGTATAGAAATACACCTACACATATGTGAAATACTGATTTTTGACAAGGGTCCAATGATATAGAGTGGAGAAAGGATACTTTTTTCAATAATGGAGCTGGAATAATTGGATATCCATATGCAAAAAAGGAACTTCAATCCATACCTCATGCCATAGACAAAATTAACTCAATATAGGTTATGGACCTAGGTGTATAAAACCTAAAATAATAAAACTTTTAGAGGAAAACACAGGAAAAAAATTTGTGACCTTGGATTAGGCAAAGATTTCTTAGGCATGACACCAAAATATAATCCATAAAAGAACAAATTGATAGAACTTAGAAACTTACTTTTCAAAAGACTTTTTAGGAGAACGAAAAGACAAGCCAATGGATTTATATTTAGAATATATAAAGAACTCTTAACGTTCAATAATAAGAAAACAATTGATCCAATAAAAAATTAAAAAGATATTTCACCAAAGAAGATCTATGGGTGGAAAATAAGCACATAAGAGGATTCTCAACATCATTAGTCATTACGGAAATACCAATTAAAACCACAATGAAATTCCATTACATTCTTATTAGAATGGCTAAAATTTAAAAGATTTGACCATAGCAGGTGAGAGTTGGCAAAATTGTGGAGGAATTGGAACTCTCATACACTGGTATGGTAGAAACATAAAAAAGTACAATCATTTAGGATAAGTCTAGCAATTCCTCGAAAAGTAAAATACACACTTGCCATAAGATCGGCCATTCCATTCCTAGGTGTATCCAAGAGGAATGAAAGCATGTGTCCATACAAGGCATTGTATCTGAAAGTTTACAGCAGTTTTATTTGTAATAGCTAAGACCGGAAACCACATAAATACCTATCAACAGATGAATGGATAAACAAATTTTAGTATAGCTATACAATTGAATATTTCTCAGCAATCAAAAGGAATGAACACATTGCTACATGCAATAACATGGATGAATGTCAAAATAATTATGCTGAGTGGGAAAAAAATAGACCAAAATGAGTACATACTAAATGACTTTATTTATATAAAACTCTAGGAAATGTAATCTAAAGTACGGTGACAAGTAACAGATAAATGGGTAGGGTGGGAAGGAGTGGCAGGGAAGGATACCAAGAGGAATTTAGTTCACCTCCCTTGACTATGGGCTGGAGTTAGTGATCCACTTCTAAAGAATAGAGTATGGAAAGGGGAAAATAATAACTTTACTTTGGAGAAACCTGACATGCACCTTCTTAATGCAGAGATCAAGGTCAACATTAACCTGTGATGAGTCATATTGATATCATGTGCCTCATGACATGGTGCAGTGAGAAGAGTACCTCACCTTTGTGATATTCTCCCCCGAACCTCATAATCCATAACTCAGTAGACAAACCCAAACTGAAGGACCTTTTAAAAAACACCTGACCAGTGCCCTTTGAAAGATGCAGAGTCATGAAGAGTATGGAAAGATGGAGAAACTGTCCCAGACTGGAGGAGCCTAAAGAGACAGGATGACTAAATGCAATATGATTCCAGATTGGATCCTGGATTGCATTAGTGGAAAAATAGATGATATATGAATAAAGTCTGTAGTTTAGTTAGTCACATTGTATCAATGTTGATTTCCTGATAAAGACAATGTAACATGGTTACTTAAACATTAAGGGAAGCTGGGTGACGGTATTATTTTGGCAATATTTTTGTCAGTCTAAAATCATTCCAAATTAAATTTTCATTAAAAAATAAATTGTATTTACGTACCAGTTTTAAATAAATAAAAATGAAAATTATAAGAAGATCCTACTTAGAATATATTCCAATTTCAAATATTTAGGAATAAAGCTACTGAAAGATGTGTGAGGCCATTACACTGAAAACTATAGAATATAATTGAGATAAATATTTATGTATTCATTTATTTGGAGGTACTGAGGATTGAATCACAGACCCTGTGCATGCAAGGCAGGCATTCAACCACTGAACTATACCCGCTCTGCTGAGATAAATATATAAAGACCTAAATAAATAGAAGGATATATTACATTCATGTATTAGAACAGTCAATGTTGTAAAGATGTCAATACTCTCAAATTCATCTAAAGATTGAATGCAATCCTAATCAAAACTCTAGCAGGGATTGTGTGTGTGCATATGCGTGTATGTGAAAATCTATAAGCTGATTCCAAAATTTATATGGAAATGCCAAAGGCCAAAAATAACCAATCCAACCTTGAAGAAGAAAAATAACACTAAAGGACTTGCAATACCTGACTTCAAGACCTAATATAAAGACAGAGTGAGTAAGACTTGTGTATTGATGCATAGAAAGACAAACTGGTCAGTGGAAATGAACTTAGCACCGAGAAACAGATGACCCACGCATAATTGCCTGATTTGTAAAGACGATACTGCACTGCAGAGGGGAGAAGATAATTTTCCTGTAAATAGTGTTAGGTAATTTGATAACAACATGGCAGAAAAGATATATCTTGATCCCTACCTCATATCATATGCTAAAATTAATTCAAAGTGGATTGTAGATGTAAATGTGAAAGATTAAACAATACAGTTCTAAGAAGAGAGTATCTTCTTGACCTTGGAGTAGGAAAGAGTTCTTTTTTTTTTTAAGGATTTATTTATTTATTTCTCTCCCCTTCACCCCTGCCCCAGTTGTCTACTCTCTGTGTCTATTTGCTGCATGTTCTTTGTCCACTTCTGTTGTTGTCAGCGGCACGGGAATCTGTGTTTCTTTTTGTTGCATCATCTTGCTGCATCATCTCTCTGTGTGTGCGGCGCCATTCCTGGGCAGGCTGCACTTTCTTTCGCGCTGGGCAGCTCTCCTTACGGGGCGCACTCCTTGCGCGTGAGGCTCCCCTATGCAGGGGACAACGCTGCGTGGCAGGGAATTCCTTGAGTGCATCAGCACTGCGCATGGGCCAGCTCCACACGGGTCAAAGAAGCCTGGGGTTTGAACTATGGACCTCCCATGTGGTAGACGGACGCCCTAACCACTGGGCCAAGTCCGCTTCCCAAGGAAAGAGTTCTTAAACAAGAAATAAAAACACTAACTATAAAATTTTAAGAATTGAACTTGTATTAAAAATAAAAACTCCTGTTCAAAACAAAGGTCCCATTAAAAGAATGAAAAGGCAACGCACAGAATGGGGAATGAGGAAACGGACTTTGGCCCAGTGGTTAGGGCGTCCGTCTACCATATGGGAGGTCCGCGGTTCAAACCCCGGGCCTCCTTGACCCGTGTGGAGCTGGCCCATGCGCAGTGCTGATGCGCGCAAGGAGTGCCGTGCCACGCAGGGGTGTCCCCCGCGTAGGGGAGCCCCACGCGCAAGGAGTGCGCCCGTGAGGAAAGCCGCCCAGTGTGAAAAGAAAGTGCAGCCTGCCCAGGAATGGCGCCGCCCACACTTCCCGTACCGCTGACGACAACAGAAGCGGACAAAGAAACAAGACGCAGCAAATAGACACCAAGAACAGACAACGGGCGGGGGGGGGGGGCGGGGGGAGTTAAATAAATAAATAAATCTTTAAAAAAAAAAAAAAAGAATGGGGAATGACATTTATAATACACATATTCCCATATATTCTCACCTCCAGAATATATAAATAACTTACATGTAAAAAATAGCCCATAAATAAGGAATATATCAAGAAACGGAAAGACTACCCAATAGGAACATGGACAAAAGACTACTTCACTAGTTATCTCCAGAATGTGAAAAAGTGAAAAATGCCAAATGTTGAAGCATCCAGAACACTCATATATTGATAATGAGAGAATGAATATGAGCAACTATTCCTGGAAAACAGTGGGTTGAATAGTGTCCCCCCAACACTATGTCCCCCCAGCACCTCAGAATATGACCTTATTTGGAAATAGGGTCTTTGCATATGTAATTAAGGTAAGGATTGATATTAGATCTTGCTGCATTAAGATGAGCCCTAAATCCAATGAAAGTATCCTTGTACGAGACAGAAAGGCACACACTGAGAGACGCAGGGGGAGGCCATGTGAAGACAGAGGCAGAGACTGGAGTTAAGCTGCCACAGACAAGGAATGCCAGGAGCACCAGAAGCTGGAAGAAGCAAGGAAAGATCCTCCCCTAAAGGCTTTGGTAGGAACATGCCTTACGCACATCTTCTGGTCTCCAGGACTATGAGAGAATAAAATTGTTTGTTCGTTTGTTTTTCAAGATTTATTTTATTTCTCTCTCCTCCCACCCCCTCTTGCCCCCTGTTGTCTGCTCTCTTGTGTCCATTCGCTGTGTCTTCTTCTGTGTCTGCTTGCATTCTTGGTGGCACTGGGAATGTGTGTCTCTTTTTTGTTGCATCATCTTGCTGCATCAGCTCTCTGTGTGTGCAGCACCACTCTTGGGCAGGCTGTGCTTTTTTCACATGGGGCTGCTCTCCTTGCGGGGGTGCACTCCCTGTGTGTGGGGCACACCCCTGCGTGGCATGGCACTCCTTGCGTGCAGTAGCACTGTGCGTAGGCCAGCTCATCACACGGGCCAGGAGACCCTGAGTTTGAACCCTAGACCTCCTATACTGTAGGTGGACACTATCAGTTGAGCCACATCCACTTCCCAATTTCTGTTGTTTTAAACCACTGAGTTTGTGGGAATTTGTCTAGGATAACTTTTGAGAATAGTTGTATGAGAAAATGTTTAATGCAAAGGTAACATCAACAGCAAAGCAGCTTGCAGAGATTGTGTTTTTCTTTCTTTTTAAAGTAAATGTGTGGCAAAGATTGAGATGTCATTCATCACTATAGTGCATTTATTCTCTTTCTTTTGAATATGAAATATTGCCTGTTCCACAAATAGATTAACTGTTCTTTCTTTTATGCAATATCAGTTTATCTACAGTATTTAAACTTAATGTGCCTTATTTCCCCATCTGTAAAATAAGGTAAAAAAAAATAGCACCTACCTTGTAGAATTATTTTAAGGATTAAATGAAGTAAAACAGGTCAAATGCTTAACTCAGGAGTAAGCTTAGGGTCCTTACTCAACAAGTAATAATTTATTGAGTAGTTTTATACTAGATTTTCTGCTGTTTTCCTGAACTGATAGGCACTTTAGATATCTGTACTGTCTTCCTGCACAAATAATTACTATATTATCTGTAAGAAACATAATTAAGATTCACCTACATGATGAACTACTCCATTTTAATAACTGAAGTATTCCTAGAGGCCAGATTGAAAGACCATTGCATAAGGAATGAGCAGATGTGAATTTAGTGCCTAGTTGTGTCTGTCCAGCTCCAAGCTTGAAGTTGATCTAATTCTCCCATAGACTTGGTACCTTGCATCTTCAGACCCATGAAAACCAACCGGTCTGCCACGCTGTTGTTTGGATAGCTGGCAAATAGTAAACTCTGAATAATTAATCTGTTTAAAGATGAAATGAAAACATACTAGAGTGGTTGTTCAGTATCGAGGAGTTATTTTTGTGTAGATATCAGATGTAAATCTTGAAATGTATATTCTGATAAAGTATATTCTGAAAAAGTTCAGCAAGGATGTTTAAATACTTTCTATGATTTTATCAAGCTTTCCTTTTCTGATTTAATTAAACTTTTCTTTGAACTTACTTTGGTTTTAAATACTTTTTGTCTAACTCAGATGCATTTTATACCTTTTCAGGAATAAAAATTATACCAGAAGATTTCTATGGAAACAACTTTTGTTTTCTTCCTAGCTATGAATAGTTCCTTTCTGGTGATTCTTTTATAAATTACTTATTAACAGTCACCTAACATAGACATTAGTAAACTTTTTGCCTGCATGCTTTTTTCTGAGAACTGGAGAAAGAAAATACCATTGTGTTAAGGTAAATATAGGTAGGCATAAAATATACTTCTGGGGACTTACGGAAAAGAGGCTCACTCATTCCTTTAAAAAATGAAAAATTATACTAAAAATATTTAAGTTTTATTCCTACATTTGCTATGCTTATATATATATATAATTAATTTTAAACTTTTATTTTGAAATACTTTCAAACTTACAGGACAGTTACAAAAATCATATAAACCCTAAATGGAGAACTCCAACACACCCCTATCCCACCCAGATACCCAGATCCACCAATTTTAACATTTTGCTATAACTTCCTGCTATATCATTCTATCTACCCGTCAATGTGTCAATCCATCTATCTATCCATCATCTGTCTGTTTATTTTTAATCCATTTTCTGAACACTTGAGTGTAGGTTATATACATCATGCTCCTTAAACACTTAATATTGCCATGTACTAGGAACAAGGATATTCACTTAAATATTTACCTTAAATGAAGTTATCAAGGTCATGATATTTAACATTGATATAAAGCTTACAATCTATATTCCAATTTTTTCAGGTCTCAATAATGTCCTTTTGAGTCTTCTCTCCTATTAGACACTGTGACAGTTTGATATTATTTATGAATTACAAGAAAGAGATATATATTATGTTTGTAAACTGGTCTGTTCCTCTGGGTGTGATAACCTTTTGATTATATTAGATTCAGCTGAGATGCCTGATTAAATTATGTTAAGATTAGGGCTTTGATTCGACCAAGCCATTAGAGTGTCACTCAGCATTGAGTCCTAGCCCCCTTGGTGGTCTGATAAAAACACTCACACACAGAACAAGACACACAAAGAAAAAGAACACAGAGGAAGAGAGACATCTCATTCCATACAGCAGAGGCCCCAGGGAAGAGAGATGAGCCTGATAGTCTACAACTGACCTTGTGAAGAGAACAAATCAGCTGTTGCAGAAAGAAATGAGCCCCAGCGAGAGAGAGGAGCCTTATGCCAGTCTACAGCTGAGATTGGAAGAAGACAGGACCACAGAGACTTGAGAGGAAGAAGGAAGGCTGAACCCTCATAGACATTGACCGCCACCTTGCTCCAACATGTGGCAAACAACTTTGGGTGAGCAAATACCTCTTAGGGTACCTTGAGTTGGACTCTTCAGGGCCTTGTGACTGTAAGCCTCTATCCCAAATAAATACCCTTTGTAAAGGTCAACAGAGCTCTGGAACTTTGCATCAGCACGCCTTTGGCTGACTAATACAGATACCGTCCAGAATTGTGTATTGCGTTTAATTGCCATTGTCTCTTTAGTTGATCTTTCTTTTAAAAAAAAATTTGTGGCAACATAAACACAACATAAACTTTCCCATCTCAACCATTTCCAAGCATAATATTTAGTGGGATTAATTACATTCACTATGTTGTGGTACCACCTTCCATCACTAGACTTTCTCAACTCCCAAATAGAAACTTTACACCCATTTTGCATTAACTCTCCATTCTTTCTGTCCCCTGCCCATGGCAACCTGTACTCTACTTGCTGTCTGTATGAGCTTGCATATTCTGATATTTTCTTTGTAGTTACTATGTGGCTTAAATTTAACATGCTAAATCTGTAACAATCTTATTTGATTTGATACCAATTTATCTTCAAAAATATACACCCTCTCTCTCCCTCCCTCCCTGTGCAGCCGCTACTGTCGGCACAGGACTGAGCCCCGCCGCCCAGAGGAGGCACCGCGGATTGCCCTTGGGACTTCGTGCTTCGAAAGCAGGCGCTCAACCACTCGAGCCACATCCTCTTCCCTGATTAGTTTTATAGTAATAAAACCTGACAAAGATGTTTCAAGATAGAAATCTAGATTAGCTTCACTTGTGACTATGGATAAAGAACTAAATAAATAATTATCTGATCTATTCTAGCAGTACAATGAAAGAATCGCATCTTAACATGTAGGGGATGTGTTAGGAATGCAAGGGTAGTTGAAAATTAGGAAATCTGGAAAATCTATGATCATCTCAGTAAATTATGAAAAAGCATAAATTCCATTCCTGATTTAAAAGAAAGGAATATGATAGAAAAAAAGGGAACTTCTTTAATTTGATAACACAGTAAGACAAACATTATAATCAGTAGTGAAATCATTAGAGGTCCTTCCACTACAGTCTTGAGGGATGATAGGAAATTCTACGTTATCTGTATTATGGAATGTTATTTTGGAAGTTTTAGAGAGTATAATAAAATATATAAAAATTGGAAAGTAAAAGAGAATATTATCACTACTTGTGGTGGCTTAGAATTATGTACCCGGGAAAAAACATGTTCTTAATCTTAATCCATTCCTTTGGGTGTAAACCCATTGTAAATAGGATCCTTTGATGAGGTTACTTCAGTTAAGGTGTGGTCCACATGAATTGGATAGGTATTAATTCTGTTTTTGGAGGCCTGAGAGAAAGGCCACTGAGACAAAAGCCATGGGGAACAGTTAGAAGCTGGAAGTCAATGGAACCCAGAAGAGAAAGAAGATGCTGCTGTTGAGTACATTGCCATGTGAGGAAAAAGCCAAGAAACCCCAAAAAGAACCCCAAAGAGTACTGACCAGCCAGAACATACCAACCCTGGGACGGGAGCAAGCCCTTTAGCCTCTGAAACCATGAACCAATAAAATACTCTCGGTAAGCCAACCCATTGTATGCTATCTCTTTCACAGCCAGGAAACAAAATAATTACTTATAGGTTAAATAGAAAATAAAAGAAACCACTGGATTTATTGATAGACTTCTATAAAAAGGGCAGAAAAAGAGGATAATACACAAAAATCAATATCTTTTCTTTATCTGGTACCAGCAATCTCAATTAAAATGTAATAGAAATAAGCTTCCACTCATAATAATGTCTTTAAATAATATGTGAAATGGGTAAGAACTATGTGAGAAAAAACTGAAGAATTTTTATTGAAAAATACAAAGACAACTTGAATAAATGAAACATGTCTTATTCCTAAAAAAAAGTATACACAAACTATTTTCCTACACCCCCTATATCCCCCCATCTTTATGTAGTTCTTTTTATAATTGTGGGTTTATACATTATAAGTCCAAAATCACTGATTTGTAATTATATTTTATGCATTTGCCTTTTAGACCCTGTAGCAAACAAAAACTGGAGTTACAAACCAAAAGTAAAAAAGTACTGGTACTTATATTTACTCCTGTGGTTACCCTTTCCAGAGATCCTTATTTCCCCATGGGGCTTCAATCTCTTGTCTAGTATCATTTCCTTTCAATCTGCAGAACTCTCTTTAGCATTTCTTGTAGGGCTAGTCTAGTGGCGATGAACTCTTCAGCTTTTGTTTAACTGGGAATGTCTCAATCTCTCCCTCACTTTTGAAAGGCAGTTTTGTCAAATATAAAATTCTAGGTTGGCAGTTTTTTGCTTTCAGCACTTTGAATATGTCATCCCACTGCCTTCTTGCCTCCATGGTTTCTGATGAGAAACTGGTCCTTAATCTTATTGGGGCTTCCTTTTATGTGATATGTTGCTTCTTTCTGGGACTTTCAGAATTCTGTCTTTGGCATTTGACACTCTGATTTTAACAAGCCATAGCATGGGTCTATTTGGGTTTATCCTGTTCGGAGTTTGTTGAATGTCTTGGATGTATATATCTATGTCTTCTGTTAAATGTGTGAAGTTTTCAGCTATTATTTATTTGAATATTCTCTCCAACCCTATTCTCTTTCTTCTTCTGGGTCACCCACAATGTGTAGATTGGTACACTTGATGGTGTCTCACAAGTTTCTCAGGCTCTGTTCACTTTTGTTCATTCTTTCTTCCTTCTGCTTCTCAGACTGGATGACTTCAATGATCTTACCATCAAGTTCACACATTCTTTCTTATACTGGCTGCAATGTGCTGTTGAACCCCTCGTCAGAATTTTTAATTTCCGTTACTATGGTATTTAGTGTTGTTCTGTTCCTTGTCATAATTTCCACCTCTCTATTAATATTCTCTTTGTGTTCATCTATCATTTTCCTTATTTCCTTTAGTTCTTTGTCCATGTTTTCTATTACTTCTTTGAGCATATTTAGGATGGTGGATGAAGATTGTGGTTAAGAGTATTTTTCAAAGTCTTTGTCTAGTGTGTCCCAGGTCTGGTCCCCCTCATTGATGATTTCTAATACTATAATTTTCTCCTTTGCTTGGGTTATTGCTTCTTGTTTCTTCATATGTTTTGTAATCATTTTTTGAAACCTGGGCATTTTGATATTTAAATATATTTTTACTGGAATTTAAACTTTGAGGAATTTGTTCCTTAAGTTTGTATCCAGCTAGTAACATTGGTGAGCTTTCCTATAATGCCAGCAATTAAAAGGAGGGGAGGGGGAGGGGCAAGATGAGAGGAGGGGGAGGAGAAAGGAAAATAACTTTCCCAGTTTTTGCAGATTGACCAGTGGAAGTGCTCTCCTTCAGAGCTCATCGATACAATGAGTTTAAAGATTAGTTCAAAGCCAAAGTGTAAGGGCCTCCCTGATCCTTTCTGTCCATGCCTCTTGCCTTGGGCACGCCCATGTGGCCCTGTGAATCCCCCACTTACACAGATATGAATATCCCCTCTTCCCTAGGAAACAGTTAAATCATGGTCCTGAGTACTGCACTGTGTATCCTACAGCCAGCAAGTCCTTGTCTCAAGCAGCCACTTGACTGGTCTCCCATAGTGCTCTGTAGGAGAGTTTGGTGAACTGGTTTCTACATGTAGGGCAAGTTCTGAGTCAGCAAGTCCCTCAGGTCACCACCAGGTTGGGCCAGACATATTTGCTCCCAATATGTGCATAAGTGTTACTCTGTTCTCTCTGAAACCATGACCAGGGTCTCATACTGGGAGTACAGGGCAGCTCTGTACCCAGCTGGTGGGGGAATGGAGGAGGGGCCAACGAAGGTGAAACAAAAGCCTACCATTTTTAATTAGCCTTTTTTTTTCTTGATTGAGAAAGATGTTTCTGCCAGTTCCTGCTGTTTGTTCAAAGCCTCTGTGGGGCCGGAGCCCTGAAATGTCTGACTCTGCCATCTATATCAGGCCCAATTCCTCTATGCTTACTATCTTAGACAATTAATTCCATCATTTGGGAAAACATTTTAGACTTAAAATTCCACATATTCACACATAATTCTACACGCAGTTTTACTCTTAAAATGTCTATTCATATATCTGTTCAGCACTGTGATCCATATGAATATACTGAACTCTTTTTACTTTTTGTTTTTGGTTACTATTACATTAAATGTAAACAATCAGATCGCATGTGCTTATGCTCTAACTGGCTAGGTCACTACTCTGTGATTCTGATTTTAATTTAAATTTTGAGTGGTTAAGATTAAAGACAAATTAACATTTACTTGAGTTCAAAATGAAGGTATCAATTTTTAACACAACCTGATTTAGGTTTTCATTATTTTTCCTGAGTTGTATTATAATATGTCACACATTTGTGAGTATTGTTATTAACATTTTATAAATTTTAAAAAATATTTACATTTGGGAATTTTAAGTGTCTTGTGGTATTATTTCTGTTTTTATCTTGAGGTCTTCTTTATCCTGATTAGAGAAATAATATATCACTGTAAACAATTCAAATGATACAAAATGTATAAAGTAAAAAAAGACACGTAACCCATAATTCAATCCGCATGATGATAACCAGTCTTAACCATTTGTGGATTATGTTTTTATACTTTTTTTTCAAGTATACATATACACATATACTCATTTATTTATTTATTTATTTATTTATTTATTTATTTCTCTCCCCACCCCCACCCCAGTTGTCTGTTCTCTGTGTCTATTTGCTGCATGTTCTTTGTCCACTTCTGTTGTTGTCAGCAGCACGGTAATCTGTGTTTCTTTTTGTTGCGTCATCTTGTTGCATCAGCTCTCCGTGTGTACAGTACCATTCCTGGGCAGGCTGCAGTTTCTTTTGCACTGGGCGGCTCTCCTTACTGGGGCACTCCTTGCGCGTGGGGCTCCCCTATGCGGGGGACACCCCTGCGTGGCAGGGCACTCCTTGCGCGCATCAGCACTGGGCATGGGCCAGCTCCACACGGGTCAAGGAGGCCCTGGGTTTGAATCGCGGACTTCCCATGTGGTAGACAGATGCCCTAACCACTGGGCCAAGTCCACTGCCCTATACTCATTTATTTAAAGAACAATTGATGCATGCCTGCTAGGGCTGTGGGGCAGTTAAGAAGCTACTGTTAGCAGTTCAGATGACAGCTGGTGGTATTTTGAACTAATAGTGGTAGAAGTGGTGAGAAGGAATGGATGCAGGCTATACTTTGAAGACAGAGCTGACAGGACTTGTCCATTCATTGGCATGAGAAGAACAGAGGAATCAAGGATGACTCAGGGTTTTGGCCATGAAACTGAGAAAATGGGGTAAAATTTACTGATATATAGGGAAGACTAGAAAAAGGGGAGAGTTGACTTTGGGTATATTAAGTCTGAGGTTCCTGGTAAGCATTGAAGGGGAGATTCAGAGTAGGAAGTTGTTGCTCAGGGGATGAGACAGGGATAGAAGTATAAATATGGGCATCTGGTATACGGATGACATTTAAAGCCATGGGATGGGTTTAAATGCCCATCTGGATGGAATCGCCTATCCCATCCAGATGGATAGTGTAGCGATAGTGTAGCAAAGAGTGTTGGATATTTCAACATTTCAAGATGGGAGGAGACAGGTGGAAGAACTGGTGAGGTAGAATGCTAACAGGAAGCTTTGTGAAGCAAGTGTCTTGAGACGGATGTCATATGCAACAGTTTCAAAAACTGCTGAGATATCAGGAAGGATTCTTAAAAGGTGACCATTAGATTTGTGAAGGTGGAGACCACTGGTGACTTTTGTGTGTGAGTTTTGTCATTTTAACCATTTTTAAATGTACAAATTAGTGGTATTAATCACTTTTACTGTGTTGTGCTATCAACACCACCTTCCATTACTAAAAGTTTTTCATCACTTAAAATAGAAACTCTTTGCCCTTTAAGCAATAACTCCCCATTACCCCTTCCCCCAACCCCTGGTAACCTCTAACTTCCTGTCTCTGTGAATTTGCTTATTCTAGATATTTCATGTAAGTGGAATCATACAACAATTGTCCTTTTATGCCTGGCTTATTTTACTTAGTATAATGTTTTCAAGGTTCATCCATGTTGTAGAATCTGATGGATCAAAGCTTCATTTCCTTTTACGGCCCAATAGCATTTCATTGTATGGATATACCACATTTTGTATCTCCATTTATATGTTGATGGACTCTTTGGGTTGTTTCTACCTTTTGATTATTGTGAATAATGGTACTATGAACACTTGTGTACAAGTATCTTTTTGAGTCCCTGCTTTCAATTCTTTGGCATATATACTTAAGAGTGGAATTGCTGGATCATGTGTTAAATCTATGTTTAATTTGGGGGGGAAACTTCCAAGCTGTTTTCCACAGCTGCTGTACCATTTTGCATTTCCACCAGCAATGCATGAGAGTCCAATTTCTCCACATCCTTGTCAACACTTGTTATTTCCCATTTTTAAAAATAATAGCCATCCTAGTAAACGGTGAGGTGGCATCTCATTGTTGTTTTGATTTGCGTTTCTCTAGTGGCTAACGATGTTGAGCATCTTTCCATGTGCTTATTGACCATTTGTGTATCTTCTTTGGACAAATGCCTATTTAAGCTTGTGCTGGTTTGAGTCTTTTGTGGACTCCAGAAAATCCTGTTCTTAAAGAGAACACATTCCTGTGCCTGAAAACCCACTATAGATGGGAAGTTTTTATTAGATTCAGTTAAGGGCCTTTGATTAGATTGCAGGAGCCAGGGTGGGTCTTAATTCTCTTACTGGAGTCCCTTATAAATGGAGGACTAAAATGCTGCAGACACAGAAAAAAGCCACAGAGATGGAGAGAAGGAACCCAGGATCTCAGAGAGGAACCAAGGAGAGAGAAAGCCATAGATGGAACAGCCTGAAGCAGAACTAGCAACAAGGCCTGGAGGAGGAGGAGAGGGGAGAGATAAGTGGATGGGCATTGTGCTCTGCTATGTGCTTGATCACCCACAGCTGAGCTCAGGGAGAAAGTTGGTATGGAGGAGAAAACAGAGACCTAGAGAAGCAGGGTTTTCCCAAGTGGCAGGAGTCCAGGATTGCTGGCAGCCAACATTTGGTGACAGAGCATCTCTGATGATGCCTTGATTTGGACATTTTCAAAACCTCAGAACTGTACACTTTTATTTATTTTTAAAGATTTATTTATTTCTCTCCCCTTCCCTGATTGTCTGTTCTCTGTGTCTATTTACTGTGTCTTCTTTATCCGCTTCTATTGTCGTCAGTGGCAAGGGATTCTGTGTTTCTTTTTGTTGTGTCATCTTGTGTCAGCTCTCCGTGTGTGCGGCGCCATTCTTGGGCAGGCTGCAGTTTCTTTCGAGCTGGGCGGCTCTCCTTACTGGGTGCACTCCTTGCGCGTGGGGCTCCCCTACGCGGGGACACCCCTACGCGGGGACACCCCTGCGTGGCAGGGCACTCCTTGTCCGTATCAGGACTGCACATGGGCCAGCTGCACACGGGTCAAGGAGGCCGGGGTTTGAACTGCGGACCTCCCATATGGTAGATGGACGTCCTAACCACTGGGCCAAGTCCGCCGCCCCTAGAACTGTATGCTTTTAGCTAACAAAAATTCCCATTGTAAAAGCCAATCCATTTCTGGTATATTGCTCCCAGCAGCTTTTAGCAAAAACAAAGCCCTCTGCTCATTTAAAAATTGGGTTGTCTTTTTTGCTCTTGAGGTATAGGAGCTCTTTATATATTCTGTATATTAAAGCCTTTTCAGATATATGATTCCCACTATTCCTTCCATTCTAGAAGTTGACTTTTCACTTCCCTGACAATTTCCCTTGGTGGACAAGTTTTTAATTTTGATAAAGCCCAATTAATCTATTTTTTCTTTTGTTACTTGTGAACTTGTGACTTTTGAAGAGAGGTTTCAGTGTAATAGTGGGGAAAAGGCTATGCTGGAGGGGCTTGAAGAAATAAAGGAACAGAGACAACAATCAATTATTTTTGCAGAGTTCTTCTATAAAGGGGAGCAGGTAAAAAAGGTGCCAGCAAAAAGTAGATGTGGAGACAAAGGAGGTTAGAGAATGTATATATTGTTAGTGGGAGCAATACATTTTTGGAGAGTAATCTATCAAATTTTGAAATATGCAATCATTTTGAATGAGCAATTTGCCTTCCAGGAGATATTGCAATACATATACACTCATGTATATTGTATATACACACATATATACACACGGTCATACATTTATAATATGTATATGACATATCTCTTTTAACTAAAACTGTTATAGTATACAATTTTCCAGCTTTTGTCATTTAAAAATGTGTTGTAGATCTTATATGACATCTATAAGTACAGATCTATTTCATTCTTTTTAACAGCTACATAGTATTCTGTTGAAAGACCACATCACAATCTGTTTATTTTCAGTTTTTTACAATTAAAACTTCCTTGTGCATACATATTTGTGTACTTGTTAAAAATATTTTTAGGTTAAATTCTTATTCGTGGAAATGCTAGGAAAGAGGTATAAATATTTAATAATTAGATAGGTTATCAAGATTTTACCATGAGATCAGGTAATGTCAGCCAGTGATACTATCTGCAGGATAGCCTCTCTGGGAAGGTTTTAGTATATTTTTGTGGGTGTCTATCTGATATAAATAATTCATACATTGATTTATGGATTATTACTAGAGTAACAACCAGCATTCACTGCCATTAAGTGTCAGTGATTTACCCAGGTTATTGCATTTAATGCTTTCAACAACCCTATGATGTAGAAACTATAATTAGCCTCATTTTACCTATGAGCAAGCTGAAGGTCAGAGAAGGTAGACATATGCTGAATCTGTGATTCAAACCCATGGAGTGAAGGAAGAGCTAATGTGAATCTGTGGGACAAAGTAGGGATATAATGGGAGAATGATCAGCAACATAGGTTGCTGGAGAAAACGTAAGAGGAGAAAAAGGCATCATAATATATAAGGAATAGATTTGGCAATGCAGAACTAGTCCTCAAACTTTTGTTGTCCATCGAGAGGCCCTTTTAAAGTAGTGGCTTCGACTGCTAAATGGTACAATGCCAGAATGTACACGTGTCTTCAAATAGCTTACATTCTACTTTGGGAGGATAAATGCAAAGCATTGGGTTTGTCAGGCAGTGTTCAATTTTAATAACAGCTCAAGACCACAACAAACGTGTCACATTAGTATGCAATTTGATTTTCAAGTGAATTGTGCAGACAATAAATACTGAGGAGTAAAGTAAGTTTTTTGTGTACCCAGAGTAAATGGACCCTTTTGAAGCTGCCTCCCATTCCTATGAAGGACACCAGAATTCTTGTAAAAGGATATCCCTGTATATGCTATGCATTTGAGGTTCTAGATTTAGATATTTTGTTTTGCCAGTTTGTCTTCTTTCTTTGTTGTTGACCTTACCTATCTGCCATTTCTGCAGACTCCTAGGAAATGGATAGTGAAACAGAGAGTGTCATATTCCTATATGACATCCTACCTCCCAGTTCTAGTTCCCATGAGGCCCAGCTATGCTTCACACTGTATCTTCATTTTAATCTAATTTCCCAACAATTTGAGCTAGCTTGAGAAGGTTTCTGTCCTTTTCTTTTTTGTTTCTACTGAAAACTCTTAGGACTATTATAAATTTCCAAACCAGACATGGAAACTAGGTTCCAAGGAGAAAACCTGGCAGGGATTAATGAAACTTTGTGAGGGGAGAATAAGTTCCCCACAATTTACAGATAGAATTCTGTCTCTTGTTATAAATGCTTCCTGATTGGACAGAGCTATTGCTGGAACAGAGGACAAGGGTATAACTCTGCTTTTAGGCAAATAGAAGCAATCTACCACTTATGTTCATTGTGAGAGAACAGTCTGAATGGAAGGATTGGTATTAATTAGTTTGAATGAAATACATTTTTAAAACGTCTCAGGTAATGAGTTAATTATATTGCTCAGTTCACGGTACACCATCACCATTGCTGAAAGGACCTTTTGGTTTTCTTATTTTTACTTTTTATTTCCCATTGCACTCTCCTTCCTCTTCACTGACCATCCCCCTCCACCACAGGATACCAGGCTAATGTGTCTAATGCATGATCTTGGATATGCTTATATTCTTATAAATATACAAAGTTTTAAATTACATACACGATAGTTATGGTTTTTTTAACCTTTCTAACTCAAAGGTTAAAAAATTTATAAATATCTCAATATATGTATATTTAGTTCATTACTTCTAATTGTTAAATAGTATATTCCACAGGATACTTCAACCACATTTTATATTATGCACCCCCCAAAATGATAGACGTAGTGTATTAGTCAGGGTATGCTGTGTCACAAACAACCCCAATTCTCAGTGGCTGGAAATAATGGAAATTTTTGTCATGCTCAGGTCAAAGTTCAAGGTGGGGTGGTGAATTGAAGAAGGGACTTTTCTCCATCATCATTTAGAAGCCCAGGCTTCCTTCATGGTGTAACTCAACCATTTTCTAGATCCTTGTTCCCTTTATCAGTAGACAGGGAAAAAAAAGAGACAGCAATGAAACTGTGTATAAGGTTTATTTTTAGTCAGGTCTGGAATTGGCATCCATTGTGCATGCCCACATTCTAATGACCGGAATTTGGTCATATAGTCCTACATACCTGTGGGGAAAGCTGAGAAATGTAACCTAGCCATGCGCCCAGAAAGAAAACAGGATTTGGTAAACAGCAGTATCTACCATACCTAGGTTTTCAACCCTTGCTAGCATAAACACCATACATTTAGAATTCTGATATACATCTCCTTATGGACCTGTGTGAGAGTGGGATTATACAACCAGGTGTAATAGATGCTTTTTTTTTTTTAAGTGTATCTTTTTTTTTGGTCTTATTTTTTTAATGTTCCATTAAAAAAATATGAGGTCCCCATATACCCCCCACCCCTCTCACCTCACTCCTCCCCCCATAACAACAACCTCCTCCATCATCATGAGACATTCATTGCACTTGGTGAACACATCTCTGAGCACTGCTGCACCTCATGGTCAATGGTCCACATCATAGCCCACACTCTCCCACAGTCCACCCAGTGGGCCATGGGAGGACATACAATGTCCGGTAACTGTCCCTGCAGCACCACCCAGGACAACTCCAAGTCCTGAAAATGCCCCCACATCACATCTCTTCCTCCCACTTCCTACCCCCAGCAGCCACCATGGCCACTTTCTCCACACCAATGCCACATTTTCTTCAATTACTAATAATAATAGTTCATGAATAGAATATCAGTAAGTCCACTCTAATCCATACTCTATTCCTCCATCCTGTGGACCCTGGAATGGTTGTGTCCACTCCACATCTATATCAAGAGTGGGCTTAGATTCCACATGGATGCTGGATGCAATTCTCCTGCTTTCAGCTGTAGGCACTCTTGGCTCCCTGGTGTGGTGGCTGACCTTCTTCATCTTCACGTTAGCTGAGTGGGTAAGTCCAATAAATCAGAGTGTAGGAGTTGCAAGTCTCTTACCATTTCAGTATACAGTTGCCTGAAAGCACTGGTATATTTTCTGGCTCCTGGTGCCTCTCTGCAGGCAGAAGTGCTGAGAAATTTATACTCCCTTGATTCAGAGCAGCTCTCAACTAATGACTGGTGGGATTTATTGTATAAATATCCTGGTTCCCTCATTATTCAGGTAGGCTAATCTTAGGCTGTATACTACACTGTGTTTTAGAGTTCTCCAAAGGGATTAACTACAGTTGCCATAGTAATGATTTTTTAAATAATGCTTTTAGTTGGCTTCCTTTGCTTCCTTGTCTCACTTTTCCATTCCTCACTGATGTTTCCTGGGATAATCTCCCTAATAAACTACTTGCACTCAGATTCCTGTCTCAGGATCTAAGATCCTGAATCATAGGATCTATACAGACCTGTATCACCAGACTGCTCCCAGGGTGGCTGCACCTATTCACACTCTCACTATTGTACATAAAGAGTTCTTGCTTCTCAACAACCTTGTCAATTTTCAGATTCATCTCTCTTATTTTATGTTTCCCTGCTTACCAGTGAGGCTGATCATTTCTTCATACACTTGTGGGCCATATGCTTTTCTCATGTTCGGATTTTCCTTTCTTTTTTCTTTTTGAGGTACCAGGGACTGAACCCAGGACCTTGTATGTGAGAAGCTGGAACTCAACCACTGAGCCACACTGGCTCCCCTGAGTTGGTTTTTTCATTAGTTTTGCTTGTTTGTGTTTTTTTAAAATAACTTTCTAAATTTCAATTTTAAGGTATTCTATTTATTCCCACTCCCCCTCTTCCTCCTTTCCAACCCCCCAAGTTGTTAGTTTTTGTTTTTAGGAGGCATTGGGAACCAAACATGGGACCTCCCATGTGGGAAGCAGGTGCTTAACTGCTTGAGCCACATCTGCTTCCCCAGATTTTCTGATTATGTTCTTTCCCATTTTTCTATTGGATTATCCATATTTTTCTTGATTTGAAATATTTCCCTATATATTTCAGATATTAATTCCTTGGTTTTAGATTATGCAAATATCTTCTCCTAGTCTGTCAAGCAACTGGTGTCCTTTATAGGCCATTAACTGTGATGTAATAAAATTCTTTTTTAAAAACTTTGTGCTTTTTGGAGTCTGGTTTACAAGGTTGTTCTGAGCTATTATAAATAATGCTGCTATGAGCATATGTGCCAAGCTTTTGTATAGATTTACGTTTTCATGTGAAATAATTTTAAGTTACAGAAAAGTTGAAAAACTTCCATATCCCCTTTACTCAGATTATCCATTTTTAAAATATTTTACCATCTGCTTTTGTTCCCTATACGTATGTATACCTATAGCTTATCTTTAGTCTTTTTATGAATAATTATGATAGAAAGCGCCAGATATGATGCCTCATCACCTACCCCATTGTGTATGTCCCCAAAACAAAGACACTCTCCTGCATAACCACCATACTATCCTATAAATCAGGAAATTATTGATTTGGCAAAACTGTCCAACCCAGAGACCATTCCAATTTCATCCATTGCCTCAACAATATCTTTTTTCCTTTTGTGTTCTAGAATTTTATCCAGGAACTTGCAGTGAATTTAATTGTCCTGTCTTTTCAGTCCCTTTCCATCTGGAACACCTCCTCAGTCTTTCATTGTCTTTCATGATTCATGAGAAATGTGGACAAGAAAGAACAACCATCAGAAATCTGCTACATGTTCTTTAAATGGTTAATAACGTGCCAGTCAAAATCCATGAACTTCAACTTCATACAAATTCCATCTTGTAAATTATTATTATCCTCTTTTCCACATGAGGAAAATGATGATCAGAAAAGTTAACTTGTTAAGGCCACACAGGTACTAAGGGATAAGAGCCAGGATTCCAATTAAAACTCTTTTGTCTTCAGATCCTATTCTGTGTAAACACTGTGTAATGCTGCTTGGTCCTCCCCAAAATGGAAAAGAGCTCACAGCTGGGGCCGTATTTCAGAGTAGCTAAACCTTATAGGTCAGAGATTATGTCTTAGACATCTGTGTGTCCTCAGTGCCTAGGACACTTCTTGACACATGACAGGAACTCAAAATGTTTTCTCAAATTGCTCAACTGCACAATGGAAACTTTGTCTCTCACATGGAATTAAACGAGCATGCAGTCATTTCTCTACTCACAGGACAATTTAAGGGAAAGAACCTGGGCTTTGTAGACAGAGAGATCTAATTTAAAATTCTTATTCTGCTATTTGGTAGCTATGTGACCTTGAGACAAAGGTACTTAATTCTTCTGAGTCTTTAATTCCTAATCTCTAAAATTACGTAAAAATGATACCCACTTTATAGCATTGTTATTCAGATGGAAATAATACTGCAATGATAAACATATAGCAGGTACTCATTAAATCAATAAATGATAGTTATTATTGTCTCCTTATCTTTTTCTTCCAAATAGACCTTTGTGGGGGTTGGTTCCTAATTTAAAATAAGTGAATGAGAAGTTGGGATTCAAAGTGGAATATGGTAATAGCATTGAATTGTCTCCTGGAGTTTGTTCCCCTCCCTCTACCCAGCAGCCACATAACCTTGGCCAAGACACCTTACTTGTCTGGGCTTCTAATTCCATACCTCAAATTAGAGTTGTTCTCTGAAGTCTCTACTACCCTCTGAATCTATATGCCCGAGACTTTTTGAGAAGATACGTTGAGGAAGTATTATCCTTGATTTGATAGCTTTAAAATAAATTATTTTGGATGAGTATCTGGAAAATATATTTATTAACTCATTTTAGAGTCGCACATTCATTTATTTGAAACCTTATGAAACACTTCCTCTAAGTATCATAGCTTGGTTAAAAGCTACAGAAGACTCAAATGTGCCATCTAGTGATGAAGATAGGAAATTTCAGGTTGACTATGCAAAACTTCCTGCCATCAAATGTAAAGGATGGCTGTCAGTAGCAATCTTTTACCTCCTATTTGTCCTCTCTTCCCTCACCTCTCAGGATAGTATTATGTACACAGAACCGCAATTTGACTTAATATCTTATTTATTTGACAGTACTCTTAAGCCAATGACTTACTATGGAATTTTGAAACTGTGGAAAAATCATTGGTTTTATGATTTGGGGGACAGAAAGGTCTCAAACCACTCCTGCAAGAAATCCGTCCTGTTCATCTCTTTAAGAATAGACACACCATTCCACATGTGACCAGACAGATCCTGCCTGATTGGGAGAACCACCAACCATTACCTTTGGAAAAACAAACCAATACACCAAATGGGCTCCTTGATGTCAAGTAGTTAACGACTTTGCATTGTCTACTACAGTAATTAAGTCTTCAAGTTTAAATTTAAATATCTAAACGGAGGAATGTGATGTCCTTAATCTTAAACCCCAAAGCTAGGGAAGAGGCTAGAATCCTAGAGCACTGGGCCTATTGATAAAGAAGAATCTCTTTTCCCTTTTTTCTTCTTTCCCCTTTCACTTCTCTCCCCCCAACTTTCCTTTACTCTCCTTAATAAGACCAGCATTATCTTTAAACCGAACTGGGTTATTTAATGATTCCAGGTGGTGCTTGATAATTCCCTCCTCATGGAAAATATTTGAGTCCTTTCCTGAAATTAAGTCATTTTTCTACGACTTTGCTTTAAGTAATTTAAAATAAACCTCCTTTGAAATACTATTCCCACATTAGTACGATGAGTTTTCTGAAACTCAAAATCGGAAGGTTTTAAAAATATGCTTCCTTGAGAATTTCGCCTACTACCAGCCTTCCTAGTGGTAACCTGGATTGTTTTTCATTTTTTAAATTTAAGACGCTTGAATTCAATTTTCACTAGGTTTACGAATCTTGGCTGCATTTTTCAAAGACTTAAAATCTATTTCACCTTTGAAAACCTTAGGTCTGGATGTCTCCTTGGGAGTAGCAGTTTCGATGGAGAAGTTCACAAAAGTAGTTACGATGTAACTTGCAACAGTTGGTGCAGGGCGAAAGCAGGCTGGAAATGATAAATCGGACTAGTTTAAAAAACACAAAACTCGGGGAAGAGAAGGGGCTGCGTGGTCTCGGGGGGCAGTGCGACGGCAGCGCAGGACCGGCGGGGCTGAGCTCCGGAGGCGAGACGGCGCCTTCCTAGGCGGGCTAAAGGCGGCAGGGGACGCGGGCTGAGGCGGCAGGGGACGCGGCCTGACGGACCGCGCGGCGGTATTTACAGAGCGAGCGCCTCGGCTCAACCCGCCCCAGGGGACCCCGCCAGGCCACGGAAAGGTGAGGCAAGCCCTGCCCCCGCACCGCCCCCGGCGGGAGGCACGACGACCAGGCCGCGGGTGCGTGCGCGGCCCCGGGCGACGCGGCTGGGCGTGCGCGGGGCCGCGGCGGAGGCAGGGCCGGGCGGGCGGCAGAAGATGGCGAGGGTGTGTAGGCGGCAGCAATGCTCCGTTGAGAGACGCGGCTTTCGGCAAGAACTGGATTCGTGGCGCCACAAGCTCATTCACTGTGTAGGTGAGATCCTCCTCCGGCCGCCTTCTGCCTTCTGGCCACCCCGCCGCCGGTTGCCTGGGACGAGGGAGGGAGCCGGGGCAGATGCAATTGCTCCTCTGGCCCGCCTGCCCTCTTCGGCTCGGGCATCCCCCTCCCCCACCCCCCGGAGCGCGAGCGGCGCGCGACCTCCGGGCGGGCGCTCCCCAATCCTGGCCTGAGAGCGCGCGCCGGCCCCTTCTCTCCGCGGGGCGGGCTTTCGGGCGGGAGCGCATGCCCCTCCCCCTCCCTGCCAGGCGTCTCTGCCCCGCCGCGGGCTTATTGTGGAGACTTCGCTGGGCAGCTCGGCCACTGTACCAGGGCGCCTCCGCGGATTCCACAGAGCTCTGCCCGGAGCGGGGGCGTGTTGGCCCGCGGGTCCGTCTCCACCTCCTCTCTCAAGACCGCCTTCCTCCTCCCGCGCAGCCCCTCCCCCACCCGAGGCGCCGGGGCGCGTGCCCTTCTCTTCGTGCACGCGCTGCGGGCGGCGGGCGGGCGCCCGGCGCTCGGGCGTGTGCGAGGCGTGAGGCGGAGATGGGGGCGGAGGAAGCCGGAGCTGTCACAGGCCCCGGGTCCGCCTGACCGAGCCAAGTGGGGTGTCATGGCCGCGGGGGGCAGCGGCTGCACTTCCTCTGCGGGCGGCGGCGGCGGCGGCGGCCGGGGAGTTAATCCTCGACGCACGGGTCGGTGTGTGTGTATTTGTGTTCTGTGTGTGCGCTGTGAGGAAGGGGGGTTGGGGTGTGGGACCGGGTCCGCCCGGGAAGCCGTAGCGGGGGTCGCTCTTGTGTCCTCGCGGGGGATTTGCCGGAGCCGCCGCCTCACCGAGCGCCTCGTCCTCGCACCCCTCCACCCCCCACCCCCTACCCCCGCCTCCCGGATCTTGGGCCGCCCTCGGGTGGCCTTTTTCGCCCCAGGCCGGAGGGAGTGTGGACGGGGCGCCCCGGGAGGGGCCAGGCGGCCGAGCTGCGCCTCTCACTCTGTGTGTTTTGTCTGTTTTTCTCTCCCAAGGTCCCGTTTCCCTCTCTGCGGCGGCCGGCGGGACCATAAGGGCTTAACTCATATATTTAACCCCCCTCCGAAAAGTAAGTGGCCCGTGTGGTGTCTCCGCTCCGCCCGCCGCCCTCTAGCCCCGGTCCATCCCTGTGTCTGACTCTCCTGTTTTCCAGCATTGTTATTTCCCCATCTTTGCTTCGGCTCTACTGATTTGTGGGCAAATGCTCTCTCGTCGTTCTCCGTCCCCCACACCCAGTCCTCGGGGAGGCCCTCAATTCCAGCCCCCGCCCACCCGCCCCCGTGGGGAATATTCTTGGGAACCAGGTCTTCCCCAACAGAATCTAGTAGATTCTAGCCGTTCGCTTGGGCCCCTTGTCCCCTCCTTCCCGACTGGGTTTCGTTGGAAGGAATTATGCAAATCCTGCTTTCTGGTGTCCATTCAGCGGCAATTTCATGCGGTGAGAAGTTCTCTTTGTTGTGCGAGGGGGAGAACAGACACTGATTTAATAGACATATCTGTTGGGGGGAAGGGTGGAGGGGGTGTGGAGAGGCTCAGTTTGGAAGAATTACAGCACTTGGTTAGCTCCGTGTCTTTGTGCTTGAGCCCTCTGGCTTGACAGGAGGGTCTGCCCTTCAGTGTCCCGCAAGCGATGTTTTCTATAATAGATTAAAAGCAAAACTGAAAGTTTATGCTAGTGAAACATAAGATAACCTTTACTTAGAGAATATAAGCCTTTCCCTTTCTGCAGTGGTTCACTATAGAAATATATAAGGTGAATTTTATTACAAATTTAAACTCAAAATTATTATAGACAATAATGCTTTAAGGTATCTCATATTACTTTGTTTGTCCAAAGGTTAAAAGTACATTTTAAAACATATGCTTATGTAAATAATAAAGTCATGAATCAGGGGTTTTTTGTTTTTTGTTTTGGTATAATTTGTCTTGTGAATATATTTAAAAATCCCCCTCCTGCCAATCCAAGCCCAGCTCTGCCCTCCAGGAAACGGCCTTGTTTTTGGTTATCAGTTATCATTTACTCTGTTCTGTCCCACGCTGGTTTTATCATACATTTGCTAAGCTGTTACATCGAATTAAGCACTTTTTGACTTATGTATTTTTTGTAACCACCGTATAAGAGAGCTTACAAGAATCAAGAGGTTTTGAGAAGCAGGAAGTTAATGGGTTTTCAGAATTGTGTGTTTAAGATGTAAAATCCTAAAATTGTTCTTAAAGAATTTTTAATTTACTTAGTTATTAGTTTTGTTCATTTGGGCTTTATAACTTGTAAGAGATTTTGGAATTGATGACTAAGCCTGTAGATTACTTAAATTAATATTGCTTTTTAGTTCAGATGTTTTTAATGAGTTGTTTATCTTATTCTAATTCTGTTTGGTTTGCATCCCAGCCTCTCGCCTCAGGCCCTGTTTTTATCAGATATTGCTGGCTTTAGTGGTTAGTTACTGCTGCATTTATGTTAAGGTTTTTTTTTAAAATTATAGCTAATAAAATCCTTTTGTAAATATATAAACTGAATATCAAAATTGATTCCTTTTATTTTTGTGAAGGAATATTTTAAATTGGTAATTGCTTTTCTTAATGCATAGTTAAATTCCAAATTTCCACTTTCGAGGTGATAAAGTTCAGGAGATATTCAGAGTCCAGAGTGCAGAAGTGGTATTTTAATCTAGGCAGTAACATATAGTTGATAGTCTCCCAACTAAAATAATTGTGCCTCGTATTTTCTCCTTCATTTTATGGAATTTTGTTCTTTAAGAGGAGAGTTGTAAATAAATCTATTGTAGTGTTAAGAACTTTATATATTTAAAAGAGATGGCAGTGATCTTTATATAATCCAAAAGGCAACTCTGTTTGTTACTAACAGATGTGAGCATTCCTCTTTAATTTTAATGGGATTGGTTCTGAACAGTTAACCTTCTATTTGATTCTGTTGACTGATTATCTTAATACTTTGGGGTCATTTGTTTTCTAATGACATTTAATTTATAGCAGTCTCACTCATTTCGAAAACCTAAATCTCCCTCTTTTTGAGGGGAGTGTACAGTGGGGGGTTGTTGTTAGTGGTGGTGGTGATTCTATTATTAGGTTTAGTTGAAATGGTTTAGTTGGTAGGAGGCTCAGACAGTGATTATCATCAAGATGGATATTTGGTTTAACCAGGTGATTATTGAGGGGTCCTCTGGGGCTAGGATGATTAGTCCAGATTCCAGGAAGATCTAGGCCAGGGGTTCTTAACATTTTTTTTGTTCCATGGACCCCTTTGCCAGTCAGATAAAAACCACGGACCCCTTACTAAGTCCACACTGTACTGTGTATTATTTAATAAATGTATCACACCCACACCAACACATGCCCACAAGAATGCTTTTTTGAATTTCAGTTCGCTCATGGACCCCTTGTTAAGAACCCCTGATCTAGGCTGTCTCTGCTGCCTGATATGGTGTAATCTATTGCTTTGCTGCACCTCACCCTTGCTATATTTTCAAAAAGCTCTTCCCAGTGTGGGGAGAGTTTTCGTGATTGCAACTTAGGTCCAGCTTTGCTGAAAAAGACAGTGGGATGATTCTTCTTGATTTACAGAGAGTTATTTCAGATTGATCTAATTCCCTCAAATGTGCTTGTAACTGGAGAATTCTAGGAAGCTTTGGAATAATACCATTTTTAATTTTTTTTTTTTTTAGCGTTTTGAGGTTGCACATGATGACCTGGGATTTTTCTTCCAGAGTGAGAACTGGTTACGCTGCATCTGTGGAAGCTTAATATTTCTCAGTCCTGCATAACTACTTGTATTAGTGCTGTTTTTAGGAGGAAAGGCTGTTGGGTATTTACTTCATTTAAATATTTAAGCATCTGCCTTGTACCAGATACTGCAGGGAAATGAAGATGTTGGGGAAATTGCCCTACCTTTAGGAACTTTTAGACCTTAGGGAAATTATAATGTATTCGGTTATAGTACAAGGTAAAAGGTGCCGTATGATGGTGCAAACAAGTATTAAAGGTGCTTAGAAGTGAAAAATTTTACATGATGAAGAAAGGCTTCATGAAGATGGTAGCAGTTTATTGCTTCATTTTGACAAATGTGGAAAAGGCTTTCTACTAATGAGAAATACCGTGAACAGAAGTGGAAGTGGATACATGAAAAAGACAATTTGTCCGTTTCAGCTGCAGTCCATGATTAGTGTAGGGTGATAGGTTTGCAAAGATAGGTTTCAAATGACAGTTTAAAAAGTAGACTCTTCCTGATAGGCAATTTGGGGTTTGCAACACTAGGGAGGAATGTTGCTTTTATTTAAGGTTTTCGTTGTGGAACTGCAGTAGTGGCACAGACTTTTTATAACCATGTTGGCAGAGAAAAATTTGTCATCCACAGTAGTGTTCTCTTCAAAGTAAGCTCATTTGGAGGCCATTCCATTACACAGAAAACTAGTTTTTGGAATTGTCTGTCATCAGTGGCATGGGCTATTGTTTTTGAATATCCTTAGTATTGGCAAAATTTCCTTCTTAGAGGTTACATTTAGTATTTGGAAACAGTCAAAAAGTATTTGTTCTCAAGTCTGGCAAATAAAGTCATATATAAAATAATGAGATTTAATTTCATCCCTGGCTTGTAATTGGTTCTGAAGCCTCAGCAGAGGGGTTTGATTTATTTTGATGTGCCTTTGAACTGTCTCTTGATTCTAACTTCTTTTATATCTACCATTCTGCTATATGGAATCTCAGTCTGTGATATTTGGTAACTATTGAATAAATAGAGCTGTTGTTATTTTTTTGTAGTTTCAGGTTTAAAAAAACTTAGTAATATCCTCCAGATTACTCTTCCATATACCTGTACATTGTTTTTGGGATAATTCTGGTGTAAACCATTAGCTGATTTTATTGACCATCTCTTGTTAAACAGGAGGTATCCAAAGCACAATGATCTGTACCCTGAATTTTTTTCTTTTTTTTAATAATCAAGATGTAATTCACATACCATAAAATTCACTTTTTTTATAGTATAAATTAATTGGTTTTTAGTATATTCACAAAGTTTTACAAACATCACCACCATTAATTTTAGAGCATTTTCATCACCCCCAAAAGTAGCAGGCATTACTTAACCCTTCTAAATTGCCCTTCCCCATGCTGCCCGGTACCTCTTCTCTACCCTCTCCTACCTCCTGTAATGTACTTGGCTCTATGCATTTACTGGTTTTGGGCTTTTCATATAAATGGAATACTACAATAGGTGGCCTTTTGTGTCTGGCTTCTTCCACTCAGCACAGTGTTTTCAGGGTTCATCCATGTTGTAGCATGTTTTCAATACTTTATTCCTTTTTTACGGCTGAATAGCTTTCCATTAAATGGACAGATCGTATTTTATTTATCCATTCATCAGTTAATGAACATTTGGGTTGTGTCCACTTTTTGGCTGTTATGAATAATGTTCCTATGAACATTTACTTGCAAGTTTTTCTGTAGACATTTGTTTTCAGTTCTCTTTGGTCTATACTTAGGAGTGGAATTGCTGGGTCTTTTGGTAACTTATGTTTAACTTTTTGAGGAGCCACCATACTGTTTTCCGGAGTGACTGTACCATTTCCTGTTCTCACTCCCAATATTTGAGGATTCTAATTTCTTCACATCCTTGCTTATTGTCTTTTTGATGATAACTTTCTTACTGCATTTCCTTAATACATTGAGCATCTTTTCATGTGGCTTGTTGGCCATTTGTCTATCTTCAGAGAAATGTCTATTCAAATCCCTTGTCTGTTTTTAAAATTGAGTTATCTTTTTATTGTTGATTTGTAAGAGTTTTTTATATATTCTGGATACTAGACCCTTATCAAATATATGATTTTCAAATATTTCTTTCTCTTCATACTCTCAATTTGAGAACACTCACAGATCAGCACATAAGCAGGTATAATGCAACAACTGCAACTTATCTTGCAAAGGGAGTAATGGATGTAGTAATGGAATGATCAGAGTGAAATAGAATTCCTCAGGAAAGGCTTCCTTAAATATTCTTTTCTGTGAATTATTAGAATTATTGTTGGCTATTAGATGGAATTACATGATGAAATAGATAGACCTTATCCAAATCTATTAAGTTCCTGACTTTTGACAGTAAGGGTTCAAATAATCAAGTTCAAATAATATGGCATACTACATTTTTCAAATCTGGTTTGTTCCTGAGTTTTGGCTAGTAAATAACAAGGATTTGGGTAGAGAGGAATATATTTACTTTCTAAAGTTCTATCTCAAACATTTTGTTTCAAACTATTCAATTTCTGAAGTTTGAATAGTGAGAGTTTAGATAGTGAGGGAAACTGTACAACAGCAGTATTTTTTTTCTAGTAACAATATTTTCAGTGTCCTTGTAAATGTTTTGATTACAAATGTCCAATAGTATAAAAAGTACAAAACAGGTTTGTAGATTTTTAATATGTTAATACAAAGTGCTTAATGACATACAATATATCCTACAGGCAAAGAAAGGTAGAAGGGATAAGGAATAGTAATAAATACAGAGGTAGATATGATCCATATTATAATATAGTCTATCACCAGTACTGCAGTCAAAATATATGCCCCAAAACCAACAATATTTCAAATATAATTAGGAGGAAGATAATAATGGCTGGGACTCTTGTAGTATCCCTCAAAGGCTGTGGAGGAGCTGACTCTTCTCACTGCATAGTCTGTGCAGTTGGGGGCATATAGCATATAGATTTTTCCAAAAGGAGAAATATAGAATCTTAAGTTTTGATTAAGAACTATAAAGCTGTAAGGTGCCTACAAAGTGGCTCCTCCTTATAATTTATACTATCCAATTTTAAAATCCAGTTTTAGAAAGGTCAACCAAAGTAATCCAGAGCTAAAACTGAATTGTGTAGGTTTTCAGTGAAGTCACCAGTCCTATAACACAAACAAAAGTCAATTATATACATACTTGGCAATATTGCTAAGAAATGGGCCCCAAGAAGCATTAACCTTTGTTTTGTGCCATCTTGAAGACTTGAACACTTTTTAAATAGTGTTCTGTCTACTGTGTGGTAATGCTTTGGTACTATTCATATAGGATTGCTTATCCTGAAGCTTTGCCATTTCCCCAAGAGGAGCTTTGATTCTGCTTTAGAAGTTTCATATAAATTAAAATCATTATCAAATATTAATTTGGAGAGATGTGATACAGGATGCAACATATACAGTCAAGTTACCTCTCTGTATATTTAGTAATTACTTTCTCTTTCAAGGTATTTGCACCAGAAAGCTTAGTTTGTCCTGCTTAATATTTTAGTAGTACAGGTTTAAATCATCAGAATCTTAGGAAGATCTTAATATTTCAAAATTATTAACAAATACCTTTAGCAGCAAGTCCATGTTAGTGAGTTATGACAAATTTACTGTTATAAGGGGAAACAAGTGTAGCCAGCCGTCTTAAAAAATGATCTAACCAGTGCTTCTCAATATAGAAAATGCTAAAACTACATATGGTTTATCATATAGCAAATCCAATCTTTGTCTCCTAAAGTTTCCCTAATTTCATTCATAAGAAGAGGGTTTAAAAAAAATACTTAAAGAGCACTTTTCAGCAGCAATTCAGCTTTTCTATGAAATAGCGTCTTAAATATTATGTACAATTCTTCAATTTCAGTAAGCTTGACACTGGCTTTATGAGAGTTTGTGGAACTGGGGGCTGGGGAATAACTTTCAAAACCATTCTAGAAATTATCTTTTGGTGGAATAGCACGTATCCACATTAAAAATAGGAAGGTCACTTTGTTGCTTTGTTGTCTTACCAAAATTTAAAAACAATTTTTTTTCCCCTTATACATAAACCTCAGTTACCACTTTGAATGGAGATGGGTTAGAGGCTCTCGCTCCTGCTCCTCCAGCTTTCAACAACTGCTTTCTTACTGTTGCAGCAAGGCTTGAATAGATGTGTATTTGGAGGACTTCCCAAAACGGCCTTTATAAATAATCCCAGAGCATATTTTCTGATATGTGAGATCTAAAAAAGAAAAGACTGGTGTTCTGTTAGAGCCAGAAGCCATATGTATATGAGCCTTCACCTGACTAGTTACTGTAACAAGGAGATTGGACTGGGGAGACACTTGAGGTGGTATTATGAGCATCAGAATTACCATGTTTAAATTCTTTCTGCAGTTTCTTTGAATTCTTTTCTGGTTGCTTTTTATCCTATTTCCAGATAAAGTTTTCACTTTCTTTGGTTTCAGTGTAGGCTTTAGACAGGATCCTGCTCTTGCATCTACCACGTGATTCCAGTGTTTTGTTTTGTTTTTCTATCCTGCTGACAGCTTTTTCCATCTTTTCACAAGCAGGACACAAACATTGCAAGAAATCTCCTGAATGAGTCTCATGCAACCCAAAACAACTCTGGAAGTCCTTTTCATAGCATTTCCTGTCAGTGACTTGAGAACTGGAGGACTTAGCCCTGCAAATGTAACTGCCCTTTATACTTCAGTACATCTTTGACTTGTGAAAACCAGACATCATCTGAACAGTAGTTTTCCAAAAGCAGCTGTTCTGTGTGCAGTAATGTTCCCAAGGTAGCAGAGTGCACACCAGGCTGGGCTACACTCCTGTTTCTCCCTCCTCAGCTGCCTTGGCTAGAAAGGTTGTCTCCTGTAGTTCTGCAGTTGCTACTGCTGGCAGGGAAGGTGTAGATTCTGCTTTTCACAACAGCAGTATTTTTGATACTTAAAATGTTTCTATTTTATAAAGCCCAGAAATCTAACAAATTGTTCAATTTATGGCAAACTATTTTATGATTTGATTTTCTTGTGCTGCACTAAGTATACTGTTTTCAAAAGGTTGTTTTGAATTTGTTAGTTTTTTCTTGATTTTTGAGTTGGTTAGGTCATGAAGTATAACAATGTCTTAGGGATAAAGTTGAGCATTTTATGACGTTGGTGAAAGAATTAGTATGAGAATGCTTTGCTTGGTGGCTTATTTGTGAGGGCTTGCTTTTAGGAAAGCTAATAGTAATAATTGACAACTTTTATTTTTATCTTTTTTTTTTCCTTTTCCACAATTTTATCTGTTTTCATTAAAGAGAATTGTGGATTTTTATAATATCCTTAAACATGTTATGTAATATATTATTCAAGTGAAGGAAGTTACATGTATAAAACGATTGTGTGTTTTAGTGCTCTAACTATATTTACATATAGTTAATTTTTTATTAACTACATTGAATCAAAGGATTGCTAAAAGAAAAAATAATGAATGTAACCAGTGGTTTAGACTAACATTTCAAATTTTGGTATTGGGAACTTAGAAATAATAATTTGTTTGAAACGCTTCATACTAAAGAGAAAAAAGATTCTACTTAGTTGTGCCTTACAATTGTATTAAAAACTATTACAGCTATACTTTACCATCCAAAGTAAAGCAACATTTGTTTTAACTTCTGAATCATTAAAAATCAATTAGTCACAATTGTTTTATGAAGTTTGAAGGGAGTTATTCAGAAACATAAAATTGTCTCACCAGATTTTTTTATAGGTGTCATAATCTAGGGGAATAATAAACTCTTTCTCTGAAACTTGACATATAGAAAGTAGGAAATATCAGAAAATTCATTAATGGTGTCACAGCCATCTTACAGCTGAGCATATTTTATACTTTTTTTAGAAAGCTTTCACATTGTCTTTATTTTGAAATATAGAAAAATGGAGATGGGTATTTTTTAAAAATTGGTCAGTTTAGTAACTCTTACTGAGGCATTCAGGGGGATTTCCCTTAGCATAAAGGCTTTCTTATCCACAGAATTTGTTGTATGGTATTTAAATGTTAAAATAAAAATAAATGAAATATTATATAGTTTGTTTATTTTTACTTTTGCTTCTTGATTTTTTGTAGTTTTCTTAGTGGTATTGAGAATTAAATAGGTTTCTGAGCTGAGTATTTCCACCGACTTAGTTTTTCTTCATATGTCACTAAACTGGCCTTTCATGATCATTTACTGAGATTTGAGCATAGGCTTGGAAGAAGAAAAGCAGCAAAGTATGTCCAGTGATATTGATTCTAGGCTAAAGCTTGGTGAGTTATGTGGACAAGCCTAATTCACAGGGCACTATTCTGAAGTTCGTAACAAAAGCCTTATAATAGCAGTGTGACCTTTCCCAGAGATGTCAGAGAAAAGGAGGGAGAGGAGATAGGGCAGAACAGATTGAGAACAGTGTTCAGGATTACTGAATCTTGGCCAAATGCTTGTTCAGTTCTAGCAAGCTACAACTTAAATTTGGTGCACGCTAGCAAGTAATCTGTTTAAATATGTGATAGAAAGGGAAGTTCCTAAGTAGAATATAGTTGCTGAGAAGAGGAAGGAGAAATTTCACAATTCTCTGTCAGGACTCTTTCTATTGCAAGTGACAGAACCTTGCTCAAATCAATATAAGGTCATTTGTTGATTTTTACTGGGAAGTAAAGCTAGGTTCTGACATAACTAGATCAGAAATTTAACAGTCATCAAGCATGGCTCCTTTTCTTCATATCTAAACATCCCTTTTCTCTTTGGCTTCCTCCATATGATGGTAAAGATGGTCAGTGGCTACTCTAGACGATCTTAAGGTTCACAATCCAAGAAAAAGCCATGCATCATATTCTGGATAACATCAGCCACATTGGGGGATCGGTACATTTATTGGCCAGTCTTGGGCCATGAAGCCTGTCCCTGAACCAGTAGAGTATGATACTCTGTCTTGACCAAGGACAGATGCCTACTTTCGAAGAGGGAGCTAAGGTCATCCTTCCTTTATGGTTTGGGGGGTGAGGGTAGGGGACAGATTCTTCAAAAGAAAATTAGGGTGCTAATAAGAAAGGGAAATGCATGCTGGTTAAGCAAAATCTATTAATTTCTCACACATGAATCTTGGTCTACTTTTGAAAAAGCTGATGTGGATCGTATTTGGTAACATAACAACATGAAATTTGTGATTCAGTCTATCCTTTTGAAATAAAATGCTGATCATGGGTTTTCCCACTGGCTATCTTTTTTTTTAGGGATATAAGCTCATAATTTTTTCCATGATCCGAAATAATTTTCACAACGTTTTTGCTTCAGTTGTTATCTCATTGATTTTGAAACTTATCTCAAGCACTTTATTCATATCACATGAAGGCTAAGAACTTTTTGATGTAATTTAGATCAGATTAAGTACTTTCCTAACTTCAACTTCTTTTCGACCTGTTCTGTATCTCCTGGTTAAATTTTTTTGGCCAGTTTTACCTCTTTCTGAGTGTATGAATTTTTTTAACCACTTCACACCCTGTAGGATGCCTTTTTTAAAAAATCGATTTTATTGATACATATTAATAAAGCACACAACCCATCCAAAATGTACAATCAATGGTATTTCGTATAATCACATAGTTGTGCATTCATCACTTCAATCATTAGAGCATTTTCATTATTTCAGTAATAATACTTATACACAGAAAAACAAACAAACAAGAAAATCCTTCACCTATCAATCTTTCTGTTTCCCCTGCTGTACATAGTTGCTATTTCTGGCTATTCTTGCACAATTTTTTATTTATTAAGCAGTTTTTTTCGAGATATATTCACTTACCATAAGATCTGTATAATTAGTGGCTTTTAAGTCTAATCACAGTTTTGTGCATTCATCATTACAAAAAATTTTAGAATTATTTCTTTACTCCAGAAAGGAAAACTCCACACCCCTTAGCATGCCTTCTCTAGCCCTACATAACCACTAATCAAATTTCATCTTTATAAAATGATTTATATTTACATTTTTATACAAATGGAATCATACAATATTTTACACAATTTATTTAGTTCATGGTAATGTAGTCATTCAATATTTGTCCTTTTTTTGTCTGACTTGCTTCACTCAACATAATGTCCTCCAGGTTCATCCATATTATAATATGCTTTACAACTTCATTTATTCTTACAGCTGCATAATATTCCAGCATATGAATAAACCAATAGTTTTAGCCATTCATTGGTTGATGGATACCTGGGTTGTTTTCACCTTTTGGCAATCATAATAACGCCACTCTGAAATCAGTGTGCAGATGTCTGTTCGTGTCACTGCTTTCAGTTCTTCTGAATATACACCCAGTAGTGGTATTGCCAGGTCATGTGGGAAATCTATATTCAACTTCTTTAGGAACCGTGCCGAACAGTCCTCCACAGTGGCTGTACCATTCTGCATTCCCACCAACAGTGATTAAGTGTTCCTGTCTCTCCAGATCCTAAAACTTATAGCTCTCTGTTTTTTTATTATTATTATTATTTTTTAAAGATATATGGATCACACAAAATGTTACATTAAAAAAATAGGAGGTTCCCGTATACTCCACTCCCCAACCCCCATTCCTCCCATATTGACAACTTCTTTCTTCCTTGTACCACACTAAGATGAGTACATTTTGGAGCGTTGCTGCACAACATGGACTATGGCTATGTTGTAGTTTATACTCTCTCCCAGTCCATTCAGTACGTTATGGCAAGGTATATAGTGTCCTGCATCTGTCCCTGCAATATTGTTGAGGACACCTCAAAGTCCCAAAAATGTCCTAATATCACACCTCTTTTCCCCTCTCCCTGCCTTCAGCAACTCCCATGGCCGCTGTCTCCATAATTTTTTGATAGTGGCCATTCTGATAGGTGTGAAATAATATCTCACTGTAGTTCTGATTGTATTTCCCTAATCATTAGTGATGTTGAAATATTTTTCATTTGTTTTTTCTTTGCCATTTGTACTTCTTTGGGCAAATGTCTTTTCAAGTCTTTTGCCCAATTTTTAATCAGGTTGTTTGTCTTTTTATTCTTGAGTTGTAACATCTCTTTATATATCATGGATATTAAACCCTTATTGGGGAAGCAGCCATGGCTCAACTGATGGTATCTGCCTACCATATGGAGGGTCCAGGGTTCGATACCCAGGGCCTCCTGACCCATGTGGTGAGCTGGCCCACACGCAGTGCTGCCTCACGCAAGGAGTGCCGTGGCATGCAGGGATGTCTCCTGCATAGGGGTGTCCCATGCACAAGGAATGTGCCCTGCAAGTAGAGCTGCCCCGCTCAAAATAAGTGCAGCCCACCCAGGAGTGGCACTGCACACACAGCTGACACAATAAGATGGCGCAACAAAAAAAGTAACAACAGTTTCCCAGTGCTGCCTTACAAGAGTGCAAGCAGACACAGAAGAACACATAGCGAATGGACACAGAAAGCAGACAGTGGGGCGGTAAGGGAGAGAAATAAATAAAATCTTTAAAAAAAAAATAGCCCTTATTGGACATGTGATTTCCAAATATTTTCTTCCACTGCGTCAGCTGCCTTTTCACCCTTTTGACAAAGTCCTATGAGGTGCAAAAGTGGTTAATTTTGAGAAGGTATCATTTATCTATTTTTTCTTTTATTGTGCATGCTATGGGAGTAAGGTCCAAGAAACCACCACCCACCACAAGGTATTTAAGATATTTCCCTACATTTTCTTCTAGTAGTTTTATGGTTCTGGCATTTTAAATGGATATTATGGGAATTTCAGATGCCTTTGGAATTTAGGAGTTTAACATTTCAAAATATATTAAAAAATTTTTGTACCCATAATAATGATAGGATATTTTGTGATTGACTTGTATTTATTGAACTCTTATATTTCACAGAATCTTCTAGTTAAAGTTTAGGTGAAGCAGTAGTCCTTGTTGATGAGCAACTAAACATTTTTTTTGCGTGTGTTTGACTTTCAAATAGTGTAGTTTCATATGAGAACAAACTAATAATTAAAATGCAACACCCAGAGTTAGTTTGTTAATATGTTAATATACTTAGGCCAGTAGCCTAAGTATAAAAGTATAGGGGGCAGAGGTGGCTCAAGCAATTGAGTGCCCACCTCCCATACGGGAGGGCCTGGGTTTGGTTCCCACTACATCCTAAAGAAAAAAGAAAAATAACAAGCAAAGAAGAAAAAAAAAACAATGAACTCAAATAAGCAAAAACAATGAGAAAACAGATGAGGGAGCCATCCAAGGAAGGGGGAAACAATGTTTAAAAACAAAAGCCATTAAAGTATACAGCAGGGACAACTGGCTATCCAGGTGGGAACAATTAGTGTATTGATCAGACTAAAAAAAACTTCAGAGTACCTTAAATAATTTTTCTGGGCTCTTGTCATTTTCTGCAAGCTAAGAGTTGGATGAACCTTCAGGGTTTGGTTTAACTTTGAAAAAATATGATCTTATGAATAGTCTTCTAGTTTCTAATTTATAGGAAGTGATATTTTCTGCAGGTACTATAATTCTTACCCAAAACCCAAACTTTCGTGGTAGGAAAATTCACTTTTGAGGAACTTAAGACTGTATTGGAAAAAGACTATTGGAAAAACAGGTGGCCCTCTGAATGTACTTTTAAGCTTTATATACTTTCCCCCTACATTCACTAAAATGAAATAGGAACAATAAGTAAAGAATATGTTATATCGTAAATTAGTAAGGATGGATGCAATACAGTTAATTTTCATCTGTTTTTTTTTTTCACTGTGGTACCTATTCTTTTTTAGGAGGTACTGAGGATCAAACCTGGGACCTCATACGTGGGAATCAGGTGCTCAACCACTGAGCTACGCCTGCTCCCCAGTTGTGCCTTTTTTATGTTTAGTAATACTCAATTCAAAACTCAGGATTATGTATTAAGTGTGCAGTGAAAAATCTAGCTTCTACCCATGCCCCTCAGTTTTTACCCTCCTCCTGTAACCTTTTTTTTTTTGAGGTACTGGGACTAGGGATTGAACTTGGGACCTTGTATGTGGAAAGCTGGAGACCAACCACTGAGCCACATCGGATCTCCTGAGTTGGTTTCTTCATTTGTTTGTTTTTTTGTTTTTAGAAGGCACCAGAAACCAAACCTGGAACCTCCCATGAGGGAAGCAGCCACCCACTCAATTGCTTGAGCCATATCCTCTCTCCCTGTAACCATTTTTATTATGTATTCTTTCAGGGTCTTGTTAAAAAAATAAAAGCAGATAGTAATATTTTTTCTTACATTTCCTCCTGTCTTACATATAAAGATAGCATATGGAATACCTTGTTCTATACCTTTCTCTTTTCACTTAATATATCTTGCCTATTGTTCCATATGAGAACATAGAGGGTATGGTAGTTTGATATTATTTATGAATCCCCCAAAAAGAGAAAAGTTCTGCTTGTAAACTTTTCTGTTCCTCTGGATGTGATACCCTTCGGTTGTATTAAATTCAAAGGTTTTAAGTTTACCTGATAAAAGATTAGGGCTTTGATTCAAGCACGTCAGTAGGGCATGATTCAGGATTGAGTGCCTGATATAAATGGATACTCATACAGAAGAAGATAAACAAGAAGAGAGAGTGCTCCATAGACATGGAAGAGGAGAGAACTTGATCATTTCAGTCCTGCCATGTAACACAAAGGAGAAGGCTCAAACACCTAAAGCCCTGGGAAGAGAGACGAGCCCTATGCCAACCTACAGCTGAAATTGTAAGAAGCTTGACCCATGGAGCCTTAAGAGGAAGAAGGAAGGAGAGTCCAGGCAGAGATCACCTGCCATCTTGCTTCAGCACATAGCAATTGACTTGGATGAGAAAGCAACCTTAAGTTAGACTCTTTAGGACGTTGTAACTGTAAGCTTTTGCTCCAAATAAATACCCTCATAAAAGCCAACAGATTTCTGGTACTTTGCATCAGCACCCCTTTAGCTGACTGATACAGAATTTGGTACCAGGAGAGTGGGGTTCAGTCTGATGCAATTACCAGAAATGCTGGAGCGATTTTATAAATGGGGAAGGGGTATTTTTTGGAGGAATTGTGAGAAGATTGATAGAAAAGGCTTAGATTGCTCTAAAGAGACTGTTGGTAAGAATATGGAGCCTAAAGTTATTTCTGAGAAGGCCTTAGAAGAAATGCTGAAACTATTGGAAACTGGAGGAAAGGTGATCCATGTTTTAAAGTTGAAGAGAACTTAGCGAGGTTGACTCCCGACATTAAATTAAAGCAGAACTTAAAAATTACAAGCTTGGACATTAGCCAAAGAGATTTCCAGAGTAAACTCAGAGAATGTGGCTTGGCTTCTCCATGCAGTTTATAGCAAAATGTTACATGAAATAGATAAGCTGAGAACTGAATTGTTGGGCACAAAGAAATCAGAAACTGATTCTGTAAATTCCAAGCCTCTGGAAGTCAAGTCTCCAGACTATAGTATCCCATTTAAGGAATTACTAAACTTGAAACTTGTGAGTCAGGATTAAAAATGCAGTTATCTGGGAAAGACTTGTAGAAAGTCTTACTGTCGGATGGCTTGGACCCTTGCCTCCTGCATGCTAAACCAACAAGCTTTTTGTAATATCTGTATGGATAAAACCACTCTCAGCCTGGACTAAGAGAGACATGGAGAAGAGAGATGGAAGGGAAAACAGCTTTAAGAGGAACACCATGGAAGCTGAGGTCTGAAATTAAGACATCTCCTTGGACTGAGAGAGGAACCCCACCCATGTGTATAGAGAGGGTAGGTTTGTCCTGGCAGTTGAAGAGGGTGAATGTTCCAGCCCACTGTTCAGGGAGAGTTTTGCTTCCCCAGGCTACAAAGAGGATGGAGCACATTCCCCAAAGGTTGGGTAGAGTGAGGTCGCCACCCAGTGCTCTGAGGGGAGTGGGCCTGTTCCCCATAGATTATGGAAGTCCGGGTCACCACCTCACTGTTCTCAGAAGATTGGTCCTGTATGCCAGAGACAGTACAGTGCCACCACCTCCCTGTACTAAGGGGGTTGAGAGTCTACCAGAGATTGGATAAAGTGTGGCCATCACCCCAGTGTTCTTGGAGGGTGAGGTGTGGAGCTTGGTCAGCATCCAGATGCTTGATGAGGGTGGAACCGAGAAAATGGTGGTTTGGCAAGCCTGTGGAAAGGGTGGGCCCCAGTAAGGCCCCAAGGAGGAGAAGAAACCATCATCTTAAGAATGACTCTCAGACTTTGAAATCTAATGGAGTATGCCCTGCAAGGTTTTTCAGAACTCATGAGGACTAGTGACTCATGTTTCCCTCCCAAATTCTCCTTATGATAATGCAAATGTTTATCCTATGTCGGTCCCTCTGAATTGCTGCGATCAGCTAAGCAATAGGTTGGCTCAAAGGGAAGGCAACACAGAACTTACAGAAATAAAGGACAGAGAGAGACACACGCAAGAGAGGAAGTAAAGATGGGACCAGGGGATTCACAGCTTCTGGAACTGAGAGACTCAACCCTAGCTTCCACCTCATATTTATTGGAAACTACCAAGCGACTGTTTGCTATCCGAACTGCAACATCATCTGCAGTAATAGGGAACAAGTGCTACATCTACAATAAGGCAACATCTACAATAGAACAGGTGAAACTCTTTTTCCCATATTTCCCCCCTTTTGTTTTTACTAAGTCTACGCAAATGACATTTCACTGATTAACAAAGCTTCATGCATGAAGAACAATATTCATTAAATTTTTTCTCAATACATTCAACAAGTTACATTTATATATCACTTACAGTTCATCAAATCACTTAAGTACACAATATGTTTCATTATTAAAGTTCTGATTAGTATTCAAGCATTTTATATATAGTCCATAACTGCAACAACAAACAATAAGACTTCCAACTAGCAGATATTTAATGAATAGGCTTTCTTTCCTCATGGGCTTCAAATTCCCAACTAACAACACTATAGAGGCCAGTACTGAATATTAGTGCTGGCCATGTCCAATTCACAGGCTAAGTCAATGCAAACTCCATTAACATGAGAAAACATTGTATTTACCAATTGCAGCAGAGAATATAGTTTTGTCTTGCCCAACCAAACAACATTTAAGAATTCGATAGAGTAGCAAGGACTTTACAGCTTGTCCCAATTGTTTGCCTGTTCCAAGCCCTTAAAATACCATAATCTCTGTTGTTTCTTAGGGTCACTGCTACAGGTTTCTTCTATGCAGTCAGATTCATTGCAGTCAGGCCAGGGCAGAAAGCCTTGAAGAACTGCAACAGGAAAGCGGGCTTGGCCCAAGGGATAGGGCATCCGCCTACCACATGGGAGGTCTGCGGTTCAAACCCCAGGCCTCCTTGACCCATGTGGAGCTGGCCCATGTGCAGTGCTGATGTGTGCAAGGAGTGTCCTGCCACGCAGGGGTGTCCCGCGCATAGGGGAGTCCCACACGCAAGGAGTGCGCCCCATAAGGAGAGCTACCCAGCATGAAAGAAAGTGCAGCCAGCCCAAGAATGGCACTGCACACATGGAGCGCTGACACAACAAGATTACTCAACAAAAAGCAACACAGATTAACACACAGTGAATGGACACAGACAGCAGACAACTGGGGGGGGGGGAGGGAGGGGAGAGAAATAAATATCTTTTTTTAAAAAACTGCAACAGTCCATTGTTGACCTTTTCACACAGCTTTTGCACTTTTTGTATTCATTCAGACTTGTTTTACTTTTACAGAACACATCTCACTGAATGCTACCACAATACTTCTACAGCTTGTTATATGCATACTAGTTCTGTCCTGTATATCTCCATATTAACCATTTTATTTTAGGACAAAATACACCTTATAACATTTCAGTTAGCATTCCCACAAACTTTTTACCTTTTTCAATATTCGCTTAACTTACATCTTTGATTTTATCCTTCCTTTTGCTCTTTTTTTCCCTTTCTTTCTTCCTTTTTCTTTTTTCTTTGTTCCTTTTCTTTTTTCCTCTTTTTCTGTTTTCCTTTTTCTTTTTTCTCTTTTTCCCTTCCTTTTTCTCTTTTTCTTTCTCTTTTTCACACTGAAACAATTACAACACACACACTGACATTAAACAGAAAAACAGTTCCAACTCTATTAATCTAGAATTTCTTCATTGCTTCCTTTTATAATTCAACACTTCTTTTCCAGTTTTCCTCCTCTCAATTTCTTTCTTAATCGCTTTCTGTCCCCAACCCATACTTGCTTTATGATGCCATGCTTGAACAAGTTCTTTAGTTTAGATACTTTGATGTAAAGCCATTTTCATCTTCAGAATGAGACCCAGCCTTGCAGTTTCCAGTGTCCGTCTTTCCATCTGCATGACTGGAGGTTCTGGGTTCCACAGGAACTTTTGTTGTCTCTTGGCATTCGTGGTATGGCTTTATCCAATGAGCTGATACCCACACAGGACATTCTCTCTCTCCTGGGCAAATACAAGCAAACCCTTGAGGACTTTGAAGGCTTTCCAAACCACTTCGGGGCTCTGCGCCATTACAACCACTTTAATTTCGCTCGAGGTGATCCTTCTTCCCTTCAAGCCCCTTTTCTGGCGCCAATTGCTGCAATCAGTTCAGCGATAGGTTGGCTCGAAGGGAAGGCAATGCAGAACTTACAGAAATAAAGGACAGAGATAGACATCATACACACAAAAGAGGAAATAAAGACAGGGGACTCAGTTTCTGGAACTGAGAGCCTTGACCTAGTTTCCACCTCATATTTATTGGAAACCACCAAGCAACTGTTTGCTGTCTGAACTGCAACATCATCTACAATAATAGGGAACAACTGCAACATCTACAGTAAGGCAACATCTACAGTAGAACAGGTGAAACTTTTTCCCACACTGAATATTGGATGCAGATAACTTGTTTTGTAAGTTTCATAGGTCTACAATCGAAGAGGACTTTGCCTCAAGACAAACTGTATTTCTATAATTGTGATGTGATTTTGGACTCAAAATTGCTGCTCAAAAGGATTTAAGGTTTTTTGAATATTGTAATGTCTTTTTTGGGGGTGTGGCAGTTTGATATTATTAATGAATCCCCGAAAAAGAGAAAAATTATGTTTGTAAACTTGTCTGTTCCTCTGGATGTGATACCCTTCGGTTGTATTAAATTCAAAGGTTTTAAGTTTACTTGATAAAAGATTAGGACTTTGCTTTGACCACATCAGTAGAGCATGCCTTAGGGTTGAGTTCCTGCCCCCCTTGGTGAGCTGATATAAATGGACACTCAACACAGAAGAAGATACACAGGAAGAAAGAGAGCTTCACAGACATGGAAGAGCAGAGAACTTGGTCATTTCAGTTCTGCCATGTGATACAAAGGAGAAGGCTCAAACGCCTAAGGTCCTGTGAAGAGAGATGAGCCCTGTGCCAGACTACAGCTGAGATCAGAAGAAGCTGGGCCCATAGAGCCTTAAGAGGAAAAAGGAAGGAGAGACCAAGCAGAGATCATCCACCATCTTGCTTCAAGATGTAGCAACTGACTTGGGTGAGAAAGCAACCATGAGTTGGACTCTTGAAGGCCTTATAACTGCAAGCTTTTACCCCAAGCAAATATCCTTTATAAAAGCCAGCAGATTTCTGGTACTTGACATCAGCACCCCTTTGGCTGACTAATACAGAGAGTGTTTTCATTCTTTTTCACTGATACATTTTATGCCATTGTGTAGACATACCTTAATATATTTAACCAGGGGGTTATTGTTGAATATTTGAATTGTTTCCACTCTTCACTTAATATTAACTATGCTGCATATGTAATATATGCTATATATGCTGTTTTGTAGTTAATGCTGGTATCTGGTAGGAGATAGTCCAGAAATGCCATTGCTGAGTTAAAAGAGTAAAAATTTTGTAACCTTTTTTTAAGTTAAAGAAGTTGTAGGTTTACAGAAAAATTATTCAGGAAATAAAAGAGTTCCTTTATACTCCCTTCACACATGCAGTTTTCCCTGTTAATGCTTTGCATTAGTATCTTTGTTACAATTGATAAATATTATAGTAGTTCTGTTAACTGTAGTCTATTGTTTACATTAGGGTTCACTATGCTATATAGTCCTTTTTTAAAAAGTTTTTATTCTACTAATGTTGGTAAATATACAACCTAAAATTTCCCTTGGTAGCCACATTCAAATATAAAATTCAGTGGTGTTAATTCCATTCACAGTTTTGTACTACTGTCACCACCATCCATTACTAAAACTTTTCCATCACCCAAATAGAAACTCTGTACCAATTAAGCATTAACTCCTCTTTCCCTACCCCCATGTTGGCCCCTGGATTTTAGTTTCTGACTCTGTGAATTTGCTTATTCTAATTATTTCATATCAATGAGGTCATACAGTATTTGTCCTTTTATGTCTGTTTATTTCATTCAACCAGGATGTCTCCAAGTTTCATCCATATTGCCACATGTATCGGAATGTCATTTCTTTTTACAATTGAATAATATTCCAGTATATGGATATATCACATTTTGTTTATACTTTCATCAGTTGATGGACACTTTGGCTGTTTCCATCTTTTGACAATTGTGAATAATACTGTTATGAACTTCAATGGGCAAATATCAGTTGAATTTGCTTTCAGTCCTTTAGGGTATATAACTAGAAATGAGATTGCTGAACCATATGGTAATTCTATATTCTGAGAAACTGCCAAACTGTCTTCCACAGTGGCTATACCATTTTACATTCACACCAGCAATGAATGAAATGTTCCTGTTTTCCTGTGTCCTTTCCAACACTTCTCTTTTTTTTAAAATCCTTTCCTTTCTTTTCCTTGTTTCTATTCTTTTCTTTTTTTTAAGGAATAGCTATTGTAGTAGTTATCTTACTGTGGTTTTGATTAGCATTTCCCTAATAGCTAATGATGGAATTCTTTTCATGTGCTTTTTGGCAGTTTGAATACTTTCTTTGGAGAAATCTTTTACGTCCTTCAACCATTTTTAAATTGGGTTGTTTCTCTTTTTGTTGCTGCATTGTAGACTTCTTTATATATTCTTGTTATTAAACTCTTAACTGGATATGTGGTTTTCAAATATTTTCTCCCATTCTGTAGGTTGCCTTTTTACTTTCATCATGAAATGATTTGCAGAAAAGTTTTTAGTTTTGAGGATGTCCCATTTATGTTTTTTTGTTGTTCTTGTTGCTCATGCTTTTGGTGTAAAGTCTAAGAAACTGTTAGATTCTTCCCTATGTTTTCTTCTAGGAATTTTGATTGTTATTTTCAGGTCTATGTTCTATTTTGAGTTAATTCTTGTATATGATGTGAGGTAGAGGTCCTCCTTCATTCTTTTGCATACAGCTACCAGTTTTGCTAGCGCCATTTGTTGCAGAGACCATTCTTTTCCCCATTGCATGGATATGGCATCCTTGTCAAAAATCAAGTGGCCAGGAGTAGATGTGACTCAAGCAGTTTAGCACCTGCCTCCCACACAGGAGGTCTCAGGTTCCCAGTATCTCCTAGAGGGGGAGAAACAAACAACAAGCAAACAAAAAAAAAAAAAACCAGTTCAAGGGAGCTGATGTGACTCCGTGGTTGAGCACCAGTGACCCACATTCAAGGTCCTGGGTTCAATCTCCACTCCTGGTATCGCAAGAAAAAAAAAAAAAATTGGCCATTAGTGTGAGAGTATCGCTGAACTCTAAATTCTGTCTCATTGGCCTATGAGTCTGTCATGGTGCCAGTATACATTGTGTGTAAATCCTCCAACTTCGTTCTTCTTTTTAAAGATTGTTTTGGCTCTTTGGTTTCCCTTGCCCTTCCGTATAAATTTGATGATTGGCTTTTCCATTTCTGCAAAGAAGGTTGTTGGAATTTTAGTGGGGATTGCATTGAATGTGTAGACTGCTTTGGGTAGAATTGACACTTAACAATATTTGGTCTTCCAATCCTTGAACATCGAATATCCTTTCATTTATTTACATCATCTTTTATTTCTTTTAGCGATGTTTTGTAGCTTTCCATGTATGAGTTCTTCACATCCTTGGTTAAATTTATTTCTATATATTTGATTCTTTCAGTTGCTATCATAAATGGAATTTTTTTCTTTTTCCTGTTTTTTATTTGAGAAGCTGTGAGTTAACAAAACAATTATGCATACCATACAAGATTATATACATCGCCCCACCACCAACCCCTTACATTTTTCTGACTCATTTGTTACAAATGATGAAAGAACATCATCATCATATTAATTTTTTCTTTAGCTTGTTCATTACTAGTTTTAGAGTCATGACTGATGTTTGTGTGTTGATCTGTACCCCCTCACTTTGGTGAATTCATTTATAAGTTTTAGTAGCTTTGTTGTAGATTTTTCAGAATTTTCTAAATACAGAATTATATCATCTGCAAATAGGGAAAGTTTCACTTCTTCTATTCTAATTTGGATGCCTTTTATTTCTCTTTCTTGCCTAATTGCACTGGCTAGAACTTCCAGTACAATGCTGAAAAACAGTGGTAACAGTTGGCATCCTTGTCTTTTTCTTGGTGGTAGAGGGAAAGCTTTCAGTCTTTCATAATTGATTATGATGTTAGCAGTGGGATTTTCATATATACACTTCATATGGTAAAGTTTTCTTTCATTCCTATTTTTCTGAGTGTTTATCAAGAAGGGGTGCTGGATTTTTATTTCTTTATTTTTAAAGATGCTATAGATTACATAAATCACATTAAAAATAAAGGGGATTTCCACATGCCGGCACCCCTTTCCCTTCCCACTGGATTTTGCCAAATGCCTTCTTTGTGTCTATTCAGATGATCATGTGGTTTTCTCTCCCTTGGTTCTGTTGATGTGTATTTCCTTAGTTGATTTTCTTATGTTAAACTACCCTTGCATGCTAGGGATAAAACCCACTTGATCATGGTGTATAATCTTTTAATGTGCTGTTTGATTTGGTTTGCTAGTATTTTGTTGAGAATTTTTTCATCTCTAAGGGAAAATCATCTGTAATTTTCTTTCCTTATGATACCTTTATCTGGGTTTGGTACTATGCCTTATAGAATAAGTGAGGGAGTGTTTCCTTTTCAATTTTTTGGAAGAATTTGAGCAGGATTGGTATTAATTTTTCTTGAAATGTTTGGTAAAATTCCCCTGTGAAACTATTTGATCTTAGGCTTTTCTTTGTGGGAAGTTTTTTGTTGTTGCTTTTATTTAATTTTTTTTCAGTTTCATATTTATATTTAAATTTTTTTTAAAAATTAGGTTGTAAGTTTACAGGTAAATCACGTAAGAGTGCTCCCATATACCCCCCCCCATTGTTGACACTTTGCATTAGTGTGGTACCTTTGTTATAATTGATGAAAGAATATTAAAATTGTACTATTAAGTATAGTCCACAGTTTAGGTGTATTTTTTCCCTATATATCACCCTGTAATTAACACCTTCCATTAGTGTGGTACATTTATTACAATTAATGAAAGAACATTTTTATACTATAGTCTGTCATTTACAGTAGGGTTCACTGTGTTATACAGTCTTATGTTTTATCTTTTAGTTTTTATTCTAGTAACATATATACAACCTAAAATTTCCCCTTTCATCCACATTCACATATATAACACAGTACTATTAATTACACTCAGAATTTTGCTATCATAACCACGATCCATTTCCAAAACTTTACAATCAACCTAAAGAGAAATTCTGTATGAATTAAGCATTAACTCCCCATTCTCTATCCCCAACCCAGCCACAGTAACCTATATTCTAAATTCTAACTCTAAAAGTTTGTTCATCCTAATTATTTCATATCACTGAGATCATACAGGATTTGTCCTTTTTTGTCTGGTTTATTTCACTCAGCATAATGTCTTCAAGGTTCATTCATGTTTTCACTGGTATCAGGATTTCTTTTATTTTTTATTTTTTTATTTTTTTTAAGATTTATTTATTTATTTCTCCCCCTACCCCCACCCCGGTAGTCTGTTCTCTGTATCCATTTGCTGCGGCTTGTTTCTTTGTCCGCTCCTGTTGTTGTCAGCTCCTGTTGTTGGAATCCTCGTTTCTCTTTGCTGCGTCATCCTGGTGCGCCAGCCCTCCGCGTGGGCGGTGCCACCCCTAGACAGGCCGCACCTTCTTACGCGCGGGGCGGCGCTCCCTACCAGCCGCACCCCCTGCGCGTGGGGCTCCCCAACGCGGGGACACGTCTGTGTGGCCTGGCACTCCCTTAGGGCATCAGCACTGCGCATGGGCCAGCCCCACACAGGTCAAGGAGGCCTGGGGTTTGAACACCTCCCATGTGGAAGACCGAAGCCCCAACCATGGGGCCAAGTCTGTTTCCCTGGTATCAGGATTTCATTCTTTTTTTTAATGACTGGATTGTATGTATATACCACATTTTGTTTAGCCATTCATCAGTCAGTAGACCCTGGGGTTGCTCCTGTCTTTCGGCAATTGTGAATAATGCTGCTTTGAACATTGGTGTGCACCTATCTGAATCTCAGCTTTTAGTTCTTTTGGGTATATACCTAGTAGAAGAATTGCTGATTCATTTGGTAATTGACTTTATATATATATATATATATATGTATATGTATGTTTTTTTTTTTTTTTTTTTTTTGAAGAGATACTGGGGTTTGAACCAGGACTTTTGCTGCTTGTGCTTTGGGTGTAAAGTGTTAAGAAACCATTGCCTATCGCAAGATTCTGAGGATGCTTCCTTACATTATGTTCTAGGACTTTTATAGTCCTGATTCTTATATCCACATCTTTGATCTATTTGATTTAATTTTTATAGATGGTGTGAGACAGAGGTTCTCTTTCGTTCTGTCACATATGGCTGTCCAGATCTCCTAGCACTGTTTGTTGAGGAGACTACTCTTTCTCAGTTGGCAATCATGATTGCCAAGTCCACTCAATTGGCCATAGATGTGAGGGTCTGTTTCTGAACTCAGTTCAATTCCATTGGTCTATGTATCTATCCTTGTGTTAGTACTATGCTGTTTTGATCACTGTAACTTTGTAATATAAAGTCAGAAGTGTGAGTCTTCTGACTTGGTTCTTCATTTTCAAGATATTTTTGACTATTCAGGCCCCCTTGCCCTTCCAAATAAATTTGATAATTGGCTATTTCATTTTTGCAAAGCAGGCTGTTGGAATTTTGGATGGGATTTCTTTGAATCTTAAATCATTTTGGGTAGAATTAACATCTTAGGGATATTTAGTCTTCCAAGCCATGAACACGGACTGTCCTTCCATTTTCATTTGGTCTTTGGAGTTCCTTTAGCATTGTTTTTAAATTTTTCTGTGTACAAACCCTTTATGTCCTTAGCTAAATTTATTCCTATATTTGATACCCTCAGTTCTATAGGAAGTGGAACTTTTTTTCCCTTGATTTCCTCTTCAGAATGCTCGTTACTAGTGTATAGAAACTAGAAATTTTTGCATGTTGCTATTGTACCCTGCTACTTTGCTGAGTTTATTAGCTCTAGTAACTTTGTTGTAGATTTTTCAGGACTTTATATATAGGATCATATCTGCAAATAGTGAATATTTTACTTCTTCCTTTCTAGTTTGGTTGACTTTTTTTTTTTTGCCTTATAACCCTGGTAGAATTTCAGCACAATATTGAATAACAATGGTGACAGTCCTTGTCTTGTTCCAGATCTTACAGGGAAAGCTTTGTCTTTTTCATCATTGAATATGATATTAGCTGTGGGGTTTTCATATATGCCCTTTATCATGTTGAAGAAGTTTCCTTCCATTCTTGTTTTTCTAAGTGTTTTTATCAAGAAAGGATTCTTAATTTTGTCAGATGCCTTTTCTGCATCAGTTGTGATGGTCATATGTTTTTTTCTTCCTTCATTTTGTTGATGTTGTCTGTTACATTAATTGACTTTCTTACGCTGAGCCACCCTTGCTTTCCTGGTGTAAAACCCAACTTAATCGTGATTGGATTTGATTTGCAAGTATTTTGTTGTGAGTTTTTGCATCTATATTCATAAGAGAAATTGGTCTGTAATTTTTGTTTCTTGTAGAATTTTTATCTGACTTTAGTATTCTGGTGATGTTGGCTTCATGGAATGAGTTAGGTAGTGTTCCTTCCTGTTCAATTTTTGGGTAGAGTTTGAGCACGATTGGCATTAATTCTTCTTGGAATGTTACTGGGAAAATTCACTTATGAAGCCTTCTGATCCTAGGCTTTTCTTGATTATTAGGTTTTTTATTTTTGAGTCAATCTCTACTTATTAGTCTGGTAAAATTTGCTATTTCTTCTTGAGTCATTGTAGGTGGTTTGTGTGTTTCTAGGAATTTGTACATTTCATCTAGGTTATCTAATTGGTGTACGGTTTTATTCATGGTATCCTCTTTAACAATCCTTTATATTTTTGTGGGGTTGGGAATAATGTCCCCCATTTCATTTCTTATTTTAGTTGTGGCTTCTCTTTTTGTCAGTCTAGCTAAAGGTTTGTTGATTTTATTGATCTTTTCAAAGAACCAGTTTTGGTTGTGTTGATTTTTCTCTATTTTTAAAAAATTCTCTATTTCATTTATCTTCCCTCTTAATCTTCATTTCTTTTTTTTTTTTTTTTTCCTTTCCTCATTTTGGTTTTTGTTTGTTCTATTTAGAACCTTCAGTTGTTGGGTTAGGTCTCTGATTTGAGATCTGTCTTCTTTTTTTTAAATGTTAACTTTCTTCTTTTTAATGTAACTTTCCCTCTCAGTACTATCTTTGCTGCATTTCATAAGATTTGGTATGTTGTGTTTTCATTCTCATTTGCTTCAAGGTATTTTCTAATTTCTTTCATTATTTTCTCTTTTGATCCATTGGTTGTTTGAGAGTTTATTGAGAGAGTATATGTAGCTCAAGTGGTTGAACACCTGCTTCCCATATACAAGGTCCCAGGTTCAATCACTGGCATTTAGAATACAGAGTTGTGCATTCATCACTTTAATCAACATTAGAGCATTTTTGTTACTCCAGAAATAAGAAGGAAAACAAAGCCAAATAAAAACCTATTCCTTAGTAGTCCTCTCTCAGTCGTTCTGTTGTTCTTCTGCCATGCATAACTGCTAATCTATTTTCATCTCTATAATTTATTTGTGTTTACATTCTGTATAGATGGAGTCTGTTGCTGATTTTTAGCTTCATTCCATAGCAGTCAGAGAAGATATTTTTTATTTCAATTTTTAAAAATGTATTGATACTTGTTTTATAACCTAACATGATCTATTCCTTAGGATGATCCATGTGTGCTAGTGGAAGAGTGTGTATTCTGCTCTTTTTGGATGAAGTGTTCTATATGTCTGTTAGGTTTATTTGGTTTATAGCATCCTTAAAGTCTTCTGTTTCCTTATTATCTTCTGTCCATTATTGGAAGTGGTGTATTAAAAGTCTCCTGGTATTAACGTAGAACGATCCATTTCTCTCTTCAGATCTGTCAGTGTTTGCTTTATGTATTTTGGGGCTCTGCCATTAGGTGCATATATATTTATAATTGTCTTCTTATTGAATTGAGCCCTTTATTAGTGTATAGTGACCTTTTTTGTCCCTTAAAACAAGTTTTTGACTTGAAGTCTAGTTTATCTAATATTAGTGTAGCTACTACCCTCAATCCTCTTTTATAACTAAAATATATACTATTTCCATGGTGTATATTTTTTCCATCCTTTCACTTCATCTTACTTGTGTCTTTGAATTTAAGGTACATCTCTTGTAAACAATATATAAAGTTTGTCTTGCTTTTTTAATCCATTTACATTTCAAATAACTAATACAGGAGCCATTTGCTCTTTGTCCTTTGTAAGTCTTATACCTGTTTTGTCCCTCAGTTTTCCTGTTTATGCCTGTTTTCAAATTTATTTTTTGTACTGTACAATTTGAGTCCCTTCTCATTTCTTTCTTTATATATTTTTCATATATTTTCTTTGTGGTTGCCATAGGGCATAAATTTAATATCCTAAATCTGTAACAATCATGTTTGATTTAAATTTTTGTAATTTTGCCAGGTATTGCCGAATTTCCCTCCATGTGTGAGGGTGCAATTTTACAGTCCCTTTATCTTGTCAAAGAGGGCCCATTAAGGCAATGTCTGTATCCCTACATTATATACCAGTAGAGTATGTTGTCTGACTTTGGGATTTTTTACAAATTTCATAGGTAAAACTATTTTCAGTTTAGTTTTAATTAGCGTTTCCTTTATGAGGAAGGTAGAGAGTTTTAATTCTAAGGACATTTTCATTTATATTTGGTCTCAAATTGACTTCCTATGTATGGCGGTCATCGTGATGTTTTACTAATGATGAAAGTAATAATAGTGTTTAATAGGGGATGACTGGTATTAGAAATAATACTTCTGAACCGTCTTTCTCAAACTGATGAATTTTCACATATTCACAGCCTTATAAAATTGATTCTGAAAGTTAAATTACATTCTTAGGGTTTTAAGAGGTCTGGAGTGTGTGATTGGCACAGCATGGGCATCCTGGCTTTTCTGCTTTTTCACCTTTTTCAAGAAAGCATAGACTAGTGTTCTGTAGTCTTTTTTTTTTTAACTACAAAAATTTTCTTCATTTTGTCTATCTATACCTTCCAAGTTTTCAACAGTGAACACATACTCTTTAGTGATAAGAGGAGATAAAGTTTTAAAGGCCTGTATCTCTGGAACACCAACTTGCATGAAGCTATAATACAATCAGATTTTGTCAGTAGTCTCTTAAAGCAAGTGGCTTACCTCACAGAAGTCGCTAAAGATAGGCATGACTAATGCTAACCATGAAAGGTGAGAACATAGCTGGGGCCAGTGGTGCCGGCAACAACTCAGTCTTGCCCCAAAAGAGGGTTGATACAGATCCAGACAGTACTTAAATCAGTCACCCAGCAATTTCTTCTGACATTCGGCTTCATTCTAGAAGGAAACCCAAGGTGAGACAATCCACATCCACAGTCCAGAGTAAGTGGGATGGAAAGAAAAGATTGAAATTTGTCTGGAGAAATGAGATAGACCTTTATAGAAACCACTGTATATGGAAGATGTGGAATGTACTTGATTCTCACTCAGATACTTATTCTAGAACATTTTTAAATTTGCAAGTCAGAAAATAGTGGACAGGATTTTTTTAAGGGGGTGGGTAGGAGAAGCGTTTTAGAAAATTAGATCCACTGAACTATAGTCAAAAGTTGGCATACTGAACCCAGGAAAGATTTCTGTGGCTGACTGAGGGAAAACACCAGAAGCATCTTTGTAGAAACACAACACTCCTATCAAATCTTCAACTATTTCTACTGCTTCCTACACCATTCAAATAAGTAAAAATAATTACATAAAAAATATAAATCCACGAAACAGTTGTGAAAAGTTTATACACACATATTCTAGGCATATCTGAGAGCATACAGAAATGCAGAAATTAATATATTTTTTGGTCCTAGAATAAGAAACCAAATGAATGTCTAATAGGAGTATATTTTTATTTTAATAAAATTCTGCAGTCTTTAAACTGCTTCATAGGATTGTGGAAAATCATTCAATCTTTGCCCAAAAACCTGGTCTTGTATTTAACTTAAGCATTTACTAAAATAGTCTTTATATAGTCAGTATTAGAAGTCTGTAGACACCTTTGATTTAATTTAGTGTGCATTACACAGTGCTAGATGCTATCTTTCATGACGTTGTATTTTGTCACTCACCTAAGCAGGTGTATCTGTTCTCTCAGGCACTTCATTCTCTCTGTGTCAGTTAGCATTCTGTTTACTGAATGTTAGTAGAACTTTTTCTGAGCTTATTCATAGTAATGTCTTTTTATGTTTGCAGTATGAACTAAAAACTGCCTTCCTTGGGCAGTTATGCCTACAGGTGGTAATGCTATTAAATAGTCTCGTCTGTCTTCGGGGTTCGTTTCTCTCCAGGCTTAGCTTCTCTGTTTTCTCCACAAGGTCAGCTGTCGACTATCAGGTTCTCTTTCTCTTCCCAGGGCCTCTGCTGTGCCTATGGAGCCGTCTCTATTCCTCTGTGTTCTTCTCCTGTGTGTTTACTTCCTGGGGCTCCAGCATTAAAAACTTCAACTTTCTCTTCTGCGATGTTGTTTTCTCTGCGAGTCCCTGCTCACGAAGGGTGCAGAGACTTAACGTCCTACTGACGTGGCCCAAGCAAAGCCTTAATAATAATTTAATCGAGTGAAAAGTGAAACCTCTGAATCCAGTACAATCTAATATGCCCAGAGGAACAGACCAGTTTACAAACACAGCCCAATATCTATTTTTGGAATTCATAACTGCCACAGGCAGTTAGAGTCTAATGCAGGGGTTCTTAACCTTTTTTGTTTCATAGACTTCTTTGCCAGTCAGGTGAAAACCACGGACCCCTTGCTAAGTGTACATTATACTGTGTATTATTTATTTATTTTTAAAAAGATTTTATTTATTTATTTCTCTCCCCTTCCCCCCCCCCAACCCCGGTTGTCTGTTCTCTGTGTCTCTTTGCTGCTTATTCTTTGTCCACTTCTGTTGTTGTCAGCAGCACGGGAATCTGTGTTTCTTTTTGTTCCGTCAACTCCCCATGTGTGCGGCACCGTTCCTGGGCAGGCTGACCTTCTTTCGCGCTGGGCGGCTCTCTTTATGGAGAACACTCCCTGCGCATGGGGCTCCCCACATGGGGGACACCCCTGCGTGGCACGGCACTCCTTGCGTGCATCATCACTGCGCATGGGCCAGCTCCACACGAGACATGGAGGCCCGGGGTTTGAACCACAGACCTCCCATGTGGTACATGGATGCCCTAACCACTGGGCCAAGTCCGCTTCCGTCTACTGTGTGTATTATTTAATAAATATATCAAATCTGCACCAACCAGTCCCCACAAGAATTATGTTTTGTTTTGTTTTGTTTTAATTTTTCAATTCAAGCTCATGGATCCCCTGAAATCGTGGACCCCTGGTTATTTGTAAACTGGTCTGTTCCTCCAGGCATATTAGATTGTATTAGATTCAGAGGTTTCACTTTTACTTTTTTAAATCAATAATTAGGGCTTTTATTTGACCACATCATTAGGACGTGCTGAGTTGAGTCCCCACCCCCTTGGTGAGTTTAACACAAACTCTCACATGGGAGTAAATACACGAAGGAGAACACAGAGGCAGATATGCAGGAAGAAAGGTTGCTTCATAGGCATGGCCCTGGGAAGAGAGATGAACCTGATAGTCTACAGCTGACCTTGTGCAGAGACCAGAGCAGCTGAGGCCAGAAAGAAAGGAGCACTGGGAAAGTGTTGAGCCTTACGCCAGCTACAGCTCAGATTGGAGGAAGCTGGAATCATGGAGCCTTAAGCAGAAGAAGGACGGCTGACCCTTGCAGACATCGCCCGCTGTCTTTCAGTGTCTTTCACTGAGTTGGACTCTGAGGCCTGGTAACTATAAGCTTCTACGCCAAAACAAATACCCTTTATAAAAGCCAACAGAGTTCTGCTACTTTGCATCAACACCCCTTTGGCTGACTAATAATAGTGCTATTCTAAATTATATCTTATTTCAAATATTAAATCTGGGTCCAAAATCCTATGGCTTGATATTGGAAATAGTAATCGCTAGTTTCCTACTGACAAGTTGAAAGTTACTCCCGGATCATGTCTGTGGCCCCTAAAACATCCACTTTACTGCTTTGCTCTACCTTCCCTTCCCTTCCCTTCTATAGTCATTCTATTTACAGACAAGATTCTTATGAGTTTAAAAATCAGTTGAAGAGGGAAACGGACTTGGCCCAATGGATAGGGCGTCCACCTACCACTTGGGAGGGCCGCGGTTCAAACCCCAGGTCTCCTTGATCCATGTGGAGCTGGCCTATGCGCAGTGCTGATGTGCTCAAGGAGTGCCGTGCCATGCAAGAGTCCCCCATGTAGGGGAGAGCCCCATGTGCAAGGAGTGCACCCCGTAAGGAGAGCTGCCCAGCGTGAAAGAAAGTGCAGCCTGCCCAAGAATGGCACCGCACACATGGAGAGCTGACACAACAAGATGATGCAGCAAAAAGAAACACAGATTCCAGGTGCCACTGATAAGGATAGAAGCAGTCACAGAAGAATGCACATCAAATGGACATAGAGCAGACAGCTGGGGGGAGGGGATGAGAAGGAAAGAGAATTAAATAAATAAATCTTTAAAAAAAAATCAGTTGAAGAAGTGTACTTAGAGATGTTAAGTAGCAGGATTTGATAATAGTGGTTTACCTTGATTCACACCTATATTAAAAGTGCTGTGAATTATTGACAAATCCTAATGCAGAAGACAAACTGTATCTGATAACATAGCAGTCAATAATAATTTGTTTCCTTCTTTTATACTGAGTCGTGGAAGGATGCTACAGTGAGCAGCTATGGCCCAGGATCTGGAAATACTGCAGCTGCCCTAAAGCAAGTGGTATCAGGGACATCAAAGACATAAAAAGACCCTACTTTTCAGACTGAGGCATTCTACTCCTGGTGGGAGTGTATGTAGTGTATATGGAGGGTCTTAATGAAGGTACGGGTTATCTTTCTAGACTGTCAATTTCTTATCATAGATAGTAATTAAAATATTTTAAAAGATAAAAACAGTTTATTTTGCAGAACACAAAATTTATGAATTTCTAGGATGAAATATGAGCCTTCAAAGAATATTTATTGTTTGCACCGAACTGTTTGTAGACTATACCTCAGAATCAAGAGGAATTTGCATGTCTTCTACCTTCCCATCAGAGATATGTCAGGAGGAAAAAGGTCTGAGATTCACATCTTAAATACAGATATGCTCACCACAAATCAGACTTCAAGGGAAAAGAGTTATTTAAAGTATATGTCTACTTTGTTGAAGACATTAAAATATTTTTGCTGTCCCACAGATGTAATGGTGAAATAGATATTTGTGGGGAGCTAATGTAATACAGGGTTTTTAGTCTCCCCACAGTATTTTTTAAAAGAATCATAATAGAAAAGGGGTTCTCTTTTTTTTTTTTCAGGATTAAAAAATTTTTTTTATTTCTAAAGAAGCTTTTTTTATTTTTAAAGATTAATTTCTCTCTCTTTCTCCCCCACCCCGGTTGTCTGTTCTCTGTGTCTATTTGCTACGTGTTCTTTGTCCGCTTCTGTTGTTGTCAGCGGCACAGGAATCTGTTTCTTTTTGCTGCATCATCTTGTTGTGTCAGCTCTCTGTGTGGGCAGCACCATTCCTGGGCAGGCTGCACTTTCTTTCGCGCTGGGCGGCTCTCCTTACGGGGCACAATCCTTGCGCATGGGGCTCCCCTATGTGGGGGACACCCCTGCGTGACACGGCACTCCTTGTGTGCATCAGCACTGCGCATGGGCCAGCTCCACACGGGTCAAGGAGGCCTGGGGTTTGAACCGCGGGCCTCCCATGTGGTAGATGGACGCCCTAACCACTGGGCCAAGTCCGCCGCCTAAAGAAGCTTTAGATTACATAAATGTTACATCAGAAATATAGGGGATTCCCATATACCCCTGCACCTTCCCCCATTAACAACATCTTTCATTAGTGTGGTTCATTTGATACAATTGATGAGCACATTGAAGCACTGCTATTAACCATGGTCTGTAGTTTACATTATAGTTTACACTTTACACTGGACAATTTTATACAATGACAAAATGTATAATGGCCCATGTCCATTATTGCAGTGTCATGCAGGACAGTTCCAAAGTTGCAAAAATGCCTTCTGTTAAACCTGTTCTTCCCTCTCCCTTCCCTTAGAACCTCTGGTGGCCACTGCCTTTATATCAGTGATACAAGTTCTTCCATTTCAACTGCGTACTTTAGTCCATAGTTGCATTCCCCCCTTATGTTTGTTCATTCCTCAATATTGAGGCTTTTAGGATGGTGATGCCCACTCTGTTTTTGATTGAGAGGGGGCTTAGAGTCCATGGGGCAGGTAAATGAAACTGTCTTGCTTGCAGTTGTGAATGCTCTCTGTTTTTTTGGGATGGGCCTTGTCTATCATCATCCATCCGAAAAGGGGTCTTTTAATTAGGCTTTTTCTAAGGATATTGCTACCATAGTTGGTTCATTATTGGACCATGAAACAGTACTGCAGGCAAGGAAAAAGAACAACTTTTAGGAGGTATATCTTATTAAAAAATAAATCCAATTCCATAAATTCAGAAGTCATAATATCTGCCACTCCATAGAGGTCAATATAGAATTATGATCTTCATCTCATCTCCTTCTCCCTAAGAAGTTTTGTCATGTTTGGAAGGATCTCAAACCAGGCCCAGGTAGTCCATGCCACATAGAAGCAGCCCCTCTGACCAGTAAGACAACTAAGATGAGAACTGTTCCTAAACCAGGCCTGTAGCTTGCCTTCAAGAAATTGTCCAATAGTCTGTAGCTAACTCACAAGGAGAATGTTGCTATGGGGGGAGGAGTGGGGTGAGGGGGATGGGGGGTATATGGGGACCTCATATTTTTTGAATGTAATATTTTAAAAATGAATAAAGACAAAAAATTTTTTTAAAAAAAGATTATGTCCAATAGAGCTATAATATAAAAGTTAGAATTATGTACAATTAATTTCTATTATATTTGAATTGTTATTTATATTTATAAATGTTTCTATGCTATTTTTATAATTGATTATATTATATCTAGCCTGGTCTTTTACTCTCGTTTATAATTTGTCATTTCTTTCAATCTAATTTTCTATTAATTTTACAATAAAGGACTTTTAACAGGTAAAAAAAGAAGAAAAGAAATTGTGCAACAGTCTGTAGCTAACTCACATGCAACTTTACCTGTGTAGGCAGCCATCCTTGGTAGTTCACATAATTGAAGTTCGTTATTAACTCTGCACATGGGCTCAGGCCATTACTGTGGTACCATTGAAAAGTTGTGCTGAATCTCATAGAGCCACATGCAAGGTACCATCAACATCAGCAACTAGAGTGTAGTCTTTGTTACTATGAGATTTCAAGGGGTCTATAGAATCAAGATCTTAAACTGAGTGTGAGTTTTGGCAAGGTGTGGAGTCAGTGGTATTTGCAAATGAAGAAGGAAAATTACCTCTAAAGACCAAGCTAAGTTAGCATAAAACAATAACTGACAATAAAATTATAGTCAAGGTAAAGTCTACCAATTAATTATCTCTGCAACAATAATAACTTTTGTGTTTCAGAAATGTGATGAAAGTATGTTTTTATTGTTTAGCTGTATTTAGGCCAGGCAGATATTTCTCTGATTTCAAAGGAAATTTTTTTAAAGGTGGTTTTTATTAAAATGAAAAATACTCTTATTTTTTTTAGAAAGCCAAGTATTATAGCATAGTATTAGATGAGATACATATTTCCCACATGTAGGAATAGCTATCATTATTAACATTCCAGACATCTATCAGTCATAAATATAGATAAAAGGGTGAGCAGAAGGGTAAGAAGGATGGATGAAAGGCTAGAAATAAATGTTTAAAAAATATATTTTTGTGGTTACAAATATATAAAATAAAACTTGCCATTTTAGCACATTTTAAGTGTGGAATTCAGTTACATTATTTACATTTACAATATTGTGCTACTGTCACCACCATCAATTACCAAAACTTTTTTTTATCACCCTAAACAGAAACTCTGTACCCATTAAGCAGTAACTTTCCTTTTGCCCCCTGCCCCTGATAACTGTTAGTCTATTTTCTCTATTAATTAGCTTCTAGATATTTCATGTAAGTAGAATTATGCTATATTTGCCCTTTTGTGTATAGCTATTTCAATTAGAAAAATCTCAGGGTTCATTTATGTTGTAGCATATATCAGAACTTCATTCCTTTTTATGGCTGAATAATTTTCCATATAGAAAAATTTTTAATAAAAATTGGGCTGCAGTATAAATATTGTTTGTATTTTAAAGTATGGACTTAATTCTGTTTTGGTCTAGCAGAAAGAGAAATTGAAGCCATTGCTAACTTGAGATAAATGTTAATTCATAAAAAGAAATGCTGTAATTCATTTCTAAAAGCTTCCTCCAAATTTAGGGAAAATTTTTTGAGGGGAAAGTCTTCCTCAGTAAAATAATAGCAAACTGAATCCAACAGCACATTAAAAGATTTATATGCTGTGAGCAAGTGAGATTTATCTCAGGTATGCAAGGGTGGTTCAGCATAAGAAAATTAATGCAATAGAACATATTAAAAGAATGAAGGAAAAACAACCACATTATTGTCCCAATTGACACAGAAAAGACACATGATAAAATCCAGCACCCCTTCTTGATAAAAACACTTAGAAAACTATAGAATGAAAGGAAACTTCCTCAACATAATAAAGAGCATATATTCAAACCCCACTGCTAACATCATATACAGTGGTGAAAGATTGAAAGTTACCCCAAACATCAGGAACTAGATAAGGATGCCTGCTTTCACCACTGCTATTTACCTGTATTAAAAGTTCTAGCCAGAATACTTAGACAAGAAAAAGAAGTAAAAAGCATTCAAATTGGAAAAGAAGTAGTAAATCTCTACCTATTTACAGATGACATAATCCTGTATATAAAAATACCTGAAGAATCTATAAAAAAAGCTACCAGAGCTAATAAACAAATTTGGCAAAGTGGGTAGTCGTGGTGGGGCAGTGGGGAATACAAGATCTAAGTGCAAAAATCAGTCATGTTTCTATACACCATCAGTGAACAATGTGAAAAGAAAAATAGGAAAAACAATTCCATTTGTAATAACAACTAAGAGAATCAAATATCTAGGAATAAATTTTAAAAAGGGTATAAAGGATTTGAATGTAGAAAAACTACAAAATCCTGAAAGGAATTAAAGACTTAAATAAATGGAAGGACATTCCATGTTTATATTTGGAAAACCAAATATCATTACAATGTCAATACTACCCAAAGGAATATACCAATTGATAACAATCCCAATCAAAATTTGGACAGCTATCTTCACAGAAATGAAAAAGCCAGTCACCAAATTCATATGGAAGGGCAAGGTGCCCTGAATACCTAAAACCGCTGTGAAAAAGAATGAAGTTGGAGGACTCACACTTCCCAATTTCAAAACTTACTACAAAACACTGTGCTATTGGCACAAGGACAGACGTATAGACCAATGGGACAGATTTGAGAGTTCAAAAGTAAACTCTCACATCTGTGGCCAGTTTATTTTCAACATGGGTGCCAAGTCCATCTAATGGAGAAAGAATAACCTCTTCAACAGGCAGTGCTAGGAGAACTTGATGTCCATATGCGAAAGAATCAAATCGAACCTCTTGGCAGATTCTTAGAACTATTAATAACACCAGAAACATAAGGAACAAAAGAAAAAAATAGATAAATTGGACCTTGTAAAAATTAAAAACTTCTGTGCATCAAAGGACACTATTAAGAAAGTGAAAAGAGCCAAGGTCCACAGGAAGGAGGAATACACTAAGGATCAGAGTGGACTTAATGATATTCTATTCATGAATTATTGTGGTTAATAATCGAGAAAATGTGGCATTGATGTGGAAAAAGTGGTCATGGTGGCTGCTGGGTGCGGGGAAGGGGAGGAAGAGAAGAGATGTGGAGGCATTCTCGGGACTTGGAGTTGTCCCGGGTGGTGCCCCAGGGACAATTGCCGGATGTTGTCTGTCCTCCCATGGCCCACTGGATGGAACGTGGGAAAGTGTGGGCTATGGTGTGGAACACGGGACATACGGTGCAGTGATGCCCGGAGATGTACTCACCAGATGCAATGGATGTGACATGATGATGGGGGAGAGTGTTATTGTGGGGGGTGGGATGGGGGCGGTGGGGGCGAATGGGGACCTCATATTTTTTTAATGTAGTATCTTTTTAAAAAATGAATAAGTTGAGTAGAATTTGGAAGAGAAAAAAAGAAAGAAAGTGAAAAGACAACTGCAGAAAGGGAGAAAATATTTGGAAAGCTTGTATCTAATAAAGGCTTAAATATCCAGAGTATATAAAGAACTACAATTCAATAACCAAAAAACAAACATCCCAGTTAAAAGATAGGCTCAAGACTTGAATAGACATTTCTGCAAAGAAGATATACAAATGGCCAGTCGGCACATGAAATGATGGTCAACATCATTAGTCATTAGGGAATGCAAATCAAAACCACAATGAAATATCACTTCACGCACATTTGATTGCTGTTATTAAAAAAAAAAAAACACACAGGTGTTTGTGAGGACGCAGAGAAAGAGGAATCCTCCTGCCCTGTTGTTGGGACTGTAAAATGCTGCAGGAGCTATGGAAAACTGTTGGGAGTTTCTGGGAAAGTTAAGAATGAAATTACCATACAGCGCTATAGTCCCATTTCTAGTCTGTACCCCAAAGAATTGAATGTAGTGATGCAGATATCCATTTACCAGTGTTCACAGTGGCCAAAAGGTGGCCTAACTGTCCATCAAAAAATGAACAAAAAAACAAATTGGGGTAGATCAATGCAATGTGGATGATCCTTGAAGACATCAGGTTGAGTGAAATAAACCAAGCACAAAAGTACAAATATTACCCCATCTTTCTTATATGGAATAACTAGAATATGCAAATTCATAGAGACAGAAGATTACAGGGTACCAGGGAACTGGGAATTAATGCTTAAGTTTCTGTACAGTGTTTCTCTTTGGGATGGTGGAAAAGTTGTGCTTATGTATGATGGTGATGGTACCATAAACTTGTGACTGTGACTTGCCTCATTCAGTTGTTTACCTGAAAGTAGATAAAATGGGAAATGTGTTGTATATATATTACCACAATAAAAAATTTTTTAAAAAGTCAGTGTGATTTTTAAAACTTTGAATTTTAGACAGCATTCTTTTTATCATCTCTCCCTTGAATTACTGAGTTTATATATTAAGTTTAAGCTATCAGGGTTCATGAGATTTACATTGTGTTCTTTAATCCTAATTCCCATAGTTGTGCAATATTACATATTGAAATAGAGTAAATGATAAATAAGTTGTTTTGATTTTTATTCTTTGGTGAACTATGACTTAGAGTTATTCTTCTAGAATTAAAGAAGTGTGGGGGATGGAGGGTATAGATACCATCATGGCATCTTTAGAAAATCAATTTTATGTTTGGGGAGACATTCTTTCATGGTCTTTCATCACCCTCTCTTGCTTGCAGAAAGAGGAAACGGGGCATTTCATGACTCTGAAAGAATTTAGTTGAAAATGATTTGTTTTACTTGGTGTGAGTCTCTACTCAATGGAAAGCGTTACAGATAGTCCAAGAATATTTACTATTAAGTTTAGGTATTTCACATGCCATCATATTCTGTTTGACACCTGGTATATTTTAGTACAGATCAGTATGCTCAGATGTCTTGCCACAGGTTTTCACATTTCCCCCACTTCTATAAAAATTTTTATCACTTCTACCTATTCCTTCATTAAGGATACTTATGATTCTAGCTATCTGTGTTTCATCCAATTTTTGATCCACATTGCCAGTGTAATTTTTCTGCATTATGCAATTATCCTCTAAAGAATTCTTCAGTGGCTCCCCATCATCTTCAGCATAAAATTCAGAACTTTAACTTGACTTTCTAGGTTAGTCTTAGCCTACTGCTTATTACCATTTTACCTAATTTGTCTCCTTGTCCCCCCAAATCAGCATAATACTGTCTAACATTTGCATAGTACTTATTCTATATGCCAAGCACTCTCCTAGATAGAGTGCTTGTAATTCTGCAAATAGTGTATTCTCACTTTCATACATATGCACATTCAGTACTCTCTGACTGGAGTACTCTTTATCAGCCTCTTTAGTTCAGATCTACTTGTTCTTTGAGATTCCATGCAGATATCATTTCTTAGAAACTGAATTTCCAAACTCACTTTGTTCTCTCCACCCCCCCCCCCAATATTTATGAGAAGTCAGTGCAGTGCATGTTTGATATCTAACATAAAGGCAAACACAAACAGTAATTTATCCCTGTATCCCATCCTTTGCCACCCATTGCCCTGCAGTGAGCGCAGTTAAATAGGACCGAATTGCCCCTAGTTCAGAGCAGAAAAGAGGATTTGTTATTGATCATTACCACTCTCCTCTTCCTCAGACATGTCATTTGAAAACATGTCTCCGCAGGCAAGATGCTAGTCTGGTAACTAAATGAGTAAGATAGTCCTTACCTTTGCAGATCCCAGGTTCCATTGCTAAAAGATATTTTTGTGTGAGACCTTCTGGAATGTAATGGTTACCTAAGTTGAAGAACATTTATCAATACTACATGCTTATGCTTCTGTTTGTAAGAAATATTGTTCTCCTGCCCCTCAGATGATACCCTTGTCTGTCTGCTCACTGTATCTTCCTGTTGTCTGCTCACTGTGTTGACTCATCTTATTTAGGAGGCACCAGAAATTGAACCCAGAACCTCCCATGTGGCAGGCAGGTACCCAACTGCTTGAGCTGGTAGGTTGGTACATAAGTAATTGCAGTTTTGCATTGTTGAAATTTGTTGTTTGATATTGGTATACATCCTTAAATAAATGTGGTTATGTTATATACCATTTTAATGTGCATTTGCTTTATTTTTTTTTGCTAGTGACATTACTTGCTGTTTATTTTATACTTATTTTACACTATGGAAGTGTTAGAAAAAAAGCAAAATTCAAGCAGTTTTCTTACTTGAGTTCAAAATGGGTCGTAAAGCAGCAGAGACAACTAGCAACATCAACAATGCGTTTGACCCAGGAACTGCTAACGAACACAGTGCAGAGGTGGTTCAAGAAGTTTTTCAAAGGAGACAAGAGCCTTGAAGGTAAGTAGCATAGTGGCCGGCCATTGGAAGTTGACAATGACCAATTGAGAGCAGTCATCAAAGCTAATCCTCTTAAACTACGAGAAGTTGCTGAAGAACTCAACGTTGACCATTCTACAGTCATTCGGCATTTGAAGTAAATTGGAAAGGTGAAAAAGTGGGTGTCTCATGAGCCGACTTAAAATAAAAAAAAGTTGAAGTGTTGCCTTCTCTTATTCCACACAACAATGAACCATTTCTTGATCAGATTGTGACATGCAACAAAAAGTGGATATTATACGACAACTGGGGATGGCCAGCTCAGTTGTTGGACCGAGAAGAAGCTCCAAAGCCAAAGCTAAAGCCAAACTTGAAAGGAAAAAAAGTCATCATGGTCACTGTTTGGTGGTCTGCTGCTGGTCTGATTCACTACAGCTTTCTGAATCCTGGTAAAACCATTACATTTTGAGAAGTCTGCTCAGCAAATCGATGAGATGCACTGAAAACTGTAATGCCTGCAGCCAGCATTGGTCAATAGGAAGGGCCCAGTTCTTCTCCATAATGCCTGACCACACATCACCCATCCAACTTCAAAACTTCAAAAGTTGAACAAGTTGGGCTACAAAGTTTGGCCTCATCCACCATATTCACCTGACCTTTCGCCAACCAACTACCACTTCTTCAAGCATTTCGACAACTTTTTGCAGGGAAAATGCTTCCACAACCAGCAAGATGCAGAAAGTGCTTTCCAGAGTTCGTTGAGTCCCAAAGCACAGATTTTTATACTACAGTAATACACAAACTTATTTCTCGTTGGCAAAAATGTGTTGATTTTAATGGTTCCTATTTTGATTACTAAAGATGTGCTTGAGCCTAGTTATAATGATTTAAAAATTTATGGTCTGAAACTGCAGTTCCTTTTGCACCAACCCAGTACATCTGCTCCCTAAGAAATATTGTTTTTGGATTGGTGGACTGATTGTGTTCCAGGTGTTCCATATATTTTCCTATTTAATGGCACATTCTTTTATTTTTTCTTTCTTTCTTTTAAATTTTTATTTTGAAATAATTTCAGACTTACAGAACAGTTGCAAAAATAATACAAACACCATAGAGTACTCCAAAATACCCTCACATACTCAGATTCACTAATTTGAACATTTGCCACCATTGCCATTTCATACTATTGTCTGTCTATCTATATGTCTATCTATCTATCTATCTATCTATCTATCTATCTATCTATCTATCTATCTTTCTGTTATCTGAACACTTGAGAACAGGTTACACCCGTCATACCCCTTGAACACATATTCCACATACATTTCCTTGGAACAAGGATATTCACTTATATAATCACCTTTAGTGCAGTTATCAAGTTCAATAAATTTAATGTTGATATAAAGCTTTCTTTGTATATTCCAGTTTTTTCTTATATCCTGATAATGTCCTTTTGAGCCTTTTCTCCTCTATTCTTACATCCCATTCATTATCATGTATTGCATTTAATTGTCATTGCCTCTTGGGTTTCTCTTTTTTCTGTTTCTTAAATTGTAAAATTTATAACATAAATTTCCCATTCCAGCCCCTCCCAAGCATACCATTCAGTGGGATTAATCACATTTACAGTGTTGTAGGTACCCTCACCACCATCCATTACTATAAATTTCCCTTCACATCCGACAAACTCTACACTCATTTTGCTTTAACTCCGTTTCCCCTTTCCCCTTCCTGGTAACTACACTCAACTTCCTGTCTCTTATGAGCTTGCACATTCTCTGATATTTTCTTTGTGGTTACCATAGGACTTAAATTTAACATCCTAAATCTGTAACAGTTTTGTTTGTTTTGACACCCACTTAACTTCAATAGCACACATAAACTGTTTCTGTACCCCTGTTCTCCACTTTCATGTAGTTCTTGTCATAAATTATTTTTATACATTGAATACAAAACCACTGAGTTATAATTACATTTTTTGCATTTGCCTTTTTAATCCTGTAGGAAGTAAAAATTGGAGGTACAAAAGTACTGGTATTTATATTTACTCATATCTTTACTAGAGACCTTTATTTCTTCATGTGGCTTCAGTCAATTGTCTGGTGTCCTTAAATTTCAACCTGCAGAACTCTCTTTAGTATTTCTTGTGGGGCTGGTCTAGTAGTGACAAACTCTCTCAGCTTTTGTTTATCTGGGAATGTCTTAACCTATTACTGATTTTTGAATGACAGTTTTGTCAGATATAGAATTCTTGGTTAGCAATTGTTTTTGTTTTCAGTACATTAAATGTTTTCCCATTGTCTTCTTGCTTCCCCAGTTTCAGATGAGAAATCGGTACTTAATCTTACTAAGATTTCCTTACATGGGTAGGTTGCTTCCTTCCAGCAGCTTTCGGAATTCAATCCTTGGCATTTGACAGTTTGATTATAACATGGCAATGTGGGTCTTTGGGTTTATTCTGTTTGGAGGTGGTTGAGCATCTTGGATGTGTATGTTCATGTCTTTTGTTAAATTGGGGAAGTTTTCAGCCATTATTTCTTTGAATATTTGCCACTTTCCTTCTTTTTTTTTTTTAGATTTATTTATTTTTATTTAATTCCCCTCCTCCCCCGGTTGTCTGTTCTCTGTGTCTATTTGCTGCATGTTGTTTCTTTGTCCGCTTCTGTTGTCGTCAGCAGCGCGGGAAGTGTGGGCGGCGCCATTCTTGGGCAGGCTGCACTTTCTTTCGCGCTGGGCGGCTCTCCTTACGGGGCGCACTCCTTGCGTGTGGGGCTCCCCTACGCGGGGGACACCCCTGCATGGCAGGGCACTCCTTGCGCGCATCAGCACTGCGCATGGGCCAGCTCCACACGGGTCAAGGAGGCCTGGGGTTTGAACCGCGGACCTCCCATGTGGTAGACGGACGCCCTAACCACTGGGCCAAGTCCGTTTCCCACTTTCCTTCTTCTGAGACTCTCATAATGTGTATATTGGTATGCTTGATGGTGTCCCGCAGGTTTCTCAGCTCTTCACTTTTCTTCATTCTTCTTCTGCTCCTCATACTGTATGACTTCAGTTATCTTGTCTTAAGGTTCACTGATCTGATTCTTTCTTCTGCCAGTTTCAATCCGCTATTGAATCTCTCTGGGGAATTTTTTAAAGTCTTTGTCTGATATGTCCCAGGTCTAGTCTTCCTCATTGATAGTTTCTAATGCTTTAAGGTTCTTCTTTCCCTGAGCATTACTCTCTGTTTCTCTATACATTTTGTAATCTTTTATTAAAGATTTTTATATTTTAACATGTTAATCACTGGAATTTAGACTCTGAGCCATCTATTCATTAAGCTAGTGTTCAGCTAGTATTATGGCAGATTTACTTGAATGCCAGGAGCTAACCATAAAGCAAAAAGAGAAGGAAAAAAAGAAACCCCTTTCCTGGTCATTTTAGATTGACCGGTGGGAGTGCTGTCCTTCATGGCTTATCCATATAATGAATTTGGAAAATAACTCCAGGCAAAGCATTAGGGATCTCCTATTCCTTTCTGTGTTTGCCTCTTGTCTTAGGCATGCATTTGGCCCTAGGTATTTTCCCATGTACACAGATATGAATGTCTCCTCTTCCTTAGAAAACAATTTTCTCATGGATCCACACTGTGATCCAAGCATTCCTTGTCCCAGGCAGCCTCTTGACTGCTGTCCCACAGCATTCTGTAAGAGAGTTCTGTGAGCTGCTTTCTGTACACCTGGCAAGTACTGGGATAGTGAGCATTTCAGGCTACCACCAGATAGATTGAACCAGGCATACATGCTCCCAGTATGTACACTAAGGTTACTATGATCCCTCTCGAACTGGAGCCCAGGATCTACATTGGGAGCACAGGCCATCTCCACAACCAGTTGGTGAGGGAGTGGGGAAGAGGCCAGCCAGGATGCCATGAGATCCTGTCTCTTTTAATAGACTTTTTTTGATTGGATGTTCACCAAGTTACTTCAGTCCTTTAACTGTTCTCAGACTTTTTGGTCCCAGGACGTATTAAAATTTGGGGGGCCTCAAAGCGTTATTGTTATATGATTTTTATCTATTGTTATTTACCATATTAGACATTAAAACAAAAATTTAAGAAATATTAGTAACATAAAAATAACAGAATCAACTTACTAAATGCTGAATATCATTTAAATGAAAATTATGATATTTTCCAGAACAAAAAAATAAAGTGAGAAAGGGTCTATTGTTTTTACATTTTTGCAGATTTCTTTAATGTTTGGGTTAATGGAAGATAGCTGGATTGTTGTATATGTGTCTTCATTCAGTTGTCGCATTATGTTGTTTTTTGATTGAAGTATATGAAGGAAATTCATCCCATACAGATATGTTACTAGAGAAGAAGGGATTGTTTTAATAGCCTTTCAGATAAATTGTGTGTTGATGTAACACCAAAGTTTGACAAGTGGTAGTTTCTTAAGGATTGATTGCAATGTGGACTCCTTTAAGCAGTGTTACACATATCTCATACATACAATAATAATATATAATAATATGTATCATATGTCATTTTAAATGTTTAAATATTCTAGATTCTTGTATTATTAAAGATATAATTTACTCTGATTATAGTAGGTATAGTTTGTAGAGCTGTAGTGTAACTTGTCTTAAGTTCATAGGATTTTAACCCTCCCATTTGTTGTGTCTCTTCATTCTTGTTCCGTTAGTGTTTTATGATTTTTCCTTTTGATTGTGAACTCATCTGGATCACAAGAGCTTTTCTCTAGAAAAGGTCTACATTCCTTCTGCTTGGGTGAGGGAGAGCAAGGATTGGGGAAAGGGGTGCAATTTGATGTTAATTTTATAGCTAGGGGGTTCCTAGTGCAGTGATTCTCAAAGTGTTGTCTAGGAACTCTTGTGTTTATAGATCAAAACTGTTTTCATAATAATACCAAAACATTATTTGACCTTTTCACTGTCATTTTTCTCACTATTGGCATTTTCCACAGGCTTTCAGATGTGATAATTCCATCACTGATGGCTAATGCATTGTAAGCCTTGTGTTTTCTTGGATTTGAAAATTTTTAAATGCAGCAAATGTCAAGAGATATAACCCATATAAAGCTCTTTAGGTACAAAGAGATCCTGGGGCAAAAAAATATGGGAACAGCTGAAATAGCTTATGCTTTGCACAAGCTAGAGTTTCAGTTTTTCTGGAGCAACTTCCATCCTTTCTATCTAGAAGAAGAAAAAACATCCTTTGTCAATGGTTGGATTATTTTTCTAGTCCATCCTTTCTGCCCCTGAGGGTGCAGTTTCTCTGAGAGTGCTTTTAAAACTTCAGCGAGCGTAAGAATCACCTGGAAAGCTTTGTTATAACTAAGTTTCCTGAGCCTGATTCCCAGAGAGTTTGATTCACTACATCTGGGATAGGGTCCAAGAATGTACATTTCCAAGAAGCTGTCAGACGTTGATAGGTCAGTGGATAGTGCTTTAGAATAGTGTTGCTTAGGAGTTCAGCTTTTATGCAACAGTCTTACTTCCAACTTCCTTAAGCCTGCTCTCCTGTCTCTGCATGAGTCTTAAAACCCAAGTTCCAGAGGGCCAGGGGCAGAGCTGAGCTATAGCATCCTAGTGGCTCATCGGCTGGCCTTGGCCACTGTCCGATACGGGGCTCTTGGGAGCCTGCCAAGCTTGTGGAAAGATGGTGAGGTCGCCGCTGTGCGGGGTGCCTCAGGTCGGAGCCTGGTACCTTGGAGGTCAGTCATCGTTATCCGCAGCGGCGCCATTTTACCCAAACAGGTGAAAATGTCCTTTGGCCTTCTCTGTGTCTTCTCCATCATGATCCCCTTCCTCTATATTGGGACGCTTATTAGCAAGAACTTTGCAGCTCTGCTTAAAGAGCATGCATGACATTTTTGTCCCAGAGGATGATGATGATGACTAACAGGGCATGCAGGAAGTACAAGGAGAAAGCCCTAACTTCATTAAGAAATGATGCTCTCAGCCTCTCCTCCTTCCCTAAAAGCAGAAGGGCCCAGGGAAAACCCTTGGCCTTCCCACTCCAGTGAAGCCTGCATGGTTCGTGATGATATCCCAGATCCCCAGACTCTGGGAGGTTCCCTGCAAAGTGCTGCCCACTGAGTTCTAGGAAAACAAGCAATCAGATTATAAATAAAAAGAATAAATGCCAGCTATGTACAACTGAAGGAAAAAAAAACAAAACCCAAGTTCCTGTGTACTAATCACCGTCTACTCTGTTAGCACACTCTTAGCTCTGGCTTCCAGATTCTCCTTTGTCTCTTTTGCATTTAAGACTTTTCCTACTACCTTTTTATTTCAGCTCTGCCATTGAGAGTGACAGTGTGTGTATGTACACTTACACACATTTTATCCGTTATATCTAGATATTTGTAACAAGAGGACTTTTAAATTATCATCTCTGAATAGTTTGGTCCCATGTAAAAATCTATCACTGATTAACTGAAAGTTTCCTATAAATCTTTTCAGGCCCTTCAGGGAAACATCCTTAAATAATACTACATTATTTTGGCTTCAATACTTAATTTAAGAAAGTACAGTGCTTTGCAGTTATTTAGAATATCACCTCTCTGAATATTAGTATAGTTATATAAAGTTGGGTTCAGTGTGTTTTGAGCTTAAGTATAATATGAATCTTTTTTTAAAAAAAAATGACATTCTTAGTTTGTTTACTTGCCATTTTTCTTTTAGCATTAAGATGTTAGGTGTTTCTTAAAAAGGATTTCAGTTGAGAATTTGAGTTAGATGAGTTATACTTAAAGTTCTAATATGGGATATTTTAAAATTTATTCTATGTTTTTATTAAAAGGGATGTCCTGTTCTATTTCTTGATCTGTTTCCCTTAATGATTATAAACACTTTATCCTTTTAGTCCTTTATGTTTGTTCTTGAACTGCACATAAAATTTAGTTTATAATACTCTTCCCAGAGACATCCAATGGTTTTTGGCTTCTCTTTTGGCTGTAATAATACAGTTCTTAGTCATTGTTTATTCAGAGAATAATATACAGTGATATCTAGGACTGACTTATTACTTAAGAGTCAGTCATTGTGTAATTATAATTTGGGGTTATTTTTTCTTAAGTGTGTTATCTTGTACTTGTCTATGCAAGCCTACTAGTTTCTATTCTCCACAGCTTTAAGAGATTTTACTGGACTCTCTATGTTGTCTTTACTACCACCTGTAAACTGTTCACTCTAGCTCTTAAAGATCACTTGTAACAATTAGAATAAATGCTGAGGTATCCTACTGCTGACACTTATCCAGTCAAAAAGAACCTGTTTGGATTCTTTCTTTATGCGCTAGAACCATACAACTTTATATTCTTTTCCTCAGCAAACCAGGAATCTAAAGACATGCTCCAGCATTCTGAAAATGTAACAATTAATTCCAATTTTAATAAGCAGGCCGAGAAAATTATTGTGACAGAGATGGATTGATTTGATTGTTTTCATTCTTATAATGTGGTCACCAGACCCCGAGTGGATCCTGAGACCATTTCAGGGCTCTGGAGGCCAAAACTATTTTCTTAATATTAAGTTGTTATTTGCTCTTTGAACTGTGTTGACATTTGTATTTACGTGGTAAGAGAGATGGTGAATAAAACTCCTGGTGCCTTACCACAAAACCAGTCAGAAGCAGCAAACTTGTATTAGCCAGTATAGTCTTTTCTCCCCACATACTCCTCACTATAAAAATGCCAGTCACATCTAAGAATGTCCTTGATGAAAGAGTAGAAAATATTAATTTTAAAAGTCTTGACCCTTGAGTATACATCTTGTTAATGTTCTGTGTGGCGAAATGGGAAGTATGCACAAAGTGTTGTTGTACAGTTGTTTAAGTTAAGAGCTGAATTGGCTACATTTTTAGTGGAATACCTTTACTTGAAAGAATAATTGACTAACAACTATGGTTTTTTGGACTTACATATTTTTCAGGCATTTTCCAAAAATGAATGAAGTGCCTGTCACTTCAAATAAAAAACTGACACTATTTGTTGCCAGTGATAACATTCCAGGTTTCAAGATAAATTAGAATTTTATAAAATTTACATCCGACACTGTGGACTTGACACTTAAAAAGATCTTCCTGATGAGATCAGTGGTGATATTAACAAACATGATTTTTTGTAAACAGTTGGAAGATCTGCATATCTGAGTGAATATTTTCCAGATGACTAATACATGATGTTACAAATTAAATATTGGTGAAGAATCCTTTTCAAGAGCAAGATAGACTAATAGATTTTTTTGTGTAGCAAAGTTTTTATTTTTTAATTAATATACAGAAAAATTGACCTTTTTTTGTGTAGTTTGATGGATTTTATCACATCTAAAGATTCATGTACCTACCACCACAATCAAAATTCAGAATAGTTCTATTACCCTCCCAGAGTTTCCTCATGCTATCTCTTTGTAATCTCCACTTCCCCTGAAAAAAACCTCTGTTTTTTATCACTATAGTTTTTTCTGTTTTGAGACTGTGATACAAATGGAATCATGCAATATGTAACCAGCCTTTGAGATTCATCCAGGTTGCACCTATTAATATAGTTATTCCTTGTTTTAAATAGAAGTAAAATTCACATGCCATAAAAATCACAGTTTCAACCATTTTAAAATGTAAAATTCAGTGACTTTTAGTACAGTCACAGTATTTTACACCTGTTATCACTGTCATATTCCACAACATTTCTGTCACACCAAATAGAAACTCTACCTCATTAAGCAGTCTCTCTGACTTCCCCCCTCTTCCCAGCCCCTGGTAATCACTAATCTGGATTTGCCTGTTCTAGACTTTTCACATAAATGGAATCATACAATATGTGACTTTTTGGCTTCTTCCACTTAGTATATTTTCAATGTTCATTCATGTTGTAGTATCTATAGTTTCTTTTTTATGGCTGAATAGTATTCCATTTTAAAGGGTATATAACCCATTTGTTTATGTGTTTTATCCTTCGATGGACACTTAGGTTGTGTTCACCTTTTGGCTATATATAGCTGCTATGAATAACCATGTACATGTATCTGTTTGAGTACCTGCTCTCAGCTCTTCGGGTTATATACTTAGGGGGATGGAATTGCCAGGTCATATGGTAATTCCTTTTTCTTAAAAAAACTTTTACTAAAATATATCATTCATACATGAACTTACATAAGCAAGTGTAGAGTAAAATTGTGAATTTACAAAACAAACATGCATAATCATCAATATGAGGCTCCCATACATCACCCCACCACCACCTTGCATTGTTATGAAACATTTGTTACAAATCAGAAAAGAGCGTTATCAAAATATTACTACTAACTATAGCCCATGTCTTATGTTTAGTGTATTTCCTCCCCAACCCACCTGCTTATTAACACCCTTTATTAGTATTATACATTTGTCCTGTTAACCAGTCTAACTTCCATCACTGTATTCCCTGTGTTATACAGCCCATGTTTTGTACAATCCATTCAAAGTGTACACTTATACACTCAGTGGCTCTCATTTTTATCAGAATTGTGCTATCATCACCTCAGTCAATTTTAGAATGTTTTCATTACCCCAAAAGGAAAAATCTCATACCCTCTTATACCCCCCTATAGTTATCTCTTAGAGTTGATGTATCTTCTTTGCCATTGCTGCAAAAATATTACAATATTATTGTTTACTATTGTCCAGAAGTTACATTAGTTGTAATTTTCCCATGCATCATCATATTCTTAACACTTTGTAAAAGAACATCCTTATGTTTACACTGTTAACTGCAATCTTCATTCACCATTAAAATCACTATATTATACATACTCTAGATCAGGGGTTCTTAATAAGGGGTCCATGAGCTTGAATTGAAATTTTAAAAAAACATTATTCTTGGGACGTATTGTTGCAGGTGTGATATTTTTATTAAATAATACACAGTATAGTGTAGACATAGGAAGGGCTCCTTGGTTTTCACCTCACTGGCAAAGAGGTTCATGAAACAGAAAAGGTTAAGAACCCCTGTCCTAGATTATTTTCTAAGTACCTTTCAATTGACAATTATATCTGGTAGATTGCCCCTTCCAGCCACAATCTCATTTATAAATCAGCAGTGTTGTTACTCATTATAATGTGTTACCTTCAACTCTATTCCTTTCTACAATTTTACAATAATTCTTATTAAAAATATTACATACATTAAGCATCAACTCCCATTCTCAACCCACATTCTGTTTCCTAATAACATATACTGTAGTGTTTACTTCTGTCACTTTATGCATTGTGTTTAGTTCATATTAGTGAGACCACACAGTATTTGTCCTTTTGTGTCTGGCTTATTTCACTCAACATTATATCCTCAATTTTAATTCATATAATCATATGGATCCAAATTTTGTTTCTTCTTACAGCTGTATACCATTGAATGTATATATCACATTTTATTTAGCCATTTATCAGTTGATGGACTCTTGGACTGGTTCCATATTTTAGCAGTTGTAAATAATGTTGCTATGAACATTGGTGTGCAAATGTCAGTTCGTATTCTTGCTTTCAGTTCTTCTGAATACATTTCTAGTAATTGGATAGCTGTATCATACGACAGTTCTATATTCAGCTCTTTGAGGTCCTGCCAAACTGTTCCACAGAGGCTGCACAATTCCACATTCCCACGAACAGTGAAGGAGTGTCCCTATTTCTCCATATCCTTTCCAGCACCTGTAATTTTCTGTTTTGTTTTGTTTTGATGATGGCCATTCTGTAAGGTGTGAAATGGTTATCTCATTGTACTCTTGATCTGCGTTTCCAGAATTGCTAGTGATATTGAACATTTTTTCATGTGCTTTTTGGCCATTTGTATTTCCTCTTTGGAGAACTGTCTATTCAAATCTTTGGCCCTGTTTTAATTGGGTTGCTTGTCTTTTTATCATTGGGTTGTATGGTCTCTTTATATTACAGATCTCAAACTCTTGTTGGATATGTGGTTTGCAAATATTTTCTTCTAGTGAATAAGCGGCCTTTTTTTACTTTCTTGACAAAGCCTTTTGAAGACCAAAAGTGTTTAATTTTGAGGAGGTCCCGTTCATCTTATTTTCCTTTTGTTGTTCATGCTTAGGGTGCAAGTTTTAAGAAATTACTTCCTCGTACAGAATCTTGAAGATGTTTCCCTACATTTTCTTCTAGAAGTTTCATGGTTACAGTTTTTATATTTAGGTCCTTGATCCATTTTGAGTTTGCTTTTGTATAAAGTGTGAAATTGGGGTCCTCTTTCCTTTTTTTTGGATATGGCTATCGAGTTCTCCTAGCACCATTTGTTAACTGGCTAGGCCCAGCCTAGTCAAAAATCACCTGACTGTAGATGTCAGGGTCTATTTCTAAGTTCTTGATTTGTTTCCATGGATCAATATTTCTCTCTTTATGCTGGTACCATGCTGTTTTTACCACTATAGTTAAGTAATATGCTTTAAAGTCAGGAAGTAAGAGCCCTCCAATTTCATTCTTCTTTTTTAAAGATATTTTTGACTGTTCAGGGCCCCTTTTCCTTCCAAATAAATTTGATAATTGGGTTTTCCATTTCTGCTAAAAAAAAAAAGGCTGTTGGGATTTTTATTGGGATTGTATTCAATCTGTAAATCAGTTTGAGTAGAATTGTTATGTTAACTGTATTTGGCCAGCTAGTCCATGAACATAGAATGTCCCTCCATTTATTAGGTCTTCTTTGGTTTATTTTAGCAATGTTTTGTAGTTTTCTGAATACAGGTCCTTTATATCCTTCGTTAAGTTTATTCCTAAATATTTGATTTTTTTAGTCACTATTATAAATGGATTTTTTTTCCCTGACTTTCCTCCTCAGATTGTTCATCAGTAGTGTATAGAAACACTACTGATTTTTTGCATATTAATCTTTTTTTGTATCCCACCACTTTGCTCAACTCATCTATTAGTTTTAATAGCTTTGTTGTAGATATTTTTGGCATTTTCTAGGTATAAGATCATATCGTTCGGGAATAGTTGACAGTTTTACTTCTTTCTTTCCTATTTAGGTGCCTTTTATTTCTTTATCTTGCCTAATTGCTCTAGCTAGACCTTCTAGCACAATATTGAATAACAATGGTGACAGTGGGCATCTTGTTTTTTCCTAATCTTAGCAGGAACACTTTCGGTCTTTCACCATTGAGTACAGTGCTAGCTGTGGGTTTTCATACATGCACTTTATCATGTTGAGAAAGCTTTCATCTATTCATATTTTTTGGAGTATTTTTTATCAAGAAACACTGCTACATTTTGTCAAATACCTTCTCTGCATCAGTTGAGAGGATCATGTGATTTTTCTTCTTCAATTTATTAAAGTAGTTTATTATACTAATTGATTTTCTTGTGTTGACCTTCCCTTGCATATGTGGTATAAAACCCACTTGATTGCGGTGTATTCTTTTAATGTGCTTTTGGATTCAGTATATAAGTATTTTGTTGAGGATTTTTGCATCTATATTCATTAGAGAAATTGGTCTATTTTCTTTCTTCATAGAAACTTTACCTGGTTTTGGTATTAGGTGATGTTGGCTTCATAAAATGTGTTCATTGAGACCTGTCTTGTGACCCAACATATTATCCTGGAGAAAGATCCATGAGTTTTTGAAAAGAATGTGTATTCTACTGTTTTGGGGTGTAATGCTCTGTAAATACCTGTTAGTGTGATTCATTTATCATTTTATGAGCATTCCTTCCTGTTTTTTGGAAGAGCTTCAGCAAGACTGGTGTTAGATTATTTATTAATGATTGGTAAAATTCACCTGTGAAGCCGTAAGTTCTGGGCTTTTTTATCTTTGGGAGGTTATTGATGACTGTTGCAGTCTCCTTACTTGTGAGGGCTTCTATTTCTTCTAAGGATAGTGGAGGTTGCTCGTGTGTTTTTAGGAATTTCTCCATTTTCGTTGTCTAGTTTGTTGGAGTACAGTTGTTCACAGTATCCTCTTATGATCTCTCATTTCTTTTGTGTCAGTGGTAATGACCTCCTCTCAGTTCTGATTTTATTTGTTGGCATCTTCTCTTTTTGTCAGTCTAGCTAAGGGTTTGTCAATTTTGTTGATCTTGAAGAACCAACTTTTGGTTTTGTTGATTTCTCTATTGTTTCCTTGTTCTCAATATCACTTCTGCTCTGATCTTTATTATTTACTTCCTTTGACTTGGTTTGGGATTAGTTTGCTGTTCTTTTTCTAGTTGCTCCATGTGTGCAGTTAGGTCTTCAATTTTAGTGCTGTCTTTTTTTAAAATGAAGCATTGAAGGCTATAAATTTCCGAAACAGCACTGCCTTTGCTGTATTCTGAACAGTGGATGTCTTGGAGTTGGTCTTTTCAGGTTTATTCTGGTTGGGGTGTGTATTAGTCAGCCAAAGGAGTGCTGATGCAAAGTACCAGAACTCTGTTAGCTTTTATAAAGGGTATTTGGGGTAGAAGCTTACAGTCACAAGGCCCTAAAGAGTCCAATTCAAGATACCATAAGAGGTGCTTTCTCACCCAAAGTCATTTGCCATGGTGTGGTCATTGTAAGGTGCCAGGCAGTGTCTGCAAGGGTTCAGCCTTCCTTCTTCCTCTTAAGGTTCCATGGTCCCAGTTTCTTTTGATCTTAGTTATAGGCTAGCACAGAACTCATCTCTGTCCTTGGGGCTCGTTTCTTTCTGGTTTCAGCTGCTTTGTTCTCTTCACAAGATCAACTGTATAATATCAGGCTCATCTCTCTTCCCAGGGTTTCTGCCGTGTGTAATGAATATCTCTTTTCCTCTGTGTCCTTCTTCTCTGTGTGTCTACTTCTGTGTGAGAGTGTTTAATCAGCCCACCAAGGAGGTGGGGACTCAACCCTGCATGCCCTAATGATATGGTTGAATCAAAGCCCTAGTCTTAACATAATTTAGTCAAAGACATCTCAACTGAATCTAACACAGTCAAAGGGTCTCATGCCTAGAGGAACAGAGCAGTTTACAAATATAATCAAATATCTTGTTTGGAATTAAAAAAAAATATCAAACTGCTACAAGGCATGTTACATAAATTTATGCAATATGCATAAATATTGACATATATGTCTTTCATAAGGTTTTTCAGTCATTATTTCTTCAGATATTCTTTCTGCTCCTTTTCTGTTCTCGTCCCCTTCTGCAACACCGATAATGTGTATGTTTATGTGTTTTGTGTTGTCGTTCAGTTCCCTTAGATCCTGTTCAATTTTTCCCATTCTTTTCTCTTTCTGTTCTCCTGTCTTCAAGGTCAGATGTTTATGTCCTCAGTTTCTCTAATTATGTCTTCCATCAATTGAAATTTGCTGTTCTATGTATCTAATGTATTAATCTCTTCCATTGTGTCTTTCATTTCCATAATGAAATGAATTTTTTTTTGCAGACTTTCAAATTGTTCTTTATGTTCACCAGTGTCGTCTTAATATCCTTTATCTCTTTAGTCATATTTTCCTTCAGATTCTTGAATGAATTTAGGAGATTTCTGTGATTAACCTTGTTTCATCAGGAATTTTAGTATGTTTCTTTGGTTGGGCCATCTCTTCCTGTTTCTTAGTATGGCTTGTAATTTTTTGCTGATATCTAGGCATCTGAATGTGTTTGTGAATTTACTCAGTCAATTTCTCTCTCTTGCCTAATGGTTTTGTTTCATAGCTCTTTGATTTTTGGTTCAATTTATTCTAAGTCTTTTACATTGCCCAGCATTAAGTTATCAAAATAAGGCCAGGGACTCAATAGTAGGGTGCAGACCAGACCAGGGGGACTAGAACAAGAGACAACTGAAAACTGGCTTTTTCCTTGCAGTTTCCCAGCCAACCAGCAGATGTACTCATCAGTGACTCTTTCCTCAGAGGTGACTCTTTCAACCTCCGCTTGTCTATGATTCTGGTCTTTCCAGAGCTAAGATTCAAAGCAGGCTTTGCTGGCCAAATTCGCTGAAGAGAATCCACTCTCTGCCCTCTGCTGCACCCTCCTTCTTTCCAGGGAGGAAGACGTCTGTTCCCTTCTAGGTTGACTGTAGTGACCCATGGGTTTTATCCAGGCTGTTGATCTTAAGGGTGGGGGATGGGTGCCTTTCCCTGCTGCAGTGCCTAATATCTCATGGTTTTTGGCTTCGTCATCTCACTGTCCCTCACTCTTCTGTAGGGTGCCCAGCACTCTTCTGGTCTGCAGAACCCCACCAAAGCAGGTACCTCAGGCAGCTTTTTGCACTTCCTCCATCCATTGTTTGTTTTTGTTTTTGTTTTCTTTTTGGAGTTTTTTTTGTTTGTTTGTTTGTTTTGAGGTACTAGAACTGCTGGGGATTGAACCCAGGACCTCTTATGTGGGAAACTGGCACTTAACCACTGAGCCACATTGATTCCCCTGAGTTGGCATTTTGTTTGTTTGCTTGTTGTTGTTGTTGTTGTTTATAGAAGTACCAGGGACCAAACCCAGGACCTTCCATATATGAAGCAGGTGCTCAACAGCTTGGGCCACATCCATTCCCGTCCATTGTTTTTGTGAGAAAGTTGAGCCCTTCTTACCCACTCCAACACCATCTTTCCAGAAGTACTCTCAAAAGTCCCATATGGTAATTCTGTGTTCACTTTTTCAGGAACCCCAAATTGTTTTCCACAGCAGCTGGAATTTTAAATCCCCCCCGGCAGCATATAAGGTTTCTAATTTCTACACATCCTCACCAACATTTATTTTCCATCTTTGTTCTTCTAATTTAATTTTTTTCTTTAAATCTTTTTTTATATAACTTCAAACTTACAGGAAAGTTGCAAAATTAATACAAATACCATACCAAGAACTCCAAAAAAATTCCCGATTTCCCAGCCTCTCCTCTCCCCCTCCATTACTCAGCTCCATCAATTTTAACAATTTGCTACCTTTGCTGATCTATCAGACTACCTCTGTCAATCCATCTATATATCTATCTGCCTATCAGTCAGTCTATTTATCTTTCTGTTTTATGAATATTTGAGAGTAGGTTATATAGACCTATGTTCCTTGAACCCTTAATACCTCCTTGTACATTTCCTAAGGAAAAGAATTTTCACTTATATAACTACTGTAAGTGCATTTATCGAGTTCAAGAAATTTAACATTGATATAAAACTTGCAATCTATATTCTCATTTTTTCATGTGCCTCAATAACATCCTTTTGAGTCTTTTCTTCTCCATTATTAGATTCCACCCAGGACTGCATGGAATTGTCATTGTCTCTTTATTTGCTTGTTCCTTTTTTAGATTATAGAAACACATATACAGCATTAACTCCCCTTTACAACCACTCCCAAGCATAACATTCAGTGGAATTAATCACACAAAGTTGCACTACCCTCACTACAGTCCATTTCTAGAACTTTCCCTTTACCCTGAACAGACACCCTATATCCATTATGCATTAATTCCCTGTTCCTTTTGTTCCCCACCCCTAATAGTCTCTACTACTATCTGTATGAATTTGCAGATTCTCCAGTATTTTCTTTGTTGTTACCGTGGAGCTTGAATTTAACATCCTAAGTCTATAACATTCTCATTTAGTTTGATAACTTAGTTTCAACAGTATACACAATTTATTTCATATACCGCTTCATTCCACTAACTTTATGTAGTTCTTACCACAAATTACATGTTTATACATTGAGTCCAAATATCATTATATTCTATGCATTTGCATTTTAGATCCTGTAGGAAGTAAAAAGTTGATTTAGAAGCCAAAAATACAATAATACTTATATATATTTATCCCTATTGTCCCTTACCATCGACACTCTTATTTCTTTATATAGCTTTGATCTTTTGTCTATTGTCTTTTCTTTTCAATTTTAGCATCTCTTTTAGAGCCATTCTAGTGGTGATAAACTTGCTAAACTTTTTTTTTCTCCCTTTCCTCAGAGAAGTTGTGGGTTTATAGAACAGTCATGCATAAAATACAGGATTTCCATAAACTATCCTATTAACAGCTTACATTGGTGTAGTACATATGTTACAATCGATGACAGTGTTTTTGGTGGTTTTTTTAAAATTATATTAATGATAGTCCATGGTTTAACGTAGGGTTCACTGTTTATATAGTGCTGTTCCACAGATTTTTAAAATTCTATTACTGTGTATACAACCTAACATTCTCCCTTTTCAGCGCATTCAGATATTTATTTTAGTGCAGTTAGTTTTGTTCACAGTGTTGGGCTACCATCACCACTGTCCATTACTAAAACATTTTCATCTTTCCAGATAGCAACTCTAGTTTATAACTTTTAATTCCCTATTCCTTCTCCTCACCTCATCTCCTGGTAATCTATAATCTAGATTCAGTCTCTGTGGGCTTGTTCTAATTATTCATATCAATGAGATCGTGCTATATCTCTCTCTTTGTGTCTGGCTTATTTCACTGAACATGATTTCTTCAAGGTTCATCCATGTTGTTGTGTGTTGTGAGAGTTACTCTCTTCTCTTTGAAAGAGGGACAAGGGACTTAAAAATAGGAGCATGGGCTGGTTCTGCATGGAGCTGTTGAGGGAATGAGGGAGTGGCTGGTCAGGGTACTCAGAGATCATACCATTTTTAAATTTTTTCCTTTCCTTTTTTTATTTAAGAAATTTTATAGAGATATATCATTCATACGTGAACATACGTATACAAGTATGTAGTAAATGTTGTGAACTTATAAAACAAACATGCATAGCTTCATACATTCCCTTTTTCTTAATCCAGCATTACCATGTTACTGCAGTGTTATAGCTATTTTCTGGAGCTTTGCATAAGATGTTTCTGCCATTTCTTGCTGGTCCTTCAAAGCGTCTGTGGTGGGCTGGAACCCTGAATTTTCTCATTCCACTGTCTTGATTGGGGGCCATTGTTGATCTTTTTCATTACATACATCCTTGTGTGTACGAAGTGGTATCTCATTGTGGTTTTAATTTGCATTTCCATAAGTACTAAATGTTGAATATCTTATTTTCATATTTTTTTGGCCATTTTTATATCTTGTTTAAAGAAATGTTTGTTCAAGTTCTTTGTCCATTTTTTAATTGTGTTTGACTTTTTTTTATTGCATTGTAAGAGTTCTTAATATATTCTAGGGAAGCGGATTTGGCCCAGTGGTTAGGGCGTCCGTTTACCACATGAGAGGTCTGCAGTTCAAACCCTGGGCCTCCTTGACCCGTGTGCAGCTGGCCCATGCGCAGTGCTGATGTGCACAAGGAGTGCCCTGCCACGCAGCGGTGTCCCCCGCGTAGGGGAGCCCCACGCGCAAGGAGTGTGCCCCGTAAGGAGAGACGCCCAGCGCAAAAGAAAGTGCAGCCTGCCTAAGAATGGCGCCGCCCACACAGAGAGCTGGCACAACAAGATGACACAACAAAAAAAGAAACACATGAGTAAAACGTATCAAAGTATAAGTAGGAGGGTTACCTGGTTAGGACGCTCAGGGGGTATGGTCTGATGCGGGACGGACTCCGGAGGGAATAGCTGAAGGCTCATTTTGCCAAGGTGGGTTCTACCATTGGGTGGGGTGGACCCATACCCTGGGGAAGACTAATGCCGTCGAATAGAGAGAACTGTATCTCTCGTGAGAAAGGACGGCTCCCAGGGCATTAGATTGGCACGCGTTGTGGGCCCTAAGGGGAGGGGAAAATGGACGTGCAATGGATGGAACAAAGGTAAATAAGGGGGCAAAAGAGGAGTTATGTGAGACTACACGAGGATGAATATAAAACAGCTAATATTACACCAAAAACATATAGGGGACGACAGACTAATAATGAAAACCATAAGACAAAACATAGGATAACTAAAAAATTTAGAAAACTGTACAACCTAAAGTATGGACCACATAGTAAGCACAAATGTTACCTTGTTTGAAAACTATAGTTTCGGAATCTGTACATCAGTTTCAGGAAATATGATATGAATAAGTTAAAAGATTATTGCTGTGCAAGGGAAAAGGTTTTATGGTGGATCTGGGGAAATACTGTATATTGTATATATGAATTTTGGTGATCTAAGACTCTTCTGAAGCTGACATTATGTTGGGATTCACTTTACGGGAAGTTTTGGATCACAGAGTGGTTCAACAATGGCAGCGGAGGAATACTGATATGGGATGTTATTGACAGGATATATATGGTTGACAGGGAGTTATACAGGGCATATGCCCAGGGTATATGGTAATGTCTATATATACTCATAGTGGAAACAATTAAAAACAACAGCTGGGGGGGTACTGGGCTCCTGGCCGGGGGGTCACTGTTGTGGGCCCTGGGAGAGCAGCGGCAATCCTCCAGGTGCAACGGCAAGAACCAGGAAGGAAGGAGGGCCCAACAGTGGGCTCTTGATACTAATGGCTACACTTTTGAGCCTATGCACCTGCAATAAGAACAAGGCCTAGAGTAGCATTGTGCCTGGGGGTTTCCTCCTGACAGCCTTCATGTTACTCAAATGTGGCCACTCTCACAGCCAAACTCAGCGTGTAGATGTGATGCATTCCCCCCAGCGTGGGACACGACACCCGGGGATGAGCCTCCCTGGCACCGAGGGATCACTACCACATACCAGCTGAAGAAGCAACTAGAAAATGACCTTGAATTAAAGATTCAATGCGGAACAGCAGAATATACCTGTCTACATATAATAACATGACTTCGGGAAGCGGTTTGACCTAATGTAAGGGGGAAATGGAAAGGAGAAATGAGATTATAAGGCTGTGAGTCTCTAAAAAAGAGTCTGGAGGTTGTCAGAAGGAATACCCCTATGTACAACTGAACAGAGTCTAAGAGACAGATAAGGTAGATACAACCCCAGGTATTGGTTCTTTTGAGGGATAAAGAGACCCACGGGTTCTATGGTCATGGCAGAAGGGGTTCACTGCCATGACAGATGGCCCTTCTTTGGAGCTGGTGTTTCTGCGTGATGGAAATGGACTCAGAGGGGATCTCTTTTCACAAGACTTGCATGCTACTTTATTGGAATTGTAGTTGGTGCTGAGTTTAAGATATATGTAGGGGATTTGAATCTCTGGACTGATAATATGACACCCAGGCCCAGAGCCTCAACAGACTTCAGCTCCTACACTTTGACTTATTGGACTTACTCCACTCAGCTAACATGGAGTTGAAGAAGGTCAACCACCACAACATGGAGCCTAGAGTGTCTACAACTAGAAGCGGGAAGAGTGCATCTAGTACCCATGTGGAATCTAAGCCCTCACTTGACATAGGTGTGCAATGGACACAACCAATCCAATGTCCACAGAGAAAATGTGGAATGGGTGTGGGAACGGTAGCCATGGGGGCTGCTGGGTGTGGGGAACGGGAGGAAGAGATGAGATGTGGAGGCGTTTTCGGGACGTGGAGTTTCCTGGATAGTACTTCACGGACAATTACGGGACACTGTAGATCCCCCCAGGGCCCACTGGATGGAACGTGAGAGAGTCTGGGCTATGATGTGGACCATTGACTATGGGGTGCAGTGATGCTCAGAGATGAACTTATCAGGTGCAATGGATGTATCACGATGATGGGAGAGAGTGTTGCTGTGGGGGGAGTGGGGGGCGGGGGCAGTGGGGTTGAATGGGACCTCATATATTTTTTTTAATGTAATTAAAAATAATAATAATAAATAAATATTAAAAAAAAAAAAAAAGAAACACAGGTTCCTGTGCCGCTGACCACAACAGAAGCGGACAAAGATGCAGCAAACAGACACAGAGAAAAGACAACTGGGATGGGGGGGCGGGGATAAATAAATAATTAAATCTTTAAAAAATATATATATGTTCTGTATATTAAATCTGATATAAAGTTTGCAGAGATTTTCTCCCAATCTTTAGTTTGTCTGTTCACTTTCTTGATAATGTCCTTTGACATAAAAATGTTTTAAATTTTGATGAGTTCCTGTTTATCTGGGGATTTTTTTTTATGTGTGTATGTGTGTCATAGCTAAGAAACTGATAAATCCATGGTCACAAATATTTACTGCTATGTTTTCTTCTCAAAATTTTATTTTACCTCTGACATTTAGGTTTTTAATCCATTTTGAATTAACTTTTGTATATGTTGTTTGATAGGCCCCTAATTTCATTATTTTATATGCAGATGTCTAGTTTTTTCAGAAAGAAAAACTATTTTTCCCCCCTGGAAAGGTGTTGGCACGTTTACCAAAAATCATTTGGCAGGAATCGGATTTGGCCCAATAGGTAGGGCATCCGCCTACCACATGGGAGGTCCAAAGTTCAAACCCAGGGCCTCCTGACTGGTGTGATGAGCTGGCCCACGCACAGTGCTGATGCGCACAAGGAATGCCCTGCCATACAGGGGTGTCCCCCGCATAGGGGAGCTCCATGTGCAAGGAGTGCACCCCGAAAGGAGAGCCACCCAGCGCAAAAAAAGTGCAGCCTGCCCAGGAATGGCGCCGCACACACGGAGAGCTGACGCAGCAAGCTGATGCAACAAAACGAGACATAGATTCCGGGTGCCGCTGACACAAGCGGACACAGAAGAACACACAGCAAATGGACACAGAGAGCAGACAACTGGCAGATGGGGAACGGGGAAGGGGAGAGAAATAAATAAAAAATAAATCTTTAAAAAAAAAACATTTGGCTATATATGTATGAATTTATTTCTGTACTCTTCGTCAATATCTTTTCTTTTTTTTGTCTTTATTTTTTTAATGTTACATTAAAAAAAATGAGGTCCCCATATACCCTCCACCCCCTTCACCGCACTCTTCCCCGCATAACAACCTCCTCCATCATCATGAGACGTTCATTGCATTTGGTGAATACATCTCTGAACACCGCTGCAATTTATGGTCAGTGGTCTACATCATAGCTCACACTCTCCCACAGTCCACCCAGTGGGCCATGGGAGGACATGCACTATCCGGTAACTGTCCCTGCAGCACCGCCCAGGACAACTCCCAAGTCCGGAAAACGCTCCCACATCACATCTCTTCTTCCTACTTCCTACCCCCAGCAGCTACCGTGGCCACTTTCTCCACACCAATGCCACATTTTCTTCAATTACTAATCGCAATAGTTCATGAATAGAATATCAGTAAGTCCACTCTAATCCATACTCTATACTTTCAGTGATCGTTTCTATAGTTCGTTTGATTACTCTGCTTTTGTAGTAAGTTTTGCAGTTTGGAATTTGAGACCTCCACTTCTTCAGCAGAATTTAATTTGGCTGTCTTAGTTCCTTGGGATTCCATATGAATCTGATGATTGGCTTTTACTTTTCGGAAAAGAAGCTGCTAGAATTTTGATAAGACTTGTATTATAACTGTATATATCACTTTGGATAGTACTGACATCTTAACAATATTAAGTTTTCCAATTCATGATCATGGAATGTCTTCCATTTATTTGTCTTTTTATTTCTTTCAGCAATATTTTGTAGTTTTTGGTGGTCAGGTCTTGTACCTCATCGGTTAAATTTATTTTATTCATTGGTATTTTATTCTTTTGGATACTATTATAAATGGAATTTGTTTTTAAATTTATTTTCAGATTACTCATTCTTAGTGTAAAGAAACACATGGATTTTTATGCGTTGATTTTGAACCTGGAAATATTCCTGAATTTATTAGCTCTGGTGATTTTTAGGTGGATATTTTGGGATTTTCTGTACATAGGATGATGCCATCTGCAAATAGGAATAATTGAACTTTTCAATTTGGATGTCTTATTTCTTTTTTCTTGTCTAATTGCTCTGTCTAAAATTTGCAGTACTATGTTGAATTGTAGCAATAAAGTACACATCCTTGTCTTTTTCCAGATCTTAAGGAGATAATTTTCATTCTTTCATCATTGAGTATGATGTTTAGCTGTGGGTTTTCATAATGCTATTTGTCATGTTAAGTTCCCTTTTATTTCTAATAAAAGTGTTTTCTTTACCATGAAAGTTGTATTTTATTGGGCTTTTTTTCCTGCTGTTATTGAGATATTTATGTGTCTTATCTTTGCTTCAGTCTATTAATGCAATATATTACATTGATTTTCTCGTGTTGAACCACCCTCACATTCCTCAGGAAAGTCTTCCCTACTTATGATATATAATCCTTTTAATATTCTGTTGGATTTGGTTTCCTAGTATTTTGCTGAGGTTTTTTGTACCTTTGTTATAATGGGTATTTGTTTGTAGTTTCCTTTACTTCATTCCTTTACTTCACTATCTTTGGCTTTGCTATTAGAGTAATTTTGACCTCATAGAATGAGTTGGGAAGTATTCCCTCTTAAAAGTGTGAGAACAGTTGGCTATTAATTCTTTAAATGTTTGGTAATATTCTCCACAGAAGCCACCTGGTTCTTGAACCTTTTTTTGCATGAGGTTTATTATTAGTGATTCAATCTTTTCCCTGGTTACAAGTTTATTCAGATTTTCTATGTCTTCCCAAGTCAGTTTTGATAATTGGTGTGTTTTTAGGAATTTGTTCATTTCGACTGGGTTATCTCATTTGTTGGCATACAATTGTTCACAATCCTTTTTATATCTGTAAGGTCTGTAGTAACGTCACTACTTGATTTCTGATTTTTGTTATTTGTGTTTTCTGTTTTTTTCCTGTGTCAATCTAGGTTTGTCAATTTTGTTCTTTTCAGAGACTCAGCCTTGCTTTCGTTGACTATTTTTCTAAGCTCTGTTTTGTTTATCTCTGCTCTAATCTTTTATTATTTTCCCTCCTTTTGCAGTCTAGCTAAGGATTTGTCAATTTTATTGATCTTCTCAAAAAACCAGCATTTGATTTTGTTGATTTTTTTCTGTTGTTTTTTTTTTCCCTATTAACTTTTGTTGTTGTTGTTTTCAATTTCATTTATTTCTGCTCTAATTTTTAGTATTTCTTTCCTTCTACTTGCTTTGGGATTGGTTTGCTGTTTTTCTAGTTCCTCTAGGTGTTCAATTAGGTCATTGATTTTAGCTTTTTCTTCTTTTAAAAATAGGCATTTGGGGTATAAATTTGCTTTTTAGCATTGCCTTCGCTATAGCCCATAAGTTTCTTTAAAAAAAAAACCACACATTTATTTATTTAATCCCCCCATTCCATTGTCTGCAGTTGCTGTCTGCTCTCTGTGTCCATTTACTGTGTGCTTTCTGTGTCTGCTCATCTTCTCTTTAAGAGGCACCAGGAACCGAACCCAGGGCCTCCCATGTGGAAGAGAGGCTCTCAATCACCTGAGCCACCTCAGCTCCCAGGTTTGTTGTGTCTCTCATTGTCTTTCCTCTTTATGTCTTTTTTGTTGCATCATCTTGTTGCGTCTGCCCGCTGTGCCAGCTTACCTTCTCCAGGAGGCACTGGGAACTGAACCCGGGACCTCCCATGTGGTAGATGGAAGCCCAAACACTTGAGTCACATTTGCTTCCCAGCCCATAAGTTTTGATATGTTGTGTTCTTGTTTTCATTTGTCTCAAGATATTTACTAATTTCTCTTAAAATTTCTTCTTTGATCCTCTGATTGGTTAGGAGTGTGTTGTTTAGCGTCCACATGTTTCTGAATTTGCCTCTATTACTGATTTCCAGCTTCATTCCATTATGATCTGAGAAGGTGCTTTGTACAATTTCAGTCATTTTTATATTTATTGAGACTTGATTTGTTTACCCAACATGAGGTTTATCCCAGACAAAGATCCATGAACACTTGGGAAGAATGTATAACTTACTGACTTGGGATACAGTATTCTGTATGTCTGTTAGGTCTAGCTCATTCATCATATTGCTCAAATGCTGTTTTCATCTTGATCTTCCGTCTGGTTGTTTTATCTAATGATGTGAGTAGTGTATTGAAGTCTCCAGCTATTATTGTACATCTGTCTATTTTTCCTTTCAGTTTTGCCATAGGTTGCCTCATATATTTTGGGGCACCCTGGTTAGGTGCATAGATATTTATGACTCTTAATTTTTCCTGGTGGATTTTTCCTTTTATTAATATATAATGGCCTTCTGCCTCTGCTGGCTTTTTTTTGCATTTGAAGTCTGTTTTGTGCAATATCAGTATAATTATCCTTGTTCTTTTTTGGTTACTATTTGTGTGGAATATCTTCTTCCAGCCTTTCACTTTCAGACAATTTGTATACTTCAATCTAAGTAAGTTTCTTGTAGACAGCATATGGATGACTCATGTTTTTTAATCCATTTTGTCAGCCTGTATCTTTTGATTGTTGAGTTTAACCCATTCATATTCAATGTTATTATAAATGCATTATATATTTACTTCCACGATTTTATTCCTTAGCTTCCATATGTCATATCTTATTTTAATCTTTCTTTTTACTCTTGGTTATCCTTTCTGATCATCTTTCCTTCTGCACTCTCCAATCCTCTCTCTCTCCTGTCTTTGTCTTTTGGACTGTAAGGCTCTCTTTAATGCTTCCTACAAAGTTGGATTTTGTTTTTTGTTGTTGTTTTCACAAACTCTCTTAGTTTCTCTTTATTTGTGACTATTTTTAACTTACCTTCATATTTGAAGGACAGTTTTGCTGGATAAAGAATTCTTTCAGTATCCTAATTATATTATACCACTATCTTCTCATCTCCATGGTTTCTGATGAGAAATCCACACTAAAACTTACTGGGTGTCCTGTGTATGTGATGGTTTGCTTCTCCCTTCCTGCTTTCAGAATTTTCTCTTTATCTTTAGCATTTGACATTCTGAGTAGTATGTGTCTTGGGGTAAGTTTATTTGGATTTCTTTAGATTGGGGTGCACTGTACTTCTTGAACAATATAAATTCATTTCTTTTGTGCATGTTGGGAAGTTTTCAGCTATTATTTCCAAAAATACTCTTTCTACCCCCTTTCCCTTCTCTTCTCCTTCTGGAATTACCATGGCATGTATGTTACTGTGCTTCTTGTTATCATTCAACTCCCTGAACCCCTGCTCAATTTTTTCCGTTCTTTTCTCTATCATTTCTAGTCTGCTGTTATATGCTCTAATGCAAGGGTTCTTAAGGAGGGATGCAGGGACCCCTGGAAAGATTTCAGGGGTCCATGAGCTTGAATTGAAAAAAATCAACTTACTGTCTTTATTTTGCCTGACCTCTAACTGAAATCTAGCATTTCCTTCACTTATCAATGTATGCAATAAAGTACAGTCGTATTCATTTCATATAACATTACAGTTGCATACCTCGAAAAATTGCATACACTTACGCATACTTCAGAATTACAGTAGTTGTTAAACCCAATGCTAATTGAGTGTCATAAAACTTATCTGCTGCTACATTCTCAGAATGGATGAATGGTTTTCACCTGACTGGTGGAACAAAAAAGATTAAGGACCCCCTGCTCTAATGTGTGTGTTGTTTTTTTTTAAAAAAGATTTTATATATTTATACACACACACCCATTCCACCCCGTTGTCTGTTCTCACTGTGTCTGTTCGCTGTGCCTTTTTCTGTGTCTGCTTATCTTGTCTTTAGGCAGCACTGGGAACTGATCCTAGGGCCTTCCGGAATGGGGGAGAGGTGCTCAGTCTCTTGTGCCACCTCAGCTCTCTATAGTCTGCTGCATCTCTTACTGTCTCTCCTCTGTGTCTCTCTTTGTTGTGTCATCTTGCTGTGCCAGTTCTCAGTGCAGGCCAGCACTCCTGTGCTGCCATCTTGCCTTCACCAGGAGGCCCCAGGAATCCAACCCTGGACCTCCCATATGGTAGACAGGAGCCCAATCACTTGAGCCACATCCACTTCCCTCTAATGTGTTTTTTTTTTTTTTTTAGATTTATTTATTTATTTAATTTCCCCCCTCCTCTGGTTGTCTGTTCTTGGTGTCTATTTGCTGCGTCTTGTTTCTTTGTCCGCTTCTGTTGTCGTCAGCGGCACTTGTTTCTTTGTCCGCTTCCGTTGTCGTCAGCGGCACGGGAAGTGTGGGCGGCGCCATTCCTGGGCAGGCTGCACCCTCCCTTCACGCTGGGCGGCTTTCCTCACGGGCGCACTCCCTGCGCGTGGGGCTCCCGCACGCGGGGGACACCCCTGCATGGCACGGCACTCCCTGCGCGCATCAGCACCGCACATGGTCAGCTCCACACGGGTCAAGGAGGCCCGGGGTTTGAACCGGGGACCTCCCATATGGTAGACGGACGCCCTAACCACTGGGCCAAAGTCCGTTTCCCTCTAATGTGTTTTTTATCTTAACTGTTGTGTTTTTCATTCCCATAAGCTCTGGTATTTTTCTATTCAGGTTTTCAAATGCTTCTTTATGCTCACCCAGTGTCTTCTTGATATCCTTTATCTTTTTAGCTATATTGTCTTTCAACCCACTGATGTGATTTAGGAGATTTAAATAAACTTCATTGATTAGTTGTCTCAAACCCCATGTCTCATTTGGTGCTTTGATATATTCCTTTGCCTCAGCCATATCTTTCATTTTCTTCGTATGGCTTGTAATTTTTGCTGATGTCTAGGCATCTGATTATGATGGTGAGTTTACTCTGATGCTCAATGTATCTTGCATAGGGATTTAGTGTTGGAAGTCTGTGTTATTGCCATTCTTTGCATCTTGGTTTAATGTACTTTAACCCTTTAGGATTGTCTCTGTTTAATTGCTCAAATCCAGACCATGAACCTAGTAATGGGTTGCTGACCCACCTCCTAGGGCTTTGGGGAGGGAGGCTGTAAAGTTCTGAAAAAGCCCTTTATTTATTTACATATACTTCCCTTGCCTGCATTTCCTTTGTCTGCTAGCAGATGGCATTCATCTGCAGACCTTGCAAATCAAACTTTCTCAGAAGCTATTTTCCAAACTTTGGGGGCAGCCCCTCCCTTTTCTAGGGTAGGAAGTAATTCCACTACCCTGTGTCCTCAGCAGTTCCATTCAGTAGGGAGGATTGGATCTCTTTAGTTTGGTGCCAGCCTGCAGGGCAATCAGTGGCTTGGTTCTATCCAGACTGGAAAAGCTCCTGAGACACACAAGACCAAATTTGTTAGCCAAAAGCTGAATCATCCTTAGGCTTCCTGGAGAGGTGGACTCTTGCGTCCCCCTCTGTCCTTAGCCATAGGCCAGTGCACAGAGAATTCAAAGCGTTTGCTCTGAGGGTGCGGGTATGGGCACCTGCAGCTGCAGCTTTTCTCATGGAATTTTCCTGTTGAGATTCTTTTCCTCTGCCCCTCTGTCTTTCGGGTGGTGTCTAGCCTTCCCCTGGTGTCCTAAACCCTACAACATTTTTTTTCCCAGGCCATTTTTGCCTGTCCCCTAGCTATTTTAATGGGAGAAAATGGAATCCTGTATCTCTCTAATCCTTCATCTTCCCAGAAGAGTCTGTCTCCTTTATTATTGAAGGATACTTTTGCTGGATGTAGAATTTTTGGTTGAGTGTTTTTTTTTTTTTTTCTTTCAGTACTTTAAAAATATCATCCCTCCGCCTACTGTCCTCCATGACTTCTGATGAGAAATCAGCTCTTAATCTTGTTGAGGGTCCCTTGTACATGACAAGTCTCTTACTGCTTTCAAGATTTTTTATCTTTTGACAGTTTGATTATAATGCTTTAGTGTGGGCCTCTTTGAGTTTATCCTATTAGTTTTTAACTGATCTTCTTTTAAGTGTAGATTCACATCTTTCATCAAATTTCAGAAGTTTTGGACCATTATTTCTTTAAATATTCTTTGTTCCCCATTTTCTATCTCTCTTTTCTTCTGGAACTCCGCTAATGCATACATTGGCCCACTTGATGGTGTCCTACAGGGTCCCTTAGTCTCTGTTCACTTTTATTTATTATTTTTTCTCTCTGCTCCTCAGACTGTGAAATTTCATTTGCCCTGTCTTCAAATTTGGTATTCCTTACTTCTTTTGAACTCCTTTAACGAATTTTTAATTTTGGGTACTAAAGTTTTCAACTCCATAATTTCTATTTGGTTCATTTTTTATATTTCTATCTCTTTATTGATATTCTCATTTGGTGAGATATTACTCTTATGGCTTCTGTTAATTCTTTGTACATGATTTCCTTTAGTTCTTTGAGCATATTTCAGGCAGTTGATTTCATGTCTTTGCCTAGTAAGTCCAAAATATGGGCTTCCTCAGAGAAAGTTATTAATTTTCTTTTTTCCTTTGTATGAGCCATACTTTCTTCCTTCCTTGCCTTGTAATTTATTAAAATTTCTTTTTAATCCCCTTTTTATTTGGAAAAAATTTCGAAGCTGTAAAAATGTTACAAGAATAATATAGTGAATATCCATACACCTTCCACCCATATTCACCACTTGCTAATATTTTGTCACATTTGGTTTATCTCTTTTTGTATACTTTTTTACATTTTCTTTATTCTTTTTTTGCTGGAATATTTTGAGAGCTAATTGCAGCTATTCTGATATTCTAAAATACTTCAGCTTGTGAGCCATAACAACGTTCTCTTATATAATCACAATACAATTATTATTCACAGGGAATTTTACATTGCTACAACACTTTAATATAAAATCCATATTCAGTCCCCAGTTGTCACAGTGTCCTTCATAACTTTATGTATTTTTTGACCCAGGAGCCAACCTAAGATCATACATTTCATATAGTTATGTTTTCTTCACCCAGAACATTCCTATATTAGCCAAAGAGTGCTGATGCAAAGTACTGGGAATCTTTTGGCTTATGTACAGGGTATTTTGGTGGGGGTAAAAGTTTAAAGTTACAAGGCCCTAAAGAATACAACTCAAGATTGGTTTCTCACCAAATCAGTTGCCATGTATTGAAGCAAGATGGTTGCTGATCTGTGCAAGGGTTTAGCCTTCCTCTCTGTCCACTACAGGCTGGCATAGGGCTTGTGTCTCTTCCCAGGGCCACAGGATCAAAGTTCTCTCCTCTTCTGTGTTCTTCCCTCTGGCATCTGTGGAGCTTTCTCTTCCCATGTGTCTTGAGTGAATGTCCGTTTATATCAGCCCACCAAGGGGGTAGGAACTTAACCTGCATTATACCCTGAGTGTCATGATCAAATCAAAGCCCTAATCTTAACATAATTTAATCAAAGACATCTCAGCTGACTCTAATACAGTCAAAGGGTACCACACCCAGAGGTAAAAGACCAGTTTACAAATATAATTTTTCTTTTTGGAATTCATAAATAATCTCAAACTACCACAGTTCCCTAGGGTGTTTTTTTGTTGTTGTTGTTCTTTATATTTTTCATGAATCCAGCCACTTGTTTTGCAGCATGTCCCTTAATATGGATTTCTCTGATTGTTTTCCTCATGATTAAAGTCAGGTTTAACAGTTTTTTTTTGGCAGAAGTACTCCATAGGTGAAATGTCCTCCATGCTTCACTAAAGGGGCACATGATATCCAGTTGTTGTCTGATTTTATCCAATTATTAGCTAATTTTGATCATTTAGGTAAGTTGGTGTATACCAGTTTTCTCCACTGTAAAGATCTCTTTACTCCTTTGTAACTAGTAGGTAACCCATGGGATGATTCTCTGAAAATAAATAGCATTCTTAGTAACAGACATTACATAGTTTCAAAAAAGGAAAATGACCCATAATAAAATGTTATTTCAACAAGCCTCTAGTCAGTACGCACTGAGCTTTGCTATGCTAGGTGCTAGGTAAGACCAAAATGGTAAAGACTAAGAAACAAATAGACATAATGCAATAAATGCTAAAAGAAAGGGCAAAATACCACAGAAGCATACAGGGGAGTGACAGACTATCATCCAAAGACCACGTTATATGTGAGAAATGTGAAATGCCTTCACCAATATTTTTGGTCTAGTGGCAGAGATGAGGTTCGAGCTCATCTTTCTGATACTTAGTTCAGCGTTTTTTCCATGAGAGCATCCAAAGGCTCTATTATAATGCTAGTTCTCCAGGACAAGTATAACATTTGTTATCACAGTGAAAATAATTCATACCTTACTATGTAACTAAAAGGGTAAACTTTCTCCAAACCCACCCTAAAAAGTGCTTTATAGGAAATTTTTTTGGGATTGCTTTAAATTATGTATATTGTGACATTAAACTCATTAGTGACTATAATAGTCAGGATTCTCTAGGGAAACAGAACTGATAGGTGATAGCTGTAAATAATATGAGATTTTATAAAATTGTCTCATGTAACTATGGGGATGCACAGTCCAAATTCCATAGGGCAGACTGCAAGTAGAGATGGGAATTTTCACTGAATGTTGAAATCTCTTTTCCTTTTAAGGCCTTCATCTGATTGGATGAGAAGTCACACATTGCTGATGGCAATCTCCTCAGTTGATTGTAGATGTAATCAACCACGTATGCAGTCAACTTAAAGACAAAATCATGCAATGTCCCTGTATTACAATAGCCCACTGCTTGCTTGACCAAACCAACTGGGCACCATTAACCTGGCCAAGTTGACACATTAGCCTAACCATCACAGTGACCTAGTCTAGTTTTGCCTTAGGGAATTGTTTGCTTACAATGCTAGTCTTCCAAGCACACACACACCACAAGATATTATTGCTCATTCACTACACTAAAACTACCACAGAACAAGAATTTTCATTTCACAAATCAGGAAACAATTCAAAGGTATCTAAGTTATACTTCTTGAGAGTAACAACTTCACATAATACAGAAGTGCTTTGTATTTTACACAGTGTTTTTGTTTATCTCACTGGACTTTCAGAAACAATCCAGTTAGTTACTCCTTGAGGGGGGAAGCAAAGATCAGAATGAGATTTTGGCCAGATTACTAATGGGTTTGTGTTTAGATATAGGAACACCTTATGTAGGCCTAATTTTCAGAATAGAAACATGAAATAAATCTTACACGTATATTCATTTGTTTCCTGCTATGGACAGCAGTGTTTGGAAGTCAACTTGTTTTAGGTGCTGTTTTGGTGAGTCATGTATTTTTTGTGTGCTCAGTTTTCTATCTATTGACACTGAAGTCATGAACTGGCCATGATATAATTTGCCCTTTGCTCTGCCCTTCACTTTCTCAATTGGAACATCATAACTTTGTTGCTTTGGGACATGTGAGTTTAAATTTGGTATTCTTAGTTTTTATGGAAGGGTTGTCCTGATAACTCAATTGCCACAAGCCCTTAAGAGCCACCAAAGTTCAGGAGAGGCAGATTTCTTGGAGGGCTTCACTGTGGAGGTCAATGGAGGGGGCTGGTCCATGGAGAAGTCCTTTTTCCCTTTCAAATAATTCCTTGATAGCCAGCCTTGATAGTCAGACAAGGGACTGACTATCCTCTTTCTCCCCCAGGCCTGGGCCACCCCCCTACCTCCATATACACACACCCTGCCAAGCCTCATAGCACCGGGCCCAGGACCAATTGGACTCAACTCTCTCATTGAACCGCTGCAAAGATAATAGTGGCAGTGGCAGAATCGAGGGGGTGAAACTATTACACAGCTGTTAAGAGGGAGGAGCTCACCTACCTCATTACTTCTAGGAAGTCCCAGTCCTGCTGGACCTAGACCGCAGGGGCTGAGGGGCTCTTGTAATTTTTTGTTGAAAATGGCGTTTTGTATTTTTACAGCATGGCAATTTTGGAAATTACATTCGACCTCCCCAGGATCTGTTGCTGCTTGTAGTTTTTTGTTAAGTGACTTTTCTGAGCTACTTTTGTAAAGTCTGTATTCTTTGTCATGTGTAGGCATTGAAGTCTCTGTACTATTAGCTTAATGGTCAGCTAGTTATTCAATAGAGGTTTTCTTAAATGCCTATAACTGGAAAAAAAAAATTGCCCAGTCATTGCAGATGGATTCTTTTGTGTGTTGACCATGCCATCAGCACCAGCACTTAGCAGTTTACAACTCTGCAAAGTTGAAGGTCAGCCAGAGGTTAGAGCTTTAGGGTCTTCTCAGGTCTTTTCTGAACAGGTAACCAGCCCTGGGCATGCGTGAACCTTTCTGGATTCCAAGGAATATGTGTTAGTTTTTCAAAGCTTTTATCCCCTAAAGCATCTCAGTCCCCAGCCTTTCCCCTGAAGCTTTTTGGTGAGTCACTTGTTTGCTGCAACTGTTATCCCTTGCCGAGGTAGCAGGAGCCAATGCATTTACCTTTAAATGTTTTTGACAGAGACCCTCTGGATTCCGACCCCCCAATCAACTTGGCAGAGTTCCGAGTTAGTCAAAATAAAGAAAAGCCCTTTCAGCGTGGAACCACAAGACAGTCAAAACAACCACAGTTCTTTGAGAATAAGGTCCATTCTGTTGATTCTGGTTCTAGGAACCTATACTGGATTCGTAGTATCCTATGCAGGCTTTTGTTTTCACAGTCATTGCTGAGCTGGGAAGCAGAGGATGGGGCTAGAGTACGTTAAAATATCACAACGCACTCTTACCAAATTCAGCTGTTATTTTTCATTGATGACTCTTTTGGTGTTGCTGTAAACTTTTGATTAGTTTCCAGAGCTCTTAGAAAGTTTCTGACAGTTTTTGCCAGTTTATTTTCTGCTTTTCTGGGGGGATGGACTTTCAGAGTTCCCTAAAACAACTTCTCACATTACCAGTGTTTCTTCTCACATTACCAATACTTCATTCTGTTTAATTACTAGGTAGTATACCAGTGTATTTGTGTACACAGTTTGTTTCTCCATGCACCCATTGAAGGACATTTGGGTTGTTTGAGGCCTATCTCTTTTAATGTAACAGAACCTTAAAAGTTCATTGATATGGTTTCAGATTCCATGTTGCAGCTAACCATTATGAAACTATCCTTGTTAAGTTTTCATGTATCAGAGAATATCCATAGTTGTCTGAAAAGGCTATAAAAATATTCCTCTGTTTTACTACATGTCTGAGATTCAGGAAAGTGGTTCCTAGAGCAAGGATTATAATTCAGGTCTTTCAATATTCTGGCCCCTGTAATGTAGAAATCAACAAATCAGGAAGGCAGCATTTAGCATGGTCCTTATTAGAAACTGTGCTAGATACTTTTATATAAGTTGCCTAATGTTTGTGAAATGAGTAATTTTTTCCTGTATACCTGACACAAGCATTTAATTAATTTATTGAGCAGCTATTTTGAGCAAGGTGGTATTCTAGACATTATCAGTTGTATTTCATTTATTTATGACAACAACTTTAAGAATTAGATGATTTCATCCTGTTTTATAGATGTCCAAATTGACACATGAAGAAGTAAATTGCCCAGTGTGTCTCATGGTAATAAAGAATGGCAGAGCCAGGATTTATACCTCCCTCCATTCTTTCCTTCCTCAGGCACTGTGTAATACAGTGCTTGTACTATGCTTTCAGCACTATTCTAAACACTTCACAAATATTTATTTTATCATCTTGACTCTTTGAGATCAAAACAGTTTTATAACCAAGAAAGTTAAGATAAGAAGATAAATACCTTGTCCAAGGTCATAGAACTGTTAAAAGGCAGAGTTGGAGATACAAATCCAGGCAGCCTGGCTCCAGAATCCGTGTTCTTACCCACTCTATCTCCTACTTCCTATAATAGTTATCTTTCTATTACATTATAACATTAAGTGTAAAATACAGTTGGAAATGTAAATACGTGTACTGATGTTGAAAATACAGGAGTGAGAAAGTAAAGGATACTGAAGTCAGTTGGAAGGAAAGAGTATAATTGGAGGGGACTTTTGATCATTGAAAGCCAAACGGGATGACAGCTATTGAAATTTGAGAGAAGGATGTTTTAGGTAGAAGGAACAAGATGAGGAAAGGTGTCAAGACCAAAGAAAAGCATAGTACATGTGAAAAGCATAATAGTATGCTTGAATGGAAGTAGGGCAGCAAGTGTTGAAAAGGTTCACTTTTGAAAGGATTTAAGTACTAGGCTAAGTAGTTTGGGTTTTTTTCTGCAGGCAATAGATAATCATTGAAAGTCTTTGAGCAAGGAGAACTATTAAAATTTTTACTTTATGTATAAATATATATAAATCCAAAGGCTAACTGAAACTGTGGTGTCATTTAAAATTTTCTAAAACCATTGTGAAGCTTATTCCAGCAGGGGCCAGACTGAGGTTTTATCTTTCACACTGCCATATATTAGGTATGTTGGAGGTATCCTATAGTGTAATGGTTTTTAACATATGCAGATTTATTTTATTAAAAAGAAATGTGTTTTGTTTCAAAGTCATCTGGGGGAGAGGTAGGATATACATTTATTTTTATTACAATACCTTATGTAGTAGTTCAATTTAGCTAGTGTTTTTTGAATGCTTACTCTTTTCTGAGGTGTTGGCTAGATGCTGGAAAAATAAGCATAAATAAGATCTGATCTCCTTTGCAAACTCTTCTTCCTAATCCTTAAATATTGGAGTGTCCCAGTATTCAGTCTTCTCTCTCCTTTTCTTTTTATCTACCTTCATTAACTCGATTCTAAGGCTTTAAATTCTTCTGTCCTTTGATGATTACCAATTTTACATCCCTTGACCAATGTCGCTCTTCAACTTCAAATTTACCTATCCAGTTGCCTCCTTTGTATATCCCCTTTAATATATAACATGTCTAGAACTGAACTAGGTGTCTCTGCTCCAACCTGTTCCTCCTCTAGTCTTCCCCATCTTAGAAAGTTACACTACCATTTACCCAGTTTTCAGACCACTACCTAACCTCACTTTCACTTCTTTTTACCTCACACCCCATACCCAGTATATCATCAAAGCAAGTTGGTTCTGTCTTCCAAATATACCCTATATACAGTCACTACTATATATTTCTATCACTACTGTAACTCCAGTTCAAGCCACCATTATCTCTTTCCTAGGCTATTGCAGTAATAGTCTTTCAATAATGCTTTCCTCTTATAATCTGTTCTCTGTGTAGCTACCTGATAAAATAGAGCAAATTGAGTCATGTTAACTCTACTACTATCCAAATTAAAAACTCTAGTGGATGTCTATTAAATTCAGAATCCAGAGTTCTTACTGTGGCCTCCTTAATCTTGCCTCCAGATCTCTGACTTTGTATCCCACTTTCTGCCTTATTCACTTTGCTCAGACCATACCAATTTTCTTCTGTTTCCCAAATATACCGTATTTCTGTTCCCTCTGCTTAGGAAGTTCCTGATCTTGATGTCTTCTTACAGAGGCCTTTCCTGATTTCTCTACGTAAGAGAGCTCTCCTCTCTTAACAGTTCTCATTGTTACCAGTCAGGTTTTATCAAGGTTGAATTGCTATCCCATTACTCTGCTATAGCCTTTGACATTACTTCTTCTGTTTACCCTTACCACACATTTATTATCATGATTATCTTTGTTATTATTATTTGTACTATTGATCTCCCCTGCCAGGATTAAAGCTTCAAGAGGACAGGGACTTTTGGCTCTTTCATCAATGTTTGTATATCTAGTGCCTAGCTCAAAGTAGACACTCCTTAAACATCTATAGTCACAAGAGGCTCAGGAACAGATAATCTCAATACCATTGTTTAGGGGTACACAAGAAATAACTGTAGTTACTCAGAAGGGTCAGGGGAAGTTTTCTGTAGGCAGTAATGTCTATAGCTGAATCAGAAAGAGGTAGGCAGGCTAAAATTAGGGTGGGGGTGTTAGGCAGGTACAGAGTAAAATGGAATGTAAGATACACTTTGATTATAAAACATTGAATGAAACGCAATTTTTCCTATAGATTAAGGATAATATAAAAATTATTTTTAAAGAATAGGTATCTTTCATGAAATAAAAATTATATGATTTCATGAATATATAAAACAAACAAATTCAGGGCTACTCATTACATGGAAGTATAGGGTGTGGAACCCTGATTATGCAGCCCCTTTTCTCCTCTCTTTCCTTGACTCCTTGGGGGATGCTGTGGCACTTGAATGGAAACAGATTCTGGAGTGTTAAAAACTCCAGGTGATGTTGAGCCTTTGAAGAATCTTAAGGTAGATTTTCATAATTAAGCTCTTCATAGGCCTTTAGAAAAAATTAGTCTAAGATAATTCTAAAGTTTATGTCTTGGATGCTGGGTGGCTGGTTGAGATTGGGGATGGGGGGCAGAATTTAAATCAAAGTTAAGGACAAAGGCATGGTATTTGGGGACTTGTTAATTTACAGTGCCAAAAGGACAGCTGAGATAAAGTTCCAAATGCATATGATTATGCAAACCAGAGGAAGGTACAGTGGGATTAAGAACTCACATAGGTTGGTCATCAGTGAAAGGAGAATCCCCATTCCCAGAAACCTAAGGGGAAGATAAATATGTAGTCAAATTTTTAAACAAAATGGGAGAAAATCTGGAAGTTGTAATAGTTCATATTTATCTCAATTTTCTATTTATCATGTAGGATGACCTTATCTGAGAGAATTGCACATGACAAGTTTGAGATTTGAGAGATACAGTGGAAATTTCTTAGAATTTCAGTGTCATCAGTATTATATAAAGAACATCTTTTCACAAATGATTGAACAAAGTAAAGAGGGTGGAAAAGTTAAATAATGGTCTGAAAATTAAGGAAACTAAGTTTGTAACAGAGTGAGGGTTATTTTTTGAAACTCTTTTGAATTGACCTTCAGAGAAGGTAGCAAATTCTTAGTATATCCTTGTTATATTTATAAAATAGGATTTGATTTTTTTGGAAATTGCCAAATGACGTGAAAATAAATTCAGTTTTTCTAATGTGAACAGGATGTGGTCAGGCTATTTGTAGCAGTTTAATTCCAAAAATAGATAGTGGATTATATTTGTAATCTGGTCTGTACCTGGGCATGATTAAGTTGTGATTAGGGCTTTGATTAGGCCACGTCATTAGGGCGTTGAGTCCCCACCTCTTGGTGGGTGGGGATTCACAGATAAAAGACATGGCAAAGGACAGAATTGGGGGTTTTTGGTGTTAAAGAGTTTTGATGTTGGAGTTTGGTGCTGAAGCCTCAAGCTGGAGCCCCGGGACATAAGTTCACAGAGGAAACAGAAACAAGCCCCAGGAAGACATGAACCCTGAGTCCAGGAAGAAGCAAGCCCTTGGAAGAAAGGAACCCTGAACCCAGAGAGAAGCAAGACCCTGGAAGAGAAGAACCCAGGTAGCCTGAACCCTCACAGACATCAGCAGCCATCTTGCTCCAACACATGAAGATAGACTTTGGTGAGGGAAGTAACTTATTCTTTATGGCCTAGGTATCTGTAAGCTCCTACCCCAAATAAATACCCTTTATAAAAACCAACCAATTTCTGGTATTTTGATTCAGTACCCCTTTGGCTGCCTAGTACACTATTCCTTTCTGTTTTAGCAAAAATGTGATGCAATTTGAAGTAATAAGACCACCTAAAATGGTTCGTAAAGTAGCACTTAGAAGCCTCCAAGAAACTCAGAATGGTTTGAACAAGGGTAGAATTGTTGGAATAATTATAGAATACAGAGTAGGTTTTAGTATATATAATAGAAAGAGCATAATTTGGTTAGCTCTTTAGAGATTTGCTCTGATCTGGATTCTGATATTAACTTTATGGCTTTGAATAGTCATTTATCTGAGCTCTCAGTTTTGATACTTATGAAAAGAAAAAATCAGGTTAGGTAATCTCTTTCCATTTTGGCTTTTTATGCCTAGAATTCTAGAACAGTTGAAGAATTGGGAAATGTTTTCCTCAAAAAAAGTTCCTGGATCAAAGAAAATTGGGAAATGCTACTTACCATATTTATTTCTTAGAATTTTTACAAGGCTTATCACACTTTCAGTAAAGAAAATTTCTTTCATTGTTCCTTTAATTAATCTAATTATTTCTTATATTTTCTTAGCATAAGGACACTGTTTTGTAGGGAGGGCACAACATTATTCTCTTGTGAACTAAATGTAAATGCTGTACTAAGGTGACTCATCAAAAGCTAGCACTCATTTAGATGTTACATTTCTGGTATTTGCTGCGTGCCTGAGTGTGTACAGGTGTATTGGTGTACTTATAGTCATCCACATTTAAAATTTTTCAGACACGTCAATTTCCAAATAGAGAAGATGGCGCTTGTGAGGAGTGAAGTGCAGGGGAGATACGAGTAATTTTTGGAAAGAGTGTGTAGTCACTGAGAGTCAAAACTGAAGCAACATGAACCTCATATAAATATAAAGTTCCCACTGGAATGCTAGGTCTAATCTGGATTTAACTCTGGAAAGAAGGGAAAGAGAGGGGCAGAGAGAGAGAGAAGAGGAATGGGGAAGGGTAGATAAGGAGCCTCCCCCCTTCCCCAGAACCTTTAAAGTTTAGTTTTTATTTCGTGCTTCCAACTTAATGAAATTGTTGTTTAAGCTAAAATGGAAGAAATTATTCAGCCTGTAATTTTATTCTACTAGCTCCATAGCCCCTGTGGAGTATGAGGTCTCCTTTTAAACATCCACCAAAAAAAATTAAAAATCACTGACCCCTACATTGTACTGTATTTTTATTGTCTTTGAGAAAATATGTGATGACAAAATGCTATTGTGAATTCAGTAATGCTTTATAAATAAGTATGTATTTTATTGTTCATAGGAATGGTGCATTTGAAAGAATAGAGGCTATATATGCAAGCACATTTTTATTTAATTTACAAACAGTGCTCATATGGATTTACTGATCTTGTAATGACTAAGCCCCTCTAAGGATTGTGGTCCACAGATTGTGAACTTGTGATATAATTGACTTATTTCTAATCAACTTCAGATTTGCATTTAAATGTCTTCTTTCTAAGCATAATTATCCAAGACAGTTTATTGTAACAGAAAAAAATGAAGAAAAACTGCCCTTGGAACTCCAAAGAACTAAATTCATCTGACCCAGCTACTTATTTATGGCATTATATATGTAAATATAGTTATTTAAAATTATTTTGGTAATGTTCCAGCTACTAAATACACATTCCTTTTCCTTCCTTAATGTATTAATACCACTATTTTTAGGACATACCTCCCAATTTATTTCTATCTTTGTTGTAATTACAGTTTTTGCACACAGAAAAAGTTTTCTGTCAGCTCCATTTGTGGGCCAGCAAGGGGAGCACTTAATTAAATCCTGACTTTAGTTCATAGAGTCAGGGAACTTAGTTGCGTTAGCAAAAAGCTGTCTTTTTCCCATCAGATATCAGTTTCACTTCTGATTTATTTACTTTGGCATGTTTGGTGGCACAAAGAATAAATACACAAACTGGAGTCATCATAAAATCTCAGACCACTCACTTAAATAGAAAGATGTAGAATTAGAGTGTTTTTGTAATCATCCAACAAACATCTATTAAGCTCTTATTGAGGACAGCAGTTTAAGGAACAGGTTGATGTGAAAAAGATGTAGTAAATGTTACTACATGTTATCAGTAGGAAATATGATACAGTAAAAAGAGCATGGGCTTTAGAATCACCTTGTTTTAAATCTAGGCTTTCTGCCTCTTTCTGGCTGTGTGACTTTGAACAAATTACTGTAGGTGGCTTTGATTTTCAGTTTTCTTATATGTGCTAGGTAGTGATAATATCCTGTTTTACAGTGTTCCTCTAAAGATTTGTTAAAATGAATAATAAGTACCTGATATGGTGCTTGCCTGATACCAAATAAGGGCTTAATTAATGATAACTGCTATTTAGCAATGTGACATTTATTGTAATTATTGAGGTAAGAAATTGGAGAGGCTCTGAATTTAGGGGTAGAGAGGAAAGAATAGATTTGGAATAATCTTAGATCCAGTAGAGCTCAGAGACTGTAAGACTTGGTGATTTTGGGAAAGGGTGGAAATATGACTGACTGAACTTTTTAAGGTGAATGATGTGGGTGGGGTGAGAAGGATAGTGATGCCCTTTTCGTGGTTAGGGATATAGAAGGACTCACTGGTTGAGATGAGAGAAAAGGAGTAGAATGATTCTGATTTGGACTTTTTGAGGTGTTTAGCGTATCTTGGGGATGATATGAAGTAGGCAATTAGAGATAAGAGATGTGAGTGTAATGTTTATATGTGGTAGTGGAAATGCGTGTTAAATTTGTTTACTTGCCTAGAATTATAAATATCTTAAAGGTAGGGCATGTTTTAAACTTTTTCTGTACACCCACACTGCTAAACTCTGTATAAATACTTGGTTCTTCTTATTAAATGCAAAGTTTTAAAACCAGTATCCTGAATAATATTCCATTGTATGTATGTAACACATTTTATTTATCCCTTCATCAGTTAATAGACACTTGGGTTGCTTCCATCTTTTGGCATTTGTGAATAATGCTGCTATGAACATTGGTGTGCAAATATCTGTTTGAGTTCATCCTTTCAATTCTTTTGGGTGTTTACTTAGAATTGGAATTGCCGGGTCATATAAGTAATTCTGTACTTAACTTTCTGAGGAAGTTCTGATACTTGTGACAGCATGTATGAACTTTGAAAATAATAATTTGAATGAAATAAGCCAGACACAAAAGGACAGATAAAGTATGATCTCACTGGTCTGAAATAATCAGAAAAGCAAATTCATTGAGTCAGAATCTGGAATATAGGTTTACCAAGGGTCAGAGTAGAGAAATAGGGAGTTAATGCATAAATTGTACAGAGTTTCTTTTTGGGTTTATTATAAAGTTTTGTTAATGGATGGTGGTGATGGTAGCAGAATATTGTGAACATAATTAATGGTACTGAATTATATATTTGAATGTGGTTAAAACAGGGCATTTTAAGTTGTACATAAGTTATTAGAATAAAAGTTTTTTAAAAAAACAGGACTGTATAACACAAACAGTAAACCCTATTGTAAACAATGGATTATAGTTAATAGTACAGTTATAAAAATATTCTTTTATGAACTGTAACAAGTGTATCACACCAATGCAAAGTGTAAATACTAGGAATGGTATATGAGAACTCTGTATTTTCTGCAGGATTTTTCTGTAAACCTACAAATTAATTTAAAAAAATAAAATCCTTTATGTTGCCTTATATATTGAAAATATGCATACTTCAATTTTTAATTTAATATTCACTTTATTTAAATTTATAACCTAGTTCTCCTTAAACTTTTAAGCTCTGCTTATAGATCTTATTCTAATTTTAACAAACTCTATGTGTGTATGTGTGTGTGGGGTACTGGGGACTGGGGATTAAACTTGGGACCTCAAATGTGAGAAGCTGGCACTAAACCACTGAGCCACATCGGCTTCTCTGAGTTGTCTTTGTGTTTGTTTCTGTTTGTTTTGCTTGTTGTTTGCTCTTGTTTTTTCAGGAGGCACCAGAAAACAAACCCAGGACCTCCTATGTGGGAGGTGGGTACTCAACTGCTCAAGACACATCTGCTCCCAAACTTTTGATAAATGTTTCCTTATAAAAAGCTGTTTAACTTTACTTTTAAAAACATTTTAATCGTTGATTATAAATTTAAAATATTCTCTTTATTCTTTAAATACTGACTTAACAATTTATAAATACTGAATCAGCAAATAAAACCTTCCTAGATACTTAAATCTTATGAATCTAACCATTTAAACTTATACGGTATGTAAACTTAGTAAGATTTCATTGTAAACATACAAGTCTAAGTTATTCAGTTGTACATTTTAAATTAGAATTACAAGGCTGGCTCTAATAGGCTAGAGTCTCTTAGAACATTACAGATACTTACCAAATATGCATAGATTGCTTTTTTTCTTAATAGCTTTACTAAGATAAAATTTACATACCTTACATTTCACCTCTTTTAAATAACTTTTCAATTAATTTTATTATATTTACCAAGTTGTGCAACCATCACCACAGACTTTAGAATATTTTCATCTTTTCACAAAGAAACCTCATGCCCATTTGGAGTCACTGCCCATTTCTACTCCCAGTCTTAGACAAACACTAACCTACATTTTGCCTTTATAGATTTGTCTTTCATGAACATTTGATATAAGTGGAACCTATTGTTTCTGGCTTTTTTCACTTTAATGTTTTTAATGTTCATTTACCTATGTTATAAAAATATTCCACTATATGGGTATATCACACTTTATCCTAGATTACATGTTAATACAAAATAAATAAAGATTTCGTTCTCTTAAATCATTCTTACACTTAATTCTTTGGTAACAAAAAAGAGGGAGGGGAGAAAATCTGAAAATAAATTAAGTTTCTATCATGAGTTAGAAAAAATAAAACCACAGAAAAATAGGAAGAAAGGAAAATAGTGCAAAAATTAATGAAATAGTTAACAAAGATGCAGTAGTGATTAGTGAAGTCAAAAGTAGTTTCTTTGAAACTGGGGAGGGAAAAACCTGACAAGATTGGCCAAGTAATAAATAAAAGACACAAATTATATTACAAAAATGAAGACTACAAATAAAAGAAATTATAAAAAGATAAGGGGAAATACTATGAAAAACCATATATACCATAATTATGAGATTAAGATTAAACAAATATATAACGTGCCAAAAACTGACTCAGGAAGAAATAAAAAAGCTTGAATAATTCTGTTAAATAAATTGAATAGTTAAAAAATCTTTTCTCAAAAAAAATATGAATAGCAGATGGTTTACATGTGACTTGTCTCAACCTTTAAGGAGAATAGCTTCCCAATTTTATGTCACCTCTTCCACAAAATAGAAAAGGAAAACATACCTCTTCTGTGAGGCCAACCTAACTCTAATACCAAAATGAGGTAAAGGTATTATAAGGAAAAAGTATGAGTCTGTTAGATTTATAAATAAGATACACCCATTTAGCAATAGAAAAAAAAAATTCTTCATTATTTTGCTTGATGTTTTTTGCTTGAATTCTTTATTTTAATGCTTTATTTTTTGCTTGAATTCTGTATTTTAATGCTTGATTTTTTTGCTTGAATTCTTTAATTAAAATAATTTTCTTGCTTGCAGATTTTTCTTTATTTTATTTTTCCTGACATCTTTACCTGTTCCTGTGTTTTCAACATATCATTGTCATTTTGAATCTGCTGTAAACTGCATATGACTGTACCCAATTTAATAGTTTTTCCTCTTTTACTTAGCAAATTTAATCCAACATTTATTGTAACATACATGTTTGGTAGCAATCTTCAAATAGTTTTTTATTTTTCTTGTTTAGTATGCTCACTCTTTTGTTTACTCTTTTATTTTATTTACTCTTCCTACTTTACCTTTTTTTGTGCCCTCCCCACAGGGATTTGGAAAATCTTAAGTTTATTTCTATTTTACTTAGATCCAAATGTATATTTGAAACAAATATACTTTAAACCTTCATTTCCTTGTCAGTATCAAAGATTAATGACTATTACAGGTTGTCGCCTCACTCTCCATACACTTCATCTTTTTTTTTTTAAGATTTATTTTATTTATTGCATCGTCCCTCCCCCCCCCCCCCCCATTGTCTGCTCTCTGTGTCCTTTCACTATGTGTGTTCTTCTGTGTCTGCTTGTATTCTTGTCAGGTAGCACCAGGAACCTGTGTCTCTTTTTGTTGCATCATCTTGCTGTGTCAGCTCTCCGTATATGCAGCACCACTTCTGGATGGGCTGTGTTTTTCACGAGGGGCAGCTATCCTTGCAGGGTGCACTCCCAGCGTGTGTGGCAACCCTATGCAGGGGGCACCCCTGCGTGGCACAGCACTCCTTGTGTGCAGCAGCACTGCGCGTAGGCCAGCTCACCACACGGGTATCGAACCCAGGACCTCCTATATGGTAGGCAGATGTTCTCTTTTTTGAGCCACATCTGCTTCCCCATACACTTGCTCTTTAGCATACTTTACTCTTCACCTTAGATATTTGTTGTAATAATATAGGATCTTATTTATAACATTAATTTAAAAATATATATTGTGTTCAGTTATTTTAAAAATCTCTTACCAGTTAAAATACATTGCCTTTGTGTATTCTGTATTATCTTAGACTTATTTTATATTTTTTAAATTTATCTTTATTTTTTATTTCTGTCTTTATTTTTTTTAATACGTTATTTTTTATATAAACATTGTCTTTATTTTTCAGGAGCTATTTATTCTGAATCATTTTTCATTTGGATGAGCTACTTTAAGTAACCCTTATCTCCAGAGTACAAGGCTGTTCTACTTTGCAAATCAGAGCATATCTAGAAAGTCTTATCCATGAGTAATAGATTGTTACTATTGTTTCCCCTCACAGTTTTGTAAATATAATTGCCAAGGCTTTTAGCATTAACTTTATTAATGAGATGACTGGCAGTTACTCTCTTATTCTTTTTCTCCTTGTTTTAAGTTATCTACATAAAAATTTCCCCCATATGGTCTTTTTCACATTTTTTTATTTTTTAAGATTTATTTTTTTATCATCTCCCCCCCCCCCCCCGCCCCCTTGTTGTTTGTGCTCACTGTCTGCTCATTGTGTACTTCTTTTTTTTTTTAGGAGGCACTGGGAACCGAACCCAGGACCTCCCATATGGGAGGAAGGCACCCAATGGCTTGAACCACCTCCACTTCCACATTTTATTCTTGGAATTCAGATTTTATCCAGGGAATTTCACATGTACATGCTTTTTTCTCCCTTTAGTATCCTGTCCCAGTACTTCAGAGAGCCCATTAGATATAAAAATTCAAGTCACTATTCAACATTTGGAAGTTTCTATGTTAGTTTTTTAAAATTTTCCATTTCCATTCCTTGCTTTTTCTTGTTTTGGAAGTCCTGTTTTACAGATATTGAATGTCCCAGCTACCTCCACATCTCAAATCTTCTTTCTCATGATTTGAGTGTCCTTGTCTCTTTCACAGTGCATCATGCAGGCATTTCTTTCCACTTAGTACCTTTCTTTGGTTATTTTGGTTGTTTCACCCCCCCATGTCCCATTTGTTCTCTTTTTATGCAGTTATCCCCTGGTCTCAATAGAAATATTACTACAGTTTTTCTTCAGGTTCTAGTCTACTTCCTTCATTAATTCTGTTTCTCTGTGGGCCATTAGGTTGTTTCTCGGTATGTGTGGTCAGGTTTTGTCATCAGTTCATGTCTGAGTAATTCCAAGTATGGTAAGTGGGCCAGCAAACAGGCTGGTTGTATGACACACTGAGATAGCTGTAGCATCAATAAGAAAAGATTAATTTCCTTGAATACAATATGAGATTTTTATTAATTTAGTAATTTTAAATTAGTTTCATTTTGTGGCCCACTTTTAATGAAGTTCAGTGTGGTGGTGGCAAGCCATAAACCATGAGTTTCAAACAAAGAACTTCAGATATTCTTAGTTCCCTTTTGTTTATTAGATCACTAGTTGATAATTATCAGCAAGCACCTTTTTGAAGTGATACTTTATAAAATAATAATGCTTTATTAAAGGGTTCAACTGTATTTACATCCAGCACCAAGATTTACTAGATACCCAGGGACCTTGATGTAAAAATTGTTAATTTTCTGATGTGCTCCTACTTTTCCTTCAGCCCCTCTTTGTTTCAAACTGCTGATCTCTGTACTGGTTATCTCATAGGAGAGGTTCCCAAGGCCCAGGAACAAATTTTTTCATTCTATCCATAGTATTTTTTCCTTATTCAAATAGTGCAAGGCAGGCTGCTGACCTTAGGTGGCTATGTATTTGATATGTTCCTATTTTGTTACTTTTCATAAACCTGCTTTTTCCCCGTTGGTTGGAAATAGAGAATTATGATTAAATTTGGAGGAGGAAAATGTTGAAAATTTTTTATCTTTTTTTTTTATTGAGTATATCATTCATACATGAACACACAGAAATAGTAAGTGTATAGTAAAGATTGCAAACTTACAAAATAAATATACATAACATCATACATCACCCCTCCACCAACTCTTTGCATTGGTGTGAAACATTTGTTACAGAGTATGTAAAAGCATTGTCAAAATATTTCTACCAACTATATTCTTTATCTTACATTTGGTGTATTTTTCCTCCAACCCGTACTATTTTTTACATGTATTTTTGTTGACAGATATTGTGAACTTGCAAAACAATCATAGAGATGTGTAGATTTCCCATACAACTCCACATCTTGGTAGAACATTTGTTACAGATTATGAGATAATATCATCAGACTAGTACCACCAATCATAGTCTATAGCATACATTTGGCACACTTTTTCCGTACACCTCTATTATCAACACAGTATACCTTGGCATTAATGCAAGAATATTATTGTACTGCTGTTAACCACAGTCTATAGGTCATGCCAATTGTAGTTTTCCCATGTTTCTCCATATTCCCATCACCCTACAATAGTGATATACATCTTCTCTAGCTCACAGAAGGACTCTCTTGCATTTGTACTCTTAACCACAATTCTCAACCACCTCTGGGTTCACTATGTTATTCAGTCCCTAGATTATTCTTTAACTTACTTTCTATTGACATTTACTTCCACAGACTACCTTTTTCAGTCACAATGCCATTTATAAACCAGTTGTAACTCACTATAATGTTTTACTATCAACTCTATCCATCTCCACACTTTTACAGTCAAGTTAATTAAAACTTCTGTGTCTGTGAAAACATCCATAGTTTCCTCATCCCTCCTCTTATCTCCTTATAACTTATACTCTAGGTTTTAATTCCATGTGTTTATTATTTGTATTTAGTTCATATTAATGAGACTATGCAATATTTGTCCTTTTGTGTCTGGCTTACTTCACTTAGTATAATGTCTTCAAGATTCATACATGTTACCGTATATGTCCCAATTTCATTTCTTCTTATTGCAGTGTAGTATTCCATCGTATATTTTGTTTATCCGTTCTTTGGTGGATGGACACTTGGGTTGTTTCCATCTTTTGGCAATTGTGAACAAGGCCACTATGAACATTGGTGTGCAAATGTCTGTTTGTTTCATAGTTTTTAGTTCTCCTGGATATATTCCTAGTAGAGGAATTGCTAGATCATATGGCAGTTCTGTATTTTGCTTCCTGAGGAACCTCCAACTATCTTTTATTTTTGAGAGCTGTGTGATTAAACTAGAAGCTCAAATCAAGGCACGTAGAGCCCTACTACAAGATAAACATGAAAAATGGGAAGACCCTTCTCCCATTTCTGGAGCATTCAATCTAATTGAAGAGACAAGACATAAATGTATGAAAAGACAGTTTAGGAGACAAGGCATAAATGTATGGGGGAAAAAAAACCCTAAAAACACAGGATTTAGATAGCCTATGACATGTTTTATTTTCCAAAATACTCTACCTGCATGGGTAGTGCTGTGCATATGGCAGAAGGCAGAGGCGGCATTAGACACTTCACATTTATTTTCTAAAAGGCAATGATAAGAGAATTCTGAGGATCAGAAAACTGGAAACCAAACCCAATAGGGGCAGGCAGCAGGCCATGTCGGTTTCAGTCAGCACTGCCTACTCAGTCCTGAAAAAGCCTCTGGCTGGTGGGAGCTCTCAGGTAATATAGGTTGAATAAGTGAAAATCTACTTGCTGAACAAATTAAAAAGTACCTTGGAAAAGGTGCTTTATTTGGCTAGAGGTGAGTTGCAAAGGTTTGAGAAAATATTAGGTGGTAGTATTGCTTGCTATATACTAAGTAACCATGAGAAGACCAACTTGACTAGAGCTCTGGGAATAAGCAGGAAAGTTCTGGGAAGCAAGGAAGGTTGGAGTCAGATTTGATTGCTGGTGTTAGGAGTTTGGGATTTGTTCTTTAAGCATTACGCAGTTTTTCTAAACAGGGAATGGCATTGTCAGATCATTGTTTTAGGAATGCATCCTGCATGTTAGAATGAGAAATGGACTAGAGGTCAGCTTTGAAACCATTTGTGATGTTGAGAAAGAACCCTCTGGAAAATAGTTACGTCCAAAAATATAAAATAATTTTTCTTTATATGTGTTATATTATGTAAAGGTGTTTTTTAAGCCCTAGTGATTGAATATAATGACATGGCTGTCTCAGTATTTATTTAATTTTCAATGGCATTTTGTAACTTAGATTCATAGGTTTTCTGTGAGGCCTCAGTATAAAATTTGAATACATTTGTTCTTCCCTTATTTGCCTTTTGTTAATGTCAGGCATAGCACACAAGATATTCCCGGTTGCTACGCAACTGCTAAATCCAATATTTAATGTTAATAAAACCAAGAAGCATTAACATCCAGTGAATGGAGGGTAGCCAAATATGGCATTATGCAGTATATAATCAATAAAATGTGTAAGGTTTGATGTATCCTTGCAAGTATGAGCAGAAGAGGAAGGCCTTGTTTACAGTTACTGTTTTGATCAAAATTAGTTGTGGTTAAATCTTTGAGTTGATGGATTTTTTTTTTTCTTGTTTAATTCATTTTGGTCTTTTCTTCTCATTGCTTTTTGACCTAGGATTAGGTTTTTGTTTACACCTGTGTGTTACTTGATGACGTTCTTATTCTAATTTCTTACTCTTTCAGATCCTGTTATCCTTTGTAATTAAAATTTTTTTTTAATCTACCAGAGCTTTTATTTGCTTTTTTCTTTCCCGGTATTATTATTTGCTGTATTTAGATTGTTTCCTGTTCAGGAAATATGCATACCATGCAAGGTTGGAATTTGTTATACTTTCACATAAACCCAGGTGAAAGAATATTAGATTTGCTCTTCAGAGTAAGAGCTACCTTTAATATCCTTTAGTTATTTGCAGTTTGTATTTGGTGCTTTAAAGATATTGAAATACTTTCATTCCAATTTGTGAAATCAGAAGGCTGTCCTTTAAAAAGAATTCATTTTGGAGGTGGAGTGAATTAAGAGTTGGATGCAGACAGTGGTATTTATTTAAAAAAAAAAAAAGGCTGGTGCTGAGACTGTTTTCCAGGGCCAAAATACATGATACCTAGCACTTTCTTTTCACTCTCTTACCACCACCCACCCCACCCATCCCACCACTTTCCCATTTCTGCTCCCCAACCCTTTCTCCTGTCTAGTGTGGGAAAGAGGAGGGGCCATAGTGATTGAGGGAGAAATGCTGTAATTATAGGAGGAAAGTAATAGACATAGATACCTCCCATTAGTGTGGGTAGTTTGATTTTCTAAAACCCTTGGAATAATTTTGATGGAAGGAAGAAAGATTTGAAAAAAATTGCTCCTTAATAGAATGAAGAGTATAGAAAAATCAACTCTTAACTACAATGCAGTTAACAAACTCTAAAAATTTTTCTATTGAAAATAATGGCTCAATACTAGGGATTAGAGAAATCCCTTATGTTATTTTTACCATAGGTAAATATTAAGACCATCTTTTCCTAACCCTTTACCTTCCAAACCCTTTTATCATGATTGTTCCTGCAGTATGGAAATGTTGCCTGTGTGTATACCTCATATTTCCAGCAGGCTATATTTTCTTAAAATAGAAGTTCCCTACCTTCTTTGAACTTGAGAGTGCTTCTTAACAATTAAAAAAATAAATGTGAGTCCTCTGGTGATAATAGTTTCTGTGACAAAATACATAATACTCCAAATTACTAGGAATTCAGGAACACTTTTTATATTTTCATAAGTACAGTAGTATCTCTGTATATTTGAAAAGTAGCATATCTTTCTAAAGGTCATGCTTATTTAGAACACATGTGGATTTGTGGACCACTTGTGAGATCTATTTGAGCTTGCAGTGAGGCCCATGACACATTGGTTAGGAACTAGTGTGGTATTCCATTATTTCTGTTATGTTGTAGAAAGGGTACAATCTAATCTAAAATAAATCTTTATTTTCTTCATAACCCATAGAAAACAGCAATATAGAAGAGATATTTTTTGTTTTTTTTTTAAGTAGATCAGCAGTATTTGAAGTGGTATCAGACGTTTTGTTTTTTTCTACTTTATTCACACTGGCTTAGGTGATAATAGTTTAAACATTTGTGTACAGGTTTATTTGAATTTTTAAAAAATAGCTCTTTTTGGTACTGTAATTAGCAATTTTATTTTCATAAAGGAACCAGCAAGTAGTTATTGTGGCAATTTGAAATTGTTACAAGAGTCATTTTCTTTTAAAACATGGTTATTTTGTGGCATTTTTCTTTATTGGTGTAGAAGTTGTTCTTGGTGAGGGTATTCCTTCTTCAAAAAACCGTTAGTTTGAAAATTCTCTAGGTTCTCAGTTGATATTTAGAAGAATGCCATTTAGGTAAGTCCAGAAAGTTTTGAAAAGTTTGAAGCAGTTTAACTTTTCATTGAGAAAGGTACCTTTTAAAACTAAATTTGGGAGTTTATGTATGCAACTGTGTGATTATACCAAATACCATTGATTGTACACTTTGGATGAATTGTATGCTTTATTAATATGTATCAATAAAATGAAATTTGTGTTAAAAAAAAGTTTATATAAAGAAGTATTTTGTGGGTCTGTAAAAGTAAGAGAACCCACAAATTTCCATTCCTTTATTGGTTATTTCTAGCACTGTCTGTTTTGTCTTGTTTTTGCAAATATTCCTTTTAGATTTGTTTTTTATTTCTCTCCCCTTCCCCCCCCCCCCCCCCAGTTGTCTGCTCTCTGTGTCCATTCGCTGTGTGTTCTTCTGTGACTGCTTCTATCCTTATAAGCGGCACTGGGAATCTGTGTTTCTTTTTGTTGCATCATCTTGTTGTGTCAGCTCTCCGTGTGTGCAGCGCCATTCTTGGGCTGGCTGCACTTTCTTTCGCGCTGGGCAGCTCTCCTTACAGGGTGCACTCCTTTTACGTGGGGCTCCTCTACGTGGGGGACACCCCTGCGTGGCAGGGCACTCCTTGTGTGTGCATCAGTACTGCACGTTGGCCAGCTCCACTCCAGTCAAGGAGGCCTGGGGTTTGAACCGCGGACCTCCCATGTGGTAGGCAGATGCCCTATCCATTGGGCCAAGTCCGCTTCCATAGATTTGTTTTTGACACACTTTCTTCAGCATCCTTTAAGCAGTTATTTAGAGATCCTTGAGAACTGGAAGAAAATACCATTTTTTCATTCAGCAGGTTAATATTACTATAGTAAATATTCTTGTGATGATGGATTTTTTTTTTTATCCTTTCAGGGTTTGAAAGTATTCTTGAAGGGCTGTTTGGACCTGGATTATTAAAAGATCTCAGTTTATTTAAAGGTACTAAAATTTTTCTTGGTATTTCAAATTCTTCCCTGGTGACATATTTTATAGCTTGGTTATTTAAGCTTGTCTCCTCCTTTTTTATTTGCAGTTTCATATGGGTTAAAGCTATATTCATATATGCATCTTTTTTTGTGTTTAGTTGATATAAGAATACGTATATGAACAAGGTGTATTGACTAATGAGCAGTTACAGAATTAAGAATTGTAAGACAAAAAATGGATCCTGTCACTAGTGAGGGGTTTGTTGTTGTTGTTGTTAAAACACAATATTTTAAAAATTAGTTCTGATTTATTTTCTGAAAATTTTCTTTTGTGAATATTAATTTGTTAATCCTATTATTTTTTTCAGACTGTGAGCCTGAAAGCATTTCTGATTGGACTTTTGATGAAAATTGTCTATTTTGTTGCTTGAGAAGAGATAAAGTAAAGGTAACTAAGAGGCTTGTGAAATTTTTGTGTGCTATTTTAAAGTTTTGGTTTTTAAAAATTTGATTATTGATGATTTGTAGGAGAAGAGAGGTTTGATTCTATATTTTTTCAATAAAGGTTATGATAGTAACTAGGTTTTGGAGTTGAAACTGTTTACAGTTGCTTAGTGAAATATCTAGATTGCAGCATGCATTGCTTTATTTATATAGTTCACAAGGTAGAATAATTAATTATTTAGATTTAAAATGTGTGTTTATTTTTAAATATGGGGTGTAATATTCCCAATTCAAGTAGTGGGAGTCATTTGTAGTACACAAAGTTTGGTAACATGAATCTGGATCAAGCAGTTACTAATTCTTGTAAATTTATTATGTACTTTAGTATAAGATGTTTCATAATATGGGAGCTCGTAATGTCAAAGTGTAATGTTTTCTTATTCAAAATGATTACTGCTTATATTCACTTGTAGAAAGCTTGTTCCTGTTTTGTTACTTTGCATTAAACATTAAAAACTATTTTGGTTTAGAAACATTATTCCAGTTTTTTGGAAACATTTATTAATAATGATCTACTGTCTTATGTTTTTGTGTCTCTGTTCTCAGTTTTAAAAGCCTTGGAAACATTTTGATTCCTATTTCTTCCTTATATACTTCTTATTTAAAATTACTGCTAGGTTCTATCAGTTCTTCCCTCTTAAATGAATTTCGTTCATTTTCATTTCTACAGTCATCATCATAGTTCATACTTTCAACATTATTTCTGGACTGCTAAAATAACATGATTGCTCTATCTCAGTTTTCTTTAGTCTGTTAAACACTGCTACTAGATTAAAATCCCTTCCATTCTCACCGCCAAATAGTGTGGAAATGTTACCCAGTACTCAGTTCAGTCCACTTCTCTTTCTAACGATGCATCCCTAGTCTTCTATACAATTTCCTTTCAGCTAAACTGGTCTGATTATTTACATTAAACAATGTGCTCTTGCTATTTTTTGGACAACACCATTGCATACCCATTGTTCCCCATAGCTTGAAATTCTCTTGATCTTACTCTTAGTTGAAGTCCCACCCTTCCATAAATTGTACAGTTCTGGTGCTATTACTTCTGTCTTTCCCTCAGTGGCACAGTGGTTTGAATCCTTCAAACTTTTGTAGTAAATATCATCTATACCAATTATTTTTCAGTTAATAGTCTGCCTCCTCTGTTCATCCTTTTTTCTTTGCTTAAATCTTTATAACTGACTACATAGTCAGCTTTTTTAAGCTGTGAAACCATGCCAAATGCCTTGTAACCCTGCATGTAGCCACTGTACAGCTATCCATTATTGGCAAGCTAGTTTACAATCTAAAAGTCAGTGTGTAGCTGGTTTAAGAGGTTCTTAATGTTCTTCTTTTGTGGCATTTTTATTGTTTTGTTTTATGTGAAAAAACTGTTCCACTACTGTCTGGATAGTATGTTTTCATTGAATTAATGATAAAAGCATTTTGAAATTTAATATGATTTTCAAAAGAAAAACCAGGAAATTAAGCAACGTTGTTTTAAATTACCATACCATAAAGTTAATCATTTTTAAATTGTGGGTGTGTGTGCGTGTGTTGGTAAGTTGTGTGGCTATTTATTGAGCAAGTTATAACAGATGAACTGTTTGGTAGAACAGAAATGTTAAATTACATTTTTTTCAGTCCCTTGGGGCATCTCATCTGAGAAGGGCCATAATCTGGAAATTAAATCTATCCACTATATTCAGGCTTGCACTGTGGCCCAAGATTCCAAAATAGAAGGAAATACCTGGAAAGGATGATAACAGGCAAGAGATAACAAAATAGAGTATGACACTGGAATCTTGAGTTTAAGGTTGGCCTGGTGAGATACCTAGGTAATTTTGAAAAAGCTACTAGAAATACCAGCCTGCAACTGAAGGAAATAAGAGTTAATATACATAAAAATGAGAGTTAATTGAACTCTCTGTGCATCCTGAAGCTCTTAGAATGGATAAAGTAAGTACATTATTTATATTTAATTTAAAAAATAGGTAGATGACCTCAAAGGTTGAACACAGAATTACTATATAACATGACATTTCCACTCCTAGGTATATATACACAAGAGAATTGAAAGCAGGGACTCAGACACTTGAACACCAATAGTTATAATGCATTATTCACAATAACCAAGAGGTAGAAAGAACCCAATTGTTCATGAGAAGATCAATGGATAAACAAAATGTGATATATTCCTACATGGATTATTACTCAATTGTGAAAAGGGAAGGAAATTTTGATACATGTACAACATAGATGAACCTTGAAATCATTAGGCCAAGTGAAATAAGTCAGGCTCAATAGGACAAATATTGTATGATTCGGTTATATGAAATATCTAGGGAAGCAGATTTGGTTCAACGGATAGAGCATCTGCCTGCCACAGGGGTGCCCCTCGCATAGGGGAGCCCCACACACAAGGAGTGCTCCCCATAAGGAGAGCCACCCAGTGCAAAAAAATGCAGCCTGCCCAGGAGTGGCACCACACACACAGAGAGCTGACGCAGCAAGATGACGCAACAAAAAGAGACACAGGTTCCTGGTGCTGCTGACAAGAATACAAGCGGACACAGAAGAACATATAGCAAATGGAAACAGAAAGCAGACAACTGGGGGGGGGCCCATGGGGGATGGAGAGAGAAATCAATCAACCTTAAAAAAAAAAAAAAAGAACTAGAATAAGCAAGTTCATAGAGTCATAAAGTAGATTTGAGGTTACCAAGGACCCAGGGGAGAGGGAATGGGGGGATTACTGCCTATGAGTAAAATTTCTGTTTGGGGTCATGAAAAGTTTTGGTAATGAATGGTTGTGATGGTAGCACAGCAGTGTAATTATAGCACTGAATTGTACACATAAAATGGCAAATATGTTGTTTCGATATTATTTACATGGGAAATGTATATATAAATTGTGTATTACCACAATAAAATATGTTAAAATAAGTGAAAAATATGAAGTAACCTTTTTGGGAAATAGGACACTTTAGATGCTACAGAGGGAAGCAGATTTGGCTCAACAGATAGAGCATCAACCTACCACATGGGAGGTCCAGGGTTCAAACCCAGGGCCTCCTGACCCGTGTGGTGAGCTGGCCCACGTGCAGTGCTGATGGCGTGCAAGGAGTGCCAAGCCACGCAGGGGTGTTGCCTGTGTAGGGGAGCCCCACATGCAAGGAGTTGCACCCCTTAAGTAGAGCTGCCCCGTTTGAGAAAGTCCAGCCTGCCCAGGAATGGCACCACACACACAGAGAGCTGACGCAGCAAGATGACGCAACAAAAAGAGACAGATTCCCGGTGCTGCTGACAAGAATACAAGTGGACACAGAAGAACACACAGCGAATGGACACAGAGAGTAGACAACTGGGGTGGGGGGGAATGAGTAAAAAACATTTAAAAAAAAAAAAAAGATCCTACAGAGATTAGAGTATATAATTTGTAAGGGAAAGGTAATTAACTTTTTTTTTTTTCATGGTGCAAGCTTTTTTATTTTTTAAAAGATAATTTGTAGGGAGGAAGCAGCTGTGGCTCAGTCGATTGGGCTACCATCTACCATATGGGAGGCCTGGTTCTCATCCCAGGATCTCCTTGTGAAGGCAAGCTGGCCTGCATCCTGGAAAGCTGACAGCCTCTGCCCACGGAGAGCTGGCCCAGCAAGGTGACGCAACAAAGGGAGACCAGCAGACACAGAAGAACACGCAGCAAATGGTCACAAGAGAGCAGAAATGGAAGGAAAAGAAAAAAAGCCCTAAGGGAGGAAATTTAAAAAAAAGAAAGATAATTTATAAGTTTACAGAAAAATCATGCATGAGATACAGATTTCCCATATGCCATCCTATTATTAACACCTTACATTAGTGTGGTACATTTGTTACAAGTCATGAAAGAGCAAAAGTACTGTTTAATTACTTTCCATCATTTGCAGTGGTCTTTTTTTTTTTTTTTTTTGCTAAAATAAAATTGGGATGTTTATTACCTTTTTTCCTGGCAGCAATGAAAATCACTAGAAATTGTACTTTTATCCTTTTTAGTTGATCAGCATTAAAATCACTTTTTCAAATACTTGATATAGAAGATAAACAAAATTCAGTTTTAAAATCTTCAAAACATGTAGGTATCAAAGATAAAGATATTGATTTTTTTTCCATTAATGATGACAAGAAATTCAATTTAAACAAGATCTGACATTTATAAATTTTAAGTATTTAACTGAAACTTAAAAGATCAAAAGATTAATTAGAACAATTACAGATAAAGTATATCATTTGTGCATTTTCTAGGTTCACTGCATTAGTAAAATATCCAGAGAGAAGGAACAGGAATTCTCAGGTACAATGTCAAATAATGGAATTTGAGCAAACAACTCTTAACATCACTTTTATTCTGTATAGTTCTGTTTGTTTTTTTGAAATAAGCCAGAAACAAAAGAACAACTATTATGTGACTTCACTGACATGAAATACTTAGAATAAGCAAACTCATAGGGTCAGAATCTAGAATATAGTTTCCAGGGGATGTGGTAGGGGTAATGAATTAGGAGTTAATGCTTAAATTGTACAGAATTTCTATTTGGGTTGACCATAAAGTTTTGGTAATGAATAGTGGTGTGGGTAGCTCAACATTGTGAATGCAGTTAACAGCACTAAATTAGATACTTAGATATGGTTAAAAGGGGAAATTTTAAGTTCTATATATGTTACTGGAATAAAATAAAAAAATATATAGGATTTTAATTGACATTTTTTGAGCATTTACTATATACACTTACTTTTATATGCTCCTATTTAGTCTTCCTAACAACCCTATAAAGTTGGTTAAAGGTATTCTAATTTTACAAATAAATGAGCAAAGTCAGAGAGATTACATTATAGGCAAAGTCACATAGCTGGGATTTGATGTTTTTACAATACTTACATTTTGACAACAATATTAGGAACAGGAATATGGAAAGTAGACAACAAGAAGTAAGTAGGACTTGGAACAATTTGCCCAGTTGGAAAGAGGAAAGAGAAAACAAAGTTAAATGGGCATAAGCATATTTGAAATAACCAATTTTGTCTGTTTTGGGGTATCTTAGTGAGTAACAGCCCGTCTGCCTTGATTATTTGCCTTCCTCTTTCCTTTGTTCCTTTTTTCTTGGGCACATAGGAGACACTATTTTAAAAATTTATAAAATGAGCGATTGATAAGTCAGGAGTCTTAATAAACTTGGGAGAATTATGATAATACTAATAGCTAACTGTTTTGGGTGCTTACCTGTCTCAAGCATATATCCTTAGTTCTCTGCACAGTATTCACTCATGAAGCTTTTTTATAGTTCTGGTTAAGTTTTTAAAAAAAATAATTTTAGACTTATAAAACAGTTGCAAAAATAATGCAAAGAATTACTAAATACCCTTCATCAAGATTTCCAAAGTGTTAAATCTTATGTAACCATACTAGAGTTATAAAAACCAGGAAGTTAATATTGAAACAATGCTGTTATTCAAACTGTAGACCTTGCAATAATTTTGCCATTTATCCCATAAATGTCCTTTTTCTAGTCTAGGATCTAGTCTAGGATTACACATGTATTCAGTTGTCATATCTCCTTAGTTTCCTATAATCTGGAATAGTTTTCAGTTTTTCTTTGCCTTTGCCTTGACAGTTTTGAAGAATACTGATCAGCTGATTTGCAGACTATGCCTCAGTTTAGATTTGTCTGATGTTTCAGCATGACTGAATTCAGGTTATGCATTTTTGGCAAGAATTCCACAGAACTGTATCCTCTTTAGTGCATCATATCCAGAAGCACATGGTAATGTTGACTTTGATCACTTGGTTAAGGTAATGTCTGCCAGATTTATTGACTGTAAGGTTTCTATTTTTTTTTTCCATTTTGTACTTAATAAAGGTATCTTTTGGAAAGGTACTTTGATTTTGTAAATATTCTTTTTATTATCATTCTAATTTCTCATCATACACTAATTTTAACATTCATTGATGATTCTTACCTGAAAAAAATTTACTGTGGTGTTCATCAGATGGTGATTTTCTGTTTACATTATTTCTTCTACATTTATTAGAATTCTGCTGTAAAGAAGAGCTTTCCCTTCTCCCCTATTTATACATTTATTTGTTTGCTTACCAGTATGTACTCTGGATTCTTATTTCATTCATTTTAATCATTTTGTATTTTGTAGTTCAGTTGTCCTTGGATTTGACAAACTTCTTTTGCCATACCCCTATCATTTTTAGGGCACCAAAAGATGGCCCAGGCTTATTTTTTGCTTTCTCTCTCCCAGACTTGGATTTGTCCAAGGAACTGTAGTTCTTTTTAGTTGTAGAATGGTATAAGAAGGCAAGGTCTGGCTACCGGGTGTGCTCATTGCTTCTAGGCCTTCTTAGTTGTCTGAGCTAGGATAAATGTATGTTTACTAAAACATGCATATGCATATATTTATGTTTTCTATCTCTTTGTGTTAAAGTCCATCTCATGAGGCTTTTATTTTTTGTAGTTTGTGTTGATAGTACGAAGAGCTGATCCAGGAGTAGTGAAGAGGGTGTTGGAGAGGTGGGAAGTATAAGAAATTACTTTTAGAGTTTGAGATCCCTGAGGATGGTCTAGTTCCAAGCGATGAATCTGTCTTTGGTATGGCTATAATTGTATGTGTCTGAAATAGAGTAGAGATAACTGTTGAAGAGTAGAGATCTTTCAGTATCTTTTTTTTTTTTTTAAGATTATTTTTTTATTTTTATTTTTTTATTTCTCTCTCCTTCCTCCCTCCCCCCAGTTGTCTGCTCTCTGTGTCCATTTGCTGCGTGCTCTTCTGTAACCGCTTCTATCCCTTATCAGCAGCACCAGGAATCTACATTTCCTTCCGTTGTGTCAACTCGTCATGTCAGCCTTCCGTGTATGCAGCACCATTCTTGGGCAGGCTGCACTTTCTTTTGCGCTGGGCAGCTCTCCTTACGGGGCACACTCCTTGTGCATGGGGCTCCCCTACACAGGGGACACCCCTGCGTGGCAGGGCACTCTTTGCGCGCATCAGCACTGCATATGGGCCAGCTGCACACAGGTCAAGGAGGCCCGGGGTTTGAACTGCAGACCTCCCATGTGGAGGCGGACCCCCTATCCACTGGGCCAAGTCTGCTTCCCTCAGTATCTTAAATACATCATGCCACTTTCTGTCTTCCATGGTTTCTCATGAGAGGTTGGCTCTTAATCTTACTGCACTTCCCTTGTATGTGATGCATTGCTTTTCTCTTGCTGCTTTCAGAATCCTCTCTTTTTCTCTGATATTTGTCATTCTGAATAGTGGGTATCTTGGAATGAGTCTATTCAGATTTATTCTGTTTGGGGTGTATTGTCTATCTTGAATATTGACATTTGTGTCCTTCATAATGGTTGGGAAGTCTTTGATCATTTTCCCCTCAAACATTATTTCTGCCCCTGTTCTTCTTCTGGGGCACCAATAAATGCAAATGTTTGTGCATTTGACATTGTCATTCAGTTCCCTGAGACTCTATTCCATTTTTTCCATTCTCTTTCTGTTCTCTTGTCTTTTCCAGTTCAGATATTCTGTCTTCAAAAGCACTAATTCTGTCTTCAAGCGATTCAAATCTGCTCTTACGTGCTTCTAATGTATCCCCCCACACACACACACCCAATGGCTCCCTCATTCTATATTCGGTTCAGCTTGTTCTCAGTCTTTAAACTTGCCTGGCATAAGTTTTAAAAATTGGGCTAGGGACTCACTAGTGGGGCACAGATTTTCTTGCAGGGGTGGAGTACAGAGAGCACATACACTTTTTGTCCATGCAATTTCCAAACTCTCCAGCAGATGGCGCTACTCAGCCCAGCTTTCCAAGGAGGTGTTTCAGTCTTGGCTTTCCTGTATTCCTGTGTTGAATCTCCAGATCAGAGATTGAGAGTGGGCTCTCCTGGCCAAATTCACTGAAGAAAAGCACCCTGGCTCCCCCTCCCTTTTCCCTTGAAACAGCTGACAGGGAGGATGGTGCTTGTTCTTATCTGAGTCGGCTGCAGTGAGCCAGATGTTTTACCCTAGCTTAATATCTTGGGGATGGGGGAGGGGAGCCTTTCCCGGCCACCATGCGGGCTTGGTAACTCATGCTTGTCATTTGGTTTCTTTGTCTCTCTGTCCCTTATCCTCCTGGGAGTTGTGTAGCACTGTCCTGGTCTGCTGACCCCAAAGCAGGACCTTCAGACAGCTTTTGGCTCTTTCTCTGTTGTTTTTTAAGAGCATTTGGTTCTGCCTGTTAGTCTGATGCCATCTTCCCACGATCCTCCTCTGGGACCTTTGGTTTAGGTTATTTAGAAAGATGAAGGAAAACCCTTTGACATAGTGAATCAGTGCTCAGTCCAAGATTCCATTAAAATATCAAATAATTTTTTTTCATTCCGTGGATTAGTCTGTAAAACAAACAGTTTTGGAGGAACCAGTAATTGGTGAATGATTCTACTCTATAAAATTTTATATGGTCAGTTAACCAAAAGACTAACCATTTGGCAAGTTTATTGAATATCTGGTCCAGAGAGAAAATACCAAAGAAGTAAAAGGTCTGATTCCTACTTATTGAATGTTAGGGAGACAATGGATAACTAAAACAATTAAACCTGTTATCCATAGGATGTTTGTATTTTTATTTTTATTTTTTTATTTAGAGAAGTTATGGGTTTACAGAACAATCATGCATGAAATTGGTGTGGAACATTTGTTACAGATTATGAGATAACAGATTATTACCAGGTCCATAGCATACATTTGGACTGTAGCAGTTTGATATGGTTATGAATTCCAAAAATAGATACTGGATTATGTTTTTATTCTGTTCTGTACCTGGGCATGATTAAGTTATGATTAGGGCTTTGATTGGGCCACGTCATTAGGGCGTTGAGTCCCCTTGGTGGGTGGGGACTCACAGATAAAAGACAAGGCAAAGGACAGAGTTGAGGGTTTTTGATGTTGGAGTTTGATGCTGAAGCCTTAAGCTGGAGTGTCAGAAAGTAAAAGAGAAGCAAACCCCAGAAAGAGAGGAACCCTGAGCCCAGGAAGAAGCAAACCCCTGGAAGAGAGAAACTCTGAACCTAGAGAGAAGCAAGACCCTGCAAGAAAGCCTGAACCCTCGCAGACATCAGCAACCATCTTGCTCCAACACGTGAAATAGACTTTGGTGAAGGAAATAACTTATGCTCTATGGCCTGCTATCTGTAAGCTCTTACCCCAAATAAATACCCTTTATAGAAACCAACCAGTTTCTGGTATTTTGTGTCAGCACCCCTTTGGCTGACTAATACAGACAACTTTTTCCATACTTCCCCATTATCAACACAGTACATCTTTGGCAAAGATACATGAATATTACATTGTTACTGTTAACCAGTCCATAGGTCACTTCAGTTGTATTTTTCCCATGCTTCTCCACATTCACACCACCCTGCCATAGTGATGAACATCTGCTTTAGCTCACCAGGACACTCTTGCATTTGTACCATCAACCACAATTCTCATCCACCTCTGCATTTACTGTGCTATTCAGTCCCTAGATTATTCTCTAGATTTCTGTCAGTTGGCATTTAGATCCCTAGACTACCATTTTCAGCTGCATTCCCATTTATAAACCTGCTGCGCTTCACTGTAATGTTACCATCAGTTCTGCATTTCCACACTTTTATAGTACAGCTGATTAAAGCTTTTATATACATTAAACATCAGTAGTCCATCTCAGGCTTCCTCTTATTTCCTTTCAGAATCATACCTATCACTAGGTCTTGAAGATATTTTCCTCCATTTTCTTCTAAAACCCTTATGATTCTTGCTTTCATATTTATGTTTTTTTATCCATTTTGAGTTAATTTTTATACAAGGTGTGAGATAGAGTCTTCTTTCCTTCTTTGGCTGTGGATATCCAGTTCTTTAAGCACCATTTGTTGAATAGACTGTTCTGCCCAAGCTGGGTGGGTTTTACAGGCTAGTCAAAAATCACTTGACCATAGATATGTGAGATTCTGTTTCTAAACCATCAGTTCAGTTCCGCTGGTCTGTGTGTCTGTCTTTATTACAGTACCATGCTGTTTTGTAGCTAGATAATATGATCTAAAGTCCAGAAATGAGAGTCCTCGAACTTCGCTTTTCCTTTTTAAGATGTTTCTGGCTGTTGAGGACCTCTTACCCTTCCAAATAAATTCGATAATAGTGTTTTCCACGTATTTAAAAAATGCTGGTGGAATATTTATTGGAGTTGCATTGAATATGTATATCAGTTTGAGTAAAACTGGCATCTTAATAATATTTAGTCTTCCAATTGTGACTATGGAGTGTTCTTCCAATTATTTATTTTTATTTCGTTTAACAGTGTGTTGTAGTTTTCTGAATGCAAGTGCTTAACAATGTTGGTTAAGTTTATTCCTGAATATTTGGGTTTTATCTGTCATTCTATTTTCACCACTCTTTTGATACTTTTATTTACTTTTATTGATATAATCTTCATTTCTAGACTCTCTTCCAGGCCTCTCACTCCTGTCTTTACTTTTCAGGCTGTAGCACACCCCTTAGGATTTCTTGCAAAGCCTATCTCTTGGTTACAAACTCTCTCAGCTTCTGTTTATATGTGAATATTCTAAACGCATCCTCATTTTTGAAAGACAATTTTGCCAGATATAAGATTCTTGGATGGAAGTTTTTCTCTTGCATTATCATAAATATATTAGACCACTGTCTTCTTTCCTCCATGGTTTCTAATGAGAAATTGGCACTTAATCTTTTTAGGTTATATGTTATGCATTGCTTTTCTCTTGCTGCCCTCAGAATTCGCTTTGTCTTTGGTATTTGACATTCTGATTAGTGTATGTTTTTGAATTGGCCTATTCAGATTTTTTTGGATGGGAGTATGTTGTGCTTCTTGGGCAAGGATATCTATGTCTTTCAGTAGGGTTGGGAAATTTTCTACCATTATTTCTTCAAATATTCCTTCTGTCCCTTTTCCCTTCTCTTCTTCTTAGGGACACCCATGACGTGTAAGTCTGCACATCTCTTACATTTTGTTCCCTGAGACCTTGTTTAATTTTTTCCATTCTTCTGTTCTTTTGTATGTTCATTTTCAGAGGCCATTTCTTCAAGCTCACCAATCCTTTCTTCTGCCTCCTCAAATCTGCTGTTATCTGATTCCAGTGTATTTTTTATTTCATTTATTATTCCCATAAGATCTGCTATTTTTCTGTATATGCTTTCAGATTCTTCTTTGTGCTTATCCACTGTCTTCTTAATATCCTGAATCTCTTTAGCCATCTCATTGAATTTATTAAGGAGATTTGTTTGAACATTTATGATTAGTAGTCTCAGATCCTTTATGTCATCTGGAGGCTTATCTTGTTCCTTTAACTGGGCCATATTTTCCTGTTTCTTGGTGTGGATTGTAATATTTTGTTGGTGTCTTGTCATCTGGCTTACTAGATGTATTTATTGTGGGTGCAGTTTCTCTCTTTAGTTTAGGGCTTTCTCGTCCTTTCTCCCTTGCTGTTTGTATAGTAAGAGCCAAGGATGTAGTTGTTGCTGTAAACTGTGGAGGCTCAAGCTAGCTGCCCTCATTGCCCCAGGGACCAATGAAGCATCTCCCAACTTTCTCCTTTGCCAGTGTTAGGGACAGAGCCACAGCCATGTGTAATAATCCAAGTCGTGCAGGCTTAGACTGTAGTTGCCCAGAGAGACTGATGAGCCTTCATGCTGCTTTCTCCCCACTGTGGGGCGGGGATGGAGCTGCAGGTGTGGACAGTAGTCTATGCCATGTCGGCCCACAATGACTGCAATTGCCCCAGTAGACTTGCAACTATTCATTTTGTGCCAGTTGAATGTACCAGCAGTTACCCAGAAAGGTTGGTGCAGGGCCCACCAGCTTCCTCTCTGCCAGAGGAGGGGTTGAAGCCTAGGCTAGGACTGCAGGCCAATCCTGATGAAAAGAAGCTGGCCCCCACCATATTCAGTCAGCCCGGCTTCCGCTCTTGATGGGGGTGGAGTCAAATGGCGATTGTCAGCCTCTTTCTGACTTGGACAGTTTCAAACTTAAACTCTTCTTAGGGTTATACTTTAGCCTGCTGAAATTACTAATCAGTAACTGAAATCGGTGGCCAGTCATCTCTTCTTCCCCTGTTTTTGGGAAATGGAGCTCCCAGTTCCAGCCATGGAATCGCTCCCGAAGTGGTTTGTGCCACCAGTGGAGGATGGTCACTGGCCTTCCATGCAGGAATGCTCTACTTACAAATCTTCTCTGCAGATGGGTTTTCTCCTCCTTCCATTCTTTCAAGGATGTTGCAGGATGCTCTTCTGGTCTCTTGGAACCCCCAAACAGGTGCTTTCGATAACTCTGGATGATTACTAACTGCCTTGTAGCATGAGCTGACTCTAGGAATTCCTTACTCTGCCACCATCTTGCTGGTTGTGTTCGATAGCACTTTTTTTTAATAATTATACTTTATATTTTTTAAGTACAACCATCAGTGTCAAGGGCCTGGCACATTCGTCTATCCTTTGGTAGATGCTGCCCATGTACTCCAGGGATTCTTGTCACATTCTCTAATGTAGCAGGACTTCCCTGTATGGGAATTCAATATTCTTTAGGTTATTATATGGACCTCCACCCACCAAGACAATGTGCCATGATCACTTGAACATATTCATATTCCATAAAGGCATGCCCCAGGTACACACATTGTCTTCTTAATGTCCTTTATTTCTTTATGCATATTTTCTTGAATTGATAAAAGACATTTTTGTGAACTTATTTGATTAGTCCTAAATTCTGCGTATCCTCTGAATTTTTTATTTATTTCCTTGACTGAGCCATATCTTCCTGTTTCTTAGTATGGCTCATAATTTTTTGCTCGTGTGAGGCATCTCATTATCTTGATGAGTTTACTCTGAAGGTCATTTTCTCCCTCTTGTCTGGGGTTTTGTTGTTGATTGCCTTTGTGTAAAGGTTATTCTTTGACACTTGGTCCAACTTATTCTGGACCTTTAGAATAGCTGAGTTTAACTGATCAGATTTTCTCTGCTCTTCGTCATCTGATTCTTGCCCTAGATATGTGGTACAATTTTGAAGATTGCACTTTTTGTGCAATATTTTCACCTCCAAGAGAAAGCTTCCTTTCCTCTGTTCCTTCTGTTTGTTTTTGCACAGAATTCTCTCCCCAACTCAGTGCCCCATTTTCCTTACACTTTTCAGTTCTGGGACCCTCCAATCTTATGATAGTTGAGTTTAAACTAACCCGTCTCCTCTTTATTTTCCTCTGTGAGGCTATTCTGCCTTCAGTTTCTTCTCTATTAGGTTATCCTGTCTCAGAGAGTCAGGTGGGGTCAGTCCTGAAAGGTGAATCCCTCCAGAAAAGTCCATTTTGCCTTTAGACAGTTCTGCTAACAGTAACTGTTTTGAGTGAGTGCCTCAGTTTGCCATTGTTCTGCTGTGTTTTTTTTCTGTCCCATTCCTCCCCCCTCCCCTCACTCCACCCCCAGGCCTTTTTGTACAATACTCAGCTGCTTATCTTCTGCCCTGGGTCTCTGTGGACTCAGGTCCCTATGTCTAGATATGCACGGGTTCTAATTCACTGCTGTGAGTTTCCCTAAGGTCTGTGTCCCCGTGGTAGGGACCTGGGCTGCTTTCTCTGGGGCATTGCCAAGCTTTGCCTGGAACTGAGTAAGGGGTAACGGAAGAGGACTTGCTGGTCTAAGACAGAAGTTTCCTACCTGATATTTTTCTCTTAGATTCAGCATTCGTGGAGTCTTTTCTCCATTCTCTACCGTCCTCCAGCCCATAGGGATTTTAAATCATCTATCCTACATACTCAGAACCAAAGCTCTCATGTATATAGGAATCATTGATCCATTTTCCCTTTATTATCATACATACCTAAATGACAGTGGCTAATACAGGAAAAACAAGTACTATAGCGATTGAGAGTACATTAGAAGACACTGGAGTTGCTTAATCAAGTAGATGAAATTCAACCTGAACTTTAAGATGATCTGTGTTTTAGGGTGAATGATTTGGTAATTGTATTTAGGATGTAGTGAAGAAGAATTTGGCGAGGAATTGATAGTGAGAAAATTAAGGCAGACTTTTCAATAACCCAGAAAATGAGCCAGAAAAAGAGGATGGTCTCCAGGATGATGTAAAAGGAGAAGGGATCTATGCAGAGAATCTAGAATACAGAACTATGAAAACTTAGTGATTGAGTAAACATATAAATAAGGGAAAGAGAAGTAATATTGACTTCTGACATCTGAGCCCGGATGTCTTAACATAGTAAATTAGCAGAGTTCAATAAGGGGAAAGGTGCAGGTGCCAGTTTTATGGGGGAAATAATGAAGTTAGTTTGAAGCAGTTCGTGGTTGAATGAATATTTCATTGGATTGTCAAGTAGATCGGGTTGTAGAAATTGAGTTGAAATAAGAAGTATGGGCTGAATACAAGATTGGGAGATTTTGAATACATGTGATAATTAGAATATTTGGGCAGGTGAGGTCTTTGTGAAGGTTAAGCACAAAATACGGAGACTCGAAGACCTTCATTATAAGGAAATAGGTAGAAGAGTCAGATTGGAAGGAAGATAGAATTATAGAATAAATAAGTTGCCTATCTTATATATATATACCTTGGTCCAAGAACCTGTGTCACTATGGCATACAGTGGAACAGGTTGTTGTGATTATTGTCCTTAATGGATTCTTATGCCAGCTTACAGAGAAAGGGGCTTTATATTGATTACTACCCCAAAACTTACTACAGTGGCCTTTGAGTGAGTAATTTCTCAAAAATACTGGTTGTGGGAGCCAGACTATGAGTTTGACAGGGTTAATAATATAGCAGAACTGATGTGGCTCAGTGGCTGAGCCCTGGCCTCCCACATATGAGGTCCCGGGTTCAATCCCCGGCCCTGGTACCTCGGGGGAAAAAAAGAATGTATATAAATTACTAGTTTGAAATGTCAGTAAAATGAATGATAAATGGTAAAGATGTAAACAGGACCATAGAAAGAATGGACAGTCAGTTTAAATCAAGATTTTGCAGGGAGACTGGGAAAATGTGAATAATATTTATACTCTTGGGGACAAAAGAAGCTGGAGGAGAAATTAAAGTTAATAAAAGGAGGAAACAGTTGAAGGAGGCAAGATCGTAAGAGAGCCAACTAGAAATTAGTTACCGAGCAGTGATTGGAGATTCCAGTCAAAGTTTAGAATAAAGTCGGTGTAACTGACCTTGCAATTCTAGACTTGACCAGAGTTAAAAAGGCAAGAATGCAAAAGTAGAAGACCCTGGTTACTTTATTTTACCACACAGAAAGGAAAGAAGAGTGAGGAACTTTCTGGTGTGAAGATGGTGTTTTAAAAAAATAATAAAGGGAAAGAGATTATAGTAACTGTACTCCTCCTTCTTGAGTTGCTGCTTAAATTGAGTTTTGTAGTTAACCCCAGTAACAAAATAGACAGTTTAAGAAAATTAAGATTGCCTTGTGCACCAGTGCTATTTTTTTTCAAGGTACCAGGGGCTGGGGATCAAACCTGGGACCTCATATGTGGGAAATCAGCCTTCAACCACTGATCCACATTGGCTTCCCTGAGTTGATTTTTTCATGTTTTGCTTGTCGTCTTTGGTTTTTCAGGAGGCACCAGGAATCAAACCTGGGACCTCCCATGTGAGAGCTCAACCACTTGAGCCACATCCACTCCCTGACCAGTGCATTTTTAAGCAGGAAAATATACTGGCATCTAGACATTAAATATTATTATTCTCATTTTTGTCGATGTCATTCATATTTGGAAGACAGACACTTGGGAAAGATAGGTCTCTTTCAACTCTTAATAATCATCAGGAAAATCTGCATTTGAAATCTTGCTTGAGGAGATTATTATAATTAACCAGAGTCCCAGATAAGTTTAGAATATGTCTACGTATACAAAACTTTAGGTTAGAAAGAGTCCTAGTGACCTGATTATTTTGAATTCTTTATATTGTGATGGTCTTTCATTTCTTCCTGTCCATGGATACCTATAGGTCTCATTTCTTTTTTTCCTTTCTTATGAATAGACATTTGCACATTAGACTGTCTTTCTCTTTTTTTCTTTCTCCTCTATTATGAGAGCTTGTATTTGTTCTTTTGTTTTCTTTCCCTTTTCCCTACCCACCCCCACCCCCACCCCTTTTTTTTTTTTTTAAGTACCAGACCAGGATTGAACCTCGGACCTTCTTGTGGAAAGACAGCACTCAACCACTGAGCTACATCGGCTCTCCCAAGTTGGTTTTTTCTTTTGTTTGTTGTTGTTCTTTGGGAAATACTAGGGATCAAACCCAGGACTTCATATGTGAGAAGCAGACACTCAACCACCTGAACTACATCCATTCCCCCCATATTCTTTTAATGGGTCTTTTCTGAAATTATTTGCATTTGCATTTTGACCATGGATTGTGCCTTTTTATTATATTCTTTTCTTTTAAATAAAATTTCTTCAGTTCTTTATTTCCAAGGTTGAATGAACAACTATATATTTCATTCTTATTATGTCAAAAGTACCAGCACTGTGGGTGAAATAATGACGCTTTAGCCACAGGTGCTATTTTCAAGAAATTTATGGTCTAATTGAGGAGATAAGAAATATATATAAATAAATACGATATAGAAGTAATACTCTCTGAACAGTACAGATAAAGTGCTATAGGAATTTAGAAGAAGGTAAAATTATCCTTAGGCTGATCTTGGGCACCCACAGTTAATGATAGAGAGTAGATAAAAATTCTGGAAGCCTTCTGATTGAGAATGGGCTATAGATGAAACTTGGGGGAGTATAAACTTTGAATTTCCAAGCTGTGGAAGGGTATAAGAAAACCCTTGCTATTGAATGGGGGTGTCTTTTAATGCATTTAATCGCTGTACTGGTGTAATGGAAGAAAAATATATATAGCAAATGCTGTTTATAAGTAATGGACAATTAACAAATGTAATGGTATAGTTACTTACTCTTACCATTTAGACTTAATTTCCATCAACAATAATAATAATTAGATATACTGATAACAGCCATTCATGTTAGGTTTGTTCATTTTGATTTTCCTATTTCTCTTCATGTGTGTGCAGGCTTCAAACTTTTGTGCTTTCTTTTCCAATTTATTAAGTTGATGGTCTGCTTACCAAAACTGAAGGTAACATTGACATATGGTAAAAATTGCATGTAGCACAACAGTTCATGTTTTGTTAGTGTGAAAAATAATAATTTACATGAAGTAAAGAGGTTTCTTTTTAGGTAACTGACCTTAAAGCATATGGCATTTAAAATGGTGGAGCCATTTTCCCTAATACTTGCTGGCATTTAAAATAATAAAACATGGGAAAGTGGCATTTAAATCAATGAATTGCATTTGGTCAGCTTTTTATAGTCCATTGCTTAAAATGTCAGTAAGCCATGGGTAGTGGACATGGCTTTTAGCTACTGGCCCATGATCTACTATGGCAGGCTTTTCTAGCATAATCAATTATTACAAACCCAAATGCATGCACATGCTTTTAATTTCTAGGTTTTTTTGTACCTAATGGTATGAATTCACAAAAATATTACCTAACTTTGGAGAATCCATACACAGTGTGGGGATGGTCTTGAATTTGGACAGAAGTGGCTTTAAAATATTTCCCCCTTCAATTTAAGTCTAGATCACCTTATCCTCCCCATGTTAAATCTGGTCGTTCTTTCTTCCATTTTCTTTATTGAGTTCTTCTCTCTGAAACGGAAAATAACCAACTATGTAAGCATATCCCCCCAAGCCTGTTTGCCCCAAAATACCCAAACTCATGAAGTGGCAAATATTAGTTATAAAAGAAATTTTAAAAAATGTAAATCTTTATTTATTGCTTAAAGTTTATCTTTACTAATTGTTTAATGCCTTAACTGATTTTTCCATGCTGACATAAATGTCTGTTGCTTTATTCAATAATATCCTTCCTATTCTGAGGACTGGTGAAGCTGCTTTTGTTACAGTTCTTGGAGAAGTTTAGCAGTTTTCTCCTCTGGGCCAAATCCATCCCCTACAGTCTGTTTTCTCACAACTACAAGCATAAAAGGTTGTGAGAAGGGGGGGAGGGGAGTGAAGAATGTGTAACAGAGACTAGATGTGTGGCTTGCAAGGCCTAAAATATTTACTTTCTGACCCTTGGTCGAAAATTTCTTAACCTGTTTTTAATATCTTTTATCAAGTCATTGATATATTAACAGAAACCTGAAAGTCATTAATTTTTGTAGCCTACTTACTATTCTCTTTGCTGTTCCTCAGACTGTGTTTCTGAGATCAACAACCTCTAACACATGGAATTGTAATTTCATGACAGAACAACTGGGATTATAGAGAAGCCAGTGGGAGAAAGACATAAGAGACCTGGGTTGTGATTTGAGAAAAACAGGGTTCAGCCGTTGTCTGCCCAACTTGTTTTAACTTTTTATTTTGAAATTATTTCACACTTATGTAGAAGTTGCATGAATAGTACAAAAGCTTCCAAATACACATCACCTAGATATTACCAATTTTACCATTTTGTCACATTTGCTTTATTATTCATTCTCATTTCTTTTTCTCACACACATTTTCTTAGAATAAATACGAGAATAATTTGCAAACACCGTATTCCCCTTATATACCCCTTTCCTGCTAAATACATCAGTATTAATATATTGCCTTATTTTCTAAGAGTAAGAATATCCACTTAACTATGTATACAGTTATAAAAATCAGGAAATTTAACATGGAAATAATATTTATAGATCTTATACACATATCTCCAGTTGTCCCAATATCTTCATTTTTTTTGTTCCACCTTAGTTCTAAATGCAATTCTGGATCATGCACTGAATTTTATTTTTACTACTTTTTAGTCTCCTTTAATCTGAAATTGTTCCTTTGCCTCTTTTTTTTTTTTAATGAGATTTACTTTTTTAAAAAACTTCTTATTTTGAAATACTTTTGAACTTACAGGACAGCTACAAGAATAATATAAACCTTATACAGAGAACTCCAAAATACCTATATCTCCCAATATTCATATCCACCAATTTTAACATTTTACCACATTTGCCATATCATATTGCCCATCATTCTATTAATTCACCTGTTCATCCATCCATCCATCCATTTCTCAATCCATTTTCTGAACACTTGAATGTAGGTTGTATACATCTTGTTCTTTAACACTTAATACAGTCATGTATATTTTCTAAGTAAAAGAATATTTACTTATGTAACAACCTTAAGTGCAGTTATCAAGTGCAAGAAATTTAACATTGATATAAAGCTTACAGTCTATAGTCCCCTTTTTCATATGTTCTTATAATGCCCCTTTCAGGCATTTTTCCTCCTTTGCTAACTCTTGTCCTAGATCACGTATTACATTTAATCATCATTGCCTTTTTAGTTTTTGTGTGTTTTTCCCCTTAAATTTTGGGAACTTATGTAAAACATAAACTTTCCCATCTCAACAGCTTCCCAGCATACTATTCAGTGGGATTACTCATATTCAATATGTTGTAGTACCTTCACTACCTTCCAGCACTAAAATTTTACCATCTCCCCAAATTGAAACCCTGCACTTTGCATTAACTCCTTACCACCCCCAAGCTCTCCCCTTCCCTCCCAGCAACCTGTACTCTTAAGTTCTGTCTCTGTGAGCATGAATGTTCTCTGGTATATTTTTTTTGTATTACCATGGGGCTTAAATTTAACATGCTAAATGTACAGCATTCTCATTTGCTTAGATACCCACTTAAATGATGTTCACAACCTATCTTCCTGTGCTCCTCTGTCTCCCAAACTTTATGTAGTTTTTGTAACAAATTGCATTTTTATACTTAGAGTCCAAAACCACTGATTTGTCATTACAGTCTATGAATTTACATTTTAGATCCTGAAGGAATTAAAAAGTGGAATTACACACCCATCACTTGTCTAGTATCCTTTTCTTTCAACCTGTAGAACTCTGTTTAGCATCTCTTGTGGGTTTTGTTTGTTTGTTCTGTTTAGCATTTCTTGTGAGACCAGTCTAATGGTAATGAACTCCCTCCACTTTTGTTTATCTGGGAATGTCTTAATCTCTCCCTCATTTTTTAAAAACAAAAGTTTATTGAGGGAAGCAGCTGTGGCTCAATGAAAAGTGGCTGTGGCTCAATCATTTGGACTCCTGTCTACCATATGGGAGGCCCTGGGTTCGTGTCCTGGTGCCTCCTTGTAAAGGCAGGCTCATTCGCAAGTTGTAGAGAACTGCTGGCCCGGGCACCGCAGAGAGCCAGCTCAGCAAGGTGACACAACAAAAAGGGAGACAAGCGAAAACACAAAAGAATGCGCAGCAGTTGGACACAGAGAGCAGACAGCAAGCAAGTGGCAAGGGGGAGGGGAATAAATAAAAATACAGACACAGAAGAATGCACAACAAATGGACACAGAAAGAAGACAGCAAGCAAAAAGCCACAAAGAGCAGGGGGGATAAAAAAAAAAGTTTATTGAAATATAGCATTCATACATGAACATACATAAACAATAAGTGTTTAGTAAAAGTTATGAACTTAACAAACATGCATATCATCATACAGGGCTCCCATACCGTTACCCATACCCCATCACCACCACCACCACCTTGTGTTGTTGTGAAACATTTGTTACAAACAATGATAGCACATTGGCAAAATATTACAAACTATTGCCCAAATCTTAAATTTGATGTATTCCCCTCTCCCAGCCCACCCGATTATTAACACCCTGGATTAGTCCTATATATTATTATAGTTCATGAGAGAATGTTCTCATATTCGTTCTATTAATCTCCTTCATGTCTTTAAAGACAGTTTTGCTGGATACAGAATTATTCGTGGGCAAGTATTTGCTACTAGCACTTTAAAAATGTCATCCCACTGCCTTCTTGCCTCCAGGGTTTCCAATGAGAGATGGGCACTTGATCTTTTTGGGGCTTCCTTGTATGTGACATGCTGTATCATTCTTATGGCTTTCAGAAGTCTCTCTTTCTTTGGCATTTGACAGTTAATTATAATACATGCAGTATGAGTCTGTTTGGGTTTATCTGTTTGACATTTGTTGAGTGCCTAGATATTTATTCATGTCTTTTGTTCAGTTTGGAAAGTTTTCAGTCATCATTTCTTTGGATAGGCTTTCTATTCCTTTCTTCTCCATCTGGGATTCCCACAATGCATATCATCGGTATGCTTGAGGTAGTCCCACAGTTTCCTCAGGTCTGATCACTTTTCTTCGTGCTTTCTACTCTTCAGACTGAATGATTTCAGTGATCTTCAAGTTCACTGTTTTCTTCTGGCAGCTACAGTCAGACTCATCAAAGGAATTTGTAATTTCTTTTACTCCAGTCATATGCTCTATTAAGTTCCTTTTCACAGTTTCCATCTCTTCTCTTGATATTCTTTTTGCGTTCACCTACTTTTTTCTATTTTTTTTTCTGTAGTTTTTTGTCATGTTTTCTTTTTTTTTTTTTTTTAACCATATTTAGAACTATTCCTTTAAAGTCTTCATCTGATATGTCCCATGTCTGGTCTTCCTTATTGATAGTTTCTAATGCTTTAATGTTGTGCTTTCCCTGGCCATCCTGTTTCTTTGAATGTTTTGTAATCTTTTGTTGAAATCATGGACATTTTTACTGTTTTAATGTGTTATCACTGACATTTAGACGCTGAGGCCTCTCTGTTCCTTCAGTGTGTATCCAACTAGTGTTATAAAAGAGCTTTCTTTGAATGCTGGGTATTAACCAAAAAAAAAAAAGGAAGAAAAAACCCACACCTTTCCCAGTCTTTACAGATTGTCCTGAGTGCTTTCTTTCAGAGCTTAGCCATACAGTGAGTTTAGATATCGCTCTATCCAAAGTGTAGGGGCCTCCCTAGTCTTTTCTGTGCATGTGTCTTGTCTTGGGCATGTACATTTGGCCTTCAGAATTTTCTGGTTTATGTGGATACCAACATTCCCCCTTTGGGGAAAAAAAAAGCAAGGAAGCAGACGTGGCTCAACTGATAGAGCATCTGCCTACCGTATGGAGGGTCCAGGGTTCGATTATCAGGGCCTCCTGACCCGTGCACTAAGCTGGCCCACGCATAGTGCTGCCACAGGCAAAGAGTACTGTGCCACGCAGGGGCGCCCCCACCTAGGGGTGCCCCAAGCCAAGGAGTGTGCCCTGCAAGGAGAGCTGCCCTGCATGAAAAAAGCACAGCCCACCAGGAGTGGCGCCACACACACGAAGCACTGACACAGCAAGATGATGTACCAAAAAGAGAGGCAGTTTCCCAGTTCCACTGGATAATGCAAGTGGGCACAGAAGAACACACAGCTAATGGACACAGAGAGCAGACAACAGGGGTGAAGGGGAGAGAGATAAATTTTTAAAATCTTTTTAAAATAAAGAAGCACTTTTCACTTTAAAAAAATAAAAATAAATAAAATTTTTAAAAAGCAGGTTTCCATGTGGTCCCTGGCACTACATTATATGTCCTGCAGCCAACAGTCACTGGCCCCCGGGCTTCCATTTGACCCTCCCTCTGTGTTCTGTAGGAGAGCTCAGTGAACTAGTGAACTGCCTTCTACACACAGGGCAAGTCCTGGGATAGCAGGTCCCTCAGGCCATCACCAGACAGACTGGGCTAGACATAATGTTCCCAGTATGCCTGAGGTTTATCAGCTCCTTCCAGGATTGGGTCCTCTTACTTGCACTAGGAGCACAGGCTGGTCCGTGTTAAGCCAGTGAGGGGATGGGGAAGTACCAGCGAGGGCACCACAATATCCTACCGCTTTTAAGTAGCATTTTTCTTGTTTCAGTGCTTAGTCTGTTATTGAAGTCCTTTTAGTATTTTCTGGAGCTTTGAGAAAGATTTTTGACAATTCTTGCAGTTTGGTCAAAGCTTTGGGGTGGGGTGGGGTGGGGTGGGGAGGGGCAGGCAGAGCCCTGAAGTACCTCACCAGGCAATCTTGATCAGAAGGGCCTTGATATTAACCTTTTTGAAGAATGTAGACCTTTTGTTTGGTACACTGTTCCTCAATTTGGGTTTGTCTGATGTTTCTTCATGATTAAATTCAAGTCAAGTTCTTTTAGCAGAAATGTTAAATAAGTGATGTATGTTTCTCAGTGCATCATATTGTGAAGCCAGAAGTAACCAGTTTAGTAGGTGATGCTATCTGATCACTTTACTAGGTGTTGTCCACCAGGCATCTCCATTGTAGAGTTATATTTGCCTTTATAATTAATATGTAATTGGGGGAACACACTTTGAAACCATGTAAAATATCTTTTCCTAATGAGACTTTCATCCATTTTGGTTTAGTATCGTATATTATTTCAATAATGTTATTTTTCTGATGGGTGAGGAATGATAATTTTTATAACTCTGATTTCTTTTTTGTGTTTTTACTGTAAGAAAGGGTTTTTCTTCTGTCCTTCCCTATCAATTCAGAGTCAAGATTCTTATTCTGTTAAATAGATTATAATCCAGTGCCTGGATTTGGTCAGAGCAAGCCCCTTCAAGCCATCTCCTATAGCCTCTGGAGATGTCCCTATCATTTTTAGTACTTCTTTACTTTCTGGTATAAAATATGTTTCAGATTCATCTTTTCCTTCCCCTGCCCCAACACTGGAATCATCCATTTTTCTAAGAACTGATTCTTTGACAAAAATTTCTTGCCACACCCACCCCTCACTCCGTTTTTTGCCAATCCTCATCCCACTGTATTCACAAAGATCAACTCTTGGACAATGGTTAACCTCCTTATGCTGATATGTATGGAGGACATAGCAAAAATGGTGAAATACCATCAATTCATGGCCACTTACAGTCTATCTTTTTAGAACACTAAAAAGAAATGGATCGCAGATAAAAGATAATGGTTTTCAACCTAAAAAATCATTTGCTGTTGAGGGGAAAGGTATTCACATGAGGTTTTGAAAATATGTCACTTCCTTTCTGACATGAAAATGTCAGTAAAGCTTATTTCTTTTATTTCAAATGGCTAGTTCAAGAGACGTAAGTCTAGTATCTTTAAAACCCTAAATCTATTTTTGTAATTATTTTTTAAATTGAGGTAATATTTACATACCCTGAAATTCATCCATTTAAGAATACAGTGTGATGAATCTTGGTAAATATATGTATTTGTATTGTAAGCATCAGCACATTTAGATACAGGACAATTCCCTCACACCAAAAAGTTCCTCTTCCCCTTTGTAATCAATTCTTTGCCCAGAGTCACAGGTAATAGGCAACCACTATTGTTTTGCCTTTTCTAGAGTTTCATATAATAGGATCATACAGTATGAAGTATTTTGTATTTGACTTCTTCCACTTAGCTTAAGTTTTTGAGATTGGTCCTTCTTTCTGCATAAATAGTAAAAGTGGATCATTTGTCCCTTTTTTTAAATTGAATAATCCTCCATAGCATGGATATGCCACAATTTGTCCATTTCCTTTTTAATGGACTTTTGAATTGTTTCCAGATTTTTACTATTATGATTTATTTATATATATGTCTTTGTGTGGGTGTGTGTTTTTATTTCTCTGGGATAAATATCTATAATTAGAATTACTGGGATGGTATTATAAATGTTTGTTTTCCTTTATAGGATACTACCAAATGGTTTTCCATAATTACTGAACCATTTTGTGTTTCCATCAGCAATGTATGAAAGTTCCATTATTCCGTGTGGTATTATTAATCTTTAGATATTCTGGTTAGTGTGTAATACTATCATATTGTGGTTTTAATTTTCATTTACTTTATGACTGTTAAAGGTGAGTATCTCTCCATGTATATATTTTGCATGGTGTCCAAATCTTTTGCCCAATTTTAGAAACTTATTAAGTTGTAATATTTCTTTATATAGTCTGCATAAAATTCTTTGGTCAGATATGTTTTGCAAATATTTTCTCCTGCTCTGTAGTTTGCCCAATTCTTTAACTGTGTCTTTTGACGGGTAAAATTTGATGACGTTCATTTTATCAATTTTTCTCCTATAATTTGTGTTTTCTATGTCTTCTTCAAGAAATCTTTGTGTAGTCCAAAGTCACACACTCAAAAACATCTCGTATATTTTCTCCTAGAATTTTAATGGTGTAACTATTATATTTTAACCTCTGACATTTCAGGTGAATTTTCCAATATGGTGGGAGGTAATGGTTGAGATTTATTCTCTTCCATTCAGATAATCCAGTTGTTCTAGCACCATTTATTGAAAGGCCATCTTTTCCCCCATTACATAACCTTGACACTTTCATTAAATCAATTGACCATACTCACGTAGGTACAGTTCTGGAATCTGTTATGTCCATTGATCTACGTGTCTCTTCACATCAGTACCACAGTCTTGATTACTATATATTTTTAGCTGGAAATCAGATTCTGTAAGCCCTTCAGTTTTGTTTTTCTTTTTCAAAATTTGTTTTGACAGTCTAGTTTCTTTATCTTTCTACATAGATTTTACAAACCAACTTCTCAATTTCTTCAAAAAGCATTTTAGGAATTTGACTCGGATTGCATGGAATCTGTAGATCAATTTGGAGAGAATTGGCATGTTAACAATATTGAGTCTGGTCACATGGCGCGGGCCGGGTGGTGATGCGCAGTTTAGCCGCCAGGGAAATGTAATCGAGTATCCTGCGTTGAAATGCAGCGGGATTTAGGGAGTTTCCCGCTGTCCACTGCGGTGCGGGTAAAATTAGTCTCTGCGGGTTTCCAGACTGCTGAGGAACTCCTGGAAGTGAAACCCTCAGAGCTCAGCAAAGAAGTTGGGATATCTAAAGAGGAAGCCTTAGAAACTCTACATATTATAAGAAGAGAATGTCTCTTAAATATACCAAGGCATGCTAATACATCTGAGACAGGCAAAAAATGTACAGCACTGGAACTTCTGGAGCAGGAGCATACCCAGGGCTTCATAATTACCTTTTGTTCAGCACTAGATAATATTCTTGGGGGTGGAGTACCCTTAACCAAAACAACAGAAATCTGTGGTGCACCTGGTGTTGGAAAAACACAATTATGTATGCAATTGGCAGTAGATGTGCAGATACCAGAATGTTTTGGAGGAGTGGCAGGTGAAGCAGTTTTTATTGATACAGAGGGAAGTTTTATGGTGGACAGAGTAGTAGACCTTGCCACTGCCTGTATTCAGCATCTTCATCTTATAGCAGGAACACACATGGGAGAGGAGCACCAAAAAGCTTTGGAAGATTTCACTCTTGAAAATATTCTTTCCCATATTTATTATTTTCATTGTCATGATTACACAGAACTCTTGGCACAAATTTATCTCCTTCCAGACTTCCTTTCAGAGCACTCAAAGGTTCGATTAGTGATAGTGGATGGTATTGCTTTTCCTTTTCGTCATGACCTAGATGACCTATCACTTCGTACTCGGTTACTAAATGGCCTAGCTCAGCAAATGATAAGTCTTGCAAATAACCACAGATTAGCTGTAATTTTAACCAATCAGATGACAACTAAGTTTGATAAAAATCAGACCTCACTGGTTCCTGCTTTAGGGGAAAGTTGGGGACATGCTGCTACAATACGGTTAATCTTTCACTGGGACCGAAAGCAGAGGTTGGCAACATTGTGTAAATCACCAAACCAGAAGGAATCCACAGTTCTGTTTCAAATCATATCTCAGGGATTTAGAGATGCTATTGTTGATACTGCATGCTCACTGCCAATAGAAGTTTCGTTGAATTCCCGGAAACGGTCACGAGAATCAGAAGAAGAGGAGCAGAAATCCAAAGATTAATCTCAAAGTGGTACCAGGGATCTAACCCAGGACCTTAAACATATGAAGCAGACACTCAACCACTGAGCTACACCCACCCCACTATCTTACTTTTGAAGGTTTTAATGCATATATTACATTGATGCAGTCATTTAAAAATCAAGAGTTGTAAGTAATAAATACTGGTACTACCAGACACCAGATAATGTAGGATCTCTTTTTAAAGCATCTTAATACTATACTTTAAAAGAACTGTAGGGAGAAGCGGACTTGGCCCAGTGAATAGGGCGTCCGTCTACCACATGGGAGGTCCATGGTTTAAACCCCGGGCCTCCTTGACCTATGTGGAGCTGGCCCATGCGCAGTGCTGATGGGCTCAAGGAGTGCCGTGCTACACAGGGGTCCCCCCAGCGTAGGGGAGCCCCATGCGCAAGAAGTGCGCCTCACAAGGAGACCAGCCCAGCATGAAAGGACGTACAGCCTGCCCAGGAATGGCACCACACACACAGAATGTTGATGCAACAAGATGACGCAACAAAAAGAAACAGATTCCCGTGCCGCGGACAACAGAAGCAGACAAAAAGAACACGCAGCAAATGGTTGCAGAGAACAGACAACTGGGGTCGGGGGGGAGAGGAGAGAAATAAATAACATAAATCTTTAAAAAAAAATAAAAGAACTATAGGTCCCTGATTATAGCCAAAGCCGTATTTTATAAAAATAAAATTTCATATAACCTTTTCAAAAAAAAAAAAAATATTGAGTCTTTCTATGATCATAGTATACCTTACCTTTATGTGTTATTTAATCTCTCTTGGGCAGTGTTTTATAGGGTCATTTCTCGGTCATTTCTTGGTCATCCTGAAGAACTTTATTATTTCATATAGTTCAAAGAAATAGCTACTTTTAGTTGTAGAGAAAAATACAGAATAAATTCTCCTTATTTGAAAACATCTTTCAGATATTTGTTTTCTTGCCTTTCCAAAAAAGTCATGAAGATAATGACTGTATCATATGGATCGTGTAGGTAGAGATGACTGAAAGCTTAACTAAAGAACTAGAGATTCAAGTATTCTATCTCTTCTGCTTTGGGTGAGGAATTGTCAGTCAGACGTCAGAGCATTGGCAGCTTCTGCAGTTCTCTTTCTCTCTACCTTCCCCTATTACTTCCCATATCTCCCTTAAAAGAAATTAACTTTAAAAGTATAATTGGAAAATTGACAAAAACTAGTGAAGTTACTAGAGAACAGAAAGCAACTGAAGACAGATGACCTTCACTTACCTCTGAAAGCTATAAAAAGTTTTTTACCCACACATCCATTCTTCGCTTATATTAGCAATAAAAGAAAACAAAGCTGAGATCCTTTTCATAATGACAATAAAATTATAAAATAATAATTATCCCAAAACTGTATCAGTAAACAGAGGGCCATAAAAGACCAATTGAATAAATGTAAAGTGGTTCCTATAAGAAGAGACTAAATATTTTAAGAATGTTACTTCTTCCTGAATTACTTTCTGGGTGTAATGCTATTCTGACCAAAAGCACCATATTATCTTCTTTTGGGAACAAGTGTGGGGTGGAGGGAGAAGGAAGCATAATTGACTAAATGATTTTAAACAATCTAAAACTGTAAAGCTAGAATGGGCAGGACATTTTGAAAAATATAAATGAGTAGGGATTTGCCTTCTCAAATACTAAAACTTATAAACATGTAATACATTTTAAAGTATGATACTGATGGTAGGATTTGAAAGATAAATCAGTGAAGTGAAATAAACTACAGAATTATTGGTATATGATTTTTTTAAAAGACCCTGAAATATCAGTTGTTAAATTAAACTTTATGTAGTAAATGGTGCTGGAGTTACGGGTTAATCAGCATATTAACTTGTTAAATGGACAATGAAACAATTCAAGAAAAACAACAACTACCAAAACCGTGAAAAACATGTTGTCCCTTACTCATAATCAGAGAAGTGCATTGAACATTGAAATAATGAATCATTTTTCACAAAGGAAATTTGCAAAGATAAGGAAGTGATAAAATCCATTGTTTGGAGTGCTCACTTCATACCTTCGCAGCTACTCGTGTTGCTACAGTATGGAAGAGGAGGAAGCGGAGGCAGGAGCCGAACCCTCTTCTTACCAAGATGTCGATTGGTGTGCCAATTAAAGTCCTGCACGAGGCGAAGGGCCACATCGTGACATGTGAGACAAACACTGGTGAGGTTTATCGAGGAAAGCTCATTGAAGCAGAGGGCAACATGAACTGCCAGATGTCCAACATCACAGTCATCACAGTCACCTACAGAGATGCCGAGTGGCCCAGCTGGAGCAGGTGTACATCCGTGGCAGCAAGATCCACTTTCTGATTTTGCCTGACATGCTGAAAAATGCACCCATGTTAAAGAGTATGAAGAATAAAAACCAAGGCTCAGGGGCTGACTGGGGAAATGCTGCTATTCTGAATGCCCAGGTGGCTGCAAGAGGACAAGGCCATGGTATGGGACGTGGAAACATCTTCCAGAAGTGAAGATAAAACTAAAGAACTTTACCCTGTTTTTTTCCCCTTTTGGGTTATCTGGGCGGGGGTTAGGATGTGTTTATGTATATGTCCTAGGTGATTTCTTTTGACAGCTTTTTCTTTACATTTGGAGAAATGTTAACCCAAATAAATCTGTTTTGTTTTTTGAAGAAGAAAAAAATCCAATGTTTATAATAATGGCAACATGGTACCACCAAACACAGCAAATGAGAATATAAATTGGTATAAATTTTTCTTGGAAAAAAAAGTTTGGTAATAGATCAGGAAAAGAAGAAATACCTCCTTTGATTTATACTTCATCCTCTAGTAATCCTAATGAGAATTTAGAACTAATTCATTAAGACCCAATTTATAGTACCAAATTTTTTTTAATCTGATAATGTTAAATTCTGATTTTATTTTTTAAATTAATATTTCTGTACATGTGGTCTTTTTAAAGGTTTAAGGCAAACATACCAAATTATTAGCAGTACTTACCAAGGGATGGTGGAAATACCAGTAGCTTTTACTTTTTTTCTTTGTAGCTTTCTGCACAAGGTGCTCTTTTCAAGATGTTCCAGTAAGGGGGTGGCAGGCGGGCAGGCATTTTTTATAAAAGCATGGTGTGTTATTGATGGGGAGCACATGGTTGGCAGGGAGTTCTCCAGGACATGTATACAGGGTACATAAAAATGTTTGGATATTTTTGTAGTGGTTAGTTATAAACAACAACTGAGGGAGTGCTGAGTTCCTAGCCAGGGGAGCTCTATCACATTCCCCAGTGGAACAGCAACAGTCCCCCAAGTACAATAGCAAAGACCAATAAAGAAGGATGGTCCAACAGTGAGTCCTTGATACTGATGAATATGCTTATGACCCTGTGTTCCTGAAATATGAACTAGGCCTAGAGCTGCAGGGTGCCTAAGAGTTACCTCCTGGGGAAGCAGACTTGGCCCAGTGGTTAAGGCGTCCATCTACCACATGGGAGGTCCACGGTTCAAACCCCGGGCCTCCTTAACCTGTGTGGAGCTGGCCTATGCACAGTGCTGATGTGTGCAAAGAGTGCTGTGCCATGCAGAGGTGTCCCCCACGTAGGGGAGCCCCGCGCGCAAGGAGTGCGCCCAGTAAGGAGAGCCGCCCAGCGTGAAAGAAAGTGCAGCCTGCCCAGAAATAGCGCCACACACACGGAGAGCTGATGCAACAAAAGAAACACAGATTCCTGTGCCGCTGACAACAGAAGCGTACAAAGAAGAGGACGCAGCAAATAGACACAGAGAAGGGGGGGGGCAGAATAAATAAATGTTAAAAAAAAAAAAAAAGAGTTACCTCCTGAGAGCCTCCATGTTGCTCAAATGTGGCCACTCTCTAAGCCAAGCTCAGCATGTAAATGTATTACCTTCCCCCCAGCATGGGACATGACTCCCAGGGATGAGCCTCCCTGGCGCTGAGGGTTTAATACCAAGCACCAGCTGATGATGTAACTAGAAAAAGACCTTGAATAAAAGTGTCAGACCAGCAGAATATCTCAGCCTTCATGTAATATCAGGTGTTAAAAACTGCTTTTTGACCTTGAATAAAAGGGGGAAATGGAAAGGACAAATGAGTTTATATGGCTATGAATCTCCAAAAAAGAGTCGGGAGGTCATCAGAGAGGTTGCACTTATGCACACCTCAGCGGGGTCCCAGTTTCAGCCAAAGTAGATACAACCCCAGGTATTGGTTCTCCTGAGGGCTACAGAGACCCACAGGTTCTGTGGTCATGGCAGATGGCTCTAGAGTTCAGTGCCATGTCAGTTGGCCCTCTTTGGAGTTTGTGTTCCTGAGTGTGATGATGGAGTTGGACTCAGATGTACTCTTTCTACACATGCCTCTTCTGTCGCTTTTACTGGACCTGTGGTTGGCTCTGGGGTTGATGTATACTCAGGAGACCTGAATCTCTGGACTGTCCAAGTGACAGCCAGGCCCTGAGCCTCAGCAGACTTGCAACTCCTACCCTCTGGTTTATTGAACTTACCCAGCCAGTGAACAGTGAGGTGAAGAAGGTCAACCACCACACCAGGGAGCCAAGAGTGCCTGCGGCTGCAAGTAGGAGAATTGCATCCATCATCCATGTGGAATCTAAACCCCCTCTCGATATATAGGTGGAGTGGACATAACCATCCTAGGATCCACAGGATGGAGGAATAGAGTGTGGATTAGAGTGGACTTACTGATATTCTGCTGTGGAACTATTGGGATTAGTAATGGAAGAAATTGTAGCATTGATGTGGAGAAAATGGCCACAGTAGCTGCTGAGGGTAGGGAGAGTGAAGAAGAGATATGATGTGGGGGCATTTTCAGGACTTGGAGCTGTCCTGGGTCGTACTGCAGGGACAGATGCTGGACACTGTATGTCCTGTCATAGCCCACTAGGTGGACTGGGGGAGAGTATAAACTACAATGTAAACCATTATCCGTGTTGGTGCAGCAGTGCTCCAAAATGTATTCACCAAATGCAATGACTGTCCTATGATAATGAAAGAGGTTGTTGATTCGGGAGGAGTGGAGGATGGGGGTGGGGCTATGTGGGGACCCTTATATTTTTTTTACTGTAACAAAAAAAAAAATAGAAAAAAAAATAGATTCATGGATACGTATGGCAGGGGATGGATAGAAGAAGGATTGAAAGGTAAATGCTAAGGGCTGTTTTTTTTTTAATTTTCGTAGTAATTAAAATGCTCTAATAAAAGCTTAAAACTTGTAGGATTTTTGTGTAACATATTTACTTTAAGAAATGAGGATATAGATAATTAGAGCTTACAAATTTTTATGGATAAATAGTGAGACCTTTGTGTATTCAGGGACAAGAATAGCAAGAGACAAGTTGATAGGAAGTTTAGCAACTTAAATGGAATTGTTTCCAGTGTATAAATAAGAAAGACTCAATAGATTAAAAAGCAAAAAAGGCATGCCTGAATTTCTCAATACCAATACCTCTTACTTGTATGGTTCATGAAAAACTTTACTTTCAAAAGACTTCAGAGGAAGTGGACTTGGCCTAGTGGTTAGGGCGTCCATCTACCACATGGGGGGGTCTGTGGTTCAAACCCAGGGCCTCCTTGACCCCTGTGGAGCTGACCCATGCGCAGTGCTGATGCGTGCAAGGAGTGTGGTGCCACGCAGGGGTGTCCCCGCATAGGGGAGCCCCACGCGCAAGGAGTGCACCCCGCAGGGAGAGCTGCCCAGCGCGAAAGAAAGTGCAGCCTTCCCAGGAATGGTGCTGCACACACAATGAGCTGACACAAAATGATACAACAAAAAGAAACACATATTCCTGTGCCACTGACAAGAGAAGCAGACAAAGAAGAAGACTCAGCAAATAGACACAGAGAACAGACAAGTGGAGGGGGGGGGGAGAGAAATAAATAAATCTTAAAAAAAAAAAAACTTCAGATTCAACAATTTATAACTCACTGATTTCTTAAATTTCCATAAATTTATAATATTTGTTTAATATATTTCTCTTCTAAATGGTCTCCCAGAAAAAATCCGTGATTCACATATTAGCAAATTTCACAGCATTGGCAAGATTTAATTATAAATAAAACTGTTTAATGTAGAAAAAAATAATAAAATGATCTTTAAAATAATCCAGATTAAGACCATAAAATAAGATGAACAGAGTCTTTGAATTGATTTCCTTGGGGAGACACACACATACTCTCTTTGTGTTAGGAATTTTATCGAGCATTCTGTTAAGTAAACAGTGTTGGCCTATGAAAGAGATGTGTAAAACTCAGTGGGTTAGTGGTACCATCACTCTAACACATGAAACAAAAGCTCTAGGCTTTTCTACTCTCACCCTTTCCCCCATTTTTTTTCAGTTCCTTATTAAGGAAAAGAGCATTTTAAAAATCTCATGACTACTCTCTACCAGTACAGAATCAAAACTCTGAAGGTCAGCTCTTGGCATATATATTTTAAGAAACACAGTAGATTCTTAAGGTGATAGAGCTGCTCCTGGCTATAAACCAGTCAGCCTAGGTGGACCATTTCCCTAAATTCTATGATTGGGAGGCAACTCCTAAGAGATAAATTCGAGTTTAGATTACAAATCTTGTTCCTACTTAGTTCTGGGCTAACAGTTTGTTCCTTAATCTTAAAATAGGGATAATAAATACAAAGAAGAAAAACGGTTTTGAGTTACAAAACCTTGTCATTTTCTTATTCTTTGTCATACCATATTGTATCCTTTTAGAATTCAGATATGGGAGAGAGATAAATGAATTGTTTTCTTTAAATATCTGTCTCTTGGCTATTTTGTTAGCTTTATGTTATATAAATATTGCTTCATTTTTTTAGTCATTTTATTTTGGTATGATACAAAATACAAAATAATATTTTGTTTATATATCATTGCTATAAAATTTTAACTTCGTGACGAGATGCAATTGAAATAATTATGTGGTTTTGTGCTATTTTTCATATTTCTATATTCTGTATAAAAGCAAATAAGCAAAACAGCCATTTAATGTCTCTGGAAATAAATTGTCTTATGGCCATACAGCAAATTGAGAAGCATTTATTCAAGAAAATCTACTAAAGCTCAGTAAGAACAGCTTGTGGTATTTGAGCCACAACCCACTCCCACTCACCTCCCCCTGGTGATAGAATCTTTATTCTAAATAGAAGGGGCAGACTGCCAGCTCTCAAATGCTCTAGCTTCATGTGGCAGATACTCTCTTCCAGAGAGATGGTGTCAAGTGGAGTAGGGATCCCTTCCCCCCACCCAGCCTCTACTCAAAGAGGGGAAGTCAGTCTCAGGCACAGCAGGGTGATTGCCCTGACCCCAGATTATTCATAGGACAGAGGTTCAATGCCAGGAGGGGCAAGCCAGGGTCTATATTGTACCCACTCAGCTCCTGTATGTTAGGTATAAAAACATAGAGCTCTATAACTTTCCCCAAAGGGATTGACTTTATTTGTAACAGAATGTAGGAAAGTTCTTGCCTAAAGATATTCTTGAAAACAATCTTAGTGCTGGGTAATTAAGAGGAGGTTGGTAACTGTAAGTTACTTATGGCAACAAATGAAACAGTAACTCAGCAAGACATTTGACAGAGAAAACAAGAAAAGAGAGCTAAGAAGAGCCTCTTAGTGTTGGAGGAAGCCTCAAAGACTGGCAACACACTATCCCTGCAGAGGGGCCCAACTTTTATTAGATCACATGTGGAGCATTTTCCACTCTGAGGTGTTGTGAAAAGAGTAGAGCAGTCAGCCATTAATTAATGGAGAATAACAGTTGGGTGTGTGATACCAATAGAGACACATCCGCTAGAAGGGGGAAATGACTGAAACCAAAGTCATTCCTGATGAACAGGGAGACCACACATGCTTAAGGCGGTGCCCCCTGAGAAGCAACATCGGAAGCTGCACACTGCGGGGAAATAGAAATCAATGAGTCAGTCTAAGCAAAACTACTAAATAAATAATGAGTCAGTCACAAGAATGGTAAGGTTTGGAAAGGAGGGGGAGGATCAGCATCCAGAACTAGTATATTGTATTATCTAACATGTCCAGTTTTTGCCAAAATTTTATGAGACATGCAAAAAAAAAAAAAAAAAAAAGAAAACAGGAAAATGTGACCCATATACAAGGGTTGGAAGGTTGGAGCAGGCAATAGAGACTGCTTTTGAGAGGGTCCAGATGTTGGACCTAGCAGACAAAGACTTCAAAGCAGCCTATTTTAAATACTCTTAGAGAACTAAAGAAAACTAGAGGTTGGGTGCCTGCTTCCCACGTGAGAGGTCCCAGTTTCAGTTCTTAGTGCCTCCTAAAAGAAAAATACAAAAACATAAAAACCAGCTCTGGGAAGCTGATGTGGCTCAGTGGTTGAGCACCAGCTTCCCACATATGCGGTCCCAGGTTCATTCCCTGGCCCCCAGTACCTCAAAAAAAAAAAAAAAAAAAAAAATTACTAAGGAAGTTCTTGAACTGAAAGCAAGTGATACCAGACAGTAATTCAAATATACACAAAATACAGTTAATAAAGGTAATTATGTAGGTAATTATAAAAGACAATATAAATGCATACTTGATTGAAGCAGTTGAATAAAATAATATGTATATATCAAGAGGGGGCTTAGAGGAATAGAGTATGGATTAGAGTGGACTTACTGATATTCTATTCATGAACTATTGTGATTAGTAATCGAAGAAAGTGTGGCATTGGTGTGGAGAAAGTGGCCATGGTGGCTGCTGGGGATTGGGAGTGGGAGGAAGAGATGAGATGTGGGGGCGTTTTCAGGACTTGGAGTTGTCCTGGGTGGTGCTGCAGGCACAGTTACCGGACATTGTATGTCCTCCCATGGTCCACTGGGTGGACTATGGGAGAGTGTGGGCTATGATGTGGACCACTGACCATGAGATGCAGCGGTGCTGAGAGATGTATTCACCAAGTGCAGTGAATGTTTCATGATGATGGAGAAGATTCTTGTTATTGGGGCGGGGAGTAGGGTGAGGGGGGTGAGGGGTGTATGGGGACCTCATATTTTTTTAATGTAACATTAAAAAAATAAATATAAAAGACCGAGAAAAAAAAAAAAAAGAATTAAGCTGGAGCCCTTGGAAGTCAGTGTGCAGAGGAAAGAGAAGAAAACTCCTGGAAGAAAGGAACCTTGAACCCAGAGAAAAGCAAGCCCCAGGAATGTAGGAACCGAGGAAACCTGAAACCTTACAGATGTCAGTGGCCATCTTGCTCCAAATAGACTTTGGTAAGGAAACTTATGCTTTATGGCCTAGTATCTGTAAGCTCCTACTCCAAATAAATACCCTTTATAAAAACAAAAACAAAAAAGAACAATAATTGTTATTATTATAAGCCAATATAATGGCTTAAACATATATGTACCTACAAAAGTGCCACAAAATATGTGATGGCATAAAATGACAGAATTGAAGGGAAAAATAATTCAGCAAGAGTAGTTGGACACATCAATGCCCTACTTTCCAAAGAGGAGTAGAACAACTAGGCAAATGATCTACAAGGATGTGAAAGACTTGAGCAACCCAGACCTAACAGACACCTGTAGAACACTCCACCCAACAAGAACAGAGTACTCATTCTCCCAAAGTGCACATAGAGCAGTCTCCACAATAGACCACATTCTAGGCCTTAAAGCAAATCTTAAAATATTGTATCATGCAAATTATATTCTCCAACTACAGTGGAACAAACTTTAAAAACAACAAAGGAAATCTGGGAAATTCATAAAGAGATAGAAATTAAACAACACCTTCCTAAATAGTGAATAGGCCAAAGAAGAAATCATGAAGGAAATTAGAAAGTATTTTGAGAGAATTGAAAACAAAAGACATGCCAAAATTTATGGAATGTGGCTAATGTGGTAATATGTAGCTGCAAAAACCTATGTTTAAAAAAGAAGAAAGACCTCAAATCAAGACCCTAACTTTTCACCTTAATAAACTTGTAAAAGGAGAGGAAACTAAGGCCAAAGCAAGCAAAAGAAAAAATAATATCGATTAGAACAGAACTAAATGAAATAGAATAGAAAATAATAAAGAATATCACTGAAGTTTTCATTTAGTGAGTTTGTTTTAACACTGTAATTCAATATGAGTGCATAGCAGTGAATAAAGTATTTTTATTAGTTTTCCAACCAATTCAAGATAGTGTTTTCATCTTTCACTATGTGATTTGATGTTTTAATACTGTTTGTAAGTCAGTATCAGTGACTACCTTAAATAAATCTTGTATTTTATTTATATTTTGAAACTAATAATGATAGTGTTTTCACAGGTCACTATGTGACTAAAGTGTCTATCATTATTTGTAAGTCAATATCAGTACATTCATTAATAAAGCATGTATTTTAGTTATGGAAACAAACAAAAAAAGAATATCAGTGAAACCAGAATTGGTTCTTTGAAAAGATCAACAGAACTGACAGATCTTTAGCTAGGCTGACAAAGGGGAAAAAGGAAGACTCAAATTACTAAAATCACAAATGATAGGAAATCAATTCCAACCTTAGAGTAATAAAAAATATTACATGGGAATACTATGAATAACTATATACAAACAGATTAGATCACTCAGATGAAATGGATGAATTCCGAGAAAGATGCATACTACCAAAACTGATGTAGGATGAAATTGAAAATCTGAACAGATTTATAAAAGTAAAGAGTTTTTTAGTAATTTTTAAATTTCCCTCAAAGAAAAGTTCAAGCCCAGATGTCTTTACTGGTGATTTCTACCGAACATTTAATTAATACCCATTCTTTACTATCTCTTCCAAAATGAGGAGGAACGATTTCCAACTCATTCTATAGGTCACTGTTATCTGATACCAAAAACAAAGTCATCACAAGAAAAGAAAACTACAGATCTCTTATGAATACCAACATAAAAAAATACCCCCCCCCCCAAAAAAAAAGAAACAACTAGCAAACCAAATTGAGCAACATATAAAAAACGATTGTACACCATGAATAAGTGAGATTTATCCCAGGAATACAAGGTTGGTTTAACACCCTGTGATGGTTAGGCTATTGGGTCAATTCGGCCAGGTAATTGTGCCCGGTTGTTTGGTCAAGGAAGCACTGGGCTAACTGTAATACAAGGGCATTTATGGGCTTTAGTCACCATTGACTTTACTGCAGTGGTAAATCATAGATAGCTGGTTATAACTATATCAGCCAGGGAGATTGCCATCAGCAAGAGGGACACTTAACCCAATCAGTTGAATGCTTTAAAAGGGGAAGTGATTCCAACATTGAGAGAGAATTTCCTAGCTTGTCTTTGGACAGCCAACATCTCCCAGAACTCCTCAAGAACCTTCATTGGACTTTCATTGAGCCCCTAGTTGCAGCCTGCCTGTGGAACCTGGACTTGTGCATCCCATGGCTACATTACTCTATAGAATCACATGCTATTGACAGTTATCTCTTGTTGATTCTGTTTCCCTAGAGAACCCTGACTAATACACACCCAAAAATCAAATAATGTAACACACATATTAATAGATTAAAGGACCAAAACCACATGATCATCTCAATAAACTGAAAAAATGAAATAAATAACAAAAGAAATGTAAGACTTGTGCACTACAAGTTACAAAACATTGTTGAAAGACATTAAAGAAGATCTAAATAAATGGAAGACATCCCATGTTCATGAATTGGAAGACTTAATATTGTTAAATTGGCATTACTCCCCAAATTGATCTCCAGATTCAATGCTATCCCTATTAAAATCCCAGCTGACTTCTTTACAGAAACTGACAAGGTAGCCCTAAAACTCATTTGAAAATTCAGAGGACTCCAGGTAACCAAAGCCATCTTGTAAGAGAACTAAGTGGGAGTACTCACACTTCACAATTTCAAAACTTACTATGAAACTACAGTAATCAACATAATGTGGAACTGGCATAATGATAGATATGTAGATTAATGAAATAAAATCAAAAGTCTAGAAATAAAGCCATGCATCTACAGTCAGTTAATTTTCAACAAAATGGTCAGGACAGTTCAGTGGGAGAAAAGAGTTGTTTTTTTCAACAAATGGTGAAGAAACAATTGGATCTCCACATGCAAAAGAATGAACCTAGACCTCTTATACCATACAAAAAAACTAATTTGAAATGGATCATAAAACTGAATGTAGGTGCTATCACAGTAAAGCTCTTAAGAAAAATAAAAACAGGCATAAATCTTTATGACTTTGGGTTAAGCAATAGTTTCTTAGATACAACACCAAAAGCTCAAGCAACAAAAGGAAAAATAAATTGGACTTGAAGAAAATAAAAAACTTTTATGCTACAAATAACATCAATGAAATGAGAAGACAACCACATCATGAGAGAAAATACTTGAAAATCATGTATCTGATAATGGCCTTGTATTCAGAATATACCAAGAATTCTTAAAACATATTAATAAAGGGATAGTTAAAAATGGACAAAGCGTCTGAGTAGACATTTCCCCAAAGAAGGTACTTGAGTGGCCAATATGCAAATGAAAACATGCTCTGCGTTATTAGTATTAGGGAAATGCAATTCAAAGACAAGAGATAGTACTTCTCATCAACTAAGAAGGGTGTAATAAAAAAATAGAACAGTGTTCATAAATATGTGAAGAAATTGAAGCCCTCAGACATTGCTGTTGGAGGTATAAAATGACAAAGCCACTTCGGAAAATGGTTTGGCACTCCTCAAAACATTATAGTTGCCATATGACCTAGCAATTCCACTCTCTAGATATATATTCAGAAGAACTTAAAACATATGTCTACATGAAAAGACTTGTGCAAATGTTCATAGTAGCATTCATTCATAATAGCCAGAAAGTGGAAACAACCCAGTGTCCACCAACTGATGAATGGATAAATAAAATGTAGTATATCCTACGGAATATTATTTGGCAGTAGAAAAGAAAGTCAGTAGTGATACATACTACATTAGAGTAAGTGAAAGTAGTCACAGAATCCCTACATGGTATGATTCTATTTATATGACTTGTCCAGATTAGGCAAATCTATAGAGACAAAAAGTAGCTTAGTGGTTGCCTACCTATGGTTGGGGCAGGTGGGGGAGTGGGTATTGACTGCTAATGAATACAGAGTTTACTTTGGCATGGTATAAAAAGGTTCTCAAATTAGGTTGTTGTGATGGTCCTACAGCTCTGAATATTCTAAGACAATTAAGTTTTTCACTTCAAATTGATGAATTACATAATAAGTGAGTTGTATCTCAATAAAGCTGTTTAAAAAACAGGTGTGACCATAATTGGTATGATTCAGGTAAAAGTAATCTCTGTTTCTCAGAGTCCAATTTGATACAATCGATAATTGATTCAAGAAACTTTATGATGCATGATTGTTCTGTAAACCTGCAATTTTTTTCACATTTAGTCTGATGAACTGGAGAGTAGATATTGGCTGCAACTCTGCTGAGATTCAGGGCTCAACAACATATGAACAGATTGAAAATTTAAGTCTCTGGGGCATATATTTAATGGGTATAGTGCTAATTATAGGTTCAAATAAAAGAGGTAGAAGAATCATGCGTAGGGAAATTATAAATAGGTCTAACTCTGTTTTATTGGAGAAATAGATATCATGTAGCCAAGATAAAGGCCACTGATGGGGTGCTGATTTCATGGGGTTGTGTGCCTTGCCTGTTGTGTCCAGACATCTGTAGAACCCACAGGAGCCACCCATGTTTGAGGCTTAGCCATACAAACTCCTTTGTGTTTAATGTTTCTGCCTTTTGGTCAAGGTCTTTCACCAAATGTATGATTGGAGTTTGGGCATTAATCCCTCCGTATCAGAGAGTCTCATCCCCTGAAGTCATGTCCCATGTCCGGGAGAAAGTAGTGATTTTATTGGCTGACTTTGGCTTAGAGAGAATCCACATGTGAGTAATTCTTAGGCATTAGTTGTTATAGACTTAAGTTTTCATTTTACCAGAATAAGGTTCACAGGCATTAATGTCGTAGGCTTGGGATATTGGTCTCTTTTATTGGGCACTGTTTACTCCAGAGATTCTTACCACTTTAGTTGAGAACATAGCAGACTCCCCAGGGTGCGAGTTTAATATTTTGTTGTAAACCCACAGCTTCTTAATAAAGGAAAAAAAAAGTGACTTTATGAAATACCAGGTTAGTTGCTCTGTGTTGTTTTACATTAGAAAGTGGCTTAGAAGGTACTTAAGCAAAGTATAAAGTATAGATATTTCACTTGCTGAAATCTGACTTGAAATGACTGAATGTAAGAGTTAATAGTTAAATATAGTTAATGCCCCGTTATGTACTTTTTTGGGGGGGGCAGGCTCTTTTGTTTGTTTGTTTTGGCTCATCATGTTTGCTTGTTGTCTGGTTTTCTGTTTGTTTTTCTTTAGGAGTCAGGGGAACAGAACCTGGGACCTCCCATGTGGGAGGCGGGCACTCAGCTGCTTGAGCCACAACCACTCCCCTGTACATATTTTTAAAGTCACTAAACAATGAAATAGCACCTAGGTGTAATAGAGTCAAGTATTTTATTGGACTCTAATTGATGTCTGTTCCTAGTGCCTTTTAGGTGTTAAGTTTACATCAAAGATTATTTTATTTAGGATTCATTTTTAAAAATTGTTTTTAAAGTTTCTTTAGTCCATAAAGGAGAATGTTGGCAAACACAACTACAATAAAGGATTTTGTAAAGGTTAATTATTTGTAATGCTTGAAATATTTTGTTTAAAACAGTTTCAACAAAATATGTGGCATATTTAATGTGTCATATGTAGAAATATTAATGAATGATTATTTTAGATTGAGCATACAGGGGAGTTCTCCATCTTAAACTACTTATAATATAATTGATACTAAATGTGTTTTTGCAAAATAAATTTTTTGTTGTGCTCTCGAGAAGGAAATATAACAATTCTGGTGATGGGGAAATCATAGACAACTGGTGGCAAATATTAAGTATATTTAAAATCTTTGAGGAAATCATTTATGGATTTGTTTACTTTTCATTATGTCAAAATATGCCCCCATTTTCTTTTTTTTTCTTTTTTTTTAATTGATTTTGTAAAAATATTACGTTAAAAAAATATGAGGTCCCATTCAACCCTACCACCCCCCCCCACTCCCCACCCCACCCCCCCTTTTCTTATTTAAAGTACTTTTTAAGCTTTCCATCATGGAAGTAAATGCCTGTGTTAATACATTGTAGTGATTTGAAGTAAATTATATTCACTGAAACTTAAAGAACACTTAAAAGATGCACTTTGCTTTTCTTTATACTTTTAATCTCTAGTATTAACCTCCCTTGATTATTCATTAGCCACAAGAATGGAAATAAGTGAAAAGCATTGGCCACAATGGAGTGCTCATGCAGTCTGGGAGCAGGTGTGGGGAGTCTCTGGCACAGACTAGTGCAGTATTTTGAAATTTTTTAAATTACAACCTATATTTTATATTGCGTACATGTTCAAACATATATATACATACAACTGTAATAGAAGATACAGAAATGTTTACCTTTATAATATTCAGTGCACTGTATTTTTAAATTATTTTTTCTAATATAGTTTTGACCCATTAAGTCAATTTCATAGCCACTAAACTTTTGAGAACCATAGTTTGTAAAACAGTGATCTTAGGACAGAATTATGAATTCAAATATATTTTTTGTATTTTCTTTCCCAGTGACCCATTTAAAATGTATGTTTTTTGTGTCTGGAGAAAACAGTCTCTTAGTAGGAGGGCAAACATGATTCTCAATTAAATGAAGTTTAGGGTTTAAGGGTCTTTTTTTTTTTTAAACCATTCTGTTAGAGTTGTCAATGAACTATTAAGTTAATTAGAACCAATATATTTGAATGCTCAAGGAAATGTTCCCTTTAGTAATTTTAGTTTAATTAGAGTTTTTGCATAGTTTCAAAATAATGGTCACAAAACGTGGATTAAAAACCATCCAAAAAATATGTGTGTATACTCATTTTCCTTTTATATGTTTGTAGAAATAAATTTTTATCCTGATTTGACGTCTTAAAATATTTTTAATAGTATTAAACTAATTTTTCTTATCTGTTATTAAAGTTTGTCTCTGATTATGCGTCTGTGCTTTTCATATTAAATGGGGAAAGATTTTTTGCAAATATTTCACCAAATATTTTTGCAGGGACACTTAGTCGGTCTGGATGAACCAGCTTCAGGAAGTGGGCAAGAAGCTCTGCTTAAACAAGAGCAAGCAAAAATCACTCGGTTCGAGAGACAAGCAGAAGAGTTCCTCAATGCAGTCTTTTATAGAAAAGGTTGGTTTCAGTGAAGAACATTTAGCATCTACTTGTCCTATATTAATCTCCACAATTTGAATGTCATTTTTTAAAAGAATTAATCTTAAAAATATTTTTCTCTATTGATGGTAAACTTTATATTTCTCTGTATCCCTTTGGTCAAGTAAAATTTGGAATAGGGTAAGGTAGACCGCCCCCACACACACACACATACACACACACACACTCACATACTTTTTGTTTGTTTTGTTTTGTTCTGAAATGCTAGTGCTGTGTAAACTTTAGTAAATATTTAGTTCAGGAAATTATTATATATGTCTGAAAATTGTAATGTGTGAGTAGTTATGTTTTGTTAGACAAATTTTCTTACATATGTAGTTCTGTTTAGTCACTGATAACTATAAAGCCATCTATGTTAGGTTTTATGAATTCCCCTGAAATTTCGTTTAGGGAGAAAATACAGAGTTATATATTAAAATTAGATTTGCAAACATTTTTTCCTCCTTGATATGTTCTTGTTTCACAAAAATTCTTTGAATTATTAAAATTAGAGAAACTTAGTATTATATAATACAATTTCCTTCCTGCATTTGAGGTAACATTTAATAACTCTACCTCTTGCATTTTTCTATTTATCTTTCTCCTTGAACTTTTGTAGGCTTGTTTTACTGTTGTTGTTTTTTTATGGGAAAGTTCTTCAATCATAGAACCCAAGTTTAGAGTTGTTCATAGAAGCACACAAAGCGTAATTGCTGTAAGCCAAGACTTTGAGAATCCAGGACTTTCCTTCGTGATCCATTCTAGTCAAGGGTCTTTACTTTCCAGAAATTCTTTCTTAAATAGGTTTGTATTCCTTGGTTTCTACTTTTCTCTAGTTTCAAGATGGAGATTAGTATGATAGGTTCTAAAATAGTCTATTGCATTCTCCTGATAATCTTGAATACCCATATTTGTTTGTCAGCAGATTCAGTGATTCCTTTCTTTCCTATTTCTCCATTTATTTTTGTTTATACCTCTCATTCCTCTGGAAAATTCTCTACTTCAGAAGTTTAAAGAGTGTATTTTGACTGTACACTAAAGTCTTTAAGTGCTGATTCTAATGAATTATAGTTACAGCTAGATACCAGCTGAGCTTTTATTTAATGTGACCAATAAATATTTTCATAAGGTGATTTAAGTTGAAGTGTCATACAAAATAATGGCATAAAATTAAAGAATGCACATTTTTTAAAAATAGCACATACAGTTTCTTCCCTTAGATCCCTAAACAAAATTAAAACTTTTAGTACACTTTCACTTTTCTTTTGATAACCACTAGCATCCTCTCACCTAAAGCTTCTAACCTAGCCTCCTATACTCATTTTATCCCCATAAAGACCCTCAATTCCAAAATTATATCCAAAATACTTAATTTAATCATTTGATTATTGTATTTAAGTAAAAACGACTGATAGATCAGTTCTTTCAGTTTATTAACCAAATAAAATATCTTCACATCTCCTCTCCTTTAGGATCTATTGATGGGTTGCTATAGCAAGCATCATTATCTGAAAAGAGGAACTCATCTTCCTAATGTATGTAGAGGAACCAGTTTTCATTCTCACTTTGCTTAAGGGAAATTAACAAGGTCTATCATAAGATTTCTAAAGGGAAATTCTTTCCTGTTTCTCTACCAGTCCCATCAGTTTGTCATGGGGGAATAAATTATGTTAAAATTCTTTATAAATTTTCTTATTCAGAAAGTAAATTTTTGCAGAGAAGGAGTCTTACCTTAGAATTAGTCTCAGGATAGACTTTCAAGAGAATAGGAACCCTCCAAAATTCTCTGTAAAGTTAAGTGTGTGTTTTTGTCTATATACTCTTTAAAATCTGATGCTCGGCAGGGGTGGGGGGGGGATGGGAAGGTAGTTTTGAAGCTGGAAATTTCTGCCCAATTGCTTTATGTATTAATGTTATTTTTAGATATTAATCTTATTGGAAATGTCTCAAAATGGCCCTGGTACCCTTCATGTTAATACCAGACAATTTAGCCTGATAAGGATTTTGTTTTGAAAAATAATTGATACTTGGATTTAGTGAATTGTTTCAGAGTATTAATTAGTGTGCAAAGGTTTATGTATAGCTAAGTAGAAGCATAGATGTAATAAAAGTCAGCTTTTGAGGTATGCAGTGTAGTATATCCAATTTAAAAACAATGTGCCTTCCACAACTGCCATAAATGCATTGCTTTTCAGCTTGCTTAGTAAAGTTTCTGTTAAAAAAAAATTGACGCTTTTCTAAAAGTTAGATATATATTTAAAAATACACAGGTGGCTGTGATGTAGTACTTACATGTTCTAATTTTGGCCATTTGTTGCTTTTATTTGATGCAATTGTGTGTGTTGCCCTAGGGATGGCTATGTTTATAGGTATTGTATTTTAAGTAGAAGAAAGAAATGTGTACAAGAAGCTTTCAAAAGATACACAAATAAATGTCAAAGATGTCATCTGATTCATAAACATTGAACGTGCTTTATCTAATGATTGTGTGTCATTCATTCAAAGAGACATATGCTACAGGCATTTAAAGCTCAGAGGTAATGATTTATGGTCTTTAGCCTAAAGATTCTTCACACAGCTCTTAAATTATATTTATTAATCCAGTTAAACACAGATATCTCATCAATTATTTCATTTTTCTTCCTTTTCAGAAACTTCCTCTGTGTATTATATATTCTCCAATTTTGGGAGGGAGGAATGGGACACTAATATATTCAAACTTGAAATTATATACAACCTTTCTTATGGAGGATTGTATACTATGTAGGAAAAAAATGGATTTTATTGGAAAGTTAAATGAATATTTTTAAAATCCTAAGTTTAGAGATTTTAAAAAGCAATGCATGATTAGAATGTTTATTAAGACATATAAGAACTCATTATCAGTAATTGTAGGAACTTCTGAACCTTACCCAACTAAATACTTTTATTACTAAACTCTCTAGAATGCTCAAGGTCTGTATTTATAGAGAGGAAACTTGGTGAGGTACATACTTGTTAGTGGAACAGAAACAATTTTAATAGTAGAGAAAATCTCAAATTCCAGAGAATTAAATAAATATTCTGACTTTTACGGAAATGTCCTTGTATTGATTATTGCCCTTCAGAAAAAAGTCGTCCATTCTTAGGAGCATTGTGAGGATTTGATGTTATTTTTCTGTATGTGAAGATTTTAGATTTTAGTAGTAATAAGGGTCAGTCTTTCTTTAAATTTATAAATCAACCTCTTCAGTTTCTTACAGCTCCAATATACTGCAGGTAAAGTAATTTGCCATCTCTAGCCAATCTTTAAAAGACCAAGGAAACTGAACTTTTCTGAGCTCTGTTTTGGCATACCAACCACACCCATCTTCTAAAGCCTCAGAAGTATGGTGGGGAATGAAGGTCATAGTGGAACATTAAGTTCAGAGACAAGTTCTAAATCAATGATTTACCCCTAACCATCTATACAAAATGGAATAGGCTACTTGCATTTTAGTTCACATTTCCCTTATTTGTTAAAAAAAAAAAAAAAAAAGAGAGAACTATATGATGTGATTGATTTGATTGGCCCATTTATTACCCAACTAATATGAATGCGTATTTTATGCCAGACAAGATTAGGTGCTGAGTATATAGAAATTTTCAAAAAGCATATTCTCTGCTCTCAAGAATCTTGATCTTCCTGAGAGACAATTATAGTGTGGAAATGATGAAACATGATGACAATAATATCTTGTATTGATATTAACACAAAACATTTTCATTTTACCCCATTTAACCTTTAAAGCCCCTTCCATTGCTAAAAGTTCTGTGAGTGAGTAAATCCATATGGTTTTGTGTTTAAATTAAAATTGCTTAGAAATCATTTGTATATTTTATTTCATTGCTTTCCTAATATTAATGATTGGCAGAAAGTAGTTAAAGCACTCGAGGAATATATGGTCTTTCTTAGACTTTGGGAATTTGGTATTTTAAAAAATTCTAGCCCAGGAGTGCTAAAATTGCCCCTGGACCAGCAGCATCTAGGAACTTGTTAAAAATACTTATTCTTGAAACCACAGTAGAATTACTAAATCAAACTCTGGGGTTTGAACCCAGTAGTCTGTACTTTAACACCCTGCAAGTAATTCTGATGAACAATAAAGTGTGAGAACCATTGTCCTAACCTATCATAGAACTTAATTTTAAGTATCTCCTTTTATAATCTTGGTATGCATTAAATGTTTAACAGGAAGTAAATCGAGCACTCAAGACTCAGCAACCCATACTTCAAAAATTTAGAGGAGATGGCTGAAGGAAAATCTAGGGGAAAACTGATGTGATGATCTGTAGGTGGTAAACAGGGAAGTCATTATTTCATAAGGGAAGGGTTTTGGGATTTCTGAATCAGGTAAGTGATTCTTGCCCATAAGAGAACACTGTTATCCCTTAATTTAGTTTCATAATTCTGGAGGTGGGAAGAAGAGGGAATATTTAGAGATATTTTTATGAAAAGCTTATTTTTAAAAATCAGCAACTCATAAGCTTAGAGATTTAAAAAACTCAAGTGTGATTACTACTTTTAGGATATTGTATTTTAAGAAAAAGAATAAACTGAAATTTTATGTTTGATTGAAAGCTGTCTTTTTTTTTTTTTTTTTAGTACGTTGTCCTACTTTAAAAGTAAATAAATCTTTGTTTACAGACAGTCCCTGGGTCTCCGACCCCAATATTCCCCTAGTGGCCCGTGAGATCATGCAGCGAATGATCCAACAATTTGCTGCTGAATATACCTCAAAAAATAGCTCTACTCAGGACCCCAGCCAGCCCAATAGCACAAAGAACCAAAGCCTGCCGAAAGCATCTCCAGTCACCACCTCTCCCACGACTGCAACTACTCAGAACCCTGTGCTCAGCAAACTTCTCATGGCTGACCAAGACTCACCTCTGGACCTTACTGTCAGAAAGTCTCAGTCAGAACCTAGCGAACAAGGTATGGTTTGATGTCAAGGTCTCCTCTATCCAATCAGAATAAGTTGGGGAGAAAATATTGGCGAGTATTATTGCACCAGCAGCAATGATAAGTTAAAAACTAATGTAATTCTTAAAATATTCCTGAGTATGCATGGTATAAAAGAAGGACAGATAAAGTGGTAACGTTACCCATCAGCACTTAGTAACCCAGGAAAGCTAGGTGGTTACCACTGTTACAGACCTTTAAGTTATTATATAAGCATTTTATACTTTCCAGGGCATTGTCATATTCCCTTTTTTTTGGGGGGGGGGGAGGGGACTATGAGAAGTTAAAAATTTCCCCTTAACTATCAATGTTCTAGGCTTAACACTTATCTAAGAAATAAGCATGCCATTACTTGTTAGGTAGAAGTAGTAATAATTTGCAAATGATGTGATAGGCAAAAATATCCATTGTTTCCATTTTTAAAAAAGAAACTACTAGAGTCAGAAATCTTGAAGTGAGAAGGAGACAAAATACACTTCAGATTGAGAAGTTCAGTTAGAGTAGGTTTCACAAATTTCATAAATAAGTAAATTTTCAGTGTATTCAGTATTATAAATATGCAAACGAATACATGCATGAGATATTTTTTTTCAAACTTTATTTCAAATTCAGAAAAAAAATCACAGACGAAAGGCAGCTCAATAAGTTGTGGAAGTATTAGTCCTAAAAAGTTCTGTCTAGGCACTTAAGCTCATCTAATCCCAACAACAAACTCAATTATTCCTTCAGTGTTCAGAACATACACAGATGAACACAGATTAGTTAAATGACATAGTCAAGGTCTCCTTATTAATGACGAAAATGAAGAAGAGAAAAAGCTTTTAATCATATTCTTTTCTCACAAAACCAAGCTCCATATTCTTTTTTTTACTTTTCTCATTAGTATACTACCTTCTTTGCTTTTGCTATGAAAAAATTACAGTATTATTAACTATAGTCATTAAGTTATATTGACTATATTTTTACCATATATTTCCACATTTCTTAACACCTTGTAGTAGACCATACCTATATTTATATTACTGACCACAGTTTTCATTTAACACCAAAGTTATACATTCCCTATATTATCCTCTAGCTGCCCTCCAATTAGCATTAACCTTCCTGGACTACTTGTTTCAGCCACAATCACTTCCATAAATACAGTGTTTGTTACACTCCTTATAATGTGCTACCATCAGCTCCATCCATGAGTTAGTATTATGCACATGGTATTATGAACTAACCTTAGAATATTTCCAGAAGAAAATTTGTTGGTGAGGAACCTAATTAAGTGAATAAGTTAAAAGTTTATCAATTTTGTTTAGCAAACGTTTCTTAAGTCTTTAAAAATTTTCTCTGAAATGGATTATATATTCCTGTTGCTTTGTTATCTCAATTTACCTTTAATTTTACAAAGGCGAATTGAGCATTTCAACTCAGACATTGAATAACCACAAAAATTGGTGATTTCTGTGCTAATCTTTATTATAGAAATCTCAGAAGAGTGTGCATAAAGGTTATGGTGAGAAATATGTTTATTTTAGAAAGTTTATTTTTTAAAAGGACCTCTTTGAAAGAACTTTTTCTTTTACTTTAATTTATAAAGGGCTTATATTTAATGGACTGGCTTCATTTGCTTATTAAACGATATATTCTTTGAATAATTTTTCCCTACCTGCTACTCTGTAATGAACAAGTCAGAATCTTGAAGTTCTGAGACATTTATTAACAAATCAGTATACTTTTGGTTGCCATATTTCCCCTAAATGTTGCACTAAATTATTCAGGTTTAAAATAGGAGAATGACCACATAGAGATTATATTTAAAATATTAATAATGAAGTTTAATATACAAAGATATCACTGACTAATTTTTAATTTCCTCTAGCTACTGTTATAATTAAAAGATATGTTGTATTGACAGCATCAAGAGAAATTTGAACCAAATAATAGGAATATAGTGTACAGACTTCAAATGAAACAAATTTTAAACTTTATTTCTGTAATGAATGTTACTGTATTTTCAACTTTAATCACAATATTTTTATTGGGAGTCTTAAAAAATATTGCCTATTTGATTAGACAGACTTAGAAATTTTAAATAAATACTGTATTTGTTTGAAAAAATTGCAAACAGTGCATTTGCTTGTTAGATGTCTAATTGGGTTAGGATACCTGGTTCTATAAGATTGCAATTACATTTTTAGAAGCATTAACGACTGTAGGAACAAAACTTTGTTCTATATGAGTGTGGACTTTCTTTTAAACTCAGTTGCCTTTTTATTCCTAACAGCCTGAAATAAGGAGTTAAAATATCTACACAAGTCCTAAGTAGGTTCTGTACTGGGATGATTTTTAACATAACCAGATAGTAAATAGGGCCTCTCTGCTGGCCAGCTGAAAATCAGAGGTGTTGAATATTATCTTGCTCTATTAATTTTGGACAGAATGGGCATCTTTAAAGGTTGTCCAGACTTTGAGAATTCTTCTCTAAATATGTCTATAAGGGAGGAAAAAAATTTCAAAGGGAAAAAGTTTTCTAGTTTTATTTATTAATAACATGAATTTGTGATATTTGTCTAACGTCAGTAAAAAATGGCTACATCTCTAGGAGGCATTTATCAATATCAAGACTGCTTCATTCTTCTTTCTTTCCCTACTAATTGGTAATAAATACCTTATTAATAAATTTTAGCAAGTAAATTTAGAATCCGCAGTTTTTTCAAAAGATTGAATCCAGCTATACATTTTTTGCAGATGTGTCCAAAGAGTGAGTAGGACACACCCAAATTATAAACAGTTAACAACTGATTCAGCTTATAGAACTATATTACACAGTGTATACATGTAATTTAACCCTGTAAAAATTAACATTTCAAAGTAATTTTTGTATTTAGAATTTTCAGAATTCAACTCTTACGTACTTTAAGACTTAGCTCTCAGGGAATTTGATTTTATAGTTTGTATGGTATTGTGGGGCATTAAAAACAAAATTTAGAAAATGAAGTCTAATCATCTAGCACAGAACCTTATGCAGTATAAACTGGTATTTCTAATATCTCAGTATCTTTACATCTGTGAATGTTTTATCTTCCCTTTTAATAATATATTTTACCTTGGTAATATTAAACACAACATGCTTTACTAAATTTATGTAGCTCTAGGAGGACAAATATCCTGATTTTAATAATGAATTGATTTAATAATTCAGTATATGTTTAGTTGACTAGAACTACTGCTTTTTCATTTTTAGCCTATTCGGTTCATATTTGCTCCTAGTTTTTAATACCTTCAGTCGTTCCTTTGTGTCTCTACAGACGGTGTACTTGATCTGTCCACTAAGAAAAGTCCATGTGCTGGCAGCACTTCCCTGAGCCACTCTCCAGGCTGCTCCAGTACTCAAGGGAACGGGTAAGGGAAAATATTTGTAACCTTACACAGTTTTATAAAAGTAATTTATTAATGATTGATACCAGTCTCCCCTGTACATTTTAAAAATTAACCCTTCGGAGTAGCAGTCTTAGAGATGGGCCTTTTGCAAAATGTCCACCTATCAAGTAAAGATACAATCTCTGTAATTTAGAACTGGCTAGTATAGAGCAATTCTGTCGGTTTAGTACAAATAGTAAATAATCATGAATATGGCAAGAATATGTCTTTGGACTTTTAGTTGTTGAGTGTTTTGAAGTGTGAAACCCAAGCTAAGTAATTCCAAAGTTAAGATGTAAAGGTGTATTGTATGTTTTGAAGTTGTTGACTGAAAATTGAGCTCTAATATTATAACTTAATATGTATTGTGGGGTTTTGTGTGTGCGTGTGTTGTTTTGTTTTTTTTTTTTGGTTTTGGTTTTGTTTTGTTTGTTGATTTGAACTGCAGTTTTAATTCTGTGTGGCAGTTCAGAAAATGTCTGTATTTTTTTGTTTTCTAATAGATGAGACTGGTTATAGATATTGGTGGGTAACCATCTTATGCTGCCAGGACATTACTACATGCTCAATATTGATAACTCTTAGCAGACCACCTAATTTCATAGTGTAAGAATTGTCTAATTCTCCCTATATATGTACATACTAACCATTTCTAAAACTTAGGTAATAAAATATTTAGAGACTACTTTTGGAAGCCATTTCCATAATGCTGTGTTGTGACCAAAAATCAACAAATCTAGTTATGAAAAATAACTTCAGTAGGTTTAAATTAGTTAATATTTAGATCTTTTAATTTTTAGAATACCAACTTGGGAAAGTTAGTTATTATAAAGGAATAAGTAAACAAGAATAGACTAGCCTTTTCTGACTGACTCTTAAATTACCTTAAAATTGAAGGATTCCTCTTACTGGCTTCTAAAATATACCCCCTTTAAATTTTCAGTCAAATCTATCTTTTTTTTTCCTCCTCTCCTTTCTTCAGTCTAAAAATAGCTATTACTTTTATCTATTTTACATAGTTTACTAATCTCTTTTTCTTAAGCCCTTCTTTTTTCAATGGCATAGTGCTGTATATGTCAGCATGATCCCAAATCATTGGGTTACATGCATACATTTTTTAAAAATTGAGTTGTATAATTAAGAGCACATAAAGGAGAAGCCCAAATGTGCTTTGCATAAATGAATCTCTTAAGATTCACCTTAAACTTGGTTACCAGGTCCATGTATTATATGGTTGAAGTTGCTGTGTTAATCTTTCTGAATGAAGTGTTTTCTTTGTGGTTTTGTTTTATAGAAGACAAATACACCAATACTACTGCCCATCATTTAGTAGTTGAGTACTCAGTGTGTCCTTACTGTGTTATTTACTAATGACAGCACAGAGTCCCTGTAGACTTATGGAGAACATAGCTTGCTTACCATTATTTCTGCTAAAAAAAACATCAGCTAGATTTCATTACTAGTTAATGTAATCACTCCCTTTGGGTATGCTTTGCCATTTGCTAATCTTAACATTGATAATCTTTATCTGTTGTGAAAATAAAAACCTTATGAATTCGCTTTGTGTGTATATAGTAGGTATTTTAAACATTTTTGAAAGCTATCCATTTAAAATTTCAAAGTAGATGTTTGCTATTTCAAGAAGGGTTTTTTTTTTGTTTCATTTTTGTTTTGTTTTGTTTTTAACCCAAGAAAACTGCTACACAATTATTTATATACCTCTCACAATAAGTACTTTGAATAGAGTTTAAGGAGCAAAGTCTTGGGGAAAATAAAGGGTAATTTCTTTTAAGCTTGGAATATTTCAAATGGAGAATCAGTGATACTCATGTATCTGCAGCTGATAGTGTTTTAAAATGAAGAAATGTGGTAAGTTGTAATGTAGAGGGGGTTTTTTTGTTTTGTTTTGTTTTGGTTTGGTTTTTGTTTTTTGCTGTTGTTTGTTTGGGGGGAGAGTGGGAAGCTGGTAGCCATATTTTTTTTCCCCAAGCAAAATAAGGAATGTTCTTTGGAGTGGTTTGATTTTTGATGATGAACATCAACTCATTTGTGGGATAATTGAACAATTATGGGTTCCATCAATGTAAATAGTTCCAGTTTTACACCTGGTTGTCATGATGTTGAATATGTTGCATTAAAATAAATGATTTGGCTTACTCTTTTATTACTGTACTTGTTTAGTGGTAACGTCACATTGGTAACACAATTCTGTGTAGGTCTATGGAGATTGATGATTACTTTGTAATTAATAATTCAGGTGCTATTTTCAGACAGTTGCGCGAAACTTTTTCTCCGAAAATTTGTGAACCCAACCAGAGACCAGCTGACAGGTTCTTTTTTCTTTGCCCAAAAAGCTCCTGGTTTTTTTGGTTTTTTTGGTTTTGTTTTGTTTTTTTCTTTTTCTTTTTTTGTGAATGAATTTTAAAACTAACTGCTGAGACAATTTTTTAATTTTAGAGAAAAATAAATAAATAACACAAAGTGATGTTACCCAAGCAAGGCCTTCTAATAAAGGAGTGGTCCCCTCACCCATCCCTCCCTACCTGTGCAAGTCCTGCTCACATCAGTTTCCTTCCATCCAATTAGGCGACCTGGGAGACCCAGCCAGTACCGCCCAGACGGACTTCGGAGTGGTGATGGGGTACCTCCAAGAAGCTTACAAGATGGAACCAGGGAAGGTTTTGGACACTCCACATCACTCAAAGTTCCACTGGCTCGATCCCTGCAGATTAGTGAAGAACTACTGAGCAGAAACCAATTGTCCACAGCTGCCAGCCTTGGGCCATCTGGATTACAGAATCATGGACAACACTTAATATTATCCAGGGAAGCCTCTTGGGCAAAACCACATTATGAGTTCAACCTCAGCCGTATGAAATTCAGGGGAAATGGTGCACTCAGCAACATCAGTGACCTTCCTTTTCTTGCAGAAAATTCTGCCTTTCCAAAAATGGCACTTCAAGCAAAACAAGATGGAAAAAAGGATGTGAGCCATTCATCTCCTGTAGATTTAAAGATACCACAAGTTCGAGGAATGGATCTTTCTTGGGAATCTCGCACTGGTGATCAGTACAGCTATAGCTCTTTGGTAATGGGTTCACAAACGGAGAGCGCACTTAGTAAAAAATTAAGGGCTATTCTTCCAAAACAAAATAGGAAAAGCATGCTAGATGCTGGACCCGATTCTTGGGGCTCAGATGCTGAGCAGTCTACCTCTGGACAGCCATATCCCACATCGGATCAAGAAGGAGACTCTGGCTCCAAGCAGCCTCGGAAGAAAAGAGGGCGTTACAGACAGTACAACAGTGAGATACTGGAGGAAGCAATCTCAGTGGTTATGAGTGGAAAAATGAGTGTTTCCAAAGCTCAGAGTATTTATGGCATTCCCCACAGTACACTGGAGTACAAAGTAAAGGAGAGGCTGGGCACTTTGAAAAACCCTCCAAAGAAAAAGATGAAATTAATGAGGTCGGAGGGGCCAGATGTTTCTGTAAAGATTGAATTAGATCCCCAGGGAGAGGCAGCACAAAGTGCAAATGAATCAAAAAATGAGTAGGAATACTGTAGAGTGCCAATTACTGTACAAACTGGGTGAGCACTACTGCATTGTTCAGCTGTCATTGCTTGCACCTAACTTCATTTACTGTAACACTTGTTTCTTTGCAGATTTTGCATTGACTTGTGTACAGAGGTGAAAGGTGCATTCCGAATGTTGCATATTTTAAAATTTCCATGTGCAGTATGGCTCGGAATATTGTTTGGCCTTTTGCATGTTTCTCTACAAAAGAGAATTGAGTTACCTCACAGAGAACACAGATACATGGAAGTGGACTCCTTGCCTGTAGAGCCTGCATGCTTTTCTTTCTTCTTTTTTTTTCCTTAAGTTATATTTGCCTTTATTTAAAAAAAAAAAAAGAGGAAAAAAAGCCCCCTTTTAGAAACCATCTCTGTCATACTGGGAGCTTTATCGTTGCAAATTGGAAAGCCATCTTATAATATAAAATTATTCAGATTTTTTCTTCTAAGATTTAACTAATTGAAGGATTAAACTAAAGAATAAACCCTTAAGAATAATAAAGCCTTTGAACTCAAGAAATTTGGTTATCTAATGATAACCATTTGGGTCAATTTACATTTTATAAATTTCTTCTCACTATTAAGTTTACTTAATAAATTAGCAGTCTGTTTAGTGCTCACCCAGGAAAGGAGGAGGTGGAATGGGTACACACACTACCTTCAGAAGTGCTTCAGTAAATTGCTTTGTAACACTACCTTTGCTGTAATTTCATTTGGGTTTTCTAAGGGTAGAATTTGGTCTCACCAACAAGTGAGGATATAGCCTTATCTCATGGAGGACGAGCTCCGTTCTTACTCAGGAGCAGTCAGGGTACATTACATTACATAAAACAATAGAGGATGCCTCATTTTAGCAAACTAGGTTTCTTTGTATTCTTAAATCTTTTTAAAGATTTGATCATGTGCTAACTAATGACTTAATGTTGTTGCAGCAACTAGTTTAAAATTTAGGATCTGTTTATTGGGGATGGGAGAAATAGGGAAAGAAATGTGTTTAAGTAGACATGATACTGCAAAAATGATATCTAGGTTTTACAACATCAGTAGTCGGCGCATATATCCACATTGATGAAGGATTCATGCTTGTAATGAGAGAAAAAAATAAAACCACAAGGTAACCTAATATGATTTAGGTTGCTTATCATTTTCTAACAAAATCAGGAGTCAAGCTCATTAGTTTCCTTTTTTTTTTTTTTAACTAATCCAAATTTTAGTACAAGAGTAGGGGGCTGATTTGATTTTTGTTGGTTTGATTTTTTTTTTTTTTTTTTGGCATCCCACCAAATATCCCCTTCTTAACTCTTTCTGATACTTAACTGATTTTCCTGGTTGTTTAGCACATGGTTCAGGACCTTTTAGATCATGTTTGTATAAGCACTCCTTGAAGAGAACACTTAAGCTTTTTTTGAGATAGGCTTTTAATAAGCTTGGAAAGTTTATTTTCTACAGTTTTTTATAAGAATAACTGATAAAGCCCATGGGATTTAATTTTGAATTGGGACCAAATTACTATTTGTACAAAAAATATCCATATCCCATACATGTGCTGTAATAATCTGCTGGGAGATATTTAGGACCTTCTTTCTGAATGCTTAATTCCCCCCCCCCCCCCCAAAAAAAAGTCATTGGAGTTTTGGGTTAAAACAAAATCAAACTTGGAGTGTTGGTTAAATAGAAGTTGATGATTTCAGAAGGATATTAACAGTTTGAGGAGAAGTAGGTCAAGATATTCCTAAGGCATAAATTCTTGCCTTGAAACATTGGAGCAGTTAATTAGATTAAGGATACTTCTTTCCCCTCCCACCCCCACCCCAACAACCTATGTGTTCAAAGGTTAGGCACACCATTGCTGTTACTAAAATATATGCACTGCTCATTCTTGACGTAGCCTGGGCTTGGGTTCCCCTTTTAGTTTGGTTATTTTGTGTAGCATTTTAATCAGTGAATGACTGAACCTGTTTCCTCCTGGCTTTCTGGCCTTCTCAACAAAAAAAGCAATTTGGGCTCATTGGCAGTATATGGCTCTGCAAAATTTTCCAGCCTAGCTGGAGGTTGCAATAAAATTATCAAATGTATGGTTTTCATCTGCAGTTGAAGGATGTTGTACAAAGTTTGCTGAAAGCAAAGGGCTAAGCTTATGAAGGAACACCTCCTTTCTTCCACACTCAAGAATTTGCTGGCACACAATTAATTGCAGCCATTGTGGTGCCTTTTTGTATGATGGTTGGTGTATTCAGTGACCCAAGATTGCTGCAAAAAGGTCTTCTGAGCAATTAATTGTGCTTGTTCCCCCTCCTCCCCTCAGAAAGGCATCATTAAAGGCCCATTTGAAAATCTGGCCCTAAAAGTTCAACTTTTGTAGAGTTTTACTGTTCAGAGAGGTTTAATCCTATGTGGTAGTCTATATAAGTGATGTATGAGTTGTTATGTAAATTTTGTCATTGTAGTGTACATGGAGTGATCATTTTACTAACATAAATATTTTCTATGTGTGTTTCAGTGGATGACAATCGAGCAGCAGAAGAATGGTGTGCCTACCCTTTAATGCTGCAGTTTAAATAAGAGAACTTGTATTGTGTCATTTCAGATTGTAGGCTGAGAGTTGTAAATAGTGAAAATTTGAGTACTATTATTATTTGTTTTGGTTAGAAAGTGAATTTTAAAAACAAACCAAACTCTAAACTTTCTCAGATAAAAAGTCCTGAGACCTGAAGATTGTAATACTCATGTCTGTGAAGCTTTTAAACATATACACTTGAGATCAGTCATGACTTGATATTCAGGTAAACTTTCTTTTCCAAGAAGCTTTTCAATAAGCATATTTCCTCCAAAGTTTCTCTCCCTCTCTCCCCTCTCCCTCCTTTTTTTTTTTTTTTTTCTTTTTTGAGTGTAGATTATTTTAAAGCACTAATTGCATTACATTGGTAACTGCAATATAAAATAGCCATTATTGTTTTGTGAAGCATGGTTGAAATTAGATAGTGGTCCCTTTAAATTTCATGAGCCTCTCAAAAGAAAAAAAAACTTAAAAAAAACAAAAAGCTGCTGAATATTTCAAAAGATATATATTTTACCTTATTGTAGGTTTTGTAAAGTTAGTTTGTAATATTCAGGTGCACTTTTAATGTTAAATTTTGTGTTCAGAGTTCCATTATACCATGTATTTCTCAGAGGTTGTACATCACATGGTTGGCTGTCAGTCTCAGTGCCTCCAGTGATCCTTTAATATTTGATTTTTCTCTTTGATTTACCACTCTTCTGTATGGCACTTTCAGTGTAGATATTCTAGTTTGGGGACATCTTATAAATGGGTATTAGAGATTGGTCTATTCGCATGCTTAATTTCTGCTAATCAGAGGTTTGCATGACCCAAACAACATGTGAGTATGGTGTGGGAAAGTGTAGTTCACAGTTCTCTTTGTCGCAAAAGCCTTTTTTCCCCTCACATTTTCCAGTAGGCAGATGATGACATTGTTCAAATTATATGATAGTACTCAAACTAATACTAGGAGATAATATCTTTAAAATCAATTCTGGAATTTTTATGAGAGAACGTTGATATTATAGACTGGATAAGCTATGGCTCTATAAAATCAAAACACTAAATAATTCTGTGAAAGGATATCTTGTTGGTATTTTTATCATTAGCTTTCTCATTTCTGAAACTATACTGTCATCAAGCTTGACAGTAATGTAGTGTATTATATTACTTTTTCAGTAGGCTTACATGTGGCTCTGAACTATGCTTGTGATGAGCTAGATAGTTTTTTTCTGTTCCCTAAATACCATGAAGGACAAGGTCTCTTTTTCAGGAAAAATAATTTATATTTGTGTATATAATACTTTTTAATATTGTTTGTTGCTATTCTGAAGTTTAGATGTTGCGCGATAAACCTTTGCTGCAGCAGATCATGAATATGACTAAGGCTTTGTGTGATAGTAGGGGTCCTCATGTGAAGTTAATTACTGTTCATTCTGGTGAGCAAGCTCAACAAGTGTGAAGTGTGTATTAGCTTTATTTGGTACATTTTTACTTTACAACATTGAAGTGCTTTTAGAACTCTGGTTATCTAATGTAAACCATTACCTCAACCAATTGGCATTTCTATTCCCCAACATTTTACCTGAGCTATAATATGAGCTATATGGGATCAGATAGTAAAATAATAAGGCACAATAAGAAGTTTAGTTCCCAATTTTCTGGAGAGAACTCTAAATTAGACTGAAAATGACTACCTATAAAGGCCCATATCCTTACTACCTTCTGTCATTATGCAGTATATGGCAACCTTTGGGCTGCTTTTGAGCTATGTGTTCTCCCCCTACCCTAAGTAAGCACACAGTGTAGGGCCTGGTTATAAGCCTCTGGGATTCTCTTACATTCTTGCATTTCATTGCCCCCAAAAGTGAAGCTTGGATTCAGTTAGTTATTTCTGTAGACAAATGAATGCATCTTAAATCAATATCAGAATCTGAAATTATTTTGAGTAGATATAGTGGATATATGACAGTTCAGTTTCATTTTTATTTCAAAGCTATTATCCCTGTAGATTTAATTTTCAAATCACTTATTTTTGCTTCTGTATTTTCTTGTTTCTTTTTCTTTACCTAAATGCCAGAGGTTGTTTTCATATAAACTACCCTTTTCTGTATATTCCGGTTGCTGTCATTGGTAATAGAATATGGCACTAGACTTAACTGCCCCACTTGTTTTACAGGTGATATTTTAAATTACATGTTAAGTTTTGGCCTTCATGACGATATCATAGATGGTCTTCATTAGTACTATGATCAGGCCAGTATTAAAAATTTGATGGTTTTAGCCATACAGCCCACTTAGGAGACAGTTAAATTATATATGGATTTTTAAAAATCTTATTGCTTTCAAAATCTCCTGAAAAGGAAAAAGCATAATTGTGATACAAGGAATGCAGACCTCCAAACTCTTTCTTCTTAGTTTTTGGATTCATTTTGAGTAGGATTTGTGAACATGACAACTGATAGGAAAAGGAAAAGGGGAGAAATTCTTTGCATAAACTCTTGTCTCTTATTCCCGAATAATTATGCTTTTTAAAGAAGCAGACATTTGCCCTGTAGCATAACATTGTAGCTGTGTGCCCTAAGTGTTACGAAGGTGATTGGGGTGGGAATGGGAAGAATGGTGGAAAAGTATGTAGTCTTTGAGTAAAGGCTAAAGATTCTGTCCTAAAATACTAAAAAGTAGTGACAGGATAGATATTGTAGCAAAGTTGGGCCATCTTCATTAAATAGAAAAATACTTTAGACTTTTGAAAATGAGAATCAAGACTAATTAATACTGATTATACAAACAAAACATGAGTTAATTCTGCAGTTATTTGGGGGATAATTTTAAGATTTCTCGTTCGTTTAGTGCTATGTCAATAAAAACTGAAAAGCAAGCACTTTTAGTTAATCATAGATTTATTGGATGGAACAATTATTGTAATCATAATATTTAACTTTTATTGTCTGAATGTGGAAATGAACTCTTTATCCTGTCTTGAACTGTCATTGAACAGGCTCAAGATGAACTTTTCAACACTGGAAATGACCCTACACACATACCAAAAAAATCTAAAGCAGTAAGACATATTTGAAGATCCATAACTCCTAGACTTTTTAGACTTGTCTTAGGAAAGAATTTATGAACCTATAACCAGTATTAGTGCAGTCTTGGGTTCCTTGTTCTGCATAATTGCACCCTTTCTCAGGTATGTCCTGAAAACAAATTTTAAACTAATCTCTTTAGAGATTAGATTCTCAGTGGATAGTGTGTAAGGGGACTGGGGGTGGGGGGACAGGGTAGTTGGACACAGGACACTGACACAGTTAAGCAGGGATTTTTAAGTCAATAGCCAAATAGAATTTCAATCTAGAATATTATTGCCCTGTCAGATTGAGTGAAACACCTCCTTTTTAAGTTTGGTTAATACCCGGTGCTACACTCCTAAAAGTCTTTTTTTTTTTTTTTTTTTTTCATTCAGTTTACTTTTTTTTTTTTCCTGCTTGGTGGATGGGTATACAGTATACTTTACTATCACTAGTTGAAGCTAGTCATTTGACTGAAATGTTTAAAGTACTAGAAAAGGGATAATTCAGCACTTTTTCTGTTACAACACTAAAGTCTTAATTTATCTTCAGAGTCTTGGGTACTGTAAGTTTTAGGGTGATTATTTAAAAATATAAAACATACTACATAATATCGGGTCAGTTCACATTTATATAAATCTCATAAGAAAGAAAAGACAACATTTTATACCTTTCAAGCAATTCCAAGTGAATGCCTAAATTTTCCTCATTTCATTAAGCATTTTAGGCTTAAAAATTTGGAATTTGAAAGAAAGTGAGGGGGAAATTCCCCAAAATGAAAAATTAAGTCCAATTATTTCAGAAAAATAAATCACTAGGAAATTGGGTAGGAATTCTCTCCCCTTTAAATCTTCAGGGAATGAGCAGTATTTAGAATCTGGCTGAAATTCAAGCCTTTTTACTGTGTAAATTTTTAATATTAACTCACTGACATGCTTTTTACATCAGAGGACTGAAAAGGATCTTAATGTTTTTAAGTTATGAAAGGGTATATTTCTAAAATGAGGGGGGGATAATTAACTAGGTTAGTATACCAGCATTAGTAAGTTTAAGGAATTTAGTATGTAATAGCAAAGTGTTTGATTAAAAGTTTAATCCTATATTACTAGTCGAAATTAGTAACATTCTGATCTAGGAAAGATATAGTCATTGGATATTGATATGCTGTGCTGTCAGAAAAACAGACTAAGATAGAAAACCTTTATCTGACTCCCATATGTTGTTTTTTTTCTGATGGGATGTATACTTAGCAGCTTATTGCTGCTTTGAGAAGAAATGTATAGAATATACATTTGGAGTGTTAGCATTTAATTCTTTATAACCTCCACTTTAAATTGTCAGACATTGGTATTTTATCAGTCCAAACTGTTAAATATAACTAATGTTCTTAGGAATCCAACTTGTACACACTGTTTTAAAACCCTCAGGGACAGTTTACACACTATTCTCACTCAATTCAGGTACTTTGATGCTATTCTTAAACCTAACAGTGACTTGTATTTTTCTGTTTTGCTTTTATTTCGTCGTGCTGGTAGCACATCCTTGATGAATGTCAACTTAAAAACTCAGTTCAGGTATCCAGGTATAACTCAGCCAAACAGATTTTAAAGCTGCATATAACTCTCCAGCACACGGTGCCTCACACTCTTATAGTGGCATTCTATATATTCAGTTATTACTACTGAGCAGATAATACGGGGGTTCCTGTTAACAGTATATTTAAAAATCAAAATGTGCATAAAGGTATATAGCCAGCACACACACATACCCCCCCCACCCACAAGGTTAACCTATGTATTTTTAAATGCCACTAATAGCCAGCACAATTAAACAACATTCCTTGCTGCTTCTGTAAATTGTCACAGATGCAGTTCCTCCTCAATGTGGCTCTTGCATCTTCACCATAACTACTACTAAACTCAAGCACTCATTGGTCCTTGATTGTCTGACCTCTACATTCTAGTTTATGCAATGTCTTTAGAGAATTCTGTGCACTGGCCACTGTGATGGAACCGTTGGGCCAGGAGTGCTTTGTGTTTATTAGTAGTGATTCTGCCAAAGTTGGTGTTGTAACATATGTAAAATGTCAAAAATATTAGCAGAGGTGACCTAGGTCTGCATGTCAGCAAATGATTTCTTCAAAATATTTGGAAGACTTGAAGTCGTCCTCAGTGACAAGTTTCTTGTGATGTGAAGTTCAAATTCCAATGTTTTAGCACTTTGCATCGTTAATGTTAAGACTTGTCTGCAAGAAGTCTCTGTTCTTAAAAACTCCTTCTGTTTTCTGCAGTAATATCTGTGGTTACCAAAATAGATTATTCCTCTGCTTTAATATTTGATATCTTACATCTAAAAAGAATTTTCTCTGATATAAAACCCACAGCCTTTGAATATATTTGGAAATGGCATTTTTCAGATTTCTTAGAAGTTCAAGTGTCATGCAACAAAACAGGAACCCCCTTTACTCTTATGGACCTCATTTCAATATACTGTTTACAGTTTGACGGAATTGTATAATTTAATATTTCTCTTGTACTGTAGTTTATATTTATTTACAGATTTTTTTTGTACTGTGTGATTTGAACGTTTTATTCCTTGCTATGATCAATGTTTATGTAGTAGAGCACTTATGATCACAAATTAAGTTTTTTGGTTTGATTGCACTACGTTAAATTTTAAATGCAGTTCTGATTTTTGACTGGACTAAAATAAGCTGTGTCTTAATGTATGTGATGAGTACTTAAATTTTAATCCATATGGTCCCCTTTTTTTCCTTTTTTTTCTTTCTTTTTTTTTCTTTTTTTTTTTTTTTTGCATTGTATGTCAAAAGCGCTAGTTCTTTCGTGCATGTGTAAGATTTAATGGTTCCATTGTATTATTTGACCATGACATTTTGGAGAAACATTCCCAGCTGTAATGTTGTGTATGGTAGTTCTCACTGGATGCTAGACTTTTCAAAACCACTATTCTTCTAATAAATTTTGTTGTGAAAATCTGTTTTAAAAGCTTGGTTTCTATTTCCTAAGATTTTAATGCTTTAAAAAAAAATTGACAAAAGGGATAAGAGTTAGAAATGTGCTATAAATGAAAATGGTTATCAAAGTTAATTTTTCATGATAAATTCTTTACAGAAGAAATCCCTTAGATAACTATAAGTTCTTATTATAAAACAGTGCTTTAGTATTCAGATGCAGCACTACCTTATAATTCAGTTCTTTTACTAAGTTGATACTCCCCTTGGACTACATTAATTTTCTTCTTGGATTAAATTACTAAACAGCTAAACAAAATATATTTTCATAATACCTTTTTCTGACTGGACTTTGTTTTCAAACGTTTTCACGGAGTAAAACTTTATGCTTGAATTGCTTGCCAAAAAAGAATGATTTACTAATTTTTATTTCCTCTTTTCTTATTAAGTGTAAAAGTAACATTGTTAGTTAATTAAAGTTATTAGTTCTGAGTATTGGGAAAATGATATTTCCTTTTACCAGGAAAATAATGAAAGAACAGCATAATGAAATGGCAGTGTATTGTGTCTTGCTCAACATTTATATTGTGGTTTTTAGAAACTAGTTTATATCAAGAAATTTTGTGTTATAAATTCCTATTGTAAAGTTGTTAGTAAAAGTTGAATTATAGTGATAAAGATTAAAAGTGATGTAAGCTCAGTCCTTCAAAAAGTTGTATTTTCAAACTCATGATGTAATTACATATAGACGGGTTGAAGTGATTTCTAATTATTCCTAATATATTCAAACATGATGCTATTTTTGTTAGTTGGTCTAGCTTTCTTTTAGTTAATTATTTTTGTCTCAGACATACTGGTTATCCTGGCTATTTCTGCCTTTTAGTTTGATGTTTATAAAATCCAAATTTTTGTTGATAATACAGGCTTACTCATTGACTTCATTTGTTACCCTTTCTCAGTTATGCCACATGTTTATAAAACATTTTTCTGGAAACCTAATTATTTCTTTGTAAATTTCAAAGCTGTAAGTACTTGGTTTCTTAAAATTATCCATTCTAAAGTGGTGGCCAGATCAGTGTAGTAGGACAATAACATATCATAAATGAATTTTGTGTGATATCTTCAAAGTTGATATGTAGTAGTATTTAGCTCTTCATTTGTTATGATCCTATTAAAAGAAAGGACTTCCTTCTAAACCAGAAATTTCTTCTCAGATTCTGCTGATGCTTTGGAATTAATTCAGGGACTCCTGTGCTTTAACAAGGTATAGGAATTGGGGAAGTCGAGAAGGGAAATGGAGTTAAATAAGTGAATGGAATGGAAAAGCGTTTAGTTTTTTATCATATCCTGAATGTGGATTTGTTATTTTTTCCCAAAGACTGTGAATTTCTCTTGGCAGACATTTGTACTCAAATGAAAATACCCAAGTCATATAATGTTAGATTTTGTAGTTGATATGAGTGAACAGTTCTTCTTTTATAAAATAGTATTTGCATATTAAGTGACAGTAGAAAACTCTTCTTGTATTTTGAATATCCACTTTATCATTATTTGTTTCCAAATGGTTTTTAAGCATTTTAACACTGACTTTTCTTTTTCATATTCAACTTAAGTATAAGTTGTTGGACCTTATGTTGTTTGGGGTGGGGAGGAATACGGTAGTATGAGTATCATACTGTATACTTAGAGTTGGAGTAGACAGGTGTGCTTTCAACAATTAATAGAAAAGAAATATTCCTCAAACAAAACATTGTCTAAAAGGTTGATGAGTGTATAATTAGCAGTTTAAGGCATGAATTATTCTTAAACTAGAATTTGGAAAATAAGCAAAAATACGTCAAAATGCATAAGTTTTAAACCCTGTTATTATGAGTCTGGAGATTTTATTAGACAGGTAAAAGTACCACTTTTTGGTGATTACTATTTTTAAAATGTTGATTTTACTATTTTTGCCAATTTTATTTGATCCAACAGTATGGAAAAGTGAAAGGGATTGGTTGATACTTTTTCAATTTGGTGTACTAGAAAGGTCACTTCTTTTTTCATCTGTAAAATGAAAGTACTGGGATGAATGGCTTTCAGGCCTCATTTCAACTCTGAATCTATTAATTTTCTATTAAATGTGAGATAAATATACAAGTTGTATCTGTTCAAAAGTTGGAAAATACAGTAGCCCTTTACTGAATAATGGGAACTGGTCTTAAACCTTAGGTCTCACTTTTGCATTGCAGTGTTTTCTTTTAAAAAAAACGAAAACAAAATACGGATGTCATTTTAGGTGCCTTTTATTTAAAAGAAGTCTATTTTCAGTTTCGGGGTTTTTTTTTGGGCGGGGGGAGTTGGTTTTTGTTTTGTTTTGTTTTGAGGTTACCAGGACTGAGAATTGAACCTGGGACCTAGTAAGTGGGAAGCCAGTGCTCAACCATTGGCTCCACTGAATTGGTTTTATCGTTTGTCTTATTGTTTGTTTTTGTTTTGGGGAGTCACCAAGAACCAAGCCTGGGACCTCCCATGTAGGAAACAGGCACTCAACCACTTGAGCCACATCTGCTCCCCTTAAGTTTTTTAATGAATTGTGTATAAATGTGGTGATAATGTTTGAAAAAAATACCTTGAGCAGTCACTTTAATCTGACTAATTTAAGGTATGTTATTCACAGTTTCTTTTTCTGTTGTGTGCAGGCTAGTTCTTCCTTAAATTTTAGAGCACTAAGGATCTGGAGGGTTATCGAGAATGATCATTCTCAATCAGAATCAACTTTTTAAGAATTCAAATCCCTGGGTCCTTTGCTAGATTAATTGAACCAGTTTCTTAAAGCAAGACTGGGCATCTTATATATTTTCAAAAAGTTCCACTGAAGGCTTTGATGAATCTGCTGATTAAGCACTATTGGTCCCATTCTCATCTTTCATTTTCAGGTGAAAAACATGGAAATATGGGAGTTTTAGACTCCTCCCTCTTCAAGGCATTGCCTGTAATATTTATGATTCCAAATGAATGTACTTGTTCCTATACCACTTTGGCATTCTGATTGAATCTAGAATTAGAATGACAATTTTTGCCTACTAGAAATTTTCTTTTGGATTCAGTTTTAAATAATAAAATCTCACCTATTTATTTATAGTTTGAATCTTGAATAAACTTAATATTGCTTTTTAGGAAGAGAATATCAAATTATGTCTTGGGTCATCAATAAGTATATTGATCATCTACTGTGTCTACCATAAGTTCTGTTACATTTGGTACAAAATAAGAATAAGACCATTTTGGGCCTCCTTGAATTTTTAGTTAGCTACATAAAACATTTATACACATTACGGAGTTACATAATACTACTTTATATTATGAAATCACTTCTGAAAAATTAGGTTAAAAACAGTGTTAAACAGAAATCAGTATTAAAGTCCATTTCTCATTATTCACAATAGTTATGTTCTATAAAGTCATCATAAACACTAAGTTAGTGAATACTGAACCATTATTCCTAGGGGAAATACAGAGTTAGGTTCCTGCAAGCCTCTGGTCATAACATTTTTATCCACCAATTAGTACCTAATCATATTTTACATGTATTTCTTTTTAAAGAAACCTATTTAATATATACTGATTCGTAAACATTAAACACAGATAACAGCACTCATGTCTGAAAGAAGCTTAGCTAAAGACATTTTCTCAGTAAGGTATTTCATGGCCTTCTTGGGCTTAGGAACATTAGGCGGCACTTCAGCACTATGGTTGGTGGCCATTTTAGCCAGTGAAATCACCAACAAAATGTACAAAAATGCAAAAAAAAAGTTGTTTGCTCTTGTTTACAGTATGAGAGCTTATTTACAAAAAAGGACACGTTTACATTATGAGAGTTGAAGTAAGAAAGTGTGTTGCCTTGTTCCATCTGAGCTGGGAACATGGGCATCAAGTGACTCAAATATCTATACATGTCCATAAATGACCACAAAAGCACCATGAGCATTGATTTGGGGAGTACACAAATGTTTCGAGTAGGTAGATAGACACCTGTGAATAATGAGGATTGATTGTAATAGATGCCTTCAAGAAAGCCCTCATAAAGGAACTGGATCTTGAAAAATGGGTAAGGTATAAAGAGTAGAGAAGAGAATATACTAAGGTAGATAAAAAGAATCTAATAGGCTTGGTTTAAAATCCCAGCCCTTCTACTTCCTGACTACATGACCTTGGGAAAGTTAATGATCTTTTCTGACCCTCAGTTTTCTTATCGGTAAAAGGGGACTTAATGGTACCTAGCTCACAACTTTGCTGTGAGGCATAAATGAAATTCTATATTTAGTACAGTACCAGGCTTTTTGCAAATGCTTAATAAATGAAAGAAGTGAAAGCATCTGACTGGAGTTAAGTTTGTGTGAAGGCTAAGGAGACAGTATATAAATCAGATTGAAAGTTCTGGAGGAAACTAAGTTGGTATTGATTAGAACTTTGGAAGTGAGGCGGATGTGTTTGTATTACACTGAGGCACTGGGCAGCCAATCTTGTTTTAACTCTTTAGTCAAGGACATAAAAATGATCAGAAATAGGATTGAAACCTGGAATGCTGCCTCTCTGCATTTTATATGTCTGTTTCAGGGGAATATTATTAAACTATTAATCATTCTTTGTTACTTTTCAAAAATTAAAATGGCATAGTTTGGAAAGAAGATGTTTAAGATTTAAAATAAGGAACTTACATAGAATTTAACTATCCCCATTTCCATTGTATACAGTTATTTGTATTTTTTCCCAAGGTTGAAATTTTACATGTAGATTTTTTGAATCTGTAGATTTTTTTTCTTGGTGGTGGTAGAGTTCAAATAACAGAAAATATAAGAGCTAAATGTGTGTGTGTCCATATATGTTTTATTATCAAAACTGTCTTTCATGAGATATTTTAAGATTCTTCTGCCTGTTCAATGTAATTTTCATTACACTTTTATCAAATGAAGAGTCTTTGCTTTTGAACCTGATGGTATAGGTCATCAATAACACAATTTAGAGTTGTTCATTCTAACATTTATTAAATTGACTTGAGACTTATTTGACAGGAAGACCTGGCAGTGTAACTTTAACTAAGTAGAAATGTATTTGGAAAGAAATCAGGCTAGCAGTTCTTATTAGGTGCTAGGAATTGGTGAGTCCATTAGACCAGATTTTACAAACTGAACCGACCAGTTGTAATCTCTTAGTGAGTTATAAAATCAACGTAGTGGTTCCCAGCCTGCAATTTAAAAAGAAAGAAAAGGAAATAGAATCAGGGTACGTAGTATTTAGTAAGGATAAATACAGTTTCATTGAAACTTATGTGTCTGTCATATACACATATACATACACAGTGGAATATGTGTAGTGGTTACTTTGTAAATTAAAATTATTTCTTCCTTGGGTAGTCAAAAACACTAGTGGGGTTTGAAAGCCACTATGTAACCATGCCTCTTCATCCTGATATTTCTGGTACCTTGGAGAGCACACTATTAACCCGTGTGCATAAAATTGTGAGCCCACACACTTTATTTCTGACCTTTGAAATTTCCTTCTTTCCCTTCCTCGTTGACTTGAACTAATTTTCATTGAAAGCTTATTCTTTTCTATGTCAAAATGTTTCTTTCCTCTGCCCTTTTCATGGCCTTGAAAAATGCCTTATGAAAATTTTCACTACATATCATTTGGTTCGTCCATTCATCACTTAATGCCTGGAAGGAGCTGAGTGCCTAGCTTTAGGCAGTGAAGCTTCCAGAATAAAAAGGAAAAAGTCCCAGACATACAGGAGATCATAATTCAGTGGAGGAGAGAGCTGTGCCCACTGTTAACATGCAGCATAAGTGCTATTTAATAAAAGAAACAAACTATCAGAATAGAATAAATAGCTAATCCTGCTCCCATGGAGAAAGCACTCAAGTAGTAAGTGCAATTATTTAAAGGACTCAGACCACTTTGTAAAATGTTAAAACATTAAAAAAGGACATAAGGAGAATGAAGCATAAGCAGTGGGAAATTAACAGTGGAAATTCTATGCAAAAAAAAAATGACAAGATCAGATTTAGCCTTTAGGAACTTGACAGTTCTGGATAGTGTTACTCAATCTAAAATGTGGAGAAACTGATGACAAAGAGCTTACTGTATAGTATTCTTCAAAGGAAGTTAGTAAATTTAGCTGAACTTGATAGTGTATTGGAAACAAGGGAAGTGATGGAGCTAGCAATAAGAATTGAGGTTGAATATATAAATATCTAAATGTAAGAATACTTAAATGAGATTTAATATCCAAATAATATAGCTAAATATACAGATGTATGTATAGCATTACATTTTGTCTTCCAATATACCTCAGTAAAAACTTAAATAGATGATTCTACTTAGTTTATCCCTACACCAGTGTATCTTCAGAAGTAGCACTAGGTTTCCAGAGAGGAGTGAATGGGGGATGGTTACAAAAGAGAATTAATTCCTGGATCACCCCAAAGAGAATGATATAAAAATACTTCCATCTGTCCCTTTACTTGGAATTTTTAAAAATATACCTTCTCTTTACCTCATCTAATAACATTAATGTGGTGAACTAGTGAAAAAGAACATTAAATCCTCTGCAAAGTACCTTTTTAGTGCTTTAACATTATACAAAGTGGCCTGAGTCCTTTAAATAGTTGCAATTACCACTTAAAGAATGCTGCTGTTTTATCAATTTTAAGTGACTTACTACATGACAGTAAAATTTGCCACGCTTATGTATGATACCACAGACATGTAGGTTCCTAAATTTAAGGCTTCAAGAAAGTTGATGAAGATCCTAAGGAGAAACATGAGAAAAGTTAGGATATAGAAGGTCCTATAAAATTTACAAAGCACTCAGGACAGTATCAGTATCCACTTGATTAGATATATCATCTGCTGCTCTTCCTCTTTTACCTAAAAAGAAATATTTGTCAAAAACACATCACTTTATTTCTTCAGAGGAAAAGAACATTTGTACTGCTAGTATCTATTATGAACTATTCAGTGCCCTTTGTTGTTTTTGTCTCTGTTAACTTCCCATACCTTCCTCTCAGCCCAAGTGTGTGTGTTTTGTTGGAGGGTTTTTGTTTTGTTTTAATGGCCAAAGAAATACATGCCAATTGTAATGGGAATCTTTTCCTGAATCTGACACCTATCAGTCCCACCCATGGAAACTATACACAGTATAGGAAGGGCTTTCTCCAGTGCTTGGCATCCTCAACAAATGTTACTTTCCCCTTAACCCCCTTTAAAGAAGTGTTAAAATGGAAGGATTGTGGTATGGTGCATTTTCTCTCTGGGAATGAGCACCTTTTCATTATCCTTAATTAAGCAGTGGAATTTTCCTAGATCATTGTCCCAGTCATTTCAGTAGAGGATTAAAGGGCAGTTTCCCTCAAAGAAAAACAGATTTTAACTCCCCCACCAGACAAAATACAAAAAAAAAAGAAAAATAGTCCAGTCTCACTGGTTTGTCTGAGCTCTTATGTAATCCTGCCTTTCTAAAATGTCAATGATGCCTTTAACATTCCAATCTCACTTTAATCTGGTTAACATTTTGCTAACTTTTGGTAAGGCTAGTGATGCTCTTTTTCACTTCAAATTGGCAGAGTTCTGTCTTTGTGTGAAATTCTGTATTTTTGCAAAAAGTCTATGTCAAAGTGTTCTCTAAGCACTATTATAATGCTCATTAGATAAACAATTTAGGTTTGTTCTCACTACGTCAGTATTTAGTTTAATCACTTGGGGATATTTCTTCCGTAAGAACCATCTTCCAGGAGCTATCATGTTTTAGATGATGCCACGCAGTCCAAAATCCCATGTCTTCCACAGCCTCTAAACCACCCTCCCTCCCTTTAAAAAAAAAATTAACACCATTTATTTGGTCTTGCATAGTCTTACCTGCAATGATAGATTTCGGGAAAAAAATCAACTTAGTGGGAGAAAAACTTTCAGAAGTAAGTAGTTTGGTAGAAGTGTCTGTTTTATGAGGTCAGTGCATGCCTGGAAAGGAGATGGAAGCATTGAACTATTGTGTTTAATCGCCCCTTGCTCTGAAATTCCTGCTCACCAAGTAATTTTATGATTATATTTTGTCTTCCTGTGTACATTTGCCTATCAGATGAAAATAGAGTGAACATGAGAATCTCCATGATATTTAAATTTGACAACTGAGTAAAATAGAGAAAGTTAGAAATGTTGAGTGCAATATACAACCTTAATACTATTTTTATTGTATTTTAGAACATCTTCTCTTATCAGGAATAGTAAAGCCCTGTGACATGGAAAAGCTAGCAAACCATAGCTTCATGCCTAGTAAGCTCCCTGTGAAACATCTTCCCTTTCCCCCAACTCAGATTAAATTCATACTTTATGAACTTTTGTTCTGCCCTGCATTTAATGAACTGGGTTAAGAACACAGTAAATTTAGAAAGCTATTATAAAGGGATTGTGTGCCTTTTGTTTTAAATCAGTAGTTCTTAACTATTTTTCGACTCGAGCACAAATGAACAAGATCCTATGCTGCCGTCAGCATCGGTGGCTCACTGTGAGGCATTGACTCTTACTGGGTGAAGAGATACTTGACCTCAGTCCTCCCCAACACAAACACATAGCTCCCATCCCCCATGATTCTGGTCTCTGAGGAGGGATAATTCTCTTCAACCTCCAAACCTGAGCATTGCTTTCTTAGGTGATTTGGATTTCAACCACCTAGAAATCAGAGGTTAAATTGCCTGCTTTTTAGAAGTCACTTTCTATTCTTTGTGAATTTTATGCCTTACATTTCTGCCTCCCCCTTGCCTACCCTTTTGTTGTTTCTCCTTATTCAGTTCCACGGAAAGAAAACTAGGTTTCCCAGTATAGGGCAAGGACTTGTGAATAGACTTGCCCAGGCCCTTGAATATACTTACATTTTCTGTGCTTACCTGACCAAAAGTGAAGAATTATGTAACATAATTTCATATTATTGTCTGGCAGAAGAATACAACTCCTCCTACTTATAGGATAAGAATGTGTTTTTGTTTTCTTATATTTAAAGAGAAGAACCAAACCAAATTAATTTACAACTCTTAGCTATAATTTACTCTGTATTGAGTGTTGACTCTAGCTTTCTCACCCCTTCTTTTTTCCTGAGATTGTCTTTTTCTGCTACTAAGATTAGCTGCCATCCAAGTATCATTGACGATCACTATTGTTCTTTTTTCAGTCCAGAAGAATGTATTTTGATCATCAGTGACATTGCATTTAGTCATCAAATAGTCTTTTTGGTAGTTAAAAAACAGGTATTAGATTACCTAAATTCATCACCCTCAAATTTTAGACTCACTTCAGCTCCCTGCCACAACTGTTCTTTATGTGATCTGTCTTTTATCCTAAGATAGCATAAGCATTAACCATCCATCATTTATATTACCCAGGAGAATGTTTTCCTTCAGGAATTTAACTATTGCAGTATTGACTAAGTAGGCAAGTCCACCTGTGTCTACCCTCTGATTTAGAAAAATCATTGAGTAAATCATTAAAAGATAGGATTGTGAAACCACATCATTTTGAACTGTGCCTTTCAAAGTTTTTATGAATATTATCTTATCCTTTACCACACCCTTAAGAATTAGGCATTGAGCTAGGGATAGAAAGACATGGTCAAGGTCATGCAGGCTATTTCTCATCAAGGAAATAACCTCAAAACTAATCCAAGTAGTTGGAAATCAGGTTTCCTTCTTCTACCACTCTTTTTTCCATCCCTGTAGTCTTATTCCTCTTTAGTGGCAGTGTGCAAATATTTCTGATTGATAAATAATTCACTTAAATATTACAGAGACCCCTCTTTTTGATTGGAAGAAACGTGAAATCAAACAAGTACTTTCAAAGTCTGTGATGAATTCCTGTTATTGTAAAGATCTTATTTAGTCAGATGTGAATGACATAAAATGATTCAGAATATAATTGTTGAACCAAAACATAGTCCTTCCCTTTAGATCAAGTTGAGTAAATGATCTGTAGGACAGAACATTTTTCTTTGGTTTCCCTACTTGCTGCCTGAGTATTCTAAATTAAAGCAAATGCTATATTTAGACACTTCAAGATCTGACGCTATTGGAAAAATTAAATAGCTAGGATCAAAGAGTAGCTGTGTAAACCTTAAGAAAACTGTTAACTGGCTAACACCTGTTTTTTGTTGTGAACATTTTAAAAGTTTAATATAATTAAACTTCAGGGAGTTGAGAAGCTTAAAAATATTTAATTTTTAAAAGTAAATATTTAAATATGAAATGGAAATTTATCTAATCTGAGGTCCTGCTGAGAAAAATTGTAGAGAAAAATCAAGGTAGAAAACTGGGTAATTTAGAGGCACAGTCAAAAGTGATTTTATTACTATAGTTGTAAAGTTAGCTATTATAACAGGGCTATTTAATGACACCTGGACAAAGGTCAGTATTAATGTGAAAGCTCTCATATCCAAGTAAAGCTATTGGTGGATTCCTGCCTGTGTGTCTAGTTGCCTACCAGACATCGCAGATTCAGAATCTTATAAAATACCTTAGCACAGAACTCTTCAGGTATGTACATACTCCAACAACCACCAACCCTCAACTTCGCTGCTGGTATTCCTGTCTTAGTAAATAGTACTGCCCAGGAAGCATCTTTGGTGCCTTACTTTCTTTCCCTTCTTTTTTTGCTAGGAGAAAACAGTAAAACATGAAACGTGGTCCCTACCTACCCTCAAGTAGCTTACATCTGCTTGGGAAACTAAGACAAAGACAAGAAAAATTAGATCAGTAAAAGACACAAATTACCCGATTACCTTATAATTGTTCTCTGAAATATACAGATGACTGTGGCTTAGGATGTAGAAAAGGGAACAGTCTCAGCAGGTAGGGATAGTTTTGTGCTGGTCAATGATGAAATTTGTAAGAGCACCCTACTGCTTATTCTGATGTCCTGTGGTTCACCAGTTCATTGTCCCCAATCCTTTTTACCAGGAAAACAGGTGCAAGTAAACTCCGTTGTTTTTTGGTGTCATTTTTTTCTCAAACAAGGTTGCCATTTGCAGTTTTAATCTCTTCATCTCTTGGACTTCCCCAAATCACCACTCTTAACTGCCTCTTAAGGTTGTTTGTAGCCTATGTTAGCCTCTCCCATGCTACTGTTTTTCAGCGTCCAAATGCTGTATTCATTGTTCCAGTGTGTTCAGTGGGTCCTAATAATGTTTCTTTATATTAGGTTTTGCAGTCACCACCTCCCCTTGCCTTAATGGTATGAAATACATACATATCTACCTGTAACTGTCTTTTCTGTCCTTGAGAACTAGTTGAGCCATATAGCCAGTCATTGCTTCAGGGACTGTTGCATAGCCCTTTGGAAGACCTTTTCGTTCATTTAAGCTGATTAAAATATTGAGGCATTATTAAATTATTGAAACATGGAATAGCAGCAGATCTAAGTCTCACAACTACTGAGGAAGTAGATATCACTGCTGCCCGATTTTCCTGTAGATTAATCATTATTCATTTTTTTTTAATTCTTCGTGACCATCATTTTAGAACAGGGGTTCTTAACCTTTTTTGTTCTACAAATCCCTTTGCCAGTCAGGTGTAAACCACAAACCCCCTACTAAATCTATACTATACTGTGTATTATTTAATAAATCATACCTGAACCAACACATCCCCATAAGAATAATGCTTTTTTAAAAATTTCAATTCAAGCTCCTGGAGCTCTGGTTAGGAACCCCTGTTTTAGAAGAGTGTGAATTCTGTCCTTTCATTGGGTGTGTACCTTGATTTCATTCCTCTCCAGGCAAATGTGAATCCCAAACCCTAAATCATGCTTCTAGAACACAGCCACAGGCATGGAACAGTATCTAGATTTTGTCAAAGGCTTTTGTTTTTGTGATGATTGTCCTTCTTGAATCAGGACAATTTGTAAAACCCTTCTAAAATATAAAATAAGATTCCTTATTTCTTAATGCTGCACAGACCTTTATCAACTCCACTTATTTGCAGTCCACCCACCTCAGAAACATCAGTACCATATCCAAGAACTAGAAACTGAAGAATAAAGGCCTCTGAGCAACCAGAGTTGTTGCTGGAAAATCTGCATACTTCATTCATAAAATTATTCCTCAGACACTCCATTAGAATCTATTTATTTTTACTTTATGTACCATTCTAGCACTTGGGATCTGGTTCCGCATCTAATGAGTAGAAGTACTACTCAAGTACTACTTGGGAACTAAAAGTGAAAATAGGGCAACCTACTTGGGAACTAAAAGTGAAAATAGGGCAACAAAAATAGCTGTTGATTATTTGGAAGCCAATAACAATTTTTCAGTAAACTAAATATCCCTGTTTTTTGTGTGTTTTGGTTTGTTTTGGTTTGGTTTGATTTACTGGGGACTGAATCTGGGACCTCATATGTGGGAAGCTGGCACTCAATCACTGAGCCACATCAGCTTCCCTGAGTTAGTTTTTTTCACTTGTCTTCCTTGCTTGCTTGTTTGTTTTTTCAGGAGGTACCAGGAACCAAACCTGGGACCCCCATGTGGGAGGTGAGAGCTCAATCTCTTGGGCCACATCCACTCCCCCTATTTTTTTGTTTGTTTGTTTGTTTTCTTTTTTATTTAGGCAGTCAGATTTGCTTAATTGAATAGCCTCCAAAATTATCAGTATATTTCCGTCCAGGATAATAAATGTAATAACCAAATTTCAGTGACAGTGTACGTGGCAATGATCCTGAGTCCAGAGTCATTAAGAAAGAAAAAATTATGTCCAGAGGACATAATTTTTTAAAAGCTTTCATCCAAAATAATAAAATTTTGAAAATGTTTGGTATTGAAGGATAAATTAATCTAGAAAATTCACTTTTTTAAGTTGAAAGAAAGCATTAATGCACAGTCCTGATCTCTGAGTTATTTTTATTGAAGCACATTTAATTTGATTAACTGACATTAATGGTAACTGATATTTGTACAAGCTTTGTAGGCTTTCCTTTGCCACAATCTTAAGTGGTAGATGAGCAGGTACTCTACTAAGATAAAAAATGGGCTTACCTTAGATCACAGAAATTGGCCAAGGTTGCCACAACTAGTAAGGAACAGAACTATTCTCTATCATCTCATTCATATCATGTCTTGTAATAGTGCAATGTCTGATAGACATAGCCACAATGTATATCCCAGAGGAGTACTTTAATAGGGACCTCCTCCTGAATTCTCCATGAGCTGACTGCCGTCCTCCTAATGCACTGGCCTCCCTAATCCAAGATGGCTAAAATGCCATTCAGATCCAGCAGTCTAGAAAGTCTAGCTGCATGAGAAATCTGTTGATCTAACTTCCATACACATCTGGTTGAGTTTGAGAGGTAAAAATGACTTACCAGTTACTTAACCAAGGGTATCACATTTTTTAACTTTTACTGAAATATAGTATCCGTACAGAAAGGTATACATATTGTAAATGTTGTATACTCAATGAGTTTTTTCCTAGTAGTATTTGATCTTTTCTTTCTTTTGGTAGATTTTAGCCCAATTGCCAGCATGTACTTTAAAGTTACTATAACCATTGACCTGTTCTAATATTTCTATGATATGGCATTGCTGAACAAGACTGCTCCCTTGTGGATTTGACTAATTGGTTTGGGTTTGGTTTTGTATATAGATATGTTTCAGCAACTTTATTTACCACTTGGTCTTTAAAATCCACCTTACTCAAGAACAGAGAAACTAAAATTGTCCAAATACCTCTTAAGTAATCCTTTGAGATATTAGTATTTATTCCCAGTTTGCAGATGAGAAAACCTAGGTTCAGAGAGGTTAATTCATTTGTCTAAGATCCTTTAGTTAGTAAATGTCAGAGCTAGAAGTGGAATCTAGGTTTTCTCATATTCCTTAACCCATTGTCTTTCCACTATAACCACAGAGGCCAGGGGGGTGGGAGGGGGAGTGCAAAGTAGGCTGTCTAAGGTAAGTCTTCCTATAAAGGCACCTCATTACTGGGAGATAAAATCCAAAATTGAACAGAAAAAAAAAGAATTAGCTGGGAGATACCATCAAACATCTGTTCAACACACATGTATTAAGTTTCCCTTTGTGCCATGTTACATATAGAGTGAGATGATGTTCTCTTGAGGAACAACAATCCAAAGAGAGAAAAAAAAGTTGTATAAAACTCCACAAAATTGAAACATTACAACTGCATGAGCTCAGTAAAATGCAGACATCCAGAAGCACAAAACAACTTAGCTCTCTAAGCAGGTTGCCTTTAGCCTGTCTTGAATCCATCACCCTCACTGTCTAGCTTGAACTCTTAAGAGTTTGTGTATGATTGTAAGATATTTATTGAAGATCTAAGAGGATTTAACAAGTTGGGCTTGAGTGAAGACATTAACACAACCTTTCATTGACAGAACTTTATAGTTTACAGTGTGATTTTATATCTGTTTTCTTAAAGTCTAGGAGCAGGAATTTGACTTGTCATTCCACTTTTCAATGTGTCTGAAATTGAAATTACTGATCTCTATTCCTCTGTGCCCCAGGAAAGGGAGAGGATTCCTGCATCACTGATAGCATTGTTATAAAGTCCAGCCTGGTCATGTTGAGAAACCATTTTAAAACTGTAAATTCTCTAAAGTACTTCTAAACCAAGATTTGTCATATAGTGTGTCTGAATTTTTGTCCATGTTGCAAACTTATAAACCAATGATATTTTTTTTTTACAGGAATACCCAGGCCTAAAACAAAAGTATATATTGATAGGAGCAGGTATAGCTCAGTAGTTGAGCACCTGCTTCACTTGTATGAGATCCTGGGTTCAATCCCCAGTACCTCCTAAATATGTTTACCAACCAGAGATAATAGTGTCGCCAAAATTTACATTGAAAAAAGTATATTTTTAATGATTCGTCTTCTCTTTAAAATAATTTCTGAATGACCACTTAACAATATGAAGGATTTTGTCACTAAGAATTAAGAATATAACTAGACTGGCCTTTTATTTTAAGTAAATACTCCTTATTTATTGAATCAATTCACTGTATCTGTGAGCAGACTTAGAAGCAGTTTTGGCTATTCATATTATAATACGAATAGTAACATCTGGTGATTTTCATAATGTAAAATTATTTTGTTTTTGTGGGTTTTTGGGTTTCTTTTTTAAAATGACCATACTAATTATTTCTTTCTCTTTGTCTAGTGAGAATTCAACAGAGGCAATAACAGTAGATTCTAACAATCAGTCGAAGTCCCCACTGGAGAAGTTTATGGTCAAATTGTGCACTCATCATCAGAAGCAGTTCATCCGTGTTCTGAACGACTTGTACACTGAAGCTCAGCCAGACACTAAGAACCTGCAGCCTTCTGATTCAGGAGCAATGGATGCATCCACTTGCAGTGTTGGTTGTGCCCAGTTAAGCACCAAACATAAGGAAAAGGATGTCATATGTCTTGGTATGAAGTCTCCTACTTCTGTAGATTTGTTCATACACCCATCAGGCTCCCACAGCTCCCAATATTTGACAGAACAGACCCTGAAGGAGCCTCTTCCTGAAACAAACTCTGTAGATGGAAGAGGGAATGCCTTGACTATTGTCCAGAAAGATTCCTCTGAACTATCAGCCAGTAAGCCTATTTCTGGTGGTTCAATGGATAGTTCCAATGTGGGATACCTCACTGCATCTAATTCTTCCTCATTAAACTTCCACCATGTCTCTAAAATCTTGGAAGAGCAGACCACTGGCAAGGAGCAAGATACAAATGTGAAGATATGTGAGGACAGTAAAGACCATATGCAGAGCCCAGCTTTAGTAGAAAGTCTAATTGCAGTAAAAGTAACAGCTGAGAACAATGAGGAGGGCAGCAGCTGTATTGTTTCTCAAATAAATTCATTCAAAGCTTTATCAGAAGAGGCTTGGGACTCAGGGTTTATGGGGAACTCGCCTAGAACTGCTGACAAAGAAAATGCATTACAGTGTAGCTCAAAAACACCTTTGTGCCAGAATATAGAGGCAAATGAACAAGATGCAAGGCCAAAGCAAGAGAACCATCTTCACTCACTAGGAAGAAATAAGGCCAGTTACCATTCACATCCCAGTGATAAGAGCCAGTTTGATCATTCCAAAGATGGTTGGTTAGTCCCCAGTCCCATGCCAGCTGTACACAAAGCATCTAATGGACATTCACGAACCAAGATGATATCAGCCTCCATTAAGACTGCTCGGAAAAGTAAAAGGGCATCAGGGCTGAGGATAAATGATTATGATAACCAGTGTGATGTCGTTTATATCAGTCAACCAATAACAGAATGCCAGTTTGAGACTCAAAGATCGATATTATCTTCACGGAAAACAGCCAGAAAGAGTACTCGAGGATACTTCTTCAATGGTGATTGTTGTGAGCTTCCAACTGTACGCACATTGGCCAGAAACGTATACTCCCAGGAAAAAGCAAGCTGCTCAACACTAACATCAGAAGCAATAGTTACGCCCAAGCAGACGCTTACAATTTCAGCTTCTAGACCTACTGTAGAGGTGCAGCTTCCTAGAGAAGACAACTCTGAAGAATCTAGGAAGGAAATAACTACCCACAAGGAAGGAGGCGGTGATACTTCATCTGAAAAAGAATCTCAAGAGTGTGGTGCTTGCCTCATGAAGAATGAACCAGATCAGAACAGCTTCCCCAGGTCAGAGGAAACAACAACCTCCAGCCTGGTGTGCCCTCTGCCTTCTCACCTCCCTGAAGAGGAAGTGCCAGAAAATAGCTCCATAGTCTCAACTTCTCCAGCAAGTGGGCTATCTGTCCATGGACAAGACCAAAAACCAGTTGAACTGCTAGATACAGAGGAGATGAGTGTTCCCCAAGACTGTCTCCTAGTTCCCTCTACTGAGAGCATTTCTGAGGGAGGCAGTGAAGGTGTTTTTAGGTCTCGTTATTCTCCTGAAACAGTTAATAGAGAGGAAGGTCCTCTGTGCTCAGAAAATCAGAGTCCTCCAATGGGCCTGGAGCCTCCTGTGAGTCTAGAAAGGGCTGAGAAGGACCAAAGTATTAGTTCTGAAGCCAAGACTGAAGTCTCTCAGGAGCTGGATACTGACCCGCCATTGAAGGAAAGCCCCATTTTCACTAATGAAAACCCCAGTGAAGTTGAGGAAATTGAGGCAGCAGATGATGTAGGAAAAATAGAGAGAGGGGACAATGATATAAATCCTCCTTCAGAAAAAGATATGTGTGACCAAATCATTGAATCTCCTGAAGAGAATTCGGACAAGAAGAAAAAAGGTAAAAAATTCCCTGAGGCCTCAGATAGGTGCCTAAGAAGTCAACTTTCAGATTCTTCCTCTGCTTGTCCTGAGATCAAGATTTCTAAAAATCCTGATGTAAAACGTTCTAAAAAAGAAGGATACCCTGATGAGTTAGCACATGAGGGCATTCCAACTGATAGTTTCCATACAAAAGCTCTGGAGGACACTGAAAACTCAAATGTCGATGAAAATCCCTCTTTGAAAGATCCTGAGCAGGAAGCTGAAGGAAGTGGTATCATCACCAGGCAAACCTATAAAAACATGCTGACAAAAGAAGTCAAGGGGGAAGAAGGAGAGATTTTCCCCAGCAATGATCCTATAACCACAGGTGGCCAACTCCTGCTTAGAGAGAAACTGGAAATCTGTGGTCAGTCTAAATTAGGGGTGAAAAATGCTCCTGTCCCCTCAGAAAGTATTCCTTGCATGAGGGACCCAGAACAATCAAAAGAGAAGCCAGGCCATATTCCTGCACAGGATGTGGAGGAAGTTGTAAATGAGGTAGAAAACAAGAATACCCAGCATAAAGATGATGATAATGAGGCATCATCCAGCTCACTTGGGTTGTCAAGTAGTGGAAGCAGTGATGCTGCTGAACCACCAAAATTGACATCAAGGTCTAAAAGATTGACTTCTTCAGCATACAACCTAAGACATGCTCATTGTCTGGACTCCGTGGACACTACAAAAATGACTTCAGAAAAAGCAGCTGCACAAGTAAACCCAATCCCAAAAGAAAATGAAGCTTCAGAGAGTGGAGATCCCTTAGATGAGGAAGATACGGATACAGTGGTGGATGACCAACCAAAGTTTGTGGAGTGGTGTGCTGAGGAGGAGAACCAAGAGCTTATTGCCAACTTCAATGCCCAATACATGAAAGTCCAGAAGGGCTGGATCCAGTTGGAGAAGGAAGTACAGCCAACACCAAGAGCAAGGAACAAGTCGGATAAACTAAAGGAGATTTGGAAAAGCAAGAAAAGGTCACGGAAATGTAAAGGTTCGTTGGAAGTTCAAAAGTTTTCTCCTGTTCAGATGCTGTTTATGACAAGCTTTAAATTATCCAATGTTTGTAAATGGTTCTTAGAGACAACTGAAACACGGTCTCTTGTCATTGTGAAGAAGCTTAATACTCGTCTTCCAGGTGATATTCCTCCTGTCAAGCATCCTCTTCAGAAATACTCTCCTTCTAGCCTGTATCCCAGTTCACTACAGGCAGAACGCTTGAAAAAACACTTAAAGAAATTTCCTGGAGCTACTCCTGTTAGGAACAATTGGAAAACACAGAAGCTCTGGGCTAAATTTCGAGAGAATCCTGACCAAGTGGAGGCAGAAGATGGCAGTGATGTCAGCCTTAGCCCAACATCTGAAGACAGTATTGAGGAAGTCAAGGAAGATAAAAGTAGCCATCCTCCCACAAACTTGCCTACCCCTGCCAGTACCCGGATCCTTAGGAAATATTCCAATATTCGAGGGAAACTCAGAGCCCAACGTTTGATCAAGAATGAAAAAATGGAAAGCCCATTTGGTCTGGCAGTGGAAAGTAAACAAAGCCGTAAGAGTGTATGCATCAACCCTCTGATGTCTCCCAAGCTTGCTCTGCAAGTGGATGCAGATGGGTTTCCTGTTAAGCCCAAGAATACAGAGGGAATGAAGGGAAGGAAAGGGAAGCAGATGTCTGAAATCTTGCCTAAAGCAGAAGTTCAGAATAAACGAAAGAGACCAGAAGGAAGCAGTGCTCAGGACAGGTCTTTTCTCTCTAGTAAGGACAAGGGACTGGTAACGAAAGCCAGCAAAGAAAAACATTTTGATGGATCCACTAAAACCTCTGCTGCCAAGAAGTCAACTGCAAGGGACAAAATTAGTCAACTGCACAAAAAGATTTCTTTGAAAGAAAACAAAGTGAAAATCCCTAAAAAGTCCCCTGGGAAGAGCTGCCCTCCCTCCAGGAAAGAAAAAGAGAATACAAACAAAAGACCTACCCAGCCCACCGCTTCAGAAACACAGACTAAACCTGCAAAGCAAAAGGGGGCAGGTGAATCCTCTTCAAGGCCACAGAAAGCCACAAACAGGAAGCAAAACAGTGGAAAGACTCGTGCCAGACCCTTGACAAAAAGCCCAGAGACCAGTGCAGCCCAGAGAAAACGAAAGCTGAAGGCAAAGCTAGACTCTTCCCACAGCAAACGAAGACGGCTGGATGCAAAGTGATTTGAAAGATGGTAGCCGAGAGTAAAACTTTTATAGAAGTAACCTTTTATTTTGCATTAACTAAGTCTGCTTTTATAAGCTTATCAAGCCTTTCAAATCTGCAGTATGGAGAATACCACAATTTGAGGTGTCAAAAAATGCATCTCAGATAGAGAAGGGAACTTGCAGAGTCTTTCTCTGAGGCTGAGTAAGGGAAGTTATATATTATATTCTGGTTGTTCCTTGGGTTTTAAACTTGGAACCAAGCAGTTTTGGTTTTTAAAAAGTACAGTGCCTTATTTATCCTTTTTGTTTTTAAATTTACAGAAGCTAAAAAGCTGATCTACGTGATTAAAGGCTTGTATTTTATACTTGATGCACAAGCACTTGTACTGTAGCCGAGAAGACCACCATCATGCACATAAAAGTAGCTTTTCAGCAGCCACCCTGCAGCATCTGTATATGAACAGATGCTACTCTTCGCAAACCCCAGCACTGCACTTCCCTCTCTATCCTATTTGTTTGTTTAAGTGATATTTGAAAGCTAAACCAAATCATTTTTATGACATGTAGAGAATGCTGTTGGGAATTTGTAGTTATTATGCAAAATCAATATTTGTTGCCCTTTTAAAAAATCATATCAATTGTTGGTCACTCCTCTCACCTTTGATCTTTTGAAATTTGAGAACATGTGTTCTAAATTATATGCCCATGGGGCAACATGTGTGTCACAAGGTGTTAATATTTGCTTATAACCTCTAAATATTACTTGCATCCCCAAACTATATTTCTTATTCTTAACATCCTCTTCAAATTTTGTCCTCACAAACTTCTTAGCATTCTAACAAGGTTTCATCCTACTTTGGAAAAAAATACAGCCTTTCTTTTTCATCTTTTAGCTGTAGTTTGAAAATTATGATGAGAGTGACTATTCTAATTTTCTTTCAGGGTACTTCCATATTCAAAGAAGCCAAAATGTTATTCCAGTAATAGAAAAGTTTGAGTGTGTGTGTGTGTGTGTGTGTGCATGCATGTGCATTTGGGTGCACTTGAATGTGGTTATCATTGACAAATATCTCACCATCCTGCTTTTACAGGAAATTCTTTCTTCCCCATCTAGTGGGGTGAGGGTGTTCATGAGCTGAATATTTACCATAGGCCAGATGGTTTAGTTGTGGCCCAGTGTCTCTATGAGCATCCCCAATACCACTTTGGCACCAGACCCAGAAAAATCTGAACAGCACAGAGTTATATAAAGATCAAAGCAAACTTGCAGTTAGAGGAAGCAGCTCCAGCATCTCGTATTGGGTCCATACATGACCCTCCACCCAGAGCTGATGTTCACCTGGTATGCTCCAATGTGAGTATACTTGTTTTTAAGTGGAGTGTCCATTTTGATTGTTTAGTATCATACTGGTAGTTAAATGCTTGTAGTATCACTCCTGCTCATATCATGCCAGGCTCTGTTCCAAGGTTTAGAAGCAAGAGCTACACTATTTGTAAATGATTTTGTTTTCCTTTACCAAGTAAAGCCTGAGTACATTGGCTTTAACTTAGTGCCTGTAACATGACTTTGTTATAACACAGTGTGTACTCGACATTCCCATTGGCCTCTCCACAAAAAAAGCTTAGTAGTTAAGCTTCAACCAGCTTTTGTAATATGCTCTGTCACCAAAATATGCTTGTATGGACAGCTGCTATCTGTCCTTTTTATTTTAATTTTTTCAATCTAGGTTGTTTCAGCTCTCTTTAGATAAACCTAGATGGAATTTTTTTTTTTAATTGTATTAGGTTCATTCAAATCATGATAAAATAGGTTTTCTATCCATTCTATTAAAGGTTTGCTGTATATAATGAAAACTTCTGATGTTTGGATAGGACTGGAGAAAAGCATTTGATTGATGGGAATTGAAAATTGTCTTGAATTCCATAGATAGTGAAGTTTACATGTAGACTTTTATAAATGAAACCCTGATTTTTTGTTTCCTCTATCCCATGATTTTTTTTTCTTTTTAATGTCTTTGAATTTGGCCATACAAGAGCTACCTATGTTAATAAAACTGCTGAGTGTGTATGTTGGCAACCCTTTCTCAGCATTAAGTTGCACAAAAGCATTAATATGTCTTGAGTAGGTTCATTTAATCTAAAAATATATGGTGTTAAAGTTTTTTAAAAATACCTTTTTCATATTAGTCGTCACTGGATATTGTTTTTGTGGTGACTTATACAGCTGATGTTTGCCGATGTCAGGTGTGCTGATTTCTGTATATATATGTTTGAGGAACCCTCTTGGCTGTATATAGACTACCTTGTAAGGGTGCTTGGATTAGGTTAGGAAGAGGTGTGAAGCAGTAAGCAGGTAGAACTTTTCCAGTTCCAGGTTTCTAATTCATTCCATTATTTTTTCTAAGTTCTTTTTCATTTTTAAAAACTTACTTCAAGATAACAATTTTTCTTTCCCATTCTAGGTTGTGTTTAAGAAAAGATGTCACAGTGTGTATATTTATTTTATACACCTTAAAATTCAATGGACCGCCTTTAAAATCAATTTTAGTAGTGAGTACATTTAAATAGACTGGGATCCTACATGATTAAGACACTGAAAGTTTAGAATTGCTTTTAGATTTGTTGAATCTCATTTTTGCTGATTGAGTTAATTTTGCCAATTGAAGAAAGGAAGAAAGAAAAACTTGACTATTCTGGAAGGCTCTTTTGTACCTAAAGCAGCAAACACTGGCAAACCTGTTTACCAGAGACACCTCCAAGCCCAGGCTTGGTTTTGACGCAAGTCTCCCCTTGGTTTCCCTCCCTTGCAAAGACCTTCTTCCTGTAATCATCTTTACAGAGCAGCTTGCCAAGAGACACAAAATGAATCTGACCCTCACTCCAAATTCCAGGCCAGAAAGGAATTCTGTTTCTGAGCCTATACAATGTGAAGTGACTGTCCCAGTGTTAGGCCTGCCTTTGATGATCAAAGGACACTGGTCTCCCCTTCTGTGCTTCTGGAGGAGCTGGAAAACTCCTTGGGAAGCAATTACTAAAGCTACCCCAGGGGTGGGCCCTCATCAAGAGACCCGTGTTCCATCCCACGAGGGTCCCTGGGCATGGGAGGACAACAGTAAGACTGCTTCCTCATTTGGGATTCAGGACCTCATGACTAGCATGTAGCAATCTTCTGCTTTTGAGGATTCCTACATAAGAATGTTATTAGTGTTCATTGATCAGCAATCACTGTCCTTTGGGTTCCTTAGCTAGGCTAATTCTATTGTGTCTGTTTCATTGAAGACTTCAACACAGCCTCATCTAAAAACAAACATTTTTTTAAAAAAGCAACTTAGGCTGAGGGTTTCTCACCTCATTGTCCACATTGTATGGCTAGAAGAGGCACAACTAGTCCTACCTTTACCTATGTAGTGTTTTCTAGTGGGAACCCCTCACATACTGCCTAGGTGGATTTCTTATTTCAGTTCGAATAATTTATCAGTAAAAGGTATCACTTCCAGTTACTTTGAATTGATGTTTGACCACTTCCCTGCCTTGTGATGGATTCTGTGCTGAAGCTGTCACTCATTTATGGTCAGCATTCCTATTGATTAGTAGACCTAAGAACCAATCGGGAAAGGACAACATGCCATGTGACACAAGTAGGCAATACTGTAGTGTCACCATCAGCAAATCTGGTGTCTTCCCACAACACCTGTTACTGGGCTGGTTGGAACCTTGAGGAAATCCCAGGGTGCTAGCCAGTAGCCCAGGTTGCCACACCTGCTTATTTTGGTTTTAGGTCAGCTGGAATGGGCTACCTTTGCTTACAGATGATCTATTAAGGGTCTGCAAAATGTGGGCTGGACAGTTGCTTTTGTAAATAAAATTTTATTGGAACATAGCCAAGCCCATTTGTTCACATATTGTCTGGCTGCTTTTGTATTATAGAAGCAGAGTTGTGTATTTGCACAGAAAATATATGGCCCACAAAACCTAAAATAAATGCTATCTGGACCTCTAAGAAAAAATTTGCTGACCTGTGCTTGAGAAAATAATCCTGTTTCAAGAACAAATCTTCCCTGATTTATCTTCTTTTTCACTTCTGCCTCTTTTCCTCTCTGTCCTCTTCTTTCCTTCTTCCTTCCTTCTTAACTTACCTCAATTTTCTTCTTTCTTTTGTGTTTCTTTATTTTTGCTAGCTACAAAGGAGGCATTGTTATATTGATATAGCACACTCACTACCATACTATATACAACTACCTTAATGCCCCATCTTCCTTCTTAAAACCAGCCAACACAGTAGCCAGAATGAGGCTACCTTTAGCCTGTAGAGCCAGAACCCATGAACAAATGAGAATTCAGAGTTCCAAAATTATATGGTCTGGCATCTCATTAGACTCACACAGTTTTTATCACATAACTCATTCTTGCTTCACTTTTTTTTTTTAACACTTCTTGTTTATTACTAAAGGAAGCCATGATATTGTTTCTTTTAAAAAATAAAAGTCTGTAGTTGAACTTTTACTATGCTGACCTTCACATTTAGATATGGAAAAAGTTTTCACAGAGTGGAACCAGTGTCAGATCCCAAAAGCAAGGCATTGATTATTATATAATACTTTTGACTAGCTTCCAGGAAAATTAAAGTGTTTTGTGAGTGATATTTTTTTTCAGTCACATATTCTTCTTTAAAAATAATTTTATTAAAAGTAAGCCAAAAATTAGAATATAGAGGCTTGTTGAAGTGTTTTGAAAAGAAATAATAGAAAATTGGCACTTATTATAACCTGAGTATGACTGAAAAGTTATTGGTTATCTTTAGATCATATCCAGTCAACTTCCAAGGTCTTAGTCTTTCCCCTCCCCCCAAAGGCCTCTGGCACTGCCCTCATTCAGGGTTTTGCTTTGCCTGCCCAACTGCCTGGAACCATCTCACTTACCAAGAGGCAAGCCAATGGAAGTGTAGACTGTACATTAAAAAAAAAAAAAAAGAACCAGGTGTCCATGGTTTTGTAATGAAATTCCAGGGGTCTGAAGAATAGATTTTGCCTTTTTTTTTAAAAAGGATTATGTTAATTTTTAAAAGTGTCAGAGACCATATGTCATCCACACATCCAAAAATATTTGCTGTCTGGCCCTTGACAAAGTTTTCTGACTTGCAGTATGTCATTCAAGATCATGTAAATTTACTTTTTCATGTAGTCAGCATTGCAACATTTCCTTTTAGAATTGATGGTATCTTGTCTATTCATCTCAGTACATAGTTGCTGTTGTACGTTATTCCTGAATAATGCCTATTATTAGGAAAAGCTAAAATATGCCCCTTTGCTGACTGAATATTTGTTCATGAATTGTGGACATAGGATCATATCCTACTGGAGTATGAAATCAAAATGAAAAGCATGAAACCTTTTAAATCAAAAGTACAGTTGTCTTCATTTTTATGGATCGGGATGAACTTGGCTCTTGGTTGAGAAACAGTCCACTATAGCAGGACTCAACACAAATGATTTACTAACAAACTTAAAATCTAGAATTCAGTGCCTCTCGCCAGCAAGCATGAAGCATGTTTTACCCCTGAAGCCCTCCTTTTCTCTTTCATGTCTAGTGTATTGGCAGGTTTATCACTCCCCAAGCTTTCATCATTACTTGTGAACATAAAAGGCTGGTCTTTGTTTTTTGAACCTAGAATTTACACCACATGTTCTTAGTCTCTGAAAAAATACCAGCAGGTCAGTGGCACTTCAGCATACCAGCAGCTTTAGACTGAAGATGTTCAGGGTCTCTGCCCTGGCAAATGACAGCTCCTCACTTTGAGGAGCTGCCCTTGGCACCTTTTTTCTTTTCCTCTTCCTTTGCTTATCCTCTCACACCACTAACCCTTTTCCAAGAGGTGTCTTCTCTGAGTCTCCCACCTCCCAGTGCTTCGCTGAACACATACCTATCATATTAGAAGCATTTCTCTCTTCATAACTTTTTTAGCTGTTGAGTCTAAATCCTGATCCATTTTTTATCTTGTTTTAAAACCCCAAATGTGTTCTGTAATCTAACTTCATGTTGTCTTGTAGCTAAAGCCTGTAGTATGTGGGAGCTACTTTGTAGAAAACATGCTATACAAACAAGGTTTAGATAATTTTATATATTTATACCACAGGGATTACTTTTAGAGCCGCTATAGCCTAACTTACTTGATTTCACCAGTGGTTTCTGCATTCTTAATAGTTCTAAGACACTGTTTGTGATTATGGTTTCAACTACATATATATAACACATTTATATACAGCACTGTGGATTTTTTTCACTGTGTAAATAGTGGTATTTTGCTGTTCAGATGCTTCTATAGAAAATATTTATTTTGACAAAAAAAATTAACTTTCAAAAGGGCTTTCTTTTAAAAGTGTTCTTTCTAACCACCCATTCTCCCCATCTACCATGGCTCAGCCATTGAATGACCCTCCATGCAATTCAGTGTTGGAAGAAGGGGGGAATCATGAAACTCTTGCTGTATTTGAGCAGGTACAGTGTGGTTGGGGAACCAACTGGGACTCCACAAGAGGTGTGGTCTGTGCCAGGCATGGCATCAGGGCTTTCCTCAAGCAGCCCACTTCTTACGTACAAGGGTGGTACGTTCAACTGTACGTTTCAACAGCCTGAGCAAGGAAGTGAGCCTTAGTTGTAGCCCCCACAGAAATCCAAACCCACACCTGTGGGATATGGAGAAACCACTGGCTGCCTAAAGAAAGCATTAAGATGTATTCCTAGTGTCTGTCTCTCTGTCCCCCACCTTCACCATTTGATGTTTGTGAAAGACATCTATCCATACTCTCATTAACAATGGGAAATAGCCTGCTACCTTCTGAATCTTGACAATACTCAATAGCCTCTCAGCTCTCCTTCTCTTCCTCCTTCCTGTCTCAGCAAGCATCTCTGTGGATGCGGGCCAGACCATCTGTTCTAAGATGTGTTCAGCTTCTCGGGAGTCCTGGTCTGCATTTCAGAGCACCCCTAGATGTAACGGAACCAATGCTCTATGATCATGTTCTTCCCATGCCCCATTCCTGGGCTTTCCTGTCTGAGTCATGATTCTCAATCTGCCCTGCTGGCTGGATTGAGAATGGCAATTCCAGGGCTGCAGGAGCTTTGGGACGGTGGGCACACAGGGATTTTTGTCATCTATTTAAACCATAAACTGCATATTTCCTTGTGACCTCCCTTTGTCTTTTCTAAACAAATGAGGAGGATGCTTGAACAGTAATGCTGGAGAATGTTTTTCTATGATACTCTTTGTAAGCAAATCTGGTTTTAAGGTGAAATGTGAATGGGTAACTAGGTGCCAGGGAATTTAGCACTGAACTAGACAGTCAAAATTTTTTTAACCTTTGCAGGAAGAAATAAATTTTGCTCTCATCTAAATGTTCACAAGAAGTAATGTTGTAAATAGTTTTTTAAAATATTTATTACATGTGCTATATACAAATTCATGTTCTGAGTGATGCTGGTTTGTATTGTAGTATTGTAGAAGAATATACTTTGAGCAGTGAACTTGCTCTTTATAACAGTTGACACATGGAGAAAGAACAGAAACCAGCAGGTTGAGAGCTGTTTGGGGTGTTTGCTCTATGATATTACGTCAAATCCAAGCTTTAACTGGCCCCTCTTCTCATCTGGTTATGTTTGGGGGGAGGGGGGTGGTGTGTGTGTACATACCCATACACGTGTATGAAAAACTGGTCAGTGGTCAGTACCCAGATCTGCAGAGCAGACTTCCAGGTGTTCTTTCTGATGGGTTGCCCATAAGCAATAAGATTCTAGGTAATAAAATTTATTCTGGGGTCCACATTGGCCCTTGTCTCAGAGAATAGGGTGGGGGTAGAACAGCTCTTGCTAAGACCTCTTGCCTTTGCCGGAGAGGTTATTATACTTGAATTTTTACTTCTGTTTGTCTGCACTCTCCTTCATGTCATAAAAATCTAGCAATGGATGAGAAATATGCCAGTACCAGACACATCAACAATTGTGCAAATCCGTTGAAAAATTAGCAGTTTTCCATGATTGTGTAGGGTTTTCAGAATCTAGTTGAGGCAAAGTTCAATTGGCTATAGTGTAAATTTAGGAAATTTTTTCATTAGAAATGTAAATGGCCACTTAAATGTTCTTTGGCTATATCTGAAATACCTTTAAAAGCTGTCCCATTTCCTATAAGTCTCCTTGGTGCCTGGGTTTGAAATGTCTAAGACCTCTCTGTGGGGTTAAACCATCTAGGTTAGTATAAAGGAGAGCTATCATTCTTCCTTATTTCCTACTGTGTTCAGTTCAACAGTTTCCCAAGCTGTTTAGCAGCCTCTCCTTATGACCATCCTAACTTTGTGAAAAATAAATACCCCACAGCCAGATAACCATTAATAGAAGTAATGTAGTTTTTTAGGCTTTTGGAATATGTCTTCTCTTTTGTATTTATGATAGTGTTTGGTATTTTTCACTAGTGTTTTTTAGATTGAAGTGGTTGCATTAGGATAAAATGTTTCCTTTGCTATGCCCAAAAGCAAGCAAGAGGAAAGAAATTGACTATATTGTATCATTGGGGAGGTGACTACTTTTTGTGGAGGTTGGGGTGGGAGGGATACTTTGTAGATTATGTGGGGTAAAATAGAATTCTGGCCTGAGGCTCCCCAAGATTTACCTTGTAATAAATAATCCCTTTATTAACCTCAATCTCAACAGAAGCCTGCTGTTTACCCTCAGGGAACAAGTAGTTTTCAAAATTGAGCTCCTCCGAGGTCACTGGCCAATCCTGGGGTGCTGGAATTGGTCATTTTTGTGAACTCATGGCATTATTTCCCATATGCATTATGATATTAAGAAATTCAACCCCAACCTGTATGAAAAGCACAGCCCAGGGTCCTAGTTTAGGCTGAAGTTAATGCCTTGAGGGGCCAGGGGGTCATAGGAGGCCCATGCAATTTCACTGAAGCTCAGGTGCCATGTTGGATTTTTATTATCTTTAGGTCGGGACCCATCAGAATCAGTTTAGGACAGGGGCTGCTGATCCAGCTGTGGATTCAGGGAGCTCTAACATGAATCTCTACCGTTCCTGTAAAGGTCTTTCTGGTTCCTCCCAGTGTCATTGCCGTGGTCAATCTCATAGTTGTTCAGATGTGCTCCTTTTTGCTGTCTTAGGAGTCTTAGTCAGTGATCCAGATGCCTAAGGACAGAGTCTGTGGAGGCCCTTGTTCCTTACTGGTACCAGGTCCATCCTTCTGACCTGTGTGAAGGTGGTCTTTCCAAAAGCAGTGAAATGAGAACTTCTGCCGATTGGTAATCCAGAAGAACAGCACATATCTCTTGGGCCTGGATTTCTAATATGTTGGTGTAGGAAAATACTGTGTCTTTAATGGATGAAAATTCAATGAATGCTGTGAATTTGCTGGTTTGAAACATTGAAAATTTTTCATTAGACAATGTTTACATACCTCACCTAAAGAACCTTTGAGAGTGTATATATGAAATTTAAAAATATATTAAGTTGCTTTAAAACAATATGTATAGCTATAAAAGTTGGAGTTATTTTAACTTTGAATATGTACTGAGTCTCTTAAATATTGAAAACTTGTGGTCTTTTTTGTGCATCTGTGTTTTCCTTTTCTATTAGGCAATGTAGGAAACTGTGTTCTTGTTATTGGTAAATGGGCCCTCACTGAATCCAAGCTTGGAAGGATTTCCTTTGTTGTTCCAGGTTTTCTTGTTTGATTTTGAGGGATGGCTTACGGAGCTAGAGGAGGTATGGGAGGGATTTATCTAACATTGACATCTATTCCATGAGCTTTTTCAAGGCGCTTATTTTATTGCAGTGTATTAAACTTCTTTGATATTAAAGTGTGTTTGTGTAATCACTGGAGAGGGTACAGAATGCATTGAAGCCAAACATTCAACTCATAGCCAGAAGCAAAGTTGATAAATTGCGGGAAGGGACCAGGAAAAAAAGCAATGCTGCTTAATCCTAACTCAACTATGGTGTTGAGACTTAAAGAAACATTATTGTTTAATAAATCTATGACCATTTTGTGCTTTATGCCTAACTTCAGGGAAAAGAAAATAAGTGGATGAATCCTTTGGATTTCCCATGACTGCCAGGCTTAGAAAGGTGCCATGCTTTACCCTTAGGGGTAGAGAGCAATTGAGTTTGAGCTCCTGACCTCAGGCAAACAAAGTCCTCCCATTTGTTAGCTTCATGATCTGTTTCATTAAGTTTCAGTCTTCAACACTGCTCCAAGTGGATCTATTTAAGATCCTGGAGGCCAGTGGTTTCTGTGACTCAGCCATGGTTTCATAAACAAGTTAATCTGATAATGGCATACAGAAATTCTTCAGGTGAAAATAACCCAGCAGCTGATGAAGTCAGCCCACCCCTTTTTAATTTGAATAGTTTTCCCTGTTAAGATGGACTTCTTTTCTTCAGTGTTCATCTTGTGGTAGAATAACTAGAATACTGGCCCAAGAGGCACAAACTGGCCTGGGGTGAGGAGGCATCCCTAAAATTAACCTTGAGAACTTTGGGGTAGGGTATAGGGATGAATTGTCACCAATCTCAGGGAAACTTACCAACTCGTCATCAGACTGGGTTGCATGTTGGAGACCGGGGCATTCCTGCCTCCATTTTCCTTGCTCTAGCCAGGCCCTGCGGTGTCCATTCCCTTAGCTGGGGATTTCCTTTCAGCAATGAAGTTTGCCATTAAGGTTACATTAACTCATAGGCTGTAAACTGGTGGCCCATCAGTGTATTTTGTTTAGCCCAGTGTTCAAGCTATGTGTTTAAAGAACAGTTTTACATAAAGATTCAGATTTCTGGCTTGTTATAAGAAGAAGAAAAAAAGATCTGACAAAATTACTGCATGGTGAGAATCAGCTGGAACTCAGTAGATTGGGAAATGTGCCCTTTGGGTTTCCACAGTCTCTAGCTGTGTTAGTTGCCATTTGTCATTGTTTTCATTTATAGTAGAGAAGTCTACCTGCTGCTTTATCAGAAGTAGCAACACAAATGATGGATGAGGAGGGCATGTGCCCACTTGTTTCATTTATGTAACTTACCTCTCCAGACGCTTGTCTACAACCCTGTTTTCACTTCTATATCCAATTCATTACATTTCTTCCAAAATTCATTACATTAATTCCAGTGATGGTAAATTGGGCAGTTTCCATCACTGCCCACTTTCAAAGTGCTCTTAGGGTGTGGCCTGTGCGACCATTGCCACAACCTAATCTTTCCAAAGAAAATCAGTCCATGTGTCTGGCATCAGAAGAGGGCTGGCTAAGCTCCCCTTAGTGTCAGGAGCCTTGCCTGGCATGTCTGCCAGAGCCTGCCCTCACCTAAGCACTCAGATCTACAAACTCCTAAACGCAGTCTTCTAATCTGTGAAACAGTGGTAGAACCATTACTGAAGTAGGTTTGGCTCCTTTCACCTCTGAGGTCTAAAAAATCACTCCTCTGGAGATGAGCAGGTTAACCTCACAGGACTGTATGAGAAGCCATACAGCTTTCTAATCTGTTGCCCTGGTGCTCAGAAACCCTGAGAGCCAGATTAAATATAGGTGTGGCTCTATTCACAAATTTAGAAAATGTCTACACTCTAAGGGAAATGAGGACGAGTATCCTCCCCAGATCTCCATGTATGCTATGTGGAGCCCAGCCCTCACACTGACAGATGAGGGAGCTATAGCTGAGCTGTCTCCCAGCCCTACTCTTCCTTTTTCAGGAGGAACAGACCTCCTTTGCCACTTCAAGGAAACCATAGCTCTAGCATCAGACATCTTATGTGTGCATCTTTAGACATCCCAGGATTGTACCTGGTGGATGATCAACCCAGAAAGACTTGTGCCCTGGGAGAGTGCAAGCTGGCAGCCCCACATTCATCTTTGGTTGAGAAAAATAGATCCACAAGGCAAAATTTGAGTGAATCAATATCATGTTCACATGGAAGACACCAGACAATATCCATCATTCTCTAAAACAATACTGCTTCTAGGGAAAAACAGGTGTGGCTCCCTCACGGGCTTGTTCTAAATCAGTATCTTTAAAAGACACCATCCCAAACAAGACTACAGAAACCCCCAAACAAAATGTCACAACCACATTATAGCATCTGAAAATCAAAACAAGACACTGGATTTTGACCTTTAACATATAAAAATACTATAACAAAATGAAATACAAATATATATTAGAATCTGTAAGTATTCTGTACAAAGAGATACTTTCGCGGTTAGGCTAACAGCAGGCAAAGAGAAGACAAAGTCCAGCCTTTTCCGTTTCCTGACAACTTCACAAGGGAGCCCCAGGACACTGTTGTCAGCTGCCAAAGCAACAGCTCCCTCGGTCTTCCCTGCTTGTGTCTCTTCAGTGCATGTTCAATGGAAATGACCAACGGTGACATCAAAGCAAACAAAAGTTCTTTATCAAAGGGGTTGCAAGGTGTGGATGTGGTTTCTCAGTGGGATGGTTCCATAGCAGCCTTCTTTGTGACTGTCAACAAGCCCAAATGTGAGCAGGCCATGTGCGTGATGATTCGCTTAGCAACTTGCCATTTGGTGGCTATGTTGGAGGAAAAGGTGATTCTGGGCACACACACTCTTGGCCCCCTTGCTCCTCGTGCTTGTAGTGGATCCCAATCCTCTGACTCACCTGAGGACTGAGCGTGGAGTTGTGCTGGGATGCTGGTGGCGGGGCGGGGGTTGGTGAGATCAATGTCAATAGGCTCACAAGCATACTCCCTGGGAACAAACATGCCGTTTTCTGACCTCCCAACCCCATTGCCATAGGTGAGGGACATGGGGAGGGAATGCAGGACTCTTGGCAGCCCTTGCCTGTCTACATGTGTCCTTTTCACTTTCAGCAGAGTAAAGGTGAGGCCCCCTGCCAGTCAGTGCACCTAAGGAGCAAGAAGTTGCTTCTTTAGGCCAGTGGGGAATGGTGGTGGCTGGAGAAGGTGCATGCCTCAGGGCTGGTGGGTCCCAGAACACCTTTCCACTGGAGAACGGCAGGCTAGCTACCCTTGAGTTTTTCTGCCCTATCCAGCCACTGCCAGCTCCTCAGAGAATCTAAGGGAGGCATGCCATTCAGCCCCACCAGAAGCCCTACAAGTCCCAGGCTGCTGTCCACTGAAGGCCAGACACACCAGACTACTGGATGGGCCAGTGTGGCCTCACACAGAGCCACCAGATAATAGAACCTCGTCCCCTGTGAGGAGCATATCCAACCATGAGGACACAGGCAGTTGAGCAGGCCAGGGCACTCTGCTCATGATAGGGGCCCTGGGTTCTGGTGGAATGGAGCATGCCAGGCTCCCACATTTGCAGAAGGCTCAAGCCCTTTCCCATTAGCATCAAGGACTCCCCTTGCTACCCACATTGGCTAGGGACACAGGCACAGTGCCACCCCAATCCCCCAAAATGCATTTCCCCAACCTGGCCTTCCATTTGCAGATGGAGAGAGCCAGGAAAGGAACATGCCCACTCCCTTTGCCCACTGGAACTCCAAGGGGCACACCCTCGTGGGGAGATAACTGGGAAAGAAGTGTATGACATTTCTTCCCTCCAGCCAGCTCAAAAATAATCCATTTGCTTTTCATTCTGCATGGAAGAAAGACATGCAGTCAGTGGCTTTTCAAACACTGAATCCTTCATTGCAAACACCTAAGGCAGAACCTACAGAGCCTGGGCCAGTGTCTATGCTGGGAGCCCCCATTGGGCTCCACTCTCTTCCGAGGTGTCCTGCTTGGCACTGTGATGCTCTCTGATTAGTTCACATTGGTCTATAAGAACAGAACACCACAACACCCAGCCTTGATTTAGGCACATAAATACTTGATGTGATCAATGAAGATGGGACTCCTAATTCATTCTTCTCCAGCCTCCCTCCTGGAACCACAGTGGAAGGGTCTACATCTAAGTCATCCCATATCCCCATTTTATAGCTGAGGAAACTGGGGCCCAGTGGAAGAAGGTTGCTCAAAGTGACAGGGCCAGAGGACTAGGAGGCAAGTTCCCTACTGCCTGGACCACTATCCCCCCATGCCTGGTCTGAGTATCAGGGATCTGAGTCCAGTCCATCCTGTCCCTCTGCCAGTGGCTCAGCAGCTGGTGGCTGGAGAAGCCCAGAACCAATACCCCTTCTGCTTGGCTAGTGTCCGGAGGCTGGTGATGTTTATTCAGCTGGAATCAAGAACTCCCCTGCCCTCTTTGATGGGGCCCACACCCCAAGCAACCCCAGTGGTTACTCTCTTGACATGACTCGACTTTCTCTCGAACCTATAGTGGTCATCCCAGGACTTTAGGATTTAGAAGCCCAGTCCTAAGAACCACCTCTACCCCCAGCCTTGTTCCCTAGCAGTGGCTGCAACACTGACTGGCAGCCCAGGGGGCAAGGATCCGTCCCTTCCTGACCAGCAGGAGGAGGCCCTTCCCATGCACAGCCTGGCCTCCTGCTGGCAGACACTGGCCACAGATGAATGACCCTGAGAGCCAAGCTGGATGCCCAGGGTAGGCTGAGAGGACTTCAAGGCTATCCACAGAGTGGCAAGGGGTTGGCTTCGGGGGCCAGGGAGCTGCTTTCAGGCCAGAATGGGCCACAGATGACAGGGAAAGGGCTGTTTTGGGAAGGGGCTAGTCCCCTTTTTCAGATCTCAGTAGTGGGCCAGGAGAGGTATCTCCAGTCTGCACTTCTTGGCCTGACCTCACGCACACATTCATTCAACAAATATTTATTAAGCGCCTCTTTGTGCAAGGCACTTCCCGAGAGGGCAGCTCCAGCGGCACCCACCCCGTCTGTCCCCAGCTGCCGTGCCATTTGCTTTAGAAAGGCTGCTCTGGTGCCTCAGAGGCCAGCCCCCACCCCCAGGGAGGGCCGCAGCCGGGTGCCCGCCGGCCCAGCTCCCACGCAGCCCAGGAGCGGGCCTGGTGATGCCCTGTACTCCAGCCCAGCGGCTGGCAACGCTGTCTCTGCTGCGGCCATGCCCCCCTCCCGCCCTCACCCCACCCCCTCCCCGACCACGCCTGGGGCTACGCGCAGAGGGCACAGCCACACTTGGTGGGCTTCTCCACCTCCTCGGCAAAAGAGGTCCCGTCGCTGCACTCGAAGGTGAACTTCCTCCGCTTCAGCCGCAGGCCCTGGCAGCAGCCCTGGCCGGGGCATGAACCCCGGCACTGGACCCACGACAGCGGGCGCGTGGTCTGGCAGATGGCATAGCCCCTCTGGACCTGGTGAAAGTCCCGGACAGGGTCCCCCCGGCACTCGGACCCTGGATGGGACAGACACCAAGAGAAAGCCTCAGGGCACACCCACGGGGAGGCGGAGAAGGAGGAGGGGCAGCTGCTGAGGATCGGGGCGGATCCCTCGCTCCGACCCCTCCCCCGGCCCGACATGCACATGCACGCGCTCTTCCTGGAGCCCGCCGCGCGCGAGCGTGCAGGACGGGCTCTCCAGGAACACTGGACTGCCAGAGTCAGGGGAGCTCCCCTGAGATCTGCAAGAGAGGGTGAGGGCCTGTCAGGCAATAAAAGGAATTTGTGAGTGGGGAAGGCGCGGCCTAGGCGACCCTTAAGGCGCCTGAGTCCTGGGGTTCTCTGGCTGCCCCCTGCCGGGCCTCAGCAGAGCCTGGATTCCAGCAGAAGAGCCTTGACCAAGGGGGGCAGAGTCCCTGGGAAGGAGTCCTCAGCCCTCCCACTTCCTGCTGCTCCGAAGGGCTCAAGGTGATGGGGGCAGATGGGGACAGGAGACCAGGGGCCTGGACTCTGGGTGATCTCTTCTAGGCCGCTATCCCAGATAAGGGGCTGCAGGGCCAGCTGGGCTGGGAGAGACGGGGTGTCTGTCTGGGGGTGGGGCTCTATGCCCAGAGGGTGGGGGGCAACAAAGCCCAATGGTAGCCCGGGGTACAGATAGGGGTAGGCGGTCCAGCGGGGTTGCTGAGTTGGGGAGAAAGAACAAGTTAAGTTGCTAAAGCAAGTTGTGGGGAGGAACCCTGGAGAGGACATGTCAGGAGGGGGGCACCTGACCTTGCTCACACAGCTCGCCCGAAAAGCCCGGGTCACACACACAGTGCGCCCCCTTGGTGGCCGAGGCCTGACAGTGGCCGTACAGACACTGCAGGCCCCCGCAGGGGTCAGCCGGTGCCCCGGCCTGGTTGCACAGGGCCCCTGAGTACCCATCCTGGCACTGGCAGCTGTAGGAAAGAGCATCGAGGGGCACGCATTTCCCATGGACACACCTGGAGGGGACAGAGAGAAGGCAAGGTGAAACCAGGCCAGAAGCACTCCGAGGCCCACACTGGGGGTACCCCGCCCCTCCCAGGCTTGACTTCATGGGACGTATTCTTTTCCCCAGATTTAAACAAAAGGAATAAGATTGTGTTTGTCCCTGCAGATCTTTTCCTATTAAAAAAAACTGAAAGCTAGAAAAAGATAATAAAACCCTGCGTTAGGCCATATGTTCCAATTTGGGGGTTTAAAAATTACAGTCCACGTGACACCGCTTGAGAAAGGGGCAGTGGACAGGCTCTGAGAGCCCCCCAACCCTTCCCAAGCTCACTTGTGACCATGGCAGGGGCCATCGGCTGGCTGGTCGCAGTGCAGGCCCCCCCAGCCGGCCTCGCAGTGGCACACAGGCCCCGGGCTGGCATTAGGCTGGCAGATGCCGTGCAGGCAGTAGAGCTTGCGGCAGGGCTCACAGCCTGGCACCACACCAGGCTTCATCTGCGTCTTGGTGAAGTCCTGCAGCTCGTTGTTGATGTACAGGTTTCGGATGCAACCATGGAAGCTGGTGCCATTGAGGACCTGCCACAGGCGGAAGGCGGCCGAATTCACGTCCACGGGCATCCCTGGGGTTGGGCAGGGCAGAGCTGGGCTGAGACTGAGGTTCACCACCTGTCCTGGCACCCACTTCTGAGGTGTCCACTCTTACCCTTGGTCTCTGTCCTCCCGTCTCTACAATCCTGAGCTCAGGTCCTTTGCTACCTTTGAGGACCCAAACTCCTTTCCCGGAAGAAATGAAAAACCCTGCTTCCTTAGAGATCAGAGCCCAGGAGTGCCAGGCCTGCCAGCAGAGAGCAGATGAGAGAGGCTTTGGCGCCCTGCTCCTGAAGTCTGGGTGGCCTTATCCAGCATCTGCTCCTTCCTTCTCTCTGGGAGCTTAGATCTCCCAGAGACCCTAACTATAGCAAAGGAACTGAGGCCTCAGATTCATGTGTATGACACTTGGTCACGTGCTTTTGTGGTTATCACTATTTCCATTTGACAGGTGCTCAGTGACTTGCCCAGAGCTGTACAACTAGTCAACAGTGGAACTGGGAGTAGAACCCAGGGGTCTGTCCATCTGCCGGGAAGTCTCAGCAGGCCTCTCTGCAATGCTGAGAGGGCCCCCACGACATCTGGAAGCCTGCTCCTCCAGACCTAGAAATGTCTGTGGATGGGGGGCAGGGGCCGTGTAGACAGCAATGCCTGAAGGGCCAGACAGGAGGTCTCTAGTCAATGCAGGGACTCCCATGCCTGGGTCTCTTGCAGCTGCCCTGGGCCTCTGGGGACGGACCCCAAACAACTGGCCCAAAGCCAGGGGGAAAGGTGCCCATGGTGGAGAAGTAAACCAGGGAAGTTCCAGGCCCACCCTTAGGCCAGGCCTCAGGCCCAACCCAGGCCCCCAACCTGCTGGATCAACCTGGGGTTCCGGGGAGACCCACCAACAGCTCGACCATTCACTAGGACTTTCCCCCACCCCTTTGGCATCGCCACCTATAATTCAGTGTCCTGGGCACCAGCTCTCCTGGCAAGTATCAGGCCAGAGGGCAGAAGAGGCCCTTCCCTGGAAGAGCTGTCACCATCTACCTGATGGATAGGCCTGTGGATGCAGGGGCACTGAGGCCTCCACCTGGGTGAGTTCTCACCTCCCACATAGAGGGGGGCCTCGCTGTTGAGTGTGTAGTGTTTGCCGAAGTTGTCCATGGTCATGGGGCTGCCGCCGTCGATAGAGAGATTCACCATCTGGTCAAAGGTGACCAGCTCAACGGTATGGAACTGCCCATCATTGATTGTCTCAGCACTGGAAGAAGATGGGGAATGGGCCCAGGGAGTGGGCTTCAGTTTTGGCCAGCCCTGCCTGGGTGTTCCCCCAGAAGGGCCATGGGCCTAGCAGCTGCTTCCCTAAACCAGGGACTGTGAAACTCAGGAGCTGATGGTCAGGCCAATCCTACCCTCCTTCTTAGGGCTCCCTGGGGAAAGCTGAGAGGTCTGGGGCAGGTGTCTCCAACTTATCAATCCCCCTTCCCACTGAGGAGTCCTCCTCTCTGAGGTGGAGATGGGATGGGGAAGGTCAGGGCGACTGCCAAGGCCTCAGAGAGCAGGGGCTGGACTAAATGGTTCCAGTGTTCTCTCCACTTGAGCAGCCCACATTTCTGGTGGTGCCAATAACCACCTGCTCTTGGCCCAGGAGACCCAACCGTGGCAGTTCCCAAGCTCCCGAGGGCAGCTGTTGGCATGAGGAAGCCCTACCTGTAGATGGCGGAGCTCGGGTAGCTGCCCGGGTCGTAGCTGACTCGTACGTGGCCCTGGTACAGCTCAACTGCAATGTGGTCGTTGTCCCCGTTGTACAGCAGGATCCCGTTGTCCTCAGCCGTGGACACCTAATGGGCAACAGCACTTTCTCTCCCACTCTACCCCATGCCATCCCACACAGTAGCAGTGCAGGTAGCAGTTGGGGCAGGTGGGAGACCCGAGTTTGGCAGAGAAGTGCTGTGTTCTCCCTCAATTGGCCAGACTCCCCAGCACCATATGCTCTCCAGTCCCCCGCCAGTCTGACCAATGCTGGGCAGGGAAGGGCCAATGAGCCAGCTGAGGCTGGAAATAGTGTGCCAGGAGAAGATAGGAGGCCAGGGTTGATTCGCCCAGAGAAGAACAGTTAGCGTGGGAATACTGTGTCACGGATGTGGGGTAGCCATGTTCTGGGCCTCAGAAAGAAGCCATGGGGCCAGGGTGGGAAGCTCAGAGAAGACAAGTTCAGGAACGCCCTCTAAGGGCCAGAGCTGCCCAAATCTGGAAGGAGCCACTCGGGAGGTAATGTCCTGTGGCTGCAGCCATGCAAGCAAAAGTGGGATTTTTGCCTTAAGAGGAGGATTCCTCTAAGATGCTGGAGGAGCTGTGGTCTTTTTTTTTTATTCTCTGCCCACTTTCCCTTCCGCCTTTCTTTCGGTAAAGACTTCGACCCCTGATCTATAGATTGGCCCAGGTTGGACGAGTCAAAGTGCCCCCATCTTCCTGGACTTAGTAATTGGTTCAGGGATGGGCATAAGCCCGAAGCCAGGCCAGAGTCCCATCGTGGAATTGCTGTCCAACTAGAGCTGGCCAGGAACTCCCCCTTTCAAACTCTGGTGATGGGACCTTGTTGGGGTAGGAATGTGGGGATAAACTGAGCTTCCTAGGGCTGGCTGGCTAGGGCTTTGGTGAGTTCTATTTTGCATATTGGAATAGGCTAGCTGTAGTTAGTCTTCCACTGTGGACAATGTAAGTGGACAGGATTTTGGAGCGGTGATATGGGGGAGGAGGACAGAGTGAGCATGTTTGAGAGGCTGAAGGGTTCTGAGGAAAAGGAAGGAGGGAGGAGGGAAGGAGAGGAGAAGAAAAGAAAAGAAAGAAGACGTGGCATTTGTGATAGGAAATGGAATTTTGGGAAAAGAGGGAGATGTCTAAAAGGAATTTAATTTTTTTACCATATAATGTGCAATATAATCTACTCTTCTCTGCTTTTCCAAGAAATATTTAGCTATCTATATATATGTCGATTCTGTTGAAGTGGGACTGGCTTTTTTTCCTCTTCAGCATGATGATGTTCTGAGATGAAATTCAAGAGGGACGAAAGGAGAATCTGAGCAACCCAAGGTTAAAGAGAGAAGCCTAGAGCTCACTCCGGCCGTGCTTTAGCCACAGGGACAGAGGCAGTCTGCAGTGCCGGAGGCTGAAGCTGAGGAGCAGTTGAGACAAGAGATGGTGGGAGAGGGTCCTAGCAAGTTTGGTTTCTGGATCAAGTCACGAGGCCACCGCCACACCTGCTCACCTCTGAGATTGGTTTCTAATTATGCTTGAACTCCTTCAAGCTGAGATTCCGACACAACCAGAATTTTGACTAGCAAAGGGCCCTTCCCTTTTCCTGGGCAGGGACACATCCTGATGCTCGGCCTGAAGCCAGGGTCCCCTGCCCTGACTCCCCTCTGTGACCAGGCCCCCGGGACACATACCTGCAGCGTGATGTTGGCTCGTGGCCAGTTCTGCAGGTCAGTGAACTGCAGGTAAGTGTCCCGGTCCACGAAGTTAACGCTGAGTAACTTCTCACACTCAGGGCCACCGAAGCCCGGAAGGCACTGGCACACGGGCCGGCTGCCCTGGGCCACACAGTGGGCCCCGTTCTGGCACTCGGTCCCCTCGCAGGGGCTCCTGGAGGCAGGCAGGCGGGGAGGGATCTCACAGAGCTGTCCACTGAAAGGGAGAGGAAGTAAGTCAGAGAGGGCAGGGCCAAAGGGAAGGGGACAGCCCCTCCCACATCTGGAGAGGAAATCACAAACCTCTTGGGAAAATGGATCTTTAAAGTGAGAGAAGATGCTTCTAACGAACCCTTTTCCCAAGAGAACTATAAACCAGACTGATATTGAGAAACAAGGTAAGAAACTAGTGTGGTCCCTGGACCAGCAGCATTGGCGTAACCTGGGCACTTGTCAGAAATGGAAAACCTACAAAATATGAGTCTGCTTTTAACAAGATCCCAGGCGATTCAGGTGCACATTAGAATTTGAGAAACACTCACTGCTCCTGTCAATTCCTCTATAAAGCAAGTTTTACTGTACCCATTTTACAGAAAAGAAAACTGAAACTTAAGACAACAAGCAGAAAGAAAGAAGACTCAACCTACTAACCTCAGAATTAAAAAGGAACATTACTACCAGCCTTAGAGAAATAAAAAGAATTAAAAAGGAATACTATGAAAAACTGTATGCCAACAAATTAGATAGCATGGATGAAATGTACAAATTTCTAGGAAAACACAAATTACTAAAACTGATTCAAGAAAAGAGAAAATCTGAGTAGACCCAAACAAGTAAAGAGATCAAATTAATAATCAAAAAATTTCCCACAATGAAAAGCCCATATCCATATGGCCCTGCTGGTGAATTCTACCAAACATTCAAAGAATTAATACTAATTCTTCATAAACTCTTCCCAAAAATAGAAGAGGAGGGAACATTTCCAAATATATAAGACCAGTATTACCCTGATACCAAAACCAGACAAAGACATAACAAGAACAGAAAATTATAGATTAATATCTTATGGGAATAGATGAAATAATCATCAACAAGATACTAGCAAATCAAATCCAGTAATTTATAAATATGATTATATACCATGACCAAGTGGGATTCATCCAAGGAATGCAAGATCGGTTTAACGCCCAAAAATCAGTCAACGTAATTGTATTAGTCAGGGCTTTCTAGAGAAATAGAACTGACATATATGTATAGTAAATGATTTATTATAGGAATTGGCTCACTGTGGGGATTGGCAAGTCTGAATTTCATAGGACAGACCGCAAATGGGAACGCTGATGAAGGTTGCAATGAATTCTCCAGGAGAAGCTGGTTGGCCGACATAAAGACAGAAATTCTTCCTTCTGCTGCTGCTGAAATCATCAGTTCTTCTTTTAAGGACTTCAGCTGATTGTATGAGACTTCTCAGATTACTGAAGGCAATCTTTGTTGATTATTAATGTAATCAGCCAAGGATGCAATCAATGACTAATGATTTAAATCCACAAAATACCCACACAGTAGAAATCAGGCCAGTGCTTGCTTGACCATAAAACAGTACATCATGACCTAGCCAAGTTGACACATGAAATTAACCATCACTGTAATATACCACATCAATAGAATAAAAGACAAAACCTCATAGTCATCTCAATAGGCCAGAAAAAAGCACTTGAAAAAATCCCACACCCTTTCCTGATAAAAACACTCAAGGAACTAGGAATAGAAGTGAAGTTCATCAACCCAATAAAGGGCATCTATGAAAAATACAGTTAGCATTGTACATAATGGTGAAAGACTGAATGCTTCCCTGGCCCCAACATCACGAACAAGATAAGGATGTCTGCTCTGGCCACTTCTATTAAATATTGTATTGGAGGTTCTAGCCAGAGGAATCAGGCAAGAAAACTAAATAAAAGGCATCCAGGTTAGAAAATAAGTACCACTATCTCTATTTGCAGATGACATGGTCATGGATAAGAAAATCCTAAGAAATCCACTAAAAAACTATTAGAAATAATAAATGAGTTCAAAAAGATTATAAGCTACAAGATAATTTTAGACCCCTTCTTCTAACCATATACAAAAATTAACTCAAAATGGATCAAAACCCTAAATGAAAGAGCTAAAATATAAAAATCTTAGAAGAAAACAGGTGTTTTCATGACCTTGGATTAGGCAGTGGTTTCTTAAATATGACACCAAAAGCATAAATGACATAGAAAAAATAGATAAATTGGACTTCACCAAAATGTAAAATGTTTGTGCTGTGAACAATACCATCAACAAAGCAAGAAGACAATTCACAGAATGAGAAGAGATGCTTGAAAATTATTTATCTGATAAGAGACTTGTATCTAAAATATATAAAGAATTATTACAACTCAGTAATAAAAAGCAAATAACTCAATTAAAAGACGGATGAAGGACTTGAGTAGGAATTTCTCCGAAGAAGATATACAAATGGCCAATAAGCTCATGATAAAATAGTCAACATCATTAGCCATCAGGAAAATGCAAATCAAAACCACAATGAGATACTATTTCATACTCCCCGAGGATGAGTGTAATGAAAAAGATAGATAACAAATACGGGTGAGTATGTGGAGAAATCAGAACCTTCATATACTGCTGGTGGAGATGTAAAATGTCACAATCGCTTTTAAAAACAGTCAGACAGTTCCTCAAAATGTTAAACAGAGTTACCATATGACTCAGCAATTCCACTCCTAAAAAGAACATAAAACATATATCCACACAGAAACCTGCACATGAATACTCAGAGCAGCATTATTCATAATAGCCAAAAAGTAGAAATAACCCAAATGCCCAGCATCTAATGAAAGGATAAATAAAATGTGGTATATCCATACAATGGAGCATTATTTGGTAATAAAATGAAATGAGGCACTCACTTAAGTATATACTTAAAAATGGTTAAAATGGCAAGTTTTATATTATATGTATCATAACTTTTAAAAAAATGATATACTGACACATGCTACATGGATGAATCTTAAAAACATGCTAAGTGAAAGACACCAGTCACCAAGGACCACATATTATATGATTCCATTTGTATGAAGTACCCAGAAGAGGCAAATCCACAGGGAAAAGTGGTTGCCTATTGTTAGTAGCATGGGCTATTGAGGGATGATGGCTTTTTGGGGTAATGAAAATGTTCTAAAATGGTGAGGTGTGCACAGTTCTGTGACTATACTAAGTGCCACTGAATTGGATGCTTTAAATGGGTGAAGTGTATGGTATGTGAGTTATAGCTCAATAAAGCTGTTTGTTTCTTTCTCAAGCAGGGCAGGTGGAGTCGATGGCCAGAAGAGGGCAGGCGTCCTCCCCAACCTCCCAGGGGAACCAAGATGGGATGGTAAATGACCTCTGAGGGGTGGCTCGAGGCAGGCCCTCCACTTGCCCATGTCTTCTGATGTCTGTCTGGGCAAGGAAGAGATGGGGCACTGCCCAGTAATCTGTACCCATCTTCCACCCCCTTCTCCAAACTGGTTAGTGACCCTCTGCTATGCTCTGAGTGGTTAAAGAACCTTCCCAAGGTCACACAGCTGGTGATTGGCATAGCCATGGTTAAAACCCCAGGGTCTAACTCCCAGGCTCTGTGACCCCTCCCCAGTGGTGCCTGGCGGCTCCTGCAAGCCCCTAAGAGCCAGCAAGGAGTCGCTCGTGGCGCGGGCAGGGGCCCCTCACCTGTAGCCCTCAGCACAGAGGCAGGAGTAGCTGTTGACGTCGTCCACGCACTGGGCCCCATTCTGGCAACGGTGATCCCTGCAGTCATCCTGGTTCTCGCTGCAGTTGTCGCCCGTGTAACCTGGCGCGCACTCACACCTGGGGGTGGCAGGGGTGGGTGGGTGGGCGGCGGCCAGGAGAGTACACTGGGGCCCGGGACCCTCACAGCTTGTGGGGCTCAGGGGCTGTGCATGGACAGAGAACCCGAGGAGACCCCAGGAGGCCAAGCAGAGCCCTGGATATGAAGCTTCCTTAGCCCATCTGGGACTTTTCCTAGTGAGAGAGAAGAGCTTGCATGGACCGGGGTGTGGGCCCTGGGCCATGAGGGTGGACGCCCAGCAGCAGGAGGAGATGGGGATCTTGTCACGGGGGACCCACCCTCACTGCCAACAGCACACCCGAGGCCGAATGTCAGTCCCTTCTTAGCCTGTCCGGCGGCTCCCCTGCTCCAGCCTGGTCTCCCAGGATCCCCAGCACAGGGCTCTGAGTCACATGGGACTCACCCATCCCTCTTCCCCAGCCTCTCCAACTCCTCCTGGCCCAGCCCTTAGGCCCCCCAGAGGGCGAGGGTCCAGGGCAGTCCCCAGCTTCCCAGTGCCTTGCTGCTCTCCCCGAAATCCATGTGACCAACTATTTGCCTATCAAAAAAGGGCCTGCTCTTCCACCCTTCTCAGTCATGGCCTTGGAAGATGTGCCACATCCTGCAAAACCTCCAGCCCCTGCACATCAAGCCCACCTCGGGGCCAGGCCTCCGCAGCAGCCACCCTTCCGTGCCAAGTCACCAACGCTGCGCTGCCTGTGCACGGCCCAGCCACGCGGCCTGGCAGAAAGCTGCCCTCGCCTGGGTTTTCTACTTATCACTAGCCCAGTGTTTTTCAAGCTTTCAATCTAGTACGCACACACACACCCCTGAAACTGAGGTTTTCTGCAACAGTACTTAGCCTTACTGCATAAAATGGCATGATGCTCTCTGAAATTTTCTCTTCGGTTTCATTTTTTAACTTTCATCTTGACTCACCCAATTAATCAACAATCCACCAACAGATCTTGAGCCAGAGTCTGAAAAATGTGACCATCACTTGACACCCACCCACTCATTCATTCATTTTTCCCTATTCATTCATTCATTCACTCATTCATTCATTTATTCATTCAATAACTGTATGTTGAATACTTCCTGGGTTCCAGGGACATTGCCAGCACAGCTAAGTGTCTGATATGACCATCTTTCCACCAAGACAGGAAGTTGAGAACACCTGCACTGTATACCCCACTGTGTGCCCGCAGCCTGAGGCCCAGGGCCCAGCACAAAGTAGGTGCTCAGAGGAATGATGGACTATACTGACAGTTCCAAACTGGACCATGTGCAGTCCTGCTTTTCCTACCTTCCAAGGTCCAGCTCCTCCCAGGAGGGGGCAGGGCACGGCACCCAGATCCGCCTCCACTATGTGGTCGGCAGTGCCAACCCTCCCTACCCCCACCCCCCACCCGCTCACACGGGGGTGCAGCCGCTCATCCATCATCGGAAGACGAGGCCTCAACACTCCCGCGTCATGGGAGAGCATTCTCGCTCCTTTCCAAGGGCCTCAGGCGGCTCCGGCTAGCCCACGGCTCCCTGGGGGATTCTGTCCCTGACCTCGGCTGGAGTGGCCCAGGGAGCTCCGCCTTGACCCCCTGTGATGCACTGACCAGCGGAACGGAAAATCCCAGAAATAAGATTATATTAACAGTGTTAAAACCCATGAACTTCGTGCCGCCGTCTTCAGGTGACGAAGAACTTCCACATGTGCCAGTGACAGCAGTGATGACGATAAAGTTCAGTGGTCCCTTCTCCAAATCTCTTGGGGCCCAATAGCATTGGAGTTTCAGAATTGTTTGGATTTTGGAATTGTTTGGAAGGAGGTTATGTAACATGCCAGTGGGCTCTGGGGCAGCTCCATAATCAAGCATGTTTATATTTCTGTAAAAAAATCTACAAATAGTGACATTTCATGGGATGAATAAAAACTGTAAATAGCCTCATGTCAGGGCAGGCCAGCTTTTATTACCAAATATGATCAGGTCAGATCAGATTTTTCTTCCAACTGGGCTTTTGGTTTTCAGAACCTTGTGGATTTGTACCCGGGGTAAGAGTTGTGGCTCTGGAAGGTACCGCTGTTTATGGAACATTTATCAGATGTGGAACATGGGCTAAATGCTTGCTATACATTATCTCATCTAATCCTTACGACTGCCCTGGGACGAAGCTACTATTGCGCCCAGTTTACAGATGAGAAAATGGAGGCTCTGAGCAGCCAAGCAATCTGCCAAAGGTCATGTAGCCGTGAGCCACAGACTCAGGTGGGTCTGGCTGCACAGCTGCTGACTCCAGGAACCTTCTAGGCTGAAGCTAAACCCACGTGACAGGGGAAGACACAGGGTGGGGAGAGGGGGCTGGCAGAGCCCAGACGGGAATCCTGTGCTCCCTCCCTGGCCCTGGAAACAGGCAGCACTGACCTGGGCCCGTCCGGGGTGCCCACGCACTGGGCCTCATGCTGGCATGGGTTCAAATCCAGGGAGCAGAAGTCTACAAGCTGCTCACAGGCCCTTCCTGGGGAGAGAACGAGCAAGAGGCAGGACAGAAGCTGCCCTCCCGTGGCCTGCCGGGCACCAGGCCCAGCAGGAACCTTCTGCAGGCACTGAGCCAGGGGGCCCGGCCCTTCCACCCTGCCCTCCTCCGGACGCCACGCTTACCCACGTACTGCGGGGGGCACTGGCAGGTGTAGTTGCCCACGCCGTCCACACAGGTGCCCCCGTTGGCACATGCATGCTCCATGCAGTTGTCCGTGTTCACCCCACAGGTTGGTCCCTCAAAGCCAGTGGGGCAGGAGCACCTGTGGGGGGCGGAGGGTGTAGCTGGTGACCCCACAGCCTTCCTGGGGCAGAGGTGGAAACCTGGGGCCTCGGTCAACAGCCTCATTGACCCACTCTAGGCCAGGCCCAGGGCTAGGTGCTGGGGGTTAAAGGTGAGTGAGACCAGCAGGGGAGACACTGAGGAGACTAGAGAAGAGGGGGGTGGCCGTGTGGGGGTGTGAGCACTGAAGCTGGAAGTGGGGCAGGGGACACCTCACTCCTCCCTGGTGGGAAGTGCTCAGGGCAGACTTCCTGGAGGAGGTGACACCCTGACAGGGAGCAGGAAGGGGAGGGATACCAGTTCAGGCAGAAAAGGGTGCAAAGGGCTGGAGCAAGAGAGAGCCCGACAGCCAGTCCTCAGCGGCGAACTCCTCCACAGAGGTCAGGACTTCAGAAGCTCCAGGAGCCAAGAGGCGAGGCTCCTGGAGATCAGTGACCTGCGCACTGGAGTACGCCTTCCCCTGGGGGCACAGATTATTCATTTCCAGATCTTCAAGTTGGACATGACTATCCCAGAACTCCAGAAAAGTGCACCACTCACCCAGCCCAAGGTCCAGGTGGCACATGCCTCGGGGCCTAAAATCCTCAGGCACGGAATTAAGGGACAGTTAGGAAGCCTGAGGTTTAGGAAGTGAAGGGACAAATGAGTTGGCAAGTCAAGAGGTTTACAATTCCGGGCGTTAAAAGTAATTGCAGGAGGACCTCATGGGGTTGTCAGCTGACAGTGTTAAAAATAATTTTTGATGACAGATCACTGGGGTTTTTTGGCATATAAACTCGGAAGGGTTTCAAAAAATTGAGTGATGTGGCTATAATAAAACTCCTTCTAATCCCAACAGTTTATTTATGTGAACAAACCTTCTCAGCATTTACATTTATATTTTTTAAAAAGGATAGGCTGGATGCTTCATCCATGGACACAAACCAATTGGAATAAAAACACAAACACCAAAACCATCCCCATCTCATTTTAACTGTATAAGAGGAGCTTGTTCATGTCATTGTAAACGGTATCTAATTTCTACGCTATTTAGATTCCACTGGAGACATTTAAAAGAATGATAGTTTTATTTTTAAATGTTAATCATATTTTACTTACAATACCCTCGAAATTACAATTTTGCAATGAAAAACTTTAGGTGTCAATTTTAAAAAGTAGGAGGAGGTATACTGTTTTTAAAACTGAGTGCTTTGTGAGCAAAAAGGTTTGACGCTCCCGTGGCAGGGCATGTGCTGGGCTTGCATTCCCTTTTCTGAAAGCTGGGGAACAGCAGAGGGCTCTTAGGCAGGGGGTGACAGGCTCAGCTTTGCATTTCACTAAACCCCCTCTGGCTGGAGTTGGGGCAGGACAGTGGGAGTAGGCACGGATTGGGGGCAGCAGAGGAGATGGGGACAGCAGCCCCCAGCGGGGCTGGAGAAAAGCGTGAGGCAGTGTCCCACTCTAGGGCTGCTCCCACTGGGGTCCCAGGAGGTGCCCTGGATCCAGCAGGTGGGCTCCCCAGCAGGTGGGCTCTCATTTCTTAGTCTGTAAGGTGGAAAGAGGTGGCGGATGGACTCCAGGAGGTCCCTCCCAATGGGCAGTTATTTCTGCCCTCAGGGACCCCCTATTTCTAAGTCATCTTTGTGTGGTTTGAGGTCCGGAGACTGCTCCCTCCACCTGAGAGTCGCTTCCTGGGCCCATGGAGAGAAGATGCCTGCCCTGCCCTACCCTCTAGGAGCCCGGCCTCTCCTCCGAGGATAGGTCTTGCACCCACGGGTACTGCACTCCGCAGTGGATGTGGCAGAAGAAAGCTGCCAAGTGGATCCGCTTCCACAGCCAACTCCAGGGACCTCCCTGTCCACTCCGGAGGCCCTTGTAGGCCCCCTCAAAGCCCCTCAGCCCGCAAGGCTCCCAGGGGTGAGGGCGGCTACCCTAGCTGCCCCCAGCTGCAGCCCGCTCTGCCTGGAGGGGGGCGGCTGGAGGGTTTCCATTCAGCCCTCCACTCTCCACAGCGGAAGAGTCTAAGGGACGGGAAGGGGGGAGCTTTGACGGAGCTGCTCACCAAAGCCCAGAGGAGGAGCTGAGACCACTGTGAGGACGCGCGTTTCCAAGGTGACGGTGGGTAGAGAGCCATTTAGTGCTCTATTTTTTACATCTGGTAATTTGGCTTTGCAGAGACAGGTTTGGCCATGTCTGCTGGTAGATTCAACATCATTTTCTGAAGAGCCAATTTGTTCTCTCCCTGCTGGCAATTTATTTTCAGCCACTAAATACAATGTCTCTTCTAGAAAAACTCTGGGTCGGGGAGCGCCCTGTGATAGTAGGGCACATTGGGGAGAATTGGGAAAGCGGGGTCCAGAGAAGGGCTTGGATGGTGACGGCCGCCAGGAGGGACTTCAGGGATAATTAGGCCCAGCCCTTTTACCATGAGCAGGAAAGTGGCTGTCTCCTCCCTACCAGTGACGAGTGTGACTTGGAGATGGAGGGGAGGATGCCAGAGGTAGTGCCAAGACTGGGCTCCCACCTCCGGACAGGCCCTGCCCACCCAGGGCAGCCCCCCAGGGGACAGAGGGGCCTGGTGAAGGGCTCTGTGCCCTGAGCAGCGCTGGCAGGCCAAGGACACCCTGCTTGACTTACACTGAGGCTCTGGGAGGGCTAAGGGAGATTGTGAGGGTTTAAGACGCCCCCACACTGCCACTGGATACACCCCTGGCCAGGGATGCCCAGGGCATGGAAAGGAGCCTCCTGGCACCTGGCAAGAGCTGGGAAAGGGCCTGGACAGGAGCCAGCAGACAAGGCCCAACCTGACTGGGGGATGCAGGCAGTCACCTGATGTCTTTCTGCTTTTACTTCACCTGGGAAATAGCAGGGCTGGTCTGGGTGGGCTTAGAGAGCCCTCTGGATGCAGTTTGGAGTCAGTTCCTGTGCCCCCCGAGCCTGCCCCCATCCCCTCCCAGAGCCCAGGGGAGCCCTGGGCCATCCAGGTGGGCCCCGTCAGCAGCCCTGCCCACCAGGCCCCTGCGCCGACGGGCAACTCACGTGAAGCCGGCATCCTCGCCCTCCTGCGGGAGGCAGGTCCCACCATTCTCACAGGGGCCACTGGAACAGCTGTCCAGGGACACCTCGCAGTCTCGGCCCTGGGGATAAAAGTCAGCAACAGAGACCCCGGGAAGATCCGGGGCCAGTGGGAGCCAACGGCGACAGCCAGCCCCTCAGCAGCTTGGCTCGCTGCCCCAGGAGCCGCCCGGTGGTTGGGTCATTCATTCACGTTAGGTCTAAGCCAGGCACTGCTCTGGGCGCTGGGAGGGAGTGAAGAACAAGACAGACTCCACCCTGTCCTGGCCCTGCCCGGCGGCGCCCACAGGATGGGGGGGCCTCCTGGCAGCCCTCCGCCTCCACTCACCTGATGGCCGCTGGGGCAGGTGCACCTGTACACCTCGACCGGGTGGTTGTGGCAGGTGCCCTGGTTCTGGCACGGGCTGGACAAGCAGGGCTCACACTTGGCCTGGACGGCCAGCGAGGGGGGACCTGTGGCAAAGGGGAGGGTGTTCGTGCAGGGGGCAGCCGGGCACAGAGCCCCAGGCTGCGGAGAACTCCCACCCAGCGCACGGGGCTGGGAGACGCCCTCTCACCGCGGAGACGATCGCCCTTCCCGGATCTCCTGCAGCTCCTGCTCACACCCTCCCCCCAGAGTCCACTTCTCCGGCCTCTGGGCCCTGCTCTGTAAAAGGGGGCTAATAAGAGCTCCCACCTCACAGCACCGTGAGGACTAAAGGAGTGAGTCCACAGAAGCACTTAGTGCACTTGACACACAACAAACTGGGCACACGGCGCTGGGGCGGCTCAGTTGGGGCCCTGCGACGCCTGCCCTGACTGAAGCGGGCGGGCACTGTCTCTCCGCCCTCACCTTCCTGAGGCAATCGCCCAGACTTGGCGTCCGCAGCACCAGGTTATCCCGAGGTGGCCACCTTAGCAGAGGCCACGGCCTGGAGAGTGCCGGGGGCAGGCCGCTCGGCTCTGCCGGGAGGCCCCGCCCAGGCAAGGTCCATTTGCCTTGGACCGAACGGGGAGGACCCCAGCTGCGAGAGCGAGCCCTTCCCCAGCCCCCCGGGGCTCTCTCCCTGAACTGAGGGGCGGAGGAGCGGGCAGTCCCGCTACCCGTGGGGCCTCACGACCTCACAGAGGAAACAGGAAGGCGGCCCAGTTAGTCAGGTTTCCACATAAGACTCCTTCTAGAAGTGGGGAAGCGTCAGTCCTGCCGAAGGGGGCATGAACATGAGCAGAATTAAAACACTTCCCAGCGGTGCCTGGAAGGGGGCCTGGGGGATGGCTGTGTGCAGTGGGTTCTGTTTCTTGATCCGGGTGCTGGTTATGTGGGTGCCTTTGGCTGGTAAAAATTCAGCAAGTCGTTCATTTATGACTTGTGTACTTTCCCCTGTGTGTTTTATTTCAATAAAAAGTTAAGAAAGAAAAATCTCTTCCCACCAGCCCCACCCCCATTAAATAAATACCAGCAAATGGTTAAGCATGAAGTGGCCTGCTCCCGACCTCCCTGAGCCAGGACGGCACCTGCACACAGGGGGGCCCGGGCCTCCTTGTTAACCTGTGGGCAGTTTCATCTCACAAGGGGTCTGGACACTTGAGGAGGGCAGGGGCCGAGCCCCAGGACCTCCGGTGCCCTTCCCCAGCTGCCACTCTGCACACAATACTGGGCAGAGGCAGGCACTCGGGGCCCCTCTGCTCAGCAGGACTGCCCAGCCCTGAGCTGCCATCTAGTCCGTCCATCCCTGAGATGCCCAAGGTGAGGAGCCTGCAGAGAAAAAGCGGGGACGAGCTTCCTGTCGCATTCAAGCCCCGCATTCTGCAAATGTCAGAGTGGCGGCTGAATCCAGTGGCTCCACCAGGGGCTGGGGTGGGTTTTAAGCTAATTGCTGAGCACAGCATCTACCAGGGGAGGCCTGCATGCCTGTGATGCTGAGAGGCTCGGAGCTTCCAGAAACACTGCTGCCATTTTTATTTTCCTGACATAACCGTGGGGAGGGATGACAGCCCTCTTGGCCTGAGGTTTCCCGCCTGGCTTTGTTGTTATTGCCCTTTATGTGTCAGCGTGGGAAGGCAGTCATCCGAGACAGCAGGTGCTTTATTCCTGCCACGTGACCCCTCAGCCAGCTGGTCACGGCAGGGACACAGGTGCAAGTGCCAGACCCAGTCAGGGCTGGAAAGGTCCTGTAGGTGCTCCGGGAGGGGGAGGAGGGATGCAACCAGGAACCCCCCAGCCCTTCTCTCATGCTCCTGGGCTCACCTTGGCATTCGAACTTCTTGGCGGGTGTGGTGAGGAGCAGCTTGCCCTCCATGTCCGGGGGCCCAGAGCAGCGGGCAATGCCCGGCTCTTTGTAGCCTGTCTTCACCCAGCCAGATAGCCAGCGCAGGTGGCAGTCACAGTGCAGGGGATTGGCGCCAATGGCCCTGGGACAGGGATGGGAGAGAAGCAGGCGTTTCAGGTTCATTGGGACCCTCGGCCCCTGGGCTCCAGGCACTATGCCAGGGGTTGGCAAAATTGCTAATTGCCCCTTTCAGGAGTATTTACAGAGGAGCCAGCACCGTTTTCAACACTTTACATGCATTATCTTTTCTTTTTTTTTTAATATTTTTTATTTATTTCTCTCCCCTTCCCCGTCCTCCCCCCCAGTTGTCTGCTCTCTATGTCCATTCATTGTGTGTTCTTCTGTGTCTGCCTGTATTCTTGTCAGAGGCACCAAGAATCTGTGTCTCTTTTTGTTGTGTCATCTTGCTGTGTCAGCTCTCCGTGTGTGCGGTGCCACTCCTGGGCAGGCTGCACTTTTTTCATGCGGGGCGGCTCTCCTTATGGGGTGCACTCCTTGCATGTGAGGCTCCCCTACACGGAGGACACCCCTGCAAGGCACGGCACTCCTTACACACATCAGCCCTGCACATGGGCCAGCTCCACACGGGTCAGGAGGCCCTGGGTTTGAACCCTGGACCTCCATGTGGTAGGTGGATGCTCTATCTGTTGAACCAAATCTGCTTCCCCATTATCTTATTTAGTCCTCACCACACCTTATTAGCCCCATTTAACATGTGAGGAAACTGATGTTCAAAAAGGTTGAGGAACTTGTATAAGATCACACAGAGAAAAGGGGGGCGAGCTGGGATTTGAACCCATGCTGCTGAGGCCAGAGCCTGTGAATGTATTGTTAAGAGCGCGTAGGGGAGAAGGAAACTCCTATTTACTGCTACAACGAGCTGCTGCTTTTCCTACATTAGTGCATCTAATCTTCCCCTTAGTTCTGTAATGTAAGTTCTCTTTTTTCTATTTCCAAGATGAAGGAACTTGGCCTCACATGGAATAAGTAACTCATCAAGGTGACACAACTAGGAAAATAGAGCCCTGGATCCAGACCAGAGCTCTCAGCTTAATTAAAGAAGGCACACACAAACACATTCTCATTGCCAACTGCTTTCAAACATTACAGACAGAGCAAAAGTGTCCACCTGCCCAGTGTTGTGAAGGAACAAAATGCCACTGAATTGTATAGTTTCAAATAAGGTTAATATTATATTATGTGAATTTTACCTCAATAATAATAGTAACAATGATATAAAACCAGGCATATTTCTATGTTACTTATGGGAGTCCTATGGAGGGAAATTTTGTGATATCTCTCAAATTACCAAAGGAGCTGCCTTTTGACTCAGCAAGTCTATTTCTGGGAGTTAGTTTATCTCCCAGATATACCTGCACAGGTGCATAAAGACATCTGTGCCACGGTATTTATGGCAGCCTTGTTCATAACAGAAAGGCTAGAAACCCCCAGTGTTCCCCAACAGACTGTTAAATAAACTCCAGTCCATCCACATAAAAGAGAGACAGACAGACCCTGGCTCCCCCAGGCCCCTCCACAGAGGGACACATGAGGCATCGTGGCAGATGTGTTCCTTCAGTGCTCTCCCACCTCCCCAAGATGGTTCTGCCTCGTAAGTTACATCCAGCACACGTCATCACTGAGTAGCTTGCTTCTTGCCACCAAATCATATGTGTTGGAGATCTTTGCAGGTTTGGGTCCACCTCGTTGGGCCCTCATTGGATCAATGCTTCAAGCATCCCCAACGAGCATTATTGTCCCATCGAGTGATTTCCCTGTGGCTCGGCATTCTGGTCATCTCCAACTGCAGTGAACACTCGTGTACATGCTTCCTTGTGAGGTGTGGGCATTTCTCTAAAACAGATGCCTAGAAGTAGAATTCAGTTCTCAAGGGAAGTACACTAAGCTGTTAATACTGCCCTGCAAAATAGGTTGTATCGACTTACCTTCACCGGCAGTAAAGCAAGCCTGTTCCCTTATATCTGAACCAGCACCACACATTATCAATCTCTTAATTTCTTACTTACCCAGTAGGCAAGCTCATAATCTTTTCACTAAACAACACTGGGAGACATAGAGATGCAACAAGACATGGATTTAGGGGGAAGAAGGGACCAGAGTTCTTTGATCCAGCCCATAAAAAATCAGTGCCATGTGCCTAAAGTTCATTTATTATCAGTGTTACTTTGAAAATATTAGGCTGTATAATATTGTTGGGAAGGGTGCGTTTATTAAGTAACCAGTGGGGACAGCTGTTTCCAAAGGTGCTACAGAGGAGGTGGCTGTCCCTTGAGAGGTGCACAGTCTAAGAAAGGCAGCAGCGACTCTGCACAGGAATTCCCCCAAATAGCACAGCTGATGACTGTGCGGTTTTTTTTTTGTTTTTGTTTTTTTTAGTGTTGATACATTTATTATAATGTATTACCATCAAGTCTAGCCATTCCCACATATTTACATTTGACCTTATTAAACATTCTACATACATTCAGCATTGTCTCCCCATTTTCATCCCACATTCCATCACCCACCAACCTCCACTTTGTTGTCCAGCTCCATCAGTCAAGTCATTGTATTTAGTTCATATTAGTGAGAACATAAAATAGTCATCTTTTGTGCCTGGTTTATTTCACTCAACATAATATCTTCAAGATTCCTCCATATTGTCATGTGCTTCCTAAACTGATTTCTTCTTACATCTGAATAATATTCCAAAAAATGGATATTCCAAATCTTGTTAATCCATTCACAATTTGGTGGAAACTTAAGTGGTTTCCATCTTTTAGAAATTGTGACTAATATGACAATTGTAAATGTTGTGTACAAATATCTACTTGTGTCCTTGCATTCAGTTCTTCTGAATATATTCCTAGTAGTGGGCTAAGAGGACTCGGACTCCCGCCGCTGCGCAGCTGCTCACTGCCCCGGCGACCTTGAGCTGCTCGCTTAACACCTCTGGGGCTCACTTTATGATTCAATAAAGAGACTACAATCTAGACAGGGGAGAAAGACAAGCACATACGGCCCAAAGCAGGTGCCAAGGGAATAACACAGCCTGAAAAGACAGCAGGTCCGACCTCGACATGTATTTAATTTTTTCTATCCTTATTTGCTGACAGCATCCGTCCTGCCTAAGAGGACAGGGAGACACCTTCTTTCCACTGAATAATACCAGAGCCTCTCAGAGGTAGAGGAAGGGCAGATGCTTTGATTTTTTGACGCTTTGCTTATTTAGAGAAAACGCCAAAAGGACTAAAGCTGTAAATGTGGGAGCCCCTGACAAGTTTTAGGATCTTCACAAGTCCTCATACGTGTATCCCCTCACAAATTGTGTCAAAGTTTCACCTCAAATATAAGTGTCCCTTTCCAACTCCAAATAATAAAACTACGGGACCAGAGTCACACACAAGGCTAATAAAAAAGTTAAATTCTGGCTTGGGCAACACTTGCTTTTTCTTTTTTCTATATTGGGCAGACTCTGAGCCTCAATTCAACATTTCAAGCCTTAACTCACCCAAGGCCTCTATTTTTTGGCTAAAAACTATCTTATCCTCTCTTTACTAATACTAGGAGCTCACTTTCTTCTGGGGGGTCATTCTTCCTGAAGAAAAATCACTGCAAACTCTTTGAAGAGCACAGGGCCACAAGCCCAAATGCAGTGTAGTGGTGGGGACTGCAGCCAGACCCCTCAGCAGCCCAAAAGATCAGATTCATACCCCAGCAAAAGTATACATAGCCATGTGTTGTCCATCTTTGGCATAACTAGAAAATAGTTAGAACAGTAGATACTCAGTCTGTTCATGTCAAGGTCAGCCTGGCTTCTGTTAATGAATCTGGGACAAAAATAGCTTTCCTGTCTCTTTCACAGAGTCAGTAGCTACAGCAATGAACATACTCTAAGATTTTCAAATCTCCTTCAGCTGAGCTATACACTCTGCCCACCCTACACCCAGGCAATTCCTTTCCTTCTACTGAAACTCTTCAAGGGCAGGAACCACGAATTCCCCAGCTGTGCCTGACACTAGCAGGCATCCAGTAAATGTCTGCTGAATGAATGCCTGCCTAAAAGCATGAAGAATGCACAAAACCCCAGTATAAAAGCAAAGGTAATTCATTAAAAAAGGATTCAGCCATCATCCCACAAATGTAACTAATTTAATTTTAGCGTATTCCCTTCTAGTTCTTGTGTACACACGTTTGTGCATCACTGAAATCAAAATCTGGAGTCAGAGACTCTACCACCCACCACTATGCAACTTTGGTGAACTTCTCGAACTTTCTGGGCCTGTTCCCTGGGGTGTGAAATGGGCCCAAGAGTCCCTGAGTTGCAGGACTGCAGTGAGGATTCAAGCAGCTAGCACATAAGGCAGCTCAGCAGTGAAGATGCGGTGTTACCACTTTTATTGTTGCCTGTGAAGAAACGGTCTCCCATTCCTTCACTGGAGCTGATGAACCACTGACTGTAAGAGTCTGAGAGGCAGCACATCTGAGGTTCACAAGCTTAAGGAGATTGCAAGAGAAAAGCCACGTGCTCGGACCAACTCAGGAGGTGGGCTCTTGCCACAGCCCACATTCTGCTTAGACGCAAAGAGGCCCAGAGAACTGGGCCGGAGCTACTTACAGGTGGGACAGGGAGGTGACGTCTGCAAAGATGCCCTCTCGGAGGGTGGAGATGTCATTGCCGTGCAGGGACCTGAGGAGAGAAGAGCTGCTGGGGCCTCATCCCAGACAGATGTGAGAGCTAAGGGAGGGGCAGGCTGGCCCCCTCTGAGATGGCCCTGCTGCTGCTCGTCCTTCAGATCTCAGGCTGCACCAGGAGGGAGATGCCCCCACGGGCCACAGGCTGACCACCCATGCCCCAGGCCTCCAGCGACTCCATTTCTGCCGTCAGAAAGACCTCAAGCTCCCTGTCTCTCTATCTCAAAGGGAACGGGCGCCTGTGTCCCCTCCACAGTTGGCTGGGGAGCCTGAGTGGGAGGAGGCTTCTTCGTGGTCTGGAGGTTAATACCATAGGGTGGGGGTGGGAGAACACCCCTGGGCAGAGGATTATTGCACAGACACATGGGACGCCATCGTAATAGTCAGGACAGAGGGCTTTGGTCAAAGCCAAAAACCGCACCCTGGGAATTCTTAGAAAAGGTTCACAGGTCTCTTGCAAGCAAACGTTCTCAGTCTGAGCAGGAGTTCATATGCAAATGAGATGCTACCTTATCTTGGGCGCCCCCTCCCCCCAAACGCCACCTGTGCAGCACAAACACACCGGGGAGGGGAGGAGGACACAGCAAGCGCCGTTCCTCAGCTCCTGCCCCATTTGTAACTCCGCTTCGGCCAGGGGCTTGAAGGAGAGTACAGCAGCCTTCCACCTTCGGGCACAGCGTTGGCCTGCGTGGGGCCCCTGACGTGGGGACACTTTTGCCTGTGGGGGTGGTGGTGGGAGGCTCTGCCGTGGGGCAGGTTTCCCTGGGGGAGCGAAGCGCAAGGAGACTTACAGCAGGCGCAGGGAGCGGAGCCCCCGGAAGGCCAGGGGCGGGATGCACTGCAGTGCGTTGTAGCTGAGGATCCTGCGGGGAAGGAAGGAGGCGTGTTACCACCCGAAGCCCGGCAGGGGGCGCACCCCTAACCCCTAGAGAGGCAGAGGGCGCCCTGGAGAAGAGCGGGCGGGGGCTCTAAACGCCTCAATGGGAAACAGGGACAAAATAATGCCAACTTGATAGGGCTTTTCTGTGGGTTCAACGAGATAATCCAGGTAGAACTCTTGGCACAGGGCCTGGCCCCAAAGAAACCCCCCCACGAAGGAGAACCGCTGTTCCGACGACCGCGCAGGGGGCCTGGGCTGGGTTCCCAGGGAGGACCACTAGGAAGCTGTGACAGTGAGAAGGGACAAGCACTATCCCCATCTTACAGAGGAGGAAACTGAGGGTCATGGGTATTACGTGAGTAGGCTGGAATTTTTATTCAGTTTCTCGGTTTCCAGAGCCCACAGACCAAACCACTCTCCTATAATGCCTCCAATTAAATAAATCCATCAAGGGCAAACAGACAGACTCATGATAAGGGAAATGACTCCTGTAATAGCCCCAAGCTGGACACAACCCAAATGCCCACCAACAGATGAAGAGGTGAACAATGGAACACTCCACAGCAAGGGCGGGACGACCTGCGCGCAGCACGGTAACACTCAAAACAACCATGCTGAGGGAAAGAAGGACAAACCAAAAGAAGCACCTACTGTGTGAGTCCATTGATACACAAGTCTAGAAACACAAACTGATCCATCCGACAGAAAGCAGATCAGGGGCTGCCTGAGGAAGGGGGACTACGAAGGGGCAGCAGGAAGCCCTGCGCTGTGTGGTGACTGCACGGGCGTACACGCAGGTCAAAACCTATCAAGTTACACTTCCGGAACAGGCCGCTTATTTTGTACTAATTATACCCTAGCAAAGCTATTTAAAAGTAATAACCAAGGTGTGTATATCACAGGAAAGGGCTCTGTTTCCCTTCCAGCTGCCAGGACCCTGTAGACCAGAGTTCTCAAGTCGGCACTATTGGCTTTTGGGCTGGAGAGCTCTTTGCTGTTGCTGTCCTGTGCTTTGGCGAGGCTCAGCAGCATCTGCGGCCTCCACCCCCTAGGTGCCAGTAGCACCCCATCGCTCCGCTGGGACAACACAGGGTTTTTTCAGACATTGCCAAGTGTCCCATGAAGGGTAATTTGCCCTTGGTTGGGAACCACTGCCTTAGACCAGACTGTCCACACACGGGCTCCCTGGGCCCCCTTCCAAGGGCAAAGCTCACCAGGGATGAACTATCAAGTTACCACGTTATCATGAAGACTTGGTAACCAGTTTAGATTAACTCCTAGTAGATCCCAGGGCAGATAAGTACCAATGGGTAACCCAGATGGGAGGCCCTTCCTGGGAAGCCTACAACCTCTCCATATGGGGCACTGGCTCTACTCTTTGGCTGCAGTGGAACCTTGGGTTCCGCTTTTACAGGTCTTAGCACATTCCCTGTAAAATGGGATGGCAAAGCCAACCGGCTGGGAGTCAGGAAGGGATGCCAGTTAATACTTTCTGATCAATAGCTTAGAATCTAATTAAAGTAAGCAGTAATTAAAATATGGCCACAAAATGCTATAGACAATAGTTAGTGGTGATAGTCCGAAGATGTTCTTTCACAACCTGTAACAAATGTGCCACAAAATTGTAAGGTGTTGGGGGAGGGGTGTAGCATGGGAATTACACACATTATGCATGATTGTTTTGTAAGTTACCTTCTCTAATAAAATATACATATATATATTTAAAATATAGCTACAAAAATGTTCACAAGAGTTCAAGCTGGAAGCAACCCATTAAATATTCATCAATAGTAGAATGGACAAGAGATGTATGGCTCATTCCTACAAAGAAATACCGTATAGTAATGAAAGTGAACAGACCACAGCTTCCCACAACAACACGAGGAATCCCAGAAGCAGAATGTTATGCAAAAGAAGCTAGGTGTAAAAGAATTTATCCCATTCCATTCAATTTAAATAAGGTTCAAAACAGGCAAAATTAAACTACATTGTTTTGAAATGCATTGGTAAATGACAACATGATAAGGAAAATCAAAGAAGTTGGTCATCATAAAAGTCAGAAGAGGGCCTGCCTCACGGGAGGGTGGCGGGAGGGAACCACCAGGAAGAGACAGAGGAAGGACTTTGGCTAGTGGTGTCTTTTTCCGACCTAGGTGCCTACCCATGCCAGCTCTGTGGTCATTTGTTAAACTGTACCTTGATGATCTTTGCACTTTTCCATACATACATTGCTTTTCTTTTTTTTTTTCAAATTCTACTCAATTTATTCATTTTTTAAAAAATATTACACTCAAAAAATATGAGGTCCCCATTCACCCCCACCGCCCCCACCCCACCACTCCCCCCACAGTAACACTCTCCCCCATCATCATGACACATCCATTGCATCTGGTGAGTACATCTCCGGGCATCGCTGCACCCCATGGCCTGTGGTCCACACCATAGCCCACACTCTCCAGTGGGCCATGGGAGGACATACAATGTCCGGCAATTGTCCCTGGAGACCACCCAGGACAACTCCAAGTCCCGAAAATGCCTCCACATCTCATCTCTTCCTCCCATTCCCCGCACCCAGCAGCCACCATGGCCGCTTCTTCCACACCAATGCCACATTTTCTTGATTATTAACCACAATACATTGCTTTTCACACGCACGCACGCGCTCTTTCACAACACCTTCTAGGCTGGCGGGCTCTGGCTCACTCTGGTGAGGAGCAGTGCCCGGCAGAGGCTGGGGCTGGGGTACCTGCGGCAGGCACGGCCCTGCCCCCCCCACCTCCCCCCTGCTGGGACTCACAGAGTGGTCAGCTGGCTCATGTTGGTGAAGGAGGAATTGCTTAAGGAACTGATCTTGTTGTTACTCAGATCCCTGCAACAGACAAAAGCATCGTCGTTCAGAAGGAAAGAACTCACCCCCTTTCTTGGGCTCCTCCCCGCCCCCCACGCTGGCCGTGGCCAACCCCCACCCAAGGGGGCCACAGGGCAGGAGAGCAGCTCCCGGTCAGCCTCGGCCTCCGTTCTGCTCCCCACCCTGGGCTCTGCTCTCCAGCGCCTCGCCTCCCACTGGCACGTCCCCCCCGGCGGGCGCAGCCTGGCTCCCGCCCCCTCTCTACCAGGGCCCTGCTCCCGCAGGCCACAACTCAGGGCTCTCTCCATTCTCGCCAGCACGTCCCGTCAGCTAGTTCACTAGCCCCCACCACCCTACAAGAGACGTAGTAACCCCATTTTATAAACGAGGACCTGGAGTCCCAGAGGGATTAAGGACTCAGGGTCACACAGCCAGTGTGGTCAGAGCCCAATTCAAACCCCAGGTGTCTGCCCTCTGCAAAGGTCCTCAGAGTCATCCCGCAGCATCTGGCACAACCCACCGCCCCTCCGCCTCTCTCAAAACTCTCCCCCTGCCCCGACCTGTCCTCGCACCAGTCACTGTCTTCGTGTTCTCCTTCCTCCCCTGCCTCCTTGAGAACGAGTCTTCCTCCCTCGGCCCTTGGGCGTGGGCTTCCCTGAGGCCCCGCCCTGGCTCTCCCACTCCTTTAATCCGGCCTGGATGGCCTCAGGGCACTCCAGGCTCAACAGCCACCTCATCTGTGACCCAGTCCTGCCCTCTCTCAGCAGCTCCTCCTCCTGGGGTCCCTCGGAAACTCGGACTCCACCCACCTCGCGGGCTCTCTCCCATCCCCAGCTCCAGGCCCTGCTCCCTACCTGGGTTAACAACTCCAGCGATCCAGCAGCACAGCCTCGCCCCCACGGCCCAGCTCTCACCCTGCTCATTGTATCAGTCACTGGGAATTAGGTCCCACAGCTGGTGCCACGTACAGGCTTCACATCTGTCCCCTCCTAAGTCCCCACTGGTGTAAAGCTACTATCCTCTCTCACCCGGTTTCTGCCTCAGACCTCATCTCTCCACTCACAGCTTTGCCCCGGTTGGAACCATCTTCCACATGGGCGGACACCACAGGAACTTTCCTGTGACCCAAATCTGACCAGGTCACTTCCCTACCAAAAGCCCTTCAGCATCTCCCCTTTGCCTAAAGGGTGTGCTCAGGACACTTTAGCCCAGCCACCTGCCACCTGCCCTGTCACCAGGCCCCTGCCTCTCCCCGCCATGTCTTGCAGGCTTTGGTTTTATAAAACTTCTTCAAATATTCTGAGCACACCACACCTCTGTGCCTCTGCGTATACTATTCCCTCTGCCTACTGGTGAGCTCTCCTCTTCCAAGCCACTCCTCTCCCAACCTCCTGCTGCCCTAACTGGAGTCCTCTGCTGGAACACACACCACGCCACACTGTTGGCTCCCATTGTTCTCTCCCGAGCCCACCCCCCAGACCATGGCATTTTGGAGGGAGGGCCCAGGACTTGGTGACCTTCATATCTGCTCATTTAATACAGCTCTTGGCTCAGAAAATGTTTATGAAACGAATCAATGTGCCCTGCCTTCATTTTCTCTTAGTAAACTTTCCTTTAACTAAACTCATTTAAAATCAACTCATTGTCCTTAGAGATACATTTAAGTACCTCAGCAAATGTATAATACACTTTGTGCTCCTTTCCTGTGATGAAGAAGTGTGGTATTTTAGCCCCCAGAGTCCATTTTTAGGAAGAACTCACCTGACATTCGTCCTCCTTTCCTCCTCAAGTGTAGTAGCTAAGCTGTGACACAGCTGCCTCGTATGAGACCAAAGAAAGGTGGGGAAACTTGTCCTATGAAGTCCTTTACTTTGGCATATTGTCACTAAACACCGAGTCACATTACCCCCATTGAAACGCTTAAAACACATTTGCTAGACCATTAGCAAAAACATACCAACTTGAGCTTCAAAATGCCATAGGCCAGTGCTACTCAAACCAACAAGTCCTTGAACTGTAGGTTACCTGTTCATGGCAAGAAAAGGAACTTGGGCCAGAAAGCAATCGCCCACATCACTAAGCACATGGCTTAATTTAGCTGACTTTTTTTTTTTTATAACAAGACTTTCTTGATGAAGAAAACAGTAGGTTGGTTTACACTCTGGTGCAAGCTCCTTGTCTAACTGCAGACCCCTGACAAACAGTTCTCGGACTGGCATGGACCCATAGATCACACTCTGAGTAGCACTGCTCCAAGCCACACTAAGAAGGAATGTTCTCTGTACCTTTCGGTAGAACCCGGCCAGTGAGCAGATAAAGACAACTGAGGTAAGGTGTTATTTAGGTTAGAAGGCTAACAGGGGCTGAACTTATTCTGAAGGCTCATTTTGTGTCTTTCCATGGAGTGGAAAGGGTTGAAGGAGGAAATAACAGAAAAGCAAATGTTAGTCTAAAGTCTATTTACAGCTGCCATATCTCCTATTTGGTTTGGGGGCCAAGGCTGGGAACAAGAAGAAGTTTTCCATCACCTTCTGTTTCTGCTCTAGCTCCTACCCTTGCAAAGATGACCAACATTAATAATGATTTTCAACTTGGAGTCTTGAAATGGTTTGGGCAAAAGCAGACACGGTCCAACCCAGGGGAGAGTAGAACAGTGCAACTCCCAAGCACAGCCACTAGGTGGCAAAACAGCTCTATACACAGGTGTCCCAGGATGGGGCTGGGGGTGGAGGCAGGGGATCTGCCCAGAAGAGGGGGAGGTAGGAAATTCCACAAGTGGTTAGATATCAATGCCACTGCTGTCCTCTGAGGCAGGCCTGGGATCAGCCAGTGGCTGGATACTCACACAAGCTGCAGGTACTTGAAGGTGGACAGCTGTCCCGGGACCAGTGTGAACTGGTTCCCGTCCAAATAGCTACAGGAGAGAACAGAGCAGCATTAGAGCACCCCTATCTACCTCTGGCAGTGCCCACACGAGGGGAGACCTGCCCCTGCAGCCAGGGCCTTCTCACTCATTCCTCCCCTACATAGAGACCACACACTTGGCCCAGAGGTTCTAACAAGGAGAAAAACATGCATTTTTAGGCCATCGAGGTAGGTACTACCCCAAGAACTTGGTAAAATCCTCGGGGCCTGCAGTTTTCTTGGTTTCCTTCTGCTTCCCTGACTTGCCCTCTCAGCCTCTCTCCTTCCGTGGGCACTCCCTGGGGCTCAATCCCAGGCCCCCAGCCCTTCCCTCTCAGCTTGGCTCTTTCCCTGGCCTGCTGTCCCATCCACCCGTCCATCCCTCCCAGAACCACCTTCCAGGTGCCTCGCCAGTGCCCAGGTCCCCTCCTGTCCTGCCTGCGTGGTCCACGAGGCCTGCTCCGTGGACACCCCAGGCCCAAGCATGCCCAGACCTGAGCTGGGTGTTCTCACACTCAGGCCAGCTTCCCTGAGTCCCTCAGCACCACTGCACGTCACTGACCATCCGGATTCAGAGCCCATGTGGTGAATCTACCAGCCCCCCTCAGCAGCCAGCCCCCACGACCGGGATCTCCCTCCCACCCCCTCTCATCCTTGGCCTTGGTCCCACTCCCCCCGCCAACTGCACAGCACCACCCAAGCCCGGGTTCCTGCAGCAGCCTCCTCCTGTCCTCCCCTCCTCGGCCTCCCATCCAGAAGTACCCGGTAATACACATTGCCACCCAGGTCATCCTCCTGAAAACCAAGTCCTCCTCAGCTCCAGGGTTCCAAGTTCCCCCTTCAACAAGCTAGAGCTTGGCATTCGAGATGCTCTGAATCTGCGCCTGCCCCACACCATCCTTGCCTTGAAACCGGAAGTTGCTAAGCCAGGACGCCAGCACCCCCACTAACTGCAGCATGCTGCCCTCACCCTCAAAAAGTTCCAGAGAACAGCAAAGTCAGGGCTTTACTCACCCTTTCCCATCTCTGCAATACGCAGAGTGACTTCCCAGCCCTGTCTCATTTGATCCTCTCAGCAGCCCTTGTCAGTAGGCCCAAGGAGTCCCATTTTACAGCTGAGGAAACTGAGGCTTAGAGAAGTCAAGTGGTCTTCCCAGGCTCTGAACTTCAGCTTCTTCAGTCAAAAAAAGCACACTGTCCCACAGTCCCCGTTATTCCCAGGGCTTCTCTGAGGCACCGAGAGAACACGGGGACCCACGAGATTTACAGAGCACTAACACTGCACAAAGGATGGGGTGGGCCAGGCACAGGGATGAGACTGCCAGAGTCGACGGGCTTGTGAAGAAATGGCCGGCCTCAGTGGCGCTGAGAGACCCAGAAATGAAAACGTCACGTGCTCACCATAGGGAGAAAGCCAAGCTCAGCCACGGAGGCCATCGCAGGGGACAGGACGGGGCCCGACACTGACCTCGCGGGAGGAGGTGCTGCCCGAGTGCCAGATCTGCACCCTCGCCTTGGCGCACACATTGACGTTTAATTTTAGTACAACACTCAATTCTAGTACAACGCTATGTTGAAGAGGGGGCAGCAGGAAGGGCACTTTCACACACCATTAGTGAGAGTGCAGCGGCCAAGGGACACGGCATTTCTGGAAGAGCATCGAGGCAGGTGGTGTGAGAGCCCTAAATGTGTCCCACTCTGACTAGCAGTGTCACTGAAGGGAGGCTTACCTCAGGGTCATTTATGATACTAAAAAAATTGGAAACAACCTCAATACCCAACTAAAGGGGATTTGTTATGTAGATCACAGTAGATTCATAGGATGGAACATTATATGGCCACTGAAAGTCACATTTGAGAGTTTTAACGGCAGAGAGGAATGCTCATGAGATGATGCTGAATGGAAAAGTAATGTGATTTCTTATTTTAAAGGAATGAAGCACTCACCACGGATGACTCGTGTCACCAAGACCACAGAGGGGAGGATCAAAGAAAAGTTCAAACCTCCTTGGAAACAGTGTTCTCTGCAACGCCCTAACTTCGGCTTCATGGTCGCTAATACCTGCTCTTGGTGGCCTCCTCCTCGCCCTGCTGCCAGGCCCCACCCACTCCTGTCCCATGGCCCATGTGGGGGGCCCCCCAGGCTACTCACAGCTCTGTGACATTCTTCGGGATGCCCTTGGGCAGGACCCGAAGGTGCTTGTTGCTGCATCGGACCACGGTGTCCAGGCAGGTGCACTCCTGGGGGCACTGCGGGCGGGGCAGGCAGCCCCCCTCCTCCTGGCCTGCAGCAGAAGGCAGGAAGCCACGGTCAGGCAGGCCCTGCCCTGTGGCTCCCCCCGGCACCCCCTGGGCCTCCCGGTTCTGCTGTCTCCTCTTTGCTGCACACCCCTGAGCTTGTTTTGAGGTTAAAATAGGCTTTGGGTGGACCAGGGTGGACCCAAGCACAGCAGAGAAGGGAGAGGGCAACCACGTCATCTCACGAGTCCCTACTACACACCCAACCCCGAGTGGAAGAGGATCTCCTCAACGATGCAGCAAAGGGGTGCCATGTCACCCCAAGAGTGCAGGCACCGCAAGGGCAGAATTGCTGCCTCTTCTTTTATGTTCACAGATAGAGCCCAGCACTGAGAACAGTGCCTGGCACACAGGAGCCCTCAGAACATGCTTTTGAATGAACGAATGGATTTCCATGCTCCTGCGATCTAGAGAGGTTAAATAATTTGCTCATGCCATAAAGCAGGTCAGAGGCAACACAGGGTCTGAACCAGGCCTGACTTACACAGAATCTGAGCTCCTTCCACTGCACCACCCCTTCATTGATTCATTCATTTATTCAATAAATACGACCAGGCACCCTCTGAGTGCCTTCCTGTTTACTGACAGGGTGTAAGAGGCACGATGAAGATCCAGCGGCCAAGGTCAGTAAGGGCTCTCAGAGGCGGGTGCCCATCCCCTCTGGCAACAGTAACCAACAGCTCTGCTGTGTCCACCACATGCGGGCAGCACATCCCGTGCTTCAGCCACACTGACTGCTCTCTGGTGGATGGGCTACTGTTGGCCCATTTTAGAGATGAGAAAACTAAGGGCAGAAGGGTTAAATCACTTGCCCAACTCCCACAGCCTGGAAGAGGTGGCAGCTGCCTCTAGAACCTGCCCTCTTGGCCGCTATGCTCCATTGCCTCTTTACAGCAATGTCTTAAAAATATTCACATCCTTTCACGTCTAGTAATTTATTCTAGGGGGAAAATCATGGCTACCCACAGAGAATGATCTTCAAGGATGCCCAGGCAGCATGATGCATAATAGCAGAACTTTGGAAGTTATCTAAGTGCTGAGCAGCAGGGGGCTGGTGAATCAATTGTGATGCCATGCAGACAGTGGCCTGTTGTGCTGAAAGGGTTTTCACAGGAGGTTTTGCAAGATCCTGCTTGTGTCATGTGCATACACATAAAAACTCAACAAAGATCTGGAGAGCCACCCAGCAGATGCTGACTGGGTTGTCCTGGGGTGGGGGACGGGTGTGGAGGAGACACGTTGGTGATCTTTTGATTCTCCTCTGGATTGCCCATTGTGTATGTTTTAAGTAATAACGATGCATCATTTTTGTAATAAGAAAAACAAAAAGAAACTGCTTCTTGGGGAAAATAATGCTTCCAAAGAGTACTTAATGGCATGAAAAAAATGCCTAAATATAGTTAAGATTAAAAACAAGTCAGAATTTAAAAAAAAAAAGACCAGTACAATATTATTATATAAAATTATTAAAAGATGTATGTGTGAGTCGTATGGAGATTTTTTAAATTTTATTTTAAAAGTTGAAAGCAAAAATTGCTCTTTGAGAATCCATTATTTTGTTTAGAAAAACACCCTGTTGGTGTTTCTTGGCGTGAAAGCTGAAGCTCCCCACTCAATACCACTACCACCACCCCGTGGCCTGGAGGGGGTAGGTGAGAGCTGAACTGCCCCCTGGAAGCAGACGGGACAGAGGGCAGAAGAGGGAGACTATGGGGGAGGAGGTGGCCTCAGCACCCTGCCAGAAGCAGGGAGGGAGGCTGGAAGGGGAAGTGAGCCAGAGAGGAATTCCCAGTGGCGGGGGTGGCCGAGAGACTCTAAGGACAGGGACTGCTGGGGTCCATTTCCACATTGCGCTGGGCTGAGACGCAGCCTTGCTCTGCCAACTTCAGTTAAAATCTGCATCCAACAGCGCCTGGAGGGTATAATGCTGTGGGAGAAAACTAAGTGATGGGGCTACATCCTGCACGTGTAAGGAAAGTAGGGTGTGGCTACAGGAGAGAGGTGAAGTGACCAGGGTTTCCCACCCATGAAGGATATGGACCCAAGAGGGTCCCACTGCATATTAAGGACAAGGTCACCACATAGGTCTGGAGCACTTAGGAGCAGCTAGGAGGCAGGTCTCTGGGTTAAATGTACCTATGTAAAGAAAATACAATGAAACGTTAACTATGATTTTCTCTGAGTTAGGGGGCAAATAGGTGGTATTTATTTCCTTTTTTATCCATATTTTCCAAATTTTAAATGACAGGCACGTTACTGTTCTTATAATCACATAGTCACCACCAGGCAGGGGTAGGCACTGAAGGGGACTCTTCTTCTTAGCAGCTTGTCAAGAGGCACTGGCCACCCACTCGCATCCTCCTGATCTGCCCCGCCCTCTGCCCTGCTGTCCTAGGAGCCCCTGAGTTACCTTCCTCACACCTGAAGTCAGGGAAGGCCACATCCTGCAGGGGAATCTGCCGCAAGAAGTCAGGGTTCTGGCACCGCGGGTTCCCTGTCACAATCTTCCTCTTCCGCAGCCAGTCACCCAGCCAAGCGAGCTGGCAGTTGCAGTTGAAAGGGTTGGCCAGAAGGTTCCTGGAAGGGCAGGCCATGGGACTGTGGCAGATACCCTACCAGGTAGACACCCAGCAGGCTCAGCGGTCCCAGAAAAGCCCTCTCCTGCCCTGTCTCCTGTCCCAGACAAACAGCACTGACCAAGAATGGCCTTCCAGGCCCCAGGTACAGAATCTACCTTAATTCTAAAGTGGTGGTTCCCATGCTTCAACAAGGACCCAGATGTCCATTGAATAAGTCCTTCAAAGCACCACCCAAGAGCATCCCGCTAGTCCATCAGGGCTGCCACTCTCAGCCTCTCCTGGAACTCCTAAGAGGCCTCGCAAGATGGTTAATGAGCCACATGAGGAACCCAGTCTCATCTGGATTCCCTCCAAGGGGTAGCTGGATACTCCTTCGAGCATCATTCCAGAGAAGATAAGACAGGGGCTTCACCTGCCAATCCTAAGGCTCTAACCACTATGGACTCCATTTTGGACCCAAATGAGATTTTCCAGCATCCCCTGGGAGGCTAGGGCTGGGCCTTAAGGTCCATGGCTAACGATGCTAAACGACCACAGCCCTCATGGCCGATGACCTGCAGGTGCACCAGTATCTCAGCTCCAGAGACTGGACTGAAATTGCTTGTAATGCAGACATTGGGGAAATGGACTTTGGCCCAGTGGTTAGGGCATCCGTCTACCACATGGGAGGTCCGTGGTTCAAATCCCAGGCCTCCTTGACCCGTGTGGAGCTGGCCCATGCGCAGTGCTGATGCGCACAAGGAGTGCCGTGCCACACAGGGGTGTCCCCCGCGTAGGGGAGCCCCACGCGCAAGGAGTGCGCCCATAAGGAGAGCCGCCCAGCACGAAAGAAAGTGCAGCCTGCCAAGGAATGGTGCCGCCCACACTTCCCGTGCCTCTGATGACAACAGACGTGGACAAAGAAACAAGACGCAGCAAAAAGACACAGAAAACAGACAACCAGGGGAGGGGAGGGGAATTAAATAAAAAATAAATAAAATAAAATAAAATAAAAAAATGTAGACATTGGATCAGGTGACGTGGAGTGCCAAAGCAGTCCTTGGTATCATTACAGATGATCATGCCAGAGGTTCCAGGGGATGTGCCTAGGAATGCAAGCCCCCACCTCGGGGTTTCCTGCAAGCAGCCGTGGCCATGCCCAGGTCAAACTGACCTTCCATCACTCAAGGCATATCTGATGGAGGAGCCAGGCAAGGTCCAGAACCGGTACTCCCTGCGTAGGCCCTGCTTTGTGACCTTTGGTGTCCTTTGCTGAAACCTGGATCCTTTAAGCTTGATGCAGTAAACTGTAATTTGCTTACTCTCTGTGTTCTAAGTGCCCATTTTTGCTGGTTCTCAAATGCAGTGCTAAGTTAGCACCAGATTGGAAACCAAATAACTTCCCCTAAATCGGATGTGCCTTCTAATGTCAGTGAGTCCCCAAAGATTCTGACCCATACACTGCAAATAATTCCATAAGGAAGATCCCATTTGAATGAAAGTAATAATTTTCTAAGGGACTCCTCTGAAAGAGGTGTACTGATTTAGATCTGTGCATCCTTGTGTGTCTGTTAAAACAAAAGCCACACCTCCTATCAGATCTAGGCATTGCTCTCCTGCATTTGAAAGTGTGAAATAGGCATCCAAACGGGAAGGTAAAATACTACAGCCACTGTGGAAAACAGCTTGGCAGATCTTCGAAAAGTGAACCAGAGAATTAACATGGGACCTAGCAATTCCACTCGTAGGTCATACCCAAGAATTGTAAACATCTGTTCACCCAAAAACTAGCACATGTTTGTTCATAGCAACGTTATTCATAAGAGCCAAAAGATGAAGACAACCCAAATGGCTGTCAACGAATGAAGGGTTAAGTAAAATGTGGTCTATCCACACAATGGAATATTTTTTATTCAGCCATTAAAAGGAATAGAGTACTAATACATATTACAACATGGATGAACCTTGAAAGTATTATGCTGAGTGAAAGAAGCCAGTCACGAAAGGCCATAAATTGTATTATTTCATTTGTATGAAATGTCCAGAATAGGCAAATCCATAGAGACTGAAAGTAGATTACTGGTCGTCAGATGCATGGGGGAAGGTGGGCACGGGAAGTAACTGCTAATGGGTACAGAGTTTCTTTTTGAGGTAATGAAAATGTTCTACAAATGTGGTGATAGTTGCACGACTTTGTAAATATGCTGAAAACCATGAAAGTGAAGGTGAACTTTATGGTATATGATATATAGCTCAATAAAGCTGCTATTAAAAAAAAAAAAAAAAAAAGAACAGACTGAGAGTAACAGCAAGAAAATGAACCAAGGCCATGGTCAATGAGATCAAGGGTGATAATGCAAGCAAAGTGTTTAGCACAGAGCCTGGTGCAAAATAAAGAGGCTGGTTAACATTGGCTATTATTAATATAAACATTGAGCACAGCTCTGAGAATGTGCCAGAAGCAGCTGACTGGGCACCCAAGAAGGGCCTGGTCTGAAAGGGCAGTAAGTAACATCTGGAGTTGGAGGAGGAGCTGACAGCCACCCCTTGGCTGTGGGCCTGCATGAGACTGGAAATTCACAGCCCACTGGACCAGACCCAAAGGTCTCGAAGGGTGCCAGCAGATGTCCTGCCCTGCCCTCCACAGCTGGCTCTCCCCAGTCTGCCACCCCACCCTCAGACTGGTGCAAAGAAGGGCTGCCTTCCAAACTCGCTGCAGCCTGCCTCCCCAGGACTGAAGGGGTAGGTAGGGAGAACAGTCTTCTCTGTAGCCTGCAAGCTGCCTGCCTCACAGGGAGGGCGAGACAAGAGGACAGACAGAGGAGACCCAGGCCTGCCTGGAGAGTGGAATTGCTCTGCCTCCCTCCTCCTGCCTGCCGGGCTAATCCCTGCCTGCAAGGCAGCTTCCCAAGACAGACTCCTGCTTCAGGGGCTGATGTGTATATCCTGGCCTCCGGGGACAATACCAGAAAAAGAGTTCCTGTTGGCAGCATGTATTAGCTTCTGACTGTAACAAACTACCAAAAATGTAGTGGCTTAAAACAACATAAATTGGTTATCCTACAGTTATGAAGGTCAGAGGTCCAAAATGGGTCTCTCTGGCAGGGCTGTGGGCCTTTCTGGAGCCCCTGGGGGAGAACCTGCTCTCTTGCCTTTTCCAGCTTCGAGAGGCCACCCACATCCCTTGGCTTGTGGCCCCTTCCACCTGTCAGGCTAGCAGTGGCCATCTAAGGCTTCCCCACATCAGGTCACTCTGCCTCTGACTCTTCTGCCTCCCTCCTCCCTATATAAGGACCCGTGTGATTGTACTGGCCCACCCCAGTAAACCAGGAGAATCTCCCTACTTTAAAGTCAGCCGATTGGCAACCTCAGCTCCATCTCCCACTCGATTCCCCTTTGCCATGTAACACGCTCACAGGTCCTGGGGATTAGGATGGAGACAGCTTTGGGAGGTCGTTATTCTGCTTCCACAGAGTAAACCGCAACAGCAATCCTCTAGGACCCCTTCACGTGCATTATACCTAAGAGAGATGTTTAAGCCCCATTCTATGGACAGGGAAGTTGAGGCTCGGAGGGTTTAACTTTGCCTGAGGCCATACAGGTAACAGTGCTGGAGCAGACGTCACCCCAGCTGGGGCCTCTGCTCTTCCCCAACGCCCAGCTGTCGGGGCTGCCCATGGGCTCCTGCGGTCCGGAGCCACAGGCCAGCCTGTGCCCGAGGGCTGGGGACTTACAGCGTGGAGAGGGCCTGGAGCGTGTCGAAGGCCCCGGGGGAGATGGTGGTGATCTGGTTGTCGTAGAGCGAGAGGAGCCGCACGTTGCGCAGGCCCGTGAAGCTGTCGTTGTGGATGCAGCTGATCCGGTTGTTCCTCAGCATCCTGGGGGGAGGGCGGCGGTGAGAGGCATGGGGAGCCCCACAGGGCCCCTGCCATTCGGCACCACCCGCTCCCCCAGGAGCCCGGGCCCCCAGCGGGGGAGTCACCGGACAGGCCTCTGACCAAGAGCCCTGCCACCCGCGCTCCCCTCGGCCCCAGCCCGCCGCCGAGGTGCCTCCCGGCTCTGCCTCCTCCTCTCCACCCTGCCCTCCCGCCCCCGTTCACCCCTCACCTTCCCTCCCTGGATGCCCCACGCTTCCCCCACCTCCAGGCCATGCTCCACATCAATGAACTTCCTCAAACTTAAACCTGTCGTGTCCCTCTCCAGCACAAAACCCATTTATGACCTCCACATCACCCATAGAACCATGTTTAAACTCTTCTCCAGGACCCGCAAGGCCCCTCCAATCCAGCCCAGACCATCTCCTCAGCCGTCACCTTCCACCTCACCTGCGCCTCCCACCTCACCTGCACCTCCCGCCTCATCTGCAGCCTCCCGCCTCACCTGCGCCTCCCGCCTCATCTGCAGCCTCCCACCTCACCTGCGCCTCCCTCCTCACCTGCGCCTCCCTCCTCACCTGCGCCTCCCTCCTCACCTGCGCCTCCCTCCTCACCTGCGCCTCCCTCCTCACCTGCGCCTCCCTCCTCACCTGCGCCTCCCGCCTCATCTGCAGCCTCCCTCCTCACCTGCGCCTCCCACCTCACCTGCTGCTTCCCGCCTCATCTGTGGCCTCCTGCCTCACCTGCGGCCTCCCGCCTCACCTGCACCTCCCGCCTCACCTACTGCCTCCCTCCTCACCTGCGCCCTCCCGCCTCACCTATGGCCTCCCACTTCACCTGCACCTCCCGCCTCACCTACTGCCTCCTGCCTCACCTGCACCTTCCGCATCACCTACTGCCTCCCTCCTTACCTGCACCCTCCCACCTCACCTGCACCTCCCACCTCACCTGCTGCTTCCCACCTCATCTGCAGCCTCCCACCTCACCTGCACCTCCCGCCTCACCTACTGCCTCCCACCTCATCTGCAGCCTCCCACCTCACCTGCACCTCCCGCCTCACCTACTGCCTCCCTCCTCACCTGCTGCCTCCCTCCTCACCTGCTGCCTCCCGCCTCACCTGCGGCTCCCGCCTCACCTGCGGCCTCCCGCCTCACCTGCGCCTCCCTCCTCACCTGCTGCCTCCCTCCTCACCTGCTGCCTCCCGCCTCACCTGCTGCCTCCCGCCTCACCTGCTGCCTCCTGCCTCACCTGCTGCCTCCCGCCTCACCTGCTGCCTCCCGCCTCACCTGCTGCCTCCTGCCTCACCTGCGGCCTCCCGCTTCACCTGCGCCCTCCTGCCTCACCTGCGCCTCCCTCCTCACCTGCTGCCTCCCGCCTCACCTGCGGCTCCCGCCTCACCTGCGGCCTCCCGCCTCACCTGCGCCTCCCTCCTCACCTGCTGCCTCCCTCCTCACCTGCTGCCTCCCGCCTCACCTGCTGCCTCCTGCCTCACCTGCTGCCTCCTGCCTCACCTGCGGCCTCCCACTTCACCTGCGCCCTCCTGCCTCACCTGCGGCCTCCCACTTCACCTGCGCCCCTGCCTCACCTGCGGCCTCCCACACACTCAGCTTCATGGTCCTGGTGCTCTCCTCCCCGTGCCCTTCCCAGGCTATTGTTTCTTCCTAGAATGCCCCTTTCCCTTGTTTATATCTGGAAAAGCCTCTGATCCTCCTAAAAAACCTGGCTTGTTCCCCTCCCCAACCAAAAAACAAAAAGAAGCCTAGCAGAACAGGCAATTCACACAAAAAAAATAAAAATGGTTTATGAACATTGATAAAAATGTTCAAACTGAGTAGTAATTAAGGAATTTGAGCAATATTGTATTTTTTCCTGGCAAATTAAAAAAAGAACAAAAAAAATAAAAATAACAATACCCACGGCTGGCAAGAACGTGGGCAAATGGGCGCTTCTGAGCAGTGCTGGCAGGAAAGTGAGGTGGGGCCTCTCTAGAAGTAAGTTGGGTAATACAAACCACAACCCCTAAAAAAGCATTTTATACTTTCACCCAGCAAGTCCACTTTTAGGAATTTATTATAAGGGAGTAATCATGGATGGGCACAGAATTTAAAGATCTTAATCACAACAATGCTTAAAATAGAAAACACTGGAAACTGTCTAAATTTCCAATCATTCCACAACATGTAGTCATTAAAAATGACATAGAAGAAATGCTAATGATATGAAAAGATGTTCATACTATGTTTAACAAAAAAGCAGGTTACTAAATAAAAAGTATTGCAGGAAATCATTAAAATGTATCTGTATATATGTATGTGTGTGTGTGTGTAGAAGAAAGACTGGGTGGTAGTTGTTTATACAACAAACTACCAGTGGCTCTTTCTGGACAGTGTCCTGTGCCTGCCCCACCACCTGTGTGCCCTGGCTGCCTCGGCCCCAGCACCTGCCCTTCTCCTCTCCCCTGCCCCTCTCCAAGTCTTCCTGGTGTAGCAGTTTGATATGGTTATGAATTCCAAAAATAGAAAATCTGGTCTGTACCTGGGCATGATTAAGTTATGATTAGGGCTTTGATTGGGCCATGTCATTAGGTGGGTGGGGACTCACAGATAAAAGGCATGGCAAAGGACAGAGTTAAGGGTTCTTAATGTTCAAGTTTTGATGTTGGAGTTTGATACTGAAGCCTTACACCGGAGCCCCAGAAAGTAAGCTCACAGAGGAAACAGAAGCAAGCCCCAGGAAGAGAGGAACCTGAGCCCAGGAAGAAGCAAGCCCTGGTGAGAGAGGAACCCTGAACCCAGAGAGAAGTAAGACCCTGGAAGAGAGGAACCCAGGAAGCCTGAACCCTCGCAGACATCAGCAGCCATCTTGCTCCAACACATTAAAAAATAGACTTTGGTGAGGGAAGTAATTTATGCTTTATGGCCTGGTATCTGTAAGCTCCTACCCCAAATAAATACCCTTTATAAAAACCAACCAATTTCTGGTATTTGCTTTAGCAGCCCTTTGGCTGACGAATACACCTGGAAAGAACACAAGCAACAGATTCAACAGCTCACACACCCTCATTCAAAGAATTCTAGGCAAGGATAAAGAAGAATGAGGCAGCTCACTGGAAAGAACAGCCTGGAAGGATGGCTGTGCTATATTCACAAGTGAAAAAAGCAAGCGGCAAAACATAGTGCACAATAAAATCCCCCTTTTGTAAAACAAACAAGCAAAACTCCCCAGGGAGTCCCATCAGACATCCATTTGCCTGGCACAAATTCAAGTCCACGTCTCTACGTGCCCAGCAAACAAATCGCTAGCCCTACAGCAGAGCTGGGATTTAAACTTAGGCAGACTGCTTCTAGAGTCGTGTTGTCCCATTCAGGAGCCACTATCCAGCCACATGTAGCTATTTAAAGTTAAAGAAGGTATAAAACTCAGTGCCTCAATAGCACTAGGCACATTTCAAGTGCTCAGTGTTCATGTGGTGCCAGCACAGAGAGACAGCGTTTCCAGCGCTGGAGGAGGTCCTGCTGGACCGACCTGCCCATTGGACCCTGCGCCCACACGAGCATCCAAAGAGCCACTGCTGCCCGGGCAGAGGGCCACAGCACCCATGGAGGGTTGGGGGACCCCAGGGTCTCACTGAGTTCCCTGCCTGGTTACCCCTGCTCCCCCGCCTACACCCACTTGGGTGGCCTCAGCAATGCCCCCCCCTTGGGGTCCTCCGGCCCCTCCTCTCTGCAGGCGTGTCACCACCCCTGAGCACATAGGCTGTGCCCCTGCCATCTGACCACAGGCCAAGGAGGGGCACCTGCAGGAAGGCCAGATCCCTCCATCCTCCATCAGCCCCCAAACCCTGCCCCAGGGCGCACCACGTCTGAAGGCTGGTCCCCGCTGCGGTCCGGTCCTCGGCTGTCCCCACCCTCATGCACGCTGGGACCTGGGGGTGTCCCTCGGCCTCCTTTCCGTCCCCTCGAGGGAACGCGCCATGCTCTGTGGCGCGGCCCACCCTGCACACTCACAGAGTCCTCAAGCCCTCGAGGCCCCGGAACATGCCGCTGCGGATGGACTCCAGCTGGTTGGCGGTCAGGTGCAGCTCGCTCACGGACGCTGCCCCCTCGAAGGCCCCGTCCTCGATTTCTGACACCTTGTTGTTGCTTAGGTTGCTGGGGAGCGGAGGCGGTGGGGAGGGATGTGGGCCCCTGCAGCCTGCCGCTCAGAAGCCCCGCTCCGCCCCATGGCCCACGCGCTGGAGCGCCGTCCCCCCGCCGCAGCTCCCCCGACCCCAGCCCAGGGCCAGCCTCCAACGGGTAGCTCACATTTTCTTCAGATGCGTAAGTTTTTTAAACATCCCGGTGGCTTCCAGGATGGAAATTTCATTGTTGTTCAGTCGTCTGTAAGAGGCAATGAAGAGAAGTTACACATCCATAAAACGGCAGCCATCAAGGCACCCTGTGAATGGACGCTACCTGGGACCCCAGCAGGTGGGCAAAGGGAGGAATTTGAGTGGGAGGCTAGGCCTGGTGCTGGGCGTGGACGGGGGTAATGTTGACATTAACAATGCCATGAAAATGGGCACACACAAGTGTCAGATATGTACAGGTGTCGCTCATTTGCATTTTCAGATAAAGAAAAATACTTGTTAAAAGGATGGCTTAAGCCCAAACATGAGCCAATGGAATCATGTCCCCCCAAAGACAAAAAGCGTTCAGGCTGGCGAGCTGCTGGGGTGCCGGCGACTGCTGCCAGGGGAGGGGAGGGCTACAGGTCAGAAGCAGAGGGGCCGCGGGAGGCGAGGGGCCCAGCGCTCTGCCAAGCCCGGCAGCTGATGATGAGCTCCTGGGTGGGGTCACCAGTGGCCCCCCGAACAGGGCAGGGCCGGCCAAATGCCGGGAGCAGGCCCGGGGGCGGGGCCGGGGGCAGGGCCGGGGGTGCTCACAGCTCGGCCGTGGACTGGGGGATGCGCTCGGGGATCTTGGTGAGCTTCAGGCTGGAGCACTCCACCACGCCGGCCTCGCAGCGGCACTTGTGCGGACAGACCACGTCGCTGCTGCACTCGCTGTTGAGCTGGTAATCCTCCGTGCCTGGGGCGGGAGGCCAAGGCCGGGGCTGAGCGGCCCGGGGCAGGCTCCAAGCTGGGCCAGGGTCTCTTGCACCCCCTCGGCCTGCCACCCCGGCCCCTGACCACCCTCCCAGGTGGGTTCCCCCACCTCCTACCTGGAATGAAGTACTGCTCTTTGGCTGGGGAGAGAAGCAGAAGCACACGATGCTGAGATCGCCCACGACTTGCCAGAGCAGCCCGGCCCCTGCCCCGCTACTCAGCTATGGGCTGAGTGGCCCAGGGATGAGGCCAGGGACCCCCAGATCAGGAGCCCTGAGCCTGCCCGCCCAGCCCCGGTGTGGAGAAGGCCGTGCTGTGGAGCATGTTCCTTGCCCAGGCCGGCGCTGGCACAGCACGTCCAGCTGAACCTCTCTCAGGCAGTGCCCCAAGCCAGGGGAAGGCCCACTGGAGAGGGGCCAGGCAGGGACCGTGCCAGCTTCCGGAGGAGACGGGCAGGGGTGGCCCCAGGTTCCTTGCCAGCACCAAGGCCTGCGCGGGAGGCTCCTTTCCCCCTGCGAGAGTCCCCCGATGCCCCATGTCTTCAGAGGAACGGAGACGCCTGGCTCCGGCTCTGGGCCTCCAGCAAGTCCTACCTCTCCTCTTGGCCCCAGGAAAACAAGTGGTGGGCCGGGGCCTCTGCACCCCGCACGTCCCCGGGCCCGAGCGGACGAAGCCAGACAGGCAGGAAGAACCACAGACAGGCCAGCGGACAGCTACCTGAGCACCGGAACTTCTTGCTCTTGATCTGGCCGATGCGTTTGTTGGCGAGGCGCCGGGGGCTGGCGCAGCGGGCCCCGCTCGTCTCGATGGGGTTGGTGCGCAGGAAGTCCGCCAGCCACTTGAGATTGCAGTCGCAGATGAAAGGGTTCTGGGCCAGATGCCTGTCCAAGGGGGGCAGACTGGGGTCAGAGACAAGGGGCGCACCTTCGCTGACCTCCGCCCGGACAGGGCCTCGCTGCTGGCCCGAGGCTGGGGCAGCCATGGGGAGAAACGGGGGGACCCCAGGGTCTGTTGCAGGAGCAAGCCCGTGAGGGAAAGTTTCAGGCTCCAGGGCTTCCAGGGGTCCCTGGGACATGTCCCAGACATCAGCAGAGGGACCTGGCGACTAGCCTGGCCAGCCCCTCCTTTCACAGGGTAAGAAAGCTGAGGCCAGAAGAGGGTGACAGGGCTGCCCCCAGGACACAGCCAGCCAGCACCCAGGCCAGCACTTGACCTCCCTAGAGGCCATGAGCTCTGATTTAACCCCCTCCATGCTTGGGCAGCAGCCACCTCTCTCCCACAGGAGGGGAAAGGGAGCAGAAGTCTCAAGGCTGGGCCTGCAGGTGAGGCAGGCGTCACCAGTCCCAGCCCATTGGCCACCTCACGGGCCATCTCTTGACACAATGGAAACTCAGAAGACACCACGCAGAGTTACTTATTGGGGAACCACTCATATTCTCTCACCAGCTGCCTGTGTTACCAGCAGAATGAAGGTGGTAGTGGGGAATGGGCGAGACAGCTGACAGGTGGTGCCAGCCGGGGGAGCCCAGGTTGCTGTGAACGACCACCTGGGTGGCTTCTCCATTTGCAGCCCCCGCAGGGCTCAGATCAGCCACACCCTAGAGCCACCCCAGCAGCAGGCTTGTCTGCTGGGTCTGGACCACCGCTGCACTGGTGCGCCCTCTTCACCACTTTCCACACCAAGACACCCAGGGAAGAGTAGCCTGCACCTGCCCTGGCTACTGTCTCAGGATTGCCATGTCTGCTCACTGACCTGAAAGCCGATGTTTTGGGTCCAGAGGTACAGAGAGACAGAGTGGGGGGCCCACTCCAGAGAGACTAACTGAGCCATGGGCACTCATTAAGCCAAGTGACATCTGACTTACTGGCTTCAGCCCACCTCCTGCTAGGGGCTGCAGAACTCTCTGAGCAGAGGAATGGAACTCTGGCCCAGCTCAGGCCTTGGCAGCTTGTGCTCCCATCCATCACCCCCTGGGCTCGCCCCGCTGGACCCCGGTGGGATGCTTGGGTGGAGACTTCCCTGGACCAGCCGTCCCTGCCACCCTCCCCTCTTTCCAGCCTGTGCCCTGGCTCCAGGCAGTGCAACCAAGTGGGCCCATCTCCTCCCACCCCCTCCTGCATCCAGCTCAACATCCATCTCCCATTTGCTGACTCTCCAGGGCAGAATTTATAGCTAATTTAAAATATACCAGGATTTAGGGACTGCTCAGGAATCCTCTCCAGCTGCCCCATCCACATCTGGTTTATGTTTTAGTGCCCCAGCCTCTGCCTGAGCTAATTGTGTCCCTTTATTGCAATCTTGGTTTAACACTCTGCTTAAAATCAATTCAGTTATGTTGTTTATGTATGTACTCAAAAGCTCAAAGGGTGGGGAGTTGAATACATCGTTTTAAGGAACAGGCTATTTATGTCAAAAACAGAGTATTTCTGTCCAAAACAACCTATAAAACTTGAACTACCCACAGAAGCAAGTGGCTTTTGTATACACTTAATTATTTGTGGCAAATTGGAATTTTGAAATTAGAATTTTAGCGGGGAGGGAAAATGCTCTGCAAGAAGAATATCTATCAATCATCTGTTTGGGATAACATAATCATGTTACAGGCGCACCCAGAAACGTGCTACTATGTGGCTGGGCGGTTATCTCCATGAACATTCCTGACAGTGGAAAAACAGGAAGGGGCACTGATTCTCAGCCTCTTTCCTGGAAGGCGCATTGAGGATCTCACCTAAAAATCTTCTGGAGCCGGTGCTCAACACATTAGTTGTTAGTCACAATGAGCTAACACCTTACTAGAATGTCTATCATAAAAAATACAGACAATACCAAATGTTGGTGAAGGTGTGAAAATTAAAATAGTAACATTACTTTGGAAAACAGTTTGGCAGTTTCCTATTTCAAAAAAGTTAAACATAGATTTACCATGTGACTCAGTAATTCCAATACTAGGTATGTACCCAAGAGAAATAAAAACACATATCCACACAAAGATTTGTATGCAAATGTTCACAGCAGCATTATTCATTATAACCAAAATTCAAAACAATCCCCCAAAAATGCTTATACATTCAGCTGGAATGTATAAGCAAAATGTAGTATATCCATACAATGGAACATCATTTGGCAATTAAAAGGAACAAAGAACTGATATATGCCACAACATGGGTGTACCTAAAAAAACAATATTCTAAGTGAAAGAAGCCAGACACAAAAGACCACATCTTAGATGATTCCATTTATGTGAAATATCCAGAATAGTTAAATCCATAGAGACAGAAGGTAGATTAGGGACTGGGAGCTGATTTACAAATGGTTACAAGAGATTTTGGGGGTGGAGTGCGGTAGAAATGTTCTAAAGCTGACAGTTATGATACTTGCACAACTTTAAATTTACCAGAAATCATTGAATTAGACACTTAGAATGGGTGAATACTGTGGTGTGTAAGTTATACCTTAAAAAAGCTATTTTTAAATTGTTTTTAAATCTTTGGGGCAAATAAAACTGCAGCAAAATCAATACTCTAACATAAGGCACTCAGCCACAGATCTTGGAACTAGAAGAAATCAAGAAAGATTCAGGGGAATTGAAACCTGCTCTGGTATAACGTAACAAGTCTCAGTCCAGGAGTTTAATCACCGCACTTATAAAAAAATATGATTGTACTCTGGATTTGAATTTCTTTTATCCCTGTTGCATATTATATTTCTGTTGTTCATAATATATGATGGTTGTTCATTAAAGTTCAGTTTTGCTTTGCAGCCTTAATAATGAGGTTTAGTCGTCCCAAAAAAGCACCATTGAGGCGAAAGCTAACAGATTTCTCAATGATAGTGAAGAGACATCTAAAATCAAATCCCTGCTCCACTGCTGTTCTGTGACCTTGGGTAAGTCACCTAACGTCCCTCTGCCTCAGTTTTCTCATCGGTAAAACCAGGGATGGTAGAATCTATCTCCATAGGGTTGCAAGCATGCAAGCAAGTGGCCTGGTGTTTAGCACATGCTCAGTCCAGCCTTTGGAAAGATTTCTGTTCAGACGTTCTGCTCCAGCCCTGTTCCTACCCTGGAAGCAGGGGCTACAATTTCAGATCTGATCCCTGGGAAACACACGCCAGGTAAATGGGCACGGAAAAGTCAAAATACCTCACAGTCCATTTGGCTTCTTCACGCCCTTCCACCTCGAGAGAGATGGCTCCTCACATGTGTCGCCTCAACCCATTCCCACCCTCAGGGCTTTCCCGTGCAGGAGCCCCAGCCTCTCAATCTCCTGACGCATTTCTCTCAGACATTCTGCTAGCTGCCTAAAATAATCCACCTTGAGATGTTTCCTTCTAACCTTTAATTTCACAAGATTTCCCAGTGGTGCTCTGTTTCTCCCTGGCTATAAGCAAATTAATTAGCCAGAGCTGGGCTGCAGGCAGGTGTGTGGGTTTTAATGAGTTTGTCTTTGTGGCCAACGTCCCTGCCGGTGTGCAGAGTCCCCAAGGAGCAGAGCAATGCCTTTAACTCGACCTGTTCCCCACCCATCCCGGCACCCTGCACAGATGCTGCCTGACACAGAGCACCGCCCAGCAGCGTGTCAGCAGCAGGCACGAGGGCGGTGGTGGTGGCAATGATAACATTAACAAGAGGTGGCACACATCACAGAAAACTGCAGGCCCAGAACTGAATGTGCAGAACAGGGGACCACTGGAGTGCCGAAGGTGATCCAGGCAGCAGATGAGAAGTGTCCCTTTACAGGAGCGCTCCAGCCAAAAGATAAGGACTCCTTTCTTAAGCACAACCACGGCACCACGATCAAATGAAGAAGGAATGTTAGACTTCAATACCACCATTTCAGAATCCCTAATGAAGGAATGGCTACCGGCACTGAGATCAACTGCTTTTATCACAAAAAGAGACAACCAGGGAAGCGGATTTGGCTCAACTGATAGAGCATCTGCCTACCACATGGGATGTCCAGGGTTCAAACCCAGGGCCTCCTGACCCATGTGGAGCTGGTCCACGTGCAGTGCTGATGTGCGCAAGGAGTGCCCTGCCACGCAGGGGTGTCCCCCGCGTAGGAGAGCTCCACACGCAAGGAGTGCGCCCCATAGAGAGCCACCCCACGCAAAAAAAGCACAGCCTGCCCGGAAGTGGCACCGCACACATGGAGAGCTGACATAGCAAGATGACGCAACAAAAAGAGACACAGATTCCCGGTACTGCTGACAAGAATGCAAGCAGACAGAGAATACACACAGTGAATGGACACAGAGAGCAGACAACGGGGAGGGGAGAGAAATCAATAAAATAAATAAATAAATCTTTAAAAAGAAAAAAACAAACCCCATGATGAATAAGTGGAGGGTCATGCTACTACTTTTAACTTGTTAACAATTTTTCATAATAAAAGATTAAAAGAAATCCTGAGGTTTGTGGCTTTCTAGTCTTTAATTTGTAATTATCATCATTATCACTCTATTTCATCTGGTTTAAGACATTATAAATTTTAAGATGCATTATTATTTTATGTACTATCAAGAGAGAACAGACTCCTGCCAATTAAATCACATGCTATCAACTGTGATATGCAGTCCAATTTCAGAGATGTTAATGTAGAAACAATGTTTAGAATGAATGAGCTATAACAATAACAATAATATTAACAAGCATCTAGCAAGCATTTATGATGAGCTAAGCTCTGTACAAACATCTCCTTTAATCTAAGGACAACCTGTGAAGGAAATGATATTTCCATTTTACAGTTGAGTAAACTGAGGCTGAGGGAAGCTAATTAAATTGCCCAGGGCCACACTGCCAATAAGAGGCACAGCTGGGATTTGAACCCGGGATTGTCTAACCCAGAGCCGGTGCTCCTTCCTCTGTAAGAGCCCACCCCCAGGCAGCACACTGGGCCAGCACCTGGGCAGCACCTCTTCCCGGCCCTGCCCTCCCGTGAGGCACCTGCAGGCGGGGGAGGGGGAGGGCACTCACAGGGTCTGGATGGCCCGCAGGGAGGTGAAAGTGCCCTTGGCGAGACTCTGGATCTTGTTGTCATAGAGGGAGAGCAGCGACAGGTTCTGGAGGTCCTGGAAGGCATCGGGCCGGATGCAGTTGATCTTGTTGGCGTTCAGGAGCCTGCGGGCAGAGCCGGCGCGGTGGTGAGTGGAGAGGCACAGAACCGCTCACTGGCCGGTCCCGGGCTCCTTCGGAGGCTCTGAGCATGCACCGCCTCGGGGCGGAGGTGCCCGGAGCAGGCCCGGGAGCCCGCCCCTGCCGGTCCTCTGTCCACACGGAAGAGCCCAGAGCTCCGCTGGCGTCTCCCTGCACAGGGACCACCTCATGGGCCCACTCTGCTCTCTTCCAAGGATCTGTGGGTGATGCCCGTGGGATTCTGGGGAAAGCAGGGACACTCAGGCACAGCCACCTCCCAAAAGCGATTTCGGAGGCCCCTCCTCCTTCCCAGGTTCTGCTGGGCCCCCAGGCAGCTGAAATGGAGCATTTGGGCTCAGTGCCTCTTGGGTCCAGGAGGAGACTCCTTGCCTAAAAGGTCATGGTTCCAGGAGGCCGAGCTGGGCCTGGGTGCCCCCCTGCAAGAGACAATCAGGCCCCCGCCGTGCCGAGCTCCGCAGAAGTGCAGGCCCATGTCAGAAGCTTTCTGGGACCAGCTCCGAACCTTCTGAACCCTCCCTCTCTTGCCCCTGCATAGCCTGCATCTCCCACGGTGCTCCTGGGTCTATCCTTCTCCAAGTCCCTTGGGTTGGGTGAGTCCCACATCCCCAAGAGGCGAGAGACCCAAACTGAGAGGAAGGCGGGCCACCTCCCGGGCCCACCCCCCCAAGGGCACCCGACCCGTCCTTACAAAAGCTGTAGGGTGTACAGGCCTCCAAACACACCCCGGGGGAGGTCTGTGATCTTGTTGCCGTAGAGAACCCTGGAGGAAAGGCGGCAGAAAGCGGGGATTAGAAGACAGCTCCGCAGGGCCGCGGCACGCGCTGCGGGCTGTGCACTGCGCAGGGGCCCACCCCGAAGCCGCGCCATTCACACGGCGCGCTCGGTAGTGGTGTGTATGTATGATAACAGACTGCCAGCAGGTGGCAGTGGCGTTCCTTAAAAAGGGTCGCCTTTTTCTGATTTGCACAAAGGTACCTTTCGGGCTAGCGGGGGCGGGATCCCCACTACTGGGGCGCACTCCCGCTCCCCAGCCCTCAGCCCCACGGAAGCCGTGAAGGGACCCTTCCAGGGTACCTCATGGGAAATTAACCTGGTCCAAGGACCCAAAAGGAGACTGTTGGAAGATGAGAAAATCCCATGGGCAGGAATAATTAACACATTTTCAGAGAATTACAGGAAAAAATAGAACACCAAGCAGCATATGCAGTAGGAGCTCTAGCGTGTCACACAATCCTTCCCTGCACAGTTGAAATGCCAGAAAGAAACAGACCAAAGTGTTAACTGTGCTTGGATCTGGGTGACAGCATTGCCAGAGACTATTGTTTCCAAAATTTTCTACATTGTATATGAATTACATGTATAATTAGAAAAAGAAAAAAAAAAGCCAAAGATTTTTAAAAGACATGCAGGCAGGAATGGGCTTTGCAATATCATCTGGCCTATTTTCCCGTCTCAGGCATCCAGGGGAAGTGTAAGGGGAAGTTGGGGTGGGGGTGGGACTCCATCTCCAGTATCATAATCAGTGCGGTGGATTGAATTGTGTCCCTCTGAAAAGATATGCTGATATCTTCACCACCCTGCAAATGTGAGCTTACTTGCCAGCAGAGTCTTTGCAGTTGTAATCAAGTTAAGATAAGGGCAGGGACAAAAGCCAACAACTGGTATCCTTAGAAGGAGATTTAGGGACATAGAAACACTGGGAAAATGTCATGTGACAGCAGAGGCAGAGATGGGAGAAAGGTGGCTACAAACCAAGGACCGCCAAGGATTGCAGGCAAGCACCAGAAGGAAAGGCAGCAGAAGCTAGAAAAGGCATGGACAGGTCCTTTTCCAGTGCCTCCTCAGGGAGCACGGCCCTACTGACACCTTGATTTGGGGCTTTCTAGCCTCCAAATGTGTGAATAAATTTCTACTGTCTTAAGCCACCCAGTTTTTTTGGTCATTTGTTAAGCAGCAACAGGAAACTGATATAAACACCCCCAAGCCACAAGTGAAAACAGCCTGTGCTGTCTCTGCAACCTGCCTTCAAGAGCACTCTCGGAGTAGGGCACAGCAGGAGCAACTGAGATGGATGGAGGTTGGTCATGTAGAGACGGCAAAGGCCAGTGTGGCTGGCGTGAAGGAAACAAATGGGACAGCAGCTTGACTTTTGCCCGGCCAGCCTCAGGAAGCCTTGGAGACATGATCAAATTTGTGTCTCCGAGAGATCCCTCAAACTGCTTTGTGGAGAATGGTGTGAAGGGGGCAGGAGGCGAAGCAGAGACACAAGGTCAGGGCCTGCCCAGCGTGGACATGGCTGATGAGATCTATTTGCAGATCTGATCTCCATGATCTCAGTGTACAAGTTCTTAGCTGGCAGAGAGGTAGCTGTGACCAGGCTCCCAAGAGCAACAGACACCTTATCCGGCAGTTTGAAATTATTTTATGAATACCCAAAAGAGAAATATTATGTTTATAAACTAATCTGTTCCTCTGGGTGTGATGCCCTTTGATTGTATTAAATTCAGTGGAGGGGCCTGTGATTAGATTACTTGATAAGATTGCTTTAGGGCTTTTGAGTGTACTACATCAGTGGGACTGGACGTGACTCAGGTTGAGTCCCTGCCCCCTTGCTCAGTCTGACATAAACAGGCTCACACCAAGGGAGGGAAAAGGGAGCCAGCATATTTTTGATTCTGCAGCACAAAGCCCCCAACAGGGTGGGTCCACTGAGCAGCTCCGAGCAGCTCAGAGAAGACGAGCCCTGCTATATGCCTGATAGCTTCCAGCTGAACGTGGGAAAACAGCGGCACAGCCAAGACCCGATAGAGGAAGCCCTACGCCAGTTTGCCGCTGAAATCCAGAAGAAAGCAGAGCAGCTGAGCCTGAGAGAGGAAGCTCAGAGGGGAAGGAGAGTCCAGGCAGAGATCACCGCCATTTTGCTTCAACACGTGGCAGCTGACTTTGGTGAGAAGGCACCTCTTACAGTACCTCAATTGGACTTTTCACAGCCTGGGAACTGTAAGTTTTTACCTCAGATAAATACCTTTTATAAAAGCCAACACATTTCTGGTGCTTTACATATGTACCTCTTTGGCAAACTAAAACACCCACTTAGGCGGGTATGACCTTTCATCTCTTGGGATTGGAATGTTCCAATTTAGGAGGCATTTCATTCCCTTCTCAGAGGAAGAGCTTTGCATTCTGGCAGGCTGCCTCCAGGATCTGAGCTCCTCAGCCTCCCACAGCGCCCCATCCCAGGCCATTGTGTCTAGTTGTATAGGCTGTGCACTGCACAACTTCGGGGCACCATTCGCAGCTGAATATTGCCTAGACATGTGCAATGCAACAGCCCTACCCATCACCTCAGACTCTGCTCCAAGAGAAGAAGGCACTGTGCTGGCAGCCTTCTGTACCCCTGAAGGGAGTTTCATTTAATTCCACCTTTCAGAGCCCCTACTCTTCACCAAACATGTCCAGGACTGGTGAAGGACAGAGGCAGACACTACCTCCTATGAGTGATAAATGGCTCCTATCCATGGGGAGCTTGCCCCAACCACAGGGCACTGAGTGTGATCTCCATACAAAGTTCCACGGGACCTCAGGGAGAGGGGGGCTTGGTGAACTTGGGGATGCGTGCAAAGGTTCTTGGAAAAAGAGCGATGACACAACATTGCTGAGAGGCCTCTCTGAGGCTGTACTACATTCCACTGCGTGACAGGCCTCCAGTGGGCACTCCAGACGGAGATGGAGGAAAACTGTCCTCGCATCACACATCACATCTTGGGGTGGAGCAGGCTTGGAGGGAAGGACGGCAAGGTGAGATAGATGGCACAACTGGGGCTGTTGGTCACTGCCCTGCGGTTACCCCAGGAAGGCTCAAGAGTTTGGAATGCTGGCCTTCCGTGGAGAGGCAGGGTCAACGCAAAGGCTGGGCCTGGGTCAGGTGACTGCCACAAAGAATGCTGCGATAGGGGTTGCCGCACAGCGGCTCTGCCTGGCTTTTCCTTGTTCTCAGCCCTGTTCCCTCCACCTGTCCCAGCCGGGGAGGGCCCAGAAGTCAAGGAAGGCAGAGCTGGGCACCTCCAGAGAGAGGCTCATGGAGGCTGGGGTGGGCCCTCTTTCTCCTCCAGCACCTGCCGGGGGCCCCTGGACTCCATCAGCCTCCTCAGGGCATGCCTGGCCACCACAGGGGCCCTGGTGCAGCTACTCACAGCGAGTTCAGGGAGCGGAGGCCCTGGAAGGCATCGGGCGCGATCTCCGCAATCTGGTTGTTGCTCAGGTCTCTGCAAGGCGAGCAGCAGGAGAGAGGGTGGCTGTATCCCTGGGTGACAACCCAAGCCCTGCCCACTCCCCTCCACCTCCTGGATGCCATGCAAGGGCAGGGATCTCTTTGAAACTAGAAGAGTGAGGGGTCCGTTCTCCCAACCATTTGAAAAACCCATCCACCAACATCTCCCAAAGTGCAGTCAGAGCAGGGGCCCGTGCAGTACACCAGGCACAGCCAGCTGCTAAGGAGGCTACCCCACCATGCCAGCCAGCTCGCCACCCCCTTCTCACGCCCTCAGTTGCTCTTATTGGTGCAGAAGCTGAGACAGGACAGGGATGAGCATCTGCTCCCAGTCACGTGCCAGACTCGGCTCAGCCCCTCGCTTAGGTCCCCCGACAACCCTGTGAGGGGGCTCACCACCACCCCCACATCACAGATGAGCAATCTCAGGGGCAGGAAGACCAAGGGCTGCCCAGGGCCCCCCAGCTGGTTGGGGGCCTGGCCCGGGCTCCTTCCCCTGCCCTGTGCTGCCTCCCCAGGAGCAGCGGGTGGCACTCACATCCTCCGCAGCTTCCTGTAGGGAGAGAAGGCTCCCGGCGGGATGGACTTGATTCCATTGAGTTCCAGGCGGCTGCAGAGAGAGGACACCAAGGAAGCACAAGGGGTCAGGGGGCGTCCAGACTCCTCCAGAACTCAGCTGGGCTGGCCAGCAGGACAGAGGGGCATTCCCGTCCCCCACCCTCCAGCTCCACAGAGAGCCAGGCCCAGGTGAGGCACGCGTGTCTTCCCCATCTGCCTGCTCCAGCATGCGCCCTGCCCTGGACTCACATCTCCGTCATGGCCTCTGGCAGGTTGGCGGGGATGGCGGTGAGGCCCTTGCCGCGACAGTCCACGATGCCGTTGCTGCAGGTGCACACGGCCGGGCAGGAGCCGGAGGAGAGGGTGCAGGCAGCCACGCGCCCCGCCTCCCCCTGGCCTGCCAAAACAGCGGGAAGTGACCTCAGGATGTCCACGCTGGCCACCCTCCCCCACGTACAGACAGGGCCTGCAGAGGCAGTTTCTCTGATGAGGTGGGCCAGAGACCGTGGAGGAGCCCCGAAATGGGAGGTTCCAGCTGGGGTCTAGCCCTGAGGGCACCTGGCCTGGAGCTGTTTGTGGAACTCGAATCTGAACTTTACATGTACTGCATAAAAGTGTGATTCATACACTAGGAAATCATGAGCTACAATGCTTAAGCTCTGGCTAATAGTCCAAGTCACTTAACACTTCTGAGCCTGAGTCCTCTCCACAGTCTTATCAGTATGATAACAACTATTGCTTGCTCTGTGCCACATGTTCCAATAAGTATTTCACAGGCAGTGTCTTATTTAAATCCCACTGCACAACCCTAGGAGGATCATACTATTAGTGCCGTTGTACAGGTCAGAAAACTGAGTCCTCAAGAGAAATGAGTTTGTGTAAATTCACACAGCTAATAAGTGATGAAACCAGGCACAAACCCAGTGTCTGATATGAGACCACACTCTTGAAAGTTGAGGCATCACTTGTAGAAAGTACACTAATTTTAAGGATGCGACTGGTCAACTTTCTGCCTAAAAACCAGAAAACCACCACCAAGATACAGAACATTTCCATCACCCAAGTAGGCTCCCTTGTGCCCATTTCCCGAGGGAACCGTTACTCTGAGATCCATGGCCAAAGATTTGTTCTGCTTAAGAACCTCACACCAGTGAAACCATGCGACAGGTTCTCTTTTGTGCCTGGCTTCTTTCACGCAGTACAAAGTCTTTGAGATTCACCCATGCTGGGGTGGGCATCAGTACTTGGTTCTTTTCTACTGCTGAGTGGTGGTCCCCTGCATGGATGTACCACAATTAGGGAATCCATTCCCTTCTTGCTGGACATTTGGGTTGTTTCCAACTTTGGGCTATTATGAAAAAAGCTGCTCTGTTTGGTCATGTTTTTTGCAGAACAAATGCACATACCTAGCAGTGGAGTCGCAGGGTCAGAGGGTAGATGTATGTTTAGCTTTACTGGACCCTGCTAAACAGTTTTGCAAAGTGGCTGAGCTAATTTACACTACAGCATTTTAACCTCTAATCCTTTCCGTGGCTACCCTACAGGGTAGGAACTAAGATCAAATGAGACAAAGCTATGAGAAACCCTGGCATACTGTGATAGCCCTGTTCTCAAGAAAGCAGTTACGAGGGTGAGGGAACCAGCACTGAAGAGAATTAAAGGGGGGATGTGCCTGAATATAGAAACCAAGGTATTCCAACTGCAAAGAAAAAGGTTGCATTTCAGAATTAAAATTATCCAAGGGAATGATTCATTCCCGGCCCCAGCCTCTCACAGGTGCCGCCTCTGTCCTGGCTCTCCACACACACACTGGTACACACCTATACATACACATGTGTACACACATATCCGTATCTTGTGGAGGGTAAGGCACCCTGGTTCTAGACACACACACACCAGTACATACCTGTGCACAATGCAAACAGATGCATACGCGAACACACACACATCCATGTAGAATGGGGATAAGACTGCCTGGTTCTCTCCTTTCATCTCTCTCTCCCTCCCTCTCTCCCTCTCTCACACACACACATACACACACAACACAACACACATGTACACACACAGCTTTGTCACATGGAGGGTAAGGTGTTCTGGTTCCACACACACACTACATACCCCAGCACACCCCCATGCACACGTGTGCATGCTCATACATGTGCACACAGACATGTGCTCACACACAGGTCATGTTCTAGGATGAGAGCCCAGGCCCTGGAGCCACCCTGTCTGGTCTGGAATCCCACCTCTGACACTTCCTGGCTGCAGTGCAGGCACAGCCCTTGGGGCAGTGGCACACGGACATTCCTGCCGCACGCAGGGGTTGAGGGTCCACGCGGTGCCGGGCAGGGGCCAGGACTTCCAGGTCAGAAGCCTTCGTGGTCTTTCTCACACCCCTTGTCTCAAGCTCAGGCTTCTCAAGGCCCCACCAACACTGTCATTTGAGCAAGTGGATGCCTGGGTGCCCCGGCGGCTGGCCAGCCACAGTGGACTCTGGCCTTGAGCAGACTCTGCCTCCCCGTTAGTCAGATCCATGTCCCTCTCCATCCCCTGGCATCTTTTCTTTGGAACAGGAAGCTGGGCTGGATCCTGGTTTCCAAACTGAGCCAGGTGCCCCTTCCTGCCAGCTGAGGCTCACTGGACCCTTGCTCTCGTGCCTAAGTGTTTGAGAGGCCACACACACTAGGCACCATTCCAGCTCTTTGCATATATTAACCCACTTAATTTTCACTATGACCGTAAGGGGAAGGCACCATTATTAACTCCAACTTGCAGATGAGGAAACTGAGGCAAATTAATCTCTGAGGTCACAGAGCTTGTGAGGAGCAGAGACAGGATTTGGACTCAGGAAACCCAGGCCAAGTGCCTGCTCTATCAGCCAACAGCATCACCCCAGTTCTTGGGTAAGGACTTTGTCCCCTGGAGTCCCCGAGCCTGCCTGGGGGGATGAGGGAGCAACCAAGAAGGCAGGGACTGTGGGGTCCCCTCTCCTGCTTTACCCAGAGCAACTCTGCTTTCACCTATGTTGGGAGGAGGGTGTGTAGAGTTTACTTGAAAAAAAAAAAAACAGCCCCCCGGAGCGGGCGGGTTGCAGGTTGTGGGGCTCCGTGGGCTCTGCGTGTCAGCTCTGACATCGCAGGTTCTGGGGTCTGCGGCCGTGTCACCACCAGCTCACCCACTCACAGGCCTGTCTCCCGGGGGCCCAGGGAGACCGCCACGGGTCGGGACACACCCAGCCTCTGGGGTCCCACAGCCGGGAGGGCTGTGGTGTCCACGCTCAGCCTCGGCCATCTGTCCGGGCCGCGGGGGAGGTGATGGCCGCCCCGGGCCTCCCGCTGAGGAAAGGAGGCCCAGCCTGGCCGATGCTTTTCCCTCAGAGCTCCGGGGCTGGCGGCGCGGGGGCCGCAGGCCTGGGAGAGCTGCTCAGCCCTAAGTCCTCGGAAGTGACCTGAGAACAGGCCATCCACTCCGCAAACATTTCCTGTGCGTCTGTTAGGTGCCAAGTGCGTGGAGGTGCTGAGGACGGCGGGACACGCACAGCCCGTGTGCTCATGGAGCCGTCCGTCCGTCAGGGGAGGGCGAGTCAAGGCAGCCCCGCCAGGAGGCCTTCGCTGGTAGAGCTGCACAGCGGAGGGCGAGAAGGCACCCTGGGGCGTGGCAAGGAGGCCTGGGGCACAGGGATGGTTCTCTGAGCTCCACGGGGAGGAGGGAAGCACAGACCAGGGGCCCTCGGGGAAGTACAGGGCCTGGGCGGCAGAAGCTGGGGGCCTTGCCTGCTCCAGGTCGAGGAGGCCTCCCAGGGATCTGCAATGTGAGGACTGGTGGGCAGCGAGAGGGAAGGGTGTACCTGGCAGGGAACAGCCTGTGAGGAGGCTGTTGTGGAGGTGCCTGCCCCAGGAAGAGGCAAAGGTGGGCATGGCTGGAACGCAGTGAGCAAGGAGGCTGCGGCAGGGGAGGCTGGCAGCAAGGCAAGGCTGACGGCAGGGGGAGGCTGGTGTTGGGGGAGGCTGGTGGCAGGGGAGGCTGATGGCAGGGGGAGGCTGGTGGCGGGGGAGGCTGGCGGTGGGGGAGGCTGACGGCAGGGGGAGGCTGGTGGCAGGGGAGGCTGATGGCAGGGGGAGGCTGGTGGCGGGGGAGGCTGGCGGCAGGGGACGCTGATGGCAGGGGGAGGCTGGTGGCGGGGGAGACTGGCAGCAAGGCAAGGCTGACGGCAGGGGGAGGCTGGTGGCGGGGGAGGCTGGCGGCAGGGGAGGCTGATGGCAGGGGCAGGCTGATGGCAGGGGGAGGCTGGTGGCGGGGGAGGCTGATGGCAGGGGGAGGCTGGTGGCGGGGGAGGCTGGTGGCAGGGGAGGCTGATGGCAGGGGGAGGCTGGTGGCGGGGGAGGCTGGTGGCAGGGGAGGCAAGGCTGACCACAAAGGAGTCTTGCAAAGCTTGGGGCAATTCAAACTTTCTCCCAGGAAAACTAAGGAACCAGGTAAGATGAAGCAGAAGTGGCCTGACCAGACTTGGGGATTCTTCCAGGTTTCTCTGGCTGTAAAGTGGAGATGGAAGGGGCTAAGGAGGAAATGGGGTAACCAGTCAGGGGGCTATTGCAGGGCCCCAAGGGGAAGATGTAGAAGCACAGACTCTGGAGTCTACCTCACCTCCAGGGGAGGAAAGAGGACCCAATCCAGGGGCTGTTCAAGGCAGCAGGAAGAAGCAATGGGAGGAGGTGAAGGCTGGGGAAAGGTGGTGATGGGGGGGGCGGTGACAGGAGGTAATGGGAGGGAACAGAGGGGAAGGGTGGGGGCAGGCGGTGATGGACGGCTGAAAGCCCCAGCAGGGACCTGCACCCACCTGAGCAGCTGAACTCGCTCTTCTGGACCTCGGCCACGTTGAGGCCACGCAAACTGGCCGGGCCCGAGCACTGGGTGAAGAGCCCGATGGTCGGCCGCTGCCTCAGCCACTGCGAGAGCCAGGCCAGGTGGCAGTCACAGAACAGGTGGTTGGAGTGCAGGCGGCTGTGGGGGGAGAGGGCGGCTCACAGCCCACCTGGGCCCCCCGGCAGTGGGTGCCCCCGCACCTGGGCCAGGGCCGAGACCCCTGGTGATACGTTCAGCCCAGACGGCCCTCGGGGCAGCTCAGCTCCCACCTGGGGATCGTCCACAGCGATGCAGACATTCCCAGCCAGCTCCCCCTCCCCTCCCAGCACTCTTCTGGCAAGGGTGAGCCCGGGGACTAGGATTCATTTTACTGAGTTCAAACAGATGTACTGCCCTAAATCACCAAACTCATTTTTCAAACACAAAAACAAATCATCTGTAATCTAAGGAAAAATGAAAGAGAAATGGTACTTTGTTTTCCTACAGATTTTAGATCATTCTCCCCATCCTGGGCCAGCCTCCGGGGGCTGCTGAGGGGAGTGAGACACCCCCCCCCCCACCGCAGGCCGGGGCCCCACGCTGGGCTGACTCACAAGGTCCGCAGCTTGGGCATGTGGTTGAAGCTGGACACGGGAATGGTGCTGATGTTGTTGTTATTCAGGGTCCTGAAAGGGAGAGCCCAGGCCGTTGGGCATTTGCCCAGCAGGGAGCGGCACGGGAGGCCTCCCGCCGTGCCCCCGTGCACCCCCCAGCGGTGGCAGAGCCCCTCTGGGAGGGCCCCCGAGTTTTACTTACAGCACCTCCAGCCCCCGGAGAGCTCGGAAGGCCCCTTCCTCGATGCAGCTGATCTGGTTCTTGTCCAGCTGTCTGTGAAGCCAAGGAAAGCTTTAGGGAGGAGAGCACAATCGCTCCAAACGTTTTGATCAAAGAGGGAGAAAAAGAAATGCGGCATGACCCCAGTTGTTTATTGATTATATATATGTCAATCCAAATAGTAAATATTAATAAAATGTAAATTCTGTCTTAGTTTTTAGTTAAAACAATAAATATAAAGAAAAGTTATATGCCTCTACCCAACCTTGCATACCTCTGGGAGCAGGCATGCGTGCACACACACACACACACACACACACCCTTTGGAGACCACCTAGAGGGCGCTGGCTGCAGGAAAATGAAAGAAAGCCACTGGCATCCAGGGCTGGCAGACATTTCAGGCCGAGTGCCAAATCAGATCAACTGGCAGTGGCTACCTGGAGTGCTGCTTTCAGAATAATTCTGAAGCTATGATTTGGGTACTATGGGAAAGAATGCTGTGATCGATTACCAATGTCTGCCACAGGCCTGGGAGAGAGGAAATTGGCAAGCATGCCAGGCATTTGTCACCTTTGCTATAATCAGACCTAGGGAGGTCCTAAGCTCGGACCAGAATAAATTTGAATAATCAGAATGAAGCATTACACTTAAACAGAATGCTATAAAGTATATTACTTTTCTTTATCTCATTCAAACCTCAGAACAACTCTGTGAGGCAGGCATATTTTTTTCCTAATTTACAGAACAATATATCAAGACTCAGTAAAGTTAACTGATTTGCAACAGTTTATACAACAGATAACTGGGAGAGAAGATTCAAACCCAGGTCTCCCAGTGCAAAGATGAGTGCACGCCCGGAGGGCGAGGGCACAGAGGCCCTGCGGTTTAAGTGGGCCAGAACTCACCCAGGCCACACAGTTCATGATACTCCCTCCAACCTGGGGGTCCCCAAAGGCCCCCTCTGAGCATCTGCTTGGCTCTCACACAAAATCAAGCCTGAGCAAGACAGACAGACTGCCCTGTTTCTTCCACCCTCAGATTTCTCCAGAGGACCCAAGCTCCCTGAGCTCAGGCCAACCCCTGGACGCCTGGGCCAAAGGGCTTGGGGACACACGAGAGGGGCCAGGGGTGGCCCAGGAGCCCCCACGCCCCTCTCCTTCCCAGGCCCATACTCACAAATTCTTGAGGTCTGTAGCTCCACGAAAAGCTTTCCTGGGGATGGCCTGGATGGTGTTCTCACTCAGGTCCCTGCATGAGTCAAGCCAGAGGGAGAAAAACGCTGGTCAGAAAAGAGATTCCTTCAGAGCGCCCTGAGGTGGCAGGGAGGTGACAGCACCCCGTCAGGCACTGCTAGGTCCCAGCTCCTGGGACAGCACCTGGCACCCCGTGAATGAATGAGTGAACGGAGGCAGGAGCTGGAGGGGGCGCACTGCTCCTCAGGGAGTTCAGCCAGGGACAGAGGGGCTGCAGCCGGAGCAGCCTTGGCTCCGCCAGACCCCAACCCAACCTGCCGGGCCCACAGAGGTGAGCTCAGCTGCCCACAGCGATGTCCAGGGCTGCGAAGGGGCAAGCAAGGGTGCAGCTTCCCCGCCCGAGGGCTTCTTGACCGGCCCCAGCCGCCCTGGGCCACTTGTGGTGAACGCGCCCACAGCTTCCACGTGCACTGCTGGCCGAGGGCTAAGGCACCTCCTGGGATGGACCCAACACTCCGTGTCTTACTGATGAAGACGCTGAGGCTCAGAGATCCAGCTGACGCCCAGGTAACCCTGTCAGCCTGGCTGGCCCAGGTCTTGAGCTCCCGGCTGGGTCTGACTCCACATCCAGTGCTCTGGGTGAGGCCGGGCCCCCCGGGGGCTGGAGCATGTGGAGGGAGAGTCGGCCACCCCTCCTGCCCACTTCCCCATGGTGCCTGCCCTGTGGGCCTACCTACTCCCCACCATCTAACGTCCTGGCCTGAGGGAGGAGGCACCCAGGACTCTGCCAGCCCCTGGCCTCCTTGAGCCCCACACCAGCTTCCAGACCTTTCCTGCAGCTACCCCGGTAGGACTGGGCCTCTGACATCTGTCACCTGCCTCTCGCTCCCTCTCTTGGCAGCCTTCCCCTCTGGCATCCAGACTCTACCAGTGCCCCACTCTAGACAAGCATCTCCTTCTGCAGGGGGGAGAGTAAGGGCTGATGAGACCTGCGCACACACAGCCCCCCCGCTGGCACTGCCCCGAGGATGCCAGGACTTCACATGTACAAACCCACCCGACCCTCACCATGTGGATCAATACTTTTATTCCTGTTCCAAAAGGAGAGGGAGGCTTCGAGAGGTTGCACAACTTATTTAAGGTAACACAGCAGGTGGTGGCTCCAGAATTTGAACCCGGACAGTCTGGTTGCAGAGCCTCCCTTACGGGAGCCTGGAGCGGGCGTTATCATCCTGCCCATTTGGCAGAGGAAGGAACTGAGCTCAGACAGTTAAGTAAATCACAGAGTCAGGGTGGGGATGGGGGACCCCAGAGCCCCGCTTCAGACACTTAGGCTCCTTAAGCTGGTCGGCCAGAGGCCGGCTGGCCTGACAAGGGACCCCACCGCCCGCAGTTTCTGCAGACCCTCCCCCCATCCCCTGGGCCGGGCCCCCGGGGCTCTGACCGTGTCCTTCCTTTCATCCATTCACCCCAGGGAGCCTCGGGTCCAGTGCGAGCCCTGAGCACACGGTCCCCCAGGACCAGCTCTCTGCCTGGGTATTCCTGTCCAGACAAAATGAGGAGCAGTGTCCAGGCAGCCTGTGCAGGGGCCCTGAGGTCAGGCAGGCAGGTCCCATCCCAGCTGGCCACCCGCAGGCCGTGCCCCTTCCCTCCTGAGCCTCAGTTTCCTCATTTACACAATGGGGGAAAATAGGAGACTGGCAGGGCAGCTGCCACCCGCACTCACGTCCCACCCCGTCTCCCCACACCCCCACGCAGAGTGGGAATCAACGATTCTGAGCCCCCGCCCCTCTCTACCCCAGCGCTGCCCCCACCCCCGGCCCCAGCTTCAGAACTCCGCCCCCAGGCACCCGGGATCGCAATCGGGATCAGAACACGCTTTTTCACCCGCAGCTCCCCCATGCCCCATTCTCTCTCTCCTTGAAGGAATCACAAGCCTGCATTTCAGGCACTCAGTTCTCACTCCCAAACTGCACAGTCTTCCATTCTGAGCAGTGCCCTGCTTCACCGTAAGGGTCTCTCTCAGTCCCACAGCTCAGCCACTGCGGCTCGCTCTCACCCGGCAGGCGGCAGAGGTTCCGGCAGACGCTGTTTCCACCTGCCTTTCCTCCTCCGGTACGGCAGCCCCGTGCACTGTTCTCCGTGGCCTCGGACCGCGGGGATTTGTGCCATGTCTCTGCTCCCTGTTTAGCCTGTCGATGCTCACGGAGACATTCCCTAAAGTCCACTGATGTAGGCTGCTTCCAAAATTGCCCCCAGCGTCCCGCTCCCCGTTGCCTGTTTGTTTTCCCTTTTTCAGCAATCCCCAACCAACCCACACATGAGGAGGGGAGGCGAGGAGGGGAAGGGAGGGGAGTGGAGGGGAGGGGAAGAGAGGAGAGGGTCTCAGCCTTTCCTTATCTGTCTCAGCCTTGTCATCTCTTCCCTTCTAGAAGGAGCTGCCTTGGTCACGTCCAATTCCTCTGCTTTCTCCACATCATTGCTGCCCCAGCAGTATATCCTGCAGTGGCGCAATTGTGTGTGGACTCGCTCCCTCTCTCCCCTTGGACGGGATGCTGTCTGAGGGGGTCTGATGGGGAAAATCACTGGACTTGGAACACAGAGAGCCAGGCTCCTGCTGGACTCTGCCGACAGCCGAGTGGCCTCCAGCAGCCACTTCCCCTCTCTGGGCTCACTTTTTCCAACTTTTTTTCGCCTTCCCAAAGTCTGTGTCCGAGGCTAAGAGATGGCGATGTGCTCCTTTCCATGAAGTCCATCACCCTGGGAGGAGAAGCCGACTTTGGGGTTCTAGGGCAGGGTCCCCATCTTGGGGAGCAGGGTCTCGCAATCTGCTTTGGTACCGGGCTGCAGCTGGGCAATCTGCTTTGGTGACAAGCTCCCCAGGTGACTCGAGGCCCACGACTGCCCCGTAGAGACAAGGGGGTGGAGCCAAGGAGTTCATTGCAGCCTCGCCCAGGAACTGCTCAGAACCAACTCCTCACAGGTGTGAGCTCTTTCCACCGGGTCCCTCAGACCTGGTGGCAAAGCCCTGGGCTGGTGTCCAGTGCAGCAGACACTGCTGGCTCCCTCCAGCTGCTGGAGCCTTGTGGCCTGGGCCAGGCCCCTCCTCAGCACCCAGCAAGGCGGCATGGGGTCCTGGAAAGAAGGGCCGTTCCTGTCCAAGCTCAGGCTCTGGCCTCAGGACGGCCACCTTCTCCTTCCCCGGCAAGGCTGCCAGCTCTCCAAGCAGGTCCACACCAGCCCTGCCTGTTATTCATTCAGTTCACCCACCGTGACAGCACCCCTGGTGTGCGCCAGGCCACACAGGGAAACGAGAGCCTGCCTGCACTCGGGGGGCTCACGAGGAGCCGAGGCAGAGGGGGAGCCCCGCGCAGAGCCAGGCCCCCTTGACGGAGCACCTCCACGCTCCAGTGCCTGGGCTGAGCTTGCAGACATGGTGTCAACCACAGGACAGGCTCCCCTAGAGCACTCACAGCCCAGAAAGGAGCTGTGAAACCAGCAAATGAGAGCTTCATTCCTTCATTCAACAAAGGTATGACGAGAGGTAGGGACACCACACCCGGGACCCTGCAAAGCCCCGTGGAGCATACGCTGCAGCCTACAACCAGCGCTGGGAGAGCAGTATTTCCAAAGAGTTGTGAGAGCACAGAGAAGTGAGCAACCAGCTCTCCCCAAGGGAGAGGAGATGATCTCTGAAGTGGATCCTGGGAAGTATGTCAAAAGTCACCAGACAGAAAAGGGACCTGCAGGAAGGGCATTCCCAGCAGTGGGAATACCATGTGCAAAGCCCAGAGGCAGGCAGGAATAATGCAAGCTGGGGGAACAGCATGCAGTTTGGTATGACTGGTATGGGTATATGGAAGGTCATGGTGGCTTTAAAATATGTCCACAAATTCTTCAAAAGGTGGAGCCTAATTCCCTTCCCCTTGAGTGTGGGGTGGATTTAGTAACTCCCTTCTCCTGAAGAGAACACGGTAGAAGTGATGGCGTGTAACTTCCCTAACTGGGTTATAACAGACATTGTGGCTTCCTCCTGGCTCTCCATTGGGTCACTCTGGGAGAAGCCAACCACCACGTCTTGAGGAGGACACTCGAGTGGCCCTCGGGAGCAGCCCACACAGGCACGGAGGCCTCCTGCCAGACTTGTGAGGGAGCTGGGGTGGGAGGGGCGTCTCCAGCCCGTCAAGCCTGAAGATGCTGCAGCCTCGGGCAGCACCTTGAATGCAGAGTCAGGAGAGGCTCTGAGCCCCAACCACCCATCCACCTGCAGAGACCAGGAGATTATAAACGTTTATTGTTCTTTTAAGCAACTACACTTGGAGGTCATTGGTTACACAACAGTGGATGACTAATACAGGAGAGCTTTGGGGAGGTGCTCCGGGAACGGAGAGACTTGGAGCCATGCTGGAGAGCGTGGTCCTAACTCTGAAGTCCTGAGGACCCCCTGCCAGTCATCATGGAAGGAGGGGACATGCTTAGACTTGACGCCAATGAGCTGAAATAGCATGGGCGTCTTGGCTTCGTCACTACCCCTGTGGGCCTCAGTTTCTCCATGTGTCAAACATATGGGCTGGACCAGATGACTAAGTCTCCCACCAACACGGCCCACCCACAGGCCAACTACTCCAAGTCAGGCACTTGGTTCTTCAGAGCATTTGAGATCCAGGGAGGAGCGGAGGGAAAGGGGAGCCCGTTGCTGCCACATCACTTCTGAGAGGACAGGATGGGGAGAAGAGGGACACAGCACCGGCCTCCTCCTGCCCACACGGAATCAGGGAGAATGGGGCATGTGTGGTGCGCGCCAGAGAAGGGCGGGGACGGGTGGTGGTCTGGAGACTCCCGCGATGGGAAGGGGGAAGGCACAGGCCGAGGACCCCCTGCCCGGCCCCTCATCCCAGCCTCACCCGGGGTTCAGTTTGCCCTTTGGCCAAGCCCGGGAGGAAACTCTGGGTGGGCAATGCACATCCATTATTGCATCTAATCCTCACCACAGCCCTGCAAGGAGGGTGTCTTATTTGTATTGATTAGCCTATTGATTTATACCCAACCTTGTTTCAGAAAGGATTTACGGTGGCTTACAGGGATTTATAAAGCAGCAGGACAGCAAAAGTGAAAAGCAGGGCAAAGAGAAGGGAAAAAATCACTGGTGGGCCCTAGAAATTCACACACCACGGTGACCCACACACTTGTCAACTCTTGGGCAGAATGTGGGCTCTGAGCTCTCTCAGGGCCAACGTGAAAAGGGGAGCTGGCCAGATAACAGAGTCACCTCTTTATAGATACACATTTATTTTATTTTTTAAAAGATACTTAGATTATAAAATGTCACATAAAAAATATCAGGGATTCCCATATGCCCTGCTCTCCACACCTCTCACATTTTCCCACATTGACAACATCCTTTTAGTGTGGTACATTCATTGCAATTGAGGAACACATTTTGGAGCACTGCTGCTAAGCGTGGATTATAGTTTACATTGTAGTTTACCCTTCCACTCTCCCCCTCCCCCAGTTCTGTAGGTTATGGCAAGATTTATAATGGCCTGATAAGTTTCTCTGGAGTACTCTGGCACTAAGATGAAACAAGACTTTTCTCAGGGGGTCTCTGTTAAAAAAATGACAGTCTGGCCTAATCAATAACACTAAATCCTTATAATAAATGGCATTCAAGGGCCTGGTTCTTATAATAGCATTGCACTGAAGTGTGATCCAGGGAAAGCAATTTTATAAGGGGCCACACCAGAAACTAAATGGGCCAGGGAGGGGAGGGAAGGGTCACCTGGAGGTGGAAGAGCGTGCAAAGGCACAGAGGTGTGACAGAGCCTGGCATGATCGGGCAAACCGCAGGTGGCTCGGTTTGCCCAGAGCATAAGGTGCCAGGAGGGATGTTCCCTGGTAAAAGTCTTGCAGGCCCTGGAAGGTGATGAGGTAGATATGCAGAGAGGGATGTGATCTGATCATCTTTCAGGGACATCAAAGCTCACCGAGAAAAGATGCCGCTCCAGGCAGGCAGGCAGGCGATGCCCGACACCCAGAGCTGCACATGGGGTCAGGGGCCAGGGGTGGGACGGAGCTGGCCCAGCCGGGACCCCAGTCAGAGAAGAGTTGAGCTGAGTCAGAAATCTTGGCCCAGCTCAGGACCAGCAGGAAGCCGCTCGCATTGTTTACGTGAATAAAGAAAACTGTTTGAATTCTAGATCCCAGGAGAGGCCAGTCTCTAATCAGAGGAAGAAGGTAAGCCTTGAAAGTCTGAGGAAAGCACAGCATGCTGGCAGCAAAGCAGGGCATGGGAAGAGTCTGAACTCTGCAGTGAGAGGGACACAGGTCCAGGCAGTTTCTACCACGTACCAGCCACGGGCCAGGGCAAGGTACACCCCTGAAAGCTTCCAACTCCGTCCTTGCAAAGTGAGGATACAAGCACCTCCTGGACAGGGCAGCACAGAGCATACGCAAAGTTTGTGGGCGTGTTTGAGCTTCTGTGCTAGTACCTCCACTGAGCAACAGTCAAGAAATGCTGGCTTCTGTCCCATCCTAAGCCAGCTCCGCTCCTGGGGTTCTGCTGTTGTTTCCAGTTTGCCCACTTGGTGGTGGTAGGAGCCTGCCCTGGGCTCGGAGGTGAGCTCAGCCACGTCAATAGGGAAACAATGCCATTCTCATATTTTTTTCCCCAGTTGACTTCCTGCCTGGTTGACAATTTTCTTGTCTTTCCCAAACCTTTTTGAAATGAACTTTCCTATCTCCATGTCCCCCAGTCTTCATGGAAATCTAGTAGGTACCACCGACTCCTTCCCCCGGCACGTTTCCCCCCGCCCTGAGCTTCCGCTATCTCCCTGAACTTCCGCCATGTTTTACAAGTCTCTTCTTAAGGCTGGCAGGCCTGGAGGTGAGAAGCACGGCCTGAGGACCAGGCGCCAAGACAGTCTGTTCTGGAAGAGGGAGAGTTCTGGAGCTGGAAGAAACAACAGACAACCCTGAGCGGCTGACGGCCTGGTCAGCGGGGAGGGGTGGGGCAGAGCCACGGAGCCTGGGCAGAGCCACAGGGAAGGGATAGAACCACGGGGAGGGGGCAGAGCCATGGGGAGGGGGCAGAGCCATGGGGCGGGGCAGAGCCACAGGGAGGGGGCAGAGCCACGGGGCGGGGCAGAGCCACAGGGAGGGGGCAGAGCCACAGGGAGGGGGCAGAGCCACGGGGCGGGGCAGAGCCACAGGGAGGGGGCAGAGCCACAGGGAGGGGGCAGAGCCACAGGGAGGGAGCAGAGCCACGGGGTGGGGGCAGAGCCACAGGGCAGGGTAGAGCCACGGGGAGGGGGCAGAGCCACGGGGCGGGGCAGAGCCACGGGGAGGGGGCAGAGCCATGGGGCAGGGCAGAGCCACAGGGAGGGGGCAGAGCCACAGGGCAGGGTAGAGCCACAGGGAGGGGGCAGAGCCACGGGGCGGGGCAGAGCCACAGGGAGGGGGCAGAGCCACAGGGAGGGGGCAGAGCCATGGGGCAGGGCAGAGCCACAGGGAGGGGGCAGAGCCACAGGGAGGGAGCAGAGCCACGGGGTGGGGCAGAGCCACGGGGACAGGGCCAGAGCCATTGTGAGGGAAAGAAGAGCCATCCTTGTTGACAGGACAGAAAGGGGTCACAAGCAAGATGGTGAGAAGTGGGCAGCACAGCAAGCTCCCCGAGCAAGGACTGAGCAGACAGAGCACAGGGCTGGGGAGATAAACACAAGCCTGGGACAGACCTGGAGGGTGAGGATGAGGCAGGGAAAGAAGGATCAAAGTCAGAAGCAGTCGGGGGGCCAGGGCCCTTCAGCTGCCCCGGCCTCCCGTGCTGAAAGGCCCTGGGTCCTCCACTCTCCTGGTCAGGAGGGGCCAGGCCCCTCTGCTGGCCACATGGGACACTGAGCTGTCAGACATCCTGAGGGCCCTTCCCTGGGTCCACCAGGGGCCTGGGGCCGAGGTGACCAGGCCTGCTCCCCCGGAGCGGAGGGCAGTGCTCAGGGCCCCCCCAGAACCCCTCAGACAGTGGGGGCAGTGCCCGCCCGCCGTCAGGCCCTCCAGAGCCGGCAGGCCCCACAGGCAATGGCACCAAATGCCACAAGGTGCGGCGCTGACGGGAAAGTGGAGGTGAAGAAGGCTTCCTAGGGGCCCCTGGGGATGCGCGCTGCCCTGCACGTAGTAGGCATGCAAGAAACACTCGTCTTGCCAGCAAATGTGCTGGCCTGGCCTCGTGGGCTGGCACTTTTGTTTATCCACCAGATGTAGTCAGGCCAGGGGCTGCACTGGGTGCTGGAGAAAGAGAGAGCAAGTGGGGCCTGTGCCTGCCCTCTGCAGCCTAGAGGCAGAGGTGGCCCCCAAACAACTGGGCACCAAGGAGAAGAGCAGGGCGTTCTCAGACATCTGGGGGCTCTGGGTATTAGAGGGCGGGGAGGAGAGCAAGGGTGGTGGAGCGTCGGGGGGTAGGGCCAGGTCAAGGGGGACAGAGAGGTCAGGGAGGAAAGAGCCAAGAGCAGGCATGGGAAGGAGACAGTTCAGAGAGGGGGGCAGGAGAGACAGCGAGGGCAGAGGAGGGCCCTGAGGTGTTGTGAGGGCCCACCAAAACGGAGCCTCGGCGCAGGTGGGTGGGAAATCGAAGCTGCAGCTGAGGAGGTCGGGGCTCTGGGCATTCAGGCTCAAAGCATTGGATTTCAGATGGGCCCCAAGGAAACCTGTGCCTTTTGTAAACTGTGAAACCCCGTAATCTTGCTGGGTGGCCGCTGGAAAAGCAGCAGCTCATACCTGCACACCAGGGTTCTGCACTGCTCGAGAAGACACGGGTCCCACAGTTTGTACACGGGGTGGGGGGGCAGGGGGCGGGGAGAGTGTGTCACAGCTGCACGTCTTATCCATAAAGGAGCAAAATCCAAACCTCCACTTACAGCACCTCTCCCCAAGCCGGCGGATGATGTGGAAAGGAAACGCCTGGAATTACGGCCACCCGGCTCATCCACTCAGGTTGGTACAGTCCTCAGCCAGGTGTCTGCCGTCCCCAGGAAAGGCCTTGGTGTCAGTGATGTAGAACAGCGTCTCAGATCATAAAGTGCACGCGGGGAAACAGACTTGGCCCAGTGGTTAGGGCGTCCGTCTACCACATGGGAGGTCCGCGGTTCAAACCCCGGGCCTCCTTGACCTGTGTGGAGCTGGGCCATGCGCAGCGCTGATGAGCGTAAGGAGTGCCCTGCCACGCAGGGGTGTCCCCCGCGTAGGGGAGCCCCAAGCGCAAGGAGTACGCCCCCTAAGGAGAGCCGCCCAGCGTGAAAAGAAAGTGCAGCCTGCCCAGGAATGGCGCCCGCCCACAATTCCCGTGCCGCTTACGACAACAGAAGCAGACAAAGAAACAAGATGCAGCAAATAGATACCGAGAACAGACCCCCGGGGGGGGGGGGGTTGAATTAAATAAATAAATAAATCTTTAAAAAATAAAATAAAATAAAGTGCACGCGGATTGCATGCGGATTCCGGTGAGTTGGGGTGGGCCTGAGACCCTGCACTTCTGACAAACTCCTGGGCGTGACTGAGGCTGCTGGACCAGGGAGCATGCTGAGTAGCCAGGAGGTAGAAGAGAAAGTCCAGAGCTCAGTGTCAGCAAGTCCTGTCTCCCCAGCTTAAGTCACTCCACCTCTGATCTGTTTCTTCATCTGCACAACGGGGACGAGGAGTGGCATGCCCTTGCAGGTGTGCATGTGAGAAGCAAAGCAGGAGCTTCCTTACTGCAGCCTGGTGTGCTCTCACCCCTGCCTACCATTCTACTTACACCAGTGTGACTTTAATTCCTCAAACACCACCCCTTCAGCCACAGGGCCTTTGCACTGCTCTTCTCTCTGCTTGGAAGGCTCTTCTCCCTCTCTCCACCCAGCAAATTCCTGATAATCCTTCACACCTCTGTCTACATACACCTTCCCTGACTCCCAACTCCCTCTGCTACAGGCTCCCACTCCCCAAGGTTTCCCTTCTCGCATTCCTCCCGGTTTGTCTGAACACACATCTCACCCTCCAGACCATAACTGCCTCCTGTGCTCCCCATTGTATCCCAGACCTGGCTCATCGAAGGGACTGAGGGATTTTTAGCAAATTGAACTAAGGTGGATCCTTACCTGATCCTCCTGCTCCGATCCCACTGCATTTTCCTGACCCAAGCAAGGAGTTAGGTAGGCTATGAGGCTGAGAGGAGAAGGCAGAGGGCTTGGAGCCAGAAAGGCAGACTCCACGTCCTGAAAAAGCCCTTGGGGCTCCAGGCTCCTCTCCTGCACCTGCTTTACCTAGCCAGGTTGCAGACCCAAGGAGAGAATGGCTCAGGAAAGGAAGGGAAGTGCCAAGTGAGCACCTGTTGATGACGTTGATGCGGTTAGAATCAACCCTGCTGCTTCCTCTCACAGGTCCTTATGGGAAAATATTAATAGTCAAAACACCAGGGCCAACGTGGCACCACGCAGCAGCAGCCAGGGGGTCTGGGCAGCCACGGAGGAAGTGAGTAGCTCTCCCAAGACCCCGTAAGAAGAGAGTGAGCTGGGCCCTGACAGCCCACTCTGGGGAGGCTCAGGGAAGGGTCCTGAAGGCAAAGAGCGCCCATCACAGCTGAACCCCATCAGCAAGGATCACGGCCCATGGAGGCAAGCGTCTGCCAACAGCAGCCCCCAGGCCTGGGAGCCTCCTGGTGACCCTGGCCAGCCCCCTTTCCCCGGCTCGCACCATCACGGGCACCTCCTCCCCCAGTGCCCTTCGTCCCATACACTCTGCCAACCCCTCCAGCTCCACCAGGGCCAGGGAAGCAGGCGCTGGGGAAGCCAAGGTCGGGACCCCGTGTTCTCGCTGCTAATCCCCCTTCACGCTCTAACCAGATTGCGCCTTGCTGGCAGATCAGCAGTTATGGGGGTCAGCAGGGGGTCCTGCAGGGGGCCGCTGGGTACCTGCCAAGGCCAGCCTACTCTGTCCCTGCAGCCTACTCGGCCACCCCACTGCAGAGCACAGGGCCTGCCCTGTCTGCTTTCCAAGCTGAAGGCTCAGGGCAGCCTGGCCTGTCTCCCTGCCCCCCAAGCCTGCCTGGTTGCCCTGAGGCTGCCAACACGGGGGCTGGCCGGGAACCAAGGCAGCCTGGCTGTTCCAAGGCCCCTCGTCAGGAGGCTGGCTCTGACGCAGGCTCTGGGGCAGATGAACCCCGCCACATACCTGCTTACACAAGCTGCCTGACCCCACTGGGGCTCTGTAAAGTGCCATGTGTGTGCTGCCCTCGGCCAGCCACCATGGCTTGTACTTTTACAATTGTCTTTCTGGATCGCTCTATGGAGAGGGAGGGATGGTCAGGGCCAAGAAATCTTAGGAGGCTGAGGCTCAAGGCCAGCTCTGCCACCAGCCCATGGGTGCCCTTGGGCATGACCTGCAGCTCCAGTGCCTCCGTCTCCCATCCGTGCAGCAGAGACACCCAGGTGGCTGAGAGGACCAACGTCCATGCCGTGGCATGCCTGACACACTTAGCCGGGCCACTCGCGCTGGTGCCTCACACGGCTGCTTCGAGTAGGCGACTCAGGCCACGGAGGGAAGTGAACGCTGATAACTGGACAGCTAAATGTCTAGTATCTGAACCAGCAGTACTGGTGTCATCTGGGAATGTGGCAGAAATGTAGACTTTCAGGCCCCACCCATTGAATCAGAGTCTGCATTTTCACAGATCCCCAGGTGATTCAGGGGCACGTTAAAGTTTGAGAGGTGCTGTGCCTTGCAGGAGGTATGAGGATGGTGCAAAAGTAATTGCAGTTTTGCATTGTGGAAATTTGCCATTTGATATTGGCATACATTTCTTAAATAAATGAGGTTTTATTATACATCATTTTAATGTGCATTTATCATGTTGTTTTTTTTTTTTTGGCTAATGACTTATTACTTGCTGTTTATTTTATGTTTATTTTAGACTATGGAAATGATGTTAGGCAAAAATCAAATGTGAGTGATCTTCTTATTTCAGTTCAAAATGGGTCATAAAGCAGCAGAGACAACTCACAACATCAACAACGCATTGACCCAGGAACTGCTAAAGAGCATACAGTGCAGTGGTGGTTCAAGAAGTTTGGCAAAGGAGATGAGAGCCTTGAAGATGAGCAGCGTAGTGGCTGGCTGTTGGAAGCTAACAACAACCAATTGAGAGCAATCATGGAAGCTGATCCTCTTAAACTACACGAGAAGTTGTCAAAGAACTCAACGTTGACCATTCTATGGTCATTCGGCATTTGAAGCAAATTGGAAAGGTGAAAAACCTCCAGAATTGGGTGCCTCATGAGCTGACCAAAAATAAAAAAAATCATTGTTTTGAAGTGTTGTCTTCTCTTATTCTGTAACATGTGATGAAAAGTGGATTTTATATGACAACTGGCAACGATTAGCTCAGTGGCTGGACCGAGAAGCTCCAAAGCACTTCCCAAAGCCAAACTTGCACCAAAAAAAAGGTCATGGTCACTGTAGCTGTTTGATATGGTTATGAATTCAAAAAATAGATACTGGATTATGTTTGTAATCTGATCTGTACCTGGGCATGATTGAGTTATGATTAGAGCATTGAGTCCCCACCCCTTGGTGGGTGGGGACTCACAGATAAAAGGCATGGTGAAGAACAGAATTGAGGGTTTCTGATGTTGGAGTTTTGATGTTGGAGTTTGTGCTGAAGACTTAAGCTGGAGCCCTGGGAAGTAAGCTCACAGAGGAAAGAGAAGCCAGCCCCAGGAAGAGAGGAACCTTGAACCCAGAGAAAAGCAAGCCCCAGGAACGTAGGAACCCAGGAACCCTGAACCCTCGCAGACGTCGGCAGCCATCTTGCTCCAAATAGACTTTAGTGAGGAAGTAACTTATGCTTTATGGCCTGGTATCTGTAAGCTCCTACCCCAAATAAATTCCCTTTATAAAAACCAACCAACTTCTGGTATTTTGCATTAGCACCCCTTTGGCTGACTAATACAGTCACTTTTGGTGGTCTGCCGCCAGTCTGATTCATTGCAGCTTCCTGAATCTCCGCAAAACCATTACATCTGGGAAGTATGCTCAGCAAATCGATGAGATGCACCAAAACCTGCAATGGCTGCAGCCAGCACTGGTCAATGGAAAGGGCCCAGCTCTTCTCCACAACAATGCACAACCACACATCGCACAATCAACACTTCAAAAGTTGAACAATTGGGCTACAAAGTTTGGCCTCATCCACCATATTCACCTGACCTCTCGCCAACCGACTACCACTTCTTCAAGCATCTCGACAACTTTTTGCAGGGAAAACGCTTCCACAACCAGCAAGATGCAGAAAATGCTTTCGAAGAGTTCATCGAATCCCAAAGCATGGATTTTTACTCTACAGGAATAAGCAAACTTATTTCTCATTGGCAAAAATGTGTTGGTTGTAACAGTTTCTATTTTGACTAATAAAGATGTTTGAACCTAGTTATAGTGATTTAAAATTCACAGTCCAAAACTGCAATTCCTTTTACACCAACCTAATAGTTCTTAAATGTTTTAAAGTCTCCAGCTAGAGCTGAAGCAAACTGGATTAAAGTCCAGAGCCTGGACACTTCAAAGCAAGCAGCAGGGATGCCAGCCGCCAAAGGGGGGCCCGGGGTGGGAGGGGCTAGGATACAGCACACCTAGTGGGTGGAGAGAGGGAAGAGCTGCCACTGCCCACCTTCACGGGGACACAGGAGACGCTCACGGGAGGGGGCGTGAAGAGGGGCCAGGCCGGCCATTACATTGATCCTACCAGCCCCGTGCATTCCTATTGGGAGAGGAAGGGAGTGAGCCGGGGAACCCTCACATGCCCAGCATGGGCCAGGAGTTCAGGGTCACAGCTCAGCTCCCTCCCCAGGCCAGGGGAAGAGAGACAGCCTGTCATCTGGGCCACCTGCTGCAGGCGCTCCTCTCGGGGCAGAGGCTGGGCACACACCCTCCTCTGGGGTGCTCCTGGCATCTGCCTGCCCTTCAAGTCTCACTTCAAATCCTACCCCTCCCACCCAGGAAGGAAATGAAGTCTACAGTTAACCCCTCAATGCCCTGCTCTCCCCAGCCCCCGGGGCACCTGAGAGTGCCCCAAATCTACCTGTGGGGACCGACTGCCAGGTGTGCACCTGCCTCCAGCCCAGGGACCAGGGCTCACCTTCTGCTCCTCTGAGGCATGTTCTTAGAAGCTGCCTCGGGCTCTGGTCTCATAGGGTCCAGGACTCTGTCCACTCATAAATCTCAGTGCTCCCAGGAGCTGCGAACAGAAGCCTCCCTGCTGGCTGACTCTCAGTGTGAATGACTTCATCTCATCTTCTTCAGAAGTCAGCTTTGGGGAGGGGCAGAGAAGTGGGGTTCCACCACCCCAGGTCCAGTTTTTTCAGTCTTGGGCTCCAGCTCCCCCTCTGCTGTCATCAAAATAAAGAGGAGCCCACGAGCTGGGCCTGCCCCCGCCTCTGGCCTGGCTGCTGCCCCTTAAGTGGTGAGTTCCCCTTCCTTTCCAGTGCTGCCCTGACCCGCCCCCTCCCTGAGCACCACAGACGGGTCGGCTGGAAGAAATGACCAGGATGCTCGGGTAAATACAGGAGCTTCTCCACATGGAGCCTCAGAGAGGGCAAGGCCCTGATAAGGCAGTAGCTGTCCTAGGAGGGGGGCAGACAGCCTGGGTTCAAATCCCGGCTCACCCATCGGCTGCCTTGTGAAAACTGTTTCCCCATTTGTAACATGAATGATTAATCTCAGGAACGAAGAAGTAACCAGAAAACTCCCTGGCACACAGAAGGTGACAATCAGTTATAGGACTTTGGCTTCATTCAGACGACCCCTACCAATTGCTGAGTGGTCCAGTTCTGTGGCCCTGAAAACTTTACTCTCCTCTTTCCTTCACACTTCTCTCCCCACTGAGGTAGTTGTAAGATTCATGCAACTAAAGCTCATACACATTCTTGAGATTTAAAAAATATAGAATAGGGGAGCAGGTGTAGCTCAGTGGTTGAGCACCTGCTTCACATACACTTGGTCGTGGGTGCAATGCCCAGTACCACCAAAACAAACAAACCAAAAAAACAGGCATGGAACAGCCAACATGTGCTTTGAGAGCATGCACAGGAGAAAACAGCTCCTCATTCATTTCTCCTGTTTCCCGAGCACCCCCTTGTGAGCCAGCAGGTGCTGTGAGCTGGAGAGATGCACTCCCAATGCACCCCAAAGCCTGCAGCCTCCTGGGGCAAGCCCCGACCCCCACCCCTTGCACTGCCAGAGTTCATGTTGCAGAAACTTTATTAAGAGGAGAAACCGAAGCCATGCTGGGTGCCTGCATCATGAAACCACCCTGGGTGACAGTTCCCCCAAACTGAGCTGTTTGTGAACCAGCTATGGAGTGGAGTGGCGCTGCAGCCCATCCCCACGCCGAGGTGTCAGGGGAGACGCACGCCCTCGCCAAGCCCTCTGCCCTGGGAGTGCACAGTAACTCTCAGAAGCTGACGTTTGGCCCCACCAAGGAAAAGCTGCTTGAGTTCCACTCAGGAGGGAGTGGTTGGGGAGAAGCAGGAAAGAGAAGCAGTTCTGCCCTTCAGTGCCACCCACAGCCCTAAGGCGCAAGCACACACCCTGCCTCCAAGGCAAGATCCTGGTAAGAGGGAGTATGGGTGGTAAAGAGGCAGGGGAAATGTAAGCCCCTCTTGATGCGAATGCCGGGACAAGGTCCTCATTGACGCAACCACCCCTAGGAAGGCCCAAGCATTCTGCTGAGTCCTGAGCTGGGGGTGCAAAAGGCGGGGAGAAAGTTCCTATCTCAGCTAGAAGCAGTGGTTAGGACTAGTGACTGCAGGGACTCAGGTTCCCAGCCCAGACACAATGGCAAGTGGAGGACAGGTGGGGAGCAGGCAGCAGACAGGTAGGGGCAGGTGACTGGCAGGAAGAAGCAGGTGGGGATACAGGTAGGGAGCAGGTGAGGGGCAGGTGGGGGGCGTGCAAGAGTAGAGATCAAGAGATTAAGATACAGTGGAGAGATCACGGGCTTTGGAGCCAGACAGCCCTGGGTTTGACTCCAATCTCCATCATTTACTGCCTGTGTGACCCTGAACAAGTTACTCAACCTCTCTGAGTCTGGTTTCTCTCCTTTAATGTGGGTTTATCACATCTCCCTCTCACTGGGATGTATGGGGATTAAATAACACAGGTGCCCTTTAAATAAAATAGCAGGCAAAACTGTTCTATGTTGTTAGGAGTCAGGATCAGGTGACCCTTGGGGGGGTGGTAGTGGCTGGAAGGGGCATGAGGGCCTTTCTGGGGCACTTGTGCTGCTTTGTTTCTTGATCCGGATGCTGGATACATGGATGTGTTCACTTTGTGAAAATCCAGTGTACTTTTCTGTATTTAAGTTATACTTCACTAAAAAGTATTTTAAAATAATATACATGAAAGAAGCAGATGTGGCTCAAGCAGTTGGGGCGCCCACCTACCACATGGGCAGGTTTGGTTCCTGGTGCCTCCTAAAGAAGATGGCAAGACAAGAGCTGGCACCATAGGCTGGCGTGGCAAGCTGACACAACAAGATGACGCCACGAGATGATACAACAAGGAAACACAATGAGAGATACAACAAGCAGGCACCTGCTTGCAGCTCGGGCCTCCGCCAAGTTATGGAGCGAGGCGGGCCTGCTGGCTCAAGCAATTAGGCACCTCCTTAACACATAGGAGGTCCCGGGTTCGGTTCCTGGTGCCTCCTAAAAAGAAGACAAGCAGACATGGAGAGCACACAATGAACAGATACAGAAAGCAGACAGTAAGCACAAACAATGAGCAGGACAGGGGCAGAAATAAATAAATATAAAAAAGTTTTTCTAAAAAATAGTATATGTGAATACGTGAGAGAAGCAAATGTGGCTCAAGCAGTTGGGTATCTACCTACCACATGGGAGGTCCTGGGTTCGGTTCCTGGTGCCTCCTAAAGAAGACCAGCAAGACAGTGAGGTGACACAACAAGATGATGTAATGAGATGACACTACGAGGAGATACAACGAGGAAATGCAATGAGAGACCCAAAAAGCAGGGCACCTCCCCTCCCACATGAGAGGCCCTGGGTTCAGTTCCCAGTGCCGCCTGAAAAAAAGATGTACAGACATAGAGAGCACACAATGAGCAGACACAAAGAGCAGACAGTGAGCGCAAGCAACAAAGGGGAGGGTGTGAAATAAATAAAATAAATCTTTAAAAATATAATTATAAATGTGAAGCACTGATTCCAGGGCTGCCGGTGTCCTCCCTCCCCAATTTGCCACCAGAGAAGACAAATGGGGGAGGGAGGATCTTGCAAAATGACAAAGACCCAAAGATAACAGCTCACAATTTTAGGCAGTGGGAAAATTCCCAGGCTGAAGGTCAACATGGCAGAAACTAGCCCCACCTTAAAGTGATAATCGGCTGTGGACCAACCTCAAATGGACCCAGGTGGAGGTGGGTAAGAGAGGCCTTGTGGGGAGGAGAGCTTCTCGACTCTGCGGAGGTGCAGACGCTGCAGCTCCCAGCAGAGGTGCACATCTGTTTTTGGTACAGCAATGCCTGTTTGGTTCTGTGTCTCCCTGAGAGCGGATTCAGTCCCTGCTGCAGCGACGAGACCTCCAGGTTAGGCCGGGTGGGGGCTGAGATGCTTGTGCAGAAGGGCAAGGAGTGATGGGAGAAACGGGCCAACTGAACCACCTCAGCCTTTTCTGAAAGCCTTTTCTGCCTTGTTTCAGGAAGGAATTAAGGTGGTTTATAAGGGTACATTAGAAAATTGACTAAGATGAGAGGACCCAGAAGAAAAATGAAAATAGAACTGGGTGGAAATATCAGACGAGTTAGAAAAGCACATGCCACAAAATCCTTTGCATCTGGTACGCATGGGCCCGGGGGTACTCACAGCTAAGGAGGAATGTGGAAACTGATTTATGACACAATTTACCATGTAATCTATGAAAACAAACTTGGAGACATGTGGCCTTTCCTCATTCCAAACCAAGCACAGAGGCCTCCTGAGGATCTCCCTAAAGAGGCTTCCTTAGCAGGAGAAAAGCAATCCCTTCACCAGCACCCCCTGAGGAGGCCACCAATGCTAGCTCAGCCCATTTGAGACACTTCTCCAGAAGCCAAGTCACAGACTGGCCAATTCTCCAAAGGATCAATTTGCTAATTTCTTTGTTTCTTTTAAGAATTTGGTTTTAGTTGGACGATTTTCCATCTGTCTTCGAAACAGCCTTTTAAGGACTGTTGGATTACCCCTGCTCCAGCTTCCTCTAGCCACAGGGAGAGGCTGGGGCGGGGGTGGAGGCAGGTTCACTGGAGTTCAAACACCAGGAGGTGGGGCAGAGGCAAATGGAACAGTCCTTAAAATGCTGTAATGAAGGCAAAACGCAAACCAGTCAACTTACACCAAATAGTTAAAAGAAGTAAGTCAATTTGACGAATTGGTCATTTGACAAATTGGCCATTCAGTGAATTGGCTTTTAGCAAAATGACATTTGGTAAATTGGCCTGCTTCTGACACGGCAATGCCTCTCACTGTGCAATTACTTACACACTCACAGCACGGGCTCATGGCCTCGTACCAGAGCTCAGGAGAGGTAATTCTGCAGCTGGGCCAATGCTACACCATCGAGTATGCTGCGGTCTGATGGGCTGGCTTAACCCAGGCTGGCTTTTCAAATCTTTTGAAGAACATATGAATTACAGAGCATTGAGAGCCTCCTCCATCTGTAACATTTCTCTCAGCTAAACTCTTCTAGATGCAGGGGCAGATTCTTTGCATTCTCCCTGACAAGGGGTAAAGTAAGTGCCCAAGAGGACTAAATGTTATTCAGGAGGGAGAAACCGAGGAGCCACAGGGCTGGGCAAGGAGAACCGGGGCTGTGCTGGGGAAGCAGACAAGTCGCAGCGGCTGACAATCTGAGCTTCTCCGGGGGGAGCCAGGGAGCCCTGGCCAGGACAGCAGGACAGCAGGACAGCAGGGCAGCAGGGCAGCAGTGTCAGGACACTTATCCGACTCAGTCTGAGCATCACTGCATCCCTGGGGCAGCTAGTCCCCTCTTCCCTGCCCCCCAAGGGGAAAATGGGGTCCACTCCTCCCACCGAGGACCATGTGCCACTTCCCCCACCACCACCTCCTGCAGAGCAGCCCGGGCCTGGCGGAGTCTTGGCCTCCGGAGTTTTCTCAGAAGGAAAGGGAAGCTTGAGGGATTGGAAGGACAATCTGCCCATGGTAGGCCCTCACGTCCCCTCCATGAACACACACAGAGATGCCCGAAGGCCTTAAGACCCTTAAATGGCTCCCAAGCAGGCAGAAAGACAGACTTGCCATCTGAGCGGGGCAAGGAAGTTTTCCAGAGGGCTGAGAGGGAGCCGCGGGAGTCACAACCACAGCGGAGAGGAGCGGGCCCAGACGCGGTCGGGGGAGCTGTCCGCGGTCCTGAACTTTCCCGGCGGCTCCGCTCTCGGCAGGGATAAGCAGCACCTCGGGCCCCAGCCACCTTCAACCTGCACCTCGGGCCCCAGCCACCTTCAACCTGGCGCCTCCGGCCCACACATCAGACCTCGTCTATTCTTCCCCCTTCAGAGGGTGTCCAGTTCAGAGCTTACAGAGGGTCGGGGGAGCACCATTAGAGCCTCGGGGACCCTTCGCCTCCTGGGAGAGTCACAAGCGGAGCAGCTTGGAAGGGGAAATCTCCTTCCTGCCCACGTCTCCAGTAGACCTGAGCAAGAAGAAGTCTGGGGAAGGTGTCAAGGCAGGCTCTAAATAACTTCCTTCAGATCCCCCACAAAGGCAGTTCACTTTCATCTTTATTTTTTAAAAGATTTATTTGTTTTATATTATTTTTTTTATTTCTCTCCCCTTCCCCCACCACCCCGCCCCAGTTGTCTGCTCTCTGTGTCCCTTCGCTGTGTATTCTTCTGTGACCGCCTCTATCCTTATCAGCGGCACCGGGAATCTGTGTTTCTTTTTGTTGTGTTATCTTGTGTCAGCTCTCCGTGTGGGTGGTGCCATTCCTAGGCAGGCTGCAATTTCTTTTGCGCTGAGCGGCTCTCCTTACGGGGCGCTCTCCTTGCGTGTGGGGCTCCCCTACATGGGGGACACCCCACTCCTTGCGGGCATCAGCGCTGCACATGGGCCAGCTCCACTTAGGTCAAGGAGGCCCGGGGTTTGAACTGCGGACCTCCCATGTGGTAGGCGGACACCCTATCTGTTGGGCCAAGTCCGCTTCCCTCACTTACATCTTTAGGGCCTCAATGATTGTCACCAATTCTTGTAGAACACCTGATTGTTATTAATAACAATAATGATAGTCATATAATAGCTGCACTGATTGAGCACATACGTGTCTGGCAGTGCACCAGGTGTTTTATATGTTTTGTATACATTGCCTCATTTAATCCTCCATATAACCTTATGAGATAGATACTTTCACCATGCCTAGTTTTCAGATAATGGAACTAAGGCACAGCAACTTGTCCTAAGCCACAAATGGAGCCAGGGATGGACCCAGCTACAAACCCAGGTTGTCTCACTGAGGAGCCCAAAGGTTAACCCACGATGCCACACAGGCTCAGAACACCAGAATCAGCAACATGCAGGCCAGGTGGGTGAGGAGGCTTCTAGAAGCAGACACAATGTCAGCAGTGACACTTGAGGGCTGAACCTAGAGGGAGGAAGTAAAAACCTAAAAAGCAGAGGCAGAACTATAATATTGCACCGCCTGATAATGAACATTCATAATGTTGACACTGAGTCATCAAGAAAAGATTATCATGTTCAAAATGCTCTGCTTGGGAAGCAGACTTGGCCCAATGGTTAGGGCGTCCATCTACCACATGGGAGGTCTGCAGTTCAAACCCCGGGCCTCCTTGACCCGTGTGCAGCTGGCCCATGTGCAGTGCTGATGCACACAAGGAGTGCCCTGCCACACAGGGGTGTCCCCCATGTAGAGGAGCCCCATGCGCAAGGAGTGCGCCCCATAAGGAGAGCCGCCCAGTGTGAAAGGAAGTGCAGCCTGCCCAGAAATGGCGCTGCCCACATGGAGAGCTGATACAACAAGATGACACAACAAAAAGAAACATAGATTTCTGGTGTCACTGATAAGGATAGAAGAAGTCACAGAAGAACACACAGCAAATGGACACAGAGAGAAGACAATAGGGGGGAAGGGGAGAGAAATAAATTTTTTAAAAATCTTTTTTTTAAAAAAAGATGCTCTGTTTTAGAACATAGAAATTTATATAAAAAAACTTCAGGTAGATTCTTATAAAAAATAATGTTCTTCCTGAGCAGCCACATTATCAGGAAAGCAGCAGGCCTGCCAAGAGCATTGTCTGGGGAATTCTTATCCAAGCTGGATTCTACAAGGATCTCAGGAATTGTGGCTCCTTCCAAGTCTAAGTAGGTTTGAAAGACAAAGACACAAACTTTAGAAGCCTGTGGTAAGGAGATTCAACCAAAGGTCAGGACAGACAAGCAGCTGTATCTGAGCCTACATCACATAGGCCTCTGACAGTGAAGGGAGCCATGGTGGGGGCAGCCTGGAGGGGGGTCCCAGGCCACCAGAGAGTCACTGGCACACCCCCTCAGGCCATGCCCCAAGAGCCCCAGCAGAATGAGTGGCCACCAGGGGTCCTGGCCCCAGTCTTCACCTGGGTTGTGGAAATAATGGCTAATTCTGCAAAAGCTGGAACGTGGAGGGCACCCAGACCTCTTGGTGTGGTGGCTGTAGCCAGCTTCTGGAAGAGAGGCCACGGCTGGGGGCCTGTGCCCACCAGTGATGATAGAAACTGATATTCAGTGCGTCTTAACATCCAAGTCAGCCCAGTTCCTGATTCTCTAGAAGGGTTAGAAACACCCTCCAGGGCGATGGACTTGGCCCAGTGGTTAGGGCGTCCGTCTACCACATGGGAGGTCCGTGGTTCAAACCCCGGCCTCCTTGACCCATGTGGAGCTGGCCCATGTGCAGTGCTGATGCGCGCAAGGAGTGCCCTGCCACGCAGGGGTGTCCCCCATGTAGGGGAGCCCCATGTGCAAGGAGTGTGCCCCGTAAGGAGAGCCACACAGCGCGAAAGAAAGTGCAGCCTGCCCAGGAAAGGCGCTGCATACACGGAGAGCTGACACAACAAGATGACGCAACCAGAAGAGACACAGATTCCCATGCCGCTGACAACAACAGAAGCAGACAAAGATACAGCAAATAGACACAGAGAACAGACAACCAGGGTGGGGGGGAGGGGAGATAAATAAATAAATCTTTAAAAAAAAAGAAAAGAAACACCCTCCAACTCCGAGGAGGCCAGCTCCAGCAGCCCTGCCCCTACTGCATGGAATGGCTGGCGCTGCCAGGCACCCTGTGGTCCTGCCTCGTTCCCTCCACACCCCCAGACCAGAGGACCCCACCTGTGGACTGCAGAGCTTCATGTGCACAGAGTAATCAGTACATCCGGGCATCCTCATGCCCCCACACATTGTCTGCCGACTGAATAAGAGTTATGTACAACCGTGGCTTTCACCTCTTTGCTCCTTATTTTCCCTATCTGTAAAATGGGGACAATAAGAGCCCTTATCTTGGAGGGCCCATAAAGATTCAACGTGCAGGCTACATTTAAGGCTACAACGTGCAGGCTACATAAATGGGAGCTATTGTTATTGTTCTTCTACTTACACCTCCCATGTGGGTGTAGAGGCTGTAGTGATAAATAAGGTAAAGAGTCCATTAAAAGAGCTGCTGGACTCATAGATCTTTTTTAAAAACATGGTATATTTTCTCAGTCACCTCCTACCTGGATGCATGCTTTTCCTTCTTTGCACTTAACCACCATTTTAATAATTCATGAAATTATTTCATTAATGTCTATGTCTTCAATTATATAATATATCCCATAAGAGCAGGGCCCGTCTATTTACTTCATGCCTAGCAAACAGCTGGATTCAGTAAATATTTGATTATTCTTTTGGCTACTCAAAAGGCCAAAAGTAGCATTTGGGAAGGGGTCTGTGAGGTTCGAAGTTTTAAAAAATCAGGTCCCTCAAGAGGATGGGAAGGGGCACAGAAGGAGGACTTTCTGGGATGAAGAGAATTTTCTATATCTTGCTAGGGGTAAGCATTTGTCAAAATGGCTTCAACTCTATATACGTATAAGACCTGTGCTTTTATTTTATATTGCTGTATATAAAATATGTATTGATAAAAATTTAAAAAGCAAAAAAAAGCAACTGCTACCAACAATGATTGTATCCTTCAGCTGAAAGAGACCAGGGGAATGTCCAATTGCCCATTTCCCCACTGGGGAAACAGAGGCCCAGACAGAGGCTCCCTCCCACACAACCAGTGGCAGGAGCTGGGCCTGGGTCTTGGCCTGCCGGCCTCCCCAGCACACACACAACTGTCATTCCTCTGAAGAAATGGCAAAGGACTCTTCCCTGGGTCCACACTGCTTTTTTGACAGTGTTGGGGCAGGAATGTCACAGCTCTGGGAAGAAAAGCCAGAAGTTCTCTCCAGGCTGCCCTGTGGCCATTCCTGCCACAGACCAGGCTTCTGGTCCCCCTCGCTATCTGCCCCCTCCCTCCATGGCCCCACACCACTTCTGCAGTTTCCATTACTGTACTCATCACGCTGTATCCTCTGTGAGCCTCTCGCCTTTTGATGATAATCATGACTGCACAATTGTCCAGAAGGATGATTGCCCTCTGCCTGCCTCCAAGAGGAAGCAGGCTAACCCGAGTGGACAGATCACCTTCCCAGCCACAGCCACACAGGGCCACAGCCACGCCATGGGAGACAGCCTGACACACAAACGTACCCCTCTCGTTCGCTCGCACCTGTCTGCTTAGGCTTGCTGGTCCTTCTCTCGGGTCCTGGCCCTTGCATCTGGCTGGAAAGTAGTAACACCCAGGATCCGATTCCTGCTTGCCCGAGGCCCTCAGTCTAACCTTGTGCTCCAGCTCAAGTTTACTAGAACGTTGCAGTGGGGGAAGTGGCAGGTTGATGGCCCAGATAATATTTCCTATTTTTCATCTGTCCTTGTTTAAGGACAAAGCCAGGTTTGATAACAAGCAGTGTAAACTAGAGCCTTGCTATTCAAATGTGGTCAGAAAATCTATGGTAGTGGCACTGGCACTGATAGAAATGCAGAATTTGCATTTAATAAGGGGAATTTTGTGTGCACATTCCAGCTGGGAGCACTGGCTAGAACAGCGGTCCTCAAACTGGGTTGCACAGTTGGGACCGCCTGGGGAACTTTAAAAACTACTGGGTCCCACATCCCAGGGACTGAGTTCATTGGTCTGGGGTGAAGCCCTAGCAATGGGGTTTTCAAGGTTCCTCAAGAGATACCAATGTGCTGCAAGGCTGAAAAGCCCATTCTACAGATGTGATCTCTAACCCTGCAATCTCTGCCCCTCAGGTCCCTCATCCTGTGCCTCCCATACCCCCCATGTACTACAGTGCTACCACCTTTTCCAACCCTCTCCCTTTTAAGAGTTCCACTCTCCTTGGGATGACTGATGCTAACCAGGTATTGAGAAAAGTAGTTCATACTACATGGTGAATGACTGACAGCACCATCATTTCCATAAGGTAATCGCATTTTTAAAAGCGGAAAGTCCAGGTTCAGCCTTCCATCATTGGTGACATCTGATCGGTCTGAGGAATGGGAAGGAAACACTTTGAGCAGAGAGGGCCTTCCTGGTTGCCCTTTTATTCAAACGTAAATATGCACAACAGTCACCTGTATATGTACCTCCACAGGAGCTGGGCCCTCCCAGAACATTCTGGAAGGGTAGAGAAAAGAGGAAAAGGGCACCTTTAGAAGCCGGAAGCAGACCCCCTACAGGGCAGGATCAGGAGAAGGGGACCATGTCCATGAAAGGAGCCAAGCACAGCTTCTGCCACACTGTCAGGGCGGCTTTGGTGTCAGTGTCCCCTCATCTTCGTGGGCTGCCCTGGGAGGAACCAGAGGTCAAGGGCGAGAAAGCCTGGGCCAAGTTATTCTATCAGATGAGCAGCAGAGTCCCCAGCAGCCACCCTCCCAGGCCGCCAACTCCCAGCCTGCCGGGGCGGCCTTGGGATGTGCCCTGCAGGGAAAGGCTGCAGGGAGGCAAGGGGCTGCAGCCTGCAGGAGCCACACCCACTCCCAGGCACAGGGCACGGACGAAGCCACTTGGTCCAAGGGCAAGGGGACTTAGAGACAGACACAGAGAATGGAGCCAGAGAGAGAGAGCCGAGAGCCGAGAGACTAATAGAAAAAGGCAAAAAGAGAAGGCAGAGAAACTAAAAGAGAAAAGGACAAAGAGAGTCGACAGAGAAAGGCCAAGACCGAGGCCCCCAACTGGGACGGGGCTCTGAGGCAGGAAACCAGGGACATTTGGCTTGTCACAGCAGCAAGAGGTGGCAGCAAGTCGCTGTCAAGCCTGACAGCCAGCTAAGGTGTAAATGAAAAGGACCCAGCGTGTGACGCCGTGGGGGCCGTCCACTCTGGGCACTGGGCCCCGGCTTCCCCGGGCCTCGCTCTGGGCTGGGCAGGGGATAATTTGCCCGTGGCTGGAGGCGTCAGACTCTGATGAGTGTGAAGACTGCAAGGCACCTGCTGCAGGGATTCATCCTGCACGACACATCACCGGGCAGAGGTGGGAATGGCATTCAGGCCCCTCCAGGCCCTCCCCAGGGGGCCTGGCTCACTGCAGAGTGGGGGGGTGTGGGGAGGGGGCTCTGTCCTCACAGACGGTGGGAAGGGGAGGCTTCTGTAGTGGAGGACCAGCGGCTCAGAGGGCTGCGGTCAGGGCCGTCATAGCTTAGGGTGTGCGATACGCCCTAGAAAATCATATAATAAATGTAACCCATTCCTGTGGGTGCAAACCATTGTAAGCAGGACCTTTTGATGGGGTGACTCCAGTTAATGAGCATGGCCCAGCCCAATCAGGAGGGGTTGTGATCCTTTTACCAAAGTCCATTATAAGCAGAACGGATTCCGACGTCAGAAAGAAAAAGCCACGGAAAGCACGAAGCTGAAGTGGAGCCCAGAAGAGAAGGCAGAGACCGGAGATGCCCCCATGTGCCCTGCCATGTGACAGAGGCACCAAGGGTCCCCGGCAGCCAGCCCCAGGATGCCACAGTCTTCGGGGAGAAGACATCGCCTTAATGATGCCTTGATCTGGACATTTTCCCAGCCTCAAAACAGTGAGCAAATCAATTCCCATTGTTTAACCCATTGCCCAGCACTTGCTTGAGCAGCCTAGGAAACTGACCCAGGGTGGCTGAGGAATAAGCTGTGCTGGGTATGGCTCCTGTTCTCTCCTGAGCAACACAAATCCCACAGCCATTTTACATCTAAGGTACGAGCAGGGACTCTGGAGGCGGACTGTCTGCGCTTGAATCCCGGCTCTGCCTCTTGGTAGCTGGGTGACTTTGAGCTGGTCCCCTTACCTCTCTGTGCTTTGTTTTCTTCTTCTGCAAAAATGGGAATAATAAATCCTAGTGGTATCTAGCTCTTGGGCTGCTGTGAGGATTGGGTGGGTTGATAAGTATGAAGCACACGGAAGGGTGCCTGCTGGCGTACAGAGTACTGGTGTGTGAGCCATAGTCACTGCTCTTGTTAGCCCAGCCTCTAAACGCCTGGACACTGTGCTTGGGGGGAGAGTGACCAAGACAAATGAGGCCCCTGCTTCCTGGGTTTCCATTCCAGTGGAGGCGAGAGAGACAATAAATAGGATGACCCAAAAAGCCACCAAGAGGATCTCAGAGATGGCTGGGTACCCTGAAGGAAGCAGAGCAGGGGCCCATGTTAGGGGGACGGGAAAGAGGGAGGCTACCGTGGTAGGGGGTCGGGAAGGGCCTCTCCGTCTGTCTGGGGAGAAGCCAATGACGAGAAGGCGCAGCCCTCAGCGTTCTTGGACAAAGCCTCCTGACTGGGAGGCGGCAAGGAGCTTGAGGCTCAGGGAACAGGAGGCCATCATGGCCAGCAAGGAGGGGACACGGCAGGACATGCAGCCTGGCCCCAGTCACGGCAGGCCCCAGAGGCCAGGGCCAGGCTGAGCTGAGGGGCGCTGGGCAGGAGACAGGCCGGGTGTGACTGCCTTTTCTCAAAGAGAACCGGCGGCTGGGAGATGAGTGGATGATGGGGTGGGGTGGGGGGGGGCAGTGAAAGCAAAAGCTGACCCCCTTGACAACCCTGGGAGGTGGATCTTTAGGATGAGGAAACTGAGGCTCAGGCAACTGCTGCAGAGATGCCAAGGGGTGTAAGAAGGAGGCAGCGCGGTCAGCACCTATGAGCTCACACCGCCCCAGGCCCGGGCTCGGCACCGTCCCTGTTGCCACGTTACAGGTGGATGGAGCGCCAGTCCATGGCCGTCCACTTGTTGGCCGACTCCAGGGCCCCTGCCCCTGCCCACTGCCATCAAGGAAACCCGAGGCCAGCCCTCTGCTGGGGAGTGGCGAGAAAGCGCAAGCCCCTGGCTCTCGACATGTCTGCGGGGTTCTGACCTGCTCCGGGCCTGGCGCACTTGCCTCCGTCACAGGTGGGAACGCTCGCTGTGTGGGAGAAGGCCCATTCAATGTCATGTGTGGTGCCAGAGGAAAAGGAAACATGTTTTTGAGATCCCGTACACACATCATGAAGACACAATTTTTGTCCTATCAAAAATTCACTCTTTGGGGAAGTGGAATTGGCTCAACTGATAGAGAGACAGCCTCCCACATGGGAGGTCCAGGGTTCAAACCCCGGGCCTCCTTGACCCGTGTGGAGCTGGCCCATGCGCAGCGCTGATGCGCGCAAGGAGTGCCGTGCCACACAGGGGTGCCCCCACATAGGGGAGCCCCATGCACAAGGAGTGTGCCCCATAAGGAGAGCCACCCAGCACGAAAGAAAGTTCAGCCTGCCCAGGAATGGTGCCGCACACACAAAGAACTGACGTAGCAGGATGACACAACAAAAAGAGACACAGATTCCCATGCCACTGACAACAACAGAAGTGGACAAAGAAGAACACATAGCAAATGGACACAGAGAACAGACAACTTGGCGGTGGGGGGGAGAGAAATAAATAAAATAAAATAAAATAAAATAAAATAAAATAAAATAAAATAAAATAAAATAAAAAGAATGTAATGTTGTTGTCTCCTGCAGAAGGCAAGAGCTATCTATGGATTCAAGAGCACAGATTTATTTTGATTTTTTCCCCACTTTGGATTAGCTTTGCAGGTGTGTCAGAAAACCAATCAACGTGGGCCAGTGCAGACACGTTCCACGCACCACCCCTGCCACCTTCTCCCCTGGAAGGGGGCTTCTCCTGACGTCTTTCCGTCAGCTAGCCAGGCTCCGAGGCTCCTGATTATTGACGAACTTCCAGATCACACCTACGTGCCCACAGCAAGAGGAGGCCTGGTTCAGGCAGAGCTTTCCCTCTGCTCCTTGCTGCAGAGAAGAATGTCCTTAGCACTTTGTTCCTGAGACTTACAGATTCGTTCCTTTCCATTTGCCAAGCACCTACTATGTCCAGGCACTGTGCCACGTGGTAAGAGGTGCTGTCAAAAACCATCACCCCGAGCTGGAGAGGCAGGCGGAAGTGCGCCTGCAAGCCCTTTCGGCCTGACGGGCCCACCCAAGGGAACTTACCTCTGTCTCACTAGGTGCTATGCTTAGGTCCTCTACTCCAGGAAGTTGCATGGGACTTCGTAGAATTTTTTGTGGTAAAGTTACAAATTATATCTGTCTGCTAAAAAGATAACCTCTGGAAAACGGATGTGACTCAACCAATTGGGCTCCCGTCTACCATATAGGAGTTCCAGGGTTCGATGCCCGGAGCTTCCTGGTGAGGGCAAGCTGGCCCACACGGGGAGCTGGCCCACGTGGCGTGCCAGCCCCACTGGAATGCTGCCCTGCGCAGGAATGCCTCCCAGCACGGGAAAGTCGGCCCACGCGGAGAGCTGACACAGCAAGATGATGCAAGAAGAGACACAGAGGGGAGAAAATAAGAATTTGTAGCAGAATAGGGAGTTGAGGTGGCACAAGAGAGTAATCGTCTCTCTCCCACTCCAGAAGGTACCAGGATTGGTTCCCGGAGCGGCCTAATGAGAATACAAAACACATACAGAAGAACACACAGTGAATGGGCACAGAGAGCAGACAACGGGGGGAATGGGAAGGGGTGGTAGAAATAAATAAAATAAATCTTTTAAAAAAATGCATATCAAAAAAAATTAGGGAAGCAGATTTGTCCCAACGGATAGGGCGTCCTCCTACCACATGGGAGGTCCAAGGTTCATACCCAGGGCCTCCTGACCCATGCAATGAGCTGGTCCACATGCAGTGCTGATGCGCTCAAGGAGTGCCATGCCACGCAGGGGTGTCCCCTGCATAGGGGAGCCCCACATGCAAGGAGTGTGCCCTGTAAGGAGAGTTGCCCAGTGCAAAAAAAGTGCAACCTGCCCAGGAGTGGCGCTGCAGGCACAGAGAGCTGACACATCAAGATGACACAACAAAACGAGACACAGATTCCGGGAGCCACTGACAAGAATACAAGTGGACACAGAAGAACACACAGTGAATGGACACAGAGAGCAGACAACTGGGTGGGGGGTGGGGTGGGAAAGGGGAGAGAAAGAAATAAAAAAAAAATTTTAATTTTAAAAATAGAGCCATAAGTGAATATTGGAATTCCTGTTTAAATAAATAAATAAAAGATAACCTCGAGGGTTAATTTTATTGCCCTGTCAGGCAGTAACCAGTTTCACATCTAACTTTATATTTTATTTCTGTATTCTATCTTTCATTGATTATAAGCTCCCAGTTCTTCAAATGCTCCTTGAAACAACTTTGCCATCCTGCTGGCTCCCTCATTAATGAATTCACTACATCTTTGGTACATAATCACTTTATATTTGCATGAGAGTCAGTTTTTTTTACAATTATCCTTTGACGGTATTTTTATCTTCATTTTGCAGAGGAGAAAACTGGGTTTAGGAGAAGCCAATCAACTAGCTGAAGTTCATGGTGCCAGCAGGTGGCACTGGCAAGAGTTAGACCATGTTCACCAACTGCCCTAGCAGGTCATCTGAGTGGAAAGGGGCTGTGGCAGTTTGATATTATTTATGAATTCCAAAAAAAGATATTTGATTATCTTTGTAAACTGGTCTGTTCCTCCTGGGTGTGATACCCCTTTAATTGTATTAAATTCACAGGTTTCACTTTTACTCTATTAAATCAAGATTGGGGCTTTGATTGGACTATGTCATTAGGGCATGCAGGGTTGGGTCCCTGCCCCCTTGGTGGGCTGATAAAACAGACTCCCCCAGAGAAGTACACACAGAGAGAAGATACACAGAGGACCCTGCGGCCCCTCTTGGAGAGGTGGCCTGATGGTCTACAGGAGACCTTGTGAAGAGGCCAGAGCAGCCAAGCCCAGAAAGAAGCGAGCCCCAGGAAGAGAGATGAGCCCTACGCCAGCCTACAGCTGAGATCAGAAGAAGGTGGGACCACAGAGCCTTAAGAGGAAGGAGGAAGGCTGAAGCCTCACAGACCTCGCCCAGCATCTTGCGTCAACATGTGGCAAGGGACTTTGAGTGAGAAAGCACCTCTTATGATACCTTGAGTTGGACCCTTTAGGGTCTTGTGACTGTAAGCTTCTACCCCAAATAAATACCCTTTATAAAAGCCAACCGAGTTCTCATGTTCTGCACCAGCACCCCTTTGGCTGACTAATAAGGGGACTTATAAATGATCAGATCAAATGCTCTCATTTTAAAGGGGAGGATGCCAAGACTAAGAATGGAGAGAAGACTTGCTCACGATCACAGACTGGGGAAGAACAATGGGCAGCTTGGCTTGGAAAAGTGTTTCTCCTTTAACTTACTGCTTTGTCTTCTTACATTTATCTCCAGTCTTCACTCGGTCCAGGCCACCCACAAGGAGCAAGTAACAGCTTCTGGAATGCAGTGGACACTGTTCAAACCAAGGGCACAGCCCTCACCTGCCAGCTGGAAGACTGAGCCATCTCCAGCACGAGAGTCAGTCCTTAGTGTCCCGTGGGCTCTGACCCGGAGTCCACAGAGAACCCGGAGGTCAAGGGTGGGCTGCCTGCAGCCTGTGTGCCCCTAAAACCAGGTGCAAAATTTTGCACATAGGTACCAGAGCATCAGCTTCTCCAAGGGACCCGTGACTGCAGAAAGGTTCTGCAGCCTGCTTTGAAGGACTGCCTCTAAAGGCTCCTGTTAGAAGCAAACATGCTGTCTGAGAAGGGACGCACACTCATCTCTGTGCACTTGAATAGAGCAGCCCGCAGAAAGGCGCCAAAGTATTGGTGAATATGAGAAACACTGCTCCCAATCCAGACGCACGTGCGCAAGGCGCCTGTTCCGCGGGTGTGCATTTCTGACTGCAGAAGAGCGGCCAAGAGCCAGCCATCTCACCCAGCACAGGGGGTTCTCCCCGTAGAATGTCAGCCCCCCAAGTCCCCCCAAGGCAGGGCTTTTTGTTGTCTTGTTGGCCAATTATCCCAAGTACTTAGAAGAGTGCCTGGGACCCAGCAGATGCACAATAAATGAGACTGAATGAGAATAGTCCAGAGGAGATCTGTCACTAGCTGAAGGTAACTCTAAAATCCATGCCAAGGGCAAGACTTAAAAAAAATAGTAATAATAAACATACTAGCAACTGATACTCAATGAGCCCTTTACTCTGTGCCATTTGTGATTTCACAAATGACAACACTGCGGTTCACAGAGACTAAGGGCCTTGCGCAAGGTCACATAGCTGGGAAGTCTAACCCACAACCTGGCCACAGCCTATCCTCCTCTATGTCTTAAGCACCGCTCAAAACCCTGCTCTCTCTGGATTCTGGGAAAAGTAGCAGAGGAAAGAGCCATGGCAGAGGAAGTGGGTGAGACGAGGAGAGGGCAGGCAGCAGACATGACTTGTGCTGCAACGCTCTGCGAGGGCAGCATGTACAAGACCCCGAGGTCATAATGGAAAGGGAGAGGAAAGAAGCAGCAAGGTGAGGCAGAGGCTGCGAGTTGTCCCCCACCAAAATCCATTCTCCCCTTCTACCTTCCTAGTAGAGCTGTGGTGTTTACTTGGCCACCAATGTGCCCAGATAAAATGTTACATGTCCTACCTCCCTTGCAGCTAGGGGTACCCAAGAAGATGTGAACAGAAGTTTCTGAATAAAAGACCTTCTAGGAAATCTCTGAAAAGGAGACCTAATCAGTTGGGAGAGATGCCCTTTTTTCCTCCCCTTCCCCTTTTCCTCCTTCTTACTGTTGAGAGTCATATGAGATGGCTGGAACTGTGGCAGCTATTTTAAACAATGAAGTGACCTTGAGACTACAAGATACAGGCTAAGGATGTGGAAGCAAATGATAGAAGGATTGTGGAACTGGAGCTGCTTATTTTTATGTGTGAGAGAAATCAACTCCTATATCTAGTTTGTCACCATTTTTTTTTTTTTAGTTTTCTGTATATAAAGCCAAACCCAATCTCAACTGGCACAGAAATCAACTACAACGAAAATACCAGCAGAGCTGCGCAGCACTCGGCAACCCATGTGCAGAAACATCATCCTGTCAAGGCAGGTGGAGGATCTGGCACTGGGCCTGACCACAACAGAGACGCAAAGGCTTGAACTGAGGAAGATAAGCCTCCTTCACACCCTAGACACAAACAGGAAGTGATGTGAAAATGAGAGCAAATGGCAAAGAAGTTGGTGAATGCAAAGCTGGAGGTTTTCAGAGGGTGACAACACTCACTTGGGAGAAAGCTGCTCCAGCACTGAAATGTCACTCACGTTGCAGAAAAGCAGCTGGATTACAGCACCTGGTGAGAATCCCTTCGTCCCATCCAGAAGAAAGGCCACAGCCCCCAAAGCACATTAACCTCTGGGAATAAGTCAAGGCAACAAGTTCCAAGGCTAGTGCTGGAGCCAGTGTCTCCAGGCCATAGGAGACCTTTGTGGGAATTAGAAAAAAGCACCCCTTCTTCAGAACATTTTCATTTATTTGGAAATTGTCAAAATACATATACAAATCTATGTCTCTAATAGGAATGGTGTCCCTTGTGGGGACTCTTGGAGAGTGCACAGACTGCACAACTGTACAAACTAACCCACAGGACTCCAAACCCGGCTGAACGCTATGCTCCTCTGGATGTTCCAGCCTTACTTAGATATGATTATGTAAGGCCACATGGACCCCAGAAAAGACAGCAGGAGAGAGCTCTGCCCTAAAACTAGCGTCTCCCAAATGAAGGAGGAGGGTGGAATTGAATGGCATTCCAATAAGATTTTTAATGGGGAGAACTGGAGCTCAGTTGCCAATGCCCATCAATTCCTGAAACCTGTCCCAGGGCCAGGGTAAGCAACCACACTGTGTTGTTGAACCTGCACTTGTGCTGGGCACTATAATGGACATGATGTTTATGGGAAAGAATGTTCCAAAGCCTAATTCAGAGGCCCTTGTTTCCTGCAGTAGCTGTGTGACCTTGGGCAAGTCCGTCCCCCACTCTGGGCTTCAGAGTCCCCATCTGCAAAACGAGGGGCCTGGACTCTATCTTCTCCAAGTCAGAGCTTCTCAAACCTGAATGTGCACACAAATCACCTGAGATCTTTTTAAAAACGTAGGTTCTGACTCAGCTGGTCTGGGGTGCGGCCTGAGATTCTGCATTTCTGACAAGCTCCCAGGGGCCCCGATGCTGCTGGCCACAGACCACACTGAGAGGGGTGGGCTCTGAGAGCTGTCCTGGGCCCGACCTGGTGCTTTGCCTCCTTCCCAGTGGCCAAGCGGAGAAAGAACCACTGGCATGCAGGGGCGTGGCAGCTGGTGCGTCTCCAGCCTATACCCCAGAGGGCCCAGCACTTTGATTTCAGATACTGCAGAGGCCCAGTTAGAACGTCAGCCCAGCAGACAGAACAGCCAGCTGTGGCCAGAGCCCAGGGACCCAGCCAGCTGCCTTCTGTTTTTCCCTTGCCAAACAAAATCCGAGATTTCGCTTTTTTTAATCACAGAAAAGCTGAGAAAAGAAAACAAGTGAGTATTCCATCTGTATCCACTGCTTCCCACCCCTGCTCACCACTTGCCAGAATCCGGCCGTGGCCTCCTCCTGTCACCTTTCCTGCGCCTCCCACCCATCACCCTAGTCTAGCAGGGCCCCCCCCAGCTCCGCCAGTGCCCCCCACCACTCTCCGAGCTCACCTCTGGCAAAGCCAGCCTACCAGGCTTATTTTTAACAGCTCTGATTGAAGCTGGGATCCCGCTGACATTTACACTCCCTCATCATTATCAGCTCGAAACTTCCAGCAGCCAAGCTGAAAAGGGGCCGAGAATGAAATGTCAGCGGCTCTGCGCTCCTGCCTCCGGAGCCGGCCCTCCCGCCCCCAGCGGGAACACGAGCCGGGGCAGGCCACAGCCGTCCCCCCAGCCCCGGCACGGAGGCCTGTGCTTTTCTCGTTTCTAGTGACCACGTTTTCTCTCCTAAGAATCAGGGCACGTGGTATGATTTAGAAATGCAGGGATATGAAAAGACTCGTAGAGGCAGAAAAATTAAATCCCATCTAGTTTTGTATTTAATGAGAGCCACCGACCAGCCCCTCCTGGGTGGCTTTAATCTAATTTAGACAAATTTGAACCACCCGACTATCATCTGCTGAACTTACAGCCTCCCTGCTCCTCTCTGGACTTCTGTGATATCGAAAGCGTCTGTTGTTTTCATCCCTAAAGAGGGATGATCATTCCCCTTCCTCACCGGGTGCTGGGAAGAGTCAAGGAGAAGGCGCAGCATCTGGCGCTCCGTAAGAGGCCCAGCTCCCCCTCCGCTCCCCCACCGCCTCCCCCCACCGCTCTCCCCCCACCGCTCTCCCCCCATCTCTCTCCCCCACCTTCCTCCATGCTTTGCCTGGGTGGCGCCTCCCGCACAGCAGCCTCATGCCTCAAACCTCCAACCACTCCTCATCCTTCGAGGTGGCCTGAGAAAGAGGAGACTTGAGGGCGAGGAACACTTCACTGTCTGGGAAGAGATTCACGGTCATGTTTTATGTCTGCTCAGCAAGGTCACAGGTCACGGGAATGCATCGGACTCATTTTGAAACTCCAGATGTAGAAGGTCTGAGAGACTGCTAAATAATTTACTCCTGGGTCACAGAAGCAATAACTTTTGTAGAGAAAGCATTTCCAACTCAACGCTCTAAAATGTCAGGTCATTAAGATGGTGGGGGGGTTTAGAGGTGAGAGTCAGAATCATGGCCTGTGCTTCTGTCGGGAGGAGAAACTAGCTGTGAAAAGAATATCAGGGACAACCATTGTTTAGAATCCTTTTTTTGTTTCTTTTTCAAAGATATCTTGCCTTGCCTATAGGAATACTAATATAAAAGCAAACCATGCAAAACTCTTCATAGTGGATATCTTAGAAACAAGACAAAGACCCCATCCGTACTCAAGGAGCCTCCTCCAAGAAGTCTTCCCTGATTTATTCCACTCTGACCAGTTGTTTACTTTGCAATCTTGCAGCATAGTTTGCTGAATGGTCTGGTCTGCAATCATTCACACCCCAGGCAAAATGATAACATTCTCACTGTCTCCTGTATTTAAGTACAGCCTTCTCTGGTCATATGTTGCCCATGGGTAACCACTGGGCTTGTCCTTCTCTGCCATTCCCTACGAAGAGAAGTGGCAGGCAGCGATTTGTTCAAAGCAACCTCTTACACTGCCGCACACCCGGCCACTCCACTGGCCTCATGATTCTGTTAATATTACCTTTTCAAGTGAACCGGGAAGCCCAGTGTGAAGCTCAGTGTGGAAACTTCTGACCACACTGCCCTGCCAGCTATATATAAAGTGTCTGCCCAGCCAACAGCCTCAGACTGTCACAGAGGAAACAGCTTTCGCCTGAGTGGTTGCACACAGCAGGCCACGGCCGAGGCGTGTGCGGGAGGCAAACGTGCGCCCTGGCCCTGCCCTGGCTGCCCTTGCGGCCTAAGGGCGAGCAGGCCCCTGGAGGCCCACTCCCGCCCCGGCCACTGCCACACCTCCTCGCCATGCGCACGTTCCAGGCCTGTCGCTGTTCCCACGCCAGAGCCGGGGAAAGCGAGGCTTCGGGAGGCCGTAACTTGGACAAAGCCACGCTGCCGCAAGGCTGAGGCCAAATTTGATTTCTCCTCCGATGTCCTGGCTGCAGGACCCAAGTCCCCCCAGGCGGTGGCGTTGGCCCTCACCCCAGCGGGGCCAGAGCTCGGCAGCAGCTCCGCAGGGCCAGGGCCTCGTGAACGGAGGTGGAAGGGACGGCACAGAGGAAGAGCCCTGGGGTTGGAGAGGCCTGGCGGAGCCAGAGGGGAGGCTCCGAGGGGAGGCCAAGCATTCAGAGCAGGCGAGCAGCTGCCCCGGGGCCGAGCCTGGGGGACAACAGCTACAGGGACCACGAAGATTTCTGAAAACGATGCACCAGGCACCAGGCAAGAAAGGCTGCGGTGAGGAGAGCAGAGGAGGGGCCGGGGCCGCTCGGAAGCCGCAGTCATCCCTACGGCACTGGCCGCGGGGCTCCCAAGTCGGGGGGGCAGGGAGATGTGGGAGCTGTCTGGGGTCCTGAGCCTGGAGGGGGGCTCGCCGAGGGACCCTGGGGGGACGCCGCCCCTTGGGGCCCGGGTTCCTGAGCAGTAGGGGGGCTGGCGGCCCGAGGAGCCGGTGGTCTCAGGCTCAGCGCCGTGCCCTCGCGGCAGCGCTCCGTCGCTAGCCGGTGGGACCCGCGCGAGCAGAAGTGAGGGCTCCTGCTCTAGATGACGAGCGGGGGGCAGGCGGGGAGCAAAGGAGAGGAACCAGGGCTGGAAGCCTCGACCTGGGGGCTACCCGGGGAGCAGGAAGGTGGGAGCCACGGGAAGGGTTGAGGTGTTTCCAGGCCTGCAGAGGACGGGCCGGGCCGCGGGCGCGTGGGTGGCGACAGGCACCACCCAGGGCAGCAGCTGCGCCAGCAGCTCCAAAAACGCGACAGCACAAAGGGAGGGAGACTCCCTGGGGGGTCAGAGGCCGGGAGCAGTCGCGGGATCTGCTGCGTGTCTGACCGGGGATCCGACCGACCGACTGTCGTGCTGCTGCTCACTCAGCCCGTCTCTGTGTCCATGCACGCCGTGCAGGCCCCCCCAGGCCTCTCTGCACCCAAAGGTCCACGTGGGTTGGGACCACCGGGAGCAAGGAGCGCTGCTTGTCTTCTCTGACTTTTCCTCTTCAAGCAAATCTAGTCTGGTGGCCCTTGGGGGCCACCCGGGCCCGGGCATGGGGCAGGGCAGCCTGAGCTACTTCTCGCCTGGGGGAAGCAGGAGACCCCGGGCTGTGCCCCTGCCGCGTCTGGTGGCCGTGAGATGGAATTTATACATGAAAATCAGGAGAGGAGCCGGCCCGCGGCGCCCCGTCACAGCCCTGACAGGCCTGACAGCTAATTAGAAAGCTCCATTTGAGCCTCCCGTTGAAAAGCCATTTAATAATTAAGTGTCTTATCTGTATTTAAATTTCTCTGACAATATATACTTAGAGTGTGGCCAGAGAACCAATTTTCCCACTTCCATCACCCTAAAAGACACAATATTTGAAGCCCGGCATCTCCCCCACTGACAATAAGCGGCTTGTCACGCGATCTCCATGGGAAGGGGCTCCAGCGCCAGGGCCCTCCTCCCGGCCCCGGTACAGCACGGAGAACCCCGGCTCAGAACCTCCGGGGCGTCCCTGCACAAGTCACCGCGCTGCCCAGGCAGGCAGGGCGCGGGTGGCGGGGCCTCCGCGGTTCACTGGGAGGTGGACAGTGAGGAGTGCCTGGCCCGGAGGGGAGTTAAACACAACAATAAAGCCGAGGAAAAGCCCGTCTGCTTTTCACTATCACCACACGCCAGCAGGTCTGAAGGACGGATGGGATCAAGTTCTGCCCCTCGCTGGGAAGGAGGCTCCCCCCGCCCCACGCACACCCACTCCACGCGGTGCGCACACACGTCACTGCACGAGTGGGCTGAAGCCACCAGGTGCCCAGGTCTGCTGGGAGAGGGCAGAGGGAGCTGCAGAGGAGAGCCAGGGCAGAGGGAGGAAAGCCGAGGCCTTGGTGCAAGCGAGCAGGGGCGCAGCACGACGAGGACCCGCTGCCCCTGCAGGGGCTGAAAACAGGAGAGAAAACGACCTCTGCAAGGTCCAACCAAGCTGCACCCCATCCTGCAGAAAGCGGGGGCCTTCACGTCCCCAGCGTCCCCTGGCTAACCAGGGGGACTCTGCAGGGCTGGGGGGGGGGGTGGACAATCCCCAAGGAACTCCCCAAGGCCAGGCCCCGGTGCTAGAGACCTGCAGGTAGTCCCGCTTGGGACACAGATGGAGCAGCTAGAAAAAAGGAAGAGAGGCACGAGAATCTCCTGCCCCCGGATAACCCTCGTCTCCTGGACAACCCCCCGGGGAGCGCAACACTGCACTTCCGCCCCCTTTTCTGAAAGCCAAACATCCCCAGCTTCTCTTGGAATCCAAAGGAGCCCAGGGATTACACTCTCAAAGAAAGTCCCTTTCAGACTCAAAGGGAATTTAAACATGTCCTAGTTTGACTCTCTCTTTTGACAGATGGAAAAAGGCCCAAAGAGGTTAAGCGACTTCTCCCAAGTCACCCGGCTGGTTACGCTGTCCCCCCACTCAACGCTACTGGAAGCAGTATGGTGCCACAGGGGCTCTACGGCCAGTGAGCTGTGGGTTCAAATCCCACTGTCCTCTTAGAACCCCGTAACATGGGATACGCCACACACTCTCCCTGGCCTTGCCACAGTAGCCTGGACCAGCCGCTGGACAGACAGCAAGCACCTGAAGCGGTACCCCAGGCGCGGGCAGCACCAGCCCTCTCTGGGGGTGGCTAGGAGTTTGCCTTTCTGCAGGGCTTGAGTCACGACTCCCGGTGACTGGCAGTCAGGAAGAGCACCCACCTCGCTGGGGTGCAGTCTGCTCCCGTCCACTCCTTCCCAGGCCCTCCTTAAATCAGGTATATCAAGGGTCTTGGGAAATTCTAACTGCATCTGACTCAATTGTGAGCCTGCCCTCAAGGTGCAACAGTTGCATTGGGCTCACCTGTTGCCTGACTGGAGGCTCACCTGTTGCCTCAGTGTGGTCCCTGGACCAGCACCAGCTCGTGAGACCTACGGGGTCAGAGTTGGCCGTCATGCCGGCTCCCCAGGCAGCTTGGAGGCAGGCTAAAGCACGGCGGTGCTGGTCCAGGGCTCTGCGAGGACCCCACGGCGATGACCTGGGAGGCCCAGGGACCACCACAGACGGTCCTCACAGGCCTGTGTGACAGGCCCTACGCTCGCTCCATCGCGGACACACAGGGCAGGCGGGAGAGGCCTGCTCAGCAGGTGCTCGGGCAGAGGCTGAGACGAGGCAAGGTCAACGCGCTGCAGCCGCCATCAGGAAGCCTGCTTTCTGTGGGTGTCCCACGGCCTGGGTCCCGCTGGCTCTTCATTCGCCAGTTCCGGGATCTGCTGCAAGCCCCTTGACGCCTCCCACGCTTGCCTCCACGTCTCCACTGCGATGAAGAATTCAGAGACCCTGGATGTAAAACGCCTGGCCCGCTCTGCGGATGTGACAACTGTGAGCCTTCTCCTGGGCGGTGACTGCTTCTCCAGACACCCAGGGCCGCTGGGTGGAAGCAGGAGCAGGCCTGTGCCAGGCGCTCAGCGCCAGGGGCAGCCAGTCCCAGGACACCAGCGGGACTGAGGACCTGGAGAACCGACCAGCAGCTGCTGCTGTCCCTGGGGCTGGGAGGGCCTCACAGCAAATGTTCCAGCCAGGACCAGGGAGCCTGGGAGCAGTCCCGCGTCGGTGGGCAGGGAGGTGGGGAGTGAGATCCTTTCCCTCCCCGTTCTGCTGCTCTAAGGCAAGGCCGCAGCCTCCCCCAAGATCCAGGCAGACGCCTCCCAGATCCTCTCTCCTAGCTGCGTCAGACCCGCTGCGCGGAGCCTGCCCAAAGCCTCCATCGCTCTTTTCCCAAGCAGCAGCTTTGCAGGCATCCCTACGCCCTCCCCCAGGTAGCCAGAAACGGAGGCTTTGCTGGTTTCCTTAGTAACCGCTCCCAAGCCCCTCTCCCTGTAAAGATTTCATCTCGCTCCTAGCTCTCTCCCAAACTGCCTAATTTTTAAAACAATCATACTCTTTTTTCTTCCCTCTTCTAAACGTTCATTTTAGCACATTCAAATAGAACACGGTGTGATCTCCAAACCAAGTTAGACAGCAATTTCTTCACAAAGTACAATGCCCTCAATTAATGAACCCTCTGGGAATGAAGTTCCTTCTAACAAAGACATCATTAAAAATATAGACAGGGAAAAAAACTTCACCCAGCCCCTAAAACAGAGCTGCGTGCATTTGCACCCGATCACCACCACACGAGGGTGTGCAGAGGTGGGCTCCAGCCAGTCCCAGTGGGGCGACCTTGCCAATTACTTGACCTTCTTCTACCTTGGTTTCCTCATCTGCAAAACGAGGCTAACAGGCAACTCCTAAGGGGCTGTGCAGGTTACAGGTGCTCTCGTTCACTCACTCAGTAAACACTTGTTAAACACCCACTGGTCCTAGATGGTGGAACTCAGCCTGCCCTCAGAGAGCGTACATTCTGTGCGGGCGGCAGAGCTCCGTAAGGTAAAGCAGGTGGTGGAGCGCACTACAAAGCGGCAGGCCCGGGGGAGACCGCTGGGGGCGGTGGGTGCTCAGGGAAGGCCTCTGAGCAAAGATCTGAAGGAAGGGAGAGAGCAAGTCAGGCGGGCTTATCAGGGAGAACGTATTCTAGGAGCAGCCGCAGCCCAGGCAAGGTCTCGAGGTGGGGGTGCGCTTGATGTTCAGGGTGGCTTGGGGCGCAGAAAGGCAGAGAGCAATAGGAAGGCAGGACTTGGGGCGTCACTCTAAACGGAGCAGGAAGCCACCAGAGGGTTCTAACCAGAAGGGCAACTTACATTTAGAAGAGCTTAAGGCGCTTGGAACAGGGCCTTGTACTTAGTAAGTGCTCAGTTAACACTAGTCATCATTACCTGTTACCCCAACATTTCTAGCTAGTCACGCCACATACGTGCAAATCCATGCACCGACAACGACATCCCTCCACCTACCGAGGTCTGATCAAGCTCCTGTCTAGTAAGCCCTAATCCCCGCTACCTGCTCCCACCCTGACACAGGAGCCCAGTGACAGACACGCTGTCCAGCCCCCACACTCTTCTCTCCGTTTTGCTTTCATTCTGAGCCAGGTCCTTTTTCCTTCATTCCTTCTCTTCTCAGCAGCTCCTATAATCCTACTCATGCCACAAACCCCTCTCAAAGGCCACCTCCTCCATCAGGTCTTCTCTCAGGCGTCCCCAGAAGGACATCACGTTTCCACTGTTGCCGAGCACGTGCCTTTCATGGAACTTCTCATCCCTGGTGCTGGCCTCACCCCCCACCAACCCACCATCCCCAGGTGCCCCCCACCCCATGCCATCTCCCAGCCTAGGCACTGCGTTAACCATTTTTAAGTTCAGATCATTATTAAGTTCCTATCTGCGCCCAACTATTCGACAAAGAGCTGACCAAACTCCGCTGAGCAGTGAAGGGTGGTCAGCCTCTTCCAGGCTGCCCAATGGGTCAGGGTTATTATAAACGGGAAAGGGGATTCCTCACCCGTAAGGTACAAAATATCAACAGGCAAAAATACATCTAACAACTGCTCAGTTCCATTCACCAGCTAAACCCAAAGCTTTCACCCCTCTGTGACTTTGGCTACAGGTGACCGTTTCACAAAACAAAAACATGCCATGATAAAAAGTATGTGACAATTCCAACCAACCCCTCCCCCCAAGGAAAGCCCAGCACGCCAAGTGACCGTGCCCAAAGCCCGGGGTCTGAAGGAAGGGCATCTTTCACACGTAAAGGAGACCCAAGGAGCAGCACATTGGACAAGAACCAGGCAAACAAGAATCTGAGGCTCTCACAAAGCCAGGGGTCAGAAGCGCTCTGGCTACATGGCATGGGGCTCTGAAGTCCACAGCATAATGGGGGCAGGACACATAAATCACCGTCCCTGTCGTAGAAAACATATTAAAGAGAGCTGAACTCCCACATGGCTTTCTGAAGCAGGCAGAAGAGATGCCAGATCAAACAGCGTCAGAATCTTCTAGATGACTGACCAGATGCACATAAATCACAGGCCCGCAGACCATCCTCTGTAGAGTCTTAATTAAGGAGCGCAAGGTGGAAACGGGGCCAGGACACATGAGCCGCTGTTTCTTGTGGCCTCTCGGGGGGAGGCTCTGGCTCCTCTCAAACTATTTCACCACGTTAGTCCCAGCAGAGTCCCTGCCCAGGACCGAGAACCCAGCAGACAGAGCAACCAGCCAGAAAAGCAACCAGATTCAGATCAAAAGGTCTTTGCCAAGGGCAGCATCAGTTGTGTCCAAGGCAAAAGCCAAGCAGGAAGTCAGGATATAAAATCAGAACCTCATGGTGAAAAGGAGCCACATAGGGCAATCTGAATGGACATTCAGTGACTTTCATTTTGTTTTGTCTGCAGCATCTGCTCACCCTGCTTCCCAGTGATGACCCCTGATTTTTTGTTTGGAGGCCCACCCTCCCCCACTCTGCTCTCATGGTCCGGTGACAACTCCTCTCCTAGCTCCCAGGACAGCCTATTTCCCTCATTGGTTCTAGATGGGTACAGAACCCCATTAAAGCTAAACGATGCCATGAGATTTCTGGAACAGAGGCCAATGCCCTTTCCTGCTGGACTTGGAGCTAAGAAGACGTCAGGGCTGGAGCTGCTGGAGCCATCTGGGTACATGGAGGAGAAAGTGCCTGCAAATCAGGCCAATAGAGGAGAGAGTAGAAGAGGGAGGGAGGGGGGGAGAGAAGAAATCAATGAATGAATAAATCTGGGCACCCATATCATCATTCAAGCCCCCCATCAGGCCTCATCTGATTCTAACTCGGCTCAGTCTGACCCTGCTGGGAATTGAATCACATTCCTCTCAAAAGGCAGGTCCAGGTCCCACCCCTGGTCCTGTGGGTGTGAACCCATTTGTAAGCAGGACCTCTGAAGACGTTATTACTTAAACTGAATGAGGGTGGACCTTAATCCAACATGGCTGCAGGCCTTGCGCGCAGAGGAAATCAGACACACAGAGAAGCCTTGGGGAGCAGCAGGAGCTGGAAGTCAACGGAACCCGGAAGAGAAAGGAGAATATGCCGCCACGTGCATTGCCATGCGGCAGAAAGGCCAAGGCAGCCCAAAGATTGCCCATCAGCCAGAAGACACCGACGCCGGTGGCAAGCCTGCAGGCCTCTGGAGCCGTGAGCCAGTAAATTCCTGCCGTACAGCCAACCATGGTGTGGAGTTTGCCTCAGCAGCCGGGAAACTAAGGCCCCAAAGGAAGGAAGGAAGCTAATGGGCATCGAGCGATTATTGTTGGGCAACGGTTACTGCATCTAATCCCCATAATAAGCCTGTGAGGTGGACTTGCTTCCCCTTCTCTTCATTTGTACCTGAGGGAACTAAGGTTAAAGGGGTGGTTTTTTGTTTGTTTGTTTTCAACTTGCCCAGGCTTGGTAATTCACAACAGGTGGAGATCCAATTTCAAAATCACCCCAGACAGCCAGTGTTTCAAAGAGGGCCGCAGAGCCGGGTAGATTTCACATTTTGATAACTGAGCCTGAGGAGGGGCCGTCAGTGAAATGTCTGTTGGAGGAGCTGAGGGTGAGACAGCCTTTGGAGAGGGCAAGGCCACGTCTGCCGGGACACGCTTCAGAAAGCTCCCCCAGGGCTGCAGAGATAGCGGAAGAGCAGCTGGTAAATGTCACCGCGCACAGGCCTAGGTAATCCCAACAGAGCTGGCCAGGACCTAAGCTTTTCCAACAGCGATGGCTCTGAGCTCTGAGTTGTAAGGCAAGAAGGAGGCCTGGGATTCCCCCAGGGTATTTGCCAAGGGCACCGGCCCAGAGGCAGAAAGGGCACAAAACGTTGGCATCATCAGAAACAAAAGGCGAAGCATCTTACATGGGGGAGGCACCCAGAGCAGCTGCCCCGGCCCCTGGGGACGAGCAGGGCCACCTCACGGCCACTGTGCAGTGGCCAAATGGCGGAGGGCCGTGCTCAAGGTCAACAGGACGCATCCAAACCACAGCACTAAGTGCAGCTGGTGGGCCAGGCTCCTTTGTTAAAACGGCTCCCTGGTCTCCCCCTGGCAGGGCAGGGCGCTTGCCAAGGAGGCCACCTCTCCTCCCAGGCCTCGCTTTCTCCCTGGTCTCACATCCTAATGGCACCACCCGAGCCCCCAGCTGCACCACCCACTGCTCCCCGCTGACATGTGAACCCATTTGGTCATAGACCAATTCCTGTTTCTCCAAGGCCTCACTCTTCTCTACCCGTTGAGAAGACAGCACCAAACCCTGAGACAGGAAGTGGAGAGGAACACGCAGGCACTGGGAGGCTCAGGCCTCCCACCCTGCTGAGGCCTCGCCCAAGGCTCAGCGGCCCCGTCCCCGGGCGCCCACGGGCAACCTCCTCAGGGCTGGGAGCGGGTGGGATGGGGAGCCTGCTGCTCAGGGCTCGTCCCCCCAGTGGAGCAGGGCCCAGGCTGGGAGAGGCAGCTGCTGCCCTCGCCCACAGAGGGCAGCCTGGAGCCCCGTCCCCCCTGGACGCCCAGGTCATCCGTACAGAGGGGACAGGGCCAGAGCTGCTGGGTGGGGATATTAAAGGAGGGAGGCCCTGCTCTGGGAAAAAACGAGCATCCCAGGTGAAAGCCCAGGTGGGCTCTGTCACTCCTCGGGGCACTTGCCCAAGCCAGCCCCCAGCTAGACTGTCCCTCCCCATCTACACGTGACCTCGTGCCCGGCCTTAAAGACTCCAGCAGCACAGCGGTCTGGGAGGTCTGCGTGACTCCCCCCTCCTCCTCCCCTTTCCACCCCTCCTCGCCCTCCACAGACAGAGCTGGGTGTGCCCTCCCCCGGGAGGCACCTGCGTGCACGTGCACGAAGCACCCCAGAGGGCGAGAAGCCAGGAAAGTGGGGGGTCAGAGGGTGGGCTCCCCTCAGCTGCCTGGGTTTACACCTGGCTCTGCCACCTACTTTGTCCTTTTCAACCAAGTCACTTAACTTCTGTGTGCCTCAGTTTCCTCATCTGTAGAATAGGGAGAATAAGGAGATTGATGGGTAAGTAACAGTTCACGGAAAGCTCTTCACCCATTGCCTGCTTGTGCAATAAATATGAATTTTTCCTTTTCCAACTTGTGCTTTTCCTCCACCAGCTCTGTGTCACCCCGTCCGTGTCCCCAGCACATAACCAAACCCACCTCCACAACAACAACGATGGGACAACCACCCAACAGGGGTCGTCGCGGGCACTGACAAGGAAAGGTCTGAAGTTGTGTCAGGGATACAAGTGGTGGTGGAGAGCCGCGCTCTGGCCTCAGCAGACCTGGCTGCGAGTGCGGGGTCCGGGGGCGGGGGGTGACATGATCAAAGGACAAGTCCTTGACCTCTCTGAGCCTCAGTTTCCTCATCTGTCAAGCTGAGATAAAAGATTACTGCCTGAGTGGGGGGTGTGGGCAGTGAGGTATATGGGAACCTCTTATATTTTTTAATGTAACATTTTGTGTGATCTATGTATCTTTAAAAAAAAAAAAAGGTCTAAAAAAAATTACTGCCTCAGAAGGCTATTGTGAGGAGGACGCTTCTAGAGAGCTTAGCACAGGGCCCGGCAGGTGGAAAGCCTCAGTCACCGTGAGGGGCTTTGTTTTTAGTTATAATAATGCAGCAGTCTCCTCAGCAATGCTCAGTGAGCACCCCGCAGCCATCTGCAGCCTCAGCTACTCCCTCGAGAGGTACTTCAGGGAAGAAGGCAGAGCAGAAGAAGGACCGCCTCAGCGATGCTCGAGCAGAGGGGCCTCCCACTCGGGGCCCTGATCAAAAGAAGGTCCTGGAAACACGCTGGCAGGGAACCTTTCCAAGGTGTTGCTGGGCCCTGCTGCTCGCGGCACCTCTTGCTCTCCGTAACTCTGTCTTTCTCCTCGCCCTGTTAGCCTTGTCAACCAAGAGAAGTGATGAAAGGATGGAGTTTGGAGGTGAACATTTCAAAGTAAATATTGGAGGAGGGCTGCCTTGTGCTGCCGGAGCCGGGCACAGAGGAGGGCCGGGGGCGGGTCCGCGGGCGATCCCCGCCGCTTTGTGCCTGATCAGTCATCTCTCGTTCTCCTTCTGCGGCACATTAAAGAAAACGTCGCTGACAAGCCTCTGTCTGCCCCAGCCATGCCGCTGCGTTCAGGCACAGCCCAGTTCTCTCTGCTCACTAAGAGATGGAGCAACCCTGAGCCTCCTCTCCCCTTCAAAGCTCAGACCCGACGGGCCAGCTCTGAGGGGAGAGAACACTGCCGCAGCTCGGGGGACACAGACACCCCGTCCCGCCTGGAGGAGACCAGCAGGGCTGAGGCACGCCTGCCCTCCCAGCCTGGCCCACGCCAAAGCCCAGGCATCGACCCACCAGGCCTCCAACAAGAGCGGAAATGAGGTTTTACTTTCAGAAGATTTGTTGACGCAGTCCCCACCTGTCAGAGAACCACCCCGGGAGAAGGCCCCGAGGCGGCCGAGGCCCTGCGAGGAGCCAGCCCACAGGCTCTCCCCGCCTCCTGGAGAGGACGGGGAGGCGGCCGAGGCCCTGCGAGGAGCCAGCCCACAGGCTCTCCCCGCCTCCTGGAGAGGACGGGGAGGCGGCCGAGGCCCTGCGAGGAGCCAGCCCACAGGCTCTCCCCGCCTCCTGGAGAGGACGGGAGAGCGGCCGGCCAGCTGGTACCACCATTGAGTAAATCAGTCTGCTAAGGTCCAGTACAGCTGAAGTGAAGTCACATGCCGGGACCCAGCCATTCGCCCCCTTCAGGGCTGCAGCAGGGGCCAGGCGCGCCCATGTGCTCAGCAGCAGGCGTGCAACTGACAAACCAGGGAGCCGTTCAAACACGCGCCTCCAGGGACAGGGACAGAGCGCGGTCGTTCCACACAACGAGCAGGTGCATGAGCCCCAGGCCCAAACCACCACGGATGAACTTCAGAAACGTGATGCTGGGCTCAAAAGACGCACGTGGCCTGGATGAACATCATGCTAAGGGAAATAAGCCAGACACGAAAGGACAAATGATTTGAAATAAATAGAAAAAGCAAACTCAGAGAGTCAGAATTTAGAATATAAGTCACCAGGGGTGGGGAATGGGGATGGGAAGTTAAGGCTTAAAAGGTCAGTAGCACAACATGTGAATGCAATTAACAGCACTGAAAAACGTATCTGAGTATGATTAAAAGGGGCATTATTAAACTGTATGTATGGTAACAGAATAAAAATGTTTTGAAAATCCATGGAACTCCACTACACAAACAGTGAACCCTAGGTTAAACCATGGACTTTAATTAATAGCACAATTATAGACCTGTGCTATCATCAGTTGTAACAAATGTTCCACACCAAAGCAAGGTGTTGATAAAATATAGGGAGTCCTATATTTTGTGCATGACTGTTCTGTAAACCCACAATTTCTCTAATAAAGTGGGGGGGGGGGAACGAGCATGTTGCAGAAGAATGTACATAGTTTGAGGCTTTTTATAAAAAGTTAGAAAATAAGCTAAACTAATTAAAATTTATGGACTTATACAGTAATAGCACTTTATACAGTAAAAGCAAGGAAATTATAAACATGAAAAATCAGTCCAGTGGCTCCCTGTGGAGCTGAGACCAGGGAATGGGCCTGGGGCAGGGCACACGTGGGGGTCTTCCAAAAGCACTGCAATGCTCTTTTAAATTCCGTGGTGAATTCATGGACACTCATTTTACTATTATGCGTTGCTACTAACATATATTATAAATATTATTTTGTATTATCTAAAATTCACTTTTGTAACAAAATTATCTTTCAAAAGCAGGCTGATAATATTGCTAAGGACATCTAAAGGCAGAAAAGGACCAGAACTCTCAGAAATGCTGGTGCAGCCTCGGAGGGCCCCAAGCACCCCTTCCAGTCGAGAACCAAGTCATTAAAAACCCGGGAGACAAATGACAACAGCTGCCTTTACTGAGGTGCCCGTCGTGCCATGGCCACACGCTGGGCTCATCACATCGATGATTCTAATTCTCACAACAACTGTGCAAGACAGGTGTCATTATCGCCTGGGAAACCGCCTCTCTGAGAGGTGAAGCCACCAGGCCAGGGTCACCAGGCTGGCCCTGGCTCTGAGAAGCCAGCACACAGGGGCTGTCCACGCCTGCAAAGGCTGCGTCTTCCCACGATGCCAAGCAGCCTCTCAAATATTTATAGACATAAATGGTGAATGAACCAAAGTGCAATTCAATCCAACACATATTTATAAATATTTATAACCAAATGTTTTGCTTTGATAAGGCCCATTCTCTGAAGCGCCTGGCGTCAGACAAACAGGGCTTTTTTCGGAGGGCGCAGGCTGCGGCTCACCTGGGAACGCTGGCGCGTCCACGTGAACACACGCGTGCGGCTGCGCTCGCAGCTGGACGCAGACGCCCCCCCTCCACCTCCATCAGCTTAACGCGCCGTGAAAAGAAGGCTCGGGGACTGCAGGATGCTAGGTTTGTGAGGGAATTCGTGCCTCTCTGCTGCCGAAAATCTGCCAGAGGCTCCCCATTGCTTTCAGGATTAAATCCAACCCCTCGGCAGGGATGGCGCCTCCCAGCCAAACTCCCTGAGCGTCTCCACTGCCCTGAGGCCACGGCCCGCAGCCTGACCGGTGGCCTCGACGTGCAGGTTCTGCCGTCGTGCCCCACCTGGTCCCCACCTCGCTCCCGCCCGAGTTATCGCCCACTGGGCCCTCAGAACCCAGCGCAGGGCCCCCTCCTCTGGGGAGCCTTTGCCAAGCCTCTGCACAAACTTCCGCGGCGGCCCACATCGCCTCTCTCGACTCTTCCTCGTCTGTCCTGCGCACACACCTGAGCTCCTCTTTCGGCATCCCCAGCCTGCAGCAGCTGCACAGCGAGTCTTCAGTGGGTGGACGTGAATTCAGAGCATGCTACAGATAAATGCTGGTAGCCCTCGGTCCACATAAAACCATGATGGCAGGGACGGATCATGCACACGCCTGGGCAAGCACCAGACTCTGCGCTGAGCCCTGGAAAACGCCATCTGACTTCACCCTCATAACGCCTCTAGGGGCCCACTGTCCCCATTTCACAGACGAGGAGACTGGGATTTGGAACAAATGCAGCGGGAACGGTATATGTTAAAAAGGCCACGGAAACACAATCACACAAGCAGAAAGCCAGACCCCGAAGCCCATAAGCTCTTACTGACTTTTCTCAAGAATCTCGAAATCAGAGGACTTTACAGCTGAAAAGCATCTTGGGAAGTGATGCCAACTTTTAGTGGGCATTTTTACAACCTTGATCCTTTCCTTTTTAACCATCTACAGCCACACCTGAGGTTTTGCATAGTATTTTGCAATTTCAAAGGATTTCTATCCAAATCAGCTCTTCTGAGAATCTTTCCTTTAGGACTTCTAGGGTGAGTTTTATGGATTGTCCCGAGGGTGGCCTGATCTGGTACCAAGAACTGCCCACAGACATAAAAAGGGTCTTAGAATCCCAGGCCAGGGAATTCTAAGGGGGAGGGGCTGGGGGTGGGACAGCCGCCCCCACCCAGGGACCAGGCCCTCGGGCTATGAGTCCCTGCTGAGGGCATCCCGCACCCAGCAGGGCTCTGCCGAGGCCGCTCCACTGTTCCCATCCTTCAGGAAGTCCAGGGGTCTCCTGGCACCGCAGGAGGGGAAGGGGCTGCCCCCGCAAAGGAGCCCCCACCTGCCCAGGTGTGTCCACCGCAGCCACATCGTACACCAGGAGACCAAAGGGCTGGTGAGCACGCCAGTTCCCCCAGACCCTCCGGGCCACCTTGGGGAGCCAGGAGGCCCCGCGGCCCCTACGGAATGAAGGCACCGGGCGCAGGGTGCATTTCAGACCTAGGGGAGAGCCTCCTGGAAATGCCAACTCTGGTACGGGGGGCTGCCCCAGGGAGCCCAGGTGAACCCAGAAACAGCGGGATCGCGACTGCATACTCTCAGATCTGTCCAAAAAGATCAAAAGTACAAAGTAGATGCCAGGGGGAGCACCCATGGAGCTGTACCTCGGCTAAGGAACACCCCTAAAAGGCTCGTCTGCCAGCCTCCCTGAACCCAAAAGCTCTCAGCTCCCTACCAGCTGGAGGGGCTTCGACAAGCCCTTGGCTGCTCTGAGCGTCAGCTTTCTCCTCCGTAAGGCCGAGATCACCGTGATCCTAGGGCTGCTGAGACGAATGAGGACGGAGCGTGTCAGCACACGGCGAGCCCCGCCAGGCGGCCGTGCCCAGCTGAGAGGCTCCCGCGGCCACACGCAAGTCCCTTAGCCGCTGCGTCTGTCCTGCTCACCATCTAGCGCACAGTGGGTGCTCAACAAATAGCAGTTGCCTGAATGATCAAGGAGGGGTCCTTGCCCTCAAGTCATCAGAGGCCACGGGCCGGGAGGAAATGGACGGAGCCTGAGGCTCTCCCGCCCAGGGCCCCCTCCCCGGCCTCCCTGGGGTCTCTTTCCAGCTGCCCAGCCGGCTCTGACTGGACACAGCCGGGACCAGCGGGCTCTCCACTGCCTGAGCCCGGCGTCCACTCTCAGCCTGTTCTTGTTTCGCTGAGCTAAAGGCCACCTGCCGCGCTGATCTTACTTCTGGGGGACACAGCATAAGCCACTCCCCACACGCCCCAGATCCTGCCTTCCAAAGCTCTCAAGAGCTCCGGGGACACCGCAGACCTTCTCTTACTGGGCAGACCCACCCCAGTTTCTTCACTGGCCCCTCACCGGTCTGGGGGCCAATTCCTGGTGCTCGTTGGTTTAGCAAACTTAGAGGAAAGCAGAGCCAGGCGCCAGGGCCCCGCGCCGACCCACCCCCAGGCTGGAAGGCCTTGGGAATCCCGGGCCCCTCCCATCGTTCTGTGAGCGCAGGGGCCTTCTGCGGCTTGGGGCATTGCTGAGGGGGGAGCCCCGCCACAGGCCCCTGGGGGCGCGGGGTCCTTCTCCTCTAGACAGCCACCCCCACCCTGACTCAGTGTGCTGGGGAGCAGAACCACCCTGCCCCTTCTTTCTTTTTTTAAATTTTATTTATCCCCCCGCTTGCGGCTTGCTGTCTGCTCTCTGTGTCCATTTGCTGGGTGCTCGTCTGTGTTCTCACCTGTCTCCCTTTCTGTGGCGTCACCTCGCCGAGTCGGCCCTCCATGGTGCTTGCAGGCCGGGTGGCTCACAATGGTGGGCAGGTGGTCCTGCCTTCACGAGGAGACCCCGGGACACGAACGCAGGGCCTCCCACCTGGTAGACGGGAGCCCGGCTAACTGAGCCACAGCCGCTTCCCCCTGCCCTTTCTAAGGAGCCAAGGTCATATTCCAAGTACTCTGAGAAAAAGGAAACTTATTTTTCCTTACAAGGGCTTGGAGCAACCTGGGTAAAGGCAGCCATCCCATAGAGGCCTGTCCTTGTCGGGCAGAGTACGGGAGGCCCAGCGGACAGAGCACAGGCGTTGGAGTCAAACCTGCGTTCAAGCCTTTGTGGTGCCGGCCCACCTGCTGTGTGACCTTGGGCAAGTTACCTGACCTCTCTGAGCTTTGATGTAAAAGGAAAATCAACAACAGACACCTGCTGGTACTGTTTTGAGAACAAACTGAAATACTGTGTGGAGAGCCCTTAGCCTAGCCTGGTCAGGCAGGTGCTCAGTAGTGTTCTTGGAGGAGAAGGAGAAGGGGGAAGAAGAGGTAGGAGGAAAAGGAGAAGGAAGCAGAGAAAGGAGGGAAGGAGGAAAGAAGGGAAGAGAGGGAGGGGGAGGGAACAAGAAGTAGAAGAGGAGGAGGAGGATGAAGAACAATGGGAGGCAGTAGAGGGAGAAGAGGGGAAAACATATTCATCACCCCCAGCCCCCTCCTTCCCCAGCTAGAGGGGCCCCTCCCTGAGCCGCGGGAGGCCCACGGCAAAGACGCCAGGTTCCTCTCCTTGTGAGCCATGCTGGGGCCCCGGGGCCAGCCCGTCCCACCGGACTCAGAGGATGAGCATGCAGGCCGCTGGCCAGGGGCCCCGCTTCCCGCAGGGCTGGCCTGGCCTCTGGACCCTCTCCCCTGCCCCTTCCCGGGACTCTGTCCTCTCTCCCCTTGCCTGCCGGGCGGTAAGGTTCTGCCCGCCGGCCCCGCTCATTTCTGGAGGCGGTGGGCCGGGGCTGGGCACACTGCCCAATTAACACTGTCGAGAACGCCAGCACAGCAGCTGCGGCGGCAGGCGGGCTCCCCAGGGAGAGGGCCCAGGTGCTCCCGCCTCGTCTCCAGCGCAGGATGGGGGAAGACTGAGAGTGGCAAAGGGGGGGTGCCCTCAGCCAAGGGTATCGGGGCTTCCTCTCCGGGGGGTGGCAACCGACAGCCAAGGTCCCGTTGGAGCACACCGTGGAGGCAAGGGGCGGGTGGGCTCGGGGACTCACTGCTGGCCCCGGCGGGTCACTCTAACAGCCGCACGCCTCGTCGCGAAGCCACAGGAGAGCCCTTGGCGTGGAGCCGGGTCCGCGGCCAGCCGGTTTTCTCTCTCCCTCTCATCCCTAGTCAGAGTGGGCAGCAGAAACAGGCCGAGACCCCGCTGCAGCCAGAGGGAAGGAAAGGAAATCAGAAGCACAGAAAAAGCAATTGTATCTCTGTTCTAGTCGAAAGAGAAAGAGCCCTAGAAAGAGAAGTGCTTACTACGGAGAAAAGTCAAAGGGGCACTGACATGGAGGAGCCCGACCCTGGCAGTTCTAAGAGTAAAGCGCGTGAATGTGCGTGCACAGTTAAGCAGGTAAATAACCTACTTAAGTAGGAAGTAGCTGAGCCCTCCCATGCACACAGCTAAGAGTTTCACACACAAGGAGATGAAGAGGCAAGAGCAATGTCTATTTTTACATTACAAGGAAAGAGAGCTTCTGGACTCTAATAACTTATTTGCTTATAAAATTGGTCTAAACACTCTCTACTTCAGTATCTCCTTAATGTTTGCTTGCTTTTAGCTCATTTAATAACGATCTTTATCTAGATGTTAAAGAGAAAGAAGAAGAATGTGACTATTTAAGGTTATGAATTTACGGGGTGTGGATTTCCAGGAACTTAACCCTTGAGGCTCTGTGGCTTACGACCGCCACCTGGTGACAGTGTGCCTAAACTGGAGGGAGAGAGTCTGAGGTAAATAAATAAATAAATCTGAAAAAGGCCACACGGTTTTGTCCACATCACCTACATGCAGGTCGATCCCCTGTTAACAGCAACCGTTTTGAAAAGCCAGCAAAAGAGGTTCTTTCCCAGCCCTCCCTGAGGTCAACCCTTTTGTGCCTCAACCTAAGCCTCAGTTCCTTCTCTACAAAATGAAGGGAAAGGACCTACAAGATCTCTGGGGCAGCTGCCAGCCCTGGCGTTTGAAAGTTCTCTGATTGTATCTCAAAATGTGGTTTGCATGGCACCCAGGTCAGAACCCACTGGGAAGATGGTCAGATGCAGGCACCTTGGCCCGGTGTCAAAGCCTGAATTAGAACATTGGGGATAGGCTTCAGAAATCTGCATTTTTAACAGCAGGTTTTTCTCTGGTGTTTTAATCTAAGTCTTGCATTTAATATTTAAGATAGTGCGCCATTAAACCTAGAAGCTTCGAGGTTCCTGAGTCCTTCACGGCACCCAAGCATCTCCTAAGGGCCTGAACATCTTGCACTTCCCAGGTCAGCTCCGTGAGGCTCCACAGGGCAAGAAGGTCTTCGGCCCGTTCTACTGATGGGGAAGCCAGGCTCAGAGAGGTGACAGGAGCAGCCCAAGGTCGCAGGCCGAGCGAGCTGGGGCTGGGTTTGAAACCTCGCGCCCAGGCTTTCCATCAGCTTCCCAGAGAACCCGGAGCCTTCTGGACTCTTGCACTCCTGGTGCGGTGAGCCCGGGGCATCTGCCAAGCAATGCGGTTCAGAGCCCACCCCCACCCGCAGGGCCCGCCCAGCCTTGGTGCATGCGTCCAGCTCCAGCCCCAGCTCAAGAAGAGCAGCACCCACCCAAAGCACCCCTCTAGCTCCCAAATAGCCCGAACACGGGTCTTGACAATCAACCAAGGCGAGCGCCTCCGCCCGGGAGAACGCACGTTTCTTAAGCGGGAAGGAAGGTGGGCAGTCCTTCCCATAGCTGCTACTTCCACTTCGAACACAGAAGCCACACACCTACTGAGTCAAACCCCAGCTCGGTCACACACTAGCTGAGTCGCCTTGGGCGAGCTACTTAACTTCTCTGAGCCATAGTTTCCTCCTGGGAAAACTGCAGATAAAAATCCCTCGCCACAGAGGGTCGCTGTGAGGATTCCACAAGGTGATATGTGCGGAGAGTGAGGCGTGACGGCTGGGGTGAAGACAGCGCTCAGTAGGTGGCAGCTGAAAAAGTGGTCACAGGCATACAACGCGTGGCTCAGAGGGGAGCGGAGGTGAATCTCTGATCAGACCTGCTTCGGACTCCGAGAAGCCTCACGGCATCACGCAGAGGCCGGCCCAATCGTCCTCCCCGGGGCCCGCGCTGCGCAGGGCTGTGCTGGACACACCTCTGTCCTCCCGAAGGGCAGGTCGCCAGATCGGGAAATGGCGCCTGGCTAATGCTAAAATGACAAAGGGCCCCTGCCCCCAGCCCCTTCCTACTCCTCGTGACCCCGCAGGAAACTTCTCCCGCGCTCCCCCCTTCAGCAGGAGAGCCCCGGCATCAGCTCGTCCCCTCCCGGCGACGACATGAGACAGGCAGGCAAAGCCCCTCGCCGCCATCCTCCGAGGCGGGGCAGGTTTATTTCTCTTTTAATGGGAAGGGGAGGGGGAAGCCAGCCGCTCCGAGCAGCCTAACTGCTGCCGCTGTGTCTTCAATTACTGGTACAAAATGATTTGATGAGGGGAACCAAGCCGACATCTGGGTTTCAGTTAGCATCTGACACGGGGCCTCGCTAATTAATCTGGAGACGTGAACTGACAATGGCTCAAATCCGAGCGCAGTCAGGGAGAAAGCGGCTGATGGGCCGTGAACAGAAGGCGGTGCGTGGCGGGGCGGCGCTCGGAGGTCACCGGGAGGGTCCTGCAGGGCCCGGGAGACGGCGCCATGGGCGCCCCAGCCTCCCTGGCTTTGTCATCTGAGCCCCCGAGGACCGGCGGGAGGTGGCCCAGCAGCAGCTGGGGGGGGGCTGGCACGCGCGCTGTGTCGGCAGCCAGCTAGGAAGACAAAGGGGCCCAAACATTTCAATCCTGTCGGCCAATCAGTCTTTCTGTCCCTGCCTGGCCCAAGGCTGGCACATGTCACATCTCCCTACTCTTCTAGTTCTTCCTCACATAGTCTTAAAAGCAAAAATAAACACTGAACAACCATCTAAGCAATAAGCCACCTGGAAGTGGAGCCCTTCCACACGTGGAGCTAAGAGCTTCATATGCAGGACGGTGTTTAATCTTTGCCTCGCCTGAAGAAGTCTGATCTCCAATTGAGAGTTGAGCAAAATGAGCTTCAGAGAGGTTATGTGAGTTACCTAGGGTTGCACAGCTAGTAAGTGCCAAGCCAGACTCCAGCCGTGAGCTGGCAAAGGAGGACGGCATGCCAGGCGCCTGCCAACACACATAGCTCTCCATATCCTCCCCTCTCTCTTTCCTCTTCCTACAACAGTTCATGGGGCTGTTTGGGGCTGGCGGCAGGTAAAGTTACAACCTGCCCATCCCTGAGATTCCATGATCTAGAGATCATCCGTGGCCGTCCACGTGTGTCCCTCGCAGCTTTGGGACTCTGTGAGGAAGGAGGTAGGCCTCGGGCTGGGGAGCAGAGCTTGAGACAGGGCCCACACCCTCCTCCTCAACAGAGCAGCCTCTTGAGATCTGCCCTAGGCCGGGGGGACTCCCTATGAGATTTATTCTGAGCTAACAGGCCCCTGCCTGTACAAGTTGTGATTCCAATCCGCCACTCACTTTTTAGCTAACGAAACCAGAACCCAGGGAAGTTCAGCAACTTGTTTCAGAGGATTGGAGCCAAAGCTCAGGCCCTTGGCTCCCAGTGTCTCCCTGGGTCCCCCGTGGCCACCTGCCCAGTGGGCAGCTCTGCTCAGAGGTGGTCCCCCTGCTTTGTGTCCTGCTCAGAGCACAGGCACCTACACGCCCAGGACGTCCGGGACGCCGAAGCTAACAGCGACCCAGGAGCGCCCAGCTTAGCACTCGGCCCAGAGCACACGTTCAGTAAACACGAACTCCTTCGACCGTCTTGCTTCGCCTCTAGGGTACCAAGATAAAGGCTTCCACCAGCCCCCGGATTCTGATGCGCCTCCCTGCTGCCCACGCCCGCTCAGTCAGAGAAGCCGTCTGCCTGAACCTGGAGTTGATCCGAGTAAAATGCTCAGCACAGTTCCTGGCATGGCGAAGGGCTCAGCAAGGCTGGCCCGTGTTCCGGTTACCGTTCCTGCTAGCCGGACAGGCCGCTCTCTCGCCCTTCCTCTCTCCACGCCTGGGAGGCATGCAGACCCGTCCCCCTGGCCTGGAAGTGCCAGCATCTCACACCTTTCCCTTGGCTGACAGTTGGCGCTACTTTGCATTCCCTCCTTCTGTAGACCTATTCATTGCTCCCCGGTTTCCTCTGGCTTTTGAAAATTAATTATCAGTGATTTGTTAAGTTCATTAGCTCTGCCTCTCAACAGCACGGAGGGCCTGCCATCTGGACCCACATTTTCATTTTCATGCAAGTTGTTCCATAATTACACAATAAGCGGTGTCGCCTGAGAAGCCGGGCTGCACACGCGCAGCCCACTCTTCCTGCCTTCAGACTTAGGCGCTCTCGCGTCGGGAAAATCTGGCTTGCCTGCCCGGGTCTTGAGCAGCCATCCCTCCCGACACGTGCCGAGAGCCCACCGTCTTTCTCTTCTTAAACACGTGCTGGACCCACACTACATGCCAGATCTCGTGCAGGCTCGGTGCACACATTAGCTTATTTAAGCTTACAGTAATTCTGTGAGATTACTATTTTTCACCCCGTTTGCAGATGAGGAAACTGAGGCTCTGACAGATGAAGTCACTTGCCCAAAATAACACAAATTTCAAGTAGACGAGCCAAGAGTTGAATTCAAGTCCTAAGGCCACACCAGAAAATCCTCACCCAAGTATAGCAGGATCCTGCAAACCCTGCATTTTTTGCTTCAGGATTCCCTCCGGCCTTCTGCTCCAGGACTTTTCAGACCTATTGTCCTTATCTGAGTTGCTTTCTCTGCCCATTCCCGTCTGATCAGCTTCAGTCCAGCAGGAATTTACAGATGTCAGATTCTTGATGGGGCAGACACGCACGACATATACAAAGAGCGAATGGTATTGATTGAGCACCTACTACTTGAAAATTGCTAACCACCAGGACTATCTCATTTAACCTGCACAACAACCCTATAAGGCAAGTGCTTCCAGAGTTAGCATACCTGCCTTATCAAAGGAAGACTGAGGCTAAGAGAGACTGAGCCCCTGCCAAGGTCGCCCAGGTAGTAAATTAAGGCACCAAGATTGGAACCCTCCACCCGATTCCAGCAACCACTATGCCATCCCCATTCTGAAAAAAAGAGCCAACTATAATTTCTAAGAGCCTGAGAGGTAAGGAAGGCAGGGGCCCCAGAGGGGACCCAAGGAACCTAGGGTTTCGCAGGCCCATCTAGACACCTACCTGATTTGGGTTCAGACAGACCCCATGACTCCATTTTAGGCAAATGAAACCCTGTTTTCAAGTAAATGGTAATCAGAAGGGAAGAGGGTTCTTGGAACAGTCATTCAACAGGTATTTACTGAACACCTACCAGGCAGCATGGTTACTCTGGGTGTTAGGGGCACTGAGAACACCACTGATGTGGCCCCAGTCCTGCTGGGGTCCAGACGCGGAACAAATAACTGCAAGTGCCCAAGCACCTGATGCGTGTTGCCAAGGGCCAACCACGAGGGAGTCAGGGGAGCACCTGGAGGAGGGACCCGATCCAGCCTGAGGTGAAGAGAGGAGGCTGAGGAAGCAGTGTCCCAGCTGGGACCCAAAGGACCACAGAGCCTGCCCGGATGATGCAGGTGAGATGCATGTGTGTGCACCGGGGATGCAGGCCCACGTGCATGCGTGCACCCATCCAGGGAGGTACGTGTTCTAGGGAGAGAAGAGCAAGTGCCACCCCGAGCTGAGCATGGAGATGGCACACCTGAGGAACGCAGAGAGGTTGGTTCCACCTGGAGAGAGCAGGGCGCCCATTCATCACCCCACAAATGCTCACGGAGCACCAGGGATGCTTGGTCCGGCTTGGGGAGTCAGTCCTAGAGCTGCCGCATTTCTGGGTTCCTCAGACAGTTTCTGAATTGGTGCCTCCCCCTCTCACCAGTTCTCCTCGAACTCAATTTCATCTGCCTGCCTCTGTCTCATGGGACAGCATCCCAGCATCTCCTGGCACTTCAACTTGGTCCTTGTCCGCAGAACCAAGCAGTCATTTAGTCCAGGAAGGGAAGGGACTAACGTCTGTGGAGGCCAGCCCTGCCCCAGGGCCTTCGGACATCCTTTGTTGCACCCAACCAATCCCCATTTCACAGATGAAGAAACTGAGGCTCCGGAAACTGCAGTAATGTTCCTGGCTCCCTCCTTCCCAGAAAAACAATCCGCAGAAGTCAGCATCCTGTCCTCCCTAAAGAGGTTCCCAAAAAGTCACAATGTCGAGCAGCTTCTCTCTCAAAACCTGTCATCTTTTATCAGCATGCCGCACAGCAGCAAAACTAATGGATTCCATCAAAAAAGCCCGTGGAACGTAGCAGTGTGAGCCGCCAAGCAGAGGAGAAGTGGTACAGCCTCCCTTTGTTTGGTACATCGTCTATGAGAATTCTGGACAACTAGGCTTCTCTGGAACATCTAGACTGTCCTTGGCCAGTTCAGGATGAGCAGCTCCCGTGTGCCAACAAGCCCAGGTCTAGGCACTTTTGGAGTCAGAGAAGAAATGTAATGCAGGTCCCTGTTCACAAAGAGTTAAAGGCCAGTGGCCAGAACACAAGGGAGAGTTAAGTGCCAGAGCAAACACTAGAGCCTGCTCCCCAACCAGAGGGCCACGCCCCCCCCCCCCCAGCAGCAGAGGACGTATTCCAAGGACTCCTGGCCCTAATCAAGCGCCGTAGCCTGAATAAACAGTGCCCTTTCACAGGAGCACACACTTGGGGGGGGTACTTAAAAGCAGCACTACAGGGGAGACACCTCAGGGGACAAGACTGCTCGGGAATTCACTTTCTACGTAATTACATAATACACTTCCAGGGTATTGGAATTTTTAGAGAAAGCATGCATAACCTTTGTAATAATAATATAATTTAAAGCTATATTAAATGCATGGTCACTTGTCCCTGCATAATTTCTTAAATGGTAGAGATTTGGATAATGACGGGGCAGGGCAGTGGAGGGCAGGCCTGTGTGTCTTTGGGGCGGGGTCTCCCTCCCTGTGCTCTCCCTCAGCTCAGTGGCTGCCCTCCCCCGGGCCTTGCCCCTCCGAAGCGGAGGTCATTTCGTGCCTTATCAATAATTCATGGGCACAGACAACAATGCTAGCGAGATACCAGTGCGGGCGGGGGGCTCTGAGGAGGCTGCCGGGATCCACCTTTAACTATCAAGGCACGAACGCGCACCCAAGTGCCCACCCAGTCTACCGTGAGAGGCAAGCCCCGCCAGCCCTCTAAGCCTCCAGTTCCGCCTGAGCAGGCTCGGCTACAGACAGCGCGAAGTCTCCCCCACATCCCACCCCAGGCTTCCTGTGTCGATAGGATTCCAGGCCACACCCTGCGAGAGGTCCACTCCCTCCCAAGAACACTGGCGTGCCCAGTCCAGCCCTTGTCCAGGGAGGCACCGTGAGCACTCGATGGATCACTAGATCAGGAGTCCAAAGAATGGGTTCTAGTACCAGTTTGGCCACCTCCCCACTGTGTGGCCTGAGATAAGCCACTAAACCTCTCTGAGCTTCAGTACACTCCTGTATAAAATGGAGAAGGGATAGAAAAAATGGGCAAAGGATTCAAACAGGTCCTTTACTGAAAAAGGAGCACAACTGGCCTAGGAACACTAAAAGGGGAGGTTCAGCTGTTCTTGTAACTAAAGAAATACAAGTTAAAACTTGATGAGATGCCTTTTCTTAAACTCAACACATTGGCAAAGATAAAAAGTTAATAATGATCCATACTGGAAAAGGTATAAATAGGGAATCTCATATACTGTGGGATTGGAATAGCCTCTCTAAACAGCAATTTGGTGGTAACTATCAGAAAGCAAAATGCCTCTTCCCTTTGACTTAGCACTTCCACTTCTATGAATTTGTCCTATCAATGTACCCATGCAGTGTACAAAGTCAGACGTACAGGATATTTCTTTGCACCCTGTTTATAAGAACAAAAAGACTCAAAGTAATCTAACATCCCTCTGAAATACATAAAAGAGAGCCTGGGGTGCTGAGACAAGGAGCAGGCAGTTCTAAGTTTGCTGAGAGGCAAGAGTCTCCTTTCCAAGCTCTAATGAAGTGAAAAGAACATGGTATGTATAGCATGCTCCCATTCTCAAAAAAGAGAGGGACAGAGAGAGAGAAGCAGGAGATGAATATATCTATATTTTATATACAGAGAATATTTCTGGAAACTGTGTCTGGGAAAAGGACCAGGAGATCTGGAAAGGGATGGAGATTTCTTTTCATTTTACATGCTTTTGTCCCATTTAATTTTTTAAAGCAGGTATTAAGTTTTCAATAGCTTTAAAACAATGGTTTGGTTTTGCTTACACGGTGAACATCCTACTCTATGAAAATTAAAGCAGTCAGTGTGAGAACGTTTCATAAGCGGTAATGGACCATGCACATGCAAAAAAGTGCTATCAGCATCACATGTAACGTGGGTGTTTCTTAAAGAGAAAATCCACTTAAGGGTCTGAGTGAACAATGAATTTGGACAGAGTCTTCACTGCTGCCTAGAGCTCACCCTAGATTCCTCCCAGAGGTGTTCCAGGAGCCTCTGAAAACACTGGAGTTCTTTAAGAGCCCTGCTTTGCTCATCCGACGGGAACAGACACCTCTTCAAGGATCTATTCATCTGATGACCCAACTTCAAGGCCAAATACTGATATTTCATGTGGGAAGTTTAAGTCTGCCATGCTGACAGATTCCAACTCTGGGCTATGAGCTCCAACTCACAGCTGGAGCAGGTGTATCCCTAACACCCAGCTCAGTGCTGGCCCACGGGAGCCATCCAGCAAACATTTGATGACTGGCAAGTACGGTCAACTTGCCCAAGAACTCAAGGACTGTTAGATCTGAGGGTCTTTCAAGAGGAAGTCCCTTGCCCTATGTACAGGTATGACTTGTCAAGGCCCACAGCAAGTGGGGTCAGAGCCAAGACTCAAACCCAACACCTGTGACCCTCACCTAAGCACTTCCTGCCTTGCTCACTCACCTGACTAGGCGCAGGAGTCACATTGTCCCACACCTAAAACAATCTGCCGAATACCCCTTCCATCTACACCATTCTCCGGCTTTAACGATTTCTTTAAGTTGATTTCCAGTTTGACAATTTTGTAAAGTACCCAGACCAATGAGAACCATCAACCCTGCTTTGTAATTGGGGAGGGGTGGGGAGGAAAGGGATATTGCTGCTGTGTGCATATATTCTTTCAGACAATGTCTACCAAGTACCTGCAAGATCTGGGAGAGCCCTGCCTCTATCAGGAAGGCAGAGTGAGGTGCTTCAGGGCTCCATCTCCTCACAGAAGCAACAACAGGCAGAAGCATCTTTCTCAAAGCTCCAGAAAACAGTGAAAGGATTGCAGTAATGGGGCAAGCACCAAATCAAGAAAAAGGCAACTTAAAAGCAAGACCTGCTGGCACCCTAGCTGGCCCCTCCTAGATCCCCTCGTCAGCTCGGCATGGAGCCAGTCCACACTTCCAGTGCAGGTCCTATGAACCCAGACCCAGAGGAAGCCGAGGAATCTTGTGCACACACTGGGAGCACGGATGTCAGGCCCAATCTGTCTGGTGGTGGCATGAGGGACCTGCTGTCCCAGCACTTGCCCTGTGTGTAGAAGGCAGCTACTGAGCTCTCCTACAGAACGCTATGGGAGGGCAGTCAGGTTGTGGCTATCTGAGGCAAGGGATTGCTGACTCTAGGACACATAACGCAGTGCCCAGTTCTGTAAGGAGATGCTATTTCCTAGGGAAGAGGGGACATTCGTATCTGTGTAAACAGAGGAATACCTAGGGCCACACATGCATGCCCAAGACAAGACACATGAGCAGGGAGGATCAGGGAGGCCCCTCTGCTTTGACCTCGAGCTATTCCCTAAACTCATTGTTTGGATAAGTCCTACAGGACAGCACTGCACAGGTTAATCTGCAAAAACTGGGAGAATTGTTTTCTTTTTTCCTTCTCTCTCTCTTTTTTTTTTTTTTTTTTAGCTCCTGGCAATCAAGGAAAGCCTCTGTCATAACACTAGCTCTATACAAGCTTAAGGAACAGATGCCTCAGTGTCTAAATTCCAGTGAGAACATGTTAAAACACCAAAATGTCCAGGTTTCAACAAAAGATTACAGAGTATGCAAAGCAATGGCCCAGGCAAATGAGAATATTAAAGCATTAGAAACCACCAGTGAAGGGGACCAGATCTGGGACATACTAGACAAAGACATTTTTTTTTTAAGGTTCTAAATATGTTCAAAGAGCTTAAGGAAAATGTGGGCAAAGAACTAAAGGAGATCAGAAAAATGATACAAGAACACAAAGACAGTAACAATAACCAGATGGATATTATGAAAAGGAACCAAACAGAGCTGAAGACCATAGTAAGAGAAATGTAAAATTTCCTAGAGGGGATCAACAGCAGATTGCAGCTGGCAGAAGAAACAATCAGGGAACTTGGAGATAAGACCATTGAAATCATCTAGTCTTAGGAACAGAAAGAAAGAAGGGGAAAAAATGAACAGAGCCTTAGGAGCCTGTGGGCCGCTACCAAGTATACCAACATACACAATGTGGGGATCCCGAAGGAGAAGAGAGAGAGGGGCAGAGAGGGTATTCAAAGAAATAATGGCTGAAAACTTCCCAATCTTAATGAAAGAAATGAACATACACATCAATGAACCCCAAACAGGAGATACCCAAATAGACCCATGCTGTGGTATATTATAATCTGACTGTGGAATTCCAAAGACAAAGAGAAAATTCTGAAAACCTCAAGAGAGAAGTCATGTATCCTGTATAAGGGAGCCTCAATAAGATTAGGTGCGGATTTCTCATTGGAAACCATGGAGGCAAGAAGGCAGTGGGATGACGTATTTAAACTGTCTTTTAAAATTGAGGGAGAGGGGTGCAGATGTAGCTCAGTGGTTGAGCGTCTGCTTCCCATGTATGAGGTCCTGGGTTCGTTCCCTGGTACCTCCTAAAAATAAAAAAATGAGGGACAGATTAAGACATTGCCAGATAAACAAAAGTTGAGGGAGTTCATCACCACTAGATGGGCCCTACAAGAAATACTAAAGATAGTTCTACAGGTTGAAAGGAAAGGATAACAGACAATTGAATGAAGTTGCATGAAGAAATAAAGATCTCCAATAAGGGTAATAATACAGATAAATATAAATGGCAGAACTATTTATTTTACTTCCTACAGGATCTAAAAGGCAAATGCAAAAAAACAATGATAAATTGGTTTTTGGACTCATGTAGTTTGTGACTAGAACTACATTATGGGGGACAGAGGAGTATAGGAACATAGCTTGTCCACACATTGAAGATACATGAGTATCAAAGCAAATTAGCTTCTTACAGATTTAGAATATTAAATTTAAGCCCATGGCAACTACAAAGAAAATGTCAGAGAATATGCAAGCTCACAGAGACAGAAAGTAGAGTACAGGGGCAGGGAGCAGGGGGTATGGGGAATTAATGCCTAATAGGTGTAGGGCTTCTGTTTGGGGAGTTGGGAAAGTTTTAGTGATGGAAGGTGGTAAGGGTTCCACAACAACATGAATGCAATTAATCCCACTGAATGGTATGTTTGGGAATGGCTGAGATGTGGAAGTTTATGTTCTATATATGTTCTGACAATTAAAACTAAAAAAGAAAGGAAGAAAGAGCAACTAAAGAGACAATGACAATTAAAAGGAGAGTGTGATCTTGGATGGGATCTAATAAGGAGGAGAAAAGGCTCAAAGGGACATTATTGGGACATTAAAAATTGGAATACAGAAAACAAGCTTTATATCAGTGCTAAATTTCTTGAACTTGATGACTGCACTTAAGGTGGTTGCATAAGTGAATATCCTTGTTCTTAGGAAAACAGTAAGTATTCAAGGAGCATGAGGTATACAACCTATGCTCGCGTGTTCAGAAAATGGATTGATGTATAGATAGACAGATGGATAGATAAAATGATACAATAAGACAACCAGCAAGATGGCAGCGGAGTAAGGAGCTCATAGAGTCAGCTCCTGCTACAGGGCAGTTAGCAAACACCCAGAGCTCTCCGGAGCTAGCTGAAGTCCCTGTTTGGGGGCTCCAGGCGACCAGAAGAGCATCCTGCAATGTCCTTGAAGGAGTGAAAGGAGGAGACTGCCCATCTGCTGAGAAGACTCATAAGCAGAGCACTCCACCCCGCAGAGGCCAGTGCCCATCCTCCACTGGAGGCACAGGCTGCCTTGGGAGCTGTTTGGCGGCTGGAATCGAAAGCTCCACTTTCCCAAAACGGGGGAGGAAGAGATGGTTGGGCACCAATTACAGCTACTGATGAGGAAATTCAGTGGGCTATAGTATAATCCTGAGAACAGCTAAAGCTTGAGCCAGTTCACATCAGAAAGAGGCCAGAAGCTGCCATCTTAACTCCCGCGCCTGGCACGAGGGGAAGTAGGGTGGACTGAAAATCCCAGTGCTGGTGGGGACCAGCTTCTTCCCATCCACATCATATTGCAGGTCTAATCTAGGCCTCAGGCCACCTCCAGCAGGGAGGAAGTTGCGGGGACCTGCGCCAGCCTCTCCAGGAAATTACCGGCCAAGACATGGAGGCTGGTGATTATCCTACTCTGGTGGCACAAACCATCCCAGGAGCTGCTCTGTGATGGGAACTGGAAGCTTCATTTCTCAGAAACAGGGGAGGAGGAGACGGTTGGCTGCTGATTTCAGCTGGTGATTGGTAGACTTAGCTGGCTAAGAGATAACCCTGGGAACAGCTGGGGTGTGAACAAGCCCAAGTCAGAAAGAGGCCAGTAGCCACCATTTTGACTCCACCCCCAGCCTGAGGGGACACCAGCCTGACTGAAACTCTCAGTGCCTGCCGGAACCAGTTTCTTTCACCCACATCAGCCTGCAGCCTGCCTAGGCTTCAGCCCCACCTCTGGCAGGGAGGAGGCTGAGGAGCCCTGTACCAGCCTATATAGGTAACCACAGGTAACTTTGGCTGCCATAGACTGAAAATCAGAAGTCTACCAGGGCAACTGCGGTCATCTTGGGCCCACACTGCATAGACTGCTGCCCAAACCTGCAGCTCCATCCCTGCCCCAGGCAGGAGAGAAAGGGATGTGAAGTTTCATCAGTCTCTCTGGGCAACTACAGTCGAGGCCTGCATGTGGATTATTCCACACAACTGTGACTCTGTCCCTACCCCTGGCAGAGGAGGAAGTTGGAAGAAGCTTCATTGGTCCCTGGAGCAATGAGGGCACCTTGAGCCTCCACAGCTTACAGCACCAAATACATGCTTGGCTCCTACTGCTCAACCAGCAAGGGAGAAAGGATAGGAAGCCTAAACTAAAGAGAAAAACTGCACCCAGAAAAAATACTCTAGTAAGCCAGATGCGAAAACACCAACAAAAAGTTACAATCCACACCAAGAAACAGGAAGCTATGGCCCAATTAAAGGAACAAGATAAGCCTCCAGATGACATAAAGGAGTTGAGACAACTAGTCATAGATGTTGAAACAAATCTCCTTACTAAATTCAATGAGATGGCTAAAGAGATTAAAGATATTAAGAAGACATTGGATAAGCACAAAGAAGAATTTGAAAGCATACACAGAAAAATAGAAGATCTTATGGGAATGAAAGGTACAATCAATGAAATTAAAAAAACATTGGAATCATATAATAGCACATTTGATGAGGCAGAAGAAAGGATTGGTGAGCTTGAGGAAACGGCCTCTGAAAGTGAACATACAAAAGAACAGATGAAGAAAAGAATAGAAAAAATTGAACAAGGTCTCAGGAAAGTAAATGACAGCAAAAGACATGCAAACATACGTGTCATGGGTGTCCCAGAGGGAGAAGAGAAGGGAAAAGGGGCAGAAGGAATATTTGAAGAAATAATGGTAGAAAATTTCCCAACCCTATTGAAGAACATAAATATCCCTGTCCAAGAAGCACAATGTACTCCCATCCAAAAAAATCCAAACAGACCAACTCCAAGACACATACTCATCAGAATGTCAAAAGCCTCCAGAAACCATGGAGGCAAGATATATTCAAGATACTACAAGAGAAAAACTTTCAGCCAAGAATCTTATATCCAGCAAGACTGTCTTTCAAAAATGAGGACGAAATTAGAATATTCACAGATAAACAGAAACTGAGAGAATTTCTAAGCAAGAGACCAGAATTTCAGGAAATACTAAACGGTGTGCTAGAGCTTGAAAAGAAAAGACAGGAGAGAGAGACCTGGAAGAGAGTCTAGAAATGAAGATTATATCAATAAAAATAACTAAAAGTGTCAAAAGAGTGGTAAAAATAAAAAAAAAAAACAGATAAAACTCAAATAGTCAGGAATAAACTTAACCAATGATGTAAAGCACTTGTATTCAGAAAACTGCAACTCAATGTTAAAACAAATCAAAAACCCTAGCCCCCCAAAAAGCTGGAAGAATATTCCATGCTCATGAATTGGAAGACTAAATATCATTAAGATGTCAAGTCTACTCAAATTGATATACAGATTTAATGCAACCTCAATAAAAATATACCAGCATTGAAGAAAAAATTGAAAACACAATCATTAAATTTATTTGGAAGGGTAAGAAGTCCTGAATAGTCAGAAACTTCACAAAAAGGAAAAGTGAACCCTCATCTCCAGACTTTAAATCATAATACCTACCTATAGTGGTAAAAACATGATACTGGCCTAAAGACAGATACAACAGACCAATAGAACCAAATTTATGGTTCAGAAACAGACCCTCACGGGTATGATCAAGTGACTGTTGACTAGCCTGTCAAACTCACACAGCTCAGGCATAACAATCCATTCAACAAATGGTGCTGAAAAAATTGGACATTCATAGCTGAAAGAAGGAAAGAGGACACCTATCTCACACCTTTTCAAAAAAATTAACTCAAAATGGATCAAAAACCTCAAAATAAAAGCAAGAACCATAAAACTTCTGGAAGAAATTATTGGAAAATATCTTCAAGATCTGGTGGTAGGTAGTGGATTCTTAAAGGAGATAAGAGAAGGACTGAGTAGACTACTGATGTTTAATGTGTGTAGAAGTTTTAATTAGCTTTTCTGTAAAATTGTGGAAATGTATAGAGTATATGGTAACACACAGTGAGTAACAGCTAATTTATAAATGGGGATGTGACTGCAAATGGTAGTCTAGTTATGTAAATGCCAATTGACAATAGTTAAGAATAATCTAGGAACTGGATAGCACAGTAAACCAAGAGGTGGGTGAGATTGCAGTTGATGGTACAGATGCAAGAGTGTCCTTCATTAGCTAGAACAAATACATATCACTACTGCAGGGTGTTGGGAATGTGGAGAAGCATGGGAAAAATACAGCTGGAGTGACCTATGGACTGTGGTTAGTAGTAATAATATAACATTCTTGCATCTATGCAAAAGATGTACTGTGCTGATATTGAGGCATTATGGAAAATGTGAGCCAAATGTGCACTATGGACATGGTAAAAATCAGATGATATTATTTTATCTGTAGCAAATGACACACCACGTTGTGGTGTGTTGATGGATGGGTGTTGTTTGGGAATTCTGCACATGTGCATGATTGTTTTATAAGTTTACAACTTCTGTCATAAAAAATATGTTTAAAAAATAATATAGGGTGGGTTGGGGGAAAAACACACCAAATGTAAGATAAGGACTATGATTAGTAGTAAGATTTTGACAGTGTTCTTTCATAGTTTGTAACAAACGTCTCATGACAACGCAAGGTGTTGGTGGAGGGTTGACGTATGGGACCCCTGTGTGACGCTATGCATGTTTGCTTTGTAAGTTCACAACTTTTACTATACACTTAATTGTTTGTATGTTCGTATATAAATGATATAAAGATAACAATTGGATTGGTTAGGGGAAAACTACTTTGTTTAGTAGTAATATTTTGACAATGCTCTTTAATCATTACCTAAAATAGTTTAAAAACAATGCAAGTTATTGGTGATAGGGTGAGATGTTACATATGTTTGTTTGATGTTATATATGTTTGTTTTGTAAGTTCACACCTATTATACACTTACTGTTTATGTATGTTTATGTATGAGTGATATATTTCAATAAATTTTTTAAAATGACACGACAAATATGGTAAAGTAAAATAAAAAACTGGAGGATCTGGGTGTCTGGGGGAATAAGGGAATGTTGTAGCTCTCTGGGATTTGCATCATTTTTGTAAATATCCCATAAGTTTGGAAATATTTCAAAATAAAACGCTAAAAAAAAAGATGCCAGGAGAATACAGCTCACCACCTCCTTAGGAAATGGCCTCACGGTCTCCTCCCCACTGGGTGGACTCTCCAGCTGGACGGGGGCAGCAGGCCCCACAAGGGCCCCAGCCGAAGCCGTGTCCTCCGGGGGCAGCACTGAGCCCGCCCCGCTCCACCAGCTCACTGCTAGGCCTGCAAGTTCCGCCCTACAAAGAATCCCGCACCCAGCTGTGTCTGGGTAACTCATGTCACCTCTGAGTCTCAGTTTCCACATCTGTAAAATCAGCACGGTGGTTAGAATTTCCCTCAGGACCATCCCAGCTCGCGTAGGAGGAAAGCAACGCTTCCAAGAAGGGGAGAGGTGAAGCCCCAGAGGCAAAGAGAGGCGATGGACGGACAAGCCACAGCCCGGGACAGGCTCAGCCCCCTCACTGGCCCCTCATGGGCACAGCGCCACCTTCTCCCCACCCTCCACGAGGCCAGGCCCTTCTGGCCTGCCTTTCAGTCCCCAGTCCTCACTGCCCTCCCACAGCAGACCGCTGTGCTCTCGGTGCCCCCATCCTCCCCTTCCACACCAGGCCTGAGCAGCTGAGAAGCAAACCTCTGGGACAAACAAGTGTACTTGTCAAGATGGGCCCAGCAGGACAACCAGATATGTTCTCACCTGGCACGATGCCCACCTCGGGTTCACACGTGCACGTGCGTGCGCATACACACGCACATGCTGCCCCTCTCCAGGAAGGAGCTGGGGGCGTCTGTCCACCAGAAGGGACCATGCCAGCTCCCTTGCCCAAAAGCTCTTCCCTCCTAACTTCCCAGAGCAGGCCTCCCCCTGCTCCCCTGACTCGGGGAGCACAGGCGGCCACGCCCCTTCCTCCCAGACGACAGGACAGCTGTGGTTTGCACCGTGTATAGGAGCCACAGAAAGTACCGCGGCAAAGGCACACCTGCAGCCCAGAGCCCGAAACCCGGGGCTGGCGGCGTTGCTAGGAGACAGAGGATGCCCAGCTGGAATCGTGACTGAGGTTTCTTGTTTGTGCAAGAGCAAGAGAAGAGGAAGGGAGAGGACGTGTTTGCTGTGATGAATTTCAGCCTCCACCAGATCCTGCCGGAGGGAGAAAAGAGCTCACTTAGGAGTAAGCTGGGTCTCTCCAGCCTTCTGGCAGCGGGACAGCTCCACACTCCGTTCCTCCTCTAGGCCTTAAATACATGTCCTGAGAAACGAAGCCAAAAAAAAAAAAACCACAGAAGAGGATAAAAGTGAGCCATTCGGCTTTGCAGAGGAGCAGTTTCAAGTCCAACCCAGGGACCCGGACTGTCTCCATTCAATCCTAGCGCCTCAGCTCACTGCTGCGTGTCCTTGGGCAAATCACTTAACCCATCTGTGCCTCAGTTTCCACCTAAGAAAAATGCAGATAATAGCCGTTCCTCCCAGGGAGTGGTGAGGATTAGCCCAGTAAGCATGTAAGGTACTTAGCGCAGCACCTAGGGCTCGGCCAGGACCCGCAAATGTCCACTTTTACTAAATGTGGACTGGTCAGAGCCAGGTTGTCTAGTGCAGCTCCTTCTCTAGGATGAGGAATCTTGAGTACCAGATGGCCCAAACCAGGAGTCCTGTGACTGACCCAAACTGGGCAATACCTTCAGCCGTATCTTCTCTCCGCTCCACACGGAGAGAAGCAGCGCCTTCTTGCCCTAGGAGGGCACCACGCAGCCCTGCTCTGTCCCCTGCCTTATCTCAGCCAGCCCGCGAGTCCCGGGCACATCCACCCAGTTGGCACCGCGGCGGGCCCCGGGCTGGAGCTGGCACGCTGTGCACACAGACCCGTCCACCCCGAGTTCCTGCTGATGCAGCCTGCTCATTCCTTCGCTGTGCCCCGACCCCATCCGCCATCCAAATCCCTGGCCAGGGCCAGACCCCTGGCCTGACGACCTCTCTCCACAGGACCCCCAGAACGTCTCCTCCCCACCTGCCCCGTCAGGCCCTGTGGCTGGTCCATGTGCCTTGCCTGGCCTTGGCATCGTGCCTAAATCCAAAAGGGGTGAAGGCAAAGAGAAAAAGGGTAACAAACTCTCCCAGCAGGCGTGCAGTCTCTCCAGGGAAAGGGGACACTGAAAAAAGGGAGAGGGTTAGGCCAGCACCCCAAGTGGGCAGGAGGAACAAACTTTCTAAACTAAATCACTTACCTGATCTGACACATGGATTTATTTGCAGTTTAAGTCCAACAAAGGTTTTCAACATAATCACATTCAATTGCACACTTAAAACACCTTCCTTGGAAAGACTCAAGTAAGAGGATATCTGAGAGCAACCCAGAAAATTTGGGAGGGTGAGTGGTTGCCTGTGAAAAGGAAACTTTCAGGAACCATCCTTTGACTAAACTCTCTGAGTGCCCAACCCCCAGACCCCACATCCCCCAGAGTGGCCCAAGGCAGGAAACACGCTTCCTCATCCAAGATGGGCAAGACAAGGAAGCAGGGCAGGAGGTCCCAGACCGTGCTGAGCAGGTGCCAGGGCAGAGATGCCGCCTGGAGGTCCAAGCTCCAGGATATCCTGCAGAAAGGCCCACACTGGGCTCACATCCCATCCCCAGCAGGTGGCCTCAGGCAGATCAGTGACTCTGTGGGCTTGGGTTCCCATTATAAATGGTCTCAACCCTACAGAAGTGCTAAGATCGAAGGAATAATGACAGATGTAATGTGTTGGTAGAGAGCAGGGACTCTGGAGACGGACTGCCTGGGTTCAAATCCTGGCTCTTCGTGCCATGCAGGGGTGTTCCCCACATAGGGGAGCCCCACACGCAAGGAGCGTGCCCCATAAGGAGAGCCGTCCAGCGCGAAAGGAAGTGCAGCCTGCCCAGGAATGGCGCCGCCCACACGGAGAGCTGACACAGCAAGATGACACAACAAAAAGAGACAGATTTCCAGTGCCGCTGACAAGAATGCAAGTGGACACAGAGGAACATACAGCAAATAGACACAGAGAGCAGACAACTGGGGGGAAGAAGGGAGGCAGGGAAGGGGAGAGAAAGTTAAAAAACAAAACAAAACCCTGGCTCTTCTGATCTTGGGCAAGTTACTTAACCAATTTGTGCCTCAGTTTCTCTATCTGTAAAATAGGATTATGTTGAGGATCTTGTGAGTTAATCTACATCAAGCACTTAGAACAGCGTGGGATATGTGGAAGCACCACATCGGCACTGCCATAATTATTGGTGCCCTGGCAGTGGTGGTGGCAATGTCACTGTTGTCATCCTATCCAGAGTGTGGATGTCTAAGAAACATTTCTCTCTTCCTTCCTTTTGCCTAAGGAACATGCCTGGTGGTCTGGACCCCTGAGGAGCCCAAAGTTCTCTGAGCAGATGGGACCCTGGCCGTGTGGACATTCCATATTGGTCATCAAATTGTGGATGGCCGAGACGTCAAACAGAGGCCACGGAGGAGAGCCTGGTGGGTGATGAAGGCAGCAGGTAGGGGAGGACATCATGGACCGCCACCGCCTCTCCCCGTCCCCATCGGTCGGCATCAAGGGAGGGCATTTCCTTCTCCCCACAGGGCCGCTCAGGCCAGAGACAGCACTCTGTGCAGCTGCCCCTCAGGGCCCAGGAGGCACCTCCCAAGCCCTGTGCAGATCCTGCCAACAGCTCTCGCCACACACACTCTTGTCACAAACAGGGCCATTCAAGCAGCTAATTCAAACAAATTCCTCCTGGCCACCGCCAGCCTCTGGTGGATGGGGAAACACCAACAAGGCCTTTCTTCAGGCTGTGCCCACCCAGTCTTGGAAGGGGGGGTGGGGAGCAGCGGCCCCATGGCGCCCCCGCCCCGGCCTCTGCCCGCTGTGCTGGGCCAGGCACGACACATCAGCCACGTTCGCATGCCAGGACTGAGGCCCTGGAGACCCCCGGAACAACAGGTGCAAGCCCTACCCTCTGGAGGCTGTGACATCTCCCAGTCAGCTCCACCAAGGTACCCCGAAGGCAGAGAACGGGGCGCAGAGGCCCCCGCAAGCTACCCCAGGCCTTCCTGGAAGCCTCTTGCTTTATCTTAGCCATTCTAGCCAAGTTTGAATTCTACTCCTTTTTTTTTTCTGTATGTTTTACTAAAAATCTTGATAACAATCATAACTGCAGCTAAGATACATTGAGAATTCACCTGGTTGGGCACTGTCCTGAGCTCTTCATACAGATGACTTGCTGTAACGACCCCATCAGGTCGGTACTGTCAGTATCCTCATGTTACAGAGGAGGAAACTGAGGCAAAGAGGGGTTAAGCAGCACACCGAAATGGCACCTCAACCCAGTCTTTAACCACTATCTAAATGCAATACATGAAACTTTTTAACTCACTTAACTGCCCATTCCCCGAAATGTCTGAAATGAAACTGAAGCCCCAAGGGGATGCCCAGCCTGGCTCACCAACCTGGCACCAGAGGCGTCCAAACCCTTGCCCTCACAGTTCAGGTTCTATGCTCTGTAAACTGAGGCCACCTCTGCACATTCCCTCCTCTGGATTCCCAGACCCTGCCCTCTCCAGATCACATTGGCTCCTTCTGCAGGCCCAGGTCATCCCAGTTCACAGGTGAAGTGACCTGAGAGCCATGGGCAGTCTCAGCCGCTCCCTCCCAACCACGGCGAAAGCATTTAGACTCATATGTAGCGTGCCCTGCTGGGCGGCCCTCCAAGCCAGGTCCCAGCCCTGACCTCTATGCTTCCCAGGATACCCCATTTCAGCCCCCACCAAGAGGCCTCTTGGTTCCCTGAGCCTCAGACGCACCTCTAGAGCTGTCCCCATGGAATAGGTGCCTACACCACAGTCCCACACCCAAGATCTTGCACCCAAATTGCCCAGATGAGCTCCAGCTAGGCTCCATTCCAAGCTACCAATCCAGGAACCAGCCCGTGCCCCCATATCTTTCTGAGTCCCTGGACCCTATCCCTAAACTCCAAACTGGACAGAACTGAAGCTGCCAAAGGCCCCCTCGCTGAATTTCCAGGAGTCACCCATTCCAATATTTCATTGTGCAACCCTCCACCTACTGGAGCTCCAGTTACCACTGGGCTCGCCAATACCATCTGCCAGGACATGCTAGAGATTCCCGTGCCCTTGAGATGCTGCGCCTTGTGCCCCTGCCCAATATCCCACGTCAGCTGGGCTGGCACCCCTGGGTCATAGGGTTAATGTCACAGTGGGGACCAGGAGGCAGCCATGCACAGAGCTCAGCCATCCCTGGTGGCAGGGGGTCACAGGAGCAGAGGCCAGAGCCCAGAGCACAGGGAGGGAGATAGGAGGAAGCATGACCCAAGGGGTTCCTATCCCACCTCCTTTCCACCCCAAATGGAGACTTTCCTTACAAGCGAGAGAATGGCGGGAGGAAGGAGCATGCAAAATCTCACTGACAGCCAGCTTCCCGAGGCCTTGGGAGGACCGGGCGAGGGGCAGGAGAACCACCACCAGCTCATGTCCCCAGGTCATGAAAGAAACCAGAGTGAGCCTTAAAAGCAGGGAGAGGGATGTTTTGCAAGTAGGTAACATGCTATCTGTCTCCTTTGTACTCACTTTGAGTTGCCTTTATGAGAAACTACGTGTAGGGTTGGGGAGGAAAGAATCTGGATGGGACATGGGCTTGCTAAGAAGTCACTCCAGCAAGGCCCCAGGTTTCCTGTCTCTTTGCTCGCTGCTCAGTCCCCTGGATCTCTCTGATTTACCCTCATTTTGAGACAGTCTAGTGTCCGTGCTACATTTGATCTTTACCACCACGGTGCCATAGGCAGACATCTCATTAAGTTGTTGAGCTCTTCCTGGAGTACCATCAGGCAGCGTCTGGTGAGCCCCCCACTCCCAGCGGGTGGTCCTGAACCCTGTACAGATCCTTCACTGGCCTTCTGAAGTCCTGGAGAGGCTGGGGCAGCCTGGCTTCCTGTCCCCAAAGAGGTGTGTCTGTGCTCCACTGCGGGGAGGATCATTAGCCCGCCTCATCTCTGCCCCCAGCCCCGTCCTGCCCCCGCCCACCCCTCCCCCAACCCCCTGTGTCTCCACAGTTGTTGGGAACCGCAGTTGCGTGACAAATGACGGAGGAGGTCCCGGGGACGCCATTTCATTCTGCAGGCATTATTGTGCCTGACCTAAACCCAAATACCCGGGCCCCAGTCTCCCGGGTGACACCTGAAGGCCCTGGTTTCCTGGCAACCGGGAACAATGGCCCCTGGGAAAAGCACACACAGTTTGGGAAAGGGCAGGCTTTTTTCCCTGCACCCCTGGGTAGCAGGGGGAGCTCTCCACTTCTGCAGGCAGAGTGGGGAGGGAAATTCCAGGGCCTGAGGGTATTCAGGCCTCCCCACCCCAACTCAGCTGCAGGAACCCTCCAGCAAGCAGGAGCTCACCCACCTGGGGCAGTACTAGCTGCCTCTCACTGGGACAAAAGCCCCTTTGAGCAGACTGGCGGTGCCTCCTCTCCCTGCCTTTCCCTCCACCCCAGCCCAAGTCTGTACTTGATCCCCCTGGAGCTGACTCAAATGATTCAGTCTTCTCTTCTGGTGACCCCCATGGTCATCTTTTGCCCGCAGAAGTAACGTTCTCTTTCCCTGTTGGTTTGCTGGGACAGCTTCCCAGTTTGGTGATGTGGGTCTAGAGGAGAGGGGAGAACTCAGCTTGGCGACCAGAGAGGCCTCGGATAAAGCCCCTCTCAGCCACTCACTTGCTGTGTGACCTGGACCAGATACCAAACTAGGGGTCTCAGTGTCTTTATCTGCAAACCAGGGCTAACATTGCCCCGCCAGAGTGCTGTGCGGACTGCCGGGAGCCCAGGGCAGATGCTCAGCTCCACCTTGAGGTTCTGGGGTCACCTCCTTCCCAGTGGAAGCAGAGAAGGGCAATGCCATGCACAAGACCACGTGCCCCTCGTCCTGCAGGCATCCAGGAGGGCTGTGCTGCACTGGTGCAGAATTGTGGCTCCAAGACTCCCCAGAAATGCAAGAACTCTCAGGGAGGACCTCAGAAACCTCCTCTCAAAAGCAGGGCAGTCTCTAGAGAATTCAAGCGTCTCATAACGATTCCTGTTGGTGAAATAATTCTTGCCTGCCTACTAAGGAAAGAGAGCACTTTTTTTTTTCATTCAAACAAGTCCTGCTCATGTCAAAAGCCCCTCAGCTGAAACCCACAAGGTAATGTAACATCAGCACACTCAATTTTGAGTCATGTTTTTGTTTTTTTGTTTTTTCTCTAGCCTTTCTTGCTTTAACTCTGGGACTCCAGTCACCCCCTATCAGCAACAGGTCACAAAGGGACAAAGGGTGGTGGCTCCTATTTTACAGATGGGATATCAGAGTACAAGAAGATCCCAGTTCCGCAAATTCAGAGAGGGCTACTGTCACAGCTGGGACCAAGAGGCAGCCGGCCACACAGAGCTCAGCCGTCCCTGCTGGCAGTGGTTCTGGCAGCAGAGGTGAGAGGGCAGTGAAGGCAGGTGATCGAGAGGAGCAAGCACAACTCCAAATCATGGGCAAGGAGAAGATGGGCAGCAAAAATGCTATGTCCAGAAGATGCCAAGTCACAAATGGAGCTAGAGAGGCGGGCTCTGCACTCTCAGAGGTGCTGGTGCAAGTGGGGGCAAGACCTCAGGAGCTGCCTCCCAAAGCTGGGCCAGTGACCAGGAGGGCAGAGGGCCGTGCTGGCCACCCTGCCCCGGCTTGCCCCCTGACCTCCCTGGAGCTCTGCCCACCCCCAGATCCCTGCACTCTCGGAGACCCCGGGGACTTTCCTTCATTTCACTCGCCTCTGCTTCCTTATCCGTTAAAGTGCCGGGTTGATGGCTTTCTGTCCCTGCCCTTCTCCAGCATGCGGTTAAGTCCTGCAGAGCCACCTAAAGTTTGGAATAAAACTTTCCTTAGCCCTCTTTTTAGACCTTGGGACTCAGTGTCAGTTCCCACTGGCTCCCATGACCAATGGCTCCAGAAAACAGACCACATCCTTTTTTCTCACCACTGTATCCCCAGAGACTGGAATGAGGCAGGCACAGAAATATGTGTCAAGTGTGTTACCCTTGAGAAGTGGGAAATCAGACCCAGGAAAGCCAGAGGCCTCAGGCCAACCCTGCGGACTCACAGACAGGGAATTCATGAACGGCGCCTGTCACACCCGGCGAAGCAGCCTGCACCGCCGCAGGGGAGGTCACCCAAGTAACTTCCTCGGTTCCGTTCCCTTCCCCATCCCATGTGTATGTGTCCATGTCTTCACCTGTTGGGGACAGGCAGCCAGTTAACACCTAGTTCCAAATACCAAGGTCGGTGTCCACTCACTGTACAACCCCACTAGCTTCTCCACCCAGTTCTCTCCGCCTCTCAGAAGAGAGTCTCTTAAAGATAACACTGAGCCTGGAGAGCCAGGGCAGGACAGCAGCCGCTGCTAATCCCTGGGCTGGCATCGATGCACACCAGGCACTGCCAAGCACCCATGTGCACTGCTGCCCTAATCCCCACTTCAGTCCTACGAAGTGGCGTCTGTTACTCTCCCCAACTTACAGAGGGGGAAATAGCCTTGGGGGGTTACAATGCTGGCCCCACACCACGTGGCTAGAAGTGGCAGACAGAGGACTTGAACCCAAAGCCCCTCTCACGACCCAATGCACTGGGCTTAAGTATAGGATTCTTTTGGGAGGTGGAGTGCACAGCAGAGCCCTATGAAAAACCGCTATCAAGGATGCCACAGGGCCTGGGGCTGCACGCAGCAGGGAAGAGGTCCAGATGGGAGCCAAAGGCCCCAAACCCAAAGCCACAGCAAAGGTAACTCCCGGGATAAGTACCTAGAGCTGGAGCTCCTTCCGCTCCCAAACACGCTCATCAGCCCTCTTGGCCGCTCTCAGCTGGATACTGGGCTCCACGCCTCCCACTAATGGACTTTCTCCCCAAAGGGGCTGCCTGGCCAAGTGAACACAGAGCTCCAGAAGCCCATTTAAACAGCCACGGGTGTGGCCTGCCTCCAGTTTCTGAAAACAGCAACAACTGGGGGTGGGTCTTCAGTTAAAAATACTTCCCTCAGGCATGGTAAGAGGGAATCCTCTTTCTCTGCCCTGAAGGAAAGCATCCCCTGAACTGACACGCGGGCCCAGGGCATGGGGGCTGGCAAGGCACTCCAGATCCCTGGGTGGCCCCTGAATTTCTGGGGTCCTTGGGTTGGTGATGGAATTTAATGCTGGGCTGGGGCCATAGGGCAGGCTGGCTGATCTAAGGTGTCAGCATCTGCTTCTGGCCTTGGTGACAGACACAGAATTACAAAACCATATTCTGGGAAAATAAAATAAAAAAAAAAAAACACAGACCCTCTCCTTCTTAAACAAAAATCAGCAAAAAAAGCAAAACATCTCTGCTCAGTTTTTACAGATCTGAGCCACTTCTCAAGTGCTGCTAAAGACAGGAAATGAGCAGAGATGAGTGATCCTTCCACGATCAGCAAAGCCCCTAATTGCAGAGTTTAAGGGAATTGGAGGCGCATTCTTCACTTACAAGAGGTGGCACCGTGTCCTCGGGTTATGCTGAGACCTGAGGGGCAGCGGCCGGGACACAGGAGGCTCTTCACCCTCAGCCCTTCAGGAATGAGCTGGTAGTAAGATGGGACCAGGCAGCGGAACAGACTGAGCAGGGCCCAGGCCTCCCGTAGAGACAAAAGAGTGTGTAACCAGCAGGGCTGCCCCTCCAGAGGCCCATGTCCTCAGACGTAAAAGAGCTCTAAAGACCAGCCTCCTCCAAGCTGGAGCTCACAGATCTGCAGGGAAATCGGGAGTAAAAGGAAATCTCTTTGATTTAGCTCCAGTCCCCTTGTCAACATTTTTAAAGAACAGAATTTTTACTTTATTTCTCTAAAAAGGGTATTTTCTTCCTCCTAAATAATAACAGAAATTCTTTATAGACCCTCTACACACAGGAAACACTAGGTGTTAACTAAAGTACTTTAGAGAGAGACTGTCTTCATAGCTCACCCACTCTTGTTTGAAAGAACCCCAACATGTTTGATATCCAGGCCAAATTTCTAGAATCTCAATCACATGTATTTGCCTAGTTACCTTCCATTTGAAAAAGAAAAAAAAAAAAAATCAAGCTACAAACCATCCAAAAGCCACCTTTGGAAAATTTTGCCCTCACATATTCTTAGAATAAGGATAAGGTGCTGGTTACTAGGTAATGGGAAAGTAATATTTTTCTAGTTCCCCTGAATTTCTTACTATTAGAAAGACTAGGACTTAACTATCAGGAGAAGTATAAGCTTAACATTTATGGTTTCCCACATGCCAGGCCTATGCTGGATGAATTGCCTGCAACATCACATTTAATCCAGACTCAATGGTTTGAGATTTGTCCTTATTATGCCCTTTTTCCAGATGAGAAAACTGAGGCTAAACAAGATTAAGCAACTTGCCTCAGGTCAGTTGCAGAGCTGTTGGATTCCAGAGCCCAAACTCATAAGTTCTTATTATGCCTGATTGCCAATTACAGTGATTTCAGCAGCATCTGAGAATACATACAAAGTCCAAATGAAACTGCACAATGGCTTCCCCAGGTAAGAGCTTCCGGCCCACCTGCGCCTTCTGAAATACACAATCAGCACCTGTGTTCACCCCCCACTATGGGCAGATGGTGCATATCAGCAGGGGACATACATACTCCTGAAGGAAGCCCAGGAGACAGAGCCACTCTCAGTCTGCGGTCAATGCTTAAATGACCAGTTGTCCACAGCCTTTCCCTGAGGACATCTGAGGTCCCACACCATGTCCAGCTGTCTGTGAAAGACGCTATTAAAAGTCAACAAATGAGTTACGACCTTTGCTTTCCACAGTTTGCCGTAAGGATCTGCCTGTAATGATTTCTTGCCTTTTGTTTCCCATAAATAGAGTTGATGACTTGTAGGAAACTGGTTTTTTTCCAGTTGCTTTAGAAGAATAAGGTATTTAGATGTCTAGGTTCAGTGATCAAATTGCAATGTATCCAAAACAGAAGAAAATGAATAAGGTAGGGGGTTATGTTTGAACAGCTGTGTAATTGATATATGTGCATCTGTCCCTGTGAAGCATGATGTTTCACTCTATTAGTTTTCTTTCACGTTCCACCTCTCATTTCGTGGGCACTGGGAGGAAAGAAATCATCTCCAAGCCAGTCATCAAATTCTTACAACTTACACCACCCACTTGACAAAGCCGATTTACACTACTTACCCATCCACAATCACCTGTCAACACTTGCCCAAGCCCGAGACCTATTCTAATTATCCCGATATTCTCCGCACCTACCAAATGACTGCACGCGGCAGGTTTGTAATCAGTTGAGTGAATGAATTGCCCATCCATCCAAAGGCAGCAGCTGGGCCTAGCGTTCCCACCACAAAGCCAGGGAAAGACAGACTCAGAAGGAGGTTGGAAGGCAGCAAGGCTAGAGAGGCATCTCTGGAATTCCCATCCCCTGCAGGAGGGACACGCATCATGGGAAACTGGAAGTTTTCAGGAGTTTAAGACCAGCTGCTACTTTGCAAACACCAGCCAGGAATCACTTTAAGAATTTAGGCCCACTGCGAGTCCCATCAGAGTAATAACGCTCCCAGTCTGGGGGCAGAGGCGCCCCTTGCTCTGCTTCTTTCCTAAACATTTTCTAAAGGTTATGAGGAGGAGAGCTGGTCACATTCACAAATAAGTTAAAAGGTGTTTTTTTTAAAAAAAATTTTGTCTTGTTTTCTAAGACAAGGGTATCAAACCTGGTTGGTCTGAGACAGAAAACTAAAAACTCCACCAACAAACACTGTTCTGGACTCTGGGACGCCCCCGGTTGTTTTGGGAACCCCATAGAAGCTATAAAAATCCAAATACAAGCTGCTAATGGCTTCCTCCCCAGCCCCCAAGTAATAAATACTGTCCCCTTTGAGGCTGACATGTCTAAAGGATTCTCTTAGAAGTGGTGCTGAGTTCCAGGGGCCGGTGAACAGGGAAATCCTGGTATCTCCAAGGACCTCCGAAGGGGATCCGTGGAGGAGCGCTGGGGTCTCCGTGTGTCCCTGGGATTGGACCTCTGCTCCCCACGGACCGGCTGGGGACTCCCAAGAGCCAACCTGGCTGCACAGCCTCTCTCACCGCGGGGCTCAGCCAAGCGCCCACACCCCCCTCGATGACGGATGGCGCAGCTGGCAGCGACGGAAACGTCTTTGTGCCTGTTTCTGGCGCTCGGCCTGATGCTCGGCCTTCTGCAGAGAACGGCTCTCCTCTTCCTCGCAGGCCTCTCCCGGGGCCCCGTGGGGCCATGAAACCCCAGCATGCCCTTTCCCCTTCCAGCCACTCCTCACCCAGGCCACATCCCTGGGAGCGAGACCATCTCTGGCTTTGGCAGTGGGGAGGGTGAAAGAGTGGCCCCTGACTCCCTGCCAAGGGGGGTGTCACACCACCAGAATTTATGTGCCAACTTTCCTGGACCAGCTTTTCCCAGGTCACCTCCCCACCCATTACTGCCCCATTAGCTGCCATGTGCTTTCCCCTGGCTGTCGCTGGCCCACACTGCCTCTTTGTTACCCAGCGGCTCTCGGCCGGCCCCTCCCCAACCAGGGGGCTAAAGCTCAAACTTGGCATTGTGAAACATTTCCTCCCTCTCTCCTTCCCCCTCCCGCGGCCCGGCCCCAGGCCCCAGAACCTTTAGTAAAACAAAGTCCCCCGAAAGGACTGCTCCACTCTGCACAGCACGAGTGGGCCCCGAGTTGCCTGGAGCCCCCCTCCACCCACACGCTCCCTCCTTATTGGTATTCCGTCAATACCTTCCTCTTCTGACCCTCCCCGGCTCGGGCCCTGCGATCTGCCGACAGAAGGGCCTTTGTTAACGGAGCAGAGGGGTACAAACACCAGGGCCCCAAAGACAACCGTGTCGACTTCAAAGGGGAAAATGAGTCATTACTCAATGGGCGATGGACAGGGAGGGGACGGGGCCGGGGGACAGCGAGCGCCTCTGAGCACCCTGAGTACCAGGCTCACCCTGCAGAGGGTCTGGCCCAAGAGTAAACCTTCTGTGTCTTTTTACAGACCAGACACTATTTCCAAAGCCATTCATTGATTTATATTGCTCCAAATATGACTCCAAAACAGGGGCCAGAATGCGGAGTCTGGTAAATATTTTGTTGCACAGTTCACTGGAACCGCTCTGTTGTAAAGGATGGCTTCCAACGCGGAGGCTCGGGCCAGGGGCTTCCAGGCTCCCACCGCCTGCCAGCTTCGCGTGGGTGTAAGCAGATGAACCGCCCAAACACCCTTTGGATGGAGCCGTGTCTCCCTGATAGAGGGCTCTGCATCTAGAAGCTCCCCAGGGTTATGGAACCAGCACGTCATCCCGGCTGATGCAGGCCCAGCTCCTCCAAGTCCTTCAGGAACGCGGTGACGCCCGGAGCAGCCCACCCCTCACGTGCAGCTCCTGTGCCCGAAGCCTGACTTGCACAGAACAAAACCCACCTCCCTGAGCCTTCTGCCCTCTGTACTCAGATGTGCTTCTAGAACAAACTTGCTCCCCTGTCCTCATGACAGCCCTTCAAAGAGACTTGAAGGTTACTCTCGGAGTTCTGCTACATTTTCTTTTCATCACACCAAACAGCCCCGCGCCCCTCGACTACAGCTCATATGAAGTGGTTTCCAGGCAGCTCCAGTGTTCGCTGTCCTCCTCCAGGCCTCCCCACAACCACCCAAAGCAAACACTGCTCCCAGTGCTCACCAGCTTCTGCAGACACGCTGGACTCAGCAGACTAGAACAGGACTATGCCCTCCCCTGGAGAGGTCCCCGCGCCTCTACTAGCTCAGCCTGAGCCTACATGCAGCCCGTTAGCAAGCTTCCCACAGCCCTGACCCGTCCTCAGCTTGAAGTCACGGGCCCCTCTCGCAATAAGGCCCGCCGAGCCAGGTTTCCCCCGTTCGGCTCTTTTCACAGCTATATTCATATTTATCAGTATTTCATTTCACCTCATTAATTCCAGCTCGCTTTTGGGAGACCTCTTTTGCTGGAGCCTCTGTCATCTTGGGTTGACTGGTCACTGCTTTTCAGCTCTGTGCCACCTCTAAATCTGCTGAGCATGCCTCTTGTATGCTCTCCCAATTTACCGACAAAAATGTTAACACAGAGCAGTGTCCCAGGATTCCACAGCCTGGCGGAGACACAGCTAGAGCACAAGGAGGAAGGTGGGAAACTGCCCCCTGGCTGAAGGCCTCTGGCTTGTAGCTCCTGGAGCTACAACTCTGTGCTTCTCTAAAAGGAGCCTCTGGAATGCCCCCTCACCACCCCCCCCCACCACCCCCAGCCAAACCCGGCTGAGAGCCCACAAAGCCACCCACGGAAAACAGGACAGACCAGGGAAACCACACAGATTCCAGGGATATCCCTGAGCCTTAGAAATAACCTACACAATGGACAGAGAGTAGCTAAAAAAACAGCTTCAGCCCCCCTGGCTAGGGAAGCAGCCCTTTTTAACAAATGCCCATCCCAAGCAATTCTCACAGATTTGTCCTAGTAAGGTGTATGATCCCTTGAGGAATCTGTAGATGGTAATGGCTAGTTGAAGGGCTGACATCGGGGACATCTCCTTGTCCTTGCCTCTAGAGACAGCACTGAAGTCACTCAGTGATCACACCAGGAAAACAGTCCAAGGTTAACACAAGGACGCCTAGTGAGCAGATCTAGTCACCAACAAAACAAGCTGTACTGTGAGGTAGTGAGTTCCCCATCACCTGATACGTTTAAGTGGAGGATGGAGTAGATGACTTTTGTCCCATTCAAATCCAAAGAGCTAAGCTCCTGTACCCTCTTTTCTGCTGTGACAGGTCCCTTGGGCTGCCAAGTAAAAACCCATCACTGACAAGAGGCAGAACAACCGAGAACTGGGAGGGAAGGATGGATGGGGACTTGAGTTTCAGTGAAGAAGAAAAGAGCTGCAGACACTTCAGTGAAAGCCAAGGAGCCTTCTGGAATATAAATGCCAGCCCTTTATTTATATGTGACAGCCTCTGCTGCCCTTATTGGCTTCTGATGCCACGATAACTGAAGTCCTAAAGTAGTAAAGTCAAGCATGTGTTCTAGGAAGAACTTCTGATGTAAGAGACTCAAAGCTGAGATCAGATTAAGCAGGAAGTGTTACCAGTTAAAATTTAATGAAAAAAAGGTAATGCACTTTATCCAGATGTTTATTTCTTTGCATCTTACACTATTGTAGATTATGAATTAAATGTAAGGAGGTATAATTCATGCTGATAATTATCCCGAATTAATCAAATAAGGAGTTCTGCATTATGGTCAACTCCTGGGGAATGTGTTCAAAGAAAAAGACCATAGAAATTCTTCTTCCTTTCATACAAAGCCTCTACATCATTTTCAGTCTATAAAATCAAAATAAAGAAGAGACTGCACAAGCAAAACCTGGAGACAGCAGGCTAAGCAATCTGCAAAACCCAGAGTGAGCTGAGGCAAGATGCAGGGAAGATGAGGAGCTCTGTCCTCACGAGAGAAGAGTCAGCAAAGGTCAGCATGTAGCTGGACCCCAAAGACCTGCGGGAAAAGACCTGGAGAGCTGACAAAGCCTTGGTGATGGATTTATCAGCTCCTTCCCTCTCCTTCACCCGCCCCTCTCCAGGGTCGCAGGAGACTAAGCAGCTCTGGGACAAAAATCAGCTTCTGCCAAGAGGCTCCAAGTTAACATCTGGGCCAAAGCCAGACCAGCCACGGCGGTGAACAGCCCAGGGCTCCAGGCCCACAGCCTGGGCGCGGGGGAAATTGGAGGAAGGAAAGGGTCCAAACACAGAAGGCAAACGTTCCGGCCATTTCAGCAAAAAGATACACGTTGATACCTCCCCCCACCCCACTCCACCAACCCACCACCTTAAAGATCTTTATTAACAATATTTTTCCCATATTCTTATTAGTCAAGAGCCAGTCATCAACTGACAGTCAGGGCTTGTCAGCAGCATCAGATAGCCAGTGTTGCACCACCAAATGGATATGATTCCAGCCAAAACACAAAGGAAAATTCATTTGCCTCAGCACCTTTTACCTTGCTGCACACACTACAAAAAGGATGAGGAACCCCCACTGCTTCTTTCTTGAGCGCCTCAAGATCCATTGGCACCCGGCTGGAAATCCCAAGTAGAAAATAGAACCACCTGTACACTGTTTGCTTAAGGGGAAGGTCTAACTAGGAGACACCGGGTCCTGGCCCATCCTAATCAAAATATGAGTCAGTCAAGCCCTCCGGTGCGCAAGTCCCTGCTGCACCACCAGGTCTTGCCAACTCAGGTCCATCTCCACCTGCTAAAAAGTCCATGTTTTCTCTCTGATCCCATCCTCCCTTCATTCCCAGTTCAAGCTCTTCCAGCCTCCGAAAAAGCAGGGTCCTTTCTCAAGGCTCCCTGTGACCACCCTCTGCACCCCATTTCCAGCACAGGGGTGCCCAGGTCTGCTTCTCCAAACACTGCATCCAAATGCAGGTTGAGATTTTATTTTTCCTATGCACAGCACTGGGCCCTGGAACAGCCGGCTCCGCATCCCCAGGCCACAGCCAAGGCCAAGCGCAGGCAGAGGTCAGCGGGCCACGACTGGGTCCACCAAGTCCATGAGGCCAGGCCCAGCACAGGCCAGCAGAGCCCCGAGCCCAGTGGTCAGAGAGAGGAGGGAGGATTGGTGAGTCGCGCAGGAGCAGCAGGGGCTGTGTCCTGCCCTCCTGCTGCCTGCGGGCGACGCCTGCCCCCAAAAAGATCCCGCAGCCTGCCAGCCCTGCTCTGCCCACATGGGCTGGGAAAGTGGTGGGCAAGCTGGAGTCCCTGCGCAGTCTGGAAAGGAGACAGGGCAAAGAGTTTTAAGGAAAGCACCGCTGCTAAGACGGTGCTGAGGAGGCAATGGCTCTGCCTGGAGAGGGAGGAACTGGGGGACTGTGACAGGGGAGGTGGCCTTTCAGGAAAGCCAAGGGAGAGGCCCGTGAGACATGCATGGGCCCACCTGCCCTCCTGGGCACGTTCAAGGTGCAGAGGGCTGGAGGAGCAGGACGAGGGCAGCACTGCGGGGGGGAGGAAGGACGGCTCTCACTCTGCTCAGGTCACTCTGCTCCCCAAGAACCTCTATGGCTCCCTGTGTTGATCACCCACTCCCGACTCCTCAGCCTGGAACCCAGAGCCCGTCTACAGCTCCCTCCAGGCAACGTGCACACAGCTCTCCAGCATGGGCGGGGGGCAACAATCTGTGTTCCCACCTAGATGTCAGTATCTGCCACTCCTTCCACCAGGAAGACTTGCACTCTCCCTCCCCGTCCACCGTGTTCCACACATCCTTCAAACCCACCTCCCTGGAAGACTCGTGGGCAATCCCTTTCTTCTTTGTTTCTCTATCCTCTAGAATTGTCTATTTTGAAGAGATGGTGAGTAAGAGCAGGCCCTCTGGAGTCCCTGGGCTGGAAGCCTGGCTCTGCCACTGCCTAGCTAAGAGACCAATTTGCTTAACCCCTCTGTGCCTCAATTCCCCAACCTGTAAAATGGGGATAATAATAGCACCCAGCTCATAGGACTGTGACATTTAAAATGCAAAAATGCACATAAAGCTTTTAGCATAAAGCTCAGCACATAACACGTGTTCAACAAATGAAACAAAATGTAACAAATCTAATAGCTACATACTTTAATTTTAAATTTTATTAAAGTATATTTGAATGTTAGCTCAAGTGTTATGAAATGCCTTAATTAATCGAAAAGATCTTACTTCTTATGAACTATCTTTGCTCTTCTCTACTTCCAAATGTTTGACATCATCGCAACATTACTTGTATGATTTTTCAAGTGGTTTGAGAAAAGTTCTTCACCCCCTTAAAAGATATGCATACCAAGAGCCCCCTCAAAAGTTATCCACACCAAGTGCTCCCTCCTGGGCCATTTAGAATCCACTCAATGCTTATGAATTCGGTTTCTTCCATACTGATTTTTGTAATCAGATTTTGTCAGCCTCCCCAGCATGGCGCTCTGCATCCACTGGGAGTTCTTCCTGGGCTCGCCCACTGATCACCCTCCCCACCCTGCCCTCCTTCGGCCCCTCGGTTCCCTCGGCTGTCCTCACTCGTACAGGTCTGAGTGGGTCCAAGCCAGCCAGGGACAGAGCTGGATGGAAGCCCCCAGACGGGGCTCGGGAGGCTGCGTTTAGGACACGACTGTGCTGGGTGCAGCAGCCGCTCTGCTGTGTGAGGGCCATCAGTCTCAGGCCAGCCACCCTCTTCCACAGCAGCTCCCGTGCTGGCCAGGGGGACATTGGCCTTTTTCACTTGAGCCTTGACAGCAGGCACAGATTTAATGACAGGAAAGCACTTTGAGAACCCAGAGTGCTCCATAACTGCCAACTCATAATCCCCAAATTGTTCTCTGCGTGGCTGGGGGAGGTGCCAAGGCTGCTCGAGGGGTCTTCACTTACTACCGCTGGTTCTCACTGGAACCAGGCCAGGAGAAGCCAGTGGGGCGCTTACCAAGCCTGCTGGGGACGTGTGAGCCAGACCAAGAGCGGCTTGTTCAGAGTGCAGGTTCTTGGGCCCGTCCCACTCCTACTGAGCCAGAAGCTCTCATGACAGTGGCCCTGGGAATCTGCATTTTAATCTGCTGGCCCAGACGGTTCTTACACAGGCTAACCTTTGAGTGCTGATGGTTTTGAGGTGAGTGCATGAGTTTGAAGTGAGATGGCGCTAAGTTCAAACCTCAGCTCTGGCCCTTATTGTTCAAGACCTCGGGCAGGTTACCTGACCCCAGGCTCACAGGATGTCAAAAGGACATAATTTCATAGAGAGTTTCACAGTCAAATAAATTTGAGAAATGCAACACCCTATATCTTGAAGTTTAAAGCACATGAGCATATTAAAGGGGCTGAGAAGTGGGAAGCAGATTTGGCTCAACTGATAGAGCATCTACTTATCACATGGGAGGTGCAGGGTTCAAACCCAGGGCCTCCCGACCCGTGTGGAGCTGGCCCATGAGCAGTGTTGATGCGGGCAAGGAGTGCCGTGCCACGCAGGGGTGTCCCCCACTTAGAGGAGCCCTACACACAAGGAGTACACCCCACAAGGAGAGCCGCCCAGCGCGAAAAAATCACAGCCTGCCCAGGTGTGGCACTGCACACACCGAGAGCTGACATAGCAAGATGACGCAACAAAAAGAGACACAGATTCCTTGTGCGGCTGACAAGAATCCAAGCAGACAGAGAAGAACACACACAGCGAATGGACACAGAAAGAAGACGGGGGTGGGGGGAAGGGGAGAGAAATAAATTTTAAAAAATAAATATTTTTAAAATTTTTAAAAAAATAATAATAAAGGGGCTGAGAAGTCCCACTATAAAGAACCCTGTCAGACCCAGCATTTCCCCAAACTGTCTAACCAAGGAAACAACCTTTCATTATCAAAGCCAGGAATATCTCACAGACTTAGTATCTGCCATGACAAAGCTTGTGAAATTCCTTTCTGGGAAGCAGGAAGTCTAAGGAGTGATGTAGCCTCTTAAGAAGCCCCGAGGTGGTCCTGGTGGAAGGAAGCCTTGGCCCTAGGGGCACGGCGGCGGGAGCTCCACGCCCCAAGCCCCTGCGTCTGTCTTCGGCACGGCTGGCGCAGCTCAGCAGCTCTGCTGCCTGCAGTGGACAGGTCACAATAGCCAGTCACCTTCCCGCTTCGGTTATTTCCTTGGAGGCGAGACAGATCCATTTTTAACAGCTCTTCATTTCAGCGGAGAATGACCTCCTGCTTCTGACGGGAAGGGAAGCTTTGTTCTTCTGACCAGTGCTGACAGTTTAATTAAACCCAGCTTGAGATGGGGTCGATAGGGTCAGGCATTCTTCAACTGGGTTTCTGAAGAATATCACATCCGCACCCCTCCAACCACCAGGGCCCTGTTAATGAGTTATCCTGGCCCTTACGGCAGGGATATAAATAAGGGGAAATAAATGCCCTGGGCCGCCCTTAATCACCGCCCCCACCCCCCTCCAGGCCCAGCAGACACAAAAGGTCGATCTTGTCGGGACTGGTACTGGTTTCAAGCTAAAAAGAAGCCCAGAGGACCTGGCTGTCCAGAAGCCGCCTCTGGATTAGGAAGGGAATGCAACTGACAAGAGAAGGGGCTGGAAAGCAGCAGGAGAGACCCTTCCCCAGATCTGACTCCACATCATATGAAGGTGGAGACTGGGTTCCACCGCTGTCGGAGAAGCCATCAGACTTCAGCGGTGTCCCTCCAACCCTAAGCTTAACCCTCTGTGGATCATGAAACGACAGCTCCACTGATGATTGACTGTCAGGGGATGTAGCCAACCCCAAATCCAGGACACCTGCCACTGCAGCATAACCCCCAGGAGATACGGCTCTGGCCAGCAAAGCACCTGCCCCTTGTCCTGCAACCCACTGGTCAGTTAGAAGATGGTCGACTGCTCCCAAGAGCCAAAGACTGAGGTAAATCCTTACCTCCCGGAGACAGTGCCACACCCATCTGCCTTACACCCATCACTCCAGGTGTTCTCAACACGTGGGACACTGCCTGGGCTGTAGGAGGCCCTCAGTAACTGTTGGACAAATGGGTGAGTAGGCAGGCGAGTAGAGGGATGGGCGTGGTGGGGACTAGAGGATGGGAGGAGAGAATGGGGGAATGGGGACAGAGGTGAGAAAGGAGAGATGGATGGGGGGATGAGAAGGTTGACAGATGCATTGGTAGATGGTAAGTGGAAGGGTGGATGGGTGGACTATAGATGGGTGGAAGAGTGGATAGAGATGGAGGAATGGGTAGGTGGATGGGTGGGTGGGTAGGTGGGTGGTTGGGTGAGGGGGTGGATGGATGATATGCAAGAGAATGAGCTTTAGCATGAGATATACCAGGGCTTAAATTTGGCTCAACCCATTGGCTATATCACAAACCCTCTGTTTTAGCTTCCTAGACTGCTTAAAGCAGATACCATGAAAAGGGGTTGACTTAAACAATGGAAATGCATTAGCTCACAGTTTTGAGGCCAAGAAAATGTCCAAATCAAGGCAACGCTCTCCAGCCAGTGAGTCTCGGTTCCTCTGCCACACGGCAAGGCACATGGTGGCATCTTCTGGTCTCTCCCTTCTCCTGGTTTCATTGCTTTTAACTTCTTGCTTCCATGGCTTTCATTTTATTCATAAATGACTCCAATAATAGGACAAAGACCCATGCTGAATGAGGTGGGTCACACCTTAACTGAAGTAACCTCATCAAAAGATGTTACTTACAATTGGGTTACATCCACAGGCATGGATTAGATTTAAGAACATTAAGAACATACAGCTTCAAACCACCACACCCTCTGAACTTCCATTTCTGTCTGTAAAACTGGTGAAATGCTGATCTCATAGAGATGTTCTAAGGATGAGATGGGATGACATTTGTAAATCGTTCAGCATGAACCTGGAGCAGAATACCCTTCTGCTCGTTGTAACCATTACCGCATACCAGCCTTTTTAGGACGGCCCCGGAGCACTGAGGCAGCAAGCAGACATCCTGGGAGAGGCACACTTCCGCAGAGGCACCATTCCCTCCAACCTGAGACAAGGAATGGGTGGGTGCTCTCTTCTAAGGTCCAGTGAGGGGTCAGCATGCTGAGCAGGAGCTCCTGGCTAGTCCTCGGCAGGGATGTCCGAAAGAGCAGGGAACACACCGGTAACTTCAGAGCACCAAGGAACGCTTCCAGGGGCAGCATCACCCCCTCGTTCCTCGTCTTCCCTCCCCAGACTGTGAAGGAAAATACCCAGACGGCACCCTGAGCCCCCACAATGACTGTTCCCAGCCAGCCCAGTTGCCCGCCCCACCTTCCTCCACCCCTCCCGGGCGCCCGCGCTGGGGTCACCTCAGGCCCTCACACAGAGATTGGAAGCCTTTTGTGGAGAAGGTCCCTGGCAAATGGAGGGGATGCTTCTGAGTTATGAGCTGTGAGACTGAGTCCCACCACAGGGACTCAGGGAACCGACACTGGCCAGGCACACTCAAGGTCAGGGTCAATTTGGGCTGTGGTGCCGTCTCTGGGAGCCAGGGTTGCCTCCCTCTGAAGCAGTTCAGTGTGGATTCACCTAACATCGACTGAGCACCTACTGTGTGCGGGCATGTTTACACCTGGTGTGAGAGAGGGTCACACTGAATCCCCACACAGCCCTGTGAGCTAGGCTAATTACCTTCATCTCACAGAAGAGGAAACAGGCGCCACGGGGCTAAAGAAAGCTGCCCGGCGTCATGTGACTCGCGTTTGTTTTAACTGAGACTACAGCAGCTTTTCATTCCTTATAAAAACGGGAAGGTTTCCCAGCATAAAAATAATAGGTGCTTCTCATGGACAACTGGGAAACAAAGAAAAAGACCCAGGGACAACCCTGTTGGCATTTTGAAGTCATTTTCTATGCATTATTTAGAGTAATTGGGTTTGTATTGTCAATACAATTTTGCATCCTAGCTTTTGATATCACTAACATTTATCTATGGTACTCTACATCTTTCATAAAAGCCATTTTGAAGACTGTATAAATATTCCACCAAGTACTTACATGATAATTGACTTAACCTCTAATGTTGGACATTTAGGTTATTTCCAGTGTTTTAATATTCTTAAATAATGATGCAATGAACATATTTTTGCTCATGTTTTATTATTTCCTTAGGGTAGATACCCAAATGTGAGATGTCCAAGTTAAAGTTTAAGCCCATTTTGGGGCTTTTTATGGACCCTCAAAGACTGGTGTTTAATTCCAACCTTATCACCAAACTGCTCTGTGGTCTGAGGCAAATCGCCTCTCCTGTGTGAGCCACAGGTCCCGCACATGGTACAAAACAGACTGACTAACCCAGCACCAGGGGGAATATTAGTGCAGAATAACCAATAACAAGATTTTAATTTCTGGGAGCAACAGACAAAAATCAACTGAGCTGTGAACTCCACCACCTGGCACATTTTGTGACCACCCATTCCCAGCACATTTGGTCTCTGGCAAAGTGATTTCCAAGCTGATTTAGCAAAACTGCTTCTGCATGGAAGTTCACCATTTGCTCCCAATGGAAAGGATTAGTGATGGGTCCCTCCTAAGAAGGAAGGTCCACAGGTGAGAGAGCAAGATGCCGGGCACTGCCTCCCACTCTACCGCTTCCAGCTCCCGAAGGAGGGCGGGGCTCGCAGCTCACTGGCCCAGGTGTGCTCTCCTGACCTAAGGTGGGCCAACCAGGTTCTTTCTCCCAGAAATCTCGAGTTGGGCCCTGGCGACGCTGTGGGGATCTGAGCCCCAAGGTCACAGGAAGAAGGAGGGGAGTCGTTGTACCCCTCTACCAAAGTCATGGTGGAACTGGCATGCTGCTGGTCAGCGCAGGATGCCGGCTTACAGAGGGGAGAGGGGCAACGGGGTGGATATTCAGAAAGAACCAGACACATCCCTGACATCTCAAGCCCAGTCCCTGTGATGACCAGCTGTAACTCACTTCCTGTCCTGAGAAGCCCAAGAGCCTACTGGCTGTGCCCTTAAATACCACGAACACACACCCGTTTTCTGCCACCAGGCTGAAGACTTTCTATGTCTGGAACCAAGAGCACTGAGGGCTCCTCGGCCAGACCTAGTGGGAAAGTTGGGAGATGCTTCCGAATGCCAGATGTTCAGATCAGGTAAATGGGGGTAGAGGTGGAGCAAAGAATATCAGCAAACAAATCTTTAAACACTTGCTCCTATGTCCTTTCCTGTAACTATCTCCAAGGTGAAAAACTCAGGGAGTCCAGACACCAGGGACAAGCAACCAGATCAAAGAAAAGGTTTGTGTAATCACTTTCTCCAGAATGTCCCTTTTGAGACAGCCTGAGCTGAAGGGACACCAGAATACACCAGCTCCAGAGGCAAGCACACAGAGTCCCCCTCCAATCCCACCCCAGACAAAGTCCTCCTCCCAAAAAAACCACATGTGCTCATAGATGAGATTAAGAAATGTCAAGCAGGGAGCTACAGAAAATAGTGTCCCTTCACCCATGGTCCAAGCCTCACGCCTGGATAAGAAACCCCTCCTGCCAGGACTTGGGACCTGATGCCTGGAATGAAGAAGCAGCAATAAGTATTAGAGGAAACTTCTGGCTCCAGAGCCTGGAAACATTCCTCAAAGGACCAGCAAGCCTTCCAGTGTGAGGGCTCTCTGTTGTTTCCAGCCGCCCCTTCCCCACAAAGCCCGGGAGCCCTGGACTGAGCACTGAGGCCACTGCCTCTGCCTGGCTCCCCGCTCTGCTGTCAGGTGCCCTGAGCAGGTGTCACGCAAACCCCAGCCCTCTTCAATGGCTTTTCCACTCCTTGGCAGATTTAGTGCTGCCAGCCTTAGGTTATGGAATGCAATCATGTCATGTTGGTTAAAGCACAGAAGTCCTTTCCTCTAAGACGCCTCTTAAAATGTGAGACCATGAAGAGCACTAGACTAGGGGCCAGAAAGGGGCTCTGAGAAGGCGCCTCACCTTTCCGACCTCCGGGGACACCGGTCCCACTGCCATCTCCTCCCCTGCCCCACCCAGCTCATCTGCAGGCTCCTGGCCTCTTCTCCACCCAGGTGCCGTCCTATAAACCCCCTCAGGGAAGAACTGGCAGCCCCAGGACCTCACGAAGTGCTCTGCTGGGCAAGTGGAAGGGCCCGCCTGTGGTTTTAAGGTTGCTAACGACAACAACTAAAGGGGCTCAGAAAACCCCTCAACTCGAAATTCACAAATCTGAGAGCATTGCAAAAATCTGACAAGAATACACAGTTGGGGACGCAGACTTGGCCCAATGGATAGGGCGTCCACCTACCACATGGGAGGTCTGCGGTTCAAACCCCGGGCCTCCTTGACCCGTGTGGAGCTGGCCATGCGCAGTGCTGATGCACGCAAGGAGTGCCCTGCCACGCAGGGGTGTCCCCCGTGTAGGGGAGCCCCATACGCAAGGAGTACGCCCCGTAAGGAGAGCCGCCCAGTGGGAAAGAAAGTACAACACACACGGAGAGCTGACACAACAAGATGATACAACAAAAAGAAATACAGATTCTGGGTGCCTCTGATAAGGATAGAGCAGACACTGGGGGAGGGCGGGGAGAAGGGGAGAGAAATTTTAAAAATTAATAAATCTTAAAAAAAAAGAATACACAGTTGTTCTAGGTAGTTACAAAAGCAAAACTAAGAAAAGCAGATTTAGGCTGCAATGTTAAGAAGAATTTTCTAATATGCAGATCTGTCCAATAAAAAAATTGACTGTCTGGAGAAGTGATGAACCCCCCAGCACTGGAGGTAACCAAGCTAAAACTGAATGGACCATATGCTAGAGTGCTGCAAAAGGAATTCCTTAGATAATCTCTAAATCCTGTACAACTCAAGATTCCACAAAATGAAACATATGGTGGGACAATTACAGACACATTTGGCAAATCGGGGAGCAGCAGAATTTGCAAACACCCTTCAAATTTGAAAGAAGTACATTTAGAGCAAGTAAAAATACAACTTTCCACCGAGGCTAATAAGTATACAGGTCTCAATACCCTAAAGAGGTAGAATAAGCTGAAATAGAAATAGGTTCAAGAAAGTCTTGGTTGACTGTTCAACTGTCGGACCCCGAAGGCGGCGGGAGATGGCCCATGAGAGCGCCCCTCCATAAAGGCAGGTGTCACGAGGATAATCTTGCCCACCCCCCTGTGGTCCTCACAGCAGCTCTGTCAACAACAGCACCCAGGATTGGAGGAACCGCCCGGAGCAGTGCCCCAACCACGCTGCCCGCTGAGAGGGGAGGCATGTGCTGGCCACGGCCAGAGAAGGCCCAGGCCCTCCCCAGGGTGAGGGGTGAGACCCCAGAAAGAGCTTTCTGGCCATGGAATGTCACTCACAGTCTCGACAGAGCCTGGTTGTTTTGGAACAGCAGTTCTGGTAACATGTGCAGCTGGTTCCGATTCAGGCGCCTAAAAGAGAGGAGAGGAGTTGGAAATTATCTAGATGTCCCGAAATCCAAAGAACTTTTCAAAAAAGCACTGGACTCAGAGTCAGCAGGCCCAGAGTCCTAATCTTAATGGGATCACGGTGTCACCCTAAGGAGAGCGCCTTCTCCAGGCTTGGAGTCTTCACCTAGAAAGAGGGAATCCCCGATTCGGCGCTCAGGAGGGTGAGAACAAAGCGGCCCTGAACGCCCCTCGCCGGGACCAGCTGGGCAATGGGTGGCCAAGGAGGAGAGCTCCTTTCCTTCCGATATTTCCTTCCAAATCCATCATCACGTCACTTTATATCTGTAAGACCCTTTGTAATTTATAAGGCACTTACACAAATATTACCTCAGTGTGCGAGGTGGGTCCGACGACACTTGAAGTGTGAAATAGACCCTACTGGGGTAGCGCTGGCCTTGCAGTTCTGATTCTTAGTTTCTTTCACCTGCTTTTGGTGCCAAGATACAGCAGTGATTTGATGTTTTTATTGTTTGCTTTGGGTTTTTTCTAAAAGTGAAAATAGCCTTATCGTTTTTTATCATTATGAAAAAGAAGGCACCGCCACCTCAAACAACACTGCTTTTCTCTCACTCAGCAGTGTGAGGACACGTTCCCTTGCCTCTCAACAGAGAACTGCCCCAATTTAGAGGCTGGATAGTATGTCCATAGCTTTAAAATCCCCTACTGGTGGACAAGGAACCTTTCAGCATTATAAACACAAGGCAGGAGTGGAAAGTCTGGTTCTGACCAGAAGTCATAACACAGAAAGGACCTGGACTTGTCCTAGGAAGGCACCTAAATTTAGCCAGACTCATCTTTCCCACTTTAAGTGATTAATTCCTGGGCACTGGAATCCAAGATATATAGCAAGGAATTCAAGCCAAATTTTTAAAAACTGTAATGGACAACATCAGAATTTAGCGATTACTTTTCAGCCTCTATCACATAGCAGCGCGGCCCGTCACAGGGCTGTGATGCCTGTAAGTAGAGAACCTTCTACTTAGAGTGTGGGCCATGGGCCCTAGCAGCCGCAACGCCTGCGAGTCTGCAGGAGCTGCCGTGGCTCGGGCCCCACACCTGCTGGATGAGAATCTGCAGGGCACCAGGCTCCCCGGGGACGGTGCGCGCTGCAGAGACCGAGCTCCAGCCCTCCCCCATGTCTACGGTCCAATTTGAATTATAAGATCTCCTCAACAGTTCTAGACTTTGATAAACCAACTCAGTCAAAGCTCTTTTGGGGGCAGTAGAGGAAGGAGAAATTTAATTCTCTATAGCCAGCAGTAACTCCTAGAAGATCAGCCTTCATCTGATCTGTGAGAAGGGCAGTGCCACCACGCGGGAGACCACCAGGGCCCAGCACCAAACAACAAGAGCCGCGACTGGAAGAGGTTTACTCTAACGGGCTGTTACTGCCTTGGAAGGAAAAAAAGAGACACCATATAATATAACCCTTAAGGCAACAGGAGTCGACATCAGATGGCTCCAAGTTCCTTAACCTCAGCCCAATAAATCAATCCTGTATTTACACTGCCCTGTAATAACTGGGTTTTGTTCTGTATTACCCCAAGAATTTCTCAGGTTTTTTGCATTAATTTCTGAAAAACATTTAGGAGGAAAAACGATTTAATACCCATTTTTAAGTAGAAAACGGAGGATGCCGATGAGGGCCCTGACGTGGTGAGAGCTACGCAGGTGCCTCAGAATAAGGAGAGCTGTAGCGGTTCCCCGCCACGACCAGGACTGACTGTCCCAGGCACGGGGGTAAATGCCTCGTGGGTGCTGCCTCCCCATCACAGGAAGAGCAGAATGACAGCCTGGGCCCCTTTTCCTTGGACTGGGACAACCACACCTTACATTCGCCCTCCACTCACCACAGAGCTGGGCTCTTAGTGGAAGCTCAAGACTTTTGCTGATTTTGTTGAGTTGTCCCTCTTTGACAGATGAGGAAACTGGGGTGCCAAGAGCAGCCACTGCATGGAGAGCCGGTGCTCGGAAGCCTGGCATTCCCCGTCTCCCCATCCTGGCCGCCTCCACGAATGCACACCCACCTCCGCTTCCCCGGCTCTCAGGGCGACCGTGCGTGCCTCCGCCTCCCTCCCGACAGCACCCTGCCATGCCCCTCGCACGCTGACCCTCCCAGCCAGCAGCACCACACGCTTCTGCTTCCACACCCCCGCTGTGCTGACAAGAACCAGTTGTGACTGTTCCCAAACCTGCTTATGTCAGAGATTCTCATCATTGTGATTGTAAAATTTAACGAACTATTACACAAATGAATGAAATACTAGTGTGAAAAGTAAGCGTAGTCTCTAGGAGAACTAAATTGAATGTTTTGGAAAGTGTCAGTAAAAGAAAGCTGCTAATTAAGGGTTGTTCAATTAACTAAAAGTCTGGTGCGAGAGGCCAGGTCATATAAAATCCAGAACTCTCCATCCAGACTGCTTCTAAAGGGCCTTTAAAAATCTCGTTCCTTTTTAAAGAAACAGAAGCTGAAAAATCATAGTCAAGGTACAGGTATGGGGTTTAGGCAAGAAAAACAGTCTCATAATAAGGCTTTGGCAAAAAAAGTGGGGCGCCAATAAATACACATTTATATGGTTTAACTTAAAAGAAAAGGTTTCAAGCATGTATGGTTTTTCTTGGTTTTTTATTTTATTTTTTATTGTAGTAAAATATATACAATTCAAAATTTCCCATTTTAACCACTTTCAAGTGTACAGGCCTCATTCCAAACAGAAATTCTGTGTCCATTCAACAATAACTCCCCACTTCCCTCACCACCAACACCCAGCCCCTGCAACCCTGTAATCTACAATGTGTCTCTGTGAGTTTGCATATTCTAAGTATTTCATGAAAGTGTGATCATACAATATTTGTCCTTTTGTGTCTGGCTTATTTTGTGTCTTCAGGGCACATCCATGTTGTAGCAGCTATCAGAACTTCATTCCTTTTTACAGTTGAATAATACTCTAGTGTGTATGTATGTGTGTGTACACTATATTTTGTTAATCCAGTCACTTGTTGATAGACTCTTGGGTTGCTTCCCTCTTTGACTATCATGACTAATGCTGCTCTGAACATCAGTGTGCAAATATCTCTTTGAGTCCATGCTTTCAATTTCTTTGAGTATATACCTAGGAGTATATACCCAATTGCCAGGTAATATGATAATTCTATGTTCAACTTTCAAAGGAACTGCCAAGCTGGTTTCTACAGTGGCTGTATGGTTTTGTTGTTATTGTTGTTGTTGTTGTTGTTGTTTTGAGGTACCATAGCCAAGAATTGAACCCTATACCTCATATGTGGGAAGCTGGCACTCCACCACTGAGCCACATTGGCTCCGAGTTGGTTTTTTTGTTTGTTTTCTTGTTGTTTTCGGGGTTTTTTTAGGAGGCACCAGGAACTGAACCCAGGACCTCCTATGTGGGAAGCAGGCACCCAACTGCTTGAGCCACATCCATTCCCCTGTATGTTTTTTTATAACTCCCCATTTTAAACAACTTTTATGATTAACCAATCTGCCACCTGTCTCCAACAAGTCTTCACAGAAGAGCCACGCCATCCACACATGCACCACAGATGCCTCCTGTGACAAAGTAGTCACACGTGCTGAGAATAATGGCCCGCTGTGAAGTTGCTGGACTTAAAGTACAATGTCTGCAGTGACAGAGCCGCAACTCAAAAAGGAAGACTCTGCCAGGCAGCAACAGGCGTGACATGGCCACCGTGCCAAGTCCAGACCCCTTCCCCACCCCGTTCTCCAGAGCTGGAGCCAGCATGGGTTAAGTCCAAGTCAGACCCTCCAAGCCATTAATCCATACTCTGTCCTAAGTCATTTTAAAGAAAACCAACCCAGGAGGAAACATCTGTGCTAGCCGAGCATGCCTTATTGCTCAGTTGTCAGCCTGGGGAGAAACACAAAAGATTGCCTTGATTTTCTTCTAGGCTACAGGAGGTCGACAAGATGACCGTACTCTTCCCCTTTATTTAATGCTTTATTTTCTTTGACATAAAAGTGAAAAGCAAGGTAGTAGGGTGGTCAAGAGCCCAGGTTCTGGAGACAAAATGGCCCAGGTTCCAATCCCCACTGCCCCTTAATCCTCGCGTGCTCTTGGGCAGGAGAATTAACCTCTGTGCACGCCCTTTCTCATCTGTACAGTGTCACTTATTACAGTATTGTTTTAAGGGTTAAAAAAGATACTGGAGGGCAAAGCGCTTATCTTGGTTCCTGGCATAGAGTAAGGCAGTGAGAGGCAGCTGCTATTATCATTAGAAACTCATAGGAAATCCATAAAATATAGAAAAGTACAAAGAATAAAATTAAAGTCACCCGTTATCTCTGTAATGCAAATCCATAGTCTTAATTATTTCTCCCTCCAGTATTCTACACACACACAAATTGCTCTTATTTACCCAGATGTCACACTGCCTTTGCCACCTAACGTTGAACTGTGCGCACATTCCCGTGGCTGTGACTGGTCTTCTGAATATGATTTTATATCTCACAGTTCCACCCCAATGGCTGGTTCTAATTTCTTTGCTTTTAAATAACATGCAGTGGATATTCTGATATATAAAACTTTAGCCACGGCTCTGTTTCCTTAAAATAAAAGGGACTTTCTGGTTCAAAGGGCGTGACTTTAGGACTCCTGACACCTACAGCAGAGACAAGACGGACAACTGCCATGCAGGGGGCCACCTCCCCTTTTCCACACCGCATTGCTTTTTTTTCATTGCTGCCAGTCTGGCCAATCCCATTGTTGGTCAGTGTAAAAACTGACCAAGACCCCATTTGCAAACGCAATTGTCCTATAAGGAACAAAGTGCAAATCTGAAATGAGCTGCCCCTTTCCCATTTCTGAGAATCAGGGCCTCGGATCCCCAGGCCCCTGAGGCTCCCGGACGCATCCTCTCGACACACCAGTGGCGTCTTCCTTTTGTTTTTTTCTTTTAAATTTATTGTGGTTATGTCAATATATACAACATAAAATTTGCCATTTTTACCATTTTAAGTGTCCAATTCAGCGGCATTCGTGACAATATTGTGCTGCCATCTCCACTGTCCTTCACCAAACCACATCCCCTCCCCCGCCAAACCAAAACTGCACGAGTAAGCAACAGCTCCCTGCACTGGCTTGACTTGCCTGCCCCAGTTTGGACGTGTTCTTGATCTTGGTCCACACGTGCTGGGTGTGGACCCCTTGTGAATGGGATCTCCTCCTGGGTTACTTCAGGTAAGGTGTGGCCCACTGAATCAGGCTGGGCTCATATCCGGTTACTGGATTTATAAACAGAACGAAATTCAAACAGAAAGAGAGAGAGAGAGGAGAGGGCGTGCTAAGGGCAGGAGCCAGAAGCTGGAAGTCAAAGGAATCAAGAAGAAGAGGGAGAATTCGCTGCCACATGCACCACAGTGTAACCGAAAAGCCAAGAAACACCAAAGACGGCCGGCCAGCCAGAAGAGAGCAACCCCAGGACGAGCGAGCCTTCTCGCCTCTGAAACCACAAGCCAATAAATTCCTGTTTTTAAGTCAACCCATTACGGTATTTGTTTGAACAGCCAAGAAACTAAAACACTCCTCATTCCCCCATATCCCTGTAACCTGTAATCTACTTTCTGTCTCTATGAATTTCCAATGGCTTTTTTTTTTTAAGTTTACTTTTCTTCCCCTCCCCCTGCCCTGCTACTTTTACTGTGTCCATTTGCTGTATGATCTTTTGTATCTATTTCTCTTTCTGTCTTCTCTTCTTGTCTTTCTCCTCTAGGATTCACCGGGATTTCATCCTGGGGACCTCTGATGTGGAGAGAGTTTCCCTGTCAATTGTGCCACCTCAGCTCCTGGTCTCTGCTGCACTTCACCTTGACACTCCCCTTTGTCTCTCTTGTTGCATCACCATCTTGCTGCATGACTCACTTGCACGGGCACTGGTTCACCACATGGGCATGCTTCCTCTTCTTCTTTTTCACCAGGAAGCCCCAGGGATCAAACCCAGGTCCTCCCATATGGTAGACGGAAGCCTTATCACTTGAGCTACATCCGCTTCCCCCAAAGACTTCTTTTAAGGACACACAAATCAATTAATAATAGCTATGCCTGGAGCATAAGACCATAAGAGAAATTTCACTTCCTCTGTACTGTGTGAACCTTTTACTATGTTTTTTCAGGAAAAAACAATGATAGGGAAGCAGAGTGGCTAAACAATTGAGCTCCCACCTACCACATGGGAAGTCCTGGGTTCAGTTCCTGGTGCCTCCTGGAAAAGATGAGCAAGATAGCAAACTGGTGAGAAGGGCAGGCATGGTGAACTGACTCAACAAGATGATGCAACAAGGAGACACAAAGAAGAAAGACAATGAGAGACAAAACAAAGCAGGGAACTGAGATGGTTCAAGCAATTGGGCACCTCTCTTCCACATGGGAGGTCCAGGTTTGGTTTCCGGTGCCTCCTAAAGAAGAGACAAGCAGACACAGAGAGCATACAGCAAGTGCAAAATAACAGGGGGAGGAAGAATAAATAAATGTTTAAAAATCTTTTTTAAAAATTGAAAAAAGAACAATGATAGTTGCACTTAGGTTGTGGGGCAACAACACTCTGTAGGTTTCTTTTTGCCGTCATCCCCTTGTGACACTGTGGGACCTCCCATGGCTGCAGCCACTCTGGTCCATCTCAGCAGGAGGGGACAAATCGTCCCCCGAACACTCCCCCTCACGCCCCCTCTGCCTCTGCCATTGTCTCAGACCAGCCGCCACCCCCTTCCTGAGCCTGTGGCCACAGATACTCACAGTCTTTCCAGCTCCTTCATGTCATCGAAAGCCCCCCGTTCTACTGCTCCAATCTGGTTTTCCATCAGCTGCCTGGAGAAGCAAAGAGACACGACAGCTACAGGATGTTGGACAAGGTCTCCTAGAAACAGCTGGCATGAGGGGGGAACAGGGCAAACCCTGCCAGGACAACCTTGGCAAGGAAGTTAGACAGGAGGGGTGCCGGAGGCTCTTACAAACCCCGTGACGTGTCCGAGGGGACTAAACGTCCCCCCGTCTTTGCAAATTCCCCAACACAGGCTTCTGACCACACCAACCCCCTTGCCCCATGCTGGGCCCTCTGAGGCTGCCCTTCATGGCAGGCCAGGGGCCCCCGAGTCCCAGTCCTTGCTCCAAAGGCATCTCAGGGAAGCCCAGATGCAGGCGGCAGGCCCTGCGGCTGGCACTGGCACCCGCACCCCACTCTGGCCCAGGGGCAGAACAGGGGCGTGGGCCAGTCGCAGGGGAAGGGAGCCTGTGCTGAGGGGGCCTGCACGTGCAGCAAGTACCCCCTGCAGTTGGCAGACAGCACCCCCTCAGCCTGCATCCCCATGCCGCCTGGTCCCATCTGCTGCAGAAATCAGCGGGGTGCCTGTGCCAGCTGAGCCACCTGGCGCCGAGATTCTCCGTCTCCTACTGCCAGCATGCCCCGAAACCCGGAGCGTCTGACTGGTAGGCAGCATTTTCCCCGGGATATGGATTGCTGCATGATAATTTTTGCCATGGTCGAGTGCATTTCCCTCCCTGTGTTTTTCCCCTTCCACTCTCCCATCTAAACACGTGGCTTCTGTCCTGCTGCAAGGGGGGTTGGGGCAGAACGGAGACTGGAAGCTGCCACAAGATGTTTCTCTTCCTCTGCTTTGTTTCCAAAAGCATGAGCTGTAGAGGAGTTACTCTGGAGGTCTAGGAGGAGAGGGATAAGGGTAACGCCAGGACGAAGAGGGGGGAATCCCCCAGACATGGAAAAGATTCCTGAGATGGGAAGGGGTAAGAGGGCAGTGGTTCTGGAGCCACAGTGACCCGTGCCCAGCGACTTGGCAGCACTGACCTCAGTAGGACTGGCCACAAGGTGCCAGCTCCTCCAAAGACTCTCGGTCCTCAAAGCTGCAAAGCTAAGGAGTTCTGAAAGAATTGAGGCCCCAGGGCCCTTGCACTACCCAAGGAGCAGGGACTGAGAGACCATATGATTGTCCAAAGTTGAATTTCCTGCCGGTCAGGTGGGATGTGGCCTTGGTGTCAAAAATGAAGTAGATGGGAAGAAAACAAAGAAATGTGGTTCTTCCCTGCACACCTGAGTTTGCGGGGCCCTGCGTCAGATCGCGCGCCCACCAGGCAGCGCCTGCAGCCTGAGGTCGGCGGAGCAGGAGGCATGAGGGCTTCCTCCCACTGCTCACGCTCACCCCAGCCCGGCCTGACAGGCCAGCAAAGCCGGACCGGCCACCTCCAGTGCCTGCCACCGTCAGGGGCGAGGGGAGCTGCCTCTGTCCTCAGCTGCCCCTCCCAACTCCCTCCCAAGTTGGGGGCTCTGGCCTTGCTGAGGAGTCTTTCCAGGGTACCGGTTCAAAAGAACTACGGAGCCCAAAAATTCCACCTGCCACCTGGTCTTCCCTCGCGCCCAGGGGACAGCCAGAGGTCGGGATGCCCATCCGCCCAGCCCTGGTGCCTGCAGGCAGCTCCCACTGGGGCCCAGCCACCCCCAGGTTCCCAGCCAAGTGGGAGGCACCAAGAATCACCATCATGCCCTCAGCCCCACCTGGGGCAAGGGAAGGACTTCACTGGCCTATGGCTCTCGGCCAAAGTTCTAGAACCCACAGGGCCATGGCCAGGGGAGGGGAGAAATGGGAGGGAGGGGGCACTTCCAATACTCACAGCACCCGCAGCTGCTTGAGCCCCGCAAAGTCGTTCTTGTGGATCCGTGTGATGTTGTTGCCGTTGAGCTCCCTGGCAGAGGAAAGAGAAGGGAGCGGCTCAGCGCCAGGGCCCCTCTCCACCTGGCCCAAGCCGGTCAGCTCCCCGACGGGGCTGGGTGCTTCCCAGCCAGGCTCCAGAAACCCCAGGTCGATGTCCAACCAACAGGAATGCACAGAGCCCAGGAGCCAGTGCTGGGACTGCTGCGAAAACCAAGAGTGTAGCATCTGCCCCGAAACAGCCCAGTCCAGCTGGAGAGACAAGACATTCCCACATGAAAGAACGGGAAGCGCGCCCCTTAGAGGGGCTGTCCAGGTAGAGCCCCTGCTGAGCCTGCCTCCTCACCTGTGAAATGGGGTGGTAACCGGGGCGGCCTCACAGGGTCAGCGTGAGTGTGAGGAGGTTGCGAGAGTACAGAGCGTGGCCTGCGCTTGGTGACGCCGATGCTGTCATCCGGGGCATCGGCCCTGCGGGAGTCCACGTTCTGATCAGGAGGCAGTGGAGGGGCCCGTGCCATCGACGGGGACTCAGGCCAGCCCCAGAAAGAAGGAAGATCCGCCCCGTGAGAGGGTGGGGCGGATGCTCTAGGGAAGGAGAGCACCCTGAGTGCAGCTCGGGGTAACTGAGGGGGCAGGAGAGAGGCTGAGAAGAGGGGGTCTTGGGAAGCAGGGTTGAGGGACGGTGCAGCCATATCACCGTAGACCTAAGCAAGCAGGCCGAGGAGAAGCAGGGAGCCCGTGCAGGCTCCCGGGCAGGAGCCACCGTGAGGCAAGTCCCATGGTTGTGGGCAAAAGGGTGGACCAAGGAAGGAGCCCCACACCCTGCCCAGATCCCAGCGCCAGGGCCCGAGGCTGCAGTGGGTCCTGGCCTCCCACCCTCCCGGGCCCTCGAGCCCTTCCTCCTTCCCAAGGTCACACCTGCTCCTCCCTTGTCCATTCCCACTCATGCCCTAGAGCCCCTGGACTTGGCCCCCACTCTAGAGGGGGTCTGGCCCCAGCTCCCAGAGAAGCTCCCTTGGCCTCCGCCAGGCTGCTTCACAGAGCGCACGCTCAGCCCGTGCAAGGCAGTCCGCTCCCTGCGTCAGGCCTTGACTTCCTAGAGAGTTCTTCCCCTGAGCCACACAGCAGGCTCTCGCTCAGGCCTACTTGCCTTCCCGGCTCTAATCTGTCTCCCTGCCGCAGTTCCACGTTCACAGCCCTGCCGCACCTCTTTCTCCCACTGTCACAGTACACCCATGCTTGTGACACTCTGCCCCCCACCCCGCACACAACCGCACACACACGCACACGCGCATGCACCATGCTCACCCGCAGCCCCGTCTTCTCACTCTCCAACTTTGGTCGAAGGTTCCAGGCACAGCTGTGAGCCGGACCCAATCCAAGCTCCTTTGAAAAACAGCAAGTTCCCTGTCCTACAAGTGTTTAGGAACTGTGTTTGGTCTAGATGATATTCTAAAGTTGTCCCCACTAAGAACAAGAACATATGTTATTAGCTTCCACACACTCCGGGAACTGGGCTCTCCGTATATCCTCACACAATATTGTGTGAGCTATTGTGCCCAGCTTACAGGGGAGGAAACCATGCTTCAACGAGGTTACGTGCCTTCCAGAGGTCATCAGCCGGTGAGCGGCAGAGCAGGCATCTGGGCCCGAGCCATTCGACCCGAGAGCCGGGGCTTTTTCTACCAGGCCAGCTGTCTCTCCAAGTTGACAAGCCGATAATTCGCTCAATTCATCACTCTCTCTGCCCTTCCCCTGGGCCTGGCCCCTGATCCTTAGGAGCAGCTGGAAAAACTCATTCCCTGCTCCTGTGTCCTTTCTAACAGGCTACCTGGGGGGGTTGGGAGGGTGCAAGACGCTCCCAGTGGCCACAGCCACTAGCGAGAGCCCCCACTGGGCTGCTTCCCCATCCCAAACACCGCCAGGACGCCTTCTCTGGGTGAAACCGGCTCTTCTCAACGGAAGGGTCTTTTTAATTGAACTAAATAGTCATCCCTGAAACAGCCACCTCTGAGCCTCACTTGTGTTGCACCCCAATCTGCTTCTTCAGCAGCATGACCCTTCTTCAAACTCGAGGACATCATCAGAAAGCCCTTTCAAATTGTTCCCCTCCGCAGGTCCAAATGGTTCTGTTTGGGCCATCCTGCTGCAACGTTCATCCCAGAACCCAAAACTGTAAGGACTCTACTGGCTTTATTTATTTTTGTTTCGAAAGTATGTCAGGCCTGATTATAACAGCAAACTCTTAAGTAAGTTAAATATCCATCAGCAGAGCATTGCCTCATTGAATTTCAGCACATCCATGAAACCGAACACTATGGAGCCATTTTTAAATGGTACCAATCTGTTCTTATTGACAAGAAAAGCTGTCCATGTGCATTATGTAGAAAAAGGTTTACAAGACAACCTGTATTCTATGAGCCTGCTAATGTAAAAACACACGCGTGCATCGATACAGATAAGCGGGCAGAAGGAGCTGGCTAGGGGCTGTTTGTCACATATTAGCAGCTATAATTGCTGAGCGATGGGACTTGAAATGACTTTGGTATCTTTTTTATATTTTTCTGCATTGTTCAAAATTTTTTAAAAGACATCTATATTTTTATAAGTCAATGTAACTCTAAAGCTATTGTTTTTAAAAAATGATTACTATTTGCATGTTATTTTTCCTGCATTATTTCCTTTATTTTTATTAGAGAAATTGTAGGCTTACAGAAAACTCATGCAGAAAATACTGCATGTTAATGACTTTTTTCAATTTCCTAGAGAAAAAAATTAAATCACACATAATCCCATTACCCAGAAATAATCCCTGTGAACATTTGGAGATACTTTCTCTGAAGCCTGTTTTCTTTAGATGCAAATTTTATATAGAAGAGATAATTCAACAAATATTTGTTGAACAGTTCCTATTTGAAAGCAAGGCTCTGAAGATACAAAGAGGAATATGATGTGTCCTGCACTCCCACAATTGTATACCCTGTTTGTTCTTCACATATACTTTCCTATTGGGTTTTGAATGACTATAAAGTATCCCTTCCTTTAGATATATCAATTTACTGGACCAATCCCTAATTGTGGACCATCTGGGTTGTTTTGATATTGTTCAGTTATAAACAATACTGCATAAAGCTTGGTGGGCATTTGGGAGAACAACATTCCAGGAAATAAAATTACTTGGTCAAAGGTCATTAAAAATCTGATGAATTTTACAATGATTCACTAATTCCTTCTCATGGCAGCAATGGTTTATAAGAAAAGACAACTGACTGTGATGACATTCCTATTTCACAGACAGCAAAATTGAGGCACACACTCCAAGACTTGTGTCAGCAAAGTGGGACCTACAATAGAACTCAGGAATCCCTGCGAGCCATCCGCATGAGCCCGAGTGGCATTTCCACCAGCATGAATTCCCCTCTTCCCAGCGGGCTCTTGCTCTGGCACCCCGCAGCACCAGCCTGCACCTGTGCACCCAGAGACATGTTCCTTAGCCCACATCAGCCAATGTCAACCCCTCCACCTCAGATCCAAGACCCTCCCACCCCCACCTGAGAAAAGCCCTGGGACAGGCAGGGAGAAGAGGACAATTGTGCAGACACCAAATACCTCCCGCATTCTCTCCCAGGAGGCCCTGTGCAGGCTTCCCAGCAAGAACATCAGTGGCGGCCGCGGCGCCCCCACCCAGCCTGCCCCGGCTGCCAGCCTCACCCCTCTTACCTGGAGCTGAGTGCCTCCTCTCAGGGGACAGCCCTGCCAGGAGAGAGCCTGCCAGGCAGAGGCAGCTCTCCTCATGCCTTAAGGAGGCATTCCCGCCTCTTGGACTGAGAAGACGGCCTCTGCCGAGCACCCAGCCCTCCTCCCCTCAGCCAGGCACCCACCAGGACCACTTTCCAACCTGGGCTGGCCACTGCCCTTCCAGCCCTCAGCTGAGGCTGCTGAGATGAGGGAAGGAGGTCATTTTTCTCCAGTCCCTGAGTCCTCCAACAGGTGGTCCTTGGCTGCGGCAGTGGCAACCCGTGCCCCCCACCCCTAGCAGGCTGCCCCGGGGAAGGCCAGGAGAGGCAGTTGGGACCTTCTGGCCATTCCAGCAGCCACAGCAGCCGAGGGGGGGTGGGCTCCCAGGGGCAGTTTGTGACTTCATTTCTCAGGAAGAACCCAGGATCCAGAGCTAACCTGCACTCCCTGAGGTCCTTGCCACCAGAGCACACACCCACTTATCCTTATTAGGCACCTACTGTATAAATGCACAAAACATGTCTCATCTCATTTCACCGTCACAACAACCCATGAAGTAAGTCACATTCTCCCCAGCCTGCTGCTGACGAAACCAAGGCACAGATTGGTGCAGCAATGTGCCCCATGCTGCACAGCCCAGCAGCGGTGGGGCCGGGATCAAGGCCAGGTCAGTGCAAGTCCACACCGTTGCCCCTACATTACCAGCCCTGAAGTTGCTGAGTTCCCTCACCTCTCCCAACCCCAGGTGGCCATGTCTTGGAAGGAACTGAGGTGCTTTTTTCAACTTCCTAAAGAGAAAAAAAATTAAATCACACCTAATCCCACCACCCAGAAATAACCCATGTTAACACTTGAAGACATTTTCTCTCAAGCCTGTTTTCTTTAGATGCAAATTTTATATAGTCGAGTAACTTGGGTGCCTTGGGCAAGAAACACTTGCTCTGAGGCCCTGAATAGGATCACGATGGGGGAGCTCCCCAGCCCAGTGGCGAAGGGCTCTGGAGCCAGACCGCCCTGCTTCAAATTCCTGCTCCACCATTACTAGCTGTGTGACCTCAGGAAAGTCACCTAACTTCTCTGTGCCTCGGTTTCCCCCATTTGCAAAATGAGGATAATGATAGTTACTACCTCTTGGCAACGTGGTAAGGTTTAAATGACTTAATATTTGTGAAGTGCCAAGAAGAGTTCCTGGTATACAATAAGTGCTCTCTACATCAGTATTACCGGCTGCCATTATTTTACTATTACTACCACTGTTGCTCATATTATTTTCTTCAAGGACCATGGCTCCACAGGAAGTTAGTGTCCCCAACTCCAGTTAAGGCTAGTGCTGAACTGGGGGGTCCAAGCAGGCAGGGAAGAGCCAGCTATTCACCTCCCTGCGGGCCCCAGGATGCTGGATACCAGGAAAGGTTCCCTAGAGGCTTCTGGAAGGGATGAGTCCACCCCATTCTTCTCCCGGAGGAGGGAAAATACCCCAGGGGCAAAGAGCCCTGATTTCCATCAGTTTCTGTGTGGCCCTAACCTGAAAAGAAAACCTCAGGGGTAAAAGAATTTGGAGAAAATCCTCCCAAGCAAAGTTATCAAGGAAAAAACAAAAACACACTTGAGGATTTCTTGAATCCTCCCAGGAAACAAGAATCTGATCCCAGGCATTTGGGATAAACCAAAAGAAACCCTTGGATTGCCGAGGGCTGTGGGAATAAACACCTTGGCCCCCACGGGATGTTCTGGGGGCGCCAGGTCCTCCGCAAGCATTTCTCTCTCTCCATGGAGCTCCAGCCACTCTCGCGCTGCTTCCTCGGGCAGCAGGACATTCCAGGGCAGCCAGCAAGCAAGACGGAGGCTTGAGCCACCCTCCAAATCCCACCCTGCCAGGTCTCCAAAAAGTTAAACACACACTCTGTGAGACTGGCCTCCTGGGCTCAGGAACTGGACACCTCGGCTCTTTCCTTTGAAATCTTCTTTCAGCTGCATCCACGGCACTGGCTGCAGGTCAGACAGGGAGAAGTGAGGGAGGACAGAATTCACCCACCCAGCCATCCTGACAGCAAGCTCCCCACCTGTGGGAAAGGGGCCCCCGGCGGCCTACGCTCCATCCCCACCGCCGCCACCCCCCAACACAGCTGCCATGCTTCTATCGTAGCACCCGGCGCCTTCCAGAGTCACCTCGCCCCGACTCCCCACATGTGCTCTGGCTCCCGTCCCATTTGTTCTCCAAAGCACAGCCACAGCAATCTTTGCAAGATGCAAATCAGGTCATGCAATGCCCCCACTCCCCACTTAAACCTTTTCATGAAGCCCCATCACTCCTGGAATAAAGACCAAAATCGCCTTAGCATGGACTTCTAGGCCCCACGGGGTCTGCTCCGTGCCCGCCCACCCAGCCCTGACGCGCCCCACACCCTGTCCTGGCCCCGCGGCCACTGCAGGCCCTGACTCCTCCCTCCTCCGGAGGGCCCGTGCACTTGGCCTCCCCTCACCTGGAATACTCTTCCCTTCCTCGTAGCCGAATTGACTTCAATTTTTCCTTCCAGTCAGTCAAACCTCCCTATCTCAGACCCGCAGACCACCCCACCCCTCTCCTCTGTAGCACAAACCAGGTGCAATTTTATACTGATGTGGGGGAGACCCTGACTGACCGCTCACCCCCTACATGGGATTATAACCTTCTCAGGCTTGGGTCAGTTAGGACTGGAGGTCCCCAGCCCACAGGTCTCCCAGCAAAGCCCGCTGGACTCACCCAGCCCCCCCACTCAGAGACCCTCTCCACTGCAGGGGTGTCAAGAGGCCAGAGAGGCTGAGCGCTCAGGGGGCTCCGCGCCAAGGCAGGCTGGCTTCCAGCGCCACCTCGCCTTGAGGCCCGGGCTCCTGAAGAGCTAGCTTGCTTCCTCGCTTGAGGGATAGCAGGAGCTCTACCAGCAATCACAGGCAGCTTGTCTCACTTAAGCCCCTGGCTCAGAGTTGTTACTAGCCCTGATTGACAGATGAGGATACTGAGGCATGCAGCACTTGAGGAACTTGTTCAAGATCACCCCACTGCAGGTAGGTTGAGGAGATGGGATTTGAACCCTGGCATGGCTGACTCCAGAGCCCAGCTCTTAACCCCAACTCTGTGGTGCCTGCGCTGAACCCCAGTCCCTTTCCCCCAGAGGCCCTGTCTTGCTCTTGCCAACCTCCTCCCCAGCGCTGCAGCCGAACCTGACAGCCAACTGCCAGGCCTCCAAGTCTACTGCCTGCCAGCTGCTCCCCACTTTCTGCCCACTCCAGGCTCCCACGAGGCTGCCCCCCCCAGCTCACTCCCTGATGCCAACCTCCACCTGCCACACCACCTCCCTGCCCCCCAGCTCTTCTCCACAGCACCCCCGATCCAGACTGGCCGCCTCTATGTCTGCCTTCAACTTGGGCCCACCTCCACACACCCCCCCTACAAGGTAGGATCACTTGTAGCTAATTTGTCTTTATGCTCCCAGGGCTAAGCCCTAACTGGTGTTCAGTAGATCCTGAATAAATGTCTGATAAATGCATGAAGCCAGGTCTTAGTAAGAAGGTGTATAAAGCAGTAGCCAAATTTAAAACTGAAAATGAGGGGAAAGGATGTGGCTCAAGGGTTGAGCTCCTGCTTCCCACATGGGAGGCCCTGGGGCCTCCTGAGCAAACAAACAACAAGCAAAACCAGCAGATAAGCCAACTTCAGGGGAGCCAAGGTGGCTCAGTGGTTGAGCACCAGCTTCCGATATACAAGGTCCCGGGTTCAATCCGCGGCCTCTGGTACCTCAAGGAAAGAAAGGAAAAAACCTAAACTAAAAACAAGCAGGTTTCAGAGGCTTAAGAACCAGGGGACCCTCAGCACCCTGCTCACCAGCTGGCAGGGTGACGCTAGACAAGGGTCACCTCTCTGAGCCTTCTCCTCATCTGCCAAGTATGAGTAAGCAGCCCCTTTCTGCCAGGACCACGAGGAGCGATAGAGCAGACATGGGAAAGCATCTCACTCAGAACCTGGGGGGGCTCTCGATGGCGGCCTCTCCGATGTCAATATGTGCTGGGCTCCCTCCCTTCCATATTCTGCCCCCCTCCCCACTGGCTCCTTTTCCCTTCTGCCCACCTGCCCCGACTGCACACAACTCTCTCCCGCAGCGCTCTTGTGCTTGCTCTCCCCTCCTGCTAACTTCCTCACCACCTACACACTCCCAGACCATCTGCTTTCCGCCTTCCGCTTCTCCCAGGAAACTGTTCTGCGCAGCTTTGCCAGTGACCCCCCACCACCAGTTCCAGAAGCTTTCCTTGGACCTCATGCTCAGACAGGCTGGCTGCTTTCCATACTGTCAGCCCTTCTCCTCACCTCCAAAGGTGACTTTTTTGACTTTTGCAATCACTGTTCAGCCCTGGTTCAAATCCACAATTGTTCAACCACTGCTCACCTGTATAAGAAAATCTCCTACTCCACCTGCCTCTCCTCCATCTCTTCCTTTGTCTCCTTCCCTTCCTCTTGCCCCTTACAGTGGATAGAAGCTGAAGGAGTCCTCTTGCGTCCTCATGGGCTGTACTTTCTTCCCCCAGGGAACTCAAGTTCCAAGCAGTGTTTCTCAAATTGTGTTCTGGGCACTTCCAAATCCAAGTCACCTGAACCACCTCTGTCAAAGGCCTCCTGAATCGCATCTCGGGGTGCAGTCTGGAGATGGGCATTTTATGTAAGCTTCCCAGGGGAGTCATTCCCACCAAAGTTTCTGTTCCAATGCCCTTGTGGTTTCAACCACTTCCCAGGAGGTCCTCCCAAGTCTCTCCATCCTGAACGCTCTACGGAGCAGTATTTCCTAGTTCTCCTTCTAGGGAGATCTTTTTCATTTAGATATTTACTGACAAATTCAAACAAAACATGCAAAAGCCAACTTCACAGCTTTAGCCATCTTCCCCAACTTGACTCCAGTCACAACATGGTCCCCCAGCCTCGAAACCTTAGGGATCCCACCTGCATCCTCTGCCACCCAGGCCAGCTTCCTGTCCTCTCTCAGCCTCTGCGCAGCCTCCTCATGCTATGAAGGCTGCCTGGGTTTCCTATGGCCACTCTAACAAATTACCACAAACTCAGTGGCTTCACAGCACCAGTGTATTATCTCACAGTAGTGGAGGTCAGAAGTCCAAAGTCAGCCTCACTAGGCTAACTTCAAGGCGCTGCCAGGGCTTGTTCCCCTCCGAAGGACCTCGGGGAGAATCCGTTTCTTTGTCTTTTCCAGAGTCTAGTGCCGACTGCATCCCTGGGCTCCTGGCCCCTTCCTGGACTCATTCCAGCCTCTTGTCCTCAGATCTCCCTCTACTGACCCCGGTGCTACTGCCTCCCTCTTGTAAGGACTCTGTATAAATCAGGCTCACCTGGATAGATCAAGGTCAGCTCGCCATCTAAAGATCCTTAACTTGGTCACACCTGCAAGTCCCTTTTGCCATGTAAGCTCACACAGGCATGGCTCTGTGGATTAGGATGTGGACACATTTGTGAGCCATACTCAGTCTCACACAATGATGGTATTTTCTTTTTTTTTTTTAATATACTGATCATATTTTCTAAAACAAATGTCAGAACCCACAAAATGTCTTACCAAAGGTTAAAAAAAAAGAGAACTCATTCAACACATTTTTTTTTCAGGAGGTACAGGGATTGAACCCAGAACCTCACAGGTGGGAAGCAGGCACTCAACCTCTTGAGCGACATCTGCTCCCTTAACACATTTTTTGAGTGCCTACTAGGCACCAGACAAAGGGGATACAAAAATACATGCCCTTATGGAATGGAGCCTAAGGTAGCCATCAAGTAAACCAGCTCATTGAAAAAGAATAAAATCCTGTTCCTGGAAAGTGGATGTGGCTCAAATGATAGGGCCTCTGCCTACCATATGGGAGGCCCGGGTTCAGTCCCTGGGGCCTCTTGGTGAAAAAGAATAGAAAGTGTGCCTGCACAGCAAGCCAGTGCCCACGTAGTGAGCTAAGTGCCCACATGGTAGGCTGAGTGCCCACATGAGTGCCCATGTGGCTAGCCAAGTGCCCACATGGTAAGCCAAGTACCCACACAAGTGCCCGCATGGCAAGCTGAGTGCCCACACAAGTGCCTGCCTGGTGAGCCAGTGCCCACGTGGTGAGCAAGTCCCCATGCAAGAGAGTCACACAGCAAGAAAATGATGCAACAAAAGAAAGACAAAGGGGAGAGTCAAGGTGAAGCACAGCAGAGACCAGGACCTTAGGTGGCACAATTGACAGGGAACCTCTCTCCACATCAGAGGTCCCCAGGATTGAATCCTGGTGAATCCTAGAGGAGAAAGATGAGAAGAGAAGACAAGAGGAGAAACAGATACAGAGGATCACACAGTGAATGGACACAGACAGTAAAATAAATAGCAGAGTGGGGGAGGAAGAAAAAAACAAAATTCTGTTCCTTCCAGAACAATTCCAATTAATGAATGTAGATGGAATGATGGAAATAGAAAACCACAAATGGATAACTGTTGCACTGTTAACAGTTATAGATGCTAAAATTAGTAGATAAAAATTTGAGGCTAAACAGGATATCATATAATCTCAAAGCATCTCCCCCCAAAATAATTATTAATTACAGAGGGACATTCAGCAGCTTGACAGTGATGAAACCTGCAGACTCCATCTTAACCACAGGTAAATGTTAGCATCATCAGCAATAAGACATGTCAACATCACATACCTGCTGATAGAACGCAGTGAGAAAGGCACATCACCTCCGTGGCATTGCCCAAAATGTATACCCTCAATCTAATTATGAAAAAACACCAGACAAACCCAAACTGAGGAACATTCTACAAAATAACTTAACACATCTTTTCAAAAGTATCAAGATGATGACAAGTAAGAAAAGCCTAAGGAGCTACCACAGATTGATGGAGACCAAGGAAGTAGACAACTAAAGGCAATGAGGAATCCTGGATTGGATCCTGGGATTTTAAAAAAGGATGCTAGTGGAAAACCAGTGAAATCTAAATACAGTCTGTAGCTTAGTCAACAGTGCTGAGCCAGTGTGAATTTCTGAGTTTTGATCGTTATACCTCAGTTATGTAAGATGATAACATTAGGGGAAGCTGGGTGAAGGAAATACGGAAACACATGAAATTTTTCTGAAAGTATAAAATCATTTTAAAACAAAAGTTTTAAATTCTTTTTAAAAAGAATAAAATTACATTACAGGAAAACCACCCCCAGAGAAGCCAGAAACCAGTCACAATAGCCAACTGGTCTCCCCACACCAGTTGGCCTCTCCATCAATTTATTCTCCAGCACAAAGCCAAGCAACAGTGTCTTCCTCCTCCATTTTGCATTCGTCACCCTCCACTCAATACTCCTGGTTGGAAAGTGCTCAAAGGGGCTTGTCAAAAGGACACAGGGGCCAGCTTGAAGGGGCTCTCACCGGTCAACCCAGGACACTCTGAACATCCAAATAAATAATGATAGTGACAAAAGCTAACCCAATGAATACATTAATAGTCCACAAGTTCATACTGTTGTAAACAAATAGACAAACAGCTGGAGAAGAAAGGAAAGCTCTTTCTTACAGTAGAAAGCTCTTACAGTAGAAGAAATGATGGTTGGAAAATCATCAATGGATGCTGAAACCAGTAGGTGAAAGTTTGATGAGAAAAAGGCTATTTCTCCCCATAAATTACTTCTTAATAACAAATGGGGGAGTGGATGTGACTCAAGCAGTTGAGCGTCCACCTCCCACATGGGAGGTCCCAGGTTCGGTTCCCAGTGCCTCTTGAAAAAACAAAAATGAACAACAAGCTAAACAAATGAAAAAACCAACTCAGGGAAACCAATACGGCCCAGTGGTTGAGCACCAGGTCCCCACATATAAAGTCTCGAATTCACTCCTTGGCCCCCAGTACCTCAAAATAAATAAATAAAAATAAAAAATAGCTAAAGGGAAAATAATCACTTTTAAACAGAGAAAACTGGCAGGCACCAACCTACCAAATGATAGAAGTCAAAATCAACAATATTAGGACAAACTGGCATCACATGCCTTCCAATGAGGTTTACTGAGAAGGACATAGCATTCACTTGGCATTCCTGCCCAAAATGCCTAACCTGAATGTGATCATGAAGAGAGATCAGAAGAAACCATAGAGGGACTTTCTACAAAAAAAAAATTGACCTGTACTCTGCAAAAATGCCAAGGTCAAGAAAAAGAAAGAAAGGCCAAATAATTATTCCAAATTAAAGGAGAATTAAGAGCCATGACAACTAAATGCAGTGTGCGGTATGGACAGGTTCCTCAACCTGGAAGAAAAGGCCGTAAAAGACATTATTGGGGAAATTGATGAAATCTGAATATTAACTGTGGATTAGACAATAATATTGTATCGCGTTAAATTTTCTGATTTTGATAGGTTTACTGTTCTTAGAAAATGCACAGTGAAGTATTTAGGAGAGGACAATTACTTTGTCTCCAACTTAACGCTCAAATAATTCAGAAAAAAATGATGTGTGCTAATGCACGCACATACATGGGAAAAGAAGTGTGGAAAATGATAAAGCAAATTGAACAAAATATAAACAATTGAGTCTGGGTAAAGGATATGCAGGAATTCTTTGTACTTTTGTTGCAACTTTTCTATCAGTGAACTTATATCAAAATATATATTACAAGGAAGCAGATTTGGCTCAATGGATAGAGCATCCACCTATCACATGGAAGGTCCAAGGTGCGAACTCAAGGCCTCCTGACCCCTGTGGTGGCTGGCCCATGCGCAGTGCTGATGCCCGCAAGGAGTGCGGTGCCATTCAGGGGTGTCCCTCGCATAGGGGAGCCCCACGCGCAAGGAGTATGCCCCGAAAGGAGAGCCACCCAGCGCGAAAAGAATGCAACCTGCCCAGGAATGGGGCTGCACACACGGAGAGCTGACACAAGATGATGCAACAAAAAGAGACACAGATTCCCGGTGCTGCTGACAAGAATACAAGCGGACACAGAAGAACACACAGTGAATGGACACAGAGGGCAGGCAACTGGGGGAGGGGAGGGGAGAGAAATAAATAAAAAATAAATCTTTTAAAATAAATATATATTACAATCTATGTATCTCTAAAAATAATAATAAAAGGAAATATATATATTATAATGAATACAGGGATCTTTTTGGGTGATAGAAATATTCTAAAATGGGATTGTGGTAAAGATTTCAAAATTGTAAATTTATTAAAAATCATTAAATTGTAAAAAAAAAATTATTTTAATTAAAAAGCCACTCTCTGGTGGCTCCCGTTTCCCAGCCCCATGCCCAGGGCCCACCCATTACTTTGATCTCCTCTCCCAAAACTCACTGACACAAATCCTCACCCATCGCCGGGTCTGCTCCTCACCGTCCTTCCCGAAAGTCCGGCGCACACCTGAGCGTCCCCGAGCTCCGCCTCGCTCCACCTCTCCACTTACCTAAGTCTTGCCCAAACTTTGAGGCCCGGTGCAAACCCCACTCCCTGGTCCTGCCGTCCCTCCTTAGGACTCCCGTCCTCCACATCGCTGAGGGTGACCCAGCACTGACAGCGAGCCTGAAGTTACGCTGAGCACTTGGCACGGAGGCCCGCCTCTGAACGCCGCAGCGCTAAGGGCTCAGCGCTAGCACTGCCCCCACTTCGGAGATGTGGAAGTCAAGTCCCTAGTGACTCGCAGGTGGCAGCCGATGGAGTCCAGGTTCAGACGGAGCCACCCCAGCCCCAAAGTCTGTGCTGGCAGTCCTTACAGGCATCCGTCCACGTTTGTCCTTTCATGGACGGGCCTTTCTGCCCCCCACCCCAGGCTGCCAACTCCCTGAGGAGGGGTCCACGCCCTGGGCCCCTGCGGACACTGTGCAGGCGGCAGGTGCCCAACAGCTGTTTGTCGGCCACAGGCCGGGTTCCAGAAAGAAGAGGAGGGGGTCACGAGCTCTGTCAGGAAAAAAAAAAGGAGCCTATTCTCCACCCCCGAGCACAGCCCAGCTCCCTGGCTACTGCCCAAGGCCCGGCCGTCATCTGCTCGGGGTAATAAGTATTTGTATGGCGATAATTACAGCATTTGGGAAGAAAATCCCATTAAGCCAGAGCCCTGCCGAGCTGCTAATGCCGGCACAGAACTGGAGGCGGCAGCTCCGCCAAGCGCCCGCCCCGTCTGCTCCCAATAATGCCGGAGCTGCCTGTCCCCACCGCCGCCCCTCACCGGCCCCTAAAGAGCACGGCCGCCCCTGCTGGCAGCCTCGGGCAGCCCGGGCCACCGCCTGCCGGCCCCCTGCTCACGAAAGGGGTTCCGTTGCCAAGAGCTCCGGGGTTCGCAGGGGATCCAGCCCGCCCTGTGGGCTGCAGGGGAGGGAAGAGGGAAGCAGGGCCACTCTGAGACGCAGCCTTGAGTGGCACCCAAGTTCCTTTCACGTCCTGGCAATTCCCTGTCACCTTAATAACAATAATAATCCCACCATTATTGGGCTTTCTGAGCACCAGGCCCGGTGCAGAGTGCTTCCTGCGCTTTATCCCACGCAATGCTCACGCCTTTAGAAGCAGGTCCTATCATCATCTTTACGGACAAGGAGAAGCAGGTTCCCAGAAGCCACACTTACCTCTGGAGCACTTAGCCCAGTTTGCAATTATGTGTTTATTCTATTTTAGCATTTAGCTCTGTCACCCCCGCTGGACTAAAACTTGGGGAGAGTGGGGCAGGTTTTCTGGGCGCTATTCCCTCAGCACAGTGCAGACATTCGGGAGCTATCTGTGGAATGAGTGCATGAAACCCCGCACCTTGTCCAAGGTCCCCCAGCTGTAAGTGGCAGAACTCCCAGTGGAGAGCCCTGCCCTCCTGACTGCCCACACGCACTGACTCCTTGCAAGGTGCCCAGCCCCAGAGGAGGGGCGAAGGCGACCCCACAGGGGTTGGGGAGTCGGGACAGGCAGAGTCCAGGGGGCCAGCTCGCAGCCCGGCCTGACCTTGCCAGCTCTCTCGGGCCCCACCTGAGTCCTCAGACCTTTACCTTGAGCTTCCCAAATAATAACCTCGCCTACCTTGAGAACCCCATGTTATCCTTCGCAAAGCACTTTCACGCACCCGGCGGAAGGGCGTCCTGGCCAAGGCCCTGAAGGCAGCGGGCGAGGTCTCTGCCTGGGGCCCTGGGCCCCGCATGGCGCCGCGCGTCCCCTCCCCATCATCCTGAAAGGCTGTCATTGCCCTCTCTTACAGCTGGGGAACTGGGCCTCCAAGCAGGTGAAGTGACAGGACGGGGACTCAAATCCCAAAGCCCAGCACACCTGCAACTGTACCACAGCCTCAGCCAGCGGGAGAGGGAGCCCCGCCTGGAGGCAGCTCCGCCTGCACAGCCCAGCTCACTGCCGCAGGAGGCGCGTGGCCTCCGCGGGGCGCCCCAGGCAGCCCGCCCTGGGGCGCAGCCTGAAGACCTGGCTGCAGTCGGGTCCCCAGGCCTCTCACCCTCCGCCATCCTGTGGATTCCCCAACCGGATCCCCAGTCAGCCTCAGGGTACCCTGGGCACTCTTCCTTGGCCATGACCTCCCGGCCCTGGTGGACGGGACCCCCAGACCAGGGTGGGGAGGCAGGGGCAGAGCCAGGAGAAGCCTCTGCGGCCCACAAGGAGCTAGGGCAGGATGGACAAACGGGGGAAGGGCTGAGGGGACAAAACAAGACCAGGAAAGTGACAGTCACCCCCCCCCCCAACCCGCAGGACTTGACAAGCATCGGAAAGTGATTGGCTTTGGGGCAAACGGGAGCCAGCTGGCTTCTCCAGCCCCCCACCCCACCCCTGCCCCAGCTGCGGCAGGCACCTACTTCTTCCCTATTGCACTCACAAGCCTAGACGAGAGTTGTCCAGAGTGGAAGGAGAAGCAGTTTCCACATATATTGCATTCTCTTATCACACACTTTTGGATGCTTTAGTTAAAAAAAAAAAATTTTTATTGGAAAAAAAAATCCAACTGAATTACAAAGTCCTCAAGAGGAAAAAAATAAATAAATAAAAGAGGCCACGGCTGAGTCCCTCAGAGCCAGGGCCCTACAAAGAGAGGAAGCTTCCGGGGCCTCCTCTCCGCCCACCCCACCACCACTACCACCCCCACCACCCTCGCTCTGTATTTTAATTGTTCCATTACAGTGAATTATTTAGCATCCCTTTCCCACCCGGCCCACCAGCCCCGCAGCCCCTCTGGCTGAACCAATTTCCTGAGCAGCTCCGGGGCCTGCACAGCTCCTTCCCAGAAGTCCCTGCAGCAAACCAATGACAGCTTCTCCCCACTTGGGGAGACCAGCTTGGACCCAGAGTTATGGAATATGTGATCATAAAGTTGCCGGGCCTCGCAGGCTGCCATAGAAAATGCCCAGAGGACAAAAGGCAAACGCACAGCTGCAGTCTATAAAAATTTCACAGCCTCAGAAGAAGCCGCTGTTTCAGGCTCTGATACTGCACGACACCCATATTGATTAGACAGAGCATTTGCCACAGTTATTTTTAAGTCCGCCTGGGCTCTTACCAACGCTTCTTTCAGGATGTGCTTTGCCTCTTCCCCTGGCTCTCCCGGCCTGTGGAAAAAGCAGGCTCCCTCTGCTTTCGATATTCTTTCCACTTTAAGAAGCTTTGGGCACATAGCAAAGATCAACTCTCGCCATCCCCCCAAGGTAGCTCAGCCCTGGCTTTCAACCCCGAAGTCCCCAAAGGGAAAATTCCAGACACAGGCCTTCCTGACCCTTCGCGCCCTTGCTAGCCTCAGGCCCCCACATCCCACTGGACACAGTAGTGTAGGTCCCCGGGAAAGCCCAGACGCCCTCACACCTGCAGGCCGCTAGTTCCTGCTGTTCCCTCCGCCAGGACAGCCAGCCCTGCCAGCCTGGCAAAACCCCACTCGATCACGAGCGCCTGACTAAATGGCCCCTCCACTGAGAAGCCCCTTCACCCCAGAAGAGGGCTTCTCACCCCGGGTCTCCCACAGCCCTTTCACGCCACTGACCTGGCCCTCGCCTAAGAGCTTAGAGAGCTCCCCTGCCCGTCTCTAGACTGTGTGCCACCTGAAGGGAGGAGCGGCTTGCTCCTCCTGGCGCCTCAGCACCTAGGGCAGCTCCTGGCTCATAAACATTTGGCTGTATTAAAGAAACTCATCTCCCAATCCTATCATGATAATGGCTCTCACTTAGCAAGCATCACCACATACTTCCCATACAATATCTTCAGTCCCCACAAGAACAAGAGACTAATATTGCATCTTAGCAGCCCCATTTTCCTGATGGAATGCAACAAAGGCTCGGAGAAGGTAAGTACCTTGCCCAAGGTCACATAGCTCCTAAGTGACAGAACTGGAGCTCTAACCCAGGCATTGTGGCTCCCAGAGCCCCAGCTCTTTCCTCTACACCAGGAAATTCCACTTCCACATCACTGCTCTCAATAGGGCTTAAGAGTTCATGAAAGACGAAACATACACTGTCCTGAAAACTAAAGGTGGTGAGAAGGCAAGGAACGAGGAGGAGATGACTTCAAGATTCAAGTTCCAAAAGCAAAGGAGAGGGGCCCATGTGTCCCAGATCTAGGCTGCCATAGGGAACAACCATGAAAGAGATGCCCCCGTGGACAGGCACGGAGAATGGGGAGCGGGTCCAGAGGGCCAGGCCTGGAGGGGAACCCTGCACACTCAGGGGGCCTCTGGACAGGTTTCTGACCCTCAGCTCCTCTGCACGTCCACACAGGCAGACACAGAGGCTACCCCAGGAAACCTCGGTCCAACCTCGCCCCAACCTCACCACCTTTCTCTAGTACCACAGCGCACGTGCTCACACACTCATACCCACACATGCTCATATAAACACTCACACACACACACATCGACTCCCACCTAACCAGAGAAGACTGCAAATTCTCCAAAACCTCCAAGGTAATTTTTCAGGCGCAGTCAAGAAGAGTCTGAGGCAAACGTGTGTGCACCAATTGCTGACCTTGGCACAGAGTTTGCTCCAGGAGACGAACTCTTCCCAGGATCAGATTTCTGCTTTAGACTAGCTGGGAGCCGTGAAAATGTGCTCAAAAGTTATCAAAATATGTATGCCCTTTCTGAGAACCACCGCAGTCGCCCAGGACTGTGGGAAGCAGCGAGCAGGTTTCAAAGGAGCCGGCCGCCCACTCCAAAGTCCAGTTCAAAAACCTCCTGGTGCAGTAACGTCTGCAAGCAGCACAAAGACCCTGCATGGGACCAAACCCTGCACTCACAGCCACGGAGGGGACTCTTCCCGACTCAGACTACTGATGCTATGAATCACAGACACACATTTGCCGAGCATCTCTGAAAACAGATTGTAGAGGTCTGTGAGCATACACTCGCTAGCCATCCACAAACACACACACATACACACCCCACAAAGCTCAGGGGTCTAGAAAGGGCTGAGTTTCCTCAAGAATTCGGAAGTGGGAGAGAACAAGGGGAAGGGAAACGTTTTTTACGATGTGTCATTGTCAATCTCTTCAACCTCATGTCTCCCACACCATGCTGCTGCCCTCTCAGCAGGATTCCCAGGACACACCGCCCCCTCTCGGGATGCAGAATGGAGCATGCCCCCAGCCCCAGACCCAAAGCCCTCCGGTCCCATTGTCTGTCTGGGCTGGGGGTGACTGGATGTGAGAGGGGTTAGTTATGGGGAGCCAGTGTCTGACACCTGCAAGGGAAGGGCACCCAAGGCTGTGGGCAAACAATGGGGGGAGGGGAGGTGACAAGCGCAACTCCTTCCCTGGCCGCACCACCAGCCAGCAAGCCCTCAGAGCCAAATCCACACCACCATCTCAGGACACATCCCGAGGCCCCCACGCCCCAGAAGGGGATTTGGTGCTGGTGAGAGTGGGAAGCTTCCCTCCCGGGCGCCAGGAAGGCTTTCTGGCACAAATTCACAAGCACCCTGGAGGAATAAAGTGCTGGCGCAGTGGGAAGGGCCTGCCAGCGCTGAGCACAGGGTGCAGGTGTGAGGACCGGGAGCTGACAAGCCCGGCGAGGACCGTTTGAATCCCGGGGACAGGCAAACAGCTGCGCTCCTGGCTCCTGCTCCTGGCTGGGGACAGACCCTCGCGGGCACTGACCCCGTCTATTGGCTTCCGAGCCCGCGCCCCCAGAGTTGTGCCCCCACCCCCGGCCCTGAACTGCGCCTGGGCGGGAGGGTGGCCCCGGGGCTCCCCGGGGGCCGGGCGGGGGCGGGGGGCGTACTCACAGGCGCTCGGTGCTCCGCGGGATGTTCTTGGGGATGGCCTGCAGCCCCGTGCCGTGGCAGTCCACCGTGGTGCCCGTGCAGGTGCAGAGGGCGGGGCACGCCGTGGCGCCCAGGCTCCACGCGGCTGCCCACAGCAGCAGCCAGAGCTCGGGCCGGACCAGCCCCGCCGCGGGCCGCGTCCCGGCCGTCAGCGCCATGGTGCCCTCGCCGCGTCCTGCTTGCCTGTCAGACGGCAGCAGCCGCTTACCATCCCCGTCCGGGGCCGCCTCCAGGTGCAGTCCCGGGGCAAAGCCCCCGAAGAGACGGCGGGCCGGGGCTCTGCGCCTTTGCGGGCTGGAGGCGCCTGCCTCCTCCCAGCGACGGTGCCCGTGCGCGGACGGAGGGAGCGCGCCTCGGGCGGAGGGCGCTCGGAGCCGCTCCTGTTTCTCTCTGGCTCCGTCTCCCTCGCTCCCTCCCTCCAGCTCCCCACTGACTGCTGCGAAGAGGAAAATGGGCAGGCCCCGCGCGCGCACGCACCCCGCGCACACACACACACAAATCACACACTCCCGCCCGCCCGCTCCCACCCGGCAGTCATCCATCAATCGAAAAGCACAACATCCAGGGCCAGACTCCTCCCCGCCCCCCCGCACCCGGTGCCCACCCCCCCATCCTGCCCCCGCCTGCCAACGGCCGCCGCTGCGAGTAAGGTTTCAAAGGTGGGACCTCCGAGAGGCGCCGCAAGCCGGCAGGGGGCTGCGGGGTAGGGGGGTGGAGTGGGGCCACGGCCGCCCCAGCTACTGATACAGAGCCGGGAGGGGGTCTTTCCCCAGAGAGCCACAACCACGCTTCCCCCACGGCCCCCAGACCTCACCAGACTCGCTTGGTAATTCTCGGTGAAAGGAAGCCCCTCGCCCGGAGGGGTGTCTCCAAGCCACCTACCTTGGCCTGGGACCTTGAGGCTGGCGCCTTGGTGGGGTGGAGGGTGGCACAGAAGCACTAGGCCAAGGACAACGGGCAGTCTCCTCTCCCCCCTCAACACACCTTCCCCACAGAGATGGCAGCAGCCCCACTTCATGGGGAGGGGACACTGAAGCCACGGCATCCAGGGTAGGAATGACCCTGCCTTGGACTTTTGCAAGCCAGGCTCGTGTGCTTCCTCCCCGACACCGGCTTCGGGACAGCAGGGGGGGGCGGGGGGCTGAGAGGCCAGCACACACCTTCCTCTGCTCACACCAGTGTCCTGCCTTCTGACAGGTAAAGACAGATGGAAACTAATTTTCAGGACAACCTAGCAGGGGAAACATTCTTGAAGAACTGCAAAGGGTGGGTTGGAAAAGGGCGGGGCGCCTGCTCCCCAGAAAGCCCCAAAGTCCGAGATCAGACCCAGGGCCTTGGCCTTGGGCACATGTCCTGGGCGGGTCTCTCCTAGCCGTCCTCCTCACCCTTGGGCCAGGACTTTTTCACTCTCAGCCAGATGTGGACACGGGCATTGACAGGAAATCCAGGTAGGGAGAGACTTCTCAACGCCAGATAATGTGAAGGGCTTCCCCCAAACTGCGGAGAGCTGAGGTTCACCGCTGCGTGGGCCCCGCACGTCAGTTGATCAGGCTCGGCCCCTGATTTAAGGCAGGGCAGGGGGAGACAGCTGAGCAGCTCAAGAAGCACCTGCTCACAGGAGCTGATGACCTGGGTGGCTTCCCCTCGGGAGAAAACAGAAAGAAAGGTGCCTGGCTCCAAGAGGTGTGGATGCCACTTGCTGGAGGAGCCACAGAATGAAGACCTCATCACCCACCAGGTTCCAAAAGATTTGAGGGTTCTGTTTTTCATTTCCATCTTGATGAAAAGTTTGCAGTATCTCCACTGCCACAGTGCAGATGGAACCATGGCCAGTATCTCAGAACATGGCTATCTTAGGTGCTTTTGATAGTTCCTTTTGCGTTTTCTCCCCAGAGCCAGGGGTGCTTGAGGATCAGCCCAATGACAACTCAAGGGGAGGGGGTTTTCTCAGAGGTCTCTGTGCGGTGTGATCTTGGGGAACCTTCCCACGAATCACGAATCGGACCAGAGCTCCGAGGTCTGCAAGGGTGGCTTCTCGGCTCTTCCTCGCAACTCCTTGTCCTCCTCCATTGGCGGCCCAGCCACCCCTCCCCTCCCTGGCCCTCCCTAGCCACCTCGGGTCCAGTTAAATCCTCATTCCACTATGCTTGTTGTTGGTTTACCCCCTCTTAGCACACTAAGTCCGGAGCTCAGTGTACATCCGAGGCTCCTAGCCTGACTCTTTTCGCAGGGCAGCGCCAGCGCACAGTGGCTTCCTCATCTTGGCACTTACCCCAGACCCTGACACTTAGTAGGCCAGTCGCAAGAGGCACTCAAACTGTTGAAGACGCCTGGTGCCCAATGTTCTGCTCCAGTGGCACTTCCCCACCCCATGACCTCCAGGGTCCCATGTGGAGAAGGGAAGAGTGTTGATTAACCAGGCAGCATGCCCTGGGGTCCTCAGAGCAGCAGGGTGAAGGGGTGTGAGCAGGGGTGGGGCTGGGCAAGGGGCTGCAAGATCAGCCCTGCCCGCGGCCCCAGAGGGCCAGCCCCAGTCCTAGAGAGGTCTGGACTAGCCTGGACAGCGAATGCAAGCAGGCCCTGGGCCAAGCTGTCACGGCCTGGCCTTTCCTTTGAAGGGGATGGGGGTGGAGGAGGGCCCCTCTCAAACCCGGGACAAAGACTGTCCCCGCCAGCCCGTCACGGGAGGCCCTGCCCCATCAGCCGGGCAGCTCCGCAACTTGGCTCCCATCCCCAGTTTCTCCACCCCAGAACCTGGCTGGCTCCCCAATTCAAGAGGCAGCTCGCCATGAATGAACGCAGCTCATTAGCGTTCCCAGCACATTTACTCGTTAAACAACCGCCTGGCCAGCCGCACAACACCCCCCCCCCTTTGCTTTTTCAATTTCCTCTCCCATGCCCCTCCCTCTGTTGGATCTCCCTACCCCCTCCCTACAGCAGGCCACCTGCTCCCTCTGCGCGGGCGGGGGGAGGCAGGCCTGGCACTTGCTTCTGGCAGGAGGGCTCCGCCCACCGGCCACCAGCAAGGCAACCCGCAGGAGGGGAATTGGGGTCGAGCCTGTCCCTCCTCCGCGGTGGGAGCCTCCTCTGAGGCCCCTCGCTGGCTGTGCAAGCTGGGGAGTTGAGGGCCGCCTCCTGCCCCTTCCAGCTTTCAGCACGGACCCCCTTCCCCCACCTCCACCAGCCCTGTCTGGAGCACCACGAAGCTAGAGAACCTTGGTAAGGCTGAGGAGCACAGTGGTTTGGATTTCCAAACCGCCAAAGGCAAAAATGAGATGGAATGCCTGCAGTTTAGGCATTTGTCAAACACCCTCTACTGAGTATCTATCTACTGCATGCCAGTCACCATACTGGGACTCCATGAACTCTACGAGGAATAAGGCACAGGCCTGGGCCTCGGCGAGCTCACAGTCCAGAAAGAGGAAACTGGAAAGTCCATTCAGCGAGATAAGTTTGGTAACAGGAAATGACAGGTAAGAGGACCAGAACCCAGAGAGTGGGACTGGACGGCTTCCTGGAGGAGGGGGCACTTGATTGAGTCTTGAAAGACAAACAGGCATTGGCTGGGCAGCAAGACAGGAAGAGAGGCTTTCCCAGCAAAGGAACAGGACAGGGAGCAGCATCCTCGACGGCCACAGTCCGTGGCACTTTCAGCAAGGCGGGCACATGGCAGAGGGTTCAGGTACGGAGTGCGGGAGGAGGCTAGAGGGGTGGGGGGCACATCCCAGGTGCCCTGGTGCACCATTCTCTAGCTTTCTGGGCTTTCAGAATCAGCTGACCTGTCCCTGTGCTCAAACCACGCCTATATATGCATGTGCCTGGAAATGCACTCTCTCTCGAACCAGTCATGGTGGTGGTTTCTAGGCAGGGGACATGGGTCGTGGCACAGGGGACAGTTCTGGCAATGCTTTTTTTAATTGTATTTTTTACCATGTGTAGCATGACCTAAGCCGCCCTCTCCAAATGTATTTTTTTAATCTCCTGGTGTGCTTGTTAGGATGCTGATTTCTAGGGCCCACCCCAGGCCTGCTTAATCAGCACCTGCGCTGCTAGCAAGCTGAGGGGGAGAAGGGGTGTGCGAGCGGGGATTCTGATACAGGTGGTTCCAGAGACCATGCTCTGAGAATCAAGGCTTGGTGTGCTGCGTTAATGAGTTTGAACTTGAACCTGAAAACTCTGGGGAGCCATTGAAAGAAGTGACCTGGCAGGGGCAAAAGGCTGAGGCTTGCCTGTCTTCCTCCCCGCCAATTTCCACACACTTTTAGCAAGGGTGACATAGATAAAAGAGAAAGCTAGCTGGGAGGTGGGGGGACATGGGGGGCAGGAACTCGATGAAATTCATATATGGTAGCATCAGTCATAGCTTCAATCATCACATGTCAGCACTGGACAGGGATTAAGAAAAGATCAAATCCAAATACCATTGTATGTTTGGTGGCCCAGAGAAGGGAAGCAATCAGCCTAACCTCACACAGCAAAGGAATAGCAGAGCTGGACCATAAATGAGGCCAGATCTTTCTCTGCTGGACCACACACCTGGATAGAACACAGCATCCAACCCATCCTGGTCCCTTCTCCTGACCCTGTCAACCTCACAGGGACTAAGAAACCAGGAGTCTATGCCAGCAGGACTCAGGCTAATTTTGTTTTCATATCTAAACCCCTTGATGTGCTCAGATTTGAAGAAGGCTGGACTGCTCGAGGCACTCAGTGATAAAACCTGCAGCATGGACAAGCTGCTAGATTAAAGATCAAATGGCTTAGCCACAAAAAAGGAATGAAGTTGATACATGCCACAACAGGGATGAAGCTTGAAAACAGCATGTTGAGCAAAATAAGCCAGCCACAGAAAGACCACTATTGAGTGATTTCACTTACGTGAAAAGGCTAGAATATGCAAATTCATAGAGACAGAAAGTAGCTTACAGGTTACCAGGGGCTGGGGGGAGGGTGGGAGGAATGGGGAGTTACTGCTTAATGAACTGGTGGGAAGACCCACTCTTCCCAACCCCGTGGGGCTCCAAGGAGTGTTCTGCCGGCTGCACTTGGGTGGAGCTTTCCCCCAACTTCCACAGACGCGCTGCTCAGTGCTCAGCTAAGACTGGCAAGGGCGCACAGCAGGGAGGAACTACCTGCAGACCCCTGGCTGCTTCCGCTCCCTGTTTCCTCTTCTGTCTATCCCCATGAACTCTAGCCACCTTGGCCTCCCAAACCCCCAACTCTGACTCCTCAATTCAGGGACCCCTAGAGCCTCCTCTCCACACAGTGGCCTGGAAACTCCCTCCAGGCAGTAAGCTGGAGCAATTACGGGGCTCACACATTTGTTTTCCCTCTTTCAGGAATCACTGTCCCACACATCTGTTGTCCAATGTCTGAAAACAGTGGTTACATATATTTTTTCCGACATTTTAGTTGTTTATGGTAGGTGGGTAAATTTGGCCTCTTACTCCATCTTGTCCAGAAACAGAAATTTCTAAGAGGTTTTTACACTCTGCATCCTATAAACACTCCCAGTCAGCTGGGGAGGGACAGCAGAGCAAACATACAATTTGATGACTCGGACACGGGCCGCACAGCGCCTCTCTCAGTTGATGAAGCACATCATGCTCTTTACGTGCTGTGGACTAGCTCAGTCCTCCTCATCCTCCATGTCTTGACTTCAGGAAGCGGATGTGCCTCAAGCAACTGAGCTCCTGCTACCACACGGGAGGCCCCAGTTTCGGTTCCCAGGGCCTCCTGGAGAAGGTGAGCGGGCGTGATGGCCAGGTGCGGTGAGCTAATGCAACAAGATGACGCAACAAAGAGACACAAAGAGGAAAGACAATGAGAGACACAGCAAACCAGGGTGCTGAGGTGGTTCAAGCAATTAAGTGCTTCTCTCCTGGTGCCTCCTTAAAGAGAAGAGGAGCAGAGCACAAATAATGGGGGGGAGGGGGCGGGGATAAATAAATAAATAATTTCTTTAAATTAAAGGAAAAAAAGAGCTCCTCCTCGGGGAAGCCTTCCCTGACCCTGGGTTCCTCGGTCATGTGATCTCACCATTCCCCTTCATAGCACTTGATACTGTCATTTGTAATTAATCGTTTATCTAATATCTCTCTTCCCTTCTAGGCAGAAGCCCATGCTAGCAGGAGCACATCTGTCTTGTTCCCTAACGTCTAGCTCAGGGTCTGACACATGCTGAATAAATATTTTTTCACTGAAGCACAGGGAGGTCATTCAGGGAAGGGTTTATCTTGAGAATAATGATGCAGAAATGTCAGGCCTCCTGTCAAAGTCAGAGAATAAGGAAGAGTGGCACTTGCCTGGCGAGGGAAAGTCCCAGGGAAGCAGTGAGATAAGGGTGGGAGTGGAGCTGGACGCCGGGGGGCTGTGTGGCAGGCATAGACAGTTGGGTGTTACCTGGGGAACAGTGATGAGCCCCGGACGGTTCTGGCCAGTCACCACATGAGACAGGCAGGTTCCCTGGGGAGAGCCTGTGGGATAGAGAAGAGCTTGCAGAACATTTCCCAGGGAATGCTCTTCAGGCCAGCCTCTACGTACAGGAGGGAAAGGGGCAGGACAGGGAAAGGGCACCACTGGGCTGAGCTGGGCTGCAGGCTCAGTGGAAGCCAAGTCGGGAAGGACTGAAGACCAGAGACCCTGGGGAGCTGTCCCAAGTTGTGGCAAGAGTGCTGGGCCCTTACACGGTGGCACTGACCAGTCGTTGGATGAGCCAGGCCGGGGAAGGTCCCTGCAGCTGAGGCAGTCCCCAGTGAGGGCTGACCGCTGAGGACCATCTTCTGGCAGCTTTCCCAGCAGCTGGGGCATAGGGCCTTCCTTCCTGAAGGCAGGTCCAGGCACTGCCTGAAGAGTCCACCACCCCAGGTGTCCAGAGAGCATTTCAGGAGCAGAGCAGAGTGCCAGGGGAGCCACAGCGGGCATCAGGGGAGGCTTCCAGGAGTGAGTTTAGGTGAAGCCCTAACGCAAGGTTAGGGGTTACCAGTCAAGCAAAAGCGAGGGGAGGCAGAGGACAGATGGAGGAACAGCAGGAGGAGGCCAAGGCAAGAGCAGGCAGGACTAGGGGTAGATTTTCAGGAGGAAGTTGAGGCCAGAGTCGCTGGTGGTCAGCGAGGAGCAGATCCTGAGGGCCCGGGGAATACGTAAGGAGTTGGGCTAAATCCCAAGAAGACGGGGAAGCCATCTGAGGGGTTCACACTGAGGACTGAGATACCAGATTTCTCTCCTCTACTTGTCCTCTGCTTCAGCACTTTCTGTTTCCTGTGGCGTGTGTGTGACAGAGGGTCCAGTTTGTAAGCACATCAAATGGAGGCAGCTCTCTCCATTTGAAGTCCTTAGATGACAGAAATGTGGCGTCACAGAGGCCTTTAATCCACCTGAGCCTTGGGGGCCTCATTTGTAAAGAATACTCTTGATAGCTAATACTTGCTTTGTGCCTATAAATTCTACAGGCTTATACTGTTCCAAGAGTTTTACATATAAATCATTTAATCCTCTCAACAAGCTTAGGAGGTAGATACTGTTTTCACAAATGAGCTGAAAACACGGAGGGGTTTAGTGACTTGCCTGGGGTCACCCAGCACTTGGGTGGCAGAGCCCAGAGGTAAAATGGGGATAAGCTCTGCCTCTGGGGGTGGTTGTGTGGAATGGATGGCTAAGACATATGAGAGTGACTTATGCCGTGCTGGCACATGCTTAGTGTTCAAATAAGTGTTTCATTTCAATAAAAACCAAAAGTGGTAAAAGTGATAGTTTAGGGAAAAGGTCTGTTTAGAGAAAGTTCCATTTGACAAACATTAGGGATGATTAATTTTGAAGGAATTCCTCCTCCTCTTTTTCCTTTGCTCCTTCTGCAAAAGAACACTTTCTAGGGCTGCTTGGTAGCATAACCCATACAAAGGCCTCTTAGACCCTCCTTGCCTTCTTCTACTGTGGGGAGTCTTCTGGTCTCAAATACAGTTGTCCTCCTCCAACTGGCAAAAAAAACAACCAAGTTCAGCAGCTCATTGGCTGAAAACATTAAATGAATTTAATTGTAAAGCTAATAATTTTTTTCAAAACATCAAAATGTTAACATCATTGGTATTTGGGTGCCTCTTTTATAACCTTCTATATTTTCTACCAAAAAAAATTGGCTATTAAAAAATTAAAACATTATTTTTGAAATGAAAATGTAATGATTAAACTTTAAAGTGTTGCCTGATTAAAAGGACCATTAAACTTAATATACCAAACGTATTGATTTTTATGAGCAAACTAAATGCTAACTAACACAGTTTTTACTACGCTGCACAGACAAAGCAGCATAGATCTGCAGGAGGTGTTTAAAAATGAGCGATGGCTCATTTAAGGGAGAAGATGTGGTCCAGACGGCCCTGTCCTGGAGCCAGCCTTTGTCTCACTGGGCCCAGGAATGGCCCAACAAATGATGAAAACGGTAGTGAACACTGGCATTAAGCAACCGCTGGCTGCCGCTGCCCAGAGAAGGTAAACACCTCCTTGTCATCTCCCTTGGTTCTGGGATGTGAACCCAGGCAGCCTGACTCCAGATCCCACACCTTTAACCTTTAACTGTGCTCCACAAGACAGAACATAAACGCTCTGCTCTGCGGCAGAGCTTATAGCGATGACTAGCCTGTGGGTCACCCTGCAAGGAGGTGCCGTTATCCCCAGTACAGAGGAGACATCGGAGGCTCAGAGACGGGAGCTGCTTGCCAGTCGTGCAGCTGGTGCAAGGCAAGCTCCGTTTTCAGAACCAGGCCTGACTGCCTGCAAAGCCCAGCCAACGGTTTCAATGACTGACTGCAGATTTGAAACAACAGTGACAGTGCGCGGAGTCGGCCACCCCAGGGAGGGGAGGCAGGAAGGGCTGGGAAGGTTTTTCTGGGAGGGCAGAAAGAATTTTTAAAATAGATTTTTTAAATAGATCGCTAGGCAGTTTTGGGCTTCTGCCAAGCCAGGTTGGATCCTTGGAGGGTCTCTTGCCCTCTCTAGCTAACACTCCCCAACTGGCCTTCGGGCGGTCCAGGGCAGTGGCCGGGAACCCAGCGTCCTGGGCAGGTTCTCGGGACACTCCTGCCTCCGCCCCCCCCCCCCCCCCCCGCAGGCTCCATGGCTCCCTCCTCCTCCCCGTCATGTGCCTCCTGGGCTTAGTGGGCGAGGGCAGGGAGGACAGGATGACACAGGAGGGGGGCGGAGGGTGGCCATCTGGACCCATCGCTGGAGGTGGAGGGTGGGCGTTTGCTGAGCAGAGCTCAGCGCAAACAGAAACTGCTGCTTGCCTTTTGTTGGCTCAATCAGAACAGCGCCTCCGGACAAATGGGGATGGGGCGGCGCAGAGGTCCTCTGGGAGGTTTTCATGCACCATCTGCAGGGAAGCACCGCTTGGTTCCCCCTCTGTGACTCTTCCAGTCGACAGGCCACCCTGTCCTCCTCTTCGCTTGGTGGAGACAGGTGCCCAGCATCCCAACACCGCACAGCTGAGTGCTTCTTCAGAGCTAAGCCACTGCAATCCTCCCATTTTACAGAGAAGGAAAACGGAGCTCCTAGAGGGGAAATAACAGACTGCGATCACAGAGCTGGCGGGCAGAACAGACCCCCCTACCCACGTCTCCCCAGGCTCGGGGGATGTGTCTGCCTTCCTCCTTCTGTGCCTTGCGTGTTTGCAGTCCAGCATCTCGCCCAGTACCTAAAGCCTGCTAGGTACGCAACAAAAAGTTTTGCGTAGAAAACTCAGGTCTCCGGCTCCCAATCTTTAAGGAAACTCAGAATTTAGAAATCCAGGAATAATGACAGTCAGAACTGGTGTGGCTGCAACCCAGGTAGTCGGCCCAGCCCAGGGACCCAGAGCCCTGACCACTGCCTTTCTGCAGTGAAAATAAAAGCCACTCACTGCCTCCCCCATCTTACCACTCCTTCCCCAAGGGCTTAGGGTGAGGAAACCATCCTGTGGCTTTGCTTTAAAACCTTAGAGCTAGAAGGAATCCTCCATGGCCTCTAGTAACAGTGTATGTAATGTTTTCTTAAATGATTTCCATTAAGTTCATTCAATAAATATTTATGGTGTATCCACCATGATCAAAGACCTGTGTTGCTGAAACAAGAATTGCTAAAATTGTTCCAATTGTCAAAACTGGAAGCAAGTTTTTAGGTCAGGAGTTTTCTACAGCCGGAAGTATTTAGTGAGCAAACTAAGCATTCAATACAAACTGTACATACAGCAGTTATTATTTCAAAGAGTAATGAGTGCAAGCATTCCCTTCTGGCTTGAAGGAACATTTTCCAAGTATAGAGAAATGATCAGTCCCCTGCGTTTTCTTAGCAGATACCGACAAGATCTAATCTAGGACAATTAAAGAAAGCCAAAGAAGGTTTAACATCTGGTAGTAAATAAATAAATAAATAAGCCTAGAACAGCCCCTAAAAAGTCAAGAAAAAAATTAGGGGAATTAAAGATTTATTCAAGCCTGCAGAAAATCAAAGTTCAATTAAGTAGCAAATGAAAATAGTGAAGAGTCAGAGAGTAAGCTGTCTGGTTGTATTAGGTGTTTGCTTTTCTTTAAGTCTTGCTCTAAATTAAGATCATCTCTTAGAGTTGGAGTCCAAGCTTGACAGCTCTATGTTCCCAGGACCTAGCACAGTGTTTGAGTAGAAATCACTTACCCCACCAGCTAAACATTCACCTACCTTATGATCCGGCAGTTCCTCTCTTGGATGCATATCTAACAGAAATGAGTGGTTAAGTATACCAAAAATCATGTACAAGAATATTTATAGCAGCCTTATTCATGATAACCCAAACTTGGTAAAATTCAAGTGTTCATCAACAGGAGAATGGATATATCCACTCAGTGGAATAATAAGAAAGAACAAACCACAGAAATGGATTGGTTTTTATAAATGTGATTTATTTGGGGTAAAAGCTTATAGTTTGAAGGCTGTAAAATGTCCAAATCAAGGCAGAGATTCTTTCCACCAAAGTCAGCTACTGGTGATCCTGCCACATTGTCAAGCAAGATGGCAGCCGATCTCTACTGAGGTCCCTTCCTTCTCCAGAATCTACCATCTTCCAGAGCTCAGCTGTAGGTGACCATGCATAGGGCTTGTCTCTTTCTGGGCCTCTTCTCTCAGTGTCAGCTGCTCTTCTTATTTCCCAAATTCATGTGGCCTATCAGGCATATGGTTCATCTCTTCAGCCTTAAGCTGCTCCATGGGCCCGCCTCTTGGGGGCTTCATGCTTCAGCTTTACAATCCTCAAGTCCTCTCTCTCACATGGCCAAGTCAAAATGGCAGCTTCCTTTCTCTGTGTCTGTGTGTATGTTTGTCTCCGTTTATATCAGACCCAGCAAGAGGGCAGAGACCCAATCTGGCTCCACCCCACTGACTTAGTCCAATCAAAAAGCAATCTAATCAAGAGACCTAAAGTGTATCTAATGCAATCAAAGGGTACAACACCCACAGGAATAGATTAGTTTAAGAACATAATCTTTTAGGATTCAAAAAAGAATTTCAGGTGGCAGACTTGGCCCAGTGTTTAGGGCGTCTGTCTACCACATGGGAGGTCCGCAGTTCAAACTCCGGGCCTCCCTGACCCGTGTGGAGCTGGCCCACATGCAGTGCTGATGCGCACAAGGAGTGCCCTGCCACACAGGGGTGTCCCCTGCATAGGGAAGCCCCACGTGCAAGAAGTGCGCCCCGTAAGGAGAGCCACCCAGTGCGAAAGGAAGTGCAGCCTGCCCAGGAATGGTGCTGCACACACGGAGAGCTGACACTACAAGATGACACAACAAAAAGAAACACAGATTCCCATGCCGCTGACAACAACAGAAGCGGGCAAAGAAGACACAGCAAATAGACACAGAGAACAGACAACCGGGGTGAGGGGGAAGGGGAGATAAATAAATAAATAAATGAATCTTTAAAAAAAAAAATAAAAGAATTTCAAACTGCTTTAATCAATGACAGGAATGTTCACAGTCATTCAGGCTGAATGAAAGAAGCCCAAAATAAGAGTATATATTGTTTAATTCAGTTTCTATGAAGTCAAAAACAAGTGAACAATCTCTGATGGTAAAAGCCAAAACAGTGGTTGCTTTTGAAAGGGTAATAACTGGAAGGGGGCACAAAGGAGCATTCTGTGCTGCTGGAAATATTTTATATTTTGATCCAGAGAGTGATAAATGGGTATATATACATATGTAAATATATCAAGATATACACTTAAAATTAGTGCATTTGTGTAAGTTATACATCAATAAAAAAGAAAAAAGTCATTTATAGGACAAGTATATAGGAGTGTGAGCTGCTATTCTAAGTTAGCAACCCCTGCTGTGGGCTGCTATTCCAAGTTAGCAACCCCTGCTGTGGGCTGCTATTCTAAGTTAGCAACCTACGAGGACCGGGCGGGCTTCCACGGCTCGGCGGTGAGCCCCTAGGCCAGCGCGTAGGCCTAGGTTCTCCAGGCGTGGGGGACGCGCGGTAAAAACCACGGAGACAGCCTGTGAGAATGAGCTAGTCTACTTTATTGCGGAAACACACTTGATTATATAAGGTCGGGTCAAGGGAGGGGTAGGAATTGGGGCGGGTAAACTACGGGGCGGTAGTGGATAGGCGGAACTGTGCAGGCAGCTATGAAGTAGGCGGTGATTAAGAAAGGGGGCAGATTATGAGTTGGCTAAGTGGACGGGACTGGCGGGAAGGATAGCAACGGCTGGAAAAGGGAGATAACAAAGGCTAGGAGGAGGGGTGAAGGGAGGCAGCAACATAGGAGGAATGCTACAACTCTTCCTCCCTTGTCCGTGGCAGACATTGCTAATTAATCACCATACTCTTTCTCATTGAGCTCAGCTTCAGGATCTTTCTCAACCCAGCATTCCAGCCAGTTGGGCTTTGAGATGAAACTATTAGCTTTCCCACCTGTATACTCAAATCTCTTAACTAAGAGAGAAAGTACACTATCATCTTTGATGTGTTCAACCACACTGTGGGAAAGCCTGGCTTCCACCCTCTAACTGGTGGTAGCTGGATCCCATGGGCCAATGGACCCTGCAGTCAGTTCCCAGGGAGAAATGGCTTCTGAAGTGCAGGCTTGGAGTATGTATGAGAGCACACAACTGGAAGCAGGAGCTAAGCGCCCATGCAGAGGGCTGGGGGATCGCATCAGCACCACAGGTAACAGCAGGGCCCAATACAGGCTCGAGTTTCACTGGGGTACATTTTCTACCACGTGGAACAACTGGTTTCACTCCACTAGCAGGAAGAGGAGAAGGAGGAGAAGAGAAGTAAACGCTGGACTGCAGGGAATGTCACCCTCTTGATTTGCTCAAGATCTTCTGACAGCCCAAAACACAGCAGCTACCTCAGTGGTCCTCTATGTTTTATCAGGGCCAGGGTCCCCAGGGATGATAACACCTTCTGGGGGGTCCACAATTCACAGCTTATAAAGCCTCTACATCAACTATCACAATCACACACCCACATGATCTGTATAGGTTAAGAACTATCCCCCACTTAAAAATTTAAAAACCAAGGCTCAGAGATGTTGTGTTGCTGACAAACACACTCCTAAGGAAGTAAGGGAGTCAGGAGTCAAATCCACATCTGCCTTACTCCCAAGTCCATGCTCCACCTTTGACTTTTCCTTTAATTTCAGTTTTTATTTTTTACATCAAAGCTATACGTGCACACGAATTGTCAACTCCTTCTCTAAGATTTGTTATGAAAATGGCAGGCCCTTCCCCAACCCCATTTCCCCTCTCTGGAGGCAACAACTTTCTTAACGAACTTTAAGCTGGTTGTTTTGATATTTACCTCACAATGTAGGAAAATAGATCCATACCCAATTGAATTACTGTGGAATTTCAGCACTCTGAGGACAAAAAAGAAGGTCCTACAAGCTTCAAAAAAAGAGAAGAAAAAAAAATAATAAGTCACCTACAAAGAAGCTAGGGATCAGAATGGCTTTGGGTTTCTCAACAGCAACCCTGGAAGACAGAAGGCAATGGACTAATACCTTTAAAACGCTGAAGAAAAAAGATTCCCAACTTAGAATTCCATACCCAGCCAAAATATCAATCAAGTTTGAGGTTAGCAAAAAGCCATTTTCAGATCATAACAATTTCAAAATATTTACCTCTCATGTAACCGTTCTAAAGAAGTTCTGGGAGGATGACAAGTCTCTTACAACACCTCTAAAATTGTGTCGCTATCAGCTTTCTTCTCTTTGCCAGTTTTGTGCCTTTAAAAAAATCCTCTCTCTCAGTTTAGTAGGGTTTTGAAGGAGTGAAAGCAGATGAATTCAATCAGCCATCATTTACCCAGAAGTTCTCAGTTCTTTTTAACATTTTTTAAGCCATGAATCCTTTCCACAAACAAAATCTTATGCAAAAGACAAACATCTAAAATACCTAAAAGCAATGTTGCACAGGTTGCAGTGTAGTTTCTCTCCAATGACTGACAGTTTAAAAAGTTGCTGCAGCTAAAAAAATGAAAAAAAGAGGGCGGCAGCCTTGGCCCAGTGGTTAGGGCGTCCGTCTGCCACATGGGAGGTCCACGGTTCAAACCCCGGGCCTCCCTGACCCGTGTGGAGCTGGCCCATGTGCAGCGCTGATGCGTGCAAGGAGTGCCCTGCCACGCAGGGGTGTACCCCGCATAGGGGAGCCCCATGTGCAAGGAGTGCAGCCCGTAAGGAGAGCCGCCCAGCAGAAAAGAAAGTGCAGCCTGCCCAGGAATGGTGCCGTACACACAGAGAGCTGATGCAGCAAGATGACGCAGCAAAAAGAAACACAGATTCCTGGTGCCACTGACAGCAACAGAAGCAGACAAAGAACATGCAGCAAATAGAGAACAGACAACCGGGGTGGGGGCGGGGGAGAGAAATAAATAAATAAATAAATCTTTTTAAAAAAAGGAAAAAAGAGAGGTCCAAATTAGAATATCCATTTTGCACCCACCAATTAATTAATAGATTGAGGCTTTAAAGATCAGCAGCTGTTAACATCACCCCCTATATACACACACACACACACACACACACACAGGATAACCAGACATGTGTACTTTTGGATGAAAGAACACACCACCACCTATAGTTGCCAAAAAATCAAACCTGAATCTGATCAAGCCTCAGGATCCAAATACCAATTTACAGAGGACAGAAGGACATGCTGAACTGCAGTCAGCAAAATCCAGACTGGGGGAAAGGCTACTAGTCAAATGCCCCAGGTTCTTCAACATATAAGCTGTGGGGGAAAGGAAAAAAAAGATAGAAGGGAAATCTTTGGATGAAAAAAGACAAAAGGTATCAGATTTTAAAAGAGGGTAAGATTGAAGTGTAGGGTAAGAAGGCACTCTTGGGTGATAGAATTATAAAGTAATGCAAGGAAGTGATTACTGTAAAAGTAATCCCTGGATGGGAGTTACTTTCTGGGGGTAGGAGAGGACTTGTGTTAGGAACAGGGCACGTAGAGGCTTCTGGAGCACCATTTCTTGATCTAGATGCTGTTTTGTTTTGTTTTTTTACAATAGCATGTTGCATATTGATCCTGAATCTAGCAAGTTTGCTGAATTGACTAATTCTAATGGTTTCTGCAGATCTCAGTGCTAATATACAAGGGTGGTCACTTTATAATAATTTACTAAGCTATACATCTGTTTGTGCCATTTTCTATATGCATTTTAAATACAATTTTAAAATAAGACAAAAGAATAGAGAAGAAAGCAAGTTACTGCAATCCTGACTCTTCAACCAGCACATTCTGGTAAAACAACAATTTCATCTGAATTAATAAACAACAACAGGGGAACAGGGTAGCCTGAAACTTCTCTTGCCAACTACATTTGCAAACCCCTGCTCTGCACCATGTTTCCCCCTGCACCTGAACCCCAGGTTCTGTGCACACCCCACCTCTACCTCTAGGAAGATTCCTATGGAGCTGAAACAGCTGAGCCCCACCTGGGAACAAGGAGGCAAAAGGGACTTAGCAGCATCCCAGCCCAGGGCCTCCCCCACAGGAGTGCAGAGAATAAGACTCGGAAATCTTTTGTCGTCAGCCATCAAAGTTCATTTTCTGGTTCCCAAAATCTCTAACGTGAACTCAGCGACAATCTTTATGCCACCATAATGTGTTGTCAAGGGGTCAGGATTGCAACAGCTTTCTGTCAGTCCATGATGACAAGTGTCCCAGCACAGAGTCCCCTGATGCGCACACAAACACAGCCTCAAGCATACACCAGAGGCTGCTGCAGTGCAGGGGCTAAGAAGACGGCTCTGAGTTCAGAATGTTGAGGTTCAGATCTGAGCTCTGCCACCTCATCTTGGGCAGTAAGCTTTTTATGATCTCTGTGCTTGTGCCCCAACATGTGAAGGGGGCCAGGGTATAAATAGTACCTATTTCACAGGGTGGTTGTAGTAGGGGCTGAACACGCCAAAACATGTCAGGTCTTTAAAAAGGCTACCTGGGGAAGCGGATGTGGCTCAAGCAATTGGCAACTGGGCTCCTGCTACCATATAGGAGGTCCAGGGTTCGATACCCAGGGCCTGCTGGTGAAGGCAAGCTGGCCATGTGGAGAGCTGGCCCATGCAGAGTGCTGCCCCGCACAGGAGTGCTGACCCACACGGAGAGCTGACGCAGCAAGATGACGCAACAAAAAGAGACAAAGGGGAGAGACAATAAGAGATGCAGCAGATCAGGGAACAGAGGTGGCTCAAGAGAATGATCACCTCTCTCCACTCCGGAATGTCCGAGGATGGGTTCCCAGGGCCACCTAATGAGAATACAAGCAGAGAGCAGACAACGGTGGGATGAGGAGGGAGTAAATAAATAAATCTTTAAAAAAAGAAAAAAAAAAAGGCCACCTGGCTCCAGTGAGTAACCAATAAGTAGTGCTGATGTAGTCGTCTTGGCAGATATTATTATTTTCTCTTAAGGATGCCGTCCCTGGCTCACAACGATCAGAAAAGAAAACCAGGGAAGAAGGAAAGCTCTCCATCAGGGAAAGCTTGAAAAGTCTTGCTGCTTCCTAATCTGTTCATCCAACTACCTACATAATACCTCACACCCACCATGGCTCCAACCCAATTCATGCGCTTCTCTCCCCCTCCCTCCAACACTCATCCTCTTAAAGTGTTTCCTCTCTCTGAATGACAGCACTGTCTAACCAGTAGAGAAGATAGGATCCTAAGTGGCACCCTTTATTCCTCCCTCTCCCTCATCCCACTGCTGATCCAGCATCATGACGTGAATTTCTTCAAATTATGTCTCAAAGTCATTCATTTTCACCATCTTCCTACCATCTTCCCCCGAATTATTCTGGGAGTGGTAGCCCTGCTCATCGTCCTGAATCCCACAACCTCTCCTTCTTAGCACTCATCATAGTTACAACTTAAATTTGTTTCTGGTTATTTGATTAATATATGCTTCCCCCATTATACTATAAGCTCCAGGAGAGTTGGGGCCAGGCCTGTGTTTGCTTACCAATTTATCTCCAGGTCTTAGCATGAGCCAGGCACATTGCAGGCATTCAGTGAAGATACATGGGATGAATTAAATATAAGATTGAAAAAGGTGCTTAATTCCTCCATCCCAGCTGCCACCATTGTATCCAGTTGCCCAAGGAAGCCTCCCACCTTCTGCAGCTCTTCAAGTCCTGTAGGAGCCACATCACCTCTCTCAACCTGCTCACCTCTCCTTTGCCCTCCTTGCCTGCTCCTCAGGTAAGGGATGGGCCTAGATGAGGATTGTTTCCCTGGACTGAGGCATTCATGGAAACCCAGCCCCTCTGGCCCACTGAGAGCCAAAACCTCTACTGCAGGTCCCCACTCCCATCCTTGTCATCTTGTCAGTGAGTTGGGTACTTCTCCAAAGCCTGGACAATTCTTAGCTATAGCCATGTGTAGGACCTCCCTTAAACCAAGGAATGCTGCTGGGTAGTGGAGAGGGCTCACTGCACATCATTGCTCGTTCAGTGACTACTCATTGAGTTCTGACTATGGACCAGGCACTGTGCAAGAGTGTTGGGCACATCTATAAACACACATGACAGACAGCTATCCCTCCTCCTCAGCCCATTGGGGTCTTTCTTGATCACTCTAAGCTAGCCATGGCATTTGTTTCTCTTAAGACTGATCAGTTTAGCAACAGGAATATAACAATTCTAGCTAATGAAACTTGAGGGGAAGTGTGCTGGGGAAGTGCTGGGAAGGTTTTCTGCACTCTTACAGAGGAACCCAAGAAAGAAACACCTCCTCTTGTCTACATGGAGGGATGCCTGGAGTTGGGGCAGCCATCTTGGGACCTTGAGGGAAATGGATGACACACTGAGAATGGCAGGACTGAAAGACAGAAAGAACCGATGTCTTTGGTGATACCACTGAGCTTCTCAGTTTACCACCCAGGAAGCACCCTTCCTCTGATCTTCTTGTGGCAAGCAATGATAAGAGCTCTCATTGTTTAAGCTGCTCCAAAATGAGTTTTGTATTATTTGCAACTCAAAGCCCCTCACTTCAAGAGTGGGGGAGAGGGGACTTCTGGGAAAGACAGCAGAGTAGGGAGCTTGAGGACTCAGTCTTTCCAACAAAACAACTCTTAAACAGGTAGGAACTGCCTGAAACAACTATTATAAAACTCCAGAGGCCAGAAGAAGCTTGTACAACATCCAGAGAAGAGCAGAAGGAAGAGCTGATAAATTTTGGTAAAGAACTTTAAATTGCTCTTTCCAACACAGTGGCTGCTGGTGCCCACACCCCACTCTTGCAGCAGCCAGCCACGGGGTCCAGTTCTTGCCTAGTGGCTGGTGACAGACAGGAACATAAAAATCCTCTTCCCCAAGAACAGGGGTGTGCACAGCCAGTCACTGATCACAACTTTTGATCAGCAAATTCGGAAAAGAGGCTGAAGCTCAAAAAAATCTCTGTCTTGTCACTAGCAGGTTACAAAACCAGGAAACAGACACTCCACGGAGCAAATCCCAGAGTTAACATTTTAAAATATTAAAATACACAGTGTGCAACAAAAGAGTACAAGACAAAGAAAGAAATAATAAATGATATGCCAATCCAAAGGAAGAGGCTAAAAATACAGAAAACACCAATGAAGAAGGCAAGAATGTGGACATATCAAACAAAGCCTTTTAAAAACAATCTTAAAAATGCTTAAGGAAATGAAGGAAAGTACAGAGAAAGAACAACAGGATATCAGGAAAACAATGAGTGAACAATATGAGAGTCTAAGTAAAGAGATAGAAATTTTAAAAAGGAACCAAACAGAACTACTAGAATTAAAGACCATAATTGAAAAAATGTCCAGGAGGGTTTCATGAGCAGAACAGAGCTGAAAGAAGAAAGTGTCAATGAACTTGAAGACAAGACGCTTGAAATGAGTCAGGCTGAGGAACAGAAAGAAAAAAGAAATATTAAAAGTGAAAATAGCCTAAGACAACTATGGGACACCATCAAGCACTCCAATATACACATTATGGGAATTTCAGAATGAGAAGAAAGACAGAAAGGAGGAGAAGGAATAGTCAAAGAGATAATGGCAGAGAACTTCCCAAACATAGCAAAAGATGTGAATATGCACATCTCAGAAGCTCAGAGAACACCAAACAGGATAAACATGAATGAAGAAAAATACACCCATTATATATTGATTACACTATCAAATGCAAAAGACAAGGAGAGAGTTCTGAAAGCATCAAGAGAAAAGCAACATGTTACATACAAGGGAATCCCAATAAGATTGAGTGCCAATTTTTCATCAGAAACCATGGAAGCAAAAAGATAGTGGATTGGAATACTTAAAGGCTGATGGAAAACAACTGCCAGCCAAGAATTTTATATCCGACTAGACTCTATTTCAAAGATGAGGACAGATCAAGACATTCTCAGATTAAAAAAAAAAAAAAAAGCTGAGGAGTATGTCACCACTAGACTTGCCCTACATGCAATGCAAAAGGAAATTCTTCAGTCTGCTGCTAAGGTTTCCACTATAGATCTAAGAAAAAGAAGGTCCTCACACTTTCTGTTTGGTTGTGGCAGCCAAGATTGAATAGGGAAATACAGGAAATTCTAAAAATAAGGAAAGGGAAATAATCTTTGCAACTCAGAAATAAAGTTAAAAACAGCAAAATAAATAATTATTTAAAAAATGAAAATAAAAAAAGGAAATTCTTCAGACTGAAACAAAAGGACACTAGACAGTGGCTCAAAGCAGCATAAAGAAATAAAGACCTGAAGTAAAGGTAACCATTTGGGTTATTGTATTGGATGTTTGGTGTGTAACTGCCTACAGATGCTAAAATGCAAATGCATAAAAATAATGAAAAAGCGGTTTATGAAAAGTATATGTATATGCTATTTAAGTTAACTTCGTATCACATCAAATACAGGGAAGTGGACTTGGCCCAGTGGTTAGGGCGTCCGTCTACCACATGGGAGGTCCGCGGTTCAAACCCCGGGTCTCCTTGACCCATGTGGAGCTGATGCACGCAAGGAGTGCCGTGCCACGCAGGGGTGTCCCCACGTACAGAAGCCCCATGCGCAAGGAGTGCACCCTGTAAGGAGAGCCGCCCAGCGCGAAAAAGAAAGTTCAGCCTGCCCAGGAATGGCGCCACACACACGGAGAGCTGACACAGCAAGATGACGCAACAAAAAGAGACACAGATTCCCATGCCACTGACGACAACAACAGAAGCAGACAAAAAAAAGAACATGCAGCAAATGCACACAGAGAACAGACAACTGGGATGGGGGGGGGGAAGGGGAGAGAAAGAAATAAAAATAAAAAAATAAATCTTTTTAAAAAAATCAGATACAATTGTTATATATTTAGGATGTTGAATTTTAATCCTATAGTAACCACAAGGAATATATCCAGATAGAAATGAGAAGGCACTCAATATGATACAACACGAGAGAAAATAAATATACAAGTAGGCTTTAAAGGAAGTGATGGACAGAAAAGGTATAAGACTTACAAAAGCTGAATAGCAAAATGGCAGAAGAAAATCCTACATGATCAGCAGTAACTTTAAATGTAGAGGCATTAAACTCTCCAATCAAAAGGCAGAGATTGGCAGAATTGATTAACAAAGCCATGACCCAACTATATGATGTAGGCAAGAGACTCACCTTAAAGTCAAAGATACAGGTAGGTTGATGGTTAAAGAATGGTAAAAAATATACCATGCAAATAGTGACCAAAAGAGAGCTGGTGTGGCTATACTAATATTGGATAAAATAGACTTTAAGTAAAAAACAGTTATGAGGGACTAAGATGGTCATTAAATACTGTTAAAGGAAAAGCAGATGTGGCTCAAGTGATAAGGCCTCTGCCTACCATATGAGAGGGACCCAGGTTCAATCCCTAGGACGTCCTGGTGAAAAAGAAGTAGAGAAAGCATGCCTGTGTGGTGACTCAGCGCCCATGCAGTAAGCCAGTGCCTGAACATGTGCCCGCGTGGTAAGCCATGTGCCCACATGAGTGCCCGTGTAGTGAGCCAGAGCTCATGCAGTGATCCAGTGCCTGTGCAAGTAAGTCATGCAGCAAGATGATGATGCAACAAAAGAGACATGAAGGGGAGAGTCAAAGCAAAGTGCAGCAGAGAGCAGCAACGGAGGTGATGCAATTGACAGGAAACCTCTCTCCACATCAGAGGTCCCCAGGATCAAATCCCTCTGAATCCTAAAGGAGAAAGACAAGAAGAGAAGACAAAAAAGATAAGTAGATACAGAAGATCACAGAGCAAATGGACACAGACAGCAAAAACAAAAAACAGAGCAGGGAAGGGGAAAAAAATTAATAAATAACAAAATCTTTTTTAAAAAAATACTGTTAAAGGGGACAGGAATATGTCAATTATAAATGTATATGCACCTCACAGCAGAGTCATAAAATATATGAAGGAAATACCAACAGATTTGAAGGAGGAACTTGACAGTTCTACATTACCATTAGAAGACTTTAACACACCACTCTCAATAATGGATAGAACATCTAGTCAGAAGATCAATAAGGAAGTACAAGACTTGAATGACACACTAAACCAACTAGACTGGACGTATATGGAACACTACACTCAATGAAAACACAGTACACCTTCTTCTCCAGTGCACATAGATCAGTCTCCAGGACATACCACATATTGGGTCACAAAACAAGTCTTAATAAACTCAAAAATATTGAAATCATACAATGTATATGCTCTGGCCACATCAGAATTAACCTAGAAATCAATAACAGAGGGAGAAATGGAAAATTCACAAATATGTGGAAATTAAACCATGTACTCTTAAACAACAAATGGGTTAAAAAAGAAATCACAAGAGAAAATTTAAAATATCTTAAGGCAAATGAAAATGAAAATACAATATACTTAAACTAATTGGATGCAGCAAAGGTAGGGCTGAGAGGAAAATTCATATCTCTAAATGTTTACTTTAAAAGAGAAGAAAGGCTTCAAATCAGAGACCTAACCTCAAAACTGGAATAAGTAGGAAAAGAAGAGCAAACTAAACCCAAACCAAGCAGAAGGGAGGAAATAACAAAGAATAGAATGGAAATAAATGATATAGAAAAAACAACAACAGACAGAATCAATAATTTTGTTTGACAAGGTTAAAAAAATTGACAAGGTTTTAGCTAAAATGACAAAGAAAAAAAAGAGAGGATATAAATAACAAAATTCATAAATTCATAACCCCACTGAAATTAAAAGGACTATAAGTGGATACTATGAACAACTGTAAGCTGATAAATTAGATAGTCTAGATGAAATGGACAAACTCATAGAAACACATGAATTACCTACATTGACTCAAAAAGAAATAGAAGATCTCAACAAACTAATAAGTAGAAAAGAGATTGAATCAGTAATCAAAAACTTCCCAACAAAGAAAATCCAAGGACAACATGGTTTCACAGGTGAATTCTACCAAACATTCCAAGAAGACTTAACTCTAATTCTGATCCAACTCTTCCAAAAAATTGAAGAGGAAAGAATACTCCCTAACTCATTGTACAAGGCCAACATCACCCTCACACGAAAGCCAGATAAAGATAACACAAGAAAAGAAAACTAAAGACCCATCTTTTATGAACCATAGATGCAAAAATCCTCAACAAAATAATGGCCAAGTATATATACAATTGTTTTTCTGTGAAGTGGATTTGGCTCAAGTGATTGCACTCCTGCCTACCACATGGGAGGTCCTGGGTTCAGTTCCTGGTGCCTCCTAAAGAAGATGGGCAAGACAGCAAGCTGATGTAATGGACTGGAGCAGCAAGCTGACACAACAAGATGATGCAACAAGAGACACAAGAGGAAAACATAATGAGAGACACAGCAAAGTAGGAAGCAGAGGCGGTTCAAGTGATTAGGCACCTCCCTCCTACATGGGAGTTCCTAGATTCAGTTTCTGGTGCCTCCTAAAAGGAAAAATGAGCACACAATGAACAGACACAGCAAGTGCAAACAAGTGGGGGGGGGAATAAATAAATAAGATAAATCTTTTTTTAAAAGATTGGTTTTTTTTGAAACTGAATGAATGCACATTAATGTTACAAGATGTTAATATCAGGCAAAAATACAACCAAAGCAAAATATGGGCAGTAGTACATAAAAATATATTAATAATCTCCCATTAAGGGTTTTGAAAAAAAGAAAATATACTAAGTGAAAGAAACTAGACAAAAGGTCTACACATTGTTTGACTCAATCTATACAAAATATAAATAAAAAGTAAATTAGAAAAACAGAAACAAAATAGCAGCTATGTACAGCAGGGGAAGCACAGAGAGATTGAGAGGTGATTATTAAGGGGTAGAGTTTTTTGGTCTGGTTTTTGTTTTATCATTATTATTATTATTATTGGAATAATCCAAATGCTCTAATAATGATTAAAGTGATGAATGCACAACTATGTGATTATACCAAATACCAGTGACTGTATATTTTGGATGGATTTTACGCTTTATTAATATGTATCAATAAAATTGATTTTTTTTAAAAATACTAGCAAAGTACACAAGAAACTTCCAGGATGATGGAAGATTAGAAAGGCAGAGGGTTCACTTTTCTCTCCCAGAAAAATAGCTAGATGATAGGCAGAAACTGTCTGGAAAACGGTTCTAGGGCCTAGAACACCTGGGGAAGGCTAGACACCATCCAGAAGAAAGAGGGGTGAAAGAAAGGAGTCTTGGCTGGCAGGAAAGATCCTGTGAGTAAAGTTGCTGCAGCAGTAGCTCATGCCCATCCCCCACCTTTGAAGCAAACAGCACTGGGTCCTCCACCCTGGCAGGTGACTATGGGCTCAGAGGTTTGCTGGGCCCTCTTCCCCAAGAAAGGGAAGCGGGAGAGACACAGCCTATGGCAAATTCAGGTTTTTGCCAGCCTTGGAGGGGTCACACACTCCTAGGCCAGTAGGGCCACAACATTGTTTTCCCTGAGAGCCAGTGGGGAGCTTAAGATGATAATTTGCCATCTTCAATACCCTCCCCAATACCTGGACTGCTTGCTGAGGACACAGAGGGAGGGAGGGAAGGAAGGTGCCGCTGGCTAAGGGAGGAGAACAGTTTCTGAGGAAGTTTGTTTGCAAGTCTTGGCCCATGCTGAAAACATTGCTTCTGCACCTACCGCCCAGACAGGTTACAGCAAATGCATTACCCCCTGGTGTCTGGGGTCTGAACTGAGAGGTCTGCCGAAGAAGAATCTGATGGAAGACCAGGAAAATGCACACAAAGAAGGGAAAACTAGTAAGAAATAAGTAAAAGAGAATCTGGTGCCTTAACTGTCCCCCTCTCCAAAGCCCTTGGAAACCGGCCTGCACCCCATTACTGGGTCCTTAGCCCTGGTTTGAGCATTTAAACAGGAGCAATTCTAAATATCTAGAATAATTTGAACCATGAATAAAAAAACAGTGGTAGCACACAACTACTCAACAGTAAATCCCTAGGCAAGAGAGAAACTAAATATCAGAGTAAACTCAGCATCATAATCAGATGCCCAGACATCACCAAAAAATTACAAGCCACATTAAGAAAAAGGAAGATATGACTCAGGCAAAGGAACAAATCAAAGCTCCAGATGAGACACAGGACTTCAAACAACTAATCAAATGATGTTCCTACAAATTTCCTAAGTCAAATCATGGAATTGAAGGACAACATGGCTAAAGAAATAAAAGACATTAAGATGACACTGGGTAAGCACAAAGAAAAATTTGAAACCTTGCATAGAAAAATGACAGAGCTTATGGGAATGAAAGATACAATAAGTGAGATTAAAAATATAATAGAGGCACACAACAGCAGATTTGTAATCATATAAGAATGAATCAGTGATGTAGAGGACAGAATAGCTGAAACCGAAAAGAGAGAAGAACAGGGAGAGAAAAGAATGGAAAACATTGAGCACAGGCTAAGGGAGTTGAATGATAGCATGAAGCACACTGACATACATGTTATGGAAGTTTCAAAAAAGGAGAAGAGAAGAGAAAGTGGGCAGAAGGAGTATTTGAGGAAATAATGGCTGAAAATTTCCCAACTCTCATGAAAGACATGAATATACATGTCCAGGAAGCACTGTGTATCCAATTAGAATAAATCCAGGTAGATCTAGCCCAAGCTGAGGAGTAAATCAAGGGGGAAAAAATCCCATTTACAATAGCCATAAAAAGACTCAAATATCTAATAATTATTTTAACCAGGAATGTAAAGGATCTGTATTTAGAAAACTTCAAAACATTGCTAAAAGAAATCAAAGAAGACCTAAACAAATGGAAAGAACTTGCATTTTCATGGATTGGAAGACTAAACATCATAAAGGTGTCAATTCTACCCAAACTAATTTATAGATTCAATACACTACCAACCAAAATTCCAACAGCCTACTTTACAGAAATAGAAAAGTCAATTACCAAATTTATTTGGAAGTGAAAGAGGTCCTGAACAGCCAAAAACATCCTAAAAAAGAAGATTGAAGTGAAGTTAGAGGACTCATGTTTCCTGACCTTGAAGTGTATTATAAAGCTACGGTGGTCAAAACAGCATGGCACTGGCATACAGATAGACACATTGATCAATGGAATCAAATTAAAAGTTCAGAAATAGACTTGCACCTCTATTGTCAATTGATTTTTAATAAGCCTTTTCAACAAGTGGTGCTGAGAGTTCAGAAATAGACCCTCACCACTATAGTCAACTGATTTTTTTTTTAAGATTTATTTTATTTATTTCTCTCCCCTCCCCCTTCCCATTGTCTGCTCTCTGTGTCCATTCACTGTGTGTTCTTCTGCATCTGCTTGCATTATCTGGCGGAACTAGAAAACTGCGTTTCTTTTTGTTGCGTCATCTTGCTGTGTCAGCTCTCTGTGTGTGCAGGGCCACTCCTGGGCAGGCTGTCCTTTTTTCACACAGGGCGGCTCTCCTTGCAGGGCACACTCCTTGTGCATGGGGCGCCCCTACATGGGGGCACTCCCACAGGGCATGGCACTCCTTGCGTGCAGTGGTGGGCCAACTTACCACATGGGTCAGGTGGCCCTGGGGATCAAACCCTGAACCCTCCATATGGTAGATGGGTGCTTTATCAGTTGAGCCATGTCTACTTCCGTCAATTTATTTTTTATAAGCCTCTTTAATAAATGGTGCTGGGAGAACTGGATATCCATAACCAAAAGAATGAAAGAGGATCCCTATCTCACTCTCTATACAAGAATCAAATCCAAATGGATCAAAGACTTAAACATAAAAGCCAGAACCATAAAACTCCTATAAGATAATGAAGGGAAATGTCTTTAAAACATTGTAGTAGATGGAGGTCTCTTAAACCTTATACCCCAAGCACAAACAACAAGAAAAAAAGATAAATGGAACCTTCTCAAAATTAAATTCTTCTTCACCTCAAAGGACCTTGTGAAGAGGGTAAAAGACAGCCTACTCAATGGGAGAAAATTTTTGGAAATCACACATCTCACAAGAGTCTAATACCCATGATACAAAAAGAGATCTTATAACTCAACAATAAAAAGACAAATGACCCAATTTAAAAATGGGCAAAAAACCTGAATAGACATTTTTTCTAAAACAGTGATACAAATGGTAGAAAAACACATGAAAAAATATTCAGCATCACTGGCTGTTAGGGAAATGCAAATCAAAGATACGATGAGATATTGTTTTATACCTATTTGAATGGCCACTATTAAAAAGACAGGAAACTACAAATATTAGTGAGGATGTGGGGAGATAAGAATGCTCATCCACTGTTGGTGTGAATGTGGAAGGGTACAGCCACTGTGAAGGACTGTTTGGCAGTTCCTAAAGAAGCTGAGTAGGGAGCAGACGTGGCTCAGCAGTTGAATGCCTGCTTCCCACGTGGGAGGTCCCAGGTTCAGTCCCCCATGCCTCCTAAAAACAAAAACAAAACAACAAGCAAACAAATGAAAAAAAATAACAACTCAGGGAGCCTATGTGGCTCCATGGTTGAGCACCAGCTTCCCACATAAGCACACCAGTGTTCATAGCAGTGTTATTCATGACAGCCAAAAGTTGGAAACAACTCAGGTGTCCATCAACCAATGAACAGATCAACAAACCGCAGTGTATACACACAAGGGAATCTTTTCTTCAGCTGTAAGAAGAAATGAAGTCATGAAGCATATGACAACGTGGATGAACTTGGAGGACATTATGTTGAGTGATACAAGCTAGACACAAAAGGACAAATACTGTACGATTGTGCTATTATGAACTAAATATGTTGTGTAAACTCACGGAGTTAATAACATGAATAGAAGTCACCAGAGAATAGAATGTGGTTAGAGAACGGAAGGCTGAGGGTTAGTCTGTGCAGAATTGGTAATAATTTGTTTGGAAATGTTTTGAAATGAATAGAAATGGTGAAAACACATCATAGGATTTGTAATTAGTAGCATTAAAATATGGGTATGATAGTGGTTTGTTTTTTATAGGTTTTTTTTGAGTAATGAAAATGCTCGAATATTGATTGAAGTGATGAATGCAAAACTCCATATTTATACCAAATACCATTGATTGTACACTTTAGATAAATTGTATGGTTTATGAAAAAAAAATAGGGTGAGCTGGAGGAAAAATAAAACAGATGTAAGATATGGACTATAGTTACGTGTAATACTTTGATGATGCTCTTTCATAATTTGTTACAAATGTTTTACAACAATGCAAGGTGTTGGTGGTAGGGCAATTGTTGGGAGCCCTGTATGATGTTATGCATGTTTGTTTTGTAAGTTCACAACTTTTGCTATACACTCATTTTTTATGTATGTTCATGAATGAATGATAAACTTCAATAAAAATTTTTAATGAAAAAAAAAACTAGCAAAGTGAATCCAACATCTTAAAATAATTATATGCCATGATCAAGTAGGATTTATCCTGTTATGCAAGTCTGGTTCAACATAAGAAAATGAATTAATGCAATACACCACATTAACAGAATGAAGGAAAAAACCACATGATCATCTCAATCGATGCAGAAAAGACATTTGACAAAAGACAGCACCCTTTCTTGATAAAAACACTTAGAGCCCTATGAATAGAAGGAAACTTCCTGAACACGATAAAAGGCTTATATAAGAAGCCCACAGCTAAAATCCTACTTAATGGTGAAAAATTGAAAGCTTTCCCTCTAAGATGAAGAACAAGACAAGGACATTGTCTGTTACCACAGTTATTCAACATTGCATTAGCAGTTCGTGCCAGAGCAATTAGGCACCAAAAAGAAATAAAAGGCATCCAAGACTTGGAACAGTTAATGTCTGCTGCTAAGGTTTCTACTACAGATACAAGAAAAATAAGGTCCTCACAATTTCTGTCTGTCTGGTTGTGGCAGCCAAGATTGAAAGGGGGAATACATGTTTTTAGGAAATTCTAAAAACATGGGGAAGGGGAAATAATCTTTGCAACTCAGAAATAAACTTAAAAATAGCAAAAAAGAAAAACAAAAAACATCCAAATTGGAAAGGAAAAAGTAAAATTTTCTCTTTTTGCAGATGATATGATCCTATATACAGAAAATACCGAGAAATCCACAACAAAGCTCCTAGAACTAATAAATGAATTCAGCAAAGTGGCAGGGTACAACATCAACACCCTAAAATCAGTAGTGCTTCTATATACAAGCAATGAACCATCAAAAGAAATCAAGGAAAACATTCCCTTCACAATAACAACTAAAAGAATCAAATATCTAGGAATCAATCTAACTCAGGATGAAAAGGACTTGTACACAGAAAACTACAAAACATTGCTTAAAAGAAATCAAAGAAGACCAAATAAATGAAAGGATATTCCATGTTCATGGATTGAAAAATTAAACATTAAGATGTAAATACTATCCAAAGCAATTTATAGATTCAATGCAAACCCAATAAAAATTCCAACAACCATCTTTGCAGAAATGGAAAAACCAATCATCAAGTTTATATGGAAGGGTAAGTGGCCCTGAAAAACCAAAGTCATCTTGAAAAAGAGGAATGAAGTTGGAGGACTCACACTTCTCAATCTTGAAACTTATTAGAAGAGAGCTGATGTAGCTCAGTGACTGAGCTCCTGTTTCCCATGTATGAGTTCCTGGGTTCAATTCCCGGTACCTCCTTAAAAAAAAAAAAAAAAAAACTTATTACAGAGTCACAGTAAAAAATCAGCATGGTACTGGCACAAGGACAGACATATTGACCAATGAAACAGAACTGAGAGCTCAGAAATCAACCCTCACGTTTATGGCCAACTGATTTTTGACAAGGTAGCATTTAATTGGGAAAGAATAGTCTCTTTCAAAAATGGTGCTAGGGAAAATGGATCTCCACTTGCAAAAAAAGGGGGGGGGGAGGAAGAGGACCCCTATCTCACACGATATACAAAAATCAATTCACAATGATCAAAGATCTAAATATAAGAGCTAGAACTATCAAACTCATAGAAGAAAATGTAGGAAAGCAACTTAAGGACCTTGTGTTAGGCAATGGTCTCTTAGACTTTAAACCCACAGCATGAGTAACAAAAGAAAAAACAGTTAAATGGAACCTCATCAAAATAAAAACCTTTTGTTCCTCAGAGAACTCTAGCATGAAAGTAAAAGGACAACATACACAATGGGAGAAAATATTTGGAAACCACATATCCTAAAAGGATTTATATACAGTATATAAAAAGGAATCCTTCAACTTAACAACGAAAAAGACAAACAACCCAATTTTAAAATGGGCAAAAGACTTAAAGAGACATCTCTCTAAAGAAGATGTACAAATGGCCAGAAAGCACATGAAAAGATGCTCAACATCATTAGCCATCAGGGAAATGCAAATCAAAATGAAAATAAGATACCATTCACACCCATTAGAATTGCTATTTTAAAAATGGAAACTAACAAGTATTGGAGAGGATTCAGAGAAATAGGAACACTCATTCATTGTTGGTGGTGATATAAAATGGTGCAGCTGCTGTGGAAGACAGTTGGGCAGTTCCTCAAAAAGCTAAGTTTAGGACTACCAGATGACCTAGCAATCCCACTACTTGGTATATATCCAAAAGAGCTGAAAGCAGGAGCTAAGAGATATCTGCACACCGATGTTCATAACAGCATTGTTCACAATTGCCAAAAGATGGAAACAACCCAAATGTCCATCAACCAATGAATGGAAAAATAAAACGTGGTATTTACATACAATGGAATATTATTCAGCTATAAAAATATATATAAAGTCAGCTAAAAAAAAGTCCTGATACATGCAACAACATTTATGAATCTTGAAGACATCATATTGAGTGAAATAAAACAGACACAAAAGTACAGTATTGTATGATCTCACTGATTTGAAACAATTAGAATAAGCAAACTCAGAGTCAGAATCTAGAATGTAGGTTATATAGAATATAGGGTAGGAATAGGGCAGGTGAATGGGGAGTTAAGGCTTAAACTGTGCAAGGTTCCTATTTGGAATGATGGACATGTTTTGATAATCGATGTTGGTGATGGTAGTACAACATTATGAGTGCAATTAACACTGAAACATATATCTGAATATGATTGAAAGGAGGAAATGTTAGATTGTATAAATAGTAACAGAATAATTTTTTTAAATCTATGGAACTATAGTACACAAACAGTGAACCCTGAGTTAAACCATGGACTTTATTATTTTTTAAGCCATTGACTTTAATTAATAGTACAATCATAAAAATGTGCTATTATCAATTGTAACAGATATTCCACACCAATGCAAAGTATGGGAGTTCCGTATTTTATGCATGATTGTTCTGAAAACCCACAACTTCTCTAATATAAGGGGGAAAATAAAGAAAAAAAGAGTTGTGGAGGCAGCTAACACTTCCTGAGACATTGCTGGGTGCCAGACACGGGGTCAGAAACCTCAATGATGCTCTCATCACCCCCCACTCCCATCCCATGAGTTTTACATTTCCTTCTTTTACATTTGCCATTTTACACTAAGGAAGCTGAGACCCAGAGATCAAGAAGGACATGCTTCTGTCACGCAGTGCCTGCATTGGAACTGACACCCAGGTCTTTGGTCCCCCTTCCTTCTCTTTCCACTATACCCGCCGCGGGGATGGGTTTGATCACCATGTCCTCAGTTCTCCGTTATGAGTTCAAGGAAACCTCTCTCCCTCTCCCCATCTCTTCTCTCTGACACCACGCTCTCAGACCAGCTGCCCCGCTGGGCTGAAATCCTGGGCAGCCCTAGTCTCAGCGCTTGACTGAGAGCCAAGCTTGGGCCACATCTCCACCCATGGGCTAATCACTGTGACACTAAATCCTGGGTGGCCACTTCCTGGCTCTGTGACTTTGGCAACTCAACCTCTTCATGCCTTAGTTTCCCCATCCTTAAAAGAAGATAATAATAGTACCTATTTCATTGTGTTGTGGTGAGGATTATTCATTTATTCAACAAATATTTATTACACATGGATAGGTGCCAGTGGAGGACAAATAAGCCCATCCTTGGCCTTCATGGCATTTACCACAGTCTAGTGAGAATGACAGACATTAAATAAATAAGTGCATCAAAGAGTATCTGTTACAACCACGGTACCTGTTATAAAGAACAAGTTCAGAGACCTGTGGGAGAAAAAGAAAGGAGACCTACTCACATTAAATGAATAAGAATTAAGGAGCCTAACTCTGGGCTGGCACAGAGTAAGCATTCATTCAGGGCAGCAATTACAGAAGTTTTTATTCAGCATCTTCCCAGCGATCTCACCTCCCCACAGCGACTTCCCAGAAGGAGAAGAGCTGGGCGACTTGGCCGCCCTGCTCTCCATCTCTGCAACCAATTACAAGCCTCCACAGGGACGAAGGGAAAGTGTGACGCATGTGTTGGGACAGGAAAGGACAGCAGGTCCCAGGGCAGGGCGTTCCTGGTGGTCGGCCCGTGCTGAGCTCACACCATCTCTGCTTATCCGGAGGGGCAGCCCCTTCCCCGCTCCAGCTGGGACCCCATCCAGGATACCCGCAGAGGCCCCAGTTGGCTCCTTGGGCTCCAGGGTCTCCTAAGCTCCTTCTCCTGGCTCCGAGTCAAGCCCTAAATGAAGGAGTGTTGGAGAGATAATTTACTGCGCAAGAGGCCAACTTTCCATTGGCCATTGCCAAGCTCTGCTAGTCACCGACCACAGCTCCCTGACATGGGGACAAGAGCCCTGCCCCTAGCTGCTGGCTTATAGTCGCTTCCTGGTGAGAGGCTCTGGAGGGACCGTTTGCAAAACTCTCTGTGATGAAAGGATGTGAGCACACTCTGTCCTCACCTGGGCCCTCTGGGGCTTCCTTCCCACCGCTCTGGTGCGAATATACTGTTTGTTCGCAGAAGAAAAACTACGAAGCTGCTTGGTTAATTGCCACGAATGCTGACTCCATTCCCGTATCCCCATCACCACCACCCTCATCGCCCTAGGCAAGGACACCTGCACCCCCATCTGGCCTCCCGGCCTCCAGGCTCTCCCTTCCCACCAAGGGGCAGCCAGAGGCCGCCTGCGGCTTGCATTGCTCCTCCAGTCAAGCACCTTCAGGGGCTCCTGGGTCTGGACAATCCAAACAATCTTCACGTCGCCAACAAGGCCCCTTCCAATCTGGCCAGGCTCACATCTTCACCTGCACATTTTCCAGAAACCAGGTATATGACTTGGAGTCTTGTCAGCCAAGGCTTTCCAAACATGTGCCCTCCTCAGGCATTAATTCACTCATCCAGTAACGAATGCCTTATGTGCCACACACTGTGCCTGGCCCTGGGGCGTGATGGCAAGCGACACAGACATAGGCCCTGCCCTCGGGACTTCATGGTCTGTATGGGAGATAGATACTAATTTTTTTTTAATGATCACAGAAGTATCTAATTACAAAGAGTAGTAAGAGCTATGACGGAACTGCAAGGGATGCTGGAACGTGGTGGTGGAGAAAAGGTGTGATTCTGCCTGGGAGTCAGAGACGGTTTCCCTAAGATGATGCTCAACCTGGCATTGGATGAATGAGCGGGTGCCGTCAGGTGAGGGGTTTGGGGTAGGGAGAGCACCTAGGCAAGGGCTCTGAGGAGGTGGGAGACTGCAAACTCTGGCATCTGAAAGCCTGGGTGGCAGATGGGCAGAGAGTGAGAGAGCTGGTCTGGAGCAGGCAGTGGGGCCCAGTCCAGCAGGTCATGGTAGAGACCCGGGGGCTCTAGAGACCTGAGAGGCTTTGAGTGGGGAGTCAAGCAGAGCCTGGCTTCTGGTCTGGAAGGGGCGAGGATGAAGAAGCAGGGAGGCCTGGGGAGTGATGATGGAAGTTCAGGCTGCTGTCATCACAGTATAAATGCTAGGTCAAGCGGCTTTCCTTTTCAGCATTTCATCACAGAAAAAACTTTAGATTATAAATGTAGAGTGACGTACAACGAACCTCCCTGAACTCCTCATCCAGCAGCTTCACCAATGGCCAACTAAGAGCCAGGCTTGTTTCAGCTTGTAGCCCACTCACTCCCCTCAGCCTCCCTGGACTACAGGGAGCAAATCCCAGGCGGGGTTAATTTCATTCATAAATATTTCAATAAGCATCTCTACAATAAAAGGAGTCTTTTAAAAACAAAAACAAAAAAACCATATTATCACAACTAAAAAGTTTTAATAGCAAAACAGGAAAGTTTCAAGGCCTGATGCTATTATCACACTGCCTTTTAGGAAAAGGTGCCCGCCCACCCTCCACTCCACACACCCGAATGCAGGTGGTATGGGAGTGCTCACCTCGCTGCACCCTTCCCAACACTGGGCGCTACGAGAAATGGATTTCCAGAAGGGGCTCATCCTGAAACCCAAGAGCAAACCCTTCAATTCTACATGCATTTGGTGAAAGGAGACAACCACAGTAACTGGTTCTGAATGATACAACACAAGAGAGGAAATAAAAACCTCAACTGCACACCCAGTGGCTGGTCTGTAAGGGGCCACCACTCGGGAAGTCTAGAGGCAGAAGGGTCTAGAGGCAGGAGGTGGTAGCCACAACAACCCTTGCCAGCCTCCCAGAGCAAACGCACCCACACATCCTTCACCTACCTCCCTGCCCACGTGGTCCTCAGCCAACGGGAAGGACTGAGAAAGGGATTCCTTAGGACGGAAGAGATTCCAGAAACAGCCCAAGGGATACAGAGAAGGAAGGAACAGCAGGCACAGCCTGACCCCTTCGTGGTCAGTTCTATTGACCAACATACCCCCTCATAGGCCTACGAGACTATTTCCAGTTTGAGCTAAAACCTGGGGACTCACTGCCTTGCTCATCCTCAGGACAGTTCTCACAGTGAATCGCTGCCCCTGCATTCAGTCAGGTACTTAGAACGTAAAAAATATACAACTAGACAGATGGGGCTGCAGGTTCATAGAGCAGTTTCATCTCACGTAATAAAATGGAAGCATCCTCATTGGTACACAGTTTCTGTTTGGGGTAATAAAAAAGTTTTGGTAATGGATGGAGGTGACGGTAGCTCTACATTGTAAATGTAATTCCATTGCACATAAAAATAGTTTAAAATGAGAAATTTAATGTATATATATATAATATATAGTGCATATATTATATATATAATGTATATATAATATATAATATATGTTACCACAACTTTTTTTTAAATTGGAAGCATCCACAGTTTCAGAACTCTTTTCCTGGCCTTTCCAAGTCTTTGTCTTTATCTAGTTAGGTTTGACTTCCTTCCACCCTTAGTTCAAAAAAGAGGCAATTTTCCTTCGACCCCATCCATGAATTTACTGAGCCCTTGCTTTGTTCCAGGCACTGTGCTAAGCCCAGGAGATGCACAGTGAATAAGACCCTTTTGCCCACCCTAAAGGAGCCCCCCATCTCCAAGAAAGTCATATAAACACGAGGCAACGTGACTAGGGCTCCAGGAGAGATGTATTCCAGTTGCTGTGGGAATTCGGATGGTGGAGCACACAGCCCTGCCTAGGAGAAAGAAGACTTCTTGAGGGAAATATCTTTTGAGCTGGGTCTTGACTGATAGGGGAGATTGTCACCTGGATCCAACATGAGTAAGGCTCTACGGTCACAAGCTGCAGAACAAAATTACAAACCAAATGTTTTGACGTGGCTGGCAGAAAAGGAGTGCTTTGTAATTCTTTGATCCTGCCATTCCATTTCTAGACTTTAACTTAGACATTTATCACTAATAAGTGAAGTGACATATTTTCAAGTAACTTTACCACAGCTCTGCTCGTAAAGCAAAAGATTAGAAACAACCTAAGTATCCAGCAGTAGGAGATTGTTGTGGCTGATGTAACCAATTGCCGCAAATTTGGTGGCTTAAAACAACAGATTTATGGTTCTCACTGTTCTGGAAGCCAGAAGACTGAAGTCGGTACCACTGGGCCAAAACTGCGGTGTCGGCGGGCTGCTGTCCCTCCGAGTCTCCAGGTGAAAGTCTGCTCCCAGCCCCTTGCAGCTTCTGCTGGCTGCCAGCATCCCTTGGTTTGCGGCAGCACCACTGCGGCCTCCGCCTCCATGGCCACAAGCTGCCTCCTTGACTCTGTGGGAAATGGCCCACTGCCTCCTCCTGATAAAGACACACGCAGGGGCATGTAGGGTCCACCCCAGTAATTCAGGATCATTTCCTCTTCTCAAGATCCTTAACTAAATCACATTGCCAAGCCCTTTCGTGCTGCATAAAGTAAGATTCACAGGGATTAGGAGGTGGAATTAACTCCAGGGATTAGGAGGTGGATCTCTTTTGAGGGGCCATCATTCAGCTACCGCAATGGAATAGGATGTGGACAGTACAAAGAAGGAGGCAGCCTTCTGGGAACTAACATGAAATGGACTCCAAGACACAGTAAGAGGAAAAAGCAAAGCACACACAGTATGGGTGGCTGGCGCCAAGTGTGTAAATTCTGCAGGTGGGGGTGCGTGCATGCGTATGCATTTCCAGAAGGTGTGCAAGAAACTTGTAACAGTGGCAACTCTAGGAAGTGAACCAAGGAGTAAGGGGGCAAAAGCAGGGAGGATATATTTCTCTGAATAACTTTTTTTAAAAAACAGGTTTATTGAGATATAATTCACATACAATTCACCCATTTAAAGTATATCATTTAGTGGGTTTTACTATATTCTCAGAGTTGTGCAACCCATCACCACTATCTATTTTAGAACATTTTCATCACTTCATCACTCAGAAAGAAATCCCACACCTATTAGCAGTCACTCCCATTTCCCTCCACCCTTCCCACCCCCCAGCCCTAGGCAGCCACTAATCAACTTACTTTTTTTTTTAAGATTTATTTTTTATTTATATCTCTCCTGTTCCCCCCCCTCCAGTCATCTGCTCTCTGTGTCCATTCGCTGTGTGTTCTTCTGTGACCACTTCTATCCTTATCAGCGGCACTGGAAATCTGTGTTTCTTTTTGTTGCGTCATCTTGTTGTGTCAGCTCTCCATGTGTGCGGCGCCATTCTTGGATAGCCTGCACTTTCTTTCATGCTGGGCAACTCTCCTTACGGGGCACACTCCCCTACACGCGGGACACCTCTGCGTGGCACAGCACTCCTTGCGCGCATCAGCACTGTGCACGGGTCAGCTCCACAGGGGTCAAGGAGGCCCGCGGTTTGAACCACGGACCTCCCATGTGGTAGGCAGACGCCCTATCCATTGGGCCAAGTCCACTTCCCTACTTTCTATCTCTATAGATTTGCTTCTTGTAGACATTTCACATAACTAGAATCACACACCGTGTGGTCTTTTGTGTGTGGCTTCTTTTACACAGCATAATGTGTTCAGGATTCATCCATGTTGTAGCATATATCAGTACTTCATTCCTCTCTATTGCCAAGTAAATTCCATTCTATGGATATACCACATTTTCTTTACCTATTCATCAGTTGATGAACTTTAGGGTTGTTTCTACTTTAGGACTATTATGCCTAATTATGGGTATTGCTGTTATGAATCTTTGGAACAAGTTTTTATGTGGACATGTTTTCAATTATTTTATGTTTATACCTAGAATAGAATAAGAGTCCTATGGTAACACTATGCTTAACTTTTTTTTTTTAAGATTTATTTTATTTATTTATTTCTCCCCACCCCCTCATTGTTTTGTGCTTGCTACCTGTTCTTCTTCCTTTCAGGAGGCACTGGGAACTGAACTCGGGGCCTCCTATGTGGGAAGGAGATACCTAATCACTTATGCCACCTCCGCTCCCTGCTTTATTGGGTCTCTCACTGTGTTTTCCTCCCCGTGTCACTTGTTGCATCATTTTGTTGTGTCATCTCACCATGCCAGCCTGTCGCATCAGCTCACTATCTAGCTCGTCTTCTCCAGGAGGCACCAGGAGACGAATCCAGACCTCCCATGTGGTAGGCAGGAACTCAGTCGCTTGAGTCACAACTGCTTTCCTACGCTTAACTTTCTGAGGAACTTACAGATTGTTTTCCCAAGTGGCTGCACCATTTACAATCCTACCAGCAATATAGGAGTTTTCCTTTTTCTCCACATTCTTGCCAACATTTATTACCTGTCTTTTTGATCCTGGCCATCCTAGTCATTATGAAGCAGTGTCTTACTGTGGTTTTGATTTGCATTTCCTTAATGGCTAATGATGTTGAGCTTCTTTTCATGTGCTTATTGCCAATTTATATCTCTTCTTTGGAGAAAGGTCTATTCAGATCATATGCCCTTATTTTAATTGGATTATTTGTCCTTTTGTTATTGAGTTGTAAGAGTTCCTCATATAGTCTAGAAGCAAGTCTCTCATCAGATATATGATTTGCAAATATTTTCTCCCATTCTATGCATCTGAATATCCTTTTATGTCTTTTGAATCTAGTGCCATATGCATATACTACCTGGTATAATTTAAATAACTTTAAAATTTAAGCAAGAAAAGGAATGAATTGGAAGGGTATTGTGGAGCTCACAGAATCAAGAGCAAAGCTAGAAAACCACACCAGGACCAGGGCAAAGATGGGGTGTCTAGAAAGCAGAAATTACTATTCTTTTTGTCAGGGTCCATTGCTGGTATGAAGGCACTCTGTCCCAATCCCTCCCATCTTGCTTGCTCCACTCAAAACTCAAAGTCCTGGAGAAAGGGGATCTTATTGGTCAAACCTGGACTAGGTATCAGCTCTTTGGCAGGAGAAGAGAAGGCAGAGCACCTCAACTGACAGCCAAGACTTGACATGGTGGGTGTCTTAGTCAGCCAAATGGGTGCTGGTGCAAAGTAACAGAAATCTGTTGGCTTTTATAAAGGGTATTTATTTGGGGTAAAAGCTTACAATTACAAGGCCCTAAAGAGTCCAACTCAAGGCTGTTTTTTCACCAAAGACTGTTGCCACATGTTGAAGCAAGATGGCGGGTGATCTCTGCCTGGTCTCTCCTTCCTTCTTCCTCTTAAGAAATGATATGTTCATTTAGGGCATGTACAAAGACCCAAAGCAAAAATAACCATTCTAATACCTACTACTGACTGAGCACATTGTATCTTTAATCTTCCCAAAACCCTGTGATAAACATGATTCCCATTTTAGAGATGAGGAAACAGGCTGATAGAGAATAAGTAAGGGAAGCAGACTTGGCCCAGTGGTTAGGGCGTCCGTCTACCACATGGGAGGTCCATGGTTCAAACCCCAGTCCTTCTTGACCCGTGTGGAGCTGGCTCACTGTGCAGTGCTGATGCGCAAGGAGTGCCTGTGTGGGGGTGCCCTGCGTAGGGGAGCCCCACGTGCAAGGAGTGCGCCCCATAAGGAGAGCCGCCTGGCACAAAAAAAAGTTCAGCCTGCACAGGAATGGCGCTGCACACACAGAGAGCTGACACAACAAGATGATGCAACAAAAAAAAAAAAGAAATACAGATTCCCATGCTGCTGACAACAGAAGCGGACAAAGGAAAACATGCAGCAAATAGACACAGAGAACAGACAACTGGGAGGAGGAGGGGAGAAAAATAAATAAATAAATAAATCTTTTTTAAAAAGAGAGAGAATAAGTAATTTGTTCACCTTTCACAGGAAGACGTAAAACTGGAACCCAGAGTCCAAGCTTTGGTTACTCTCTCTTCCACCTGCAGTTAAATTTTCTGCCCTTCATTTCTCAACAGTGACTCAACTATGGAAAATACACATAATAACCTTCAGTGTCTAAGAGGAAAGCCATTTGAACAAAGGCACATGCAGAACCTACATGCACACAGCCTATTGGCTTAGGATACCTAGGAGAGGACCATGAGCAACTTCCACAACAATACTATCAGTTTCTTCAGTAGATAGTAGTTTTCAACCTCAAGGTTTATCCCAAATCCAAACTCTCCTACATTTAAGTCAGGAGTTTGTGAAGTTGTATGCAAAGTTATGTGCCTGTACATATACTTTTCTAGGGGGATGGTACAAAGCTCTCATTAGATTCTTAAAGAAATTTAAAAAAGGTTAAGAACTTATATTAGTCAGGATAGTCTGGGTCATGCTATTATAACAATCAACCCTAAAATCTCAGTGGCCAGGAGCTCTGCACATCAAATCACTCAGGGACCTAAGCTGGCAGAGGCTACTACCTCTAACATGGGTGGTTGTCATGCCTCATGGGTAAAGAGAGAAATCTGAGGGTCTTCCACTGGCGATTAAATATTCTAGCCCAGAAGTGACACACGTCATTTCTACTTACAACTCGTCAACCAAAAGGAGTTACATGGTCCCACCAACCCCAAGGGACCAGGAAGTGCAATCCTACCATGGCCAGAAGAAGAGAAGAGCCAGGTGTCAGGAAACAATAATGACTGCCCCAGGTCACAGAAAGGACCTATTAGGCTTTCATTAATACAATGCAGTCAGGAAAATAGAAATCCTGCTAGATTATCTAATATATATATATCAGAGATTATTGAGGACAGGGGTTCTTAACAAGGGGTCCATGAGCTTGAAGTGAAATTCAAAAAACATTTTTCTTGTAGGGACATGTTGGTGCGGGTGTGATACATTTATTAAATAATACACAGTATAGTGTGGACTTAGTAAGAGGTCCATGGTTTTCACCTGACTGGCAAAGGGGTCTGTGGAACAAAGAAGGTTAAGAACCCCTGGTTTAAGATAAAGGCTTGTTTTATCACTGAAAAACATGACAAGGGAACAACATGGTACTGCAGGGAAGCAGGGAGCAGCAATCAGCCCTGTGACGGGAAATAAGAGGAAGACACCAGGATTATCAGAACCCAGAAGCTTGGAGGAGGACCCAAAAGAGCCAGGACAACCCTCCTAGAAGGAGGTGCTGCCCAGCTGGTGATACTCCATTCTAGGGCTAGAAGTCTGGTTCTGGGAGTGTGGGAAAAAACCTGGAGACTGGCTCCAGCTGTGATCCCAGGGTGAAAGGCCATTGGGGTAACAACTCCAACAGGAACAGCAAGCAAACAAGGAGTAAGTCCTTTTCCTCTCCTCCTGTTTCCCTCTAGTGCCCCCTATTGGTGGGCCTAATGGGGAGCCAGCCGGCAAAGTAGAAATGTGACTTTCAGAGCATAGAAGGGTACATTTGCAGCTGAGAGACAATAGCTTAATAACCAGCAAAATCTACCCCTTTAGCTACTTAGCACCCATTCACACTTTACATAGATATCTGAACTTCTAGTCAACACAGTAACAACTTTAACTTTTGCCCAACAAGACCCATCTATCTGTTGTACAAGGTCACACTTCCTTCTCCTGAAAAGGGGACATACACAAAGTCCCAAGAGTCATTGTGTCCATCACTGGGCAACAATCACAGCACCCATCTCTGCAAGATGTTAATTACTCCTCAGTTTCCATCACGGTCCTGTTTTAGTCTGCTGGGTTACCAAAATGCAATCTACCAGAAATGGGTCAGCTTTTACAATGGGGATTTCATAGTTTATCAGTTTATAGTTCTGAGGCTGTGAAAATGTCCCAAATCAAGGCGCCATCAGGTGATGGTCTCTACTTGAAGACCCCCTGCTGGCAGTCCTGGACTCCTCTCTCACATGGCAAGGCACACGCAGCATCTGCTGGTCTCTCCCTTCTCTTCCAGCTTTCAGCTTCCGGCTTCTTCTCTCTGCTCCTGGGGCTTTCTCTCTGTGCTTCTGGGGGTTTCTCTCTGTCTCTCTGTCTCTCTGTCTCTCTCTGTCTCTGTCTCTCTCTCTCTCTATATATATATATATATATTCATCCCATTTATAAAGGACTCCAGTAACTGGATTAAGACCCACCCTGGGCCATGCCTTACTGAAGTGGCCTAACCAAAAGGTCCCACCTACAATAGCTTCACACCCACAGGAATGGGTTAGCTCTAAGGACATGGTTTTTCTGGAGCCCATAAAAGCCTCAAACTACCACAGTCCCTCCTGAATAAACTTATAAAGTTAACCTCTAATGACAGTCCACATATGAAACAAAAAGGGGAAAGTAGAAGAGAAGGGAAAAAAAGAAATTAGTTCATGCACACAACAAACAAGGAAGAAAATATGCACAGCTGCTCCAGAATTCTCAGTTCTATGACTTCATTCTTCCTTTACCCATTCCCTGTTCACCCTGCACCAACACCTCTTATTCAGGGTCCTTTATTTGTGGGGTGACCTAAACCTTCCATGCTGAAAAGTTGAATCCTCAGTGGTCTCATCTTTTGACTGTGGCTGTAATTCTCTACTAACTTTTGCTATTGGCCCAGAAGTATTAAGAGGTACCTATTAAGTTGCAGATATGGTTCTTCTGCCCCCATTGTGAAGCAGCAACCCAATTTCCCCTTGGTGATTGGGATTTTTTTTTTTAAGATTTATTTATTTCTTCCCCTCCCCCACTTCATTGTTTTGTTTTGTTTTTTGGGCTTTGGGGGTTTTTTTGCATTCGCTCTCTTTGTCCATTCACTGTGTGTTCATCTGTGTCTGCTTGTCTTCTCTTTAGGCAGCACTGAGAACCGATCCTGGGACCTTCCAGAGTGGGAGAGAAGTGCTCAATCTCGAGCCACCTCAGCTTCCCAATCTGCTGTGTTTTATTGTCTCTCCTCTTTGTCTCTTTTTGTTGCATCGTCTTGCTGTGCCAGCTCTCCACAGGCCAGCACTCCACATGAGCCAACTCACCACGTGGGCCAATTTGCCTTCGCCAGGAGACCCTGGGAATCAAATCATGGACCTCCTCTATGGTAGACAGGAGCCCAATTGCTTGAGCCACATTTACTTTCCGGTGATTGAGAATAATCACTCCATACTAACCACTTTGTGTGTGTGTTGGTTCAAAGGCATGAGGTGCCCAATATGGGGAGATGTCACTCTCAGTTCAAGGGAATCATTGTGTGTCCCCTGGTGGAAGTATTCTTCCATCAGAACTAAGATTTTCAAAACAGCAGAGCTCAAAGTTGCAGAGACTAGAGGTTACAAATCTGCAAATGATTTATTAGTGTAATAGTGAGAGAAGCTCCTCCCATTTCTATCAAGGGATGATAGCACAGACCAGTGGTGGACCAAGTGTGGGGTGATGGAACAGGACCCCATGGGTGCAGGCATAAGGAGGTCAGTTGTCTACAGAGAATTTTAAAAATAATCAACTAATAATTAGTCTGCTTTTATTACCACCAGGCACCTACAACTCTAAACAATGTCAGTGAGAAAATACTCTTCACTGAAAAAAATCTTTCATTGGTTTCAGTTCTAAATAATTGCTACAGTTGCCATCGAGTTTTAATAATATATTGTAAGCTTCAAATAGCACATTTGTATTACTTTTTTTATTATTATTAAACATTGTATTCTACAAATTAATGTGAAAAACTTCCAGTTACACTGTTGGTTTCTGACACACAGACCCAGGTACATGTGTTTATTTCTAGAGGACATTTGTATTAGTGTAGAATCTTTCAAGATCTCTTTGGGTTAAAATTTAAACAAATAAATCAAAGACAAGGAGATTTAAGAGAAGTCCCACCCACCAGATCCCGACTCCTGATGCATTAACTGGGGAGAGACAGTCCCCTGCGCCTTCTAGTGGCAGAAGTGATGCTTACAGCCCATGTACAGGGACCTTCTCATACCCAAGGGCAACTCCATCCAACAGAGAAGTCACGTGTGTTTATTGGGCACTGGAAATGTGGCTCGTCCATGTTCAAGTGTGCTGTAAGTGTAAAATATACACTAGATTTCAAAGACAGTACAAAAAATTTAAATATCTCATTAGTAATTAACTATCAATTTACACCGATTATATACTGATTTCATATTGATGACATGTTGAAATGATGTGAAGGGGGCAAGGAGATGGCAGTAGGGCAATTTAATCAGAGCTGGCAAGCCCAGGACTGATTATAACCTAGGATTGCCTGGATAGCAACGAGCAAGTTCCTTCGCCTCTAAGGTCCCTAGTCTCCTTATCTTTAATACCCATAGCACAAGATCATGACAATTAAGTGCAATAAAGTTTATAAAATGCTTGAGACACAGTGGGTGCTCGGTAGAAGCTGATTTCCTTCCCCTTGGAGCAGATCCAAATGACAGGGAAACGGGCTGGCAGCCGACCTGGGCGCCATAAGGGAGTTCTGAGTTACCTCCCTTTCCCTGGGTCTCACTAAACTGCAGGTGCCTGGTCCTGGTAACTGTCCTCCCTGACCGTTCACAACCAGCCCCAGCCGTGACCCGCATGGGGCCACACACTCCTGCAGCTCATTGGGCACATGGCGCAAGCACCAGCTGTGCCCACGCCCTGCCGGGCAAGGCCAGCTCTGCCTTTCTGCCTCATGCTGCTGCTCACACACCTGCTCCTCCCACTCCCACAGTCAGCTGCCTCCTGTCCCTCCAGCCCCCCTACATTCCACACCCACGACTGGGGTACGACCTACTCCCCCACTGCTACCCCAAACCACCGGTTCTCACTGTGGTCCCTAGACCAGCAGCATCACCTGGGAACTTGTTAGAAAGGCAATTCTTGGACCTCAGACCTGCTGAATCACAAACTCCAGAGATAAGACCCAGCAATGTTTCAACAACCCTCCAGAGGGCCCCAGTGTGGACTAGTTTGGGAACTACTATTCCACAAACCCCACTCTGCCCCTATTCCTCCCAGGTTCCTGCCCTCAGCTCTTGTCCTCTCACCTGCCCCTCCCACCCCTCTCCCATCCATAGAACCCCGTTCCCCTTGTGAGGAAATGCCTGTGCCTGAAACTCCCCCTGCACCATTTTGTCTACAGTAATACTTCTCAAACTTCAGTCACTAGCAAACCTTCACTATTTTTTTTCTCTCCCTTCTTCCCCCACCCCTCCACCCCCGTTGTCTGCTCTTTTGCGTCCATCCGCTGTGTGCTCTTCTGTGTCCACTTGCATTCTCAGTGGCACCAGGAATCTGTGTCTCTTTTTGTTGTGTCATCTTGCTGCATCAGCTCTCTGTGTGTGTGGCACCACTTCTAGGTGGGCTGCACTTTTTCACATGGGGCAGCTCTCCTTGCAGGGTGCGCTCCTTGCACTTGGGGCTCTCCTACACGGGGGATGCCCCTGCATGGCATAGCACTCCTTGCACACAGCAGCACTGCACATAGGCCAGCATACCACACGGGCCAGGAGGCCCTGGGTTCGAACCCTGGACCTCCTATACAGTAGGCGGACACTCTATCAGTTGAGCCACAATCCACTTCCCAAATCTTTACTATTTTTTACAAATGTCAACCACTTTTCTATTTCCTACTTAGCTTTTTTTTTTTTTAATTTGACACAAATTCCAATATACACTTTAGCATGGTCCTAAGGAATGTATAAATTCCGGCTTAGTGGCCATGCGCAGTGCTGATGCGCGCAAGGAGTGCCGTGCCACACAAGGGTGTCCCCCGCGTGGGGGAGCCCCCACGCGCAAGGAGTGCGCCCCTGAGGAAAGCCGCCCAGCGTGAAAAGAAAGAGCAGCCTGCCCAGGAATGGCGCCGCCCACACTTCCCGTGCCACTGACGACAACAGAAGCGGACAAAGAAACAAGACGCAACAAATAGACACCAAGAACAGACAACCAGCCCGAGGAAGGGCTCCGTCCCTGTCGGCCTGGAGGGCATTTCACCATCATGTTGATGTGCAGCCGAGGCAGGAAAGTGGCCTGGGCCTGAGTAGACAGCCTGGCTGCTTCTCGGTGACCAGACAGAGCGCTGGGCCAGCCTCAGGGGCCCCTGGTGCCCTCCAGTGGACGCCCCGCAGCGTAGAGGCTCGTGGGCGTCTGTGCCCGTGGCCCCCGCAGCGTAGAGGCTCGTGGGCGTCTGCGCCAGTGGCCCCCGCAGCGTAGAGGCTCGTGGGCGTCTGCGCCAGTGGCCCCCGCAGCGTAGAGGCTCGTGGGCGTCTGCGCCAGTGGCTCCACGACGGCTCCCGGTGGCCCCTCGGGCTCGCTGTTGGCGCCCGGTCAGGTCCCGGCATACCTGCGCTGTGTGAGCCCCACGTGTCCGCTCAGGTGTCAGCAGGCGCCTGTGGAGGCTGCAGCTGGGGTCGTGGGGCAGCAGGCCTGCGTCCTCCCAGAGGCGGTGGGTCTACGCATGCGTCTGCCTGCACAGGAGCCCCTGAGCGCCCTCCTCCCCAGCCCAGGTTCATGTTCACAGTGTTGCCAGGCCTCGCCCGGGAAGGGGTCCTCACCCCCGGTTTTTTACAGTGCCTGCTCCCCACCTTGCTGGCACGCATGATCCAGCACGTGTGCATCCTGTACCTGCAGACGCACGGGGAAGCCATTTTCCTCCTGCCCCGTGAGACCCTGGGGGTCCCTCTCAAAGACGGCTGGACATTGTACCAGGCTGGACTGAGCACCCCTGCACACAGCGCAACGCCTGAAACAGCCTGTGGGGAGGACGGTGCAGTAGCTTCCGGTGTGGGTCAGAACGCGTGAGGAAGCCAAGCAAAGACAGTGAAGGAAGAGACTCCACGGAGAGGCAGACCAGAGACCCTGGCCACGGGCCACGTGGTTTCCAGCAGGCCACCGAGACCACGGCATGGGGAAGGGGTCTTGGCAGCACACGGTGCTGGGACAACCAGAGAGGCACATGCAGAGGAACAAAACTGGACCCCTATTTCATACCACGTACAAAATTAGCGCAATATGGACCAAAAGTCTGACTATAAGAGCTAATGCTATAAAACCCTTAGAAGAAAATGTAGGGGGAGATCTTCACAACCTTGGATTTTGGTAGTGGGTTCTTAAGTGTGACACAAGAAGCATAAGTTGCAAAATTTAAAAAAATAGATGGGTTTTGTGCACCAAAGGTTACTAAAAGAGTGAAAAGACAACCCATAGAATGGAAGAAAATATTTGCAAATCATATACCTGATAAGGGATCCATAACCAGAATATATAAAAAGAATGCCTAGTTTAAAAGTGGGCAAGCAACTCATCCCGTAGAGGGCCCACAATCCATGCTGTGGATTGTGTACTTACCTCTTTTCATATTTCTAAATAAACTCCTTAACCCTTGCCAACCTTAAAAAAAAAAAAGAAGTGGTCAAAAGGAGAGCAGGAGCAGGTATAGCTCAGTTGTTGAACGTACCTCCTTAAAAAAAATGAATTAGTGAAGGACTGGAACAGACGTTTCTCCAGAGATACACTAATGGCCATAAGGACCTGAAAAGATGCTTCCCACGACCACTAGTTAGGGAACGCCCCGCTCTGTTACTTCTCACCCACCAGGGTGGGTGTGGGATGCCAGGGGCTGGGGAAGGGGAAGAGATGGGAGTGACTGCCAGTGGGTAGGGGAGTAGGTGACGAAGATGTTCTAGAATTATTGTGATGGCCGCACAGCCCTGTGAGAGTACTAGAAACCACTACTGAACAAGGGCGCGAGTGGCGGATTGTACAGTATATGAACTGCACCTCCGTCAAGCTAATGTGCCTCAGCTACTGCCCACAGTGATCTGCAAGCTCAGTGCAATCCATACCAAAACCCCAGCGGCCTTTATGCAGAAGTAGAAAGCAGATCTTCATACCCACATGGGATTGCCAGGGGCCTGAGCAGCCAAAACAAACTTGAAGGGCAAAGTTGGAGGACTCACACTTCCTGATTTCAAAACTTACTACAAGTCTACAGTAATGACACAGTGTGGTCCTCGCTTAAGGATAGACACATATACCAGTGGCATAGAATGGAAGTCCAGGGATGAATCTACACCATCTCTTGTGCTCTCGACAAGGGTGCCAAGTCCATTCAACAAAGTCTCATCAACAGATGGTGCTGGGGCAACTGGACATCCACAGGCAAGAGAATGAGTGTGGCCCCAACTCACCACACGCAAAAACGAATTCAAACGGGCTCAGCGACCTGAAGATGAGATCTACTTCTATACAAGCAATCATTGAGAAACATCTTCAGGGCCTTGGGTTCTTAGCGTTTACACTACCAGCACAGGCAACAAAAGAGGAAGTAGGTAAGTGGACTTCGTAAAAATTAAAGCCTTTTGTGCATCAAACGGCATTATCAAGAAAGTGATGACAGCCTACGGATTGGGGGAAAATATTTGGAAACTGTATATCTGCTAACGGCTTACCATCCAGAATATATAAAGAACTCCTACAACAAAAGGCAATATGATTAGCCTTTAGGGAAATGCAAATTAAAACTACAATGAGCACCAGGGCATGTGCAGGACTTTGCAAACAACGATCTGTTTTCCTTTTTAAAAGTACATTGAGATAGCACTTCACACCCACTAGGATGGCTGTTATTTTAAAAACTGACAAGAACAAGTGTTGGTGAGGACGTAGAGAATTAGGAATACTTGTACATTTTCTGTGGCAATGTAAAAATGGTGCTACCGCTGTGGAAACAGTTTGACAGTTCCTCAGAAAGTAAACGTATCATTACCATATCACCCAGCAATTTCACTCCTAGGTATGTATCCCAAAGATTTGAAAGCAGGGACTTGAACAGGTATTTATACACCGATGTTCACAGCAGCATTATTCGCCACAGTCAGAAGGCGGAAGCACCAGTTGCCCGTCAACAGGTAGATGGAAAACAGAACGTGGTGTAGACACAAGATGGAATATGCAGCCATGAAAAGAAGAGCTGCAGCAACAAGGATGAACCCTGAAGAAACGATGTTGGGTGCAATGAACCAGAAGCAAAAGGACAGATACTCTACGATTTCTCTTTTATGAAATAGTTAGAACAAGCACATTCATAGAAGCGGGGCAGAGCAGTGGTCACCAGGGTGGCAGGGACCGGGCACTGTCGCTGAATGAGGAACTTTGGTTTGGGATGATGAAAGCAGCCTGGAAGTAGACAGTGGTGACAGTTACACAGTGTTGAAGTGAACTTAATGTCAAGAATGGTCCACATAAAATGACTGAAGTGATTTTTATATTATGTATGTTTTGCCACAATAAAAAAAATCACTTTAAAAAAAAAAAAAAAAAAAAGAAGACAACCAGGGGAGGGGGGGAAATTAAATAAATAAATAAATCTTTAAAAAAAAAAAAAAAGAGAGAGATGGATTTAAGTCCACACCCTGCCACTCACCAGATGTGTATCTCAAGCCTAAGTTGCCATCTTTCCGAATCTCCATTTGTCCGTAAAACATCATTTGTGAGCTAGGTAGATGATTTTCAGGCCCTTTATTTGAGAAAAATATTACTCCTAACCAGATAAAAGAGTTTCTCTCCCTAATTGAAGTAGGCGTGGGGAATCTGGTGCTGTGCTCTCTGACCCCATTTCCCTTTCACATAACCACCCTAGAGGGAACACAACAAACCAGTTTGAAACTACTGGGCTCAGTTATCTCTATGGTCCCAGGTAGCACTATCATCTCTGATTATACAGCCATGCTGAGAATTGGCTTCAGACTAAATAGATCCCCTTTACCTCTATACCAGTTTATTTCTTGATTCCTCCCCACACAGAATGAGTAGGCCTTCATGCTCCCTTGGAAGAGGGTCATGCCTCTCTTCTCCAGTCTTCTTCTCTGCTTCCTGGTTCATTCAGCACAATACATACAAGGAGTGTTAAGGAAGTGCCTGCAGTACAAAACCTCTCACTAATGGTAAATTTCAGTCACATAAAAGCACTTAATACGGCTTGGATAACTGGATCATTAGGTTTCCAGTAAATCTCAGCAACTCTTCATCAGAGAGAGGTAGAAGGTTGTGGCCCTAGGTCTCTAAGTTGGACAGCAAAACTAATTAGTCTTTTTTTTTTTTTTCCTTGTTTAAAGGCATCTATTTGGCTTTAAATACAAAAATCTCAGCGAAACAAAAAGATATGATACAAACCAGTTACTGAATCAAAAACAAATGAAAAACCAATCAATAAAAAAAGCCAACAAATTTCAGTCACCTTCCCTGTCTTCAGCCTAGATTAGAAAACAGGAAACTAAAAGCCAACCAATGTCAGTTCCTCTGAAGTTGTATTAAAAAAGAAAAGAAAAGAGGTTTTATCTGTGGATGCTGAAAAGAGGATACTGCATCTGTGTTAAATGCAGTTCCATCTCTGCTCCGCTGTGTCCCTTCAAAGAGGCATAGTTATCACAGTCACCACTGACATTCCACAATATCAATAGGTTAAATCCTGAAGACACTAAGGTGGATCCACTGGGGGGCAACTCGCAATAATACACTTCCTCTTCGTGTCCTGAGAGCAGCATGATTGGGGTTTGGAGGGCCCACTTGCAGCAAAGCTTCCGGCTTTGCCTGCTGCTACCCCACTCCAGGCCAACCCCATCCCTCCCAATAGCAACTCTTGTCACTGCAGATTGACTGGGACCAGCAGCAACTCAGGGTCCTTGCATTTCTGCTGTTCTATCATGGAGGCAATCACTCTCCTCAGCACTAATGAATGATTCTTTAAGCCCAGGACAGTGGCTCATGAGAGAGGTGGAATTAAAATTTTAATTTCCCACCCCCTCTGACCAATATCACCTTCTCTTTTTGAGTATGAGAATTCTATCAATACTTCCCTACTAATATGAAGACTCCTTAACACCCACAAAGTTCAGATTTCCACATTTCACAGCTATATTTATATTCATGTATAAAATACCTCACAACACACATACACACACAAAGCTATTATGAATTCACTAACTTTAAAGCCATCTTTATCAACCTTAACACCAAACACTTTGAACAACAGCAGCTCCTCTATAAGAGGCAGACTGTGCTTGGCACACACATTGGTTTGAAGTCCTCTTGCAGTGACTCCACAGTGCTCCAAGTCTCCAGCCCGTGGGTGAGCACCTGTGAGCTACATCACACAGAGGCAGTCTGAGAGCGAGCCATGGCTGAACCAGAAAACAATCTTAGAGCAACCCACGGATAAACCTTTCACTCCAACCTCCCCTCTACTCTCCAGGGTGGTCTCAGAACTAAAGGAAAAAAGGAGATGTGGCCACAGATTGTGATGGAGTTGAGGAGTAAGTTCTGGTGGAGAAAGGATGGCCCAGGATTTGAGACCCAGAGGCTCTGGAATAGCACTGGCCAATAGAAATACAATATGAGCCACATTAAAAAATAAATAAATGAAGAAGCAGATGTGGATTAAGCAATTGGCCTTCCATCGAACATATGAGGTCCAGGCCCAGGGTTCAATACCCAGGGCCTCCTGGTGAAGGCAAGCTGGCCCGAACAGAGTGCTGCCCCATGCAGGAGTGCTGCCCTGCACAGGAGTGCTGGCCCACATGGAGAGCTGGTACAGCATGATGACACAACAAAAAAAGACAAAGAGGAGAGACAATAAGAGACGAGGCAGAGCAGGGAGCTGAGGTGGTATAAGAGAATGAGTGCCTCTCTCCCACTCCTGGAGTTCACCTAATGAGAAGACAAGCAGACACAGAACAACACACAGCAAATGGACACAGAGAGCAGACAACGTGGGGGGGGGGGGCGATAAATATATCTTTAAAAATAAATAGAAACAGACAAAATTTTCAATATATATTTTATTTAACCCAATAAACCAAAAATGTCATTTTGATATGTAAACAATTTATTTACATATCAAATTTATTGGCATATTTTTACATTCTTCTATTTTCATTCAGTCTCCAAATTCTGGATATATGTCACACTTAAGCACAATTCAATTCAGACGAGCCATGTTTCAAGGGCTCAATATCTACACGTGGCTGGGAGCTACTGTCAGGAAAAGAAAAGAGACACCCATTACCACCTCCAGGAGAGGAGTATCTAGGATGTCAACCCACTCCATGGTTTGCAGATGTCTGGGTCCCTTGCTTACAGCACTAGATTCGGATGCAGAGCAAAATGCTCTATATGAGGAACCGGTGTATTGCTATTGAAGCTGACCTTGCTCAGTCTCTTTTCTATGTGAGTAAAGTACGGTTCTACCTAGTGCCTGTGTGAATAATGCTTTTGTTGGCAACCCCCATACCTGAAAACTATGGAATGGGCTGACATCCTAAGATTTCTCCTCTGGAGGTAGTAACAGGTGTCTCTTCTCCCAGCAGTTACCCTATTAGACAGTGCAGCTCTGGCATACAAGAGAGCAAGGAAATGAGGATAGACACCCTCTCCACATAACCAGGGGACAAGAGGTGAGGTGGAGGAGGCTGTGTCAGTGCACACCCTCCTAGGTCTGAACACCTTTTACCATCTTCCTGGTAGGCACACATCTTGCTATCGTCCCAGAAACAGCATTAAGAAGCTCTGGAGACCTTCCTATGCAGATTCAGGAACCAGCCAGAAGACAAGCAGCATAATGTCATGCAGAGAATGCCAGGTGGGGCTTGTGGACCAAATCCAGGCCACAGAGTTATGGCTGGCTCTCATGGTGTTTTAAATGTCTTGAAGTAGATGTCATTTTCATTACCTTTTATCACTTCCCTGGATCCTTCCTATAGGCAGTGGTATGTGTAACCCCTGATAAGACTACAATTCTAAGAGTCAGACAAGACAGCCCTGAATGTTAATCCTGGCTCTGCCACTTTTTAGCTGACAATGGATACATTACTAAACTGTTCTTATGTTTCTTTAACCATAAAATTGGAAATAATACCTCACAAAGATGTATGAATTGAGACAAAGAAATAGTAAGGCTAGCACAAAGTTTGTACATTGTAAGTACAAAAAAAATTGTGGAATTAGTTTTTCATTCACAAGAAATTTGAACTCTTCAGAGGCCCTACTATATTCCTCTACCAATGTCAGAAAATTGGGAAGTAAATGGATAGGAGGAATTTTATCAACACTTCTGCACTGAGGATGGCGTATCGATTCATAATTTTTAAGAAAGTCTGGTTCCTTTCTCTTTTGCCTATAGGTATGTTCAACTGAATTAAGCATTCTTCAATGCCAAGGTTCAGAAAATAAAAAAAGGCTTATTTATGGGAATAAAACGGGAATGCTGGGAAGTGACTGTGGCTCAATCAGTTGGGCTCCCATCTACCACATGAGAGGCCCTGGGTTTGTGTGCCAGAAGGCAGTCTCGCCTGCATGCCACAGAGAGCCGCCTGGCCCGCAGGCACCGCAGAAAGCCAACTCAGCAAGGTGATGCAACAAAAAAGAGAGACAAGCAAAAACATAGAAGAGCGCACAGGGAATGGAGAGAGCAGACAGCAAGCAAGCCACAAGGGGGAGGGGAAATAAAATAAATACAGACACAGAAGAATGCACAGCGAATGGACACAGAGAGCAGACAGCATGCAAAAAGCCACAAGGGGAGGGGGGATTAAAAAAAAAGGGAATGCTAGCAATGGCACCAATCAACGGCAGCCCTTCTCGCTAACCTTAATACTAGTTTCAAAGTAGAAGACTTTCAGATCTGGGGACTGAGTACTTCTAATAAAGGATGATATATATTTTGTTTTGTTTTGTGTTGTTTTTGTTTTTTTGAGGTACCAGGACTGGGGATTGAACTCGGGACCTCATATATGGGAAGCGAGCACTCAACCACTGAGCCATATCAGCTCCCAAAGGATATGATATTAATGACCCTCTTAGACCAAGACTTTGCCACTACTAGACTCCAATTTTTGGTTGCCTGTTTTTATGGGGAAAATTAAGACGTCAAGTGGTGCCTTAAAGCAGCATCTAAAACAAGCAAACTCCACAGCACCGCCCTCTAGCTTAGGGGCAGCCTTCTTTGTCATTCCCATCCTTTGTATGCCTATATCCAGGAATGGAGGCAGGAGCAAAAAAGTGGGCCAGTCCTCCATAAGGACAAAGACTGTGGAAATGGCCAGTGGGGGGCGGGGGGGAAGCGGACCAACACTAAGAGGAAATTCTCCCAGGATTTCTGTTTCTCTAATTCCCTTCTCCAATGTTTCCTGCATGTTCAGTTCAACAATTATTAATGACTATGTGCTCGGCATGGTACTTGGTTGGCATCTTGAGTCTCCTATATTTCAAAATACCTCTCTTCCTTCCTCCACTCCTTTTTCTTTTCTTTGGCATTACCCAGTTGCCCATATAATATCTGTAAGCCTCTCCATCTTCACTTCTTTTCAGTAAATAATACAAGTTGGTCCTTGCAGGATGGGGAGAGAGGAACAGACAATTCTGAGTAGCAAATAGGGAGGTAACGTGACAAAAGAGGAAAGCATGAGTAAGTAATGAAGTAAAAATAACAGCAGGGTTTTAATTTCTATTCAGACTTAAGAAACTCCATCATTATAAAAAATAAATAAATAACTATGTCAACATCAATAACCTGCTGATTATAAAATTTGTCCTTGGGAGAGAGAGAGAAAAAGAACATTTAATGAACACTGGCATCTGCCAGACACTATTCTGGCGAGGTTCTCAATATTTTGGTGGTCAAGGACTCCTCTGGAATTCATGAAAGCTAGGAAATCTCTCCCATAGAAAAATGCAAATATACACAAAAATTTACATAGAATTACAGAGGTAAACAACTGTCCTGAAGCACACAAACATGGAGACCAGATTTTTTTTTTGAGTAATGAAAATGCTCTAATATTGATTGAAGTGATGAATGCACAACCCAGTGATTATACCAAATGCCACTGATTTTACACCTTAGATAAATTATATGGTTTATGAACAAAAAAAAAATAGGGTATATTGGGAGGGAAATGCACCAAATGTGAGATATGGACTAGAGTTAGCAGTAATACCTTGACAATGCTTTTTCATAATTACAAATGTTTCACAACAATGCAAGGTATTTGTGGTGGGGTGATGTATGGGGAGGCCTGTATGATGTTATACATGTTTGTTTTATAAGTTCACAACTTTAATATACACTTAATGTTATGTACGTTCATGTATGAATGATATAGATCAATAAATTGTTTTTAAAATGAAAAAAAAAAGTCTCTGCACTAGGACCTTATCTGTTAATCCACTGAGAGTATAGCACTGTTGAGATACCATTTTTCTACCTTACAGATAAGTAAACAGAGAAGTTCAGGAATATATCCAAGGTCACATACATAATAAGTGGCAAAAACATTTTAACCAGTTGCTTAAGCACTAAACCTTGCTGGTTTTTATTGTTACTGTAACTATCACTCATTTTAAAATGAGAAATAAAGATTATGTAAGAAACTGGAATCTGTGCAAAACATTCTAGACTCAGCCACAGGAAATCAGGAAACTCAGAATTCTCTAAAATGCCTATCCCACTTCTTATCAGCCAAAATCCCTACTGCACCTGAACACCTCGACCCAGCAGGCAAATAAGTCAAAGATGAACCTTTCTTAGAGGCCTTACATTCCTTCAGAACAAGAGGCAATTCTCCCCCTCAAAATGTGGAGCTATAAGACCAAAGTCTTTAGGTATGAAACAGAAGAAATTTAATTTAATTACACAAGTATAAAAGAAAGACAATACATATGACTGCTTCTTTACTGTTACATATACATATTTATATGATAGTCAAATAAGAATGAAAAATAAAAAATGGTGAACTAGTTAAGAAACCTCTTTTGTCTTGTTGACTGAGCTCAGAGAGAGTGCAAAGCAGCCCGTGCTATCAAGAAAGGACCCTGGAATGAAGGATTGTTTTTCTCCAACAGGTTCTGCTGGTCTCTGACATGTGGAGGGGTGCTCAATGGCTCTTTAGCACTGGTTGTGGCCTCACATGCTCTAGTTTCCATGGTAACCCAAGCACTCAGGCTATTATGTACTATACCTCCTAACTAGCCCCTCCATCAACTCTACACTGTTAGAAAGAGCTCAGCATAAAGTGTCTAGGAAAGCGAGCTTACTATAGCAAGTTTTAGATTGGATTTGTTATCACTGGTTTAAAAAGCTTACGAATCTTAGGAACCCAAATATTCCCCAAATTCCAGGGCAGTCTTGCCAATGTTGGTATCCTGGTTTGGATCTAGGTCCTACCTTCAGTATGAAGGCTTCAGAGTGGAGGAAAGCAGGATATGGCTGTCTCCTCGGTAAAGGAGTTCTACTTAGAAAAGATCTCAGAATGGGAGCCACAAGTTTCAAGCGTCTGTGTAAGGCCCAATACAAAGTAAGCAGAAAGAGTCTACAGAAGTCTGTTGCCAATGATGACCTCCCCAGTTATAGACTGTGGGGCACGGTCCCAGTCATCACATGTTCTCTTATAAGGCACTATTTTAAACCGTATCCTAATATAGGCTCCCGTGAGGGAAGCTTAATGGAAACATTCCCATTCAAGAAGAAGGAATTGTTCTGCTCTGACATTCAGTGATCAACTAGCTTCCTTGCAGGCCAACGGAACAGCCACCTCTGTAATAACCAGTGTTCACCATGGTCAATAGCCCTGCACTGACCCATTTTCCCAAAGCTGTTCCCTTGACATACCTGACTGACTCTAGAGGAACATTCAGGATAAAGAGCTTTCCTTCCCATTGTGGAAATCAACTAAGGGTGATTTCAGCTATGATTCATTGAGTACCTGCTCCTTAAATTTAAATTTAGAGCACTCAGGTATAATCACTATTTCCTAAACCTCTTCCACTACTGCAGCAGGGTTTTTCAAACCAGATTTATTGGTCCAGTGCAAAAGTCCATCGTTGTAAAAGGTTAAAACTCCAGTGCCTACTATGGCTTTTACTGATTCAACCAGTATAGTTCACCTAACACAGAGATAAATCAAGGAAATGTACTTTTATGCCTGTGTCTTTGTGTTGCATCATACTGATACCATATTAAAAACCATCACATATGGCCCCAGAAAGAAAAATAGTTTAAAAAAAAAAAACACACAAGAAGAAGCATTTTCAAAGAGACTGTTCCAACATGAAAAATAAACATAACAAAAATAGATCAGATTAAACAACATAGATTTTTAAAATGTGTTAAATACTGGCTCAAAAATAAGACCTGCCCACCAGGTCTGAAGGAAGGCAGTACCCTTCTATGGCAAATTATAAAAGGTTTTTGTCTTTGAGTTCTCCGTAAGATTCCACAGGATTAGAACAGTTTCAGAACACAAGGCAGGTTTTACTGCTTGCTCCTTAAATTTGGATTCCAACTGGATCACAGCTTCTATAAGGAAAATGACCTATAATGCCCTTAAAGGAAGGGACAGAATATTCAATAAATAACTTAAACAAAACACACTTACCCAAATACACACATAAACTGCCCCAGGGGACCAGCTATATAAAAGCATATGCATGTGATAAACAGCTCTCTCACCAGCCTTGCCCCAAGAACACTACCCTCCTTGATTGATTACAGTAACCTTCAGCTACCTCCCTCAAGAAGACACATAACACTAACTCAATGACGAGGCGGTATCAGTGCAAAAGGCCATCTCTGCTCTCTCTACCTGATGCCAGACCATGTTTAACAGACCATCACACCACTCCAGGATGAAACAACACTTAAAACAGTAAGGAAAGGATGTACCAAGTTAAGAGAGAACACTACTTTTGTCTGATGATACCAAAAGGGGTTTCTGTTTGAATTTACTGATACCTGGTGCAAGAAATTTTATTTTCCTTAAGAAAAAAGGCAAACAGAAACCTACACAAATGAATTTGGTAATAATAATTTTAAGAATGACACAAAACTGCTTTAGAGAGGGGCTTCTAAGCAATTTTATATTCCTAATTGTTCACAATCTATCAAGCTGGAAGGCTAAATTTTACTTTTTTCTTTACTACTGCAGTAACCAGCAAAAGAAACAAAGTGTGAAAGAGAGGCTGGCACCCAGACACAAAGTCGAACTCTGATCCTCCACAGGCATCTTTTGTTTCAGCAATAACACAGCATTTTCAATACTTTAAAATAGGTCAGCAAACCATACTTTGCTGACAACTGACTGCAGAGGCCTGACTCAGATTCAACATACAGGATGAGAACAGTTATACAGCTTAACTGAGCCAGGCACAAACCTGAACATTCTCACCTGCCACATGCTGTTCTTTGGGCAGTGAATATTCTATACTAGCTCAAAGGGATGCCACTGCTCACCTGAAACATATGTGACTGTCCCCAACCCAGTCAAAACTACAGTACCATCTCCCAATTACTATCTGTGTCCATTCTGACAAGAAGAGAGACAGGGCAGCAACCACTCCTTCAACACTGGTGATAAACTGCTTCCAAATAAGAACATTCTCTTCTTTAAATCCTATCAGCCCTGCAGAGACTGATGCTTGCTTCCTTTCCTCTGGCTCCAACTTACTCTCAAGAGACAGTCTAGCACGCACCCTTGGAAGGATGTAATATAATTCTACCCTTTTAAGAGTTATTCTGTGACATAGAGCCAGCCAGCCCCATCCAAGTCATACTCTCGAGCTTCCACTACATACAAATATTTCAGCAAATGTCTATTAAGCTGTCAGTGACTTTTCTTGAGTCACAGTGATTTGGCACAGAATGAATAAAGGGCAGAAGTATTACACTGGCATGAGAGATGTTTCAAGTAAGAGGAAGCTTAAGAAGGAAACAAGCTCAACAACCGCACAATTACTTTGGCACCACTGAGGAAAGAAGAAAAGAGGGAGAGATGGAAAAAGGAAAGAGGGAGGAAGGGAGGAATAATTAAATAATTAAAACTTGCTAAAATATTGTATCATTCCAAAGTATCCTCTTTCAAATTATAAGTGAAATACCCTTCAATCTCATATCCAAGAAATAATCAAAAATTTCCTGGAAAGCTATAAATTCTTTGGGTACAATGCTTTAAGGAATTCAGCCTCATGAGATAAACAGCTTTCCCAAAGCTTAAGGTGGAAAAAGGTTAAAAGGGGGAAAAAAATCTGGCTTAGAGCTCTTTTAGACCTTTAGATTACCTATTTTCAAAATGGCTTTTAAAACAAAGAAATAAACAACAAACAAACAAAACAACAACCCCCCCTACCCCAACATTGTCAAAAAACAGAGAAAAGGCAAAAATATCAGTTAAAAATAATATCAATCCACCAGGACTGACAGTACTTTAAAAAAAAAATTACTGGCAGTTGAGTATAAATTTCATATTTTAAAAAATATTATCTGCCTAAATCAATACTTTGAATGAACACAAGAGTACCTGGTTCTGCCTATTTACTGTGCTTTGTAAGCTGGATGGCTAGTTAGTGGTTTCTCCATAACACTGGGGAAATATTAAATAAAAAATAAAAAGAGTTCAAATAGCACTCGCTCAGAAGGCACAGTTTGCAAACATCATCCAGTAAGTAGGATTAGAGGTATCAGTCAGGTCATGGTATTAGTTGGCTTTCACAAGGCAAAATTCAGCAAGCAAGCTGCAAGTCCAGGCTTTGCCGTGAGTAGTAACACCTGGTCCACTAAAGAGAAAATTCCTAGGTGGACGACAGAAGAACTCTGGATCCTTCACAGGAATCCTAGGTTGAAGGAAAAATAAGAGCATTAAGCATATTTATAATAATTTACTTTTGCAAATACCACCTGAAAGCTAGAGAATCTATATCTAATATTTTCTCCAAATTGTGAGTGTTAAAGAGCTATTACTGATAATTTATAACTCTCTACCAAGTAAATATCACCTTGTCCACTTGCTCTAATCTAAGGTCATTAAACCATCTGAATTGTAACAACAGCTACCACCTATCACTTACGAAGTGCATAGTTTATGCCAGGCACTGCTCTAAGTTCTTTATATACATTATCTTATGTGTCATCATAACACTCTTACCATTTTTCAGATGAAGAATTAGAATCAGCAAGTTATTTAGCCCCAAGATATACAGTTACTAAGCAGTGAAGCTTGGATTTGAACCCAAGCCTGACTGAATGTAGAGCTCATGTTCTTCCACTGCTATCCCTTTTGCCAGTTAATGTTTAGAAAATGCCTGCTAGGTGCAAAGCATTGTCATTTTCAGGAGAAAGAAAATAGCAGGAGGCGGCAGACTTGGCCCAGTGGTTAGGGCGTCCATCTACCACATGGGAGGTCTGAGGTTCAAACCCCGGGCCTCCCTGACCCATGTGCAGCTGGCCCATGCGCAGTGCTGATGTGCGCAAGGAGTGCCCTGCCATGCAGGGGTGTCCCCGTATGGGGGAGCCCCACATGCAAGGTGTGTGCCCCGTAAGGAGAGCCACCCAGCGCGAAAGAAAGTGCAGCCTGCCCAGGAATGGCACCGCACACACGGAGAGCTGACACAAAAAAATGATGCAACGAAAAGAATCACAGATTCCCGTGCCACTCACAACAACAGAAGCGGACAAAGAAGATGCAGCAAAGAGACACAGAGAACAGACAACCGGGGTGGGTGGGAAGGGGAGAGAAATAAATAAATAAATCTTTAAAAAAAAAAAAAGAAAAGAAAATAGCAGGAAACAGGAGGCCACAAATATCTTAAATCTGGTCCTTGTCTTCCAAAAGAGAAACTAGCTACAGAGATATAACAATACATTTGAAGTAAACAACTAAATAAATCATAATCAACATTTTAAAAGAGTTGGTAAGAGTTCAAAGAAAAAAGTAATTATATCTGCCTACCTTAGCCAGAAAAGGTTTTAAAGAGGATGTGGCATTTAGGCTAGGCTTTGAAAGAAGGGTAAGATTTTGGCTCCAGGAAATAATGCCCAGTTAATAAGCAGGTACTAAATCAGTGGTTCTCAATTGGGGGTGATTTTGCCCTCCCCTCCCACCCGGGACATTTAGCAGTATCTGGAATCATTTTGGCTATCACAACTGGGGTAGGAGTGCTACTTCCAACTAGAGAGCAGAGGCCAGGAATGCTGCTAAACATTGTACAATGTACAGAGAAGCTCCCCGTAAAAAAGAATTATCTGACCCAAAATGTCAATAGTATTGAGATTGAGAAATGCTATGCTAAATTAAATCTTCTTTTAGATTATACTATTGATGATAATAGTAAGGCTGCATCATCTTCTTCTTCAAAGAATATTTATTCTTTTTCTAAACTTCACCATCACCACCAAAAAAATACAGGATTGTGTTCATTGTTGTGTAAAAGAAATGCATGACAGGCAATTGGATCTATGGGCTTGAAGACTGGAAGAGCATTGAGATCTAAAGACACAGGCTTGGGACTAGTCATCTAGTCATCACACAGAGAGCAAAACTTAGCTACAGAAGTATACCAAACTGCTAAGAAGAAGAAGGAAAAAAAAGTCAAGAGCAGAGAACTTAATATAGGGCATTGGAAAACATGAAGAGGTAGAAAGGTAGGCAAAGATGGAAAAGAATTAAAGGGAAAGGAGGAGAACAAGAAGAGTGTAGTGGAAGCAGACTTGACCCAATGGATAGATCGTCCACCTACCACATGGGAGGTCCATGGTTCAAACCCCGGGCCTCCTTGACTGGCCCATGCACAGTGCTGATGGGGCACAAGGCGTGCCCTGCCATGCAGGGGTGTCCCCCACTTAGGAGAGCCCCATGCACAAGGAGTGCGCCCTGTAAGGAGAGGCGCCCAGCACAAAAGAAAGTGCAGCCTGCCCGAGAATGGCGCCACACACACGGAGAGCTGACACAACAAAAAGAAACACAGATTCCCAGTGCCGCTGATAAGAATAGAAGTGGTCACAGTAGAACACACAGCAAATGGACAAAGTGGGCAGACAACTTGGGGGGAGGGGAGAGAAATAAATAATAAATAAATAAATCTAAAAAAAGAAGAGTGTAGTATCATGTCAGCCAAGGAAGGTGTTTCAAGATACTGTAAGAAACCAGGTAAGAGTGGTAAATAAAAATTCCACTGATCCAATGAAGGTCACTCATCATCTGTGGGCCTCTACTTTTCTGAATCTTTGACATTTTTGACAATCTAATGAAAACTATGTATTCTCTCTCCCAGAAAAATTGCATATATGTAACTTCATATAAAATTTTACCAACATATTAGGAATTTTATAGACCCCTTAAGAGGTCCATAGATAACAAAGTCAAGAATCCCTGCTCTAAAACTTTTGTGAAATATTAAGCAGACTTATTGTTTTAATTCATTTTTTCTTCCCAAATTAGAGGTGTCGATATAGAAAGACTTATTGTTTCTTCATTATCTTGAAAAATGAAAGTGACAAAATGTTTCACTGATACAAAACAATGAAGCCTTCAAAAATAATGTATGCTTCATTTTGACTTATAGACATATAGGTAAGAATATTTAGACATATAACTCAGTCAGACAGCCCAGCTTAGAAGTCAGAAGCAAGGTGGAAAAAACACAGGTCAGATCATTTATCCAAGGAAAAGTGAGACTATATTGAAATCTAATTTTTAGAAAAGAATAAACATTTATCCATGAGGATTGGGCTTTTGTTCTCTTTCTTTTTCTGCTGTCTCAAATAGTAATTATGCTCATGTCTTAGTGGTGAATAAGCACGTCAAACCAGAGATTCCTTCATCTGACACACAAACCTTATATAACAAGTTTCACCCAATTTTCATTGGTAACAACTATTTACCACTTGTTAATGCTTTAACAATTACAATGTGTTTCAAAAACATTATTTTGATTCAGTCTCACAAGAAAATCCGTGAAGTGGATATAACTATTATCCTCATTTTCAGAACATGAAACTTGGGCTCAGAGGGCTTGGGCAGCTTTTTCAGGTGAAAGAAATGATGACTCAAACAGGTCTAACTATGAATCTCAGGTCTTTCCAGTGACCACACAACTTATTCAGAAGAAAGCAACCACTGCTTTTTATCAGAAGAGCCTGGGACAACCAGCAGTCCCAGCATTAAATAATCCTTTTTGTCCTATACAGCCTCAAAAACATGTATAATACAATTTCTGGTGTCCTTCAGCTTGGGTAGTTTATCTGGAAAGCTTCGCTGAACACAGGTTGACCAAACAAGGCTAAGGTCTACAAAGGTAAGGAACATAAAACATTCCATACTCTCAGCTCTTCTGTACTTGATTGACACAAATAATTTTACACTTTTTAAAAAATTTGTTTAAGAAGCATTCTTAAGATATTTTCACATGAGCATCCTGTCTGTCCAAGAGCGCAGAGACCATGCAGGTCTGTGTTCCCAGTCCTAACCTCAGCTCCTAGGGCAGCATGAGCAGATGCTCATTACCCATCTGCTGAGTGAATTCAAGGCCAAGGAACAAGCTTTGTAAACTTGACATAGCTTATTACTATAAGTATGCTACAATGGGAATTCCAAAAATGCCACTGACTGCCTGGATGCAGAAATGAACTATATTCAGAGTAAATACAGAAAATAAGTAGAATTAGTACCTTTTTTCCCCTCTTTCTTTCCCTCAGACCATTTCAATCTTGTTGGTGTCATCTTGACAGTTGGAGAGTCAGAAAATAACTATAACAAGAAAATTTTATATTGGTTTAAATATTCTAATGTCATTCCTACAAACAGACTTTACTATCAGAAGAATTATTTCCTTGTACAAATTCAATATGAAGAGTTTTACCAAAACTGATGTATTTATAATCTTAACTTTATCATTAGTATTTGCCATTAATAATTTCTATTAATTTATTAATCATTAATCATAATGTACCTTGAAGGACAGGTCATATAGTGCTGAGTATGCCTGGCTCAAATGTTACCTTCCTTCTGGAGTCTCCCAGTTAAAATTAATTGCTCCCCCTAACAGTTTGTTTATGGGCTATTTTACTATATTTGTCATCTGGGTTTATGACTGGTTACATCATCCTTGAACTGAAGATGTATTTGTTGAATGAATCAATGAGTCTGTGAAAACCCACAGAAGTAAAGGAACCAACACAAAGGAAAGAATTAATTGAGAAAAGGCACAGTTGAATGGCCTAAATAAATACAGTAACACAGATGACAGTATACTAATTCTTTACCTTTCTACAAATATACACATATAGATAGGAAGTCCAAAGAACAATATCTTACTAAGTTCATATTTTCTTTGCTGGCTCTATTCAATTCACCAAGAGCCATAGATTCCGGAGTAGAGTACTTGTTTTTCTTTTCTGACATCATCTGATTCCCCAGGACCTTCCGCTGGTTTAGGAAGAGAAAATATTTGACTTATAAACATCCACTATATCTATATTATAGTTATATTATACTTCAAAACTGTAGTTTCCTTACATTAAAAAAAAAAAAAAGTTCAGCTTTCTGATAAATTTTGTATAAATCCTCCCAGGCCATCTCATACAAGGGAAGCCAAAGTATGTTACCAAAAAAATACTGAAATTATTGCTTTTCTTTAGCTCTCTTTTCCTCTGCATTTAAAAGGAATGAAATAGTAGAAATAACTTTATGGTTTATTTATACTAATAAAGGCTAGTTACAGTGTACCTCTGAGACCATAAAAGAAATGCCAGTTATTTACCAGTGTCATTTTTTCCCCCAAAGATGCGATGCCTCTGACAGCTATTAAAAATATTCCCAAATGTACCACACTAATGCAAGATGTTTTTAATAGGTGAAAATGTGAGAGGGGCAGGGGGTTGGGCATACTGGAATCCCCTATATTTTTTCAATGTAACTTTTCTGTAATGTAAAACTTCTTTAAAACTAAAGTTTGTAAAAAAAAGCGGCGGGGGGGAGTTGTGGAGCAGGTAAAGCTCAGTGATTGAGGGCCTGCTTTACATGTACAAGGTTCAATACCCAGTACCTCCTAATAAAAAAAGATCCTCAGCAAGCGAACGTGGCTCAAATGATAGACTATCCACCTACCATATGGAGGGTCCATGGTTCGATTCCCAGGGCCTCCTGACCTGTGTGATAAGCTGGCCCACACGCAGTGCTGGCACACGCAAGGAGTGTTGTGCCACACAGGGGCGCCCCCGCAAAGGGGTGCCCCATGCACAAGGAGTGCACCCCATAAGGAGAGCCACCTAGCACGAAAAAAAGCACAGCCCACGCAGGAGTAGTGCAAACACACAGAGAGCTGATGCAGCAAGATGACTCAACAAAAAAGAAACACAGCTTCCCAGTGCTGCCAGATAATGCATGCGGACACAGAAGAACACACATCGAATGGACATAGAGAACAGACAGCCAGGGAGGGAGGGGAGATAAATAAATAAAATAAATACTAAAAAAAAAAAAAAGATTCCCTTCTTCCCCTCCCCACCAGGAGATACATAGGCAGAGTCCACTTTAAGATTCTGCTTCCCTGTCACATTCTCATCCAAAACTAGAAAATTTCAAGTTCCATAAGAGGTCCTAATATAGCCATAAGAGAATACAGCAGGTCTTCCTAAGAGGGTCATATGACCATTACTGACATTCAGACCAAGATGAAGAGTCTTACATATCTGAACAGTTAGGAGCTACTATAACTTACTGTAATGGCTGACAGTGACAATTCTACCATCTTTGGAGAAATACTCCCTTTATTCCCCTTAGAGAATAAGTCTGAATTCAAAAAAAAGAACATATCAAAACTAGAACATTGGGAACAGATGTGGTTCAAGAGGTTGTTCACCTGCCTCCCACATAGGAGGTCCCAGGTTCAGTTCCCAGTGCATCCTGAAAAAAAACAAAACCAAACAACAAGCAAAAAGCAAATGAAAAAACCAACTCAGGGAAGCTGATGTGGATCAGTGGTTGAGCACCGGCTTCCCACATACAAGGTCCTGGGTTCAATCCCTGCCCCCGATATCTCAAAAAACAACAATAACAACAACAACCAAAAAAAAAAAACCTAGAATATTAAAGTCTACAATCTCAATAGACTTGCAACACCCACTCTCCAGTTCATTGGATTCACCCAGGACAACTAACAAGGAGATGATGACTGAGACTGACAACAACCATCTCAAGGCAAAGAGAGTCTGCAACTGCAAGCAAGAAAGTTCCATCCATCTGCCCCATGGGACCTAAGTCCCCTCTCAATTAGACATGGAGTGGGCATCACCATCACAGAATCCTGAGGATTGGGGAATGAACATTGGACTAGAGTAGACTTACAGTTGTTCTACTGTAGACTTGTTGTGCCCTAGCAATGGAAGAATTTTTAACATAGATGTGGAGGCAGTGGCCATTGGAGGTGGAGGGGATGGAGAGGGAAAAACAGGGGTAATGGGAGGCATTTTCGGGATTTGGGAATTATCTTGCAATTATCTTGAATGACATTGCAATGACAGATACAGGCCATTGTATATCTTGTTAATAAGTCACAAAAATGTGCAGGAGAAAGTGTAAACTACAATGTAAACTATAATTATCACTTAGTGGCAATCCTCCAAGAGGCTGTTCATCAATTGTGGCAACTGTACCATACCAATGAAGGATGTTGTTGATATGGAAAAACAGGGAAGCGGACTTGGCCCAGTGGTTAGGGCATCCGCCTACCACATGGGAGGTCTGCGGTTCAAACCCTGGGCTTCCTTGACCCGTGTGGAGCTGGCCCATGTGCAGTGCTGATGCACGCAAGGAGTGCCCTGTCACGCAGGGGTGTCCCCCACGTCAGGGAGCCCCACGCGCAAGGAGGGCGCCCCATAAGGAGAGCCGCCCAACATGAAAGAAAGTGCAGCCTGCCCAAGAATGGCGCGGCACACACGGAGAGCTGACACAACAAGATGACACAACAAAAAGAAACACAGATTCCTGGTGCCGCTGATAAGGATAGAAGCGGTCACAGAAGAACACACAGCGAATGGACACAGAGAGCAGACAACTGGGAGGGAAGGGGAGAGAAATAAATTAAAAAATTAATAAATCTTTACAAAAAAAAAAGATATGGAAAAACATGGGAGGACTAGGGAGCAGGGAATATGGGAATCCCCTATATTTTTTGTGTAACATCTATGTAATCTAAGTTTCTTTTAAAAAACAAAAAAGTATATTTTAAAAAATCTACAATATAAATATCAGCGACCATATTCAGAATATTACAAGTAACAAATTATTTACATAAGAGAAATTCTGGAGGAAAAAAACCTAGCCAAAAAAAAGATCAAAGAAGGAGAGAAATCAAAGTTACAGCACAGAAGTATTGGTAAAATAAGACCAGAGCCACTCTCCTTTCAAAAGTCAAATATCACCTTAGAGGAAGCTGAATTGGGGATGCCAAGGACTGCTCATAAATCATCTACTTAACTTCTGAAAAGGCAATTTATCACTCCATTCCAGAGTTACTGAGCAAAAATCTACATCTATTATCAGTTCAAAAATCTCTTAATTTATAATGAAAACACTTTAACCCTCTGTTTAATAAAATTTGCTAACATCTGTGTTTAATATTATTGTTCTAAAATGTTTTATCCTGGTAGAATTACACTCTTTTATAAATTCTAAAGTTCTAAATTCTCTCTTAGTAAAGAAGTGGGCAGCTGCTATTGGAAATATAGCTAGAGCTAACTACCTGAGAAGATCTCACTAAGAACAGAAAACTACACCACCTAACTTCAGGTAAAGCAACATTTACTTAATTGAATTTATTAGAAGTTACTGACTATAACTTTTCTTCTATCATCTCTATAACAGGAAAGTCAGAGGAAATGACAGACTTTTCCAATTAAGAAAGAACAAAGAGGGTAAACCAAGGATGCTCATTTTACTAGTCACATCTAAGCAAGTGAGTATACTTCTAGGGTTCTAGCAAAAGAAATTTTGATGTCAAGCAAGCCTAACGTCCCAAAGGCTATTGGCCCCAGCAGATTACGATTGAGAGTGAATTCTAAACCTCTATAAATTAAAACTAGGACCAAAATTAGGGTTAGATGAAGTTGTAACTGCTAACAGCTACAGCATAAAGAAAATAAATAAGGTATTTATGTCTTAGGGCAAAAATTGAAATTTTAAACAAGGGGCTCCTTAATGTTGCTGGATTTTTATATTTTAATAAAGTTAAAACAATTTTAAAAATGAAAAGAGAACATGGACTCATGCTAACCTCTGTCCAAGTTAACCAGAACCTTGTCTGAGTTTATGCCTAGAAATTTGAACCCTGTAACCAAGGTAAACATTGCCACCTACTGTCAATATTCCTTAACTACAAGTTCAGCTCGTCCATAAAAAGTCATAAACAGCATCTGCAGACAGAGTGATGGCGGCAAGCACACAGAAATATATTTTGTATTTCTTTGTATTTTGTAAAGCAATAATTGTTTTAATGATTTGCTACAAGGAAACATAATACAATAATTGATTAAAATATTAAGCTTACCAAAAAAAAGACAATAAAAAATTTTATATTAAAAAAAAAAGCTTATAAAACTCTGAGGCAGCTTTGAGCACCCAGAGCTAATGTCTTCCCCTAGCCTGGCACATAATAGAAAGCTCAAAGGCTTGTGCTGAGACCTAGGGATTGAGTCATTGAGGAAATTTTCTATCAATGTAAGTGAAGATTGGCTCTCAAAGGATTCTCTGCCCTGGGAGAACAGTTCAGGAGACAGATCTCCCCAACACTACCAAGAACCCAGACCCAAGGATTGCTGATGTTTGGGGATATGGGGGTGGACTATACACAGATTGAGTGGAGATACCTGGACACAACTCAGAGGGCCCTGTACATGGATATGATGCTGGAGAACTATGGGCTCCTGGTATCTACGGGGCTTCTCTCTTCCAAACCCAAATAATCTCCCAGTTGAAACAAGGGGTAGAGTCCTGGATGGAGGTGCAAGAAGTTCCATCTGGTATCTGTGCAGTCCAAGAGAACTGGTTTGAAACAACGTCATCCCTAAAGCAAAATACTTCTGAATCCATCTGTTCTGAAAGAACCACCAAAAAGTGTCATGATGGAAAGAGACCAGGACTGAAAAAGAAGCTCCACAGATAAGAAGCACTATAAATGTGAGATAAGAAGCACTATAAATGTGAGGACTGTGAGAAAGTCTTCAAATATAATTCCTCCTTTATTAATGATCAGAGAAATCATACTAGTCAGAAGCCCAATAAATGTAAAGAAAGTAGGATAACCTTTATGAGCAGTTCATCCCCTTTAAATCATCAAAAAATTGATATAGGCAAACAGTATTACAGATGTATTGAATGTAGGAAATTCCTTAAGAGGCATTCACTATTCATTAATTATCAGAGAATTCATTCTTCAGAGAAACCCCATAAATGCAACAATTGTGGAAAAACTTTCAGAAAGAACACAATCATTTTAAGTCATCAGAGAATTCATACTGGTCAGAAACCCTACAAATGCAATGACTGTGGGAAAGCCTTTGCTCATAATGGAGCCCTTACTACTCGTGAGAGAATACATAGTGGAGAGAAGCCCTTTAAATGTAATGAATGTGGGAAAGCTGTCAGGAATACCTCAACTGTGTTGGAACATCAGAAAAGCCATACTGGAAAGAAACCATATTGGAGGACTGAATGTGGAAAAGCCTTCAGGAAGAGCTCAACATTCATTTTTCGTCAAAGAGTTCATACAAGAGAGAAACCCTACCACTGTAAAAAGTATGGAAAGTCTTTTAGGTATAACTCATCCTTTGTTGTACATTAAAAAACTCACTGTGGAAGTAGACCTTATCAGTGTAATGACTGTGGGAAAGCACAACAAGCGCAATCCTTACTGGACATAGGAGAATTCATTCTGGAGAAAAACCTTATGAATGTAATGAACATGGGAAGGCTTTTTACTAATGTTCAGCCTTTAAACAGCATAAGAAAATTCATAAGAAAGACAAACCCATCAAATGTAGTTAATATGGTATATCATTCAAAAGTAATTTATTCCTGATTATTAAAGAAACATTTTTTAAAAATGATTCATTTAACAAAAATATTCTGTATACCTCTATCCTTAGAGCTTCTTATTTGTGAGGCTGTTCATTGTACTAATATATGGGAAGAACCTAAACATCTATCAATATGGAAATAGTTGCTATGTAACAATTGAAAAGAATGAAGTAGAACTCCATATAGGATCATAGAAAGATCTCCATGATATCTTGTTAAGTTAAAAAAAGCAAGTTGCAGAAAATCTTATATATCATCGTCTCATTTGTTCATATTTTTAAATGATGCTATTTTTATGTATGTATATCTATTTATGTAATGCATCAAAAAAGATCTGGAAAAATAAAGGTTAAACTTAAACAGTAAAAAAAATTTTTTTGAGATATCTAAAATTCACTAGCTTATTAGAAAATCTATTTTTCTAACAATTTTCTAAGCCAATCTCTTAAATTCCTTACTTCTCCATAAATTGAGCAAACTGCACAGTGAAGTGTGTAAGACAAAACAAGTCAGGAAGAAAAAGAAACTTTTTACATTACTCAATGAGGATTCCGTCCTCAGTCCCAGGTGAGAAGAAAATACCCTTATTCCTTTTACTCCTCACTTCTCTAATGAGAGCCCCTTCTCTGATCTAAAACACAGAAAAATGCTTTAAAAAACAAAAACTTTCCCAAATTCTATTCCTAGCCCCTTACAAATAAACCCTTTATAGCAGACCAAGGAATAGAAGAAAACTGTTCACACCTAAGAAAACCCAGACTGTTAAATTTCCTATAATCAATGCTAATTCAACAGCACAGTGGACCTACCTTAATAAGCCCACTGAAGGAACGTGAGCGGGCCCTCTTCTGTATCCGGGGAATAGAAGGTTCTCGCCCTGGTGTTTGGGTCACAGATTGCTTATTAAACTAAAAGAAAACATAGAGAATATTTTATTAATATCCTCTTAAGCAAGAGATTACATTCTATGACAACCAAAAGCTAAGTGTAAATACCCAAAAAACTCCAGGAATAAGTGACTGTGTACATATATGAATTAGAAGGCCTGCAAGCAAATCACAAAGGCAGAAACGATGCTCCAAAAAGTCAAAATTTATGTAATTTGCCCAAGATCTCCAACTGCTTATCACGAGTTTTTACATAAAAATCTTGGCCATAAAAGAATCACTAGCACAACCTAAGGTAGTCCTTAACATAAGTTTCATACAGAATAATAGTTATTAAAGCTCTTTAAATGGATATCTATCATAATTATCTCTGAGCATTAGACTCAGAGGAAATACAACAGAACACAATAGAATGCAGACTTGTCGATTCTAACAATAGCTCTCTGTCTGAAAGTATCAAAGGTAGAAAAAGAGAAGACCCAAGGTGTTGTATAGTCTCATTCAAAGCTTTGATGACGTACATCTCCACATTTTAAATATATTTATGTATACAAAATACATATAATATATAATTCTTCTTTTCACCTAACTATACTTTTTAAATTTCTGAATTGTAATCCTGCAAATTTTTATCAGAACAGGTTCAGTTTTAGAGGTTAAAGAAATGATCCTTTTTATATACAGGTAGCCTGAGGTTCTCAAAGTTAATTTTCTCAGGAGACAGAAAATTTAATCACCTCTAAACTGCTTAGCTAATAAGTATCCTGCAGAACATATAGAACAAGTTAAAGCAAAGCATTCCTAATAGTGTTGACAAAGATGCAATAAGATGGGTCCTCTTGTATCCAACTGGTGAGGGCATTAATTGGTAAAACTTTCTGTAAAACTATTTAGCAGTATCTATCCAGAGCATTTTTTAAAATGCCAATTAAAAAGTACACACTAAAGGGGCAAGCAGATGTGGCTCAAGCAACTGGGCTTCCATCTACCATATGGGAGGACCCAGGCTCAACCCCCAGGGCCTCCTGGTACAGGCAAGCCAGGTCCATGCAGTGAGCCAGGCCTGCACAGCAAGCAATGCAGCAAGATGATGACCCAACAAAAAGAGAGACAAAGGAGAGAGTCAAGGTGAGGCACAACAGAAACCAGGAACTGAGGTGGTGCAAGCTAACAGGGAACCTCTCTCCACATCAGAGTTCCCCAGGATCGCATCCCGGTGAAGCCTAGAAGAAAAGACAAAAAGAAACAGACTCAGGGAAATGGACTTGGTCTGTCTACCACATGGGAGGTCCGCGGTTCAAACCCCGGGCCTCCTTGACCCATGTGGAGCTGGCCCATGCGCAGTGCTGATGCGCGCAAGGAGTGCCCTGCCACGCAAGGGTGTCCTCCGTGTAGGGGAGCCCCACGCGCGAGGAGTGAGCCCCGTACCGGGAGCCACCCAGCGCGAAAGAAAAGTGCAGCCTGCCCAGGAATGGCACCGCCCATACTTCCGGTGCCGCTGACGACAACAGAAGCGGACAAAGAAACAAGACGCAGCAAATAGACACAGAGAACAGACAACTGGGGTGGGGGGTGGAATTAAATAAATCTTTAAAAAAAAAAAAAAAGAAACAGACTCAGAAGATCACATAGCAAATGGACACAGACAGCAAAAACAGCAGGGTGGGAGGAGGGCAGGGAAGTACACACTGGGGAAGCAGATGTGGCTAAAGCAGTTGGGCACCTGCCTACCACATGGGAGGGCCTGAGTTCGGATCCCAGTGCCCCCTAAAGAAGAAAAGTAAGACAGTAAGCAGAAACAACAGACTGGCATGGTAGAACGGATGCAACAAGATGACACAACAAGATGATGCAATGAAGAGACAAAATGAGGAAACACAATGAGAGACACAACAAGCAGGAAGCAGAGGTGGTTCAAGCCAATGGGTGCCTCCCTTTCACATGGGAGATCCCAGGTTTGGTTCTTTTTTTTCCCCCTCTACTCACCCCTTCCCCCCTACCCTGCTGTTTTTGGCTCTCTGTGCCCATTCGCTGTGTGATCTTCTGTATCTCTTTCTCTTTTTGTCTTCTAGTTTTTCTCCTCTAGGATTCACAGGGATTCGATCCTGGGGACCTCTGATGTGGAAAGAGGTTCCTGTCATTTGCACCACCTCAGTTCCTAGTTTCTGTTGTGCCTCGCCTTGACCCTCCTTTTTATCTCTCTTTTGTTGCATTATCTTCTTGCTGTGTTACTCACTTGCATGGGCAGTGGCTTGTCACGCGGGCACTGGCTCACCCCATGGGCACTTGCGTGGGCACTCAGGTCACCGAGTGGGCATGTTTTTGGTTTTTTTTACCAGGAGGCCCCAGGGAGCAAAACTGGGTCCTCCCGTATGGGAGGTGGAAGCCCAATCACTTGAGTCACATCCACTTCCCCCCAGTTTGGTTCTTTGTGCCTCCTAAAAAGATGACAAGCACACAACAAATGGACACAGAGAGCAGACAGCAAGTGCGAACAACGAGGGTGGGGGAGAAATAAATAATTTTTTTTTAAAGTACATGCCATCTATGTAGTATCCTTACCAAAAGAGAAATGAAATTGGAATCAGATTGAGATGCTACAATTAGATCTAATTACCAGTTTACAGCAAATACAGAGAACAAAGAAGCAATGATGTGGGAGTGGATTTGGCTTAGTGGTTGAGTGCTGGCTTCCCACACACAAGGTCCTGGGTTCAATCCCCAGCCCCAATTCCTCAAAAAAAAAAAGGATATATATCACAAAGAGTGAACCCTAATATAAACTATGGATGGAAGTTAGTAATAGAATTATAATAATATTTTTTCATCAATTGGAACAAAGGTACCACACTAATGCAAAATGTTAATAGTAAGGAAAACTGTGATGGGGCAGAGATGACTATGAGAACTCTGTACTTTCTGCATGATTTTTCTGTAACCTACAACTGTTATAATTTTTTTAATAAATTTTTTTTAAAGAGAGAGGGGTTCATGACAAATATAAGTATTAAAAGAGATAGTAGTCATATCCACCTTGTGCTCATGCCACTTATAGGAAATAATTTGTAAGGAAAATACTTATAAACAAAAATGTGTAAACTAAGAAACAACCTAATTGCCCAATATGTCCAAAAATTGTACATAAATTAGTTTGTATGGGATGGAATAATATATGACCATTAAAGAATGTTTTGTAGCCTTTTAATGACAGAAAAAAATGTTTGTGGTATAATACAAAATGAAAATGGTGGGATACAAAACTGAATATCTAATATTTCAATTGAGTAAAAGAAAAAAAATGTGATATACTCATAGAAAAAACAGTAGAAGGAAATGCTCCAAAATATGATTGGGGGAAACGGACTTTGGCCCAGTGGTTAGGGCGTCCGTCTACCATATGGGAGGTCCACGGTTCAAACCCCGGGCCTCCTTGACCCGTGTGGAGCTGGCCATGCGCAGTGCTGATGCGTGCAAGGAGTGCCGTGCCACGCAAGGGTGTCCCCCGCGTGGGGGAGCCCCACGCGCAAGGAGTGCGCCCGTGAGGAAAGCCGCCCAGCGCGAAAAGAAAGAGCAGCCTGCCCAGGAATGGCGCCGCCCACACTTCCTGTGCCGCTGACGACAACAGAAGCGACAAAGAAACAAGACGCAGCAAATAGACACCAAGAACAGACAACCAGGGGAGGGGGGGGGGAATTAAATAAATAAATAAATCTTTAAAAAAAAAAAAAAAAAATATGATTGGTTATTATCTCTGAATGATTATAGGTGACTTTTTACTTTCTTCTTTATACCACTCTGTAGTTTTCAATGTTTCTATAGTGATCACATATTACTTTTATAATCATGGGGGGAAAGTTAAGAAATAGTAAAATAATAGTTTCTTCAAAAAGATATGGCAGTACTCAAATATATGCAAGGCATTTGCAAACATGCATAAGAAAATGCTTATTCTGTAATGTTTAGAGAAAAAAAGCAGAGGTAATAATCAGAACTACATAAAAATATATCCATAACAAAAGAATAAAAGAAATATCCAAAATGTAAACATTAATGAGATAAGCAATTTTCTTTCTTCTTAATCTTTCTTTACAACTTCCTATTTTTCTAAAATGAGGTTTCTTTTTCCTTTGTATTATTTCTAACCCTCAATGTTCTTGCTGAGAGAAGACATTAAACCTGCCTTACATGGAAATCGCTGTCTTAGTTTCTCTCAAAGAATTAAATCATTAGACTGCTTTGAATCTGCAACAATCCAGCAACACCCTGTAAAATTCTAATCACGGCACAATTTGCTAGATCTCAAAGTCACTTCAAAGAGAGTGACAGAAAACCCCTCCTAAAGTACTTTTCTTGTCAATTGTTAAGTTCAACAATTTTCAGTTCAACATTTTCTGAGTACTTGTTTATACTTGGTCCTATGTTTGGGACTAAAACACAGATTCTTCCCCCAAAGAGGTAAGAGTTGAATAAGAAATCAAGAGGCTGACTGCCTGTTCAGCTAAAATTCAAGAGGGACTGAGACAAAATTAATTTCCTGAGAAATAAATAACCAGGTCATTCGGATTTATTCAGGCAATACTCAAAATGGCAAATGTTGGGAGGATTGTGAGATGGCAGAGCAGGAAGCTACAAGAATGAATCCCTCTACCAGAACAACTATTAAACAGGCAGGAAATATCTGAATCGATTACTCTGAAACTCCAGAGTCCAGAAGAAGGGAAGACTGGGAGGAAAAAATTGAAAAATTATATAACCTGCTCTCTCTACACGCGCAGTACTGGCATCCACCCTCACAGCAGGACACAGTGGGGTCTGGCCCATGGCACAGCTTGCTGGTGCCAGAAAGGGACATAAAAACCAATTCTCAGGAAGGGGACTTGGACCAGTGGTTAGGGCGTCTGTCTACCACATGGGAGGTCCGCGGTTCAACCCCGGGCCTCCTTGACCCGTGTGGAGCTGGCCCACGCTCAGTGCTGATGCGCGCAGGGAGTGCCATGCCATGCAGGGGTGACCCCGCATAGGGAGCCCCACCCGCAAGGAGTGCGCCCCATAAGGAGAGCTGCCCAGTGCGAAAGAAAGTTCAGCCTGACCAAGAATGGCGCCGCACACATGGAGAGCCGACGCAGCAAAAAGAAACACAGATTCCCATGCTGCTGACAACAACAGTAGTGGACAAAGAAGAACACGAAGCAAAATGGACACAGAGATCAGGTAACTGGGGCAGGGGGGCGGGGGAAAGGGGAGAGAAACAAATTTTTTTAAAATTTTTTAATTAAAACAATAAAATTAAAAAAAAAAACAATTCTCCAAGATCCAAGGGGGGCATGGTCAATTGCTGATCACAGCTTTTAATTAGCAACCTCGGATCACTGGGGGCCCGACTCTGAGGTCAACTATTGTTCCAACACACCCAAAACAAAGGCAGCAGAGGAGACTTAAAGATGGTATTCTTCTTCAGAGCTACAGAAGACAGTAGAAGGGCTGCATTTGCTAAACAGGCTTTGGAGAGCCATGGAAGAAGCTCCTGGCACCCTTCCTGGCCCCTCCCTCAGACTCCCTCAAGAGCAGTCTGGAGACAGCCAGTGCTCCCTTTGTGGGTCCCTGGTCTTGTTCCAGCTGGGAAATACAGCCTTAGGAAACTCATATCTGGTGTGCCTCCTTCCATCTGCCACTCAGAACTTATCCTCCAGGCAAGAGCAGCTTTAGACAAGACTAGCAGTGTAAGAAATGGTTGAGGTGGACAGCCTGAGGCAAAAACTTACCTGCTTTGTAAGTATAGCAATGGAACACCTGGGAGAGGGGTAAAGTTTGTCTCCTAGGAAATACAGGAAACAACAAAACTCCTGTAAACAGGGGTACTCCTAACCCATTGGCAAGTTCAAGCCCAGGACAAGACACAGGCCCAGAAAAGATAGGAAGGATATTGCACTTTGCCTTTGCCTTGGACAGACTTTCTTGATGGGAGGGCTGACATTCAAGAAAACTGTCATGTTACCAGCTGAGTACAAACTCAAAAAACAGTCATCTCAGAGAATAAATCCCTAGTACCTCAAAAAAAAATTTTTTTTTCTTTGAATCCTCCTGTTTAACTCTACAAATCCAAGATGCTCCTCTCCTTTTTCTAGTGAGGTGGTTCTAGTATAGAGATCACCATTGAAGGTCCAAAGACAAGCTTGTTTTTTTGACTGAGCCAAAGTTTGGATCAATGAAAGCCAAAATAAAATGTGATTCTTAACAATAGTCCCCAGTGATTCTACAACCATGATCACATTCCTAAAGCCCTGTCACTATTTCCCCGCCTTCAGGCACCTGTCGAATAAGGTGCTTCTTCTTTGCTGACTCTGGCATATTGTGAACATGTTGAAACAGCTCTTTCAGTGCCTCTTCTGTATGCTGCTGGGTTTCCTCCTGATGAGAGCAGGAATCTATTCGATTCCGTTTCTGAGACTTTGCCAACTGGAAGGACTTAGCATGACATGAAGCTATAAGATCAAGGTCATCCTAGAGAAAATTTAAAAGAAAAATGAATTAATACACCTGTCAGCTCTGTTTTGAGGTTCTCACAAAAGCCTGGAGGAAAAATAAAAGAGGGGAGGTAGGAGAGAACATGATATATTCCTATATCCAGGAACAATAATAATCTTAATACTATTATCAGATAAAAAGGAAATTATAGAGGGTTTTGGATGTTGGAGTTTGATGCTGAAGCCTTAAGCTGGAGCCCCAGGAAGTAAGCACACAGAGAAAAGAGAAGCAAGCCCCAGGAAGAAAGGAACCCTAAGCCAAAGAAGAAGTAAGCCCTGAAAAGAGAGGAAGCATGAACCCAGCAAGAAGCAAGACCGTGGAAGGGAGGAACCCAGGAAGCCTGAACCCTCACAGATGTCGGCAGCCATCTTGCTCCAACACATGAAAATAGACTTTGGTGAGAGAAGTAACTTATACTTTATGGCCTGGTATCTGTAAGCTCCTACCCCAAATAAATACCCTTTATAAAAACCAACCAATTTCTGGTATTTTGTATCAGCACCCCTTTGGCTAATACAAAATTTGGTACCAAGGAGTGGGTGTTTTTGTAATTACCAAAATGCTGGAAAGGTGTAAAGGGTATTTCTTAGAGGAATTATGAGATGCTTGGAAGAAAAGACCCACAGTGCTTTGAAGAGACTGTTGATAGCAATATGGATTCTAAAGAGACTTTTTATGATGCCTTAGAAGGAAATGATGAAACTATTATTAGAAACTGGAAGAGAGGCAATCCATGTTTTAAAGGTGCAGAGAACTTAGCAAGATAAACTCCTGGTATTTTATGGAAGGCAGAATTTGAAACTGGCAAGCCTGGGCATTTAGATGAAGAAATTTCCAAAGTAAACCCAGAGAATGAGGCTTTGCTATAAGCTTATAGCTTATAGCAAAACACTAGAAGAGAGAGATATACTGAGGACTGAACTGTCAGGCACAAAGAAAACAGAAACTAATTCTGGAAATTCCACTTCTCTGGAAATCAAGCTTCCAGATGAAAGTGCCCCATTAGAGGACTTAACTAAACTTGGAACTTGTAAATCAGGATTGAAGATACAGTTATCTCAGAAAGACTTGTGGAAAGTCTTACTGTCTGCTGGCTTGGACCCCTGCTTCTTGCATGCTAAACCAACAAGGTTTTTGAGAGAACTGTATGAACAAAACCACTGTTAGCTTGGACTAAAGGAGCAGGGAAAGTAGAGATTGAAGGAGAAACAGCTTTTAGAGGGAAACCATGGAAGGTGAGATCTAGAATTAAGACATCACCTTGGGCCAAGAGAGGAACCTCACCCATGTGTACAGAGAGGGCAAGTTTGTCCCAGCAGTTGAAGAGGGTAGATGTTCTCACCTGAAGTTTGGGGAAAGTTTTTGCTACCCCAGGGTACAGAGAGGGTGGAGCACATTCCTCAAGGAATAGGGTGGTTAAGGTCAGAACCCCATAGGTCTGAGAGGGATGGACCTGTCCCCCATGGATTAGTGAAGGCCAGGTGGTCAACCCATTGCTCTGAGAGGGTTGAGCCTGTAAGCCAAAGGTTAGAGAAAGCCAGGTGGTCATCTCATTGCTCTGAGAGGGTTGAGCCTGTCTGCCAAAGGTTAGGGGGAATGTTGTCTTCACGTCACTGTACTAGGGGGGTTAAGACCTAACCCAATGATTGGGTAAGGTGTGGCAGTCACCCCAACACTCTTTAAGGATGAGGTCTGGAGCTTGGTCAACACCCAGATGACTGATGAGGGTAGAACCAAGAAAATGGCCATTGGGCAAGCATGTGGAAAGGGTGGATTCCCATAAGGCCCCAAGGAGAAGAAACCGTCTACTTAAGAATGACTCCCAGACTTTGAAATCTAACAGAGGATTCCCCGCAGATCTAATGAACTATACAGAAACCGTGACTCATGTTTCCCTCCCAGTTTCTCCTTATTGAAATGAAAATTTTTATCCTTTGTCTGTCCATTTGTGTACTGGAAGTAGATGTATTGTTTCTTTTTTTTTTTTTTTTGTCTTTATTTTTTTAATACTACATTCAAAAAATATGAGGTCCCCATATACCCCCCACCCCCTCACCCCCTCTTCCCCCCATAGCAACAATCTCCTCCATCATCATGAGACATTCATTGCATTTGGTGAATGTATCTCTGAGCACCGCTGCACCTCATGGTCAATGGTCCACATGATGTATTGTTTCTTAAGGTTCAGAGCAGACAAGACTTTGCCCCCGGATAAACCATATTTCTTTAAATTGATTGTAATATGATTTAGTACTTGCATTGTAACTGATTTAAGGTTTTTTTAAATATTGTAATGTCTTTTTGGAATTCAGAGGGTGGAGTGTAGCAGTTTGATAAAGAAATATTGGATTATGTTTGCAAACTGGTTTTTTCCTCTGGGCATATGAGATTATATTATATACTACACCCACATCTTGGTGGGTGGGGACTTGCAGATAAAAGGCATGGTAAAAGAGTTTGAGGGCTTTTGGGTTTTTTTGTTTTTTATAGCAAATTTAGCTGGAGGGTTTTTGATGTTAGAGTTTGATGCTTAAGTCTTAAGCTGGAGCCCCAGGAGTAAGCACACAGAGGAAAGAGAAGCGGCCCCAAGAAGAGAGGAACCCTGAGCCCAGGAAGAAGCAAGCCCTGGGAAAAGAGGAATCCTGAACCCAGAGAAAAGGAAGACCCTGGAAGGGAGGAACTGAGGAAGCCTGAACCCTTGCAGACGTCAGCAGCCATCTTGCTCCAACATGTGAAAATAGACTTTGGTGAGGGAAGTAACTTATGCTTTATGACCTGGTACCTCTAAGTTCCTACCCCAAACAAATATCCTTCATTAAAAAATTTTTTAAAAGAGGAAATTATAATTATAGGTTATATATTAATTGCCCTAGTCCCATGACCTGCCCAGAGAACCCTAAATTTGTTCATAATATTGCCACCAAAGGTTATACTTATATAAGAGTTCAGTTTTCAAAACATACTTTAAAGGAAGCAAATTTGGCTCAACTGATACAGTGTCCACCTACCATACGGGAGATCCAGGGTTCAAACCCAGGGCCTCCTTACCCATGTGGTGAGCTGGCCCACATGCAATGCTGATGCACGCAAGGAGTGCCATGCCACGTGGGGTGTCCCCCCCATAAGGGAGCCCCACATGCAAGGAGTGCACCCCTCAAGGAGAGCCGCCCCGTGCGAAAAAAAGTACAGCTTGGGCAACGCACACACAGAAAGCTGATGCAGCAAGATGAAGTAACAAAAAGAGACACCGATTCCTGGTGCCACTGACAAGAATGCAAGCAGACACAGAAGAACACAGAGCAAATGGACACAGAGAGCAGACAACAGGGTGGCTGGGGAAGGGGGGAGAGGGAGGGAGAGAGAGAGAGAATCATTTTTAAAAATCCTTTAATATCCTCTAATTCTTATTGTTATCATATTATGCAAAAGGGAATTATGATCGATCACATCTGATAGAAAAAAAAAATTGAATTTAATCAATACGTTTGAAGTCATCTAGAGCCTCATGTGGCAGACCCACCCTGGAACCCAAGTGTACTGGTTCTTGGCTGGTGCTCTTTCCCACACAAGACAAAGTGACGTGAAACTGCACAGCAGTGGTAGAGGAACAAAAACAACCGCTCTCTAGAAAAAATCATACCCCAGTAAAACTAGTGGAGATCAAATACTGTTTCCTGGTCACACCAAATGTTTACTGAACATTACTGGTCATACTTAATGTCTGAGAAGAAAAAACAAACTAAGGTAGCAGAAAAAATTAGCATAAGACAGTTTAAGTTTCTAACCAAAAGAGACAAAACAGAAATCAACAAAAGGTGCTTGTGCAGTTTTTAAAATTTCTCTTTTAAAGCTCAATATTGTGATAATTATATGTGTTATATCTGTTAATAAGCAACACACATTTCCCTCTCTAAACTTACATGGTTTCAAGTCTTTTAGCCATTTGATAGTTTTACCATACCACTGAAACTGAAATGAGGATTTATTACATAAAACTATACTTTTATTACTGTAAAATATTTAATATATTTGCTATTTAGAGATTTTTTTATATCTTAGGCCATAAGAATGCATAAGGATTGTGTAAAAAAAGTTTAAGCCTGCAGCCTATGCTATACAGAGAGGATACCATCCATCAGTGGAAACTTCTGAAAGCAGACAAGAGTAGTATACATAGGGACATTTTTATTTTTACATATAACTTTCTATTTCTCACCCTTTTTCCTTATTTCAAAATAACCAGATAATTCTGAGGTTTTTATTTTCCATGGCTTTACTTTGACTTCATACTGTGTTTTAAAACTCCACTAATCTTAATTAACTTTGTTTCCTTGTTTGAGCTAAAAGTAATTTCCTATTCTTACCTTTGATGTTTGAGTTCTGGAGCCCAAATAGTGTAATCGGGCACATTCCCGAATATAAGCAGGAGCCTGGGCAGGACATAAAAGAAAACCAAGAACCAGTGGTTAGTTGCATCTAAAATTCATTCAGGCCACAAAGAGAGTGGCCCTCAAAATAATTTGACTGAGAAAAGCAAAAGATCCTCAAAATGCCCTTTTCTATAGCTTCCTGTCTTTCTTGCCACCGAAAAAAAAAAAAAACTCAGCTAATCTGATGGGAAAATTGAACAGAAATCAATGAAGTTGTTGTTTTAAAAAGTAAATAAGGCATGTATATACTCAAATGAGCCATTAGTAAAAATACTGATAACTGTGGTAATGTTAGTATTTAACAAAAACCACCCCAAGAATCCTTACAAATTACAAGTGATTCCTGAATCACATTTTAGAATCATTGTAGAGAAAGTACCATTTAAAATGGAGTACTGGTTTACAAAGTCAATAAAAAATAAAAAAATTAAAAAAAAATAAATAAATAAATAAATAAAATGGAGTACTGGGGAATGGATGTAGCTCAGTGGTTGAGCACCTGCTTCCCATGTATGAGGTCCTGGGTTCAATCCCCAGTACCTCCTAAAAATTAAATAAATAAATAAAATAGAATGAAGTACTAATACTGTGGAATACTAAGAGACAAGAATGAATTTAGTTCACTGATATATTGTCAAGAGTCCTGTGAAAAGTACCCTGATATAGTCCTAGTAAGAGGGTAAAATAATACAACCAAAATGGAGAAGAATTTGACAATATCGAATAAGATTACATTTGCATTTGCACTTTGACCTAGAATTCCACTCTGGGGATTTCTTCAGAACTTCAAAATATTTTTCCCTAAGATTAATCAGAATATTTGACACAACCTAAATATCCATTAATAGGGAATTGTTTGAATGAATTTTGGAAAATCCATAAAATACAGTACTATACCATCATTAAAAAAAGAAAAAAGAGGGTGTGGCTGTAGCTCAATGGTTGAGTGCCTGCCTTCTACATACAAGGTCCTGGGTTCAATCCCCAGTACCTCCTAAAAAAAGAAAAAAGAAAGAAGAAGCATTTTATGAACTGATATGGAGTAATTTCCAGGATAGACTGTTCAGTGAAAAAAGAGGGAGTATATATACATATATATATATACAGTATATAAATTACCTATGCAAGAAAGAAGAGGAAATAAGAACACACACACATACTTGAAAGATTTACCTGTTTTTACAAAAAGAAACTTAAAAAGTATAAACCATGGAGTGGATGTGGCTCAAGCAGTTAAGCACCTGCTTCCCACAGGGGAGGTCCTGGGTTCAGTCCCAGTGCCTCCAAAAAACAAAAACCACAAGCAAACAAACAAAAAAACAACTCAGGGGAGCCAATGTGGCTCAGTGGTTGCGTGCTGGCTTCTCACATATGAAGTCCAATCTCCAGCCCAGGTATCTCCATAAATAAATAAATAAATAGAAGAAAATATTGGAAATGATTAGCCTACAGGAATTTGGGGGAGGGGGGAGAATAGGATGGAGAAACTAGAAGAGGGATTGAGATCTCTCAAAATATATCTTTTTATGTATTTGTTGTTGTTATTGTTGTTATTTTTTAAGGTACTAGGGATTGAACCCAGGACCTCACACATGGGAAGCAGGCACTCAACCACTGGACTACATCCACTCCCCAGTGAGACTTGGTTTTTCCATTTGTTTGTTTTAGGAGGTACCAGGGATTGAACCCAGAACCTCATACATGGGAAGAAGGCACTCAATCACTTGAGTTACATCTGCTCCCCTTATGTAGTTTCGACCACTGAACCATGTAAATATTCTAAAGAGTCAAAAATATAATTAAATGCAAAAGGAAAAGTAAACTCTAAAACTGAACACAAATAGGATAAAAAAAAAAACTTATCTATATGTACATGGATAACAAAAGCAGAGAGAAAGGAATAATTTCACATAAATTTTCAACATTTTACTCTGACTATACATCCTTAGTGGGATATAATCAAGGGAAAAGGGACTGCAAGAAAATCTTAAACTTCAGGCAGTAGGTTTAGTAGTAAAAGTTGTATTATTTTGAAACTAATTTATGAATATTATAGGTAAAGCAAATTAAATCTGGAATTTTGGTGTTAGAAAAAACGATACAAATATAAAGTAAAAGAAATCAAGAATAAGATATATAATGTTAAATCTGAATTAGAAATATTAATATATTTTTTTAATTTAAAAAAAATCTACTTCCTTGCCCTGAATGACACTCCAGTAGCAAAGAGCACACGTCTTTTGAGTAATGTCACTCAAAGAAACCAAGGTTCCCTGGAGAAAATAATTGATTCCTAGTCCAGGGCAGAGAGAGTACAAAGTGAGCTGAGGTCATTTTATTCCAGAAAGCAAGGAAGCACTCAAAGACTAATGGAGTCTTGTCAAAAAGACACAAGCAACAGCTTGTAAGGACAATCATTTGCCAAATCTGGAACAACTGAATATCAAAACTACTGAAACTGACTAGCCCTTTGAATAAATAAAAATCTATGAGTCTATAGAGATATTCATAAAAGAGAGTAAGAGAGAAAAGGAGAGCTCTCCTCCAAAGAATAAAGTCAGCTAATAAAAAACTAAGTGACAGAATTAGAAAATCATTGTTTTGCAATACCCAATATAATCATTAATTCCAGCAGGATTATCAGTAAATTTTAAAACTAGTAAACAATCACCCTGCAGCTTACTTACTAATTGCAAAGAAAAAAAAATGTACCCTTATAATTGAGAGATCTGGCTGTTAGCAAAATTAGCATCACTAAGAGTGAGAAAATCTGACATTCTGTGCCTCCTCATGTGATGCAACATGATGCAACACAGTGTACACAAACATTACTTAAAAAGTATCTTGGCGTTGATGCGCATAAGGAGTGCCCTGCCACACAGGGGCGTCCCCTGTGTAGGGGAGCCCCATGTGCAAGGAGTGCGCCCCATAAGGAGAGCCGCCCAGCGTGAAAGAAAGTGCAGCCTGCCCAGTAATGGTGCCGCACACACGGAGAGCTGACACAAGATGATGCTGACAACAACAGCAAATAGACACAGAGAAAAGACTCCCAGGGTGGGGGGGAGGGGAGAGAAATAAATAAATCTTTTTTAAAAGAAAAGAAGTATCTTTGCCCAAAATGTTTAACCTGATCTAGTCAAGCCTCTGGACCTAACTTTCATTTTACAGACAGTACATGGAAGAGAGGAACAAGTTAAATTACCGTCAGAAAACAGTAAAACAAATTTAGAATGTGAGACAATCTACAACTGGCCTGAATGCTTTAAAAAAAAAAATGAAAAACACAAGTATTCCAGATTAAAAGTGACATAATAATCAAGAGCAATTATAAACTTTGATTAACTTATATTGAAAAAAAAAGCAGATATGAAATACTATCTTGGGACAATTAGGGAAATTTGAATATGTACTGGATATTAGATGCTATGAAATTCTTGTTAATTTTCTTAGATGCGATAATACTGCCTATAAGAACATCATTATTCTTCAGAGATGCATGCTTAATTATTTAGGGGTGAAATATCCTGACATGTGAAACTTACTTTCAATGGTTCAGCCAAAAAAAGATATGAATACATAGGGAGAGAGATAAAGCAAATGTGGAGAGACAGTAACATTTGTTTAATCTGAGTGTGTTCACAGTTTTACTCTTTCAACTTTTCTCAGTAGAAAACAATGTACAAAATTAAAGTAGGATATTAAACTCTCAGAATTCTACTGGCAGGAAGCAGGCTGAAGCAGGCTCAGTCACCAAAATGTGCTATCTTTCAAGAAAAAGGAAGGATGATCCAGAGGGTGGAACAAATTGCCCAAAAGGCTGAGGCCTACTCAGCTTCAAGGCACCTCCTAGTCTTCCCCATCTTGGTTGTTCTCCCAGGGTTTTGCCACAGTCGAATCTCATTTGTTTACTGTCCCATGCAGTCCCTTTCTTACGTAGTCATCTTCAATAACCCTGCCTTACTTCATCTTCCTTGTCCCGTTACCATTCAAATCCCATCCCTTACCTACCTTAAAAAGTTTCTGGGAGTGTTTAATCATAAAAGCCATCCCATTGTTTAACTTTGTGATATTCTCTTGAAGGTCATTTGCAGTGACCTATGCAGAGGAGAAGAAATTTTTAAAGAGCATTAAAAGCTGGGAAGTGGAAGGCAGATAATCCATTTATTTACCAATAGCCTTATTCTTTTAAGTGTATGATCATTTCTATCCCTAATAAAGGTGGCTTTAAAACAGTATTTAGGGAAGCGGACTTGGCCCAGTGGATAGGGCATACGTCTACCACATGGGAGGTCCGCAGTTCAAACCCCGGGCCGCCTTGACCCGTGTGCAGCTGGCCCATGTGCAGCGCTGATGCACGCAAGGAGTGCCGTGCCACACAGGGGTGTCCCCCGCGTAGGGGAGCCCCACGTGCAAGGAGTGCACCCCGTAAGGAGAGCTGCCCAGCGCGAAAGAAAGTGCAGCCTGCCCAGGAATGGCACCACACACACGGAGAGCTGACACAGCAAGATGACATAACAAAAAGAGACACAGATTCCCATGCTGCTGATAACAGCAGAAGCGGATACAGAGAACAGACAACTGGGGCGGGAGGGAAGGGGGAGAAATAAATAAAAATAAATCTTAAAAAAAAAAAAAGAATATAAAAAAATACAATATTTCTGCAAAGGCTTTTAGTTTCGGCAGGTTTCCACTGGACATGACATAATCTAGGAAGAACCATGTGCTCCTGGAACCACCAGGAAAGCCTTGAGAACCAATCTTCATTTCTGAACTTTGCTTGAAAATTAGACATGTAAGCAAAATTGCTAAATAAGGGCTAGTATAAGATTCAACATGGGCAGGAAGAATAGCATATGGACAAACTGTCAAGGATATTGCCTTTTCAGAGAAACAAAATTTTCCAAAGACAGAAGAAAAATGTCCCTATTAATTTATACCAAAACTGACAAGTGTATCTTTTTTTTTTAAGATACTTTGGTCAATTGTTTGTTTTTTAATGTTTCCATTGTGTATATTTTTGTAAATTTTCCTCCTGCTTTTTTTAATTATTTTTTTAAGATACATAGATCACACAAATGTTACATTAAAAAATATGAGGTTCCCATATAGCCCTACTCCCCACCCCCCACCACAACCGTTTCTTAAAAACAGTCCAATTTTCATTAATTCCCTTCTCTTGATTTCTCCTCACTCTTTTTTCAGCACTTCAGCATCTCCACTATGTTGAGCCCTCATTCTTAGCATGTATCTTTGTTACCTTATCTATTTACTTTAGCCAAGACCCACAAAATGCTTCATTTTGTAGCCATAGTTTACTCATTCCTTTTCCATAGTTTTGATTAGCTGGTTCTAAAATTCCTCCATTATAGCCTAGAGTGTCTACAACTAGAAGCGGGAAGAGTGCATCCAGTACCCATGTGGAATCTAAGCCCTCACTTGACATAGGTGTGCAATGGACACAACCAATCCAATGTCCACAGAGGAAATGTGAAATGGGTGTGGGAACAGTAGCCATGGGGGCTGCTGGGTGTGGGGAACGGGAGGAAGAGATGAGATGTGGAGGCGTTTTCGGGACGTGGAGTTGTCCTGGATAGTGCTTCACGGACAATTACGGGACACTGTAGATCCCCCCAGGGCCCACTGGATGGAACGTGAGAGAGTCTGGGCTATGATGTGGACCATTGACTATGGGGTGCAGTGATGCTCAGAGATGAACTTACCAGGTGCAATGGATGTATCACGATGATGGGAGAGAGTGTTGCTGTGGGGGGAGTGGGGGGCGGGGGCGGTGGGGTTGAATGGGACCTCATATATATTTTTTAATGTAATTAAAAAATAATAATAATAAATAAATATTAAAAAAATAAAAATAAAAAAAAATAAAGAAAAAAAATAAAAAAATAAAATTCCTCCATTATGAGTCTTGATTTCCTTAACATGAGCAAGTGTTCATATATCCTCTCCTCCCTCCTCCCCACCCCTACTTTTCTCCAGGCAAGGGCTCTCACTCCTGGCCCAGAACTTTATCATTTATTTCACTAGTTATTTATTAGATAAAATATCCCACACAAACCTCTCTCCATTACCTTCCTTTTCTTGTTTCTCACAATCCCCAAAAACTTTTATAAATCACCATAACCTATTTCTATTATTTTCCCAACAACCTTGTGTGGTAAGTGATAAAAGTACTATGATGCTTAGCTCATTGAGCATGAGCCCAGGTGTTGAAAGGGCAAAGGACCTAGGTCACAAAGCTGGTTTGTAGCTTCCAACCCAGACATCATGGTTCCCAGTTCCATCATATAGTAAAGCCTGTATAACGGTTAAGCAGGGATATGAAGCTATGGGCTTCTAAGTCAAAAATTAGTTCAAGGGGAGCAGATGTGCCTCAGGCAGTTGAGCACCTGCTTCCCACATGGGAAGTCCCAGGTTCAGTTCCCAGTGCCTCCTAAAAACAAAAAAACAACAAGCAAACAAACAAACAAAAAAAAACAACAACTCAGGGAAGCTGATGTGGCTCAGTTTCGATGTGGTCGAGCACCAGCTTCCCATATACAGGGTTCTGGGTTCAATCCCCAGGCCCAGCCCTGGCACATTAAAAAAAAAATTAGTTCAAGAAAATAAATAAGAAGTTTTTTAAAAAGTTTTTTAATTAGTTCAAGGGACTTCAGATCATTTCTTTCTCCTGTAAATCACTGAAAAAACCAAAGTCTTAGTAATAAGAAGCATAGGTGGTTTTATCTAAGAACTATATCTGAAGAAAACAAAATTTAGGAGAAGGCAGGATTGCTTTATGTGTCATCTTATTTAACAGTGTGGTGACACTATCCCTTAAGATCACACAGCTCTCTGTTCTAAGTTTATACACAGCATGAAATCTTCAGAAATTAGCATGATTTCCCAAGAAGGCTTTCCTACTAAGAAAGAATGTGCACTGACCAACCAAAAGAAGTATTTTAGTTTATTTGGTAGCTGTAGTTCTCCACTAAGAGTTTCCACTAATAAATCGCCAGTCAGGTTTATCAGAGATTGATTCGAAAGTAAGGTTAACAGGAATTGGGCCCCTCGGGTTTGATGACTTAAATGAACTAATAAAATAAGTTCTTAATCTAGAAAAGCTGATGACTAGACCTTGGACCCTTGATAACCTCACCAAAGTGCAGCCACAGGATGAAGCCCAGCCCAAGAAAACAAAGCAGTCTTCACTTTTCCCCTCAGTTTCCCTCAGTACTCACATTTTTTGGCCATAAGACATGGGGTGCAAACATAAGGGCAAGGTTATAGGCAGACATCTTATTCTTATCTTGTTTCTTTGCTGTCTGGTACAGGAGATCAAGCAATAACTTCAGCAAGTTACGATTGGGTGGAGGGAGAATAAGGAAGAGCAACTGAAGAGCCTCAATTTGCCGCTCCTTATCAGGTACACTGGTCTTGTTTCCTTTATCATCAAACTGCATCAAATCTTGAGGACACAAGAGATTATTGCAAAGGAGGGAGAAAATTTCAGCAAGAAAAGAAATCAATACTCCTGCTACTATCCTTCTCTCCCGTGAAAAAAGAAGAAAAAGAATCACATAAGAAAAATTCAAACATTATAGCAATATCTAATAAAATAATGTCAATACAACTCAATAATAGAAGCACAAATAACCCAATTAAAATATGGCCAAAGGCTCTGAATCAAGAGTTTTCCAGAGAAGATAAATAAACAACCAATAAGTACATGAGAAGATACTCAGCATCATAAAACATCAGGAAAATGTTATCAAAACGATAATGAGGGGAGTAGATGTCCCTCAGCAGCTGAGTGCCTGCTTCCCATATATGAGGTCCTGGGTTCAATCCCCGGTACCTCAAAAAAAAAAAAAAAAAAAAACAATAATGAGATATCTCTTCACAACCACTGGGATAACTATAATTAAAAAGACTAACAAAAACATGTATCAGAGAGGATGTGGAGAAAATTGAATCCTCCTATACTGCTGGCAGGAACGTAAAACAGTCCAACCACTTTGGAAAAAAGTTTGGCAGTTAAACAGGGTTAAAAAGGGTTACCATATCACCCAGCAAGTCTACTTCTAGGTATATACCCAAAAGAAATGATAACATGTCCACACAAAAAACATATATGGGGAGCGGATGTGGCTCAAGCGGTGGAACGCCCGCCTCCCACATGGGAGGTCCCAGATTTGGTTCCCAATGTTTCCTGAAAAAAACAAAACAAACAACAAGCAAAATAAACAAAAAAAACAACTCAGGGAAGCTGGCTGATGTGGCTCAGTGGTTGAGCATCAGCTTCCCACATACGAGGTCCCAAGTTCAATTCCCGAGCCCCTGGTTCCTCAAGGAGAAAAAAAAAAAAAAAACAGCAAAAGTATATGAATGTTCCCAGCATCATTATTCATAACAACACAAAAGTGGAATTATCCCAAATGTCCATCAACTGAAAAATGGATAAACAAGTTATGGTATATCCATAAAATGGAATAATGGTGATAGTTGTACAACTTTGTGAATATACTAAAAACCACTGACTGCTGTACACTTTAAAAGAATAAATTTTATAGTATGTAAATTACATCAAAATAAAAAAATAGAAACATACATATGTATACCCACATACATACCCACATTTAACAAAAAAATAAACAAAAAATAAATCCATACGTAACATTTGGTTAGATTCCCTGAACTGGCTATGATTTAACTATCCATACCTGACTTTAATGACAAATTATTTAAACAAGGCTGATACTGTGCTCCAGGAACACTTTACTAATTAACATTTTGACTTTGATAATGCCACCCCCTCCACTTTTCCCCACCCAGATATTTCACTGCTAAAAGAAAATCATGTCCTGATAATAGGCTGTTTCCAGGCAGCCCCTGGGATGAGAATCATTGTTTCTCCCCTAACAAGCTATACAATTTACCAACAAAAACAGTCCCCTGGATAATGAGAATTTCACAAGGCACTAACAACCATATAGTTTGTTATGTTTATATAGGCCTGAAAATGACTACAGTGTGTTTTTTAAGTGTTTAGCAATTCCAGGTTTAGGAAAGGCAAGTAAATGTTCCCTGTTAATGTGAAATTGAAAACAAAAATTCCTCCCTGATATCAGCAAGGCAAATTAAATGTTACAACTGTGACCCAACTCAGTATGATTTCAACAGTGAATCATAGGGTGGGGAAGGGAAGGATTTAAAATACTGCATTAAATGAACTACATAGGAAAATAAAGAGAACAAGCAACCTTCATGATAAACAGAATGTATCAATGTTTTACAAATCTTTTTCAAAGACCTAACAATTTTACTTTTCCCCAAAATAACAGTAAAATTATATAACATTGCAGTAATATTTACTCATTTGTATCATCTGGATTGTTACCAAAAGTGCTAAAAAAAATCCTCATTTTTTTTTTCAGAAAATCTTTTTTTAAGGGTAGTAAAATTTATTCAAAAGAAAATAATGTGGTTTTTTTTATTTTAAAATTAGAGGAAAGAGGAAAGGAATGCTCAAGAGCAGAAAATTAAATTCAGTATGGTTTTGATGCTGTGTGCACTTAGACCATATAGCAGAATAACAACTGTGCAATTTAAGAATGGATTCTCTATTATACAGGCATACAAGAATGTGGGGAAACTATTAGCTGAAATTGAAACAATCTCTGAGATTAAGATACATTAAGTGGGGAGTGGACATAGCTCAAGTGGCTGAACACCTGCTTCCCATGTAGGAGGTCCTGGTTTTAATCCCTGGTACCTCCTAAAAAAAAAGATACATTAAGTGAAAAAAAAAAGCAAACCACAGAATCCTACATATAATACCCTTACATAAAAAGAAGGGAAAGGACCATGCTTGCAAGTGCATAAAATATTTCTGGAAGGATATCTTAGAAATCAATAGCGCTGGTTGTCTCTGAGAAAGAAAACTGGATGCTGGAGAACAGGGATGAGAAAAGGGCTTTTTACTGTCTACTCTTTTGAACGATGTGAATATACTGCTTATTCAGAAAACAATTATTTTTAAAAAATAAACTTCCAGCTAAAGCATAATAATACTTAGCAAAAGCTCCAAACCAAGGCAAATATACCAAACTAGTAACAATCTCAGATATGTGAATCAACCCAATGAAAACCATACATTTGTTAAGCAACTGCAATGTTCAAATACGATGTATTAATAAAATGCTAGGATCCATCAGGGATACAAAAATAAATAAAACTCAGACCTTATCTTCAAAGAAATTTATTTCACAAGAAAAACATTTGAGTAAATCAAACTTAACTAGCCATAAGTACCCAAATAAGCCCAGAAATATCATGAAGATGTAACCTATATTAGAAGTATTGCCATGGGTTATAAGCAATCAAAGAAAGGATTTTACTAAATTGAAAGAAATGTTTTTACATTCCTTTCTTACTTTCTATACTCACCAGCAATTTTGAGGTGTGCATTGAAATGTTTGTGTGTCAGCAAGGGCTCTGGTAACTCTCCTAAAAACATCTTCAGCAAGGTGGCAATGTCATTTGAGTGAAACTCCCCCGATTCCAAGTCAATATCAGTTCCATTATTGAGAGCATCCCTTAAAATCTGCTGTCGGACACTATTGCCTGGTACTCTAAACAAACCCTCTACTCGTAAGTCTGTTTAGCATAGAAGAAAATAGAGGACAGGCAAAAAAGAAGCAAAAAGAGAGATTATGATTAAAATAAATAGTCTAAAAGACTACACTTAAAACAATTTTTAACTAAGATGTTGAGGGAGGTTTTAGCCTTTTTTCCCAGAGTCGTTTAGACTCTACTGGCCCTCTGAGGGGACATAACTAAACACCTGTGAGCAGCTAGAAAAATCCTAGAAGATGGTCCCTTCCAAGAGTCATTCAACCTCCTGAGGGAAATTCTGAATTTAACATAATCAATGGTTGGAATGAGCTTGGAAAATAAGTTAGAAGAAAATTCAAATCTCTTTGAAGGCCCCACCTTTTTGGTCATCCCAGACTCTGTTTGGAGGAGCTGAGTCCATTTGTGGAGGTTTGTCACTCCTACAATTTTCCTAGGCCAAAAATAAATATAGAGCCTCTGTGTTGCCCCAGGAATTAAAGCTCTAACCTGTCAGATCACCTGTCAGTCTAAGAGACTCCCAATTTAGGGTTATTCCAACTAAACTATTCTTCAACCCTAACAAGGTTCTAAGGCAATCTAAGGAGATAAAAAGGTGGTAGGTATAGTTTTGGTTTGATCTGAAAGCGAAGAGAAAGCTCATGTGTTCAGCTTAGGTACATATTCATCTTTGTAAAACCCTCTAATTCCAAGGTTCAGGTTAAAAGCCTAAAGGGCCAGGCTGGTAAAAATAATTAAACAAGCAGGAAATGTAGCAAACTAGAGAACACATACTTGTGCTCCAAAAGATTGCGTCCAACTGGCAACAGGGGCCAAGGATGCTAGATCTTCCTTTTATCCAAAGTAGCTGAAAATCTGGGCTCTCCACATTTTAAAGCACTGTCAACTAATTTTATTTTTAATTTAACCCTTTGTGAACCAAAATATGAATGGAGATGACCCAAGCCCTTGGGTTGTCAGTTTGCAACCTTTGTACCAGCCCCTACCTAGCATGTTGTCTCAACTAAAACATGCCATGAATGTTTGTTCTGAATTTATCAAGGAAATATTTTATTACATTTTGGCACATGTAAGGCATTACATGTCACATACACTCAGCTGTGCCAAGCACCGGGATCAATGACATAACCTAGCATTACTGCTAAGTCATAAAGTAGAAATTAAATAAAGACTATATTTTAATCATTGAATTCTTGAGATGACAAGTATATTTTGTGATAAATCATGCTTTCTTGAATAAATACTACCATTCTTTAGAGACCGTGTATTTTTCCAAAAGAAATATCTCTCCAAGTTAAGGAGAAAATGTGACCTCACAACACTGTCCAATTTATATTCATCTTTGAGAGTATGAAGCAAATAAACACATGAAATGAAATTTTAAAATCTTCAGAAAATTGCCACATGAAATTATTCCTGTTTAGTTTCTTTGTTGATGGGTAATTGGTATCTCCTTTCCTAATTTGGCAGTTAGCTCTCAATAGAAAAGTGACAATGCTTCATTAAGTAAAAAACAATTTTGAGTAGTCTTACTTTTGTGCAGATATTCAATCAGTTGGTATATCTGGGCAATGCCTTCCTCTGTCAATGGGGATCCAAACACCACTCCTTTTTCTAAAAAAAAATAAAGGATATAATAGGACAGAGCTATATTTTGTACAAATAGTACAAAATCATACTCAAAACCACTCAAGCATACTATTTTACAATTCAGCAAATATTTCACAGAGTCAATAAATTAAAATCTTAGAGCTGGAAGTGCACCAGAAAAAACAATCAGAAGAACTCTCAATCAATTCTATCCAATAAACATTAGAATCGAGGTTCCTTGAAGGCAAAGTCTATCTTCCTGATTAAGTAACAATGCGTAGCATGTTGACACTTAATTTAAAAACAAACAAAAAACAGAACTTAGAACTATGATTATCAAAGCATATTAATTATCCACTAGAGTTGTTATAAAATCTGATGTTATCATGTTTAAACTATTTTTCTACCATGACTCCTTTATATTTAATAAAATAAAATAGTACTTCTCAGGAAGCAGACATGACTCAACTGATAGAGCATCCACCTACCATACAGGAGGCCCAGGGTTCAAACCCAGGGCCTCCTGACCCATGTGGTAAGCTAGCCCATGCTCAATGCTGATGCAAGCAAGGAGTGCCATGCCATGCAGGGATGTCCCCTACGTAGGGGAGCCCCACATGCAAGGAGTGTGCCCCACAAGGAGAGCCACCCTGCACAAAAAAAAAGAGCACCGCCCACCCAGAAGTGGCACCGCACACACAGAGAGCTGATGCAGCAAGATGACACAACAAAAAAGAGACACAGATTCCCTGTGCTGCCTGACAAGAATGCAAGCAGACAGAGAAGAACACACAGCAAACGGACACAGAGAGCAGAAAACGGGCGGTAGGGAGGGGGCAGGGAAGGGAAGAGAAATAATTTTTTTTTAAATAGTACTTCTTTAATACCTTATCAAAAGTAGGGCTACTACAATATTAATATATGGTATTAATAATAGGGGGGTTATGGAAAAAAACACCAAATGTAAGCTATGGATCACAATTATCAGTAATATTTTGATGATGTTCTTTCATAATCTGTAACAAATGTTCCGCAACAATGCAAGGTATTAGTAAAGGGGTGATGTGTGGGAATTCTGGGCATTATGCATGACTATTTTGTAAACTCATAACTTCTCTAATAAAATAAAATAAAATAAAAAACAGGGCTATAATTTATTTTCTAGGAAGAGTTCTTTAGGACAGTGATTCATAGTATCTGTCTTAGCAAAGCATCCCATGGAATGAAAACATCTGGGAACTACTGCAATAAAAAATACTCAAGCCTTTCTTACTGCACTTTCCCAGCTGTGTAACTTTATTTTTTCCAAAAACTATTTATTAAATTTTAACAGGGCATGAAATTCATTGTGCTCCTGATAAACTAAATGAATGGTTTCATCTCTTGGAGGCGTTACTTTATTTCTCTACTTAGACTGTATTTATAATTCTTATTACTATTACTTAAGGTTTTAAGTCTTTACTATTAATGAAAATGAGAAACATGACAAAAATGCTTTACAATAACAGCAACTTCTCAATTAAGAACTTGCAGGGGAGCATTGGTTGAGCACCTGTTTCCCACGTGCGGGGTCCTGGGTTCGATCTCTGATACCTCCCAAAAAGAATGAACAAACAAGCGAGAGGGTCAACCCTCATTGGGGAGAGGATGTGGCTTAGGGGTTGAGCACCTGCTTCCCATGTACGAGGTCCTGGGTTTAATTCCAAGTACCTCCTAAAAAAAAAAATGTGCAGATGTTAACAGTGAAGTTCAGGGAGCAGCTAACACCTACCCAACCTTCCCAGAAACGTATCTTACCTTTTCGTTTAAGAGACATTAGAGACCGGAAGAATCCTGGTGCTGGGCTGGCCCCACCAGGCAACTTAAGGTCCGCTTCCCCCATCAGCTGGGCCAACTCAGTTCCAGGTAAATCTATAAGCCTTGTGATATTGCTGACCACCAACTCAGTGAACACTTCAGGTTTCTCATGTCGGAGCTTCTCCACAAAAAAGTCAGGATTGAAGATAATGGGCTGACCTCGAAGGGAAGAGTCATTGCAGATAACAAAATTGCAGATGGCATCACTGAAAAAATGAAACGTAGAAGAATCTTCAGGAGGATTATTTTTGTGTGTGTTTCTCAGGGTATCTCAACCATATAACTGTCTATTCTCTCTGTAGGTTAATCTATGTATTGATCTTTTAGAAACTTAATCCTATTCTGCTGACTACAGAAAAGAAGATAATTTGGGCTTATTGCTGTTTAGGTTATAAAACACCTTAATAAAAGATACTTAGGAGTTTAGTTTTGTGAAAAGACACCAAATAACTGGCTAAAACATCTTTCTCAAAGCTCTAGAAAAGTTAAAGGATTGCAGCAACAGAATAAGAACCAATGATCACCTATTCAAGAAAAAGGCCATTTAAAAAGCAGTTAGATCTCATAGTACCTTAGTACCCTAGTTGTCTCATTCCCCCAGGCCCTTACCAGCTTGGCAACAAGCTGGCCCATGTTCCCAGTCCTGGTTCCAGAAGGAGCAGAGTAACCCTCATGCACATACTGGGAGTGCAGATTTCTGGCTCAATCTGTCTAGTGGTGGCCTCAAGTACTGAACCAAGGTACTCATCACAGGTGTGCCATCCCAGAAGTGGCTCTGTGTATAGAAGGTAGTTCACAGAGCTCTCCTACAACTTACATGGTCAAGAAGCACATCATACCCCAATAAGAATAAATCTAAATTGACCTACTACAAGACACATACTACTCAGAATGTCACACGTCAAAGATAAAGAGATAATTCTCAGAGGAGCAAGGGAGAAGCGAACTATTGCATACAAGGGATGCTCAGTAACACTTAGCACAGATTTCTCTTCAGAAACCATGGAGGCAAGAAGACAGTAATATGATACAACTGGGATACTGAAAGAAAATCTGTCTGCCAAGAATTCTTTATCCACAAAAACTGTCCTTCAAATATGAAGGTGAGTATAAAATATTCACAAACGAACAGAAACTAAGAGAGTTTGCAAAAAATAATTCACTTTTACAGGAAATATTAAAGAAAGCCTTAGAACCAGAAATAAAAAGACAGGAGAGAGAGGCCTGAAGGAGAATATAGAAGGAAGAATAGAGAAAGGACAACCAAAAGAGTAAAATGACAGACAAAAATATGATATGATATATGAAAACCAAAGAATAAAATGGTGGAAGTAAATAGCGCATCTACAGTAATATCATTGAATGTGAATGGATTAAACTCCCCAATCAAAAGATACAGTCTGGGATGCAGATGTGGCTCAAGCTATTAAGCTCCCACCTTTCATATGGGAGGTCCCAGGTTTGGTTCCCAGTGCTTCCTGGAGAGGACAAGCAAGACAGTGAGCTGGCATGGTGGGCAGGCACAGCAAGCTGACACAAGGAGATGCAAAGAGGTAAGACAATGAAAGACACAACAAAGCAGGGAGCTGAGGTGGCTCAGGCAACTGAGTGCCTCTCTCCCACATGGGAGGTCCCAGGTTCAGTTCCCGGTGCTTCCTAAAGAAAACACAAGCAGACACAGAGAGCACACAGCAAATGGACCCAGAGAGCAGACAGTAAGTGCAAACAACACGGGGAGAGATAAATAAATAAAAGAAATCTTTAAAAAAAAAGATATAGTGTAACAGAATGGATAAAAAAACATGAGCCATGCATATATTGCTTACAAGAAACTTACCTTAGACTCAGGGATACAAACCTGATGAAAGTGAAAGATTGGAAAAAGATACTCAACGCACATAGTAACCAAAAAGAGCAAGGGAGGGAAGCGGATATAGCTCAACTAACAGAGCATCTGCCTACCATATAGGAGGTTCAGGGTTCAAACCCAGGGCCTCCTGGCCCATGTGGTGAGCTGGCCCATGCTCAGTGCATGCACTCAAGGAGTGCCAGCCCACGCAGGGGTATCCCCCGCATAGGGGAGCCCCATGGGCAAAGAGTGCGCCCCATAAGAAAAGCCTCCTCATGTGAAAAAAGTGCAGCCTGCCCAGGAGTGGCACCACACACACGGAGAGCTGACGCAGCAAGATGACACAACAAAAAAGAGACAAAGATTCCTGGTGCTGCTGAGAATGCAAGCAGACACAGAAGAACACACAGCAAATGGACATGAGAGAGTAGAAAATGGGGAGGAGGGAGTAAGAGGAGAGAAATAAATAAAAGAAATCTTTAAAAAAAAAAAAAAAAGGATAGCTATACTAATATCAGACAAAACATTTTAAATGCAAAAAAGTTATAAGAGAAACAGAAAGCCATTATATATTAATAAAAGGAACAATCCACCAGGAAGATAACAGTTATATTTATGCACCTAACCAGGGTACCCCAAAATACATGACACAAACTCTGGCAAAACTGAAGGGTGAAATAGACATCTCTACAATAATCCCTGTAGACTTCAACACCCCACTAATATCATTAAATAGAACAACTAGACAGAAGATAAACAAGGAAACAGAGAACTTGAGCAATATGATATACAAGTCAGACCTAACAGACATATACAGAACACTGCACCCAAACTCAGCAGGTTATACATTCTTCTCAAGTGTCCATGGGTCTTTCTCCAGGAAAGACCACATGTTAGGTCACAATGCTCTCAATAATTATAAAAAGACTGAAATTACACAAAGCATCTTCTCAGATCATAATGGAAGGAAATTGGAAATCAATAATTGGAAAAAAGTAAATTTGCAAATGTGTGGAGGCTGAGCAACACAGTCCCAAATAATCAGTGGGTCAAAGAAGAAATTGCAAATGAAATCAGTAAATATATGCGGACAAATGAAAACAAGGACACAACTTATCAAAAGTTATGGGATACAACAAAGGCTCTTAAAAGGGAAATTTATAGCCCAAAACACATTACATATTAAAAAAGAAGAAAGAGCTAAACTCAAAAGACTTAACTGAACTAGAGAAACTAAAATAAGAACAGGAAACTAATTCCAAAGCAAGCAGAAGGAAAAAAATAATAAAGATTAGAGCAGAAATAAAAGAAATTGAGAATAAAAAAAAATAGAGAAAATCAACAAAACCAAAAGCTGATTCTTTCAGAAGATCAATAAAATTGACAAACCCCTAACTAGACTAACAAAGAAAAAGAGAAGATGCAAATAAATACAATCAGAAATGAAAGGGAGGAAGTTAAAACTGACCCCACAGAAATAAAAAGGATCATTAAGAGGATGATATGAGAAACTGCATGCCAACAAACTAGACAACCTAGATGAAATGGACAAATCCCTAGAAATACACAAACAACCTACACTGATGATACAGGAAATACAAGAACTTAAACCAGTCACATTTAAAGAGATTGAATCTGTCATCAACAATCTCCCAGCAAAGAAAAGTCCAAGACCAGATAACTTCACAGGTGAATTCTACCAAGCATATCGAAAAGAATTAACACCAATCCTGTTTAAACTCTTCCAAAAATTGAACAGGATGGAAAATAACCCAACACATTTTATGAAGCCAACATCACCCTAATACCAAAGCCAGATAAAGATACTACAAGAAGGCGCGGATTTGGCCCAGTGGTTAGGGCGTCTGTCTACCACATGGGAGGTCCACGGTTCAAACCCCATGTGGAGCTGGCCCATGCGCAGTGCTGATGCACGGAGGAGTGCCGTGCCACACAGGGGTGTCCCCTGCGTAGGGGAGCCCCATGCACAAGGAGTGCGCCCCATAAGGAGAGCCGCCCAGCACGACAGGAAGTGCAGCCTGCCCAGGAATGGCGCCACCCACACAGAGAGCTGACACAACAAGATGACACAACCAAAAGAAACACAGATTCCTGTGCTGCTGATAACAACAGAAGCGGACAAAGAAGACACAGCAAATAGACACAGAGAACAGACAACCGGGGCAGCGGGGGAAGGGGAGAGAAATAAATAAATAAATCTTAAAAAAAAAAAAAAAGATACTACAAGAAAATAACATTACAGACCAAACTTTCTAATGGAGATAAATGCAAAAATTCTCAACAAAATAAATTACAAATCAAATATAACAGCTTATCAAAAGACTTATTAGAGAAGCGGATGTAGCTCAAGTGATAGGGCCTCTGCCTACCATATGGGAGGACCCAGGTTCAATCCCTGGGGCCTCCTGGTGAAAATGAAAAAGAGAAAGCATGCCCACTCAGCAAGCCAGTGCTTGCATGGCGAGTTGAGTGCCCATGCAAGGTGAGCCAAGTGCCCATGCGATGAACCAGTGCCCATCCAAGTGAGCACAAAGCAAAATGATGACACAACAAAAGAGACGAGGGGGAGAATCATGGTGAAATTTAGCAGAAGCCAGGAACTGAGGTGGCACGATTGACAGGGAACCTCTCTCCCCATCAGAGGTCCCCAGGATCAAATTCTGGTGAATCCTAGCAAAGAAAGATGAGAAAAGAAGACAAAAAGAGAAATAGATACAGAAGACCACACAGTGAATAGACAGAGACAGCAAAAACAGCAGTGCAGGGGAGGGGGAAGGAAAAAAAAAGTTAAAAAAAAAAAAAACTTATATACATCACAACCAAGTGGGATTTATTCCTGGTATGCAAGACTGGTTCAACATAAGAAAATCAATGTGGTACACAACATTAACAAATTGAAGGAAAAAAACACATCATCTCAATCGACACAGAAAAGACTTGTAATAAAATGCAACATCCTTTTTTGATTAAAAAAAAAGCAATTCAAAGATAGAAGTAGAAGAAAAATTCCTCAATCTGTTAAAAGGCATATATGAAAAACCCACAGCCAACATCATACCCAATGGAGAAAGGTTGAAAGCTTTCCCTCTAAGATGCAGAACAAGACAGGGTTGACCACTGTTACCAATGTTACTCAGTATTGTACTTGAAGTTCTAGCTAGGGCAATTAGACAAGAAAAAAAAAATTAAAGGCATCCAAACAGGAAAAGAGGAAGTAAAACTCACACTGTTTGTAGATGACATGATCCTATATTTACAAAATTCTGAAGTATCTATGACAAAGCTACTTGAGCTAATAAATGAGTTCTGCAAAGTGGCAGGATACAAGATCAACAAGCAAAAATCAGTAATGTTTTTGTACACTAGTACTGAACAATCTGAGGAGGAGATCAGGGAGAAAATTCCATTAACAACAACAAAAAGACTCAAATACCTAGGAATCAATTTAACCAAAGAACAGGACCTATATGCAGAAAACTACAAAACGATGATAAAAGAAATCAAAGAAGACCTAAGCAAAAAAAAGATATTCCGTATTCATGAACTGGAAGAATAAAAATCATGAAGATATCAATATTACCCAAACTGATTTATAGATTCAATGCAATACCAATCAAAATTCCAACAGACTACTTTACAAAATTAGAAAAGGCAATTTCCAAATTCACTTGGAAGGGAAAGTGCATCTGAATAGCCAAAAGCCTTTTAAAAAAGAAGAGCAATGTGGGAGGAATTTCACTGCCTGATCTTGAAACAGATTACAAAACTACAGTGGTCAAAACAGCATGGTATTGGCATAAAGACAGACATATTGATCAGTGGAATAGAATTAAGATCCCAGAAATAAACCCTCACCTCTCTGGCCAGCTGGTTTTCAATAAACTTACCAAAGCCATGTGTATTAGTCAGCCAAAAGGGTGCTGATGCAAAATACCAGAAATTGGTTGGTTTTATAAAGGGTATTTATTTCAGGTAGGGGCTTACAGATACCAGGCCATAAAGCATAGATTATTTCCCTCAACAAAGTCTATTTTCATGCATTGGAGCGAGATGGCTGATGACGTCTGCAAGGGTTCAGGCTTCCTAGGTTCCTCCCTTCCAGGAGGCTTCCTTTCCTCTGTGGGCTTACTTCCTAGGGCTCCAGCTTAAGGCTTCAGTACCAAACTCCAACATCAAAACTCCAACATCAAAAACCCCCAACTCTGTCCTTTGCCATGCCTTTTGTATGTGAGTCTCCACCCACCAAAGGGTGGGGACTCAACACCCTACTGGCACGAGATACTTACATAATTACTTAATCAAGTAAACCTATGAATCCAATATAATCTAATATGCCCAGAGGAAAAGATAAGTTTACAAACATATTCCAATATTTCTTTTTGGAATTCATTAATAATATCAAACTGCTACAGCATGTTACTGGGACAAAAAAAATGATCCTGGGAGATCTGGATATCCATAGCCAAAAGAATGAAAGAGGACCCCTATCTCACTCTTTATACAAGAATTAACTCAAAATGGATCAAAGAACTAAATAAAAAAGCCACGACCATAAAAGTAGTAAAAGAAAATGTCGGGGAAACATCTTAAAGTCCTTGTGGTAGGTGGTGGTTTTTTGGACCTTACATCCAAAATATGAGCAACAAAAGAAAAAGTAGGTAAATGGAACCTCCTCAAAACTGAACACTTTTGCACTTCACCAGACTCTGTCAAAGGGTAAAAAGGCAGCTGATTCAAAGGGACAAAATATTTGGAAATGACATGTCAGATAAGGGTTTAATATCCAGGATATATAAAGAGATGTTAAAACTCAACAATAAAAAGACAACCCAATTAAAAACTGGGCAAAAGACTTGAATAGACATTTGTCAAAGAAGAAACACAAATGACAAAAAAAAAAAAAAAAAAACATGAAAAAATGCTCAACATCACTAATGATTAGAGAAATGCAAATGAAAACTACAATGAGATATCATTTCACACCTCTCAGAAAGGACACTATTAAAAAGACAGAGAGGGAAACGGACTTTGGCCCAGTGGTTAGGGCGTCCGTCTACCATATGGGAGGTCCGCGGTTCAAACCCCGGGCCTCCTTGACCCATGTGGAGCTGGCCATGCGCAGCGCTGACGCACGCAAGGAGTGCCGTGCCACGCAAGGGTGTCCCCCGCGTGGGGGAGCCCCACGCACAAGGAGTGCGCCCGTGAGGAAAAGCCGCCCAGCGTGAAAAGAAAGGGCAGCCTGCCCAGGAATGGCGCCGCCCACACTTCCCGGGCCGCTGACGACAACAGAAGCGGACAAAGAAACAAGACGCAGCAAATAGACACCAAGAACAGACAACCAGGGGAGGGGGGGGAATTAAAATAAAACAAAATAAATCTTTAAAAAAAAAAAAAAAATTAAAAAGACAGAGAACTACAATTCTGGAGAGATGTGGAGAGATAGGAACACTTATCCTGTGTTGGTGGGAATGCAGAATGGTACAGCCACTGTGGATGACTGTTTGGCAGTTCCTAAAGAAGTTGAATATAGATTTGCCATGTGACCCAGCAATACCACTACTGGGTATATACCTAGAAGAACTGAGAGCAGTAACACAAATAGACATCTGTACACTGATGTTCATAGCAGCATCATTCAAGATTGCCAAAAGCTGGAACAACCCAGGTGTCCATCAACCGATAAATGGATAAACAAAGTGTAGTGTATTCACATGATGGAATTTATGCAGTTGTAAGAAAAAATAAAGTCGTAAACAAAATGACAACAAGGATGAACCTGGAGGACATTATGTTGAGCAAAGCAAGCCAGATACAAAAGGACAAATACCGTATGATTGCACTGCTATGAGCCAAATACATTGTGAAACATATTGTATGATTCAAAAAAATTTTTTATATGTATCCAGAACATTTCATTGGGAAATGTATGTTTTTATTCAACTGTGTTTTCTTTTTAAGTATTGTTTATATTTTCAATTACTAAATGTACAAAATAAAGTTTTTTAAAAAAAGACTTACTAGAAAGAAAAAAAAAGCACTATCTGGATACAAGTAAAGACACCTTAGAGTTGAGGTTCTAGCGAGAACACATTAAAGTATGAAAATGCCTAGGTTTCAACAAAAGATTACAAAACACACGAAGAAACATGAATTGACAGCCCAGGCAAAGAAGAAAATTAAAGCATTAAAAACCATTATTGCTGAAGTGATAAATGCACAACTATATGATTATACCAAATACCACTGATCGTACACTTTGGGTAGATTGTACACTTTGGATGGATTGCATGCTTTATTAACATTTATCAATAAAATTGATTTAAAAAAAAGAAACCATCAATGAGGAAGACCAAACCTAGGACATACCAGATAAAGGTTTTTTTGTTTGATTTTTAAAGATTTTTATTTATTCCCCCCACCACCACTGTTGTCTGCTCTCTGTGCCCATTCACTGTGTGTTCTTTCTGTCTCTGCTTGTATTCTCATTAGGAAGCTCCAGGACCCAATCCTAGGACATTCTGGAGTGGGAGAAAGGCAATTTACTCTCTTGCGCCACCTCTGCTCCTTGTTCTGCTACGTATTCTTATTTACTCTTCTCTGTGTCTCTTGTTGCATCATCTTGCTGTGCCAGCTCTCTGCATTGGCCAGCACTCCTGTGCAGGGCGGCTTTCTTGTATGGGACAGCATTCCCACGCAGAGCAGCACTCCTGCGCAGGGTGACATTGCCTGCATGGGCCAGCACTCCACATGAGCCAGCTTGCTGCATGGGCCCGCTTGCCCTCACCAGGAGGCCCTGGGCATCAAACTCTGGACCTCCCATATAGTAGACAGGAGCCCAATTACTTGAGCCACATCCGTTTCCCAAAGGTTTTTTTAAAAGGTCCTGAATATGCTCAGAGGAAAATATGGACAAAGAATTAAAGGAAATCAGGAAAACAATAGATGAATACAAAGAGAATTATCAATAGAGAAATAGACATTATGAAAAGGAAACAAGGAGAACTAAAGACCACAATAGCAGAAATTAAAAATTCCCTAGAGGGACTGAATAGCAGCAGATTGGAGCTGGCAGAAGAAGAATCAGTGAACATGAAGATAAGACAATTGAAATTATCCAGTCCAAAAAGAAAAAAAAAAAGAAATCATCCAGCCTAAGGATCAGAAAGGAGAAAGAATGAAGAAAAGTGAACAAAGGCTGAGGAACATGTGGGGACACCATCAAGTATACCAATATATATACTGTGTGTGTCACAGAAGGAGAAGAAAGAGAAAAAAGGAGCAGAGAGTATATTCAAAGAAATAATGGCTGAAAACTTCCCAAATTTAACAAAAGACACGACTGACATCCAATATGCTCAATGAACTCCAAACAGCACAAACCCAAAGAGACCCACACTGTGACATGTTAATATCAAAACATCAAATGCCAGGGAAACGGACTTGGCCCAATGGTTAGGGAGTCCGTCTACCACATGGGAGGTCCGCGGTTCAAACCCCGGGCCTCCTTGACCCGTGTGGAGCTGGCCCATGCGCAGTGCTGATGTGCGCAAGGAGTGCCGCCCCACGCAGGGGTGTCCCCCGTGTAGGGGAGCCCCACGCACAAGGAGTGCACCCGTAAGGAGAGCCGCCCAGCACGAACGAAAAGTGCAGCCTGCCCAGGAATGGCGCCGCCCGCACTTCCTGTGCCACTGACAGACAACAGAAGCGAACAAAGAAACAAGACGCAGCAAATAGACACAGAGAACAGACAACCAAGGAGGGGTGGGGGGGATTTAAATAAATAAATAAATCTTTAAAAAAAAAAAAAAACATCAAATGCCAAAGATAGTATTCTGAAAGTCACAAGAGGGAAATGTGTTACATACAAGGCTGCCTCAGTACGATTAAATGCCAATTTTCATAAACCATGAAGACAAGAAGACAGTGGGATGACACACTTAAAGTGCTGAAAGCAAAAAATTGCCAACCAAGAATTCTATATACAGCAAAACTGTGTTTCAAAAATGAGAGAGTAAGACACTCCTAGAAAAACAAAAGCTGAGGGAGTTCATCACTACTAGCTCCTTGCAAGAGATGCCAAAGGGGTTGTGAAGGTTGAAAGGAAAGGACAACAGACAATAGACTGTCATTGCATAAAGAAATAAAGATTTGCAATTAGGGTAATGATATAGGTAAATAAATGCCAACTCTATTGTATTTTTGGTGTGTAATTCCACTTTACTTCCTACAAGATCTAAAAGACAAATGCGGAAAGTGGATTTGGCTCAACAGATAGAGCATCCCCCTACCACATGGGAGGTCCAAGATTCAAACCCAGGGCCTCCTGACCCATGTGATGAGCTGGCCCACGCACAGTGCTGATGCACGCAAAGAGTGCCGTGCATGCAGCGGTGTCCCCTGTGTAGGGGAGCCCCACGCGCAAGGAATGCACCCTGAAAGGAGAGCCGCCCAGCGTAAGAAAAGTGCAACCTGCCCAGGGTGGCACCGCACACACGGACAGCTGATGCAGCAAGATGACGCAACAAAAAGAGACAACAGATTGCCAGTGCCGCTGACAAGAATACAAGCAGACACAGAAGAACACACAGGGAATGGACACAGAGAGCAGACAACTGGGGGGGGGGGGGGAGGGGAGAGAAATAAATAAAAAATAAATCTTTTAAAAAATAAAAAATAAATGCATAAAACATAATGATAAAGCAATGGTTTGGGGCTCAAAATGTATAAATATGTAACTTGTGACTAGAACTACATAAAGGTAAAACAGAGAGGTAAAGAAACAAAATTTATGTATGTTATTGAAATTAAGATGGTATCAAACCAAACAAGATTATTCTACATTAGGGAGTTGTTAAATTTAAGCCCCATGGTAACCATAGAGAAATTATCGGAGAATATGCAAACTTATAGAAAGTAGAGTATAGGTTACCAGGGTGGGGGCAGGAGCAACAGCAAGTTAATGCAACATTAAGTGCAGGATTTGTTGGGGTAAAAAGAAAGTTCTAGTAATGAATGTGATAAATTCTATTGAATGGTATGCTTGGGAGGGTTGGGATTGTAAGATCTATGTTGTATATATTTCCACAATTTAATTTTAAAAAAGAAAGAGAAACTAAAGAGGTGACAATTAAATGCAGGACATGATACTAGATGGGATCTAGAAAGGGGGGAGAAAAGTTTCAAAAGGACATTATTGGGACATAGGAAACAATTGGAGGTTACATAAGTGAATATCATTGTTCTTAGAAAAAGTATTTGGAAGTATTATGTGTGAACCTGCTCATATATGTTCAGAAAATAGATGGATGGATTGATTGATAGATAAAATGATATGGCAAAGGCTGTAAAATGTTAGAATTGGTGGATCCGGATATCTGGGGAAATGGGGAGATATTAGGAGTTCTATGAATGGGGTATTATTTTTGCAACTATCCTGGAAGTTTGAAATTAATTAAAAATTAAAAATAAATAAATAAATAACCTCTACCATATGACCACATGAATTTGCCTCTTAATTTCAGGCATACACCACAGAAAGATATAAATCCTCACAGCCTCCCAGGTCCAATAGTATGTCAGAATTTGTAGTCACATAGACCACATTTTCTTATTAAAACAGTTAAACCCTAAATTACTGCTTTAAAATACCTGATAGCATCAGGCCTATAGTTGTTGCATCTAACAGAGCAATGGGTAATCAATAAATTGAGATCTTTTTGGGAATACAGCCAGCACTAGACAATATTTCCTATACAGAGATAAAAACTGCTGAAGTACCTCATTCATGACAGTCTCAAATACTACAGTAACCACATAACAGTAAGCATCATACAATATAAGGGCTCAAATATATCTAAATAGTATAATAGAAAATTTCAGAGATTGCCTATCCTACTGACAGGGTTCTTAGGTTCCTGGGTTTATATACAGGCATATGTTCCCTTATAATCAGCCCCCTTTAACTGAGCCAGCTGCCCTCAGATTCTGTTCATCAAAATAAAAAGTTTTCACTAGGATGGAAGACAACTACAGGTATATAAAATAAAATTAAATCAAGCTTTGCCCAAGTCCAGAAATACATTTTATTTTCAAATCCTTCAATTCTTGATATTTCTGATGCATCATTCTAAGTCCAATCTTTGCCTAGACAGGTTTTCTCTCTAGGGCACTTGGAAGAATTCAGAATTTTGCTTCTAATTTCTCTTTTCTATCATCAGGTGATACTGAGCAGATATGTTCTGCTGGCTTCTGATCTTTGCTGGTTTTCCACTTCTACATTATGTTGGGCTATACTCCTAACAAAGCATCTTTGACTCGAATATTTTCTTTATTCTTTATTTCCCAATGCCTACTATACCCTTTTTTAACTTTTAATTTATTGTTACATTTAAGAACCTTATTATTCCATTTCTTATAGCCAACACATCACATGTTTCTATCCATTACCAGTTATCTCTATTAGCTTGTTTTAATCTTTATTATATAAAGTCATTTATTATGTAACTGACAAATAGATATAATGCATACCAGAAAGGACAAATCATCACACAGTCTGGCAAAGTTGAAATTTACCTGACTTACACAAATACTTCCAGAATAAAAACAACCACAACTAAAAAGTCTTTACTACTTCCTGGATAACAAAGCATTTCTCTAAGAAAAATACCACTAAATATAACCATCTATAACAAACTTTGCCAGTGATACATGGACAATTTTTAATAATGGCATAATGAAAACAAGGTATGGGTAAACTGTAAAGTTCACCACCACTTCCTTGAAAAATTGTTATATAATTTTAATTAGTAGAATAACTCTTCATTTGGTGGCTACTAGATTCCTTCTTTTCTCTAAAATGTAATGAATTATGAGAATACACACAAAAATTTAAAACTATGAATGTGTTTTCAAGCCAAAATTTACTAAGGAAAGGAGAATTAAAATGCTTGTCTCCTCAATCTTTTTACACACTAGGATAGGTTGTTTTCCTGTATAAACTTAAAGACGCCAATGATTATAATATAAACCAATTAGAATTGGAAAGAATTTCATCTTAAACAATTGACAAGAGCCTCTTTTTCTGAAATATCAGTTTAATTCAGTGAAAAAAAAAACAATCAATATGGAACTATTGCTTATAATCACCAGCAATGAGAAATTGCTACTCTACTGATACAGCTAAAAAAATCATGAAATGTGTTAGCACTTGAAAGAGTACAATTTATCTACTCAAAGTTAAATCATTTTATGAAATCATGTCCCTTTTTATTTTTTTGTTTTTTTAATCACATCTCTTTTAATTATGAATAACACATTTTATTTCACATCTAAAATACAAAAGTACAGGAAGAACATCAATAATATTCTGAAAGTAGAAATGCATAAAAACATACAGACCATTATTTTACTAATCTCCAGAGCAAGATTCAGTTAAGATGCTAAAACTTACAGTTGGCTAAACTGGATCAAATATACAGGTGATAAAGGAGCTAAAAGCAAAGCCCTAGTACAGTATTTCTCCACAGTATCCTTCCTATTGGCCATCATCCCTAAACACCCTGCAGAGTCAAAAGAGTAAACAGGTTCAAGATGAGAAAAATTAAAAATTAAAATAAATACCTTGGGGGGTGGGGAGAGGGGTATATGGGATCCTCTTATATTTTTTAATGTAACATTTTGTATCATCTATGTATCTTTAAAAAAAATTTTTAATCTATTAAAAATAACTAAATATCTTGGGAATCCTAACATACAAAAAACACTTAAGCACTCATTTTCTTTTCCCCTCTGCTTTCTCTCCCCTTCTTTCCCTTGTTCATTCTGCTGGTTTTGTCCCAAATGAATTTCTTCAAGCTAGTTCTTTTTTTCCTCTTTCTCATTTTTTCGGAGTAGAGAATATTTGGAAAAACAATGTCTGAGATAGAGAAAGTATTAAAAAGAAAATCAAATGGATGATGGGAAATGGAACAGAAAGACAGACAATAGTGGGTCCCTTCTTTTTAAGTTATCCCTGTTACAAAGCCCATTAATCCTTCTCCAAATATACAATACCACAACATAAAGCTAAGACTATCAAGGAATATGTTTAAGAACTAAGACATTTCATTTTAATATTACTTATCTCTGATTAGAACTAGATAAAAAGTAATATATTTAAGCAGAAAAACAACTTCCTACTCTACAAAGTATCTTATTTTAAAATAAACACTAACTTTGCTCAAGTTCAAGGAAAAAAATTAATTTCTTACATAAATGCTGAAAGCTTCTGATGAGGCATTGGTGAATTGAAGAGACAGGAAAAAAGCTTCCTCCTTGTTTGTTGTGACAAAGAAACCCTCCTTTCCCTGCCCCAGCACAGCCTACACAAATTCCAGAAATGTTATAGGACACAGGGGCACATTATGGGGCCTGAAGGGCAGTACTTATTCAGACTCCGAGCACGCATTTGTAAGAAGGAACAAAACAGAAATCAAAAACTGGATGTGTTAATTGGCTTTGCCAAGGGGTAGATGAAACTCAAATGCAGACACAGTCACCACTGAAAGCTGTATTAGACAAAACAATCACATAACATTATAAGCATAAGTTCAAGTACTTTTACAATATGGGGGGGGGAAGAGTGATCCCTACATCAAGTCATACACAAAAATAATGAAAGAACTTGTAACAATTCCAGACCTAATAAAGATCTAAATATAAAAAGCCAAACTTAAAAAAAATAATTGGGGGAGCAGGAATATATAATAAAGTTTATTTTTAGAAAAGCTTTAGATTTCATGAAAGTTACATCAAAAGTATAAGAGGAGAGTGAAAGGCATATGACTCAAGCAGTTGGGCGCCCACCTACCACATGGGAGGTCCCATGTTCAGTTCCCAGTGCCTCCTAAAAAAACAAAAACAACAAGTGAAACAAACAAAAAACCAACTCAAGTAAGCTGATGTGGCTCAGTGGTATAGCGCCAGTTTCCTACATATAAGGTCCCGGGTTCAATCCCCAGCCCCCAATATCTCCAAAAAAACAAAAAGTATAGGTGAGTTCCATATAATCCACCCACTAACCCTCCTACATTTCCCTCTGTTAATAACATCTTACTTAGTATGGTACATTTCTTTTTTTTTTTTTTAAGATTTATTTTATTTATTTAATTCCTCCCCTCCCCCCGTTGTCTGTTCTCTGTGTCTATTTGCTGCATCTTGTTTCTTTGTCCGCTTCTGTTGTCAGTCAGCGGCAAGGGAAGTGTGGGCGGCGCCATTCCTGGGCAGGCTGCACTTTTCTTTCACACTGGGCGGCTCTCCTTACGGGTGCACTCCTTGCACGTGGGGCTCCCCTACACGAGGGACACCCCTGCGTGGCGTGGCACTCCTTGCACACATCAGCACTGCGCATGGGCCAGCTCCACACAGGTCAAGGAGGCCCGGGGTTTGAACCGTGGACCTCCCATGTGGTAGACGGATGCCCTAAACACAGGGCCAAGTCCGCTTCCCAGTATGGTACATTTCTTACAATTGATGAACCAATATTGAAGCATTGCTACTAGCCAAGGTCTATAGTTTACAATATGGTTTACACTTTGAACTGTACAGTATATAGGTTTTGACAAAATGTATAATAGCCTGTATCTGCCATTGTAATATCATGCAGAACCATTCCAATGCCCTAAAAATGCCCTATGTTCCACCTGTTCTTCCCCCACCTCCACTCCACTCAGAACCACTAGTAACCACTATCTTTACATCATTGTTAAAAGTTCTTCCATTACTATAACAATAATACTAAGTCTACTTTGGCCCATGATTGCATTCCCCTCTTATATTTGATCATTCCTCAATTTTTTTCCTTAAACAAATCAATTTTATCGATACATATTAATCAAGCAAACTATTCATCCAAAAAGTACAATCTACAGTATGTAGTAAAATCACATAGTTGTGCATTCATCACACCAATCATTAGAGCATTTTCATTATTTCAATAATGTAACAGTTTAATATTATTAATGAATTCCAAAAAGAAATATCGGATTATGCTTGTAATCTGAGCTGTACCTGGGCATGATTGAGTTATGATTCAGGCATTGAGTCCCCACCCCTTAGGGACTCACAGATAAAAGGCATGGCAAAGAACAGAGTTGAGGGTTTCTGATGTTGGAGTTTGATGCTGAAGACTTAAGCTGGAGCCCCGGGAAGTCAGCTTGTAGAGGAAAGAGAAGCCAGATCCAGGAAGAAAGGAACTTTGAACCCAGAGAAAAGCAAGCCCCAGGAATGTAGGAACCCAGGAAGCCTGAACCCTTACAGGTGTCAGCAGCCATCTGGCTCCAAATAGACTTTGGTGGGGGAAGTAACTTATGCTTTATGGTCTGGTATCTGTAAGCTCCTACCCCAAATAAATACCCTTTATAAAAACCAACCAATTTCTGGTATTTTGCATCAGCACCCCTTTGGCTGTCTAATACAAATAAAAATAATTTTTAAAAAAAGAAAATTCTTTACCTCTCAATCTCTCTATGCTTCACCTGCTGTACATAGCTGCTATTTCTGGCTATTCTTACACAGTTATTTATTATTGTGTAAGCAGTTTTACTGAGATATATTCATGTGCCATACAATATATCCAAAGTGTATAATCAACGGCTTTTCGTATAATCACAATGTTGTGAATTCATCACCAGAAAAAAATTTATAATTTCATTATTCCAAAAAGAAAAATTCCACAACCCTTAGCAGTTCTTCCCCAGCCCTACATAACCACTAATCTAATTTCATCTTTATAAATTGATTTATACTTGCATTTTAAATAAATGGAAATATACAATAGTAGAACTTGGTGTCTGGTTTCTTTCACTTAGCATAATGTGGCATTATTTTGTCTGCTATAACATCTTCTAAGAAACATTTGTTCAGCTTCAAAGAAAAAGTCTTATATATGCAATTTTACTATGCTATACAGTACCATGTTACATTTTTTAGCTTTCCATTTAGCAATATATAAAATCTTAGATTTTCACTTTAAACCACTTTCATACCCACATAATAGCATGCAAGTTACAAACATTATTTGAATGTAACATTAAAAAAATAAAGACCAAAAAAAAAGCATTTACTGGAAAAAAAAAAGTTACAAACATTATGTTGGGCTTTCACCTTTTCTATTCATTTCCAGTGTACATCCTTTTCACCAATTCTGTACAACTTAACCTTCACCTTTCCATTCCTAAAGTCATTCTATTTTCTGGTGACCCATATGCAAGTTATTAATTCCATGAGATTACACAATATATTTAGTTCATATTAGCACAATCATACAGTATTTGTCCTTTTGTGTCTGGCTTGCTTCACTCAACAAAATGTCCTCCAGGATCATTCATGTTGTTACATGCCTTACAACTTCATTTTTTCCTACAGCAGCATAAGAATCCATCATGTGAAAATACCACAGTATGTTTATTCATTCATTGGTTAATGGACATCTGAGTTGATTCCAACTTTTGCCAATCGTGAATAATGCCACTATGAACATCAGTGTACAGGTGTCTATTCACATCACTGCTCTCAGTTCTTCTGGGTATATACCCAGTAGTGGTATTGGCAGGTCACATGGCAAATCTATATTCGACTTCTTTAGGAACTAACAGTCTTCCACAGTGGCTGACCATTCTATAGTCCCACCAGCAGAGAATAAGTGTTCCTATCTCTCTACATCCTCTCCAACACTTGTAGTTCTGTCTTTTTAATAGTGGCCGTTCTGATAGGTGTAAAACAATACCTCATTGTAGTTTTGATTTGAATTTCCCTAATGGCTAGGGATGTTGAACATTTTTTCATAGATTTTTTTTTTTCCAATTTGTAGTTCTTCTTTGGCAAATGTCTATTCAAGTCTTTTGCCCATGTTTTAATCGGGTTGTCTGTCTTTTTATTGTTGCAATGCACCATCTCTTTACATATAATAGATACTAAACCCTTAACAGACATGTCATTTCTAAGTTTTTTCTTCCATTGAGATGACTACCTTTTTACCCTTTTGACAAAGTCCTGTGAGATGCAGAAGTATTTAATTTTGAGGAGGTCCCATTTATCTATTTTTTCTTTTGTTGCTCATGCTTAGGGTGTAAGGTCCAAGAAACCATCACCTACCACAAGGACTTTAAGATATTTCCCAACATTTTCTTTTACTACTTTTATGGTCCTGGCTTTTACATTTAGGCCCTTGATCCATTTTGAGTTGATTCTTGTTTCAGGAATGAGATAGGGGTCCTCTTTCATTCTTTTGGCTATAGATACGCAGTTCTTCCAGGACCATTTGTTGAAGAAACTGTTTTTTAAGTTTCATGCCTTTGGTAAGTCTATTGAAAAGTCAGGTGGCTGGAGAGGTGAGGGTTTATTTCTGGACTCTCAATTCTATTCTATCTTTATGTCAATACCATGCTGTTTTGACCTCCGTAGCTTTGTAAAATGTTTCAAGGTCAGGGAGTAAAATTCCTCCCACATTGCTCTTCTTTTTAGAATGCTTTTGGATATTCAAGTGCACTTTTTCTTACAAACATATTTGGTAATTGCCTTTTCTAATTCTGTAAAGTAGGGCCTTGGAATTTCAACTGGTAATGCACTGAATCTATAAATCAGTTTGGATAGGATTGACATCTCAATATTTAGGCTTCTAATCTATGAACACAGAATCTCTTTCCATTTGTTTAGGTCTTCTTTGATTTCTTCTAGCACTGTTTTGTAGTTTAGTGCAAATAGTCCCTATACTTCTTTGGTTAAAGTGATTCCTAGGTATTTGAGTCTTTTTGTGCTATTATAAATGGAATTTTTTTCCTAATTTCATTCTCAGATGTTCAATACAATGTATAGAAGACATTACTGAGTTTTATAAGTTGATCTAGTATCCTGCACTTTCCTGAACTCATTTATTAGCTCAAGCAGATTTGTCATAGACATTTCAGAATTTTCTAAATATAGGATCATGTCATCTGCAAATAGTGACTTTTACATCATTTTTTCCTATTGGGATGCCATTTTTTTTTCTTGCTAAATGGCTCTACCTAGACCTTCAAACACAATGTTGAGTAACAACGGTAAGAATGGGCATCTTTGTCTTGTTTCCAATCTAGGAAAGCTGTAGGGGAGCAGATGTACCTCAGTGGTTGAATGCCTGCTTCCCATGTACAAGTTCCTGGGTTCAATGCCTGGTACCTCCTAAAAAAAAAAATTCTTAAATTTTAAAAGAAGGAAAGCTTTCAACCTTTCCCCATTGGTTTCTATGTTCGCTGTGGGTTTTTCATATATGCCTTTTATCATATTGAAGAATTTTCCTTCAATTCCTAGCTTTCACAGTGTTTTTATCAAGAAAAGATGCTGCATTTTATTGAATGCCTTTTCTGCGTCAATCAAGATGGTCATGTGGTTTTTTGCATTCAATTTGTTAATGTGGTGTATTAAGTTAATTGATTTTATTATGTTGAACCACTCTTGTATACCAGGAATAAATCCCACTTGGTAGTGATATATAAGTTTTTTGACATGCTGCTGGATTCTATTTGCAAGTATTTTGTTGAGGATTTCTGCATCTAAGTTCATTAGAGAAACTGGTCTGTAATTTACTTGTAGTGTCTTTATCTGGCTTGCTATTAGGGTGATACTGACTTCATAAAATGTGTTGGGCAATTTTCCCTCCTCTTCAATTTTTTAGAGGAGTTTAAACAGGATTGGTGTTAATTCTTCTCAAAATACTTGGTAACATTACCTGAGAAGAAGCTGATCCTGGATTTTTCTTTGCTGGGAGATTTTTGATGACTATTCAATCTCTCTCTTTTTTTTTTTCTCTCCCCTTCTCACCCCACCCCCATAGTTGTCTGCTCTCTGTGGCCATTCTCTGTGTGTTCTTCTGTGTCTGCTTGTATTCTTGTCAGCGGCACCGGCAATCTGTGTCTCTTTTTGTTGCGTCATCTTCCTGCGTCAGCTCTCCGTATATGTGGCACCACTCCTGGGCAGGCTGCACTTTTTTTCACGCTGGGTGGCTCTCCTTACGGGGCACACTCCTTGCGCGTGGGGTTCCCCTATGCAGGGGACACCCCTACGTGGCACAGCACTCCTTGCGTGCATCAGCACTGCGCATGGGCCAGCTCTACACGGGTCAAGGAGGCCCGGGGTTTGAACCACGGACCTCCTATGTGGTAGGCGGATGCCCTATCCATTGGGCCAAGTCTGCTTCCCTGTTCAACCTCTTTAAATGTGACTGTGTTAAATTCTTATAATTCCTGTAGCATCAGTGAAGGTTGTTTGTGCATTTTTAGGAATTTGTCCATTTCATCTAGGTTGTCTAGTTTGTTGGCATACAGCTTCTAATAATATCCTCCTATATAACTTTTTTATTTATGTGGGGTCAATTATAACTTCGCCATTTTCGTGTCTGATTTTACTTATTCTCATCTTCTCACTTTATTCTATGTTAGTCTATCTGGGGGGTTTTCAATTTTAGTGACATTCTCAAAGAACTAGCTTTTGATTTTGTTTATTTTCTCTATTTTTTGTTGTTGTTTGCAATTTCATTTATTTCTGCTCTCATCTTTATTATTTCTTTTCTTCTGATAACTTTGGGAATGGTTTGCTGTTCTTTTCCTTGTTTCTCCAGTTCAATTAGATCTTTGATTTTGGCTCTTTCTTCATTTTAAAATACAATTTAAGGCTATAAATTTCCCATTCAAGACTGCCTTCACTGTATCCCATTAGTTTTGATAAGTTGTGTTCTCTTTTTCATCCACTTCAATATATTAAGTTCATTTCCAATTTCTTCTTGGATCCACTGATTATTTAGAAGTGTGTTTATCAGCTTCCACACATTTGCAAATTTACCTCTTTCCTGTCTAATACTGATTTGCAACTTCATTCCACTATGATCTGAAAAGGTGCTTTGTATAATTTCAATCTTTTTATATTTATTGTTGTAGGAGTTTGATTTGGTTATGAATTCCAAAAATATATACTGGATTATGTTTTTAATCTGGTCTGTACCTGGGCATGATTAAATTATGATTAGGGCTTTGATTGGGCCACATAATTAGGTGTGGGGACTCACATATAAAAGGCATGGCAAAGGACAGAGTTGAGGGTTTCCGATGTTGGAGTTTTGATGTTGGAGTCTGATGCTGAAGTCTTAAGCTGGAGCCCCAGGAAGTAAGCATACAGAGGAAAGAGAAGCAAGCCCTGGGAAGAGAGAACCTGAGCCAGGAAAAGAACACAGAGGAATAGAGACGGCTCCTTAGATACGGCAGAAACCCCAGGGAGAGAGACAGAGCCGTTCACCTGATAGTCTACAGCTGACCTTGTGGAGAAAACAGAGGCACTGAGCCCAGAGGAACCCAGGAAGCCTGAATCCTCACAGACAGCAGCAGCCATCTTGCTCCAACATGTGGAAATAGACTTTGGTGAGGGAAGTAACTTATGCTCTATGGCCTGGTAACTATAAACTCTTACCCCAAATAAATACCCTTTATAATAACCAGCCAATTTCTGGTATTTTGCATCAGCACCCCTTTGACTGACTAATACAATTGTGTCCTGCATTGTGACCCAACATGTACTCTATCCTGGAGAAAGATCCAAGGGTACTTGAGAAGAATATATAACCTGCTGAGTTTGGGTGCAGCATTCTGCATATGTATATTAGTCTAACTTGTTTTTCATATTTTTCAAGTTCTTTATTTCCTTCTTGATCTTCTGTCTAGTTGTTCTATCCAATGATGTTAGTGGGTGTTGAAGTCTCCAACAAATATTGTACAGATGTCTATTTCTCCCTTCAGTTTTGCCAGAATTAGTGTCATATATTTTTGGGGCACCCTAGTTAGGTGCATGGGTATTTATGACTGTTATATCTTCCTGGTGGATTGTTCCTTTTATTAATAAATAATGACCTTCTGTATCTCTTGTAACTTTTTTGTATTTAAAGTCTGTTTCGTCTGATATTAGTATAGCTACCCCTGCTCTTTTTTGGTTACTATTTGCATGGAGTATCTTTTTCGAACCTTTCACTTTCAGCCAGTTTGTATCTCTGGGTCTAAGGTAAGTCTCCTGTAGGCAACATAAGAATAGTCCTTTTTTTTTTTATCTATTCTGTCAGCCTACATCTTTTGATTGGAGAGTTTAATCCATTCACATTTAATATTATTGTAAATGCATTATTTATGTCCACCATTTTATTCTTTGGTTTTATGTCATACCTTCTTTTCGTCTGTCTTTTTACTCTTTTGGTTATTCTTTCTGCTATTCTTTCATCTATACTCTCCTGCAAGCCTCTCTCTCCTTTTTCTTTCAGATTGTAAGATTTCCTTTAACATTTCCTTCAAAGTTGGATTCTTTTTTTACAAATTCTCTTAGTTTTTGTTTATGTGTGAATATTCTGAACTAACCTTCATATTTGAAGGACAATTTTGCTGGATAAAACAGTATCAGCTGGCACTTTTTCTCCTTCAGTATTCTAATTGTATCATACCATTGTCTTCTTGCCTTCATGGTTTCTGAAGAGAAATCAGTGCTATGTCTTACTGGGCATCCCTTGTATGTGATGGTTTGCTTCTCTCTTGCTCCTCTGAGAATTTTTCTCTTTATCTTTGACATGTGACATTCTGAGTAGTATGTGTCTTGGAGTAGGTCTATTCGAATTTATTCTGATTGGGGTACGATGTGCTACTTGAACATATATGTTCATTTCTTTTGTGAGAGTTGGGAAATTTTCAGCTATTATTTCCTCGAATACTCTTTCTGCCCCTTTTCCTTTCTCTTCTCCTTCTGGAACTCCCATGACACGTATATTGTTGTATTTCATGTTGTCATTCAACTCTCTGAGTCCCTGTTCAATTTTTTTCATTCTTTTCTCTCTTCAATTTCAGCTGTTCTGTCTTTGGTACCACTTATTCTTTTTTCTATCATTTGAAGTTTACTGTTGTATGGCTCTAATGTGTTTTTTATCTCACCTACTGTGTCTTTCATTTCTATGAGCCCTATTACTTTTCTGTTCAGGATTTCAAATTCTTCTTTGTACTCACTCAAAGTTTTCTTGATGTTACTTATCTCTTTAGTCATACTGTCTTTCAACTCATTAATTTGATTTTGGAAATTTGTGCACATCTCACTAATTCTCTCAAATCCTGTGTCTCTTCTGGAGCTTTGAAATATTCCTTTTCTTGGGCCATGGCTACCATTTTCTTAGTATGGCTCATAATTTTTTGCTGATGTCTAAGCATCTGATTAGGATGTAGTTAATTCACATGCTCAATTTCTTTCTCTTTTGTAGGGATTTAGTGGCAGGAGGCTGTATGTTATAAGTGTTCCTTGACTCTTGGCTTGACCTGGATTGTTAGGATTTTCCATGCTAGTTGCTCAAAATTGGGCTCTGGACCCAGTAATTGGTTACAGACCTGCTTCCTAGGGCCTTGGGGAGAGAGGCTAGAAAGGCTTGAAAAAGCCTCTCATTGATTACAACTGAAAGTGGGAGGATTGCATCCAACATCCATGTGGAATCTGAGCCTCCTCTTGACATAGAGGTGCAATGGACACAACCAATCCAATGTCCACATAGAAGAGGTGGCATTGGATTGGGAAAAGTGGACATGGTGGCTGATGGGTATGGGGAAAGGCAGGAAGAGATGAGAGGTGGAGGCGTCTTTGGGACATGGAGCTGCCCTGGATGGTGCTTCAGAGGCAATCACCGGACATTGTAAATCCTCACAGGGCCCACTGGATGGAATGGAGGAGAGTATGGGCCATGATGTGGACCATTGACTATGAGGTGCAGAGGTGACCAAAGATGTACTTACCAAATCCAATGGATGTGTCATGATGATGGGAACGAGTGTTGCTGGGGGGGGGGGGGGGGGGGAGAGGTGGGGTGGGGGGGGGTTGAATGGGACCTCACATATATATTTTTAATGTAATATTATTACAAAATCAATTTAAAAAAAAAAAAAGCCTCTCATTTTTCATTTTCACACTTGTACTTCTTTGGTCTACCAGCAGATGGCAGTCTTTGGAGGTTCTCAGTTCAATGTCTGGTTGGAGTGTTATTTGTTGCAACACAGACTAGATCAATGTGACAGAGCATCCTGCCTAGGGACTAAGAGCCTTGTAATTCAAACGTTCTCAGAGATAGTACTCCAGCTTTCTCTGGCAGCCCCCTGCCTTCCCCCCTCCCCCCCTCCCCCCAGTCTTTAGCTCCTTTCCAGTCCCCAAGGCATCCAATGGCATGGCCCCAACTGGCCTAGAAGGGCACAGAAGACCAAATTTGTGAGTCATAAACTGAGTCAGCCTTAGGCTGTGTCCCTCTTTCTCCCCTTTCCTGGGGTAGTGGATCCCTGGGGCCCCCTTTGTCTGTAGCAACAGGCCCAGAGGCCTGAAAATTCTAAAGCGTCTTTAGTGAACTCACAGTTCTGTTGTGAGGATTCCCTTCCTTTGTCCCTTTCTCCTCTGGGCGGTGTCTAGCCTTTGCCTGATGTCCTAAACCCTAGTAGATCTTTTTCCAGGCAATTTCAGCCTGTGCTGAAATTCATTTTTCTGGAGGAAAAGAGAGTCCCATGTCTTTTTCATCTGTCATCTTCCCAGAAGTACCCATGAACAAATGTATGTTCTATACCAGGCAAAACAAACAAACAAACAAAAAACCTATGCTAAGTGAAAGAAAGCAGATACAAAGAAGTATTACATATTGTATGATTCCAATTATATAAAATGTACATATAAATCAATTTATAAAGATGGACTTAGATTACTGGTCATGGAGAGCTGGGGAAGGATAGAGGGATTGAGAGGTGAATTTATCAGTATGCCTAAAAATTGATAAGAAAAAGACATTCAAATTAATAGAAAGCTAGGCAAAAGATATGATCAAGTAATTCACAGAACATGGGGCCTACATGGGCTAGCAAATAAATGAAAAAAAGCTCAACCTCACAAGTTATCAGGGTAAAGCAAATAAAAAGCAGTAAGCTATCTTTCCTCACTGATCATGCTGACAAACTATCAGATTTAAGCAATTTATTTTTATTGCTAGTCTGCTAAGGATTATTTATTTATTTAAGATAATGTCAGTTTTCACTTTTATAAAATACTTTGTTTTTTTAGGAGATACCAGAGATTGAACCCAGGACCTCACCTCATACATGGGAAGCAAGTGCTCAACCACCAAGGTACATCTATTCCCCTCAAATGCTTTCTGCACATTTATTGATGATCATAAATTTTTCTCATTTATACAGTTAATATGGTAATTATACTGGTTAATTTTTTTAATGTCAAACTAGTTTTGCATTTCTGGAACAAGCCCAGCTTTGTTATAATGTATTACTCTTTCAATATATTGCTGAATTTTGTTTGCTAATAGTTTGCTTAGTTCTCTGTATATATATTCATAAGTGAGATTGGCCTGTAATTTTCCTTTCTTGTAAATATCTTAATTAGGTTTTGTATCAAGGTTTTGTTGGCTTTATAAAGTTAGATAAGGAATGTCTTATTTATCTATTTTCTGGTAAAGTTGCTAAGAGATTAGGGCAATTTCTTCCTTAATGTTTGCTGAAATTGGCTGGTGGAAGCCATCTGGAAGAATCTAAGTTTTCTTCGTGGGAATGTTCTAATTATATATTCAATTTATTCTGTACTATAGAACTATTCATATTTTCTATTTCTTCTTGTGTTGTTGTATATTTCTAGAATTTGCTGATTTCACCTAGATTTTCAAACTTTATTGGCATAAAATTATTGATATCATCCACTTAAGATCTTTTTAATGTCTCTAAGTTCTGTAGTGATGTCCTCCTCCTTGTTCCTGATATTGATAATCTGTGTTTTCTCTTCTTTTTAATTTATGAGTCTTATTAAAGAGTTATCAATTTTTTTAGTTTCCTAAAGGTTCCGACTTTTGGCTTTGTTGAATCTCTCTACTATATGTTGTTTATTTCATTATTTCTGTTCTTAATGTTATTTCCTTCCTTCTACTTTCTTTACTTAATTCAAGACAAAGGTGGCACTGCAAATCAGTGGGGAATGGATGATCATTTTCCTAACTAGTGCTAGGAAATTTGGATAGCTATAGAGAAAATAAAATTGACAACTCTCTCATACTATATACAAAGTCAATCCCAGGTGAATTTTTTTTATATAATATACTTTTTATTCCCAGATAAATTTTAGATCTAAAGGTGAATAGCAAAACAATAAACCTAAAAGATAAAACAGAGGAATATATTCTTGAACTCAGGATGGGGAAATATTTTTTTAAATAAGACATAAAAAAGTATTAACCAGGGAAGCGGACTTGGCCCAATGGATAGGGCATCTGCCTACCACATGGGAGGTCCACGGTTCAAACCCCGGGCCTCCTTGACCCATGTGGAGCTGGCCCCTGCGCAATGCTGATGCGCACGAGGAGTGCCCTGCCACACAGGGATGTCCCCCGTGTGGGGGAGCCCCACGCACAAGGAGTGTGCCGTGTAAGGAGAGCCGCCCAGCACGAAAGAAAGTACAGTCTGTCCAAGAATGGCACCGCACACACAGAGAGCTGACACAACAAAATGATGCAACAAAAAGAAACACAGATTCCCAGTGCCACTGATAAGGATAGAAGCAGTCACAGAAGAACACACAGCAAATGGACAGAGAGAGCAGACAACGGGGGGAAGGAGAGAGAAATAAATCTTTTTTTTAAAAAAAAAGTATTAACCATAAAGAAAAAGAGTAATACACTTTACTTTACTAAAATTAAGAACTTGTGTTCATCAAAAGACGCCATTGGAGGGAAGCAGATATGGCTCAGGCTACTGCACTCCCGCCTACCACATGGGAGTTCCGTGGTTCAGTTCCCCCTGCCTCCGAAAGAAGACAGCAAGCTGGCATGATGGGCAGGTGCGACAAGCTGACAGAACAAGATGACACAACAAGAGACACAGGAAGAAAAACATAATGAGAGACACAACAAAGCAGAGAACAGAGGTTCCGTGCCTCCTAAAGAAAACGAGCAAGACAGTGAGTTGATGCAATGGGCAGGCACAGCAGGCTGATGCAACAAGATGATGCAATGAGACACAAAAAGAAAAAACATAATGAGAGACACAACAAAGCAGGGAATGGAGGTAGCTCAAACGATTAGGAGCCTCCCTCTCACATTGGAGTCCTGGGTTCAGTTCCCCATGCCTCTTAAAGGCACAGCACACAGCAAGTGCAAAACAACGAGGGGAAAATGTGGGAGGTATGGGAGCAGGGAATATGGGAATCCCCTATATATTCTCTGTAACATTTATGTAATCAAAGTATCTTTAAAAAATAAATTTAAAAAGGGAAAGGGAAAAAAAAGAGAAAATGGGGAGAAATAAATAAATCTTTTTTAAAAAGACACCATTGGGAAGCAGATGTGGCTAAAGCAGTTGGGCACCTGTCGACCACATGGGAGGTCCCTGGATTCAGTTCCCAGTGCCTCCTAAAGAAAACGAGCAAGACAGCAAGCTGACGTGACAGGCTGGCATGGAAAGATGACGCAACAAAATGCACAATAAGGAAAACACAATGAGAGACACAACAAGCAGGGAGCATAAGTGGCTCAAACAATTGGGCACCTCCCTCCAACATGGGTGGTCCTGGGTTCAGTTCCCGGTGCCACCTAATAAAAAGAAGACAAGCAGATATAAAGAGGATACAATGAGCAGACAGAGAGCAGACAGCAAGCACAAACGAGGCAAAGAAATAAATAAAATAAATCTTTAAAAAAAAAAGACACCATTAAGAAAATGAAAAGGCAAGTCAGAGTGGGAAAGGATATCTGCAATATATATAGCCAAAAAAGGGCTCATACCTTGAATATACTAGGAATTCCTACAAATCAAGAGGAAAATTTTAAAAATCCAATAGAAAAATGGACATGAGATTTTTAAATTTCATTAAAATGATAGCCAAATGGCAAATATACTATGAAAAAATGTTCAATATAATTAGACATCAGGGAAATGCAACACACTATTATTACCCACCAGAAAGTCTAAAATTAAAGAGATTAACAATACCAAGGTTTAAAGAAAGCAACAGGCATTTTCTTATACTGATAGTGGAGTTGTAACCTGGTAAAACCATTTTGGAAAACTGTCTGGTCTTATCTACTAGTAATAAACAAAAGTTTTACCCTATGACCCAGCAATTCTATTCCATAACTTACAAGTACAGCCATATGTGCACCAAAAATCAAGTATAAGAATATTCACAGCAACATTACTTTCTAACAGCCAAAACTGGAAACAATCCAAATGTCCAGCAGAATGGTTTTAAAAAAAGGTGTGGTATAGGTAATAGAGTATTATACAAACTGGACAAAGTTCACTATGCGCACCATCATGGATGAATCTCATAAATGAGTAAATAAAATGAGTAAAATAAAATGATTGGCTATGGCTCAATCAGTTGGGCTCCCATCTACCATATGGGAGGCCCTGAGTTTGTGTCCTGGGGCCTCCTTGTGAAGGCAGGCTCGCCCGCGCGCTGCAGAGAGCTGCCAGCCCACGAGCGCCGTGGAGAGCCGACTCAGCAAGGTGACACAACAAAATGGGAGACAAGTAACAACACAGAAGAGTGCACAGCAAACAGACACGGAGAGCAGACAGCAAACAAGCCGCAAGGCGGGGGGATAAATAAAAATAAATACAGACACAGAAGAATGCACAGCAAATGGACAGAGAGAGCAGACAACATGCAAAAAGCCACGGGGGGGGGGATAAAAAAAAAAGCTATGTATGACAACTACATACTATATGATGACACTTATATCATTTTTTTTTTAAGACAAAACTATTACCACAAAATTCAGGATAATAATTACTTTTGGGGGTTAATGATTAAAAAGAGAAATGAGGGGAGTTTCTGGGGAGCTAGGGATGTTCTCATGATAAAGCCTGCACTATGGGAGGGAAGGAGAGGATTTGAAGCAAACATGGCAAAATGTTAAGATTTGCTAAACCCAACTGATAGGAAGATTATTGATTATATTATTCTATATTTGTATGGATAATCAACATATCTCATGAAATTTTTTTTAAAGAAACCAAGTAGTTTAATCTAATCTTGCTACAACTTGACATAAATACCACAGAAAATCAAAATACATACTAAAGGTTAATTTTCTCATCCTATGATTTTTGCATAGATGGCAAGAAGAGGAAAAAAATATAGCTTAGGCATGTAGAGTGAGAAATAGCCCCAGAATTTAAATGCATATACCAGGCAACTAAGCAAAAGAATGATATAGACAAGATTTCCTACCCCTCAAAAAGTATAATTTTTATAATGTATTTATAGTCTGCAATTACAACTTTTACCACTAGATGGGACTCTATTTGTAAGGTGATATGCTTAGTGAAAGGAATGGAATCTGAGAATCCACAGCTGAAAAATCAGTTAAAGAAAAATGAACTACAAGTACTTTTGAGGCATGTTGAACCTTGAATCTGCAATTTTTAAGGCAGTGAAAAAAACACTTGTATCCTACAGATATGTCTTTCAACTGACTGTTACCAAAACTGCATACCCACAAAACTAAATGTTTCCTCTCTAGTGAATTGCTTAACTGGATTTGTTCTCCAAGAACCACAAGCTTGGCAACATCTATCAAAATATGAGCTATATTTAAAGTTGTTTAAACCTGACTTACTACCCTGAGAGAAGTATGCACCCTTAATGCTTTTTCAACCCTGTCTGACACATGGTTTTAAAAGACTGTCTGACACATGGTTTTAAATGTCTCTTAAGATAAGGAATACATACAAGTACAGTGGTACCTTGGTACTCATCATTAATTTGTTCTGGGAGGCGCAACAAGTACTAAAAGCGATGAGTACCAAACAAATTTTACCTATAAGGAATAATGTAAATAAATGTAATGCATTCCCAAACCAAAGACAATGCACATTTTTAAGGCAATATATAAAAAGAGAAGGTTGTATATCATTATATGAGAAATAAACCTAAAAGTTAATAAATACTTAGATTAAATAAAATAAAAACATCACTTTATCTAAACTGAGAAGAGCCCATGGCCTAATGGGATGGTGGAAGGAGAGTGGTGAGGAGGAGATGTTACATGGAGTGTTGTTTGGTAGGAGAGCCCTCCCCTCCAAAAGAACATCTGGGTACTTGCACTTCAGGTGTTTCTCTTTTCTGCTTTTTTTCAACTTGAACCACAGGCTCTAACACACTCTTGTCACCTTCACTAAAATGTATCCAATGAAGATTGCTTCTGTCTTCTTTTCAGAATTCCTTGAAAGTGAAATTGTTTGGTATTCAATAAATTCACATTTCTGCTTGCCAGAGCTTTGTTCAGATAGTACTTCTCCACAAAGTTTTGAACTTCTGCCCATTTTGCACACATTTCTTTTATCAAGGAACTGGGGACATCTTCCCTTATCTCCTCCTAACCTGAAGAAACCTCTTCAGCCACCTCTTGTTGCTTATCCTGTAGTTCTTGCAGCAACTCAGTACTGAGCTCTTCACCATGTTCCTCCACTAACTCCTCAACATCAGCAGCATCAACCTCCAGACCCATGGATTGGCCCAAAGATAAAATATCCTGCACAATTTTACCTTCTGTATCTGCAGGTTTGGGGTCAGCTTCAAACCCTTCGAAGTCTCTCTGACTCACAGCTTCTGGCCACAAAATCTGGCCTGATGCCTTTTCCTTCTTTGTGATTTAGGTTCTACTTGGTAACCTTGAATAAAAGGTTCAACTTGGACCAGCAGAATATCTCTGTCTACATATAATAACAGGAGTTAAAAATGCTTTTTGACCTAAATCAAGGGGCAAATGGAAAGGACAAATGAGTTTATATGGCTATGAGTCTCTAAAAAAGAACCGGGAGGTTATCAGAGGGGTTGCCCTTATGCACACCTGAGCAGAGTCCCAGAGACAGATAAAGTAGATACAACCCCAGGTATTGGTTCTTCTGAGGGCTACAGAGACCCACAGGTTTTATGGTCATGGCAGATGGAGTTCAGTGCCATGTCAGTTGGCCCTTCTTTGGAGTTAATGTTTCTGTGTGATGGAGCTGGACTCAGATGTGATCTCTTTTCACAAGCCTTTCCTGTTACTTTACCAGAATTGTAGTTGGTGCTGGGGTTTAATATATACCCAGGGGATCTGAAATCTCTGGACTGACCATATGACAGCCAGGCCCTGAGCCTCAACAGACTTCAGCTCCTACACTCTGGTTTATTGGGCTTATCCCACTAGCTAACATGGAGTTGAAGGTCAACCACCACACCATGGAGCCAAGAGTGCCTACAACTGAAAGCAGGAGGACTGCATTTGGCATCTCTGTGGAATCTAAGCCCCCTCTTGACATAGATGTGGAATGGACACAACCAATCCAAGGTCCACAGGATGGAGGAATAGACTATGGATTAGAGTGGACTTACTGATATTCTATTCATGAACTATTGTGATTAGTAATCGAAGAAAATGTGGCATTGGTGTGGAGTAAGTAGCCATGGTGGCTGCTGGGTGTGGGGAATGGTAGGAAGAGGTGAGATGTGGAGGCGTTTTCGGGACTTGGAGTTGTCCTGGGTGGTGCTGCAGGGACAATTACCAGACATTGTAGGTCCTCCCATGGCCCACTGGATGGAACGTGGGAGTGTGGGCTATGATGTGGACCACTGACCATAAGGTGTAGCGACGCTCAGAGATGTATTCACCAAATGCAATGAATGTCTCATGATGATGGAGGAGAATGTTGCTATGGGGGGACTAGTGGGGTGAGAGAGGTGGGGGGTATAAGGGGACCTCATATGTTTTGAATGTAATATTAAAAAAATGAATAAAGACAAAAAAAATTTTTTTTTTTAAATAGGTTCTACTTGGCATTTTTTTCCCAAAAACTCTGGTCTCATCACAGTTAAAAACTTGGTGGGGATTAAAACCCTCAGCCTCTACATCATCTTTTTATTTTTTTAAAGATTTATTTTTTATTTATTTCTCTCCCTTTTCCCCCTGCCCCATTTTCTGTGTCCATTTGCTGTGTGTTCTTCTGTGCCCACTTGCATTCTTGTCAGTAGCAGTGGGAATCTGTGTCTCTTTTTGTTGTGTCATCTTGCTGCATCAGCTCTCCATGTGTGCAGCGCCACTCCAGGGCAGGCTGCGCTTCCTTCACGTGGGATGCGCTCCCACGTGTGGGGCGCACTCCTTGCATATGGGGCTTCCCTACGCAGGGGACTCTCCTGCATGGCATGGCACTCCTTGCACGCACCAGCACTACACATGGGACAACTGACCTCATGGGTCAGGAGGCCCTGGGTTTTAACCCTGGGCCTCCCACATGGTAGGTGGACGCTCTTATCAGTTGAGCCAAATCCGCTACCCTTGGAAATTCACTGACGAATTCATCGGCACTCTTTCTATTAGCACTCACTGCCTCACCATGCCTCATGAACTGTGGATGTCAGTCCTCTTTTTAAAATTATCAGACCAGCCTTAGCTGGCTTTAAAAACTTCAACACTCTCTTCACTCAGTTCCAGCTTGTTTTTCAAAAGATCATCATGAAACACTTTCACTTTTGCATATATCATAGCTTCTAACACAATGTTGCCCAGTAACTGCTATTTCTTTACCCAAATTAATAACAGCTTTTCAACTTCCTCAAGTGTTTAGGAACCTGATTTGTTATTGCTTTAATTCCTTTGGCAATATCAGCCTTTTTTATCACTTCTTTATTCTTGATGATGGTGGAGACCATTGTTCTAGGCATACTGTATTCCCTAGCAAGATCAGTAATGCAAATACCTCTCTCATATTTACTTATTATTTCTTTTTTTGCTCAGTGGTGGTATGAAGTAATATTCCTTTCTACTCAGAGCTATCACTGCTCATTTTCTTAGGACCCATGATGAGAAAAAAAATGCAAAAATACACAAAATAACCACTGAAGCTAAGATAAGACCACAGTGGGATGTGCACAGGGCAAGAGCGTCTGCATAACTAATGCATTACCCTTTGTTTTGCCTGGAAAGCATATCAAGTCAGGAAGGAACTGACACTGACAAGTTCTAACTTGAGCATCAAGTACCAAACAAACAATGAGCACCAGGACAAAATTTTCACATCAAAAGGCGTCAAGTACCAAATTCCATGAGTTTCAAAGAGTTGAGTACTAAGCTATGACTGTCTATTTTTCCCTCTTTCTACATATCAAATTTAAAACTGGCATCATTGAAGTTGGTGGGTTACCAGCAAGATGGGTTACCAGCAGCTCTAAATGCAGCCACCCATGAAAATTCAGCCAGGGTTCCCACTTCTGCCACGTCCGCTCAAATCGACATGGTCTGATGCAGAAATATGGTCTCAACATGTGCCGCCAGTGTTCCATCAGTATGCAAAGAATATAGGCTTCATCACGTTGGACTAATTGAACTTCCTTGAATGGACTGTCCAAAACATCTACCTAACTAAAATACTGTCTTTGTATGTAAAATAAAATTTTTTTTAAAAAAGTAATGAAACTTTTAACCTTAGTACTGTGCTATGTCAAGTAACTGCTGTTCCTCTTAGATTTAAATCCAGGAGGAGGGAAGTGGATGTGGCACAAGAAATTGAGTTCCGGACTTCCGGCAAGATGGTGGCTGAGTGAGCTTGCCTTGCCGTCTCTCCTGGGAAGAGGCAGCTGGGCACCGCTGGAGGTTCTCCGGGACCAGGCTTTTTCAGGATTTTTTCAGGGCAGGAAGTGTCTGGACATCGATTTGGTGGGAAGGTAACGGAAAGGACTGGTCTATAAGATATAATTTGGGACTTTTCAGGAGGGGGAGGCAAGATGGCGGCGGAGTGAACTTCCCGGTTACTAGCTCCTGGGGGGAATCGGCTGGGAGGCGTCGGAGACTCTTTGGGACCGGCTGTTTCGGGATTTTTCCTGGTCCGGAGGTGTCTGGACATCGATTTGGAGGGAAGGTAACAGAGAGGATCCATCTGTGAAATATACACGGAGATCCCAGCTACGTGTGGAGGACCCCCTCCTTGGGTAGGCGGAGCCGAGGCAGCTAGCACCGCGGCGGGTGGCGGGCGGGAGAGCCGAGCCGCGCTGTGCCTCGGCGGGCGAAGGAGACAAGCCCAGCGGAGCCTAGCCGTGCCGCGGCGGGCGGCGGGTGGGAGAGCCGGGCGGCGGGTGGGAGAGCCGAGCCGCGCTGCGCCGCGGCGGCGGGCGGTGGGCGGGGAAGCCGAGTCCGGCCGAGCCCGGCTGAGCCGCGGTGGGCGGGGGGGCCGAGCCCAGCCACGCCGCGTCGGGCGGCGGGCGGGAAAGCCGGCCCAGCCGAGCCCAGCCGAGCCGCGGCGGGCGGCGGGCGGGAGACCGGAGCCCAGCTGAGCCCAGCCGAGCCTGGCGGCGGGGTTTCTGTTCTTTGTTTTTTATTTTTTTTTATTTCTTTTTATTTTTTGTTGTTGTTGTTGTTGTTGTTGTTCTTTTTTTTTTTTTTCAATCCTCTCTTTCTTGTCCCCAATATTCTTCTTATACTATTTTACCTTAACAATACAATAGGTCCTACAGGAAATACCTCACATTTGCTGGGTTTCCTCACCCTCCACTGCCTCATTTCTCTGTGAATAGATTTAGCCTATCTACACTATCCCCTTTCCCCTACAACTTGATATCCTCCACCATCTGCTATCTCTCCTATATTCCATCTCCCTTTCTTTGATCCACAAAGTGTCTAACTCTTAATTTCTAATACCTTTGTTTAGTTTTCCATCTGGTATTCGTCCCTGAAACTATTACCTTTCTTTTCTCTTTCCCTCTCTCACGAAAACAAGAGCCTCTTAGTACGTACCACATTCCTCCCATATTCAGTCGTCTACCTCATTATAGGTACTTTCCTACTACTATAACTCTACACAATTTACATGCTCTAACCTCCATCCTCCCAGAACTCATATTGTTGCTTTGTAAACATATATCACCAATACTACTTCACACTTTTTCCTTCCTTACACAATTGACTTTCCCCAGCACTAATACTTTCCTTTAAAGTGAGCTTAACTAGCAATAAGAAATTGGAATAAGAAGAACAAAGTGACAAAGGGAAGATATAACACTTACGCAAAAACAACAGCTAATTAATCTCCAAGACTAGACAAAGAAGCTAAGGAACTGATTAAACCCGTCAAGAAAAAATGTTGACAAGACAGCAACAAAAATCTACAAACCAAACCAGTAATCAGGAAAACATGGCTGAATCCAATCAACAAACTGAAAATCAGGAAGGGGGGCAGGACTTCGCACAAGCAATGAAAGATCTCAGAACATTTATCACCGACAAATTTGATGAAGTAATGAAAGAGGTTAACAGCGTGAAGACAACACTTGGAGGGGAAATTGCAGACATGCGCAAAAAAATAACAGATATGATGGAAATGAACACCACAATTCAAGAAATCAAAAATACACTTGCAGCAAATATCAGCAGACTAGAAGAGGCAGAGCAGAGAATTAGTGATGTGGAAGACAGTGCATTGGAAATCAAACAGATAGTAGAAGTGGTCAATAAAAAGGTAGAAAAAATCCAGATAGGACTTAGGGACCTGAATGATAACGCAAAACGCTCAAACATACGTATTATAGACATTCCAGAAGGAGAAGAGAAGGGAAAGGGGTCAGAAGGAGTGTTGCAGGAAATAATGAATGAAAACTTCCCAAATCTACTGAAAGAGACAGATGTACATATCCAAGAAGCACAGCGCACTCCACTGGTCATAAACCCCAACAGGCCCACCCCAAGACATATACTTGTCAAATTATCCAATGCTCAAGACAAAGAAAAAATTCTAAAAGCAGCAAGAGAAAAGAAAACCATCACATACAAGGGAAACTCCATAAGATTAAGTGCTGATTTCTCATCTGAAACGATGGAGGCAAGAAGGCAGTGGTATGATATAGTCAAGGTACTAAAGGAAAAAAATCTCCAACCAAGAATACTCTATCCAGCTAAACTAGCATTCAAAAATGATGGAGAGTTCAAAATATTCACAGATAAACAGAAACTGAAAGAGTATATCAACAAGAAACCTCCCCTTCAAGAAATTCTTAAGGGAATTCTGCAGGAAGAAAGGAAAAAACAGGACAGTCAGAGATGGAGGAGAGTGTAAAAGCAACAAGAAAGACAAAAATAGAAGGGGAAAATAAAATAATACAAACAAAATATAACAAACACAAATCCAACCAAAATATGGCTACCATAAATAACTCTCTAAACATAATAACACTGAATGTCAACGGATTAAACTCACCTATCAAAAGATTCAGACTGGGACACTGGATAAGGAAATACGACCCATCTATATGCTGCCTACAAGAGACACATCTTAGACCCAGAGACTCATGGAGGTTGAAAGTGAATGGCTGGAAAACAATCATACAAGCAAACAACAACCAAAAAAAGGCAGGAGTAGCTATATTAATATCAGACAAAATAGACTTTAAATGCGAAACAATTGTGAGAGACAAAAAAGGATACTATATTTTAGTGAAAGGGACAATTTGTCAAGAAGATCGAACAATCATAAATATTTATGCTCCTAACAAGGGCGCCTCTAAATATGTGAGGCAAACGCTGGAAAAACTAAGTGAAAGAATAGATGCATCTACAATTATAGTGGGGGATTTTAATACACCACTATCAACTCTGGACAGAACATCTCAAAAGAGAATCACTAAAGAAACAAAACATTTGAACAGTATATTAGAAGAGCTGGATCTAATATACATATATAGATCATTACACCCAAACACAGCAGGATATACATTTTTCTCAAGCGCACATGGAACATTCTCCAAGATTGACCATATGCTAGGCCACAAAGAAAGGCTTAATGAATTCAGAAAGATCGAAATCATACAAAACAATATCTCTGACCACAGTGGAGTCAAGCTGGAAATTTGCAAGGGACAGAGACCCAGACTTCACACGACAATTTGGAAATTAAACAGCACACTCTTAGAAAAACAGTGGGTCAAAGAGGAAATCTCAAAAGAAATCAATGACTACCTTGAAACAAATGATAATGATAACACAACATACCAAAATTTATGGGATGCAGCAAAAGCGGTACTGAGAGGGAAATTTATAGCCATAAATTCATATATCAAAAAAGAAGAAAGAGCAGAAATTGAAGAATTAACTGCACATTTGAAGGAATTAGAAAAACAACAACAAAGTAACCCAACAGGAAGAAGAAGGAAGGAAATAACAAAGATAAGAGCAGAACTAAATGAAATAGAAAATAAGAAAGCACTTGAACAGATAAACAAGACCAAGAGCTGGTTTTTTGAGAAGATCAACAAAATTGACAAACCTTTAGCGAGACTAACAAAGAAAAAAAGAGAAAAGATGCAAATACACAAAATAAGAAATGAGAAAGGTGATATCACCACTGACCCCACAGAAATAAAGACTATCAGAAGAGGATACTTTGAAAAACTATATTCCAACAAAAATGACAATTTAGAGGAAATGGACAAATTCCTAGAAATACATAAGCAGCCCATACTGACGAAAGAAGAAATTGATGATCTTAACAAACCAATCACAAGCAAAGAGATAGAATCAGTCATTAAAAATCTCCCAACTAAGAAGAGCCCAGGGCCAGACGGCTTCACAGGTGAATTCTACAAAACATTCCGGAAAGAACTAACACCAATCCTGTTGAAACTATTCCAAAAAATCGAAACAGAAGGAACACTGCCTAATTCCTTCTATGATGCCAACATTACCCTAGTACCGAAGCCAAACAAAGACACCACAAGAAAGGAAAATTACAGACCAATTTCTCTAATGAACCTAGACGCAAAAATACTTAACAAAATACTTGCTAATCGTATTCAACAACACATTAAACGAATTATACACCATGACCAAGTGGGATTTATTCCAGGTATGCAAGGATGGTTCAACATAAGAAAATCAATCAATGTAATACACCATATAAACAGATTGAGAGAAAAAAACCACATGATTATATCTATAGATGCAGAAAAAGGCATTTGACAAAATACAGCACCCCTTCCTGATAAAAACACTCCAAAAGATTGGAATACAAGGAAACTTTTTGAACATGATAAAGAGTATATATGAAAAACCTAAAGCCAACATTGTTTACAATGGCGAAATCCTGAAATCCTTCCCTCTAAAATCAGGAACAAGACAAGGATGCCCATTGTCTCCGCTCCTATTTAACATTGTCTTGGAAGTACTGGCTCGAGCATTGAGACAAGAACCAGATATAAAAGGCATTCAAATTGGAAGGGAAGAAGTCAAAATTTCATTATTTGCAGATGACATGATCCTATATATAGAAAACCCTGAGAGATCTACAACAAAGCTCCTAGAACTCATAAATGAGTTTAGCAAAGTCACAGGTTATAAGATCAATGCGCAAAAATCAGTAGCATTTCTATACACCAATAATGAGCAAGATCAGGAGGAAATCAAGAAACAAATACCATTCACAATAGTAAATAAAAAAATCAAATACTTAGGAATAAATTTAACTAAAGAGGTAAAAAACTTATACATCGAGAACTATACAAGATTGTTCAAGGAAATCAAAGAAGACCTAAATAAATGGAAGAATATTCCCTGTTCATGGATAGGAAGACTGAATATTATTAAGATGTCTATCCTACCAAAACTGATCTACACATTCAATGCAATCCCAATAAAAATCAACACAGCCTTCTTTAAGGAACTAGAAAAACTAACTATGAAATTTATTTGGAATAAAAAGAGGCCCCAAATAGCCAAAGACATATTGAAAAAGAAAAACAAAATAGGAGGAATCACACTTCCTGACTTCAAAACATACTACAAAGCTACAGTAGTGAAAACAGCATGGTACTGGCATAAGGAGAGACACACAGACCAATGGAATCGAATTGAAAGTTCAGATATAGAACCTCATGTATATAGCCATATAATATTCGATAAAGCCACCAAACCCTCACAACTGGGAGAGAATGGCCTATTCAACAAATGGTGCCTGGAGAACTGGATAGCTATATGTAGAAGAATGAAAGAGGATTACTATCTCACACCTTATACAAAGATCAACTCAAGATGGATCAAAGACCTAAATATAAGAGCCAAGACCATAAAGACCTTAGAAAGCAGTGTAGGGAAACATCTACAGGACCTTGTAATAGGAAATGGCTTCATGAATATCACACCAAAAGCACGAGCAGCAAAAGAATAAATAGATAAATGGGACTACCTCAAAATTAAAGCCTTCTGCACCTCAAAGGAGTTTGTCAAGAAAGTAAAAAGGGAACCCACACAATGGGAGAAAATATTTGGCAACCATATATCTGATAAGAGACTTATAACTTGCATATATAAAGAACTCATAGATCTCGAAAACAAAAAGATAAACAACCCATTTAAAAAATGGGAAAAAGATTTAAACAGACACTTCTCCAAAGAAGAAATACAAATGGCTAAAAAGCACATGAAAAAATGCTCCAAATCCCTAGCTATCAGGGAAATGCAAATCAAAACAACAATGAGATACCATCTTACTCCCATAAGATTGGCAGCCATGAAAAAAACAGTAGAATACAAATGCTGGAGAGGATGTGAAGAAAGGGGAACACTCATCCATTGCTGGTGGGAATGCAGAAGGATCCAACCATTCTGGAGGACAGTTTGGCAGTTTCTCAAAAAATTATCCATAGATTTGCCATATGACCCAGCAATACCACTGCTGGGTATATACCCATCAGATCTGAAAACAAGGACACAAACCGATATATGTACACCAATGTTCATAGCAGCATTGTTCACCATCGCCAAAAGTTGGAATCAATCCAAAAGTCCATCAACAGATGAGTGGATCAATAAAATGTGGTATATACACACAATGGAATACTACTCAGCTGTAAGAACCAATACACTACAATCGCACGTGATAACATGGATGAACCTTGAGAATCTTATGTTGAGTGAAGCAACCCAGGCATTGAAGGACAAATACTATATGACCTCAATGATATGAAATAAGTTAACTGCCTCAGAGAGCTAGAGTCTGGAAAAGTGGCTTACTGGAAATCGGGGGGTGGAGGAAGGCTGTGAGTTAATGTCTGTAGGGGTGGAATCTGTGATGAGCTGGGGATAAGTATGAGCACAAAGAAGGGACAAAATGGGGGCAACGGGTTACCTTCGGGTGGGGTTTTCTGGGTTTGAGGGGGGCTGGGGATGGGAAGAGGGGTAATATGGTCCAAGAAATAGGTGGGAGGGAGGGGCAACATACAAACATGGGAGAGTGACAGAAGTTCATTGAGAACTAAATGTTGAGTAAAACGTATCAAAGTATAAGTAGGAGGGTTACCTGGTTAGGACGCTCAGGGGGTATGGTCTGATGCGGGACGGACTCCGGAGGGAATAGCTGAAGGCTCATTTTGCCAAGGTGGGTTCTACCATTGGGTGGGGTGGACCCATATCCTGGGGAAGACTAATGCCGTCGAATAGAGAGAACTGTATCTCTCGTGAGAAAGGACGGCTCCCAGGGCATTAGATTGGCAGGCGTTGTGGGCCCTAAGGGGAGGGGAAAATGGACGTGCAATGGATGGAACAAAGGTAAATAAGGGGGCAAAAGAGGAGTTATGTGAGAGTACACGAGGATGAATATAAAACAGCTAATATTACACCAAAACATATAGGGGACGACAGACTAATAATGAAAACCATAAGACAAAACATAGGATAACTAAAAAATTTAGAAAACTGTACAACCTAAAGTATGGACCACATAGTAAGCACAAATGTTACCTTGTTTGAAAACTATAGTTTCGGAATCTGTACATCAGTTTCAGGAAATATGATATGAATAAGTTAAAAGATTATTGCTGTGGAAGGGAAAAGGTTTTATGGTGGATCTGGGGAAATACTGTATATTGTATATATGAATTTTGGTGATCTAAGACTCTTCTGAAGCTGACATTATGTTGGGATGCACTTTACGGGAAGTTTTGGATCACAGAGTGGTTCAACAATGGCAGCGGAGGAATACTGATATGGGATGTTATTGACAGGATATATATGGTTGACAGGGAGTTATACAGGGCATATGCCCAGGGTATATGGTAATGTCTATATATACTCATAGTGGAAACAATTAAAAACAACAGCTGCGGGGGTACTGGGCTCCTGGCCGGGGGGTCACTGTTGTGGGCCCTGGGAGAGCAGCGGCAATCCTCCAGGTGCAACGGCAAGAACCAGGAAGGAAGGAGGGCCCAACAGTGGGCTCTTGATACTAATGGCTACACTTTTGAGCCTATACACCTGCAATAAGAACAAGGCCTAGAGTAGCATTGTGCCTGGGGGTTCCCTCCTGACAGCCTTCATGTTACTCAAATGTGGCCACTCTCACAGCCAAACTCAGCGTGTAGATGTGATGCATTCCCCCCAGCGTGGGACACGACACCCGGGGATGAGCCTCCCTGGCACCGAGGGATCACTACCACATACCAGCTGAAGAAGCAACTAGAAAATGACCTTGAATTAAAGATTCAATGCGGAACAGCAGAATATACCTGTCTACATATAATAACATGACTTCGGGAAGCGGTTTGACCTAATGTAAGGGGGAAATGGAAAGGAGAAATGAGATTATAAGGCTGTGAGTCTCTAAAAAAGAGTCTGGAGGTTGTCAGAAGGAATACCCCTATGTACAACTGAACAGAGTCTAAGAGACAGATAAGGTAGATACAACCCCAGGTATTGGTTCTTTTGAGGGATAAAGAGACCCACGGGTTCTATGGTCATGGCAGAAGGGGTTCACTGCCATGACAGATGGCCCTTCTTTGGAGCTGGTGTTTCTGCGTGATGGAAATGGACTCAGAGGGGATCTCTTTTCACAAGACTTGCATGCTACTTTATTGGAATTGTAGTTGGTGCTGAGTTTAAGATATATGTAGGGGATTTGAATCTCTGGACTGATAATATGACACCCAGGCCCAGAGCCTCAACAGACTTCAGCTCCTACACTTTGACTTATTGGACTTACTCCACTCAGCTAACATGGAGTTGAAGAAGGTCAACCACCACAACATGGAGCCTAGAGTGTCTACAACTAGAAGCGGGAAGAGTGCATCCAGTACCCATGTGGAATCTAAGCCCTCACTTGACATAGGTGTGCAATGGACACAACCAATCCAATGTCCACAGAGGAAATGTGAAATGGGTGTGGGAACAGTAGCCATGGGGGCTGCTGGGTGTGGGGAACGGGAGGAAGAGATGAGATGTGGAGGCGTTTTCGGGACGTGGAGTTGTCCTGGATAGTGCTTCACGGACAATTACGGGACACTGTAGATCCCCCCAGGACCCACTGGATGGAACGTGAGAGAGTCTGAGCTATGATGTGGACCATTGACTATGGGGTGCAGTGATGCTCAGAGATGAACTTACCAGGTGCAATGGATGTATCACGATGAAGGGAGAGAGTGTTGCTGTGGGGGCAGTGGGGGGCGGGGGCGGTGGGGTTGAATGGGACCTCATATATTTTTTTTAATGTAATTAAAAAATAATAATAATAAATAAATATTTAAAAAAAAAAAAAAAAAAGAAATTGAGTTCCCACCTACCACATGGGAGGTTCTGGGTTCAGGTCCTTGCGCCTCCTGGAGAAAATGAGCAAGACAGCAAGCTGGTGCGACAGGCTGGCACAGTGAGCTGAAGCAAGAAGATGACAAAACAAGGAGACACAAAGAGGAAACACAATGAGAGAGACAAAACAGGGAGCAGAGGTGGCTGAAGTGATTGAGCACTCCTCTCCCACATGGGAGGTCCCAGTGCCTCCGAGAGAAAGAGAAGCAGACAGCACACAATGAATGGACACAGACAGCAGAAAGTGGCGCAAACAACGGGGTGGGAGATAATAAATAAACAAAAAATAAATCTTTGAAAAAAAAATCCAGAAGGGTATTACTCTAACTGATACTTATAGTTGTAACTAAAAGCTACCCATGGGAAGTGGATGTGGCTCAACTGATAAAGCGTCCGCCTACCATATGGAGGGTCCAGGGTTCGATCCACAGGGCCGCCTGACCCGTGTGGTGAGCTGGCCCACGCACAGAGCTGCTGTGCGCAAGGAGTGCAGTGCCACACAGGGGTGCCCCCACATAGGGGTGCCCCACATGCAAGGAGTGCACCCTGCAAGGAGAGCCACCCCGCGTGAAAAAAGCATAGCCCCCCAGGAGTGGCACTGCACCCAAGGAGAGTTGACGCAGCAAGATGACGCAAAAAAAAAAAAAAAAGACGCAGTTTCCCAGTGCCACTGAATAATGCAAGCGGATGCAGAAGAACATACAGCCAATGGACACAGAGAACAGACAACGGGGGGGAGGGGGGGTTGGGAAAGGGAGAGAGATAAATAAAATCAAATAAATTTTAAAAAATAAAAAAATAAAACCTACCCTGTTTAAAAGACTAAAGTGCAATACCCAGTCCTAGAACAAGGTCCAAAAAAAATTACTTTACATTAGACCTAGGCAGAAAACTCCTGAAAATTATATTTATTTCAAGATCATTATAGTCACCAATTTTTTAAACCTCAAAGAACTACATATCAGTAGCCCCAAATTTAAAAATAGAGAGTAGGCTCACAACTCCTCTAATAAAAATAAAAAATAAATAGGGAAATGAGAAATGTGAAAGTTGCTTATTCAAAGACCCATTATGGTTTGATTGTGGGAAAAATATCAACAAACAATATACCTCTGGAATCTTTGCAAGTTTGAAACTACAAATACCATACACCTTCATCAGCATGATTCAAAGAATAATATATAAATAAACAACAGTTAAAAAATCAAATATAATTTAACAGTCTTGCTTCAGGTTCTTTAGTATTCCTGGAAACAGTCTTTCATGTTAGAATGCACAAAAACTTTCACATACTTACAAGCAAATAAGTGTGCCAGTGCAAATTTATCTACCAATCACCTTCTTTTTCCCTGTTTTGTCCCTGTCCCTACTCATTCATTCACAGCCTATATATACTACCTAATATTCTTCTGAAGAGTGGTTCAGAGAACACTACAAAAAATGGAGTGCTCTCTCTTTAGAACTTGCAGAAAAGTGATTATGCAAGTTCACCAGAATTTATTACTTCTTATTTCCAAATCCATCCTTAATTGCCTACTTTGCAAAAATGGAACCACAGTCTTTATTTTTCCTTTGCCAATGTTAAATTACAATGTAAACAATGTTAAATTAATAGTAAAGGACACCAGAGAGAAACTATAGAATGAGGGGGCATTTCCCTTCTTGGTTCCAGGAAATGCCTTTATCCAAATTGCTGCAGCATGGGCAACTTTTCCAGCATCTGCCCCCTGCAGCACGGAAAGCTCCTCCTGTACCAGGCTCCTCCTGTACCAGGCTCCTGCAGCATGGGCAGCTTCTCCAGAACTAGGATCCTGCAGTGCACAGCAGTCAGCAGCACCCAGAGCCCCCTTCCTCCCCCCACACTTCCCCATGAAAAGCTTTCCCTGGTACCCTAAAAGGTAGATTTCCAGCAGTTCCATAAGGTGAATTTCCAGCAAATTCCATCACAACAGTAACTTCTCTGGCATTCAGAAAGCCACAGACATGCCTCTGCCACAAGAATTAGGTTTCTGCCCTGGGAGGCCTCTTCCTTGCATTCTATCTCAGCCGTAAGGGTTGTGATTGCTTCTACATATATATATATATATATATATATATATATATATATATATATATTCTTTTTTTCTTTTCTTTTTTTAATCTCTCTCCCCATCCCCCCATCCCGTTGTCTGCTCTCTGTGTCCATTTGCTGTGTGTTCCTCTGTGTCCACTCGCATTCTTGTCAGCGCCATTGGGAATCTGTGTCTCTTTTCTGTTGCATCATCTTGCTGCATCAGCTCTTCATGTGTGCAGCGCCACTCCTGGGCAGGCTGCGCTTTTTTCACACGGGGCAGCTCTCCTTGCAGGGTGCACTCCTTGTGCGTGAGAGGCTCCCCTATGTGGGAGACACCCCTGCGTGGCACAGCACTCCTTGCACACCTCAGCACTGCATGCGGGCCAGCTCACCACACAGGTCAGGAGGCCCTGTGTTTGAACCCTGGGCCACCTACATGGAAGGCGGACACTCTATCAGTTGATCCAAATCCACTTCCTGTGACTGCTTCTTATGACTACTATTACTATGCTCATTAGAGATCTCTTTACTTCTTTTTTAAAAACAAATCAATTTTTTGATACACATTAATAAAGCATACAATTTATTGAAAGTGTACAATCAGTGGTATTTGGTATAATCACATAGTTGTGCATTCACCACTTCATTATTAAAGCTTTTTCATTATTTCAATAATAACAAACAAAAAACAGGCAAATAAACAAGAAAATTCCTCGCCTCTCAATCTGTTTCCCCTGCTATATATAGGTGCTATTTCTGGTTATTCTTGCACAATTATTTATTTGTTTATTAACCAGTTTTATTGAGATATATTCCCATACCATATACCAAAGTGTATAATCAATGGCTTTTAGCAATTACAATGTTGTACATTCCTCATCTCAAAAATTTTAGAACAATTTCATTACTCCAAAAGACAGACTCCAGATCGCTTAGCATTTCTCTCTTTACTTCTTACTAGCCAATGCTTCATTACCCTAATCCTGTTATAGTTAATAACTATATTAAATGTTTTCTGTCCAAATTACTGTGCTGTTTCTGTCTCCTGATTGAACTCACTGATACACCATGTAATGCTAGCAAAACATCAACACAAAATAGATGGGCTCTGGCCAAACAGATAATAAAAGTGCAGCTAAGAGGGTTTACTCAAGGTGATCAAAGGGTATCTTCAGGAAGGAAGTGTTGAAAAGTGCTGATAACAAAGAAAACAATAACTTACTCAATTGTAATGCATTTCTCCCAAGGATAAAATATGCTAACAACAGATAAATATAAATGGTATATTCTTCACGTAAATTACTGAATTTGCATTTGGTTTATCAATTGGCTTCCTGAGGGCCTGGATGAAGTCAGTCTCCTCAAATCCAACAAATGGAAAAATAGTTTCTAGACATGCAGTAAAAATAACAACAAAACAATGCTGTTATCTAAAGCCTTCCACACAATCAATCAGTAATCTTTTTCTTTGACTTTTTTTTTAACATCACAAATGCTACATCAAAGGTTAGAGACAAGAAAGGTGGGATGTTTGGAGAGCAAATGGCAGCAAACACTAATTGTTCATTTTGCCCAATACCTTACCACAATTATTCTTAGCCTACCCAAATCTTACTCTTCAACATAACCTACTACTTTCCTTCTTCAGCAACCACAGTATTAGTATCATGCTTCTTTCCTTACTCATGTAAAATGGGATATTCTAATGCAAAAGTAGTGTGGTTCAGTGGATCCAACACAGGCTATGGCGTTGATAACATAGGCTTAAATCCTGAGTCTACCTTTTTTTTTTTTTTTGAGGTTGGGGGAGGGCGGACCATGTATGTGGGAAGCCAGCTCTCAACCACGGAACCACATCAGCTACCCTGAGTTGGTTTTTTCTTTTGTTTGCTGGTTGTTTTTTGTTGTTGTTGTTTTTAGGAGGCACCAGGGACTGAACCCAGGACCTCCCATGTAGGAAGCAGGCGCTCAACGGCTTGAGCCACATGCACTCTCCAAGTGTGCCATTTCTTAACCATTCCCAGTCTCAGTTTCCTTAGCTATAAAGTGAATATGTAATTACGCATGGGGTTGCAGAGAGGGATAAATAAGAAAATACTTGTATTCCACCCACACTTCTATTGCTGTATGGTTTCCAAACCAGAAATCCATTCAAAGTTTTCTGGTGCACTTACTGGAAGAACCTGGGAAACCAGGAAAGCAAATCAGATCTTGTTATGTCGCATTTCAGGTTCTCTCTAACCTTTGGATGTAGCATTTGTGATGTTAAAAAAAAAAGTCAGAAAAGAAACAAGACGCAGCAAAAAGACACAGAAAACAGACAACCGGGGGAGGGGAGGGGAATTAAATAAATAAAAATAAATCTTTAAAAAAAAAAAGTCAAAGAAAAGATTACTGGTTGATTGTGTGGATGGTCTTTAGATAGCAGCATTGTTTTGTTGTTATTTTTACTGCATGTCTAGAAATTATTCTTCCATTTGTTGGATTTGAGGAAACTGACTTCAGATTCTAGTAAAATGTCTTCATTTTACAGATGAAGACGGAATAAAACTAGACACTTACACGAGGTCATAGAAGGAAAACTGACAATCCTGTGCCACTACATTATATTTTCCAAAGCAGAATATGAAATAACCTGAACATGTCTAAAAAAGATTGTGAATCAAGAGTCTGACTCTTAGAAAATATATAAGGTCTATAAACATAGATTTGGAATCATCTACAAATGCAAAAATTGATAATCTGTGAGAATAAACTTAGCAAAGGAAAGAAAACATAAAATAATACCAAAAAAACAAACACTGGAAAAAGAAAAACAGCCAGACAAAGAAGGTACACTCAACTAGGTAAAAGAATCAAAATAGTCTCTGGAGAACAGAGGCATGTGAAAGAGAACCTTTTAAAAAGCTATTGTGGGAAGCAATGTGGCTCAAGAGATTGAGCTTCCACCTACCACATGGGAGGTCCATGGTTCAGTTCCCAGTGCCTCCTGAAGAAGACAGCGAGCTAGCACGACAGGCAGGTGCGGCAAGCTGATGCAACAAGAAACACAAGAAGAAAAAGCATGAGAGACACAACAAAGCAGGAAGCGGAGGTTACTGGGACCTCCTAAAGAAGATGAGCAAGACGGCAAGCTGACGCAACAAGAGACAAAAGAAGAAAAACATAATGAGAGATCAACAAAGCAGGGAGTGGAGGTAGCTCACGCAATTAGGTACTTCCCTCCCACATCAGAGGTCCCCGGTTTGGTTCCCGCTGTCTCCTAAAGGAACAAGGAAGATGAACAGACACAGCAAGTACAATGAGGGGGTGAGGAGAAATAAATAAATAAATATCTTTATTTTTTTAAAAAGCTATTGTCAAGGATAGCTACATAGCAGCTATGTAGAACAGGGGTTGCATAGAGAGATTGAGAGGTAAAGAATTTTCTTATTTGTCTGTTTTTTTACTTATTATTATTACTGAAGTAATGAAAATGCTCTAAAAATTATTGAAGTGATGAATACATAACTATGTGATTATACCAAGTACCGCTGATTGTACTCTTTGGATGAATCGTATGCTTTTTTTTTTTAAGATTTATTTTATTTATTTCTCCCCACCCCCTTGTTGTTTTTTCACTTGCTGTGTCTGTTCGTCTTCCTTGTTTCTTTTGGAGTCACCGGCAGCTGAAACTCGGGCCTCTGATTTGGGAGGTGGCCTAATCACTTGAGCCACCTCCACTCCCTGCTTTGTTGTGCCTTTCATTATGTTCTTCCTCCGCACATCTCTTGTTGCGTCAGCTTTCCATGCCTGCCTGTCGCACCAGCTCACTGTCTTCTCTAGGAGGCACTGAGATCCAAACCAGCAACCTCTCATGTGGTAGGCAGGAGCCCAGTCGCCTGACCATATCTGCTTCCCTCATATGCTTTATTAATATGTATCAATAAAATTGATTTGTTTTTTAAAAAGCTAATGTGAACAGTGAAAACTCAACACAAAGATCAGAAAAATGAAGATCAGGAGTTTGACAGGGCATTCTACTCTTACACAAGTATACCTAGTACTCAGGTAATCACACTCAGAACAATCTCAAGCCTATCTCTACGCCATGAAGAAATACTCTCTTGTCAGTAGACTATCTCTCATTGTCCCAACGATTGTCAAGATTTCCTTGTTAAAAACCAAAACTTGGGAAACGGATGTGGTTCAACCAATTGGGCTCCTGTCTACCATATAAGAGGTCCAGGGTTCAATACTCAGGGCCTCCTGGTCAACGCAAGCTGGCCCATGCGATGAGCTGGCCCACATGGAGTGCCGGCCTGTGCACAGTGCTGACCCACACATAGAGCTGGCGCAGCAAGATTATGCAACAAAAAGAGATACAGAGAAGAGACAACAAGAGACACAGCAGACCAGGGAGGTGAGGTGGCTCAAGAGAATGGCCACCTCTCTCCCACTTTAGAAGGTCCCAGGATCATTTCCTGGAGCCACCTAATGAGAATACAAGCAGACACAGAAGAACACACAGCAAATGGACACAAAGGGCAAACAATGGAGAGAAAGGGAGAAATAAATAATCTTTAAAAAAAAAAAAAGAACAAGGCTGCTTATAAGCAGCAGGATCACATGGCACCCATGTTGGCCCCTCCCCACTAGGTTCTGGAGGGAGCAGATAACTCTCATATACATACTGGAAGCATATATGTCTGACCCAATCTGCCTGGTGGCAGCCTAAGGGACTTGCCATCCCAGAACTTGTCCTGCAAGTAGAAAGCATTTTACAGACCTCTCCTATAGAATGCTATAAAGAGCAGTCAAGTCATGCTGCCTGGGGCAAGGAATTGCTGGCTATGGGACATGCAGTGTAATTCCCAACGATGAGGAAACTGGTTCCAAGGGGAGAGGGAACACTGAGAACCAAGAAAACCAATTTCTAGGGCTACAGACAAATTCCCAAAACAAGATGCGTGCACAGAAAGGATCACTGAGGCTCCTACACTTTGGCCTGGAGCTCTTCTCTAAACTCATTGTATGGACAAACCATGAAGAGTATGTGAACATGTCAAACTGCAAAGACTGGGAAAGATGTTTTCTTTTTCCTTCTTCTCTCTCTCTCTTTACCCCTCTCTCTCTCCCCCTCTGTCTGTTGGGGGTGGGGGTTGTTTTAGGAGGTACCAGGGATAGAACCCAGGACTTTGTACATGGGAAGCAGGTGCTCAACCACTGACTTACATCCACTCCCCAATGACAGTTGGTTTTTTAATTTGTTTGTTTTTTTAGGAGGTACCAGAAATCGAATGTGGTCCTCATATGTGGGAAGCAGATGCTCAACCACTTGAGCTATATCTGCTCCCCTCTTTGTCTGTTTTTTAGTTAACTCCTGGCATTCAAGGAAAGGTCTATCATAACACTACCTGGATACAAGCATAAGGAACAGATGCCTCAGAGTCTAAATCCAGGAATAACAAATTAAAATATCAAAATATTCAGGTTTCAACAAAAGGATACAAAACATACATAGAAAAAGAAATCATGGCCCAAGCAAAAGAGAATATTAAAGCATTAGAAACTATCAAAGAGGACTAGACTCAGGACATACTAAACAAAAACTTTTAAAAATCTTAAATATGGTTAAGGAACTAATGGAAAACATGAACCAAAAAACTAAAGGAAATCAGGAAAATGATAGATGAACATAGAGAATATAATAGAGAGATGGGAATTATGAAAATGAACCAAAGAGAGATGAAGATCACAGTAATAGAAATTTAAAATTCCCTAGACAGTTTCAACAGCAGATTGGATCTGGCAGAAAAAGAATCAATGACCTTGAAGATACGGAAATTGAAATCATTCAGTCTGAGGATCAGAAAGAAGAAAGAAGAAAGAAAAGTGAACAGAACTTGTGGGACACCATCAAGTATACCAATATACTCATTGTGGAAGTTCTAAAAGAAGAAAGAGAGAAAGGGGAAGAGAGAATATTCAAAGAGATAATGACTCAAAACTACCCAAATTTAGTGAAAGGCATGAATATACACATCCAAGATACTCAACAAACTCCAAACAGAATAAACCCAAATAGACCCGCGTTACAGCATATTATAACCAAATTGTCAAATGCCAAAGATAAAGAGAGAATTCTGTAAGCTGCAAGAGAGAAAAAATATGTCATGTATATGGGATCCTCAATAAGATTAACTGCCAGCTTTTGCTCCAGACAGCCGAGAGAGGAAGGTGTGCGTAGGCCTGTCAGCCGTGAGGCTGTGCAGCCCAGGGACACCCTGACACGGTGCAACAAAGCCTGAGTTTTAAAGAAGTATGACGATCATAATGCTAAATGTTTTCCCAAAAAAAATGGCTGAAAAAAGCACAACTATTAAGAGGTACCTAAAGTTATAACATACAGGTAGCTGCAGATCAATGTTCAGGTCCATAGCTGTGGTATTCAGAAATTCTTCTTAGCCTCAAGTGTGGTATGCAACAATCTTGGGAAAGAAAAATGAATTGGCCAAGAAGACAGATGAATAGAAGTAAATGGAGAAAATTAGTTTGATGTTGATAACCTTATCTCAGTTTAATACTTATATTTTTAATTTCTGAGCAATAGTCTGTTTTCTTTAAAAAAAAAAAAAAAGATTAACTGCCAATAGTTCATCAGAAACCATGGAAATAAGAAGGCAGTGGGATGACATATCTGAAGTGCTGAAAACAAAAAACTGTCTAACAAGAATTCTATATCAGGGGAAGCAGACTTGGCCCAGTGGTTAGGGCGTTCTTCTACCACATGGGAGGTCTGCGGTTCAAACCCCAGGCCTCCTTGACCCCTGTGGAGCTGGCCCATGTGCACTGCTGATGCGCGCAAGGAGTGCCGTGCCACGCAGGGGTGTCCCCTGCGTAGGGGAGCCCCACATGCAAGGAGTGCGCCCCATAAGGAGAGCCGCCCAGCGCGAAAAAAGTGCAGCCTGCCCAGGAATGGCGCCGCACACACGGAGAGCTGACACAACAAGATGACGCAACAAAAAGAAACACAGATTCCCATGCCGCTGACAACAGAAGCGGACAAAGAAGGAGACGCAGCAAATAGACACAGAGAACAGACAACCGGGGCGGAAGGCGGTGGAGGAGGAAGGGGAGAGAAATAAATAAATCTTAAAAAAAAAAAAAAGAATTCTATATCAGACTAAACTGTCTTTTAAAAATGGAGACAGTGAACCCTAATGTAAAGCATAGACAATATTTAATAGTGCAATTATAATAATCTTTTATCAATTGTAACAAATGTACCACATTAGTACAAGGTGTTAATAAAGAGGGCATATGTGAACTCTGTATTTTCTGCCTGATTTTTCTGTATAATTTCAACTTCTTTTATAAATATATATCTTTTTTAATGAGGGCAAGTTTAAGGCATTCTCAGATAAACAAAAGTTGAGGAGGTTCATCACCACCAGACAAGCCCTACAGGAGATACTAAAAAAGTTCTGAAGGTTGAAAAGAGAACAGACAAAAGAATGAAGCTGCAAGAAGATAGATCTCAGGTGAGGGTAACACACAGGTGAATATAAATGCCAATACTATTGTATTTTTTTATTTGTAACTCTACTTCTTACTTCTACGTGATCTAAAAGACAAATGCATAAAATACAGTGATAAAACTAGTGGATTTGGACTCATGATGTATAAATACGTAATTTGTGACTATACTTAAGTATAGTCTGCTTAAGACAGAGGGTAGAGGAGAATAGGAATATAGTTTGTTTATACTATTGAAGTTAAATTGATATCAAAGCAAACAAGATTGCTATAGACTTATGATGTTAAATTTAATAAGCCCATGGTAACTACAAAGAAAATATAAGGGAATATGAAAGCTCATAGAGACAGTAAGTAAGAGTACAGTTTGCGGGGGATGGGGAGGAGATGGGAAGATAATGTATAATTGTATAATGGGTATAGGGTTTCTGCTTGGGAAGATGGGAATATTAAAAATGGAAGCTGGTAAGGGCACTGCAATACTATGAATATAATTAATCCCATTGAATGGCAGTGGTTGAGATAGGAAAGTTCATGTTGTGCATATATTTCCACAATTTTTTAAAAAACTACTAAAGAGACAATGACAATTAAATGCAGATAAATGAACTGGATAAATAATGGAGGACCAAAAGCCCAAAACAACATTATTCAGAAATAGGAAAAACTGGAATATAAACTATAAGTTTTATATCAATGTTAAATTTCTTGACCTTGATAGCTGCACTTAAAGAGGTTATATAAGTGAACATCCTTGTTCTTAGGAAAGGTACATGGTAGTATTAAGTGGTCAAGGAGGATGATGTATATAATCTACCTTCAAGTGTTAAGAAAATGGACTGATGGATGGATGCATGGATAAAGAGAAAGAATGATATGAAATGTGGCAAATATTAAAACTTATGGATCTGGGTATGTGGTGGTGTAGAAGTATATTAGAGTTCTTTGTATGGAATTTGTATTATTCTTCTAACTGCCCTGTAAGTTTGAAAGTATTTCAAAATTAAAAGTTAAGAAAATAATTTTTTAAAAAGCCTTGCACCTACAATTATCTAAAAAGTCTATTAAAATATTCCTCACTTTTCCAACTACCAGTCAGTATATCACCAGATTTTCTTCATAAACTTCAACCAAAACAGCATACTGCAATAGATTAAATTCAGAAAAAGAAGAATTCCATTAGAGATTTATAAAAATGAAAAAAGTATCTTCTTCCAATAAAATTGTTTTTTTGCTTTGGAAAATAATTATTTTATAAGAAATATTTTATGTTAACATGTAAGGTTTATTATTGCTACTGTTACATAAATTAATGCATATTTTTTTAAAGTCCCTGAACCAACCTATTTGTCCTTCAATTGCAGAATGGATTAATAAACTGTGAAATATACTGAATTCTACTCAGTAAGAATGAACTATTGTTATAAAAATCAACATGAATAAATATCAAAAAGATAACATTGAGGGAAGTGGATTTGGTTCAACTGATAGAGCATCCGTCTACCACATGGGAGGTCCAGAGTTCAAACCCAGGGCCTCCTGACCCGTGTGGTGAGCTGCCCATGTGCAGTGCTGATGCGCACAAGGAGTGCCTGCCGTGCAGGGGTGTCCCCCACGTAGGGGAACCACATCGCAAGGAGTACACCACCCCCACAAGGAGACCCGCCCCGCGTGAAAAAAACACTGCCTGCCCAGGAGTGGCACCACACACACGGAGAGCTGACGCAGCAAGATGACACAACAAAAAGAGACACAGATTCCTGGTGCTGATGACAAGAATGCAAGCGGACGCAGGAGAACAAACAGTGAATGGACACAGAGAGCAGACAATGGGGGGGAAGGGGAGAGAAATTTTTTTAAAAATAAATCTTTAAAAAAAAAAAAAAAAAGATAACATTGAGTGAAAAAAGCCAGACACAGATAAGTGTATACTAAATTATTCCATGTATTTTGTGTGATCTATGTATCTTTTTTAAAAAAAAAGTTATGAAAAAAAATTATTCCAGGTATATAAAGTTCAAAAACTAATCTGTAGTAATAAACATTAGAATAGTAGTTAGCTTTGGTGGGGGGGATAATTTGGGAGGGGATATGAGAGATCCTTCTGAGAAACTGGAAATATCCTATATATTGATCTAGGTAGTGGTTAAACAGGTGAATTCACACATAAAATTCACCAAGCTTAAGATTAATTTAGATTTATATGTATATTTATATATATTTCATCCCACTTTAAAAAAAAACTTTTTTAAAAGTTCTCAACAGAAAAAAAAAAAAGAGAGGAAAGTTCTCAACAGTGAAAATTAATGAACCACCACAAATATAGCATGGAGAAATCTTAGAAACATAATAATGAGTGAACGAAGCAAGTCTCACAAATCGACAGTATGATCTCAAAAATAAGCAAAGCTAAACAATATATTGTTTAGGCATGCAAACATACATATGTTATTAAACTATTCAAAATATATTTTAGGCATGCAAACATACAAAACTTTTTTTAAAAAGAAAATGCTAAATATTCCATAGGGAATGGGATGGGAAGAAACACACAAACATATGGGTTATTGGTAATATTTGAGTTCTCAGGTTGGAAGAAGGTTCATAGGTGCTCATTAAAATACTGTTATATAACATATGTTGCATCTATTACTTTTTAGCATATATTCCTATATATCATAACAAGGTTTTTTTTTAAAAAGACCAAAAATGACCTCTACTTATTTGAAATCCATATATTTGATATGGGGTTAATATCCATAATATTTAAAGAATTCCTACAACTCAACAACAAAAAGTTAAAAAAAATTTTTTTTTTTAACGGGCCAAGGATCTGACCACAAATTTCTCCAAAGGAGATATACAAATGGCCCATAAACATATGAAAAGATAGTCAATATCATTACCCATTAGAGAAATGCAAATTAAAACTACAATAATGGGAAGCAGATGTGGCTCAAGGATAGGGCTTCCACCTACCACATGGGAGGACCCAGATTGGATTCCTGGGGCCTCCTGATGAATAAAAAGAGAAAGTGTGCCTGCGTGGTGAACGAGTGCCCGTGTGGTGAGTCAAGAGGCCATGCAAGTGCCTACCTGATGAGCCAAGGGCCCACGAGTGCCCACATGGTGAGCCAGGGCCCACACGGCGAGCCGAGCACCTGCGTGGTAAACCAGTGCCCACCCAAGTGAGTCACACAGCAAGATGATGATGAACAAAAGAGAAATGAAGGTAAGTCAAGGTGAAGCACAGCAGAAACCAGGAACTGAGGTAGCGCAGCTGACAGGGACCCTCTCTCCACATCAGAGGTCCCCAGGATCAAATCCGGTGAATACTAAAGAAGAAAAAATGAGAAGAGAAGACAAGAGAAATAGACACAGACGATCACACAGCAAATGGACACAGACAACAAAAACAGCAGGGCAAGGGGAGAGGGCGGGGAAGGGGGAAAATAAATAAATAAAAATCTTAAAAAAAAAAACTACAATGATGGAACACAAATGTGGCTCAAGTGATTGAGCTCCTGCCTACCACATGGGAAGTCCCAGGTCCGATTCCCAGTGCCTCCTGGAGAAAAACAAGGAAGACAGCAAGCTGGTGTGACAGACAGGTGCGATGAGCTGATATAACAAGATGACACAAGAAGACACAAAGAAGAAAAACAATGAGAGAGACAACGAAGCAGGGAGTGGAGGCTCAAGCAATTGAGCACCACTCTGCCACATGGGAGGCCTCAGGTTTGGTTCCCTGTGCCTCCTAAGAGAAGACGAGCAGACACAGAGAGCACACAGCGAATGGACACAGGGAACAGAAAGCAAGCACAAACAATGAGCAGGGTGGATTTAATAAATAAACCTTTAAAAAAAAGAAAAAGAAAAAGAAAGGTCAGACAAGAAGAATGGGTGGAAATTAAAAAAAAAAAAAAACTACAATGGGATACCACTTCGCACTCACAAGGATGGCTTTTTTTCTTTTTTTAAAGCAGGGCCAAGATTGAACCCTGGACCTCATATGTGGGAAGCCAGCACTCAACCTGAGACATACCGGCTTTCCTGAGTTGGCTTTTTTATTTGTTTTGCTTGTTTGTTTTTCTTTTTTCAGAAGGAACCAAACTCAGTACCTCTCAATCCTGAGTCACAACTGCTCCCCTATTTTTTTTTTTAAACTGAAAATTCTAAGTGTTGAGGAAGATGTGGAGAAATAGGAACCTTAGTACATTGCTGGTGGGAATGTAAAATGGTACAGCCAGTGTGGAAAACAGTTTGGCAGTTCCTCAGAAAGTTAAACATAGAGTTATCATATGACCTGGCAACTCCACACTTAGGCACATACCCAAAAGAATTGAAAACAGAGACTCAGACAGATATTTGTACATTAATGTTCATAGAGTTGGAAAGTAACTCTCATGTTCCCTTTCTTAAAAAGAATTACTTGAAGACATAGTTTAGCAAAATAAAAGAAGCTAAGAAAAAAGATCCAAGAAACAGCAAAACTAACTAAGGAGTGCCGTGAAAATAAATTACAGGCAGACAGCTATGCAAGAGGCCTAAAAAAGAATCAATCCAAATTGGAAATAGAAATCAGATTACTCCATGAAGAATGTCTTCAAGGAAAAAAGAGTGTTCCTTTACAAAAATGTGGTAAGAAACCTAAGCTCTATAATGATACAATAAAGGCATATTTCTGTCAACAAGGAAAAATATCAGAGAATTCAGGAAAATAAAAAAGCTATAGAAGATTTTTGATGCAAACTAGAATGTGGCATGATTTTGACCAGTTGATAGAGTGTAAGAAAAGAGAATTCATTTAATAGTGATGTTTTAATCATCCTGCTTAGATTAAAACAGGTTTGATGATTTAGGATTATAATTCTTTCTCTACAGGTTCAAACACACTACTTAGCGCTGCAGAGCATAATATTTATATAGTTTACACTATTTTAAATGATGCTATTCCTTAGTTTTCCACTTTTAGAATCAGCAGTCACACAATAAATAGAATATTTAACTGCACTTTTAGAACGGAATATAAATACTTTCAAAATGTGGAAGTAGTGATATAGCTGAATGAAGCCTGGAAAAGGAAGAGAAAAAAAGAGGCAAGGAGTAGACAAAAGTGTAAGTATACTACTTTCCTAATTTCAAATAGTAAAGAATACTGTTTGAAATTCGATGATCAAGAAATAAAGGGAACCTCAGGTAGTAGTGCTCCTGAGGGCTACGGAGACACCCAGGTCCTACAATCATGGCAGATGGCTCCTGAGTTCAGTGCCTTCCCAGGAGGCCCTACTTTGGAATTTGTGCTCCTGGGTGTGATGGAGTTGGACTCAGATGTGAATTCTCTAAACATGCCTCTTCTGTCCCTTTCAGTGAACCTGTGTTTGGCTCTGGGGTTGGTGTATGCCCAAGAGACTTTAATCTCTGGGCTGGGCTGTCCGTGTGCCAGCTGGGCCCTGAGCCTCGGCAGTGTTGCAGCGTCTATACTCCAGTTCATTGGATTTACCCAGGTCAGCTGACAGGGAGGTAACCAAGAGAGTCTACAGCCGCCAGTACGAGAATGCCATCCACCAGCCATGTGGGATCAAAGCCTCCTTTCAATTGAGAGGTAGAGTGGGTATTTCCACCCCAGGGTCCTCAGGAGAGAGGAATAAAATATGGATTAGAGTGGATTTATTGGTGTTCTACTATAGAATTATCATGACTCTAGCAATGGAATAAATTATATCATTGATGTGGAGACAAAGGCCATGAGAGTTGCTGAAGGCAGGAAGAGGGAAAAGGAGATATGATATGGGGGCATTTTTGGGACTTGGAGTTGTCCTGAATGATATTGCAGAGACAGATGCAGGACATTATATATCCTGCCATAAGCCACTGAATGGACTGGGATAGAGTGTAAACTACAATGTAAACTTAAATCCACACTGTGAAGCAGTGCTCTAAAATGTATTCATCAATTGCAATGAATGTACCAAATTAATGAAAGAAGTTGTTGATTTGGGAAAAGTGGGGGGTGTGCGGAGTGGGGCATATGAGAACCTCTTATATATTTTTTTTCTTTAAAAAAAAAAAAAAGGGGAGCGGCTATGGCTCAAGCCGTTGAGTGCCTGCTTTCCACACGGGAGGTCAGAGTTTAGTTCTCAGTGCCTCCTAAAAAAAATAAAATAAAAACAAGCAAGCAAACGAAAAAAACAACACTCAGGGTAGCTGATGTGACTCAGTGGTTGAGCACTGGCTTCTCACATTCGAGGGCCCAGGTTCAATCCCCGGCCCCAGTACCTCAAAAAAAAAAAAAGAGAAAGAAAGAAAGGTTTATGAACTAAACTATAAACTAGACTTATTATTCTAGCAATGGAAAAGGCACTGAGGAGAGGGAGAGGGAAGAGTAGGTATAACATGGGGCATTTTGGGGACATTGGAATTGTTCTACAAGACATTGCAATGACAGATACAGGCCATTACACATTTTGTCAAAAACCTATAAAAATGTGAGGTGCAAAGTGTAAACTACAATGTAAACTATTGACCATGGTTAGTAACAATGCTTCAATATACATTCATCAGTTGTAAAAAATGTACCACACTAATGAATGATGTTAATAGGGAAAAGTATGGAAGAGGAAGGGGTGGGGTATGCAGGAATCCCCCCATATTTTCAATGTATCATTTATGTAATCTAAACCTTCTTTAAAATTTAAAAAAAAAAACTCTCAGAAAAAAAAAGAAATAAAGATTTATGGAGAGCAAGCGTAGCTCAGTGGTTGAGCACCTGCTTTCCAAGTATGAGGTCCCAGGTTCAATCCCCGGTACCTCCTAGAAAAAAAAAAAAGAAAGAAAGGTCTAAATAAGTAAAGTACTTGGTCATAAACCTATAAAGCTAACCACTAACTAAAAATAAAAATATAACAAATAGGGAGGAAAATAGATAGAAAAAGAAGTGGAAGATTGCAAAGAAAGTACAATAAATCTTCAAGTTCATAGTAAGGAGCCAACAGTATCTAAGACTGATGTATCACAAAATAGAGGTATAATTTTATTTAGAGTTACAGTAAAAAACATCAGAATTTAAATCCAAATGGTTGAAACTGATGATGATGATAAAGTTTACTTACTCTTATATACCCCTATGACTTCTTGAAAAACATTTTAACTGTAATCAGAAGAGAGAGAAATTACAAGAGTAAGCACTCAAGGAAATCCACCAAAGTATGAGTAATGGTTATCTCTATCTGGTAGAATGAGAATAGCTATTTTCATTCTTTTCTACATATTTTCCTAAACTTCCTAAAATTCATTATAGTGGGGGAACAAAAAAAGATATATTTTATATATATATATATATATTTTTTTTTTTTTTTTTTTTTTTTTTTAAAGTTCCAATGGATTTGTAGGTTGTATACTTTCTGTATAAGAAATGACGAGTGGGAAGTGGACTTGGCCCAATGGATAGGTGTCCGCCTATCACATGGAAGGTCCACGGTTCAAACCCCAGGCCTCCTTGACCCATGTGGAGCTGGCATGGGCCAGCTGATGCACGCAAGGAGTGCCCTGCCACGCAGGGGTGTCCCCCGCATAGGGGAGCCCCACGTGCAAGGAGTGTGCCCTGTAAGGACAGCGAGAAAGAAAGTGCAGCCTGCCAAAGAATGGCGCCGCACAGGCAGAGAGCTGGCGCAGCAAAATGATGCAACAAAAAAGAAACACAGATTCCCTGTGCCGCTGATAAGGATAGAAGCAGTCACAGAAGCACACACAGCAAGTGGAAGCAGAGAGCAGACAACTGGGGGTGGGGGAAGGGGAGAAAAATAAATTAAAAAATACATCTTTAAAAAAAAAAAAAAGAAATGGCAAGCATAAGAGTCCTAAAGGGTAAATGTAATTAACACCACTGAATTGTATTCTTAAGGGTAAATGTAATTAACACCACTGAATTGTATTCTTAAAAGTGGTGACAATGGGAAATGTTGTACATATGTTACCACAAAAATTTAAAGAAACGCCATTAATTATCAATGAAAACACTGGATATCTACCTATGATTCTAAAACACACTAAGCTGTAAACCACATTCTTTCTAGATTCTCTCTTCCTCTCACCTCATCCAACAATGGCCAAATGCAATGATCTTATCACTCATTCATTTTTACAAGCAAGGAAGTGAAATTGACTATTTCAATATCAGCAAATATTTTTAAAATATTTTTATAAACACAACATTGACTAGACACCATTCAATGGAACACATCTGAATTGTAGTCCCTGTTACCAAACTCTACCGTCATTCAGGAGAGATCAATTTTATTTTCTTATTTTTTTTAAGATTTTATTTTTATTTATTTCTCTCCCCTCCCCCGCCCCCCGGGCCCCAGTTGTCTGTTCTCTGTGTCCATTTGCTGTGTGTTCTTTTTGTCCGCTTTTATTGTTGTCAGCGGCAGGGGAATCTGTCTCTTTTTTTGTTGTGTCATCTTGTTCTGTCAGCTCTCCGTGTATGCAGTGCCATTCCTGGGCAGGCTGCACTTAATATTTCCCGCTGGGCAGCTTTCCTTACAGAGCGCACTCCTTGCGTGTGGGGCTCCCTTATGTGGGGGACACCCCTGCATGGCAGGGCACTCCTTGCGCGCATCAGCACTGTGCATGGCCCAGCTCCACAGGTCAAGGAGGCCCGGGGTTTGAACCGCGGCCCTCCCATGTGGTAGGCAGATGCCCTATCCACTGGGCCAAGTCCGCTTCCCGAGAGATCAATTTTAAATGTAGTGTCTGAAAATGAGGGGGGAGGGAGGATTAAACATATATCTGGGGGAGTAGCTGTTGTTCAAACGGTGGCAAGCCTGCTTCCCACACATGGGAGGTCCCATTTCAGTTCGGGTTCCTAGTACCTCCTAGAAACAAAGACAAACAACAAGCAAACAAACAAAAAGGCCAACTCAGGGGAGACGATGTGGCTCAGTGATTGAGTGTCAGCTTCCCACTTAGAAGTCCCAGGTTCCATGACAAGCCCCCCTATGGGGGCGGGAGGGGACATGTATCTGAGCAAAGAAGGCTGAATTAAGACAGTTTTAAATGAATTTGGGAAACGGACTTTGGCCCAGTGGTTAGGGCGTCCGTCTACCATATGGGAGGTCCGCGGTTCAAACCCCGGGCCTCCTCGACCCGTGTGGAGCTGGCCATGCGCAGTGCTGATCCGCGCAAGGAGTGCCCTGCCACGCAAGGGTGTCCCCCGCGTGGGGGAGCCCCCACGCGCAAGGAGTGCGCCCGTGAGGAAAGCCGCCCAGCGTGAAAAGAAAGTGCAGCCTGCCCAGGAACGGCGCCGCCCACACTTCCCGTGCTGCTGACGACAAAGAAACAAAAGCAGACAAAGAAACAAGACACAACAAATGGACACCAAGAACAGACAACCAGGGGAGGGGGGGGAATTAAAATAAATAAATAAATCTTTTTAAAAATTAAATAAATAAATAAATGAATTTATTTACTGATGCCACCTAACAAAAAGTGAACAGACACCCTACATCATTCCTCCAAGTCTTTATGATACAGCTAACCCACTTGCTTTGACTAATGAAAGAAAGTTTTGTCCAGGAGGACTGGCTTTGCTTTACAGTGTAGTTCCAGGCCACTTACTAGTTTATGCAGATTAATTTTAAAACTCTGTCTCTTCTCTTCCTTCAGAAAGAAAGAACCGATCTATAAATACAATAGTCAAATTCTCTAATCCAGATAATTGATTAAAATGTAAAATAAAACCAGATTCAAGAAAGACCTCTGGGGACGTGGATGAGGCTCAAACATTGGGTTCCCACCTACCCACATGGGAGATCCTAGGTTCCATTCCAGTACCTCCCGGAGAAGGCAAGCTGGCATGACCAGCAGGCGCAGTGAGCAGACACAACAAAGAGACACAAAAAGGAAAGACAACAAGAGACACAACAAGCCAGGGAGCTGAGGTGGCTCAAGCGATTGAGCACCTCTCTCCCACATGGAAGGTACCGAGTTTGGTTCCCAGAGACTCCTAAAGAGAAAATGAGCGGACACAGAGAGCACACAGCGAATGGATGCAGAGAGCAGACAGTGACTTTAAACAAGGAAGGGGAAAGAGAATAAATTAAATTTTTTTTTAAAAGTAAATCTTAAAAACCTCTGAAGAAATCTGTTCCTCATTATCCTTCACATAGAACTTGACAGCACACACCTAACACTTGATACAGATACTTAAAACATGTTTTTCCACTTAACATGTGCATATGAGAACAGAAAGTCTTCCTAAAATCAATAAAAGTTCCATTTATCACTTTAGTTAACAGGTCACACTGCTATCTTATAAGGGAAAGAACAATTTTCTCAGGAAGTCATATGTTTACTAGCCAATATTCCATACTCTAAGGTATATGTAAATTAGCAGAATTCAAGACCCTTTCCCCATCTTCAGGCACCTTCTGTAACCTCCAGACACATTTCCAAAATGGGAAGCATGCACCCTGCAGTCTGTTCTTAGGCATAGCAGCAGATTGGGTCCCAGAATTTGAACGATGCTGGCATCATAACATCAACTTTTCACAAGGACTATCGCCACCATGGCTTGCTTTATCTACCTCCTGACTTGTATGTTCCCATTTGATTTTTTTTGGTTCACGGTGGGATTTCCCCCCAGTAAAATACTGTGGTTAAAAAGCTTCTTTTTTAACTAGTAACAGTTAAAACTTTCTTTTTATGTCTCTTTTCCATTCAGAAAGTACTGAACTATAGTTCCCTACCTTAAGTTGTGAGTGGAGGTGGCTATATTTCATTTCCTGATTTAGCTTTCTCTCTTTGACCCTTAAAAGTCTATTATTTTTCTACTACTATTGGTAAAGTGATATCTTCTATTTTGCAGATCTCCCTTTCTGTATTGTCAGTATTTATGAGCAACTGAAGGTAAAACAAGCAAAGTGAGTTAAATTTTAAAGCATTTTTCTATCTGACAAAGGCTAGGAATCAACAGGTCAATATTTAACCTAGGTATTCTTTATGGGTAATTTTTCTTTATTTGATTACAACATTCCTAATTATGAGCAACAGGCCTAAAGTAGTGACCAAGAAATGGAAAGCTGGACAGTTCTAAATGGAAGATCTCATAATCTTCATTCAGTGATAAAGTATATATTGACCTGTGCAAATCAGATAATACTTTACTCTTCTTAATGGATTATAAGTGATCACATCACCAATAAAAATTAGAGAGGTTAATATTTGCAGGCCAGAAAAAGACTTTGCATAGTATTTAATACAAGTTATTATTGTCTTAGAAATGATAGACTATTACTCATTTATTACTGTCCACCTACAAAAAGCTAAGTGCTGGCAAATATGTGATAAAAAACATATATGGGGGAAACGGACTTTGGCCCAGTGGTTAGGGCGTCCGTCTACCATATGGGAGGTCCGCGGTTCAAACCCCGGGCCTCCTTGACCCGTGTGGAGCTGGCCATGCGCAGTGCTGATGCGCGCAAGGAGTGCCGTGCCACGCAAGGGTGTCCCCCGCGTGGGGGAGCCCCACGCGCAAGGAGTGCGCCTGTGAGGAAAGCCGCCCAGCGTGAAAGAAAGAGCAGCCTGCCCAGGAATGGCGCCGCCCACACTTCCCGTGCCGCTGACGACAACGGAAGCGGACAAAGAAACAAGACGCAGCAAATAGACACCAAGAACAGACAACCAGGGGAGGGGGGGGAATTAAATAAATAAATAAATCTTTAAAAAAAAAAAAAAAAAAAAAAAAAAAACATATATGGGAGAAGCAGACTTAGCCCAATGGATAGGCGTCCGTCTACCACATGGGAGGTCGGCGGTTCAAACCCCCGGCCTCCTTGACCCGTGTGGAGCTGGCCCATGAGCAGTGCTGATGCCCGCAAGGAGTGCCCTGCCACACAGGGGTGTCCCCCGCGTAGGGGAGCCCCACGTGCAAGGAGTGCGCCCCGTAAGGAGAGCCGCCCAGCACGAAAGAAAGTGCAGCCTGCCCAGGAATGGTGCCGCACACACCCAGAGCTGACACAACAGGATGACGCAACAAAAAGAAATACAGATTCCTGGTGCCGCTGATAAGGCTAGAAGCAGTCACAGAAGAACATGCAGCAAAGGGACACAGAGAGCAGACAACCTGGCAGGGGGGAGGGGGAAGAGAAATAAATGAAAAAATAAATCTTTTAAAAAAATAATAAACATATATGGGTCCTGCCCTTATAAAGTTTTATCGAAACTCCAAACTTCCCTTTTACTGGATGGGAATTAAAACAGTTTCCAGTTCAGATAAGCTTGTGAAAATACCTACTGATCATGTAATACTTTCACCCAAAATTTAAATTCAATGGGCAACATCCTTTAAAGAAATTCACACTACTCCTGCTACAGAATAATATTTTATTTGTCCTCAGATTTTCATAATTCACTATTTTTGAGCCAGATAAGGAAAGATCATATTAAATTATTCAATCCCCTCTACAGTTCCAGGGCAAAAACGGTCAACCATTTATGAACAGCTCCAAGAGTGTTTAACTCTTTCCTATAAAATTTGAAATAACACGTGCAATCACCCCTGTTTCGGCTGGGGAAGGAGCCAGGTGCCCACTAACAAACCCACCTTCTAAGAATATCTGATCCTATTTACCCTAAGAGCGTTGGGTGTTAAATCTAAGAGTTTTATTGATACACGCTGAGGTTTGTAGTCAGTTAAAACAACCAGTTTCACGGATGGGGCAAGACCACCCAGAAATTGTTTCCGAGAATCGCTAAATCTGTGAGTGCCTGCTTAGCTTTATCGCCCTGTAGAGACAAAGTCTTGATCTCCAGGACTGCGATCCCTCGAATCTGTTCGTTTATTGTTCTACTAGGAAAAACAAAATCACTTATTGAGTGGTAGCTATTCGCTAGCTCAGTACTAGGAGCTTTAAATAGATCATCTAATTTAATCTTGACATTTTCTGGGATACAGACATCATGTCCATTGTACAGATGAAGAAACTGAAGCTGAGAAAGTTTTAAAATTGGCCCAAAGGACACGCAGCTAATACGTGGTAAGGCCAACTCAAATCCATTTCTAACTGACACTCAAATCCTTGTTCTGAATTGACCACATAAACTGCTTCGGGGTAGATTAAAAGGCTCTGCAAGAACGTTCTTTCCCAGCGCTGTGTGACTGGAACATCTGCTTAATAGCTCTGGGCTTCGGTTTCCCCACCATCAAGATGAGTCCTAGGCTAAAAGCGAGTCGTGGTATTGCCACCACCAACAGGGAGGTTTGCAGTCAACGCCGTGGCGTCCCACCCTCGGACATGAGCGGGGTCCAGCTACCAACCCGCGGGAGCAGAGCACCGCGGCCAAACCTCGGCGCTCCCCACAGGTGCGATGGTGAAAAACGCCGAGAGAGGAAGAAACAAAGCCCAAGCAAAGCTAGGGTACCGAGACCCAGGGGTAGGGCGACAGCACGACCAGCCCACGGCCTCGTTTCCTTGGCAGCTGGACTGAGAACTCGGCTCACCTCCGGCCTGGCGCGCAAGCTGGCACCTCCCCTTCATTCTGTGCCTCGGTCGCCATCTTAGTCGGCAAATCTCTCTCACCGCCCTCACCTCAGGTCCCGCCCCCATGCCTTTGGATTGGCTTAGATGTTTCCCTCTCTTCCAAGCGATTGGATGATTTGACCGTCCCGCCTCGATTTGCACAGCTTCCTGATATTATTGGTCAATTCAAATTACTAACCGACGTTGGTGGCCCCCAGTACTGGCAGCCGCGAGGCCTGCCGGGAGTTGTAGTTTTTTATTTTAATTAACCCTCACGATACCATCGACTTTTAGGTTCAAGTCTGAAATTACCAGGCAGGTAACACTCAAATTTTTCCTGATGTGTAAATCTCAGAACTACAGAGCCGCCAAAATGAAAGTGACTTCAAGAGTCACTCTCTAAAACGCAAGCCCCGTTTGCTGTCCTGACACGAAGAGAGATACCTAGAAGATCAAGTCCAAAGTGGGCGCCCAAGAAGTACTTACTGTTAAGTGTAGTTCAAAGCTTTCCTTCTTCAAATAGAGAAACGTGTCCCAAATCACACAGCAGAGCGGTACATCACTTCTGTTGGATTCCCACGCAGGATCCATTCTGGCTTCCTAGAAAACACAGAGTTTGCCACTCTGGCCTGAATCCTGGAATCAAAAGCCCTATGATTTTGTTCCTGAGTGAGTTTTTGTCTTCAATGGTTGAAATAATAATAATTATGCTTGCCTTTCCGCCTCAGAGGATTTTGGTAGGTTATAATTGAGGCAACAGATGTGAGAACTTTATAAACTTAAAATATTAAGTTTTTTTCTATTTTGTTTTTGTACACGAGATTTTGGGGGATATTTTTTCTGTTGTTCCTTCAACGTCCTTTTACCTGTGGTTCTCCCAGCCCTCTCCTTCTCTTTCACTAAACTCTTCCCACACATGGTTCAGTTTCTTAACAAATTCTTCCCTTCCTAAGGGCCTTTGTACATGTTGTGCCTTCTGCCTGGCCCATTTTTCACCTTTTCTTTGGGGTCTAGCTTATATGTCACTGGCTCAGAGGCCTTCCATGGCCCCCTCTGTATAAATTAATTTCCTCATTAAGTTTTCTTTTTAAAAAAAAAGATTTATTTTATTTCTCTCCCCTTCCCCTCCCCTGTTGTCTGCTCTCTGTGACCATTTGGTGTGTATTCTTCTGTGTTCATCAGCAGCACTGGGAAACTGCATCGCTTTTTTGTTGTGTCATCTTGCTGCGTCAGCTCTCCATGTGTGCGGCACCACTCCTGGGCAACCTGCGCTTTCTTCACGTGGGCCAGCTCTTCTCCCCGGGGCACACTCCTTGTATGTGGGGCTCCCCTATGCGGGGGCACCCCTGCGTCACATGGCACACCTTGCACACGACAGCATTATACGTGGGCCAGCTCACCACACCAGTTAGGAGGCCCTGGGTATCAAACCCTGGACCCTCTGTATGGTAGGTGGACACTCTGTCAGTTGAACCACGTCCGCTTCTCTTGCTAAGTTTTCACATAGCACTCTGTACTCTTCCTCCATAACTCTTATTACAACTTATAATTTTATAAGTTGTGTGACTTTGTTTTGTGTGAGCGTTCCCAGCTAGTCTTCTGCCACAAGTGGACAGATCGTATCTATTTTACTCCCCACAGTATCTTGCATTTAGTGACCATTTAATAAATATTTTTTAAATAAATGAATGAACAAATCCTCAGACTGTATTATTATCCAAATCAGAAATTGAATTACATGTTCTAATGGATTTTTTCAATTGATGATTTCATATTATAAGTTTGACAATCATATTGCATATAGTTTTATGTTTAATAAATTGTCTAGTGAGCAAATACCTGAAGAGAAACACAAGATTCAACAAACATGTATTAGTGAAATTTTTCATTGAACTCCAGGCAGCCTTGGAAAATCCATGGTCCATAATTGTTATGTAGACACAAAGAAGGAACCCAAGGTCCAAACCCTGCCCTTTCCCCAAAGCATAAACAAGTTTTTTCCTGCCCTCCTGGCACTCAGGCTATCGATTGATTAACTGAATTAAACTGATTCTTTCACAAAAGAAATATTCTAAACTTTACAAAATATTACCACCTTGAGAAAGAACATCACACAACTGTATTTACAGTTCATCTCTTTTGATAAAGAATCACTATTTTTTAATAAATTCCAAAATATCTGGGGAAATGCATCATAATAGTTAAAAGAATGAGCCCTGGAGTTACTGAGCTCAGATTCAACTCTTAGTCCCATTATTTCCTAGCTGTGTGACCCTGGACAAGTTACCTAACTTTATGATTCCATTTCCCCTTCCTTAAATGGGGAAAATAGTAGTCCTTACAGAGTTATTGTGAAGATTAAATGAGATAATCTCTGAAAAGCTGCTTAACAGCACAGTGTCTGGCGCATAGTAAAGCTAGACAAACATTCACCATGACAGGATGAAGGTTAAGCGTGGTAAACTGCCTTCTCAGATAACATATTGCTGTGAGATGTGAACCATATATTACATCTTAGTTACATTTTAATCAAATACTCTGGAGAAGGGAGTGTTTCTCCTCAAAACCAACTGTTCCGATGTGACTGCTGATTAAAAGCAAATATCAGTGCTGAGGGTTATAAAAATACCCGCTCAGCTGACAAGCCTGTACACCTTGTTTCTGCAAGGGTGTCACAGCTCCCCCCGGATATCATCCTTACTCTATCTAGGTACAGATTGTCAGCCTGATGATAAGCATGGCTGTTTAGTAGGAATTCAAGGAAGTTCAGAAAGTCATCTTGTTGCCAAAAGCCTGGCTGAACAAAAGGCCACCAGGAAAAGTGGTCCCAGCCCTCAAGGAGTTTACAGTTGACTCAGGGAGACAAAATGAGCATAAAATAAATCACACACAACAGAAGACAATTTAGAATTATGGAGGGCTAAATATCAAAGTAGAAGAAAATAGACTCCTAGGAATTCAGAGGTATGGTGAAGCAAAAAAGGTCAGCACCGTCAGCGATGATTTTAGAGCAAAGGCACAGACTGGAGTGGGCCACAAATGTAATTGCAAATATAGCTATCTCTCCCACTAGACTGTGAGCTTTGGGGAAAGAAGGGGAGTTCTAATCTTCCTTGTGTTTCCAGGTTCTAGCCTCGTTGCAGGAGGGAAAAAAGAGAGAGAGAGAGAGAGTAGGAAAGCTGAGAAGGAAGTAAAAGAAGGAACAAGATGGAAGAGAAAGAGGAAGATTTGTCCATGACCCCCCAAACACCTTGTCCTTTGCCCCACCCCCACCTCTAAGCTCACTCTCCAACTATGCAAGTGACTTGCAGTTCCCAGCAAAGTGTTTCCCACTTTTGTGCTTGCTGTTCTCTCTGCCTAATTTAGAGCAGGACATTTTAATATGCACATGAAAATATAAAAGCATCATGTGCATAATAAACATTTCTGAGCCTTTCATCAGCCCGAACAGTGGTTAGGAATGGAATGAGAGTGCCTATTGAAGATTAAAAATGGAAAGAAGGGAGGAAAGAAGGGAGTAAGGGAGGGAGAGAGAAAGGAAGGAAGGAAAAAAGGAAAGGGGAGAAGGAAAAAGATAAAGATTTCGTGGTTTATTCTTTTATGAAATGACCAAGAGCTCCACCAAAATACATGCCCACCTGAAATACCCATTCTTTCCTCCTTTCTTTGCCAGCTAAATTGTGTTTGTCATGATATAATCTTTGAAATCATTTTAATGGGCCTCTCATCACCTGTTAATATTTAGTCCTTTCCTTTTTTATATTGTTTAATTATACAAGTAGCATATAAAGATATACTCCTTGCAAAAAATTTTCAAATAGAGATAAAAACCCCATTTCCTACCACACCTGCTTTCTAATTATTCCTCCACGAAACCACTATATTCTGTTTGATACATGTCATTTCAGATCTTTTTTTTCACAATACATTTGTTCAACAAATATTTTTGAGAACCTACTATGTGCCAGGCACTGTTCGAGGCCTGGGGATATAGGCTTGCACAAGACAAAGTGACTCTCTAGTGGCATTTTTATTTGAATAGTAGCATACAAATACATAGAAAAATGCATGATTTTGTTTTAATTTTTAATAAATGGTGATATATTGTACATATTATCCTCATATATGTGTCTTGGAGAGTTTTTCTTCAAGAGTTTAGCTATGCGTTTCTCTTTTCTACTGCTGCATAATAATAGTCCATGTTACAGATATTCCTTGGTTTATTTTCATCTTCCCCTCCAATGGGACATTTAGGTTTATGTCAGTCCAGGTTTCTAGCAATGGAAATTGACTTCGGCTAACAAACTGGATTTGTTGGAAGGACATTAGATTGGAAAACATGTGAAGGAGAGCTAGTGGGCCAGAAACCCAGCAAGATCACTCCATTTAGTGATACTTTGCTCCTAGCACAGTCTCCTCCCCAATGACTTCCCATGTGTTGGGTATCTGTGTCACCCCCAGGAGGGTCAGAGTCAAGGTGAGAACATCTCTTTGGCCAGGCCTTGGTCATCATGGATCTCCACCCTTCTACCGAGAGGAGAGTTCCCACCAAAGCTCTCCTAGTGGGGAATTACCCCCAAATGGGAAAGAAATGAAAAGTTTTGCTACAATCTGTGCCCAGTTTTTCAATTCCCAGCCTCCTTGTATACATAGACATTAGTTCTGGTCTCAGGCAAAACTTAACCCTCAGTCTCTTTCTGACATACCCAAGGACTCTAGCATCTACCATTATTCCATATGCAGGCGACTGAAAACAACTGTGTCTTCAGTCTGCAAGACTAGCCACTATGCCAGAAAGTGGGGTGTGGGAACACAGTGAGGTAAAGGGAAGAGGATCAAATTCTATGCACCTAAAAGTGGCTGAGTTCAGGGCTGCAACCTCACTTATAAAAAGTCCGGTGGTCATTTTCCCCAGTTAGCAGAACAAGCTGGAGAAAAGCCAGGTCAGCAGCAAGAGGCAACAAGAGGAAGCAAGAGGCTGGCAGAGGAAAGAACTAGTAGCACATGGAGTGACTGGGACAGCATATGTCAGGCACTAAACTCAATGCTGAAGCTATCAAGTTGAAGGAGGATCCTACTGTCTGAAAGCTCACAGATTGGGGGCTAAAGGCAAGGGGGCTGCTCATGCCCTCTGGGCCACAACCGAGGCAAGGACCAGACTCGGAGAAAGTCTCAAGCAGCCAGGTCTGGCATGGGGAGTGGGTCTGAAAAAGCATGAGGTTGCCCCAAGCATTGCAGCTCAGAATGCTTATGAATAGAATCTTTCTGGCTCTCTAAATAAAATCACTCCAGATTTCAGGTTAGGAGGCCCCAAGCACTGATGATAAGTTTCAAAGCAGTAACATATATGTGATGTTCAGGTTGGACTGGTACATTGTGAACCTGCTGTGTCAGGCTTTATCTCTACCACCATGTGAGCTGAAGTCGGTATGGATCTATTATCTACTACTGTAACCCATTCTCAGAGGGAGTCGTTTTGTTATGGGGACACATATTGCACATAAATCTCAATAACTATTAGGAAGTAGGATGAAGGTCAAGAAAGGCCCCAAGGCTACCCCTTACCTCTCTGTCCTCTAGATAGGAAATCTTCAGAGTCAGCTTCAAAGATTTCTCCATGTCAACCAAGCAATACATCTGGGGAAGAAAAAATAAATAAATAAAACCTTATGAGTTTATATGGCTAAGAGACTTCAAAGAGTCAGGAGGCCATCCCAGAGGCAGCGCTTATGTACATCTCAACAGGATCACATTGACAGCCAAAGTAGATACCACCCCAAATAGCGAAGCTCCTCAGGGATAAGGAGACATCGAGACACTACAAGGCTCAGGAACTTGGCCCCTTGCCAATGGGTCATAATCTGATATTTATGTTCCCCAGTTTAACAGAGTTAGACTCAGCAGTGGTTTCCCTATGCACAACTCTTCTGTCCTATTTGAACCTATAATTACTACTAGAGTTGGTAGGTTTACATCCAAGAGACTTAAATCTTTGGGCTATCCATGTGCCAGCTGAACCCTGAATCTCAATGGAGTTGCAACACCTGTTCTCCAGTTCAATGGACTCACCCAGGACAACTAACAGGGAGGAGATGATGGACAAACAACATACCAAGGAACCAAGAGTGCCTACAACTGCAAGCAAGGGAGTCGCATCCATCGAATGTATGGGATTGAAGCCCCCCTCAATTAATGGTGGAGTGGGCATCACCATCCCAGAGTTCTCAGGATTGGGCAAACAAACTAAACTTACTAGTATTCTATTATAGACTTATTGCAATTCAAGCAATGGAAGAAATACCATTGTTGTGGAGGCAGTGACCAATGGATATTCTGGGGTTAGGGAGAGGGAAAAACAGGTGTAGTGGGGGGCATTTTCAGGACATGGGAATCATCAGATACAGGTCATTATATATCCGGCCATAACCTACAGAGTCAAATAGGAGAAAGTGTAAACTACAATGTAAACTATAATCCACGTTCAGTGGCTGTAGTAGTCTGATATGGTTATGAATTCCAAAAATAGATATTGGATTATGCTTGTAATCTAATCTGTACCTGGGCATGATTGAGTTATGATTAGGACGTTGAGTCCCCACCCCTTGGTGGGTGGGGACTCACAGATAAAAGGCACGGCAAAGAAACAGTTAAGTGTTTCTGAAGTTAGAGTTTTGATGTTGGAGTTTGATGCTGAAGACTTAAGCTGGAGCACTGGGAAGTCCGCACGCAGAGAAAAGAGAAGTCAGCCCCAGGAAGAAAGGAACCCTGAACCCAGAGAAAAGCAAACTCCAGGAACATAGGAATCCAGGAAACCAGAACCCTCGCAGACATCAGCAGCCATCTTGTTCCAAATAGACTTTGGTGAGGGAAGTAACTTATACTTTATGGCCAGGTATCTGTAAGCTCCTACCCCAAATAAACACCCTTTATAAAAAGCAACCTATTTCTGGTATTTTGCATCAGAACCCCTTTGGCAGGCTAATACAGTGGCAATGCTCCAAAATATGTTTATCAATTGCAATGAATGTACCACACTGATGAAAGACGTTGCTATTGTGGGAAAATGTGGGAAGTATGAGGCACAGGACATATGTGATCCCCTATATATTCTCTGTAACATTTGTGTAAGCGAAGTATCTTTTAAAAAATAAAAAAGTGAAAAAAAAAAAGATTTCCGCATGCAAAATTAGAATAAAGGAAACTGTCCTTCACCCTCCAGACCTTTGTCTCTACACTTCGATTCTCATCTGTAGAGCCTATCTTCTTTCAAGAATATGGAAAGATAGCTGCCTTCCTCACTCATTTACACTTTAGTGTGAATTAAATCCAAGGGTACCCCTTCTGGAACTCGTGAATTAAAAAAATACTTATAAAATAAAAGGCATAATGTGATTAAAATAACTTCACCAATCATTTAGATTAGGAAACACAAAGATGTTCTCATGACATTTTGTATCTCAGGGTGCCATTTTACATTTGCTGCCTTTCTAGGTTTTTTTAAGATTTATTTTTATTTACTTATTCCCAACTCTCCTCATTGTTTTTTGCACTCGCTCTGTGCTCACTGTGTCTGCTCATCTTCTCTTTAGGAGGCACCAGGACCCAAATGTGGGACCTCCCATGCGAGAGAGAGGCTTTCAAATGCTTGAGTTACCTCAGCTTCCTGCTTTGTTTTGCCTCTCATTGTCTTTCCTCTCTGTGTCTCCCTGTTACATCATCTTGTTTCATCAGCTCACTGCTCCTGCCCATCACACCAGCTTGCTGTCTTGCTTGTCTTCTTCAGGAGGCATCAGGAACCAAACCCAGGACCTCCCATGTGGTAGGTGGGAGCTCAATTGCTTAAACCACATCTGCTTCCCTCTCTATTTATTTCTATGATTGGTTGATTAGTGTTGGCTTCTCCCAGTGGACTACAGGCAACATGAGGTAAGGACCACATTTGGTTTTGCCTACAAAACTATTTGTTGAATGAATGAATATACAAATGAATCCAAAAAAGGATTAATAAATTTTTAAAATGAGGTTGTTCGAACCTTAGTGATACACTGTATCCTGCGTACACTGAACCTATGTTTTTGTCTTGATGTACCCAGCATCTCTTTTGGGTCTTCCACTCTCCTAATCTTGGTCCATGTGTTTCAGGTAGGTTTAACCTTGTCTCTGGCTATAGGAGTGGGCAAGTGACCCAGACCTCATCAGTCAGAAGACCCAAAACCCTGGACTCAAGGATCTTTCCATCTAAAACTGCCCCAGTCACTACAGAAGGAAGTACATAGCAACAGCCAATTTGTAAAGCTAAATGGGATAGGAGGGCAGAGGGCAGGAAGAACCACTGCCTATGGGGAGAGCAAAGACAGCCTCATGGAGGTTTGTAGCTAGACTGAATAAGATTTAGATGGGTGGAAATTGAGGAGGAGAGGGGGAGTGGCATTCTCTGCACAAAGAAGAACAGAACCAAACATGAGAAGACAGGAATGCATAAGACATGTTTGGGAGCTGGCAAGGGCCTAGGCTGACAAAAGCAAAGGGCTTATTTGGCAGTGGAGGACATGACAAGTTTGGAAAAGTGGACCAGAACCAGGCCACTGAAGGATAAAACACTGTATTAAATACTGAGGATTTTACTCAGGAGGCATTGGGGACATGTTCATAATGGGGGAGGAGAGTAACCTGAGCAGGCTGGGCTTTCATGTAAGTTGATCTGCCAGAAGAGTGGATTAAATGGAAAGAGACTGGGGCTGAGAGACAAGTTACATGAACCCAGCCAACAAACATGAAGGGTACCAGTAATGGGACCAGAAAACAGTCATACTTGCTGGTCAAGGCACTGAAAGATAGATCAAGAGGTCTTGGGAGAAGCAGATGTGGCTCAAGCAACTGGGCTCCCGTCTACCATATAGGGGTCCCAGGTTCAGTTCCTGGGATTTCCTGGTGAAGGCAAAGCTGGCCCATGCTGCAATCTGTGCAACAAAAAAGAGGTGCAGAGAAAAGACAATGAGAGACATACTAAACCAGGGAGCTGAGGTGTCTCAGGCATTTGGGTGCCTCTCTCCCATGTCAGAGGTCCCAGGATGGGTTCCCAGTGCCTCCTAAAGAGAAAATGAGAAGACAAGCAGACACAGAAGAACTCACAGCAAATGTGCACAGATAAGAGACAGCGAGTGCAGGTGACAGGGGGTGGAGGGGAATAAAATAAAATAAATCTAAAAAAAACAAACAGGTCTTGGGAAATAAGAAATAGGCAGAGTTAAAAGAACAGGAGAGAATTAGAAACCATCAATAGGGAAGATCAGCCCTGGGACAAATGACAAAGACTTTAAAAAATGGTCCTAAATATGCTCAAAGACCTAAAGAACATTGGGAAAATAACAGATAAATACAAAGAGAATGCCAAAAAAGAATTAGAAATCATAAAAAGGAACCAAACAGAGATAAAGACCACATTAATAGAAATTTAAAATTCCATAAAGAGTTCAGCAGCACATTGGAACTGGCAGAAGAAAGAATCAGGGAATTTGAAGATAAGGCAATTGAAGGGCAGAGAGAATAGTCAAAGAAATAATGGATGAAATTTTCCAAAATTTAACAAAAGACCTGAATATATACATATCTAAGAAGATCAGCTAACACTGTACAGGATAAACCCAAATAGATATATACCAATACATATCATAAACAATACATATCATAAACTGTCAAATGCCAAAGACAGTGAATTCAGAAAGCCACAAGATTCAATAAGACTAAATGCTAATTTCTCAATGGAAACAATAGGGGCAAGAAGGTAGTAGGATGACATATTTAAAGTGCCAAAAACAAAAAATTGTCAACAAGGAATTCTGTATCTGGCAAATCTGTCTTTTAAAAATGAGGGAGACTCCTCTTACAAACAGTTATAAACAGGCCATGCATATAATGTACAATGTACTACAAAAATATGTGAAGATTCCTCATGATTATTGAAAGTAAAAAGAGTAAGAAAAAGAAAAAAAAAAGAAAGAAAAGAAAAAAACAACACAGAGATTCCAAAGCCTAGGTAACAGCATCTGGGTAATGGTTTGAAAAGGGCAGGTTATCAACCAAGACTGGGTTTGAATCTTGCTCTGGCACTAGTAGTTTCTGTAATCTTGGGCAAGTTTACTTATCTCTGGACCTTGGCTATCTCATCCATGAAAAAAAAGGATATATCAAAATTAGAGGTTATTGGAAGACTAAAGGAAATAGTAGATGTAAAGCACTTTGCAGGGTGCCAGGCACAGAGTAAATACTCAATAAGGCTAATGGGTACAAAGATTTTTGGAGGGTGATGAAATGTTCTAAAATTAAATTATGGTGATGATTGTGCAACTCTGTAAATATACTTGAACTGTATACAATAAATGGGTGACTTTTAGGTAAGTAAATTACATCTCAATAAAATTGTTTAGAAAAATATGTGATAATTACTATTATGATCTGCTTTGTTTCTTCTCACAGGCACAACTTCTCATAGGCCCAGAGACTACTGGCCTGTATTCCTCTCCAAACCACCCTTGTACTTTGAAAATTTATCTTTTAAAAGTTGTGGCATAAACAAGATAAAACAATATTTCTTTCTTATATAAAAGAGATTGAGAGGTAGGCTGTCTAGGACTGTATTTGTGTCTTCATGAGACTTCTTCAAATTCACTGCTCTTTTCATTACTGATCTTCATAGTCCAGTATGACTGCTGGTGCTCTCTCACAGCCACATTCCAGGCAACAAGATGAAGGAAAAAGAAAAGGGCTTGCCCCCTTCATAATAAGGAGACTCTCTAAAAGTACACACGATATTTACTACTTTTATCCCATTGCCCAGAATTTAATCCCAAATGGCTGCAAGAGAAGCTGGGAAACTTTAGTGTTGTGGCTCTTATGCAGCTACCACTGGGTTTATCAAAGAGGAGAAGCATTATTGGGAGGCAAACAGCACCCTCTGCTAAAGCTATTATTTGTCTAACACAGCAGAATACAAATTGTGTGTGTGTGTGTAAATGCGTAAAGTGTCTTTGAATAGTCTACACCAAAAATATATTCTTTCATGGAGGGAAACTGGGTGGATGGGGACAGGAATGAGAAGAGGAGGTTTCATTTTATTTGCTTTTAACCTTTTGAATATTGAATGTTGTAAATGTATTAGCAATTCAAATAAATAAAAAAAGGATTTTTAAAAAATCTTGCTACTCAACCTGGTATCTCCTTAGAAAACTGTTGTTCCACCACTGTTGCAGACATCCAGACACTTGCAAAGCCTCTATTGATTCAAGACTTCCTTTCTCTTGACATCTACAACAGATTACTCTACGAGTTTGAGCATCTACTCTCCCATTCCCACAGCCCACCTTTTGGCAAAAGAAGTGAGTTCCCAGAAATGGGAGCACTAACTGTATCATCCTATAGGGGGCCATGCTAACAGTCCCTGTGTTCCTGACAGTCATTTTGATCATAGTCATTTTTTACCTACGATCAACATATAATGAAGGATTCTTTGGTCCCTAGGCTTTCCTTCCCTTTATTTATTTATTTTTCTAGGCACCAGGGGCCAGGGATTGAACCTGGGAAGCCAGCCCTCAACCACTGAACCACATCAGCTCCCCTGCCCCTGAGTTGGTTTTTTTCATTTGTTTTCCTTGTAATTTGTTTTCGGGGTTTTTTTTTAGGACACACCAGGAACCACACCCGACACCTCCATTGTGGGAAGCAAACACTCAACTGCTTGAGCCACATCCATTCCCTCTTTATTCTTTTTTATTTAATTATCTGTCTGCTCATCGTCTGCTCATCTTCAGGAGGCAATAGGAACCGAACCTGGGACCTCCCCTGTGGGAGGAGCCACTTCTGCTTGCAGTTCCTTGCGGCTCATCTTATTTAGGAGGTACCAGAAACCAAACCCAGGACCTCCCATGTGAGAGGCAGGCACCCAATTGCATGAGGCACGTATACTCCCACCCTTTATTCTTTTTTTTTTTTTTAAGATTTATTCATTTATTTCTCTCCCCCCTCCCCCGCCCCAGTTGTCTGTTCTGTGTCTATTTGTTGCATCTTCTTTGTCTGCTTCTGTTGTTGTCAGTGGCATGGGAATCTGTGTTTCTTTTTGTTGCGTCATCTTGTTGTGTCAGCTCTCCGTGTGTGCAGCGCCATTCCTGGGCAGGCTGCACTTTCTTTCATGCTGGGACACTGCTGCGTGGCACAGCACTCCTTGCACACATCAGCGCGCATGGGCCAGCTCCACACGGATCAGGAAGCCCAGGGTTTGAACCGCGGACCTCCCATCTGGTAGGTGGATGCCCTAACCACTGGGCCAAGTCCGCTTTCCGTGGCACTTTCTTATAAAACTAAATATACACCAAACCTATGTGACCCAGCAATTCCACTCCTAGGGATTTTCCCCCAGGAGAAATAAAAACATATTTCTACCAAGACTTGTTCAAAAATGTTCACAGCAGACTTATTTGTAACAGCCAAAAAGTGGAAAGAACCTGGACATCTATATACAGAAGAAGAGATTAACAAATGGTGGTATATGCATAAAATGGAATACTACTCAGCAAAACAAAAATGAGGAAACTACTGAGAGTTATAACAAAATGGACAAATCTTAAAAACATTATGCTAGTGCGGTAGTTTGGAGCCAGGAAAATTATGTTCTTAAATCGGTTCATTCCTGTGGGTGTGGGACACTTCGGACTGGATTCAGTTGAGGGCCATTTGATCACACTGCTTTGGGGGGCACAGCCCAGGGTTACTTCCCTGTTGCATTCTTCTGAAACACTTCCCCAAACTGATACTTTCTCCTTATAAATGGCATAGAAATTCCACACTGCTGCACCAGCATTAGCCCCAAACCAGTGCCAGGTTATCTTTTCCCACTCCTATCAGCAATCTCGAGGCATTTACAATTTCTGCCTTCTACCTTTCCTGCTTCCTCTGGGGCTACTTTACTGAGAGGTGTTAAATATCTTATTAGCACCTCTTTACTTCTCAGTCGGAAGCCCCTCAAACTCTTAAATTCTCTCAGTCCAAATCTGTCTCCCCCCACAGGCCCCACTCCTGGAGCATCCCGGTCTAGGAAAGTGTGGGCATTAACGGGATTGGGGAAGGGGCGATCCTGAGCCTGCTTTGCCGCTCCTTAGGCCCCTCACTGGCTTCTAAAATGGAGTCAAGCCTCATCCTACCACAGAGTGTAAAATCGTCACACGATTTTAAATCCAACACGGAGGGGAAGAATTCCATCAACCGGCAGCAGACTCCGTATACATCCTTTAAAAACGGAGCATGAGTCTGCATAGTCCCCCGGTTGGGCTGTGCGACAGTCACATTCCAGCAGGGTGCGTGCTTCCTCTCCTCCTTTCTTCCTTCCCCAAAGTCAGTCCTGAGCCCTCCAAGCCTGGGGCAATTTTAACGGGTGTCACAAACCTAATCACCCCTTTGCTGTGGCTTATCAATTCTAACATCTTATTATGAAAATGTTCAAACAGTCAACAAAATTGAAAGGGTTTTACAGTGCATACCCTATTACCCACGACTTAGCATTCTGAACATTTAAAAAATTGAGATAAACGTCATATAACAACATTCACATTTTAAAGTGTACACTTCACTGGTTTTTAGTATATCCAGAATGGTGTGCAACCATCACCATAATCTAATTCCAGAACATTTCCGTCACCCCAGTAAGAAATTCTGTACCTATTAGGAGTTAGTCTCAAACCTCCCTCCCTCCATTCCCTGTTAACCACTGATGTGATTTGTCTCTATGAATTTGCCTATTATGGGCATTTCGAATAAATGGAATCATTCAGCAGGTGGCCTTTAATGTCTGGCTTTTCACCTAGCCTAATGTTTCCAAGGTTCATCCATGTTGGAGCATGTATTAGTACTTCATTCCTTTTTATGGCTGAATAATACTTCATTGTGAGGCAGGTTAGTATAGGGAATGAGGAAAAATGAGTCACAGCTGGGAACTGACGGATACTACGGCCATGAGAACCAACCCGGGGTTTCTGATAACTCCCCATTGGTCCCTGATAACTCCAAGCAAAAGGCCTTATCATTGGTCCCCTGTGAACTAACAGGTGGGGATCATAAGGCAACCAATCAGAACAGTGTATTAGGAAAGGGGAGGAGAGAAGAATGGCTTTTAAAAAGATAACCCTCCAACCCAGGTGCTCCTCTCTTCCTGCAGGTAGCCTGCATCCATGTCTCGGGTGTGTACTTCTTCCTTTGTTTTCTCTCATTTCTCAATAAAATATTTTTTACTGGCCTAATTAAACTGGCATTTTTAAAATATATTTATTTTTTATTTATTTCTCTCCCCTTTTCCCCCTGCCCCAGTTATCTGTTCTCTATGTCCATTCGCTGTGTGTTCTTCTGTGTCCGCTTCTCTCCCTACAGGGCACACTCCTTGCGCGTGGGGCTCTGCTACGCAGGGGACACCCCTGTGTGGCACAGCACTCCTTGTGTGCATCAGCACTGCACATGGGCCAGCTCCACACGGGTCAAGGAGGCCCTGGGTTTGAACCTTGGACCTCCCATGTGGTAGGTGGACACTCTAACCATTGAGCCAAGTCCGCTTTCCACTGGCATGTTCTTTTATTTTAAAAGATTTATTTATTTATTTATTTATTTATTTCCCCTCCCCCCCTCCCTACCCACCCATCCTAGTTGTCTGTTCTCTGTGTCTATTTGCTGCGTCGTCTTCTTTGTCCACTTCTGTTGTTGTCAGTGGCACGGAAATCTGTGTTTCTTTTTGTTGCGTCATTTTGTTGTGTCAGTTCTCCGTGTGTGCAGTGCCATTCCTGGGCAGGCTGAACTTTCTTTCTTTCAAGCTGGGCGGCTCTCCTTATGGGCACACTCTTTGCGTGTGGGGCTCCCCTATGCAGGGGACACTCCTGCATGGCACGGCACTCCTTGCGCGCATCAGCACTGCGCATGGGCCAGCCCCACATGGGTCAAGGAGGCCCCGGGTTTGAACCGCGGACCTCCCATGTGGTAGACGGACGCCCTAACCACTGTCCAAGTCCGCTTCCCCCCACTGGCATGTTCTTAAATTCTTTTATGCCACCTAGCCAAGAACCTAGAGGAATTCAGCATCTTCGAACTTCACTTATATGGATATACACATTTTATTTACACATTCGTTAGCTGATAGATATTTGGGTTGTTTGTTTCTATTTTGGGCTGTTATAAATAATGCCATTGCTATTAACATTTATGTACAAGTTTGTGTGAACATATGTTTTCAATTCTCTTGAAGAGATACGTAGAAGTGGAATTGCTGGATTATATAGTAACAATAACATTTTATTATACTTGCTGTATCACATATCTACCCATCTAACCATCCTTCTATCCACACATTAACCCACCTTCGTTTTTGTGCACTTACACAGTACCTAACTTTATATCTTGGTGAAGAGTCTTCTTTGAATGAAATCATTGTATGCAATCACACCCATATATAAAAAAGTATTTTACCCTTCAATTCCTCAGCACATCTATTATTAACTAGAATTATTTGTTCATAGGTTTTTTCTTTTCATGTAAAAAGTACGCACAATGAAATCTTAGGTGTACCTGTTCCGTGAGTTTCGGCACATGCATACACCTGTGAAACCCAAATCCCCGTCAAGATACAGAACAGTACGACCACCACCTGCAGTTCCCGCAGGCTTCTTCTCAGTCTCTACTCCTGTCCCGTCCCCACCCTCTCCAAAGGCAGTCTTCTGATTTTTCTTTTCTTTTTTTTAAGAAGAGAAAGACAATTTTATTTTTCAATAAACATTAAAGCAGAATGTGATGCACCATGGGCAATCTGCAAAGAGGTCCAAAAATAGAAAAATCTCGAGTTTTTTTATGTGACTAAACAAATACAACCCATTGCATACATGTTCTCAGCTATTTCTCATATTTTCATAACCAGAGAGGTGGGGTTACAATTTGGAGGCAGGAAAACACCCCCCTCGATCCCCCACCTCCTCAAGCTATTCTCATCTCTGATCAAGAGAAATTTTCTTTGATTACATTTCAAAAAGAAATGGCTTCCTTTCTTGTGTGGTAAAATTTGCAAAAGACTCACGTAAACTTTTATACACATTTCAAATATATGCATTTCAAAAGGACAGCAGAGCAGGTTAGTTCAGCGGTGGAACCGCCTAAAAAAAAAAAAAGGACAAAGAAAATGGTATTACTTAAATACCACGGTTAAATGGGTTTCTTTAAATAAATAGAGAGGTGGGAGGAACAGGGTAGTCTTTTCCCTTATGTACAACAGGGAAAAGTAAAGACTTGTTTTTAAAATATTTTTTAATTTTAATTTTTAAAGAAAAATTAGGGAAGGGGAGGGGTGGCAAATATGGGAATCCATATATATATATATAAATATATATATATATTTTTTTTTGGGGGGGGGTACCTGGGACCAGAGAATGAATTAACCTGGGACCTTGTATGTGGGAAGCAAGTGCTCTACCACTGAACCACATTGGCTCCCCTTGAGTTGGTTTCTACATTTGTTTTTGCTTGTTGTTTCTGTTTTCCTTAGGAAGCAGTGGGAACTGAACCTGGGACCTCCCATGTGGGAAGCAGGTGCTCAACTGCTTGAGCCACATCTGCTCCCCTCCTCTATATTTTTTAATAAGCTGGGTTTTTTTTAAGATTTATTATTTATTTATACCCTCCCCGCCGGTTGTCTCCAGTCTGTGTCCATTTGCTGTGTGTTCTCTGTCCGCTTGCATTCTTGTCAGTGACCCTGGGAATCTGTGTCTCTTTTTTGTTGCATCATCTTACTGCAACCGCTCTCCATGTGTGTGGTGACATTCCTGGGCAGGCTGCGCTTTTTTGGCACAGGGTGGCTCTCCTTGCAGGGCGCACTCCTTGTGCATGGGGTTCCCCTACATGGGGGACACCCCTGTGTGGCACGGCGCTCCTTGCACACATCAGCAATGAGCATGGGCCAGCTCACCACACCAGTCAGGAGGCCCTGGGTTTGAACCCTGGACCTCCCATATGGTAGGTGGATGCTCTATCAGTTGAGCCAAATCCGCTTCCCTCCCCTATATTTTTGATGTAACATTTATGTAATCTAGTAGAGCTTTTCTTTATTATTTTTTTTAAGATTTATTTTATTTATTTCCCCCTCCTGCCCCGCCCTGCCCCAGCCCCAGCCCCAACTATCTCTTCTCTGTGTCCATTCGCTACATGTTCTTCTTTGTCTGCGTCTGTTGTTAGCGGCACGGGAATCTCTGTTTCTTTTTGTTGCATCATCTTGCTGTGTCAACTCTCTATGTGTGCAGCGCCATTCCTGGGCAGGCTGAACTTTCTTTCGCACTGGGCGGCTCTCCTTACTGGGTGTACTCCTTTCGCGTAGGGCTCCCCTACGGGGGGGCACCCCTGTGTGGCACAGCACTCCTTGTGCGCACCAGCACTGCACGTGGGCCAGCTCCACACGGGTCAAGGAGGCCCGGGGTTTGAACTGCTGGGCCAGGTCCGCTTCCCTAGAGCTTCTTTAAAAAAAAAAAATTTTTTTAATTTTTATTATCCAACATCATCTCTTACCTAGTTGTCCTGGGCAAGTCCAATGAACTGGAAAGTAGGTGTTGCAACTCTGCTGAGATTCAAGGCTCAACTAGCATATGAACAGACCAAAGATTTAAGTCTCTGGGACATATATTTAATGAGCATAGTGTTAATTATAGGTTCAAATAAAAGGGGCAGAAGAGTCACGTGTAGGGAAATTATAAATGAGTCTAACTCTGTTACACTGGGGAGCACAAATTCCAAAGTAAGGCCCACTGACAGGGTGCTGAATTCCTGAGATTGTTTGCCTGAAGACTTTCTCATTTTTAAATTGGTATTTGCCCTTACATAACACACAGGCATTTATAGAGGAAAAAGTTGAAAAATGAAATCCAGATAATAGTATAGGAGCTGTTGTCAATTGAAAAAATGGGCCAGTGTATGAAACAAGGAAAGAAGAGAGGCTAGAACTGATCACTGATATATTTCAATAATGCTATTTGAGGCGTGTTTTCATTTCTTTGGCTGCTCAAGCAAATACCATGCAATGGGTTGGCTTAAACAATGGAAATTTATTAGCTCACGGTTTTGAGGCTAAGAGAAAATCCAAATCAAGGCATCATCAAGGTGATACTCTTTTCTGGATGACTGGCGTTCTGGACCTGGCTGCTGGTGATCCTTGGCCCTTAGCTTGTCACATGGAAAGGCATATTGCAGCATCTCTGGTCTCCCCTCTTCTCTTCTGGGTTCTGTTGATGTTCAGTGTCTGGTTGCTCCTTCTGTGGCTTCCTTTCTCTTACAAAGGACTCCTCCTGTTTAGCCACCTCCCAAGTGGCTCTGTTTTGAAAGCAGCAGTGGTATTTTGAGAGTGCATCCATATAGTACATTCAGTGTATCCTGTACATTGTACATGCAGCTGCTCCAGCTCCTTCTCTTTCAGCGGGTCCTTCTTTCTGAACCTTCACAATGTTGACTGTACTGAGGAGTCCACTGCACCCAAGCTCAGTCTCCTGGCACTTAACACCCTGAACACAATCTCGGTGATTTGGCCCCAGCATGGGGAGGGGATGCATTTTTACCACCTGGCAGAGTCCGAAGCATCTTCCTCTGTCCAGTCTTCTGATTCTTCCACCAAAAACTAGTGTTTCCTGTTCCAGAACTTCATATCTAAAGAATTTGTGGTGGATTGAGCCGCGTACTCCAGTTGGGACATGTTCTTGCTCTTGGTTCTCATTCTGCTGGATGTAGACCCATTGTAAATAAAATCTCTTCAAGACCTTACTTCAGTTAAGATGTGGCCCAATTGAATTAGATTGGACTTTAATCCAGATTACTGGAGTCCTTTATAAACAGAGTGAAAGTCAGATGGCAAGAATCCAGAGGGAGCAGCCAGAAGCTGGAAGTCAACAGAAACAGGAAGAGAAAGAAGGCATTGCTACGTGCACTGCCATGTGACAGAAAAGTTAAGACCAAGGATCGCCCACTGCCAGACCCAGAATGCAGTCTTCAGGAACAAAGCATCACCTGCCAGTTACCGCCGTTCTGGAACTTCTCCTCCCATAAAACTGTGAGCCAATAAACTCCTGTTGTCTAAGTCAACCCATATACAATATTTGTTTTAGCAGCCATGAAACTAAAACAATACAGCATATGGCCCTTTTTGTCTGGCTTCTTCCACTTAGCATAGTGTTTTTTGAGGTTCAATTATGTTACTAAATGTAGCAATAGTTCAGTCCTTTTTGATGCTGAGTAATATTCCCTGGTTGGTATCCCATAATTCGTTTTTCCATCCACCTGCTGATGAGCGTTTGGACTGTTTCTAGTTTTTGGCTTTTATGAATAAAGCTGCTGTGATCATCTACATAAAGGCCTTGATATGGACCTATGTTTTTAATACTCTTAAGTAAAATATCTGGGATTAGAATTGTGTCATAGGGTAGGTATATGTTTAGTTTTAGAAGAAACTGTCCAACCTTTTTCCAAAATGGTTGTACCAGTTTTCATCTCCACAACAAGTGAGGGTTATAAATTTTGACACAAATTACAAATTGCTACTAATTATTTTCTTAAAATTGTACATAATCAGGTTCAGAATATTAGAGTTAATACATGACTGCCTTGACCACACACTCAAATGAACTACAACTTAAAATGAGGTGAGGACCCTTTCATGATAAAAAAACACTCAACAAATCAGGAATACAATGGAACTTCCTCAACCTGATAAAGGTTTTCTATGAAAACGCACAACTAATATACTTAATAGTTAAAGAATGAATGCATTTCCCTAATATCAGGAACAAGACAAAAATGTCCATGCTCACCACTTCTATCCAACATTGTACTAGAGCTAGGGTTCTTAATAAGGGGTCCGTGAGCTTGAATTGAAATTCAAAATGCATTATTCTTGTGGGGGCATGTTGGTGCAGGTGTGATATTTATTAAATAATACAGAGTATAGTGTGGATTTAGGAAAGCGTTTGTGGTTTACACCAGACTGGCAAAGGGGTACATGGGACAAAAATTTTAGAACTCCTGTTCTAAAGGTTCTAGCCAAGGCAATTAGGCAAGAAAAACAAAAGGTATCTAGACTGGAAAAGAAGGAATAAAACCAACCCTATCTGCAGATGGTATGATCTTGTATATAGAAAATCCGAAGGAACCCACTAAAATGAGAGGAAGAATTTTATGACACCCTGTAGAAACCGGATTATATGGATTTAGAAATTCAGTGGCTTTCTTCATATTGCCTCTTCCTCTATTCTCACATCCTTCCCTCTGCACTTGACAAAACTAAACCCAACCCTTTTTAAGCCACCCTTCCACCTCTTCCCTTCCTCCCACCCACCCATTTCTAAAGGATTGCTCTGGTGGGTAATTATCATCCTCAGCACCACCCACCAAGACCCTTGTTTTCTTAACTGTATCCACAGGCTCTCCTCTCTTCCTCTTGCACCCCTGTTTCTAAATCATGACACTTTCCTGCTCAATATTTTAAGGCATCTCCCCACTGCTTTGCACAGTCTAAACTCCTGGTTGGAATTTCTGTGTGCTTATGTGTGTACTTTGTGGCTAAATTTTAAAAACACCCTTCCTGATTGACATATCATAAAATTCACTCATTGTAAGTGTACATTCAATTATCTTTAGTAAGTGTGCTGACTTGTGCAACCACCACCATAATCCAGTTTTAGAATAGCTCCATCACCCTGATAATATCCCTCAATAGTTTGGATACACACACACACAAGTGGAGTGTTTATAGGTTAAACCTGAGGGTCTTAGGATTTTGAATAAAGGTCCAAAGCCTCCAGGAACATGACGCTAAAGGATCATTTTCTGCTACTCCCCTAAAAGGCTGTAGCATTCTTTTTTACAAGAGCCTTTCAGCTCACAAGCCCTCCCGAGAACAAAAACCTTCTCCTTTCCAGTTATGCCGAACGTCCACGCTCCCGATCAAGAAGGCCATTAATCTGTGGCATTTCTTTGCCGTCTCCAGTTCCGCCACTCTCGTTCGCACCCCAAAGTCCCTTCTTCCCTTCCATCCCCGTCAACTTCCTTTTTCTAACTTCCAGTCAGGTCCCTAGCCTGACTCTCGCCATCCTCGCCTCTCCAGCGCTCCACATCCTCTCTCCCCAGACGCTTCCATTCTGGATCTCCAAAGCGCAAAAGCTGAAACAAGAAGAGTCCATGCGGTGAGGAAGGAGGTGTAGGTGTGTGAGTGTAAGTGTCCGTGCCTGTGTGTGGACGAAACCAACAGAGTCCAGGCTGGTGTCTATGTTCTGAAAATGCTCTTCACGCTCGGCTAAGAGAGCCAGGAACAGCTCCCCAGTGCACCACGACTCACAGTACTCATTGGTGCGAACTCAGAGGCAGCAAGGCTGAGCTCCGGATCCCGGCCCTGCAGGCGCCCGCCCTTCAATGGGCACAGCACCCCCCCCTGGGCCCGCCGCGGTGGTAGCGCCCGGCGGCTACGTCACCCATTGTTTACAAATCAACCCGAGCCGGTAGGATTCCGGCTCCCGAGGCTGCTGGCGCGCGGCGCGGGTGCCTGGCGGTCTTCGGTTTCCGCGTCGGCTCCTGCCTGGGCTTCGGCTTCAGGACCGCGCCCGCCTTTACTGCAGCCCCCCGGGCCCCGAGGGCAGCCGAGCCGCCAGCGACGCCCGCAGAGCTCCGGGCGCCCGGGCGGGGGGCCATGCCGTGCCGGAGGGAGGAGGAAGAGGAAGCCGGCGAGGAAGCAGAGGGGGAAGAGGAGGAGGACAGCTTCCTCCTGCTGGAGCAGTCGGTGACGCTGGGCGGCTCGGGCGAGGTGGACCGGCTGGTGGCCCAGATCGGCGCGGCGCTACAGCTGGACGCGGCGCAGGACGGCCCGGCCTCCCCGTGCGCGCCCCCGGCGCCCCCTCTGCACCCCCCGCGGCCCCCGACCCTGCCGCTGCTTCTGCCGCCGGCATCCGCGGAGGCCACGGGCCCGGCGCCCCCTGGGGCCCTGCGCTGCGCCCTCGGGGACCGCGGCCGCGTGCGAGGTCGGGCTGCGCCCTACTGCGTGGCGGAGCTCACCGCGGGGCCCAGCGCGCTGACCCCGTTACCCTCTCAGCCCGGCCTTGATGGCCGTCCCGGCGCGGACAAGGGGGGCGCTGCGCAGACGGTGACTGGCCCGTGCCGGCGAGGATGGCTGCGAGGCGCCGCCGCATCCCGCCGCCTGCAGCAACGACGCGGTTCCCACCCCGAAGCCCGCGCAGGCGACGACGACCCGCATAGTCTCCTGCAGCAGCTCGTGCTCTCGGGCAACCTCATCAAGGAGGCCGTGCGGAGGCTTCACTCGCGGCGGCTGCAGTTACACGCAAAGCTTCCCCAACGCCAGCTCCTAGGACCTGTGTCGGCCCCAGTGCGTGAGCCCCCTTCGCCCCGCAGCCCTCGCGCATCCTGCAGTGACCCCGGTGCCTCTGGCAGGAGGGTGCAGGTTAGAACTGCAGACGGCATTCCTGTGCCCGGCAGCTAGCACGCCCGGGGAGCCACAGTCCGGCCTCTTCCTTGGGGGCAAGGGGTTCCCCCGGGGCTGCAGCCCTGCTTGAGACTGGCGAAGAACCGGCGCCTTTGGAAACGGGGAAAATCAGCTAATGAAGACAAGGAAGGAATCGAAAAATCGCGACCATTTCGCGCAGAGCAGGGGTCGAGGGCGGCGATCTGGTTGAAATACCGGCCTTGGTCCTATTTAAGGCAGATTACAGTTCCCACCCAAAGCTCACTGTCAGTAGGACTCATTATTTGGCGTGACCCGCCCTGGCCACTCGGTGTGCACTCCATCGCAGCCTCAGGGCCCTTCACCCGGGTCGCCAAGTGGCGGCAGCCCAAACTTCTCAGGCCCCCAGCGCGTCTGAAGGATGCGGCCCAGAACCCGGGCTTAAACTGGTGGATGATCCCAGTTACTTGATTTGCCTTTTCAGGGCTGGTTCCTGATCCACTTGAGGGGTTGGGGGAGATACATGAGTAGACAATGATAATTTCAGGGACACTGCAAACTGCCAGAGTTGAAGATTTGACACTTACCAAAACCCCAGCTCTTGTCTTTTTGAGTGCTGGCTCTTAATATAAAACACGGTACCATGAAAGGAATCTTTTAGAGTTGATTAGGAGTAGTCTTTTTCTCTTGCCTCTTTGCTTTGCCATTGGCTGCTGTTTTCAGAGACGTCGGGGAAGGCTGTAGTTTCGGGTGGGGATGGGAGAGTGGGACGCGGGAGGGGGGTGTAGAAGAGTAGGAAGATAGGGTGAGAGGCTCGGAGTGACCGGTCCATCCTTGATAAAAGTGGATTTTAACAGCGTGCCCACCCCTCCTCGGGTTCAAGGTCATTGTTTCCCGGGCGCGCTCTAGGTTGCGGGGCTCCGCCTGTACACGGGAAAGATAGCGGTGTTTTTTAAGTGCGGGAGTCTCCTGAGGACACGCACCGCCGCCACGCGCGTGTGGGGAGGCGGGGACGTGCTGGGCGCTGGTGCTTCCCGCGGGCGGCCGCCGCCCCTGGCCCTCTCGCGGCTTTCACGCCAACTGTCCTGAGACTGGGCCCCGGCTCCCTCCTCCATCCTTCCATCCTTCGACCGCGCTGTCCTACCGGCACTGGCACTCCTGGGGGCCTGCATTGGGGCTGGGGGAGCGCCACGTGACCGGCACTCCAGGGACACCCAGCCTTGCACTGCAGCTTATAACGGTCTCTCCGGGGCCATTTGCAATAACAGCTGCAATTCCCTGGGTAGACCGAGTGGATTTCCTCCCTCTGCCCCTCCCCCCAGCCATGCCCGCTCGCCTTTGTAAGTGAAGGAAACCGAGTAAAAAATGTGACCCTCCAAATGGAGGAGCCGCCGGCTTTGCCGCTGTGAACCGTGGAGAAGTCCTCGGAACATACTGTTCACGCAATCTGAGGGAGCTACAACTGTTCTGTTTGAGTTTTATAAGATTCAATGGCTTGTTCATCATCCAGATGTGGCTATTGACCTAACTACACTTCGCACCGGAGTGCCTGGAATTGTAGCTGTCCTGATTAGAGGATTTTATCTTACGTGAAATATGTTTTGAATAAATGTGCAGTTCTTTTTGTTTGATTTGGTTTTATACTCGCCATTGGTGGGAAAGGTGTACAGAACACATTTCTCTGATCTCCATAAACATGAAAACACTTGAAATCCCTGTCAGCCTGGCTTGTGGATGGTAATTAGAATGCCTCTTTGTGTCTGAGTATCTCAGTAGTTAGACAAGGTCTGAAAGGGGTTGGTTGTGCATTGGTTCTGGCATGAAATTAAACGAAAGTGAGGCCAGATTTTGGACCAGTCCAATTCAAAACCTCAGAGCCTTTTGGATTACTAGTCAGTAATGGAGATATTTTATGAAGCTGCCTCTGTTAGCAAAGGACATCAGATAAGTCAATCATCGTAGACTGGGAGGATTATACCTTTCTCTCTCTCAATTGTGCTTATTAAATGGACTTGTTCCTGAAGGCTGGAGCAGCTTGTTAGGGTGCTGCTCATGATACAAGCCTTGGTGGTGGGAAAGTTGGCGAGAAGCATATTGAAGGACTCCTCTATGCCATTGTATGTTGCTATAATTCTCTCCCTAAGCTATGACATAACACCCATCTCTGCTCCTCCAGTTCTGAATTATTTCAGCCTGTTTCCTCAAAGAGAAGGAGTGACACCTCAGGAACTGGGCCGGGCTGCAGAAAGGGTATCCAGGATTCAAGTCCACCTATAAATGGAGAACCTTGGAAGACTTGCTTCAGTTTCCTCATCTGTGTAACAGGGAAAATGGGATAGAGCACGCAGTGGCCAGTATGCAATGGAGATGAACAATGTATAGTAGTTCTCCCTTTTACTTTTTCTTCTTCCCTACGTAGCCAAGTGACTACGTCCTCAGCTTCTCATGAAATGATGGCATGCCATGATCCTAAAAATGCCTTCTGGATTGAGTGCTCTATGACTTATTCAAGTCCTGATTTTCAAACTCCCTTTTTTTTATAAAGATTTATTTATTTTTCTCCCCCACCCCCCTCCAGTTTTCTGCTCTGTGTCCATTCACTGTGTGTTCTTCTTTTTTTTTTTTTTTTTAAGATTTATTTATTTATTTAATTTCCCCCCCTCTCCTGGTTGTCTGTTCTTGGTGTCTATTTTGCTGCGTCTTGTTTCTTTGTCCGCTTCTGTTGTCGTCAGCGGCACGGGAAGTGTGGGCGGCACCATTCCTGGGCAGGCTGCTCTTTCTTTTCACGCTGGGTGGCTTTCCTCACGGGCGCACTCCTTGCGCGTGGGGCTCCCCCACGCGGGGGACACCCTTGCGTGGCACGGCACTCCTTGCGCGCATCAGCGCTGCGCATGGCCAGCTCCACACGGGTCAAGGAGGCCCGGGGTTTGAACCGCGGACCTCCGATATGGTAGACGGATGCCCTAACCACTGGGCCAAAGTCCGTTTCCCACTGTGTGTTCTTCTATGTCCACTTGTATTCTTGTCAGCAGCACTGAGAAGCTGCATCTCTTTTTTGTTGCGTCAGCTGTGTGTGTGTGCGTGTGGCACCACTCCTGGGCAAGCATTTTTTTCTCACGGGCAGCTCTCCTTACGGGGCGCACTTCTTGTGTGTGGGGCTCCCCTACATGGGGGACACCCCTGCGTGGCATGGCACTCCTTGCGTGCATCAGCACTGCGCATGGGTCAGCTCACCACACAGGTCAGGAGGCCCTGGTTTTGAACCCTGGACCTCCATGTGGTAGGTGGATGCTCTATCAGTTGAGCCAAATCTGCTTCCTTCAAACTCCCTTTTGACTCAACACCTGACAGCTATACCTCCTCATTCCTTCTCTCACTCAGACCTCAGATCCCAGTTGCCTTCAAGGAGTACTTCCAGAACATACCAAGCCAGCTGTTTCCCACAAGCTATCCAAAGGGCACAGTGGGCTCAGTCCAGTGATGCCCAGAAGGGAAGAGGCTCTCACGCAAACTGAGGAAGGATGACCTTCTCCAACAGTGTGGTGGGCTATGACCTCGGGGAGCCAGGGACAAGGGGGAAGTGGTCAGGTACTGGCTTCCTGTGGCATTGGAATATCCTTGGGGTCCTCAGCCCCACTTGCTTCTCAGGTGGAGTGGGATTACTTGGAGGGCAGAGGGCTAGAAGCAATCCAGGACCACCTTTCCACCCACAAGTATGATTTGATGATGATGCACTAACTCTGTTGGTGGCTTCTTGTAATAAGAATGATTGATTAACCTTAGACTCACCTATACAGCCCTCTACTTAAAAAAAGGAAGACAATAAAAACAATGCCTACTATGTATCAGATACTTTGAATGTACTATAATCCTATAACTGTCCATCTTAAAAAAAAAAAAAAACTTCCTGCAAGGTCTGACTATTTACCCAAAATCCTTTTTTTGGAGTAAAAGTTATTAGCCCACTTATAGGTGGAAAGTAGTCTAGGAATGAAGGCAAGACAGAGTGACCTATGAAGGAATTTATGAAGCTGGGGTCTAGCAGAGTCTGGAATCCCGGTCTCCTGGCTCCCAGTTTAGGCCTCTTTCTAACAGTCCAGCTGGCCTCCCCAGATACCTATCCAGGGTCCCAATATTCACTCTTCCAACTCCATACATATACCACAATGCGAATGACTCTTCTGGGGTTTTGCAATTGGCAGCCTTGCCTTGAACCCTAGAAAATCATGCCCCATGCCCCCCAGCTGAGCTAGGGAAAACCAGCTCTGCTGTGACTATTTTCTTAGAAAATGTCCAGCATCCTTTGAAGATAGCTGACTACAAAAAATGGCTTGGATGGGATAAAAGATCAAGGCTATACGTTCAAGGAGAAAAATAAAAAAGTAAAACATGGAAAATGGCAAATAAGTGATCTGTGGAAAAGAATGCCATACCTCCCAGAGAACTTCAGAGTCTGCCAACCCAAGATTTTCTTCTAAATAAGGCATAAATGCTTATTGGGATTCCATTTTTACCCTTTTTTGCTCTTTCCTTTTCCATCTCAGAAGCAAAACACAGCATGAAGATCAGACACCACTTTACTACCCAGCAAAGTCTGGTTTGAACCCTGTGATTCCTTTCTTCCAATCAGGAAAGAGTTACCTTAGCAACCAAATTACTAACTCATTCAATTGCCGACACCCCCCCCTCCCCAATGCTCACTAATCACAGAATGTTAACCCCTAGGAGAGCTCAGCCTTTGGCGTTCTAGTACTATTGCCTCATTTAGAGATGAGGAACTGGAAGTCCAGAGAGGTTTCCATGCAGAGGTGCACACAATTTGAGCACCACGAAAGCTGGTACAGGCAAAAGAGGCAAAAACTCTCTCCCATGTTGAGCATCCTCCCGGTTATCCACTCTGAACTGAAGGGAGAAAAGTGACTTTCTCCTAACAGGGTTTCTCAGAAGACATAATGAGTGTGTGGGCTCAGCATGCAGCCCTCCATTACTAGCTGTGTGTTTTGGAACTGGGTTCAGAACTTTGATAACCTTAGTTGACTCATCTGCCAATTGGGCATAAAAATAGGGCCTAGCATGTGCGAAGATTAAATTAGATAATGCATGGGATGCAAATCATTAACCTCAAATAATAAAACACAACACCGTTCTTGGAAGCTATTGCATTAAGGCTACAACTTCAAGTCTTCAGTAGAAAATCTTACCTCTTAACAACTTCTTGAAACTGTTTCTTAAAAACCATAAACCTGTTTGCTCTGCAGGTAAAACCAGTTTCTGGATTATGCACCCCTGGCCTATAGGTAAGTATTAAGGAAAGTATGGGGGCAGAGAAAAATAGTGTAGAGAAGGTTTAATCCGGAAAGATTTTTTTGGTGGTCATCCTTGAGCCAAACTTTGAAAGAAGTTTGGAAGACTGGAACTAGCAGAGGAGGGGGCAGCAGGGAATATTACAAACAGCCCTTACTTTCCCCATCTCCTAGAAGAAAATCCACCCCCTTCAAATTAAAATTTAGTGCTCAGCTGAAGTTCCGCTTGCCTGTCCTGTCCATCCTGTCTATAATTTGTACCCAGAAAATCATGCCATTTCTTCACAGAAAGCAACCTTCAAGGTCGGTTTCTTTGCTATCATTAAAGGATTATCTCAGGGGCTCATATATGAATATCTTTTTTTTGGCCAGAGATTACATATTCTTTAATGGCAGAGGGGTGACAAGATGAGAGGATGTTTTAGGCAGATTAATCAGGCAGAGGTGTGGGGGTTGGACCCTGCTGAGAGGCTCACTCATGGTCTGCCAGGTCAGTTGGAGGACTGTTTTAGCACCCAGGCACCAGGTGATAAGGGCCTGGGTGGGATGGGAGAAGAAAAAGATGAGAGGTATTTCAAAGGGAAAACCAGGAGGCCTCAGAACAGTGTGTCCTTTAAAATATGGGCTCCGGAGCCAGACTGACTGGGTTGCAATTCTGGCTCCTTCCTTTCAAGCTGTGTGACCTTGGACAAGGTACTTCACCTCTCTGACCTCACTTCCCTCAGGAGAAGTTCAATACAATAAAAGTTCCCACCTCATAGGGTTGTTAGATTAATTGAACTAATGTTTGTAAAAATGCTTAGGCCATTGTCTCAAGCATAGCTGTATTTAATAGCAATGCCTAGATATTGGCATTTAGTAAATATTTGCAGAATAAACAAAAGGGGCAATTTCAGCGGAGGCCGTGGGAGTGCAATACGTGGGGCAAAAATGATGAGTCGTGGTGCCTAGAAGTTTGAAGAAGATGGGAAAGAAGGGACAGTAGCTAAAAGGGAAAACAGCACCAAGGAGAGGATTTACCTCATCTAGCAGAGAGCTATGCTTGTCTGAAGGAAAATGACAAAAGACATACAGAAAGGGAGCAGATGTGGATCAAGTGGGTAAGTGTCTGCTTCCCAGGTGCAGGGTCCTGGGTACCCCCTAAAAAAACAAAAATACAAATACAAAACATGCAAAGGAAGTCTCCTGGAGGGGGAAGGAGGGGATGGTTTGAAGGGCAGGCCCAGGCATGGCTATCCTACGTGACAGTGCCCTGTGTCACAAACTGTCCTACCACCATGAGGCTCAGGATCAGATTGGCTATTGAAATAACCTTGTATAATCCTTCATGCCTGGTGTGGCTAGATGTGTTTGTTGTTTTTGTGCAAAGGAAACTCTCTTCTCTGTAGCTTACTATGGAATAGAATGAAAACTAAAACTGATACCGAGGAGTTTAACTGTTCCTTCTTATCAATTGTTAACTGACTCATAGGAAGAAAACTCACAACCCCCAATTGATAAGCTGTTCAGGCAGTTTGTTTGACTTATTGATTTGGGTGGGTTAAAAAAATCACAAGCTGGTTATCATCGTTACCTTTGCCCTGCCTTTTTGCCCATTTGTTTTTCACTGTCTAAATTAGATTCCACAGCCTAATGCTGGTGAAGAATGGTTTCCTCTCCCTGACATGAGTCAGAATCGGTTTTCTTCAGATGCCTCATCTGAAATACTTTCCTTCAGCTGGGTTAAAGAGGGGAGGAACTCACCCTGAGGATGTTACACATTATCCACCCTGAGGATAAACACATTATTGGGGGCCCCCTCTCAGAGGTGGAGTGGGCATCACCATCCCAGAATCCTCAGGATTGGAGAATAAAATATGGACTCTAGTGGACTTACTGGTATACTATAGACTTATTGGTATTCTAGCAATGGAAGAAATTATATCATTGATGTGGAGACAGTGGCCACTGAAGGTGACGAAGGCCAGGAGAGGGAAAAGGAGGTGTAATATGGGGGCATTTTTGGGACTAGGAATTGTCCTGAATGACACTGCAATGACTGATACAGGCCATTACACATCCTGCCATAACCTACAGAATTGAGTGGGAGAGTATAAACTACAATGTAAACTATTAATGCAATGAATGTACCACACTAATGAAAGAAGTTGCTAATGTGGGGAATAGGTGGGAGGTGTGGTGAGTGGGACATATAGGATCCTTATATTTTTAATGTAACATTTTGTATAATCTAAGTACCTAAAATTTTTTTTAAAATATTTAAAATAAAGGAAAGAAAACAGACTAAAAAAAAAAAAAAAGCAAACCCAAAAAAACCATACTACTGGGGAGCCAGTGTCCCTCAGTGTTTGAGTACCTGCTTCCCATATACAAGGTCATGGAGGTCATGGGTTCAATCCCCGGTACCTCCTTAAAAAAAAAAAAAAAAAGGATGTCCAAGCAAAGCATACTACTTAATGGTGCTGGTTCAGGGAAAGTGAGTAACTTCAGGGTTTAAAAATGACAATGAAAGTCATTGAGCAAGATCTGATTCCATATACCCTAAACCTCAGGGACTGGATTGAAGGAGTTGTACATAGAAATAACAGAGCTCTTTGAGGGTGCATGTGTTCTAGGCACAGCACTAGGAATGGCCTATCCCAGGCTCTACCACTGAAATGGCCATCGCACGCGTGACACAGGAACACTGCTCTGGGACGAGGCTCTTTAAGACACCTGCAATGGGTAAGAGCTTATCATCTGGCTTCGTGACCTCTTCTTACAAAGGACCCAAGGTTCTAAAAGAAACACCCATATACCATTTGTCTGTGCCTCTCATGTGACTCGTGGCCTTTTTTGAAGGTCTCAACCCCTAAAACTGCTTTGGGTTTCCACCAGGACATCTCAAACCCTGCCTCACCCCAGCACCTTGCACAAACGTGGTTGGTACACAAGAAAAGAGAATGGTGATGCTGTTGTGTTGGGGGTATTAGTGGGGCAAGTTTTGTGGGATGTTAAGAGCATTTAATAAATCTAACTTGGGAAAAATGGTGTCCAGAAGTCTCATGTAGATGACGTGCTGACCCAAAGTCTTGATTGAGGGAAGCAGGCAATCCTAGAGCTAGATCATCTGGGTTCAAATCCCAGCTCCACTACTTAAAAGGTAGTGACTTTGGACAACTTGCTTAACCTCCAGGGCCTCAGTATCTTCATCTGTAAAAAGGAGATAACAGTGCCTACCTCATGGCACCTCATGCTTTAAACCATGTCACAGTAGAAATGTCAGAGCAGTACCTGGCACATGTAAGTGTTCCATAATGCTAAAGCCCAGAATGATGGACACAGACCCCTTTGGAAGGTGTGTGGGTGTGGCCTTCTGGAAGGAGCTCAGCAAGAGGCATATATAGTTTATAGCAGCAGCAGAGGCTGGAAGGTAGAGGGCTGACTGAAGTGTTAGTACCAGCCATGGGGTTTATTTAGGAAACAGATATGGGTTCCCTTGAAGAAGGAAGGGGCAGTGGTGGTGCCAAGAATTGACAGCTATTTGTTTTTTGAGCATCCCAGATACCTCAAGTCCTCATTTAACCCTCCCAATTACCCTCTTTTGTTTTATACATGAGAAAAGGGAAAAGCTCAGAGCAATAACTTGCCCATGTGCCAGAGCTGGTGAGCACCAACCACTGACCTTCCTCCTTGTGGGGGTGTGCCAGGGTGAGAGCGTAGGCAGGCAGGAGAGGAGGAGGTGCTGCCAGGGAGGCATCCAGGAGCAGGCCCTGAGGGGGGCGGTGCCGAAAAGCAGAGCTGGGCTTAACCAGGAAAGGATTCCTTACAGAGGGAAAGGGAGTAAGTCGGAAAGGTTCAATGGTTCTTTTTGGAGAAGAAGGGGTAAGCGGAGAAGAACGAGGGAGGACTCAAACCAAACCATTTTACAGCTACAAGCAAATTACTGTGAAACCCTGTTTTATTTTCCCTAGGCCACAGCTCAAGACTGGGTTGGTTCCTGTGGTAGACTGAATCATATCCCAGCAAAGACATATTCCAATCTAACCCCCACTCCTCTAGGTATGAATTCATTTATGAAAAGGACCTTCGATGCTGTTATTAAGATGAGGTCAAACTGAATCAGGGTAAGCCTTAACCTGACATGACTGGAGTTCTTAAAAGTAAAGGAAATTTGGGCATGGAAGAAAAAGTACAAATGACAGGAGGATGCCATGTGACTGAAGCAGCATCTCTGCCCTCCGTTTCCCTCTTATATGTTCTTTTTCCACAAAGGCAGTGGAAGCCCACCTAACAGCTTTAAAAAACACAACTGAACTCGACTTTTTGAGCTTCTGGAATGTCAACCAGAATCACTGAAGTATTGCAGTTTTACTAGGTGGCTCCAACGATTTGCCCAGGTCCCCACAATTCCTCAAAATACACTCTTTGTTATTAAGGGTATCCATATGTGCTTTCTTTCTTCCACTTTCCACCAAAAAGCCAAACCAAACTCCAAAACAAAAAAAAACAAATTTATTCAGCAGACATTTTAAGAAATCCTATAAATCAGGACCACCACAATTTCAGACACTCCGGTGCGAAGTGTACGTCAACAGCTACATCTGGAGGATGAACAAGCCATTGGATCTTTAAAAAAGAAATTGGTTTAGCTACCGTAAGTTTGGGGGTGGCACCTTTCGAAAGCGCCGTCAAGTTTCACAACAGTAAAGCCAGCGGTTTCCTCAGAAAGTCACATTTTAAAATGGTTTCTTCAGTCACTCACAAAGAGCTGCCATGGCAGGAGGAAACAAACTGCCCAGTGAGGAACCATGGAGGCTCAGGCCCATGGTTCCACAGCAGGCCGGAGCAAAAAAACCAGCAGGGTCTCACCCACCCAGTACTGACACCAGAAAGATGGACTTAAAGGACAGCGAGACACTGAAGAATTTGCTGATGACTGTTTCTAACAAAGCTCACAGTATGGCCAAGAGTGGCCTCCTAGGAGGAGGAGTTCCGGGAAGAGGAAAGCATGGAAAAAAAATAACTCCCCACACCATCCCTCTCCGCCTGTGTGTTCTGGGGAGACTCCAAGCGGTAGCAAAGCACAGACCCGGCAAAGAGAAGACTCCAGGGTAAGTTAGCTCTCCCAGGAACCCCACAGCCTTCCACTTACAGCAAATTGTGACCTTAACCATAGATGGCAAGGTCAGGCCAATTAAAAGTACACATTCAAGTTCAACTCTCCCCACCTTCAAAATTTCCCAACTCCCTCGGATCCTTAACCCGAATTCCCATTTTCCACCTATACCAGCGACCGACTCGGTGGGGTAAGGGAACGATGCCAATCCATCCACCAAACTTTTACTTTCTGCCCCCCAGAATATCTTTGCACAGCAATTATAGCACCATTTTCACTAATCTCCTTCACCGATAACAAAGAGAAAATGTATGCATGTTATTAGTTTTCAAGTACTGTGATAAAGCCCTCACGATTCCCACCCCTCAAGCCCCGTCTTTAAACAATCCGAGCAAGAACGCCCCCAAGGGCTAAGTCAGGTACAAGTAGATATAAGTAGCTGCCATAGTTCTCTCCCCGTTTATCCCAGGTATAGGCCCGGGAACGCAGAAGAAAATTCTCTCGCGGCACGGGCGCGCCTTGGCCGGTGAATTTCGTTCACTCATGTTGTCTCCAACAGCCTCTCAGGGGCCGGTAACTTGTTAGTTTGAGGGTCTCTCCCCACGCGCCTCCCCCGCAGCCTACGCGGTCGCTCGCAGGAGTGGCGGCCGCGTCAGTTTCTGAGCTGGTGGGGACGGGGTGCCGTCAGGTCTGCGCGGCGGCCTCCACTTCTTCCCGGGGGTCATGGGTCAGTGCAGGACGCCTGAGGGCTGTAGGGCGACCGGGTCCGGTCCGTTGCGAACGCTCCCAGGACCAGCGGGACCAGCAGGGCCTGCGGCTGCAACCGCGGCGGCCGCGGCGACGGCTCGCTGGATCCTCCGCACGGCTTCCTTGATGAGGTTCCCCGAGAGCACGAGCTGCTGCAGGAGCCGATCATCGTGCGGGTCGTCGTCGCCGGCGCGTGCCCCGGCCTGGGGCCAGCGTTGCTGCTGCTGGCGGCCTGAGGCGGCGGCGCGCCGGAGCCATCCGCGCCGGCACGGCCCAGGCAACGAGGTAGGACGGGCGGCGAGCTCCGCCACGCAGTAGGGCGCAGTCCGGCCTCGCACGCGGCCGCGGTCCCCCAGGGCGCAGCGCAGGGCCCCAGGGGGCGCCGGGCCCGAGGCCGCGGCTGACGCGGGCGGCAGAAACCAAGGCAGGGCCGGGGGCCGCGCCTTGTCCGCCGGCACGGCCGCCTGGGGCCGTGGAGGGTGCAGAGGGGGCGCCGGGGGCGCGCACGGGGAGGCCGGGCCGTCCTGCGCCGCGTCCAGCTGTAGCGCCGCGCCGATCTGGGCCACCAGCCGGTCCACCTCGCCCGAGCCGCCCAGCGTCACCGACTGCTCCAGCAGGAGGAAGCTGTCCTCCTCCTCTTCCCCCTCTGCTTCCTCGCCGGCTTCCTCTTCCTCCTCCCTCCGGCACGGCATGGCCCCCCACCTGGGCGCCCGGAGCTCTGCGGGCGTCGCTGGCGGCTCGGCTGCCCTCGGGGCCCGGGGGTCGCGGTCGAGGCAGGCGCGGTCCTGAGGCCGAAGCCAAGGCCCGGGCCGACGCGAAAGCCGGAGCCCGCCAGGAACCAGCACTCGCCAGTCACCGCCGCCGCCGGAGCCGGAATCCTACCGGCTCGGGTTGATTTGTAAACAATGGGTGACGTAGCCGCCGGGCGCTACCACCGCGGCGGGGCGGGGGAGGCGCGCGCGGGGGCACAGGGGTGCGTGGCGTCGGGGACAGCGCGGGGCCGCAGCCGGAGCCTTTGGTCTCCGCGCCTTTTTTTCGCCTGTGAGGGGATACGAGGCGTGGGGAGAGCTTTCATATTTCGCAAGCCTGACGAGCAGTACAAGAAATGGAGACGCCGAGGAGGCCCGGGTTGGTTTGTCCCACTCACGGACACACCCACCCACACACCGAATCCCTTCGCCGACGCTCCTACCTCCCCACGTGTCAGCTCCGCCTGGGCTCTCCCAGCTCCTCCCCCGCGCACCCTCAGTCACCCGTCCCGGGCGTTGGTGGGGGGGAAGGGGCGGGGCCAGCCGCGGGTAGGGGCTCGGGGAGGTGGGGCTGGGGATCGGAGGAGGGCTTTGGGGGTGACGGGGATGACGGGGGTGGGGGTGGGGGGGGAGTGGGGGTGGGCATTGCACTGCAGGGCAAATTCCTTCAGAGGTAGGGTCCGCAAGATGCCTCCTCCGCCCAATCCTCAAGCCCCCAGCAAGTCTAGATAAAAAGACGCACTGTATGGCTAAAAATGGGTTATTAAAAAAAAAGAGGTTCAAATAGAAATACAGAAGGATGAAAATAATCTCTCATAACCATAGGACTCAAATATGATCACATTTTTAAAAAATGTTTTCCTGTCCGGCCTTTTTCTATAAAAGCATATTACACAGCCATACTATACAATTTTATATACTTTTTTAACTTGGTACTGCATCATAAACCTTTTTCGTGTTATTGCATGCACTTTGAAAACATTTAATGATTGTGTAAGTCTTCATCAAGTTGTGGAATCATTAATGATTAAACAATCCCTTTAACGTTCGCTGTTTACCTAATTGCATCATTGAAAATGAGTGTGTGATAACATTTTGAGGCATACAACTTCTTCCGTACTGATGATTCTTTCCTTAGAATATATTCCCAGAAGTGGAATTTTAGGTCAAAGAGATGCCTATTTTAAGGTTTATGATAAATTCACCAAATTGCTTTCTGAAAAAATGGGATAAATTTACTCTCCTCTTATTAATGTGTGGGTGTACATTATTCATTTCATCCTCACTAGTATTTGGGTTACCGTTAAAATTTTTTTTGCTTGATTTCATAAATGAAATTGGTATCCCCTTTCAGTTTTCATTTCTTTGGTTTTAGCTAGAGAAGTTTTCTAAATGTTTGTTATCCAATTGTACTTCCTTTTTTGTGAATTTTCTATTCCAGTCATTTCCTTACCAAGTTTTTCCTACTGAGTTTTTCTTATGTATTTGCATGGTCCCTCTACATATCAGAAGTTAACCCTTTTATATTTGGTTGAAAATACGACTTCAGGTTTTCTGTTTGCCCTGTAGTCTTTTTAAGTAAATACTTAAAATTTAATGTAGTCAATTCTATATAATCCATTCCTCTGAGACTTCTAACACTATGCTAAATTTAGCATCTCCTTGCCTCTAGGAAGTTATTAAATATTCAGTTCTTTTTTCCTCAGATTCTTCTAATGTCTTGATTTTTTTCAAATCCATCTGGGATTGATTTGGGTCTTTGGTGCAAGGAAATGATATGAAATGATTTTTTTCCCCAGAGAGCGTGCCAACCAGAGCTGAATTTCCTCATCCGGACAGAGGTGTATGGGCAGTATAACAACAAGTTCTGTCCTGGTGAGTTCCCAGTTGCTGCGTAAACTGATGGTTGTGAAGACTGGATGGGGCTCTGAATATTTTGATAAGACTGTTTTGTGGAGTAAAAAGAATCCTGAACAGGTTGGACAAAGACCTAGATTCAAGACTTCTTTCTGCCACATCCTGGGTGTGTGGCTCCTGGCAAATCAGTTTACAAATGTTTTTACTTGTAAAATGAAAGAAATAATCCCTGCCCTGCTTCCCTTTGAGGATTGTTTTCAGGATCAGATGAAATAATGGGAATGGGCTTTGTGATGCATTACACAAATGTAAGGTGGAATTAGAGCCAATGCTTTACCAACAGAGGCCTGGCTCACTTCCAGTGATTTCCTCCATGGAAATAGCAACTCTATTAACGATAAAAATTCCCCCTTGCAGCCCACTAAGCAAAACATACCCTTAAGGCATTACTTCCTAGGACTTGCTGGATGTCTTGAATTTTGCCTCCTGTCTACCCTGACGTGGGATTGTGTAGGGCCTTCCTGAAGTCAGCCCAGAGGCTCCCAAGTCCCAAGGTGCGTCTCCACAACTAGTTCTGCAGGTTTTGATGACGGATTCTTTCCCAACAGGCAGCCTCCCACCTTCTTCTTCAAGAAGGGCTCTTCACACACTTTGCTGATGAGGGCTGGAAGCTATTGCCCCAGAGAGAAAGTGAGTCTCATTTTCATTCTGATGGTACTTACTGGGGAATTTCAAGGGGAATGAAATTAGAGGAAGGTTTATGGATTTCGGTAGAGTTAAAATGGTCATTTTTCCCCCTTCTTTGTAAAATGATGCCTGCCTGTAAGTAGAGAAAAGCAGTTTTATGCTCCATTGACTTTAAACATTAATGGGGCTGGTGTAGCTATTGTTTCTAACCCAGCATCCCTGGAAGTTGTTTTTGTCTTTCTGTCAGGGTAATTCTGATCGTGTTCTTAGTACTCTAGGAAATGGAGCTTTAAGATGGCATTCTTTAAAAATAACTCTTCTCTTTGTAACATTGCTTTTGCATGACGAGTGCTATGTAAATATGCCGAGACTTCGATATCATACTGTTCATTATAAAGATGAATTCATTACAGGAGACCAGCTCCATTTTCTGGGTGCACCTCTCTCAAGGGCTCAGCCCAAGGGAGGCAGAGAAATGCTCTGAATTAGGACTCAAAATACAAGATGCCAGAGAGGCTCAGATGCAATTAAAAGTAATGAGAAGGTATCAAAAAGGAAAATGATGAGAGCTGTGTGCCTGGTAAGAGACACTCAGGGAAAGTACTCAAAATCACCCAAGGAAGAACACAGAATTCAGAGGTTTCTACATTAGCTCAGACTGCCTTAAAATCCACCCAGAAGGGTTTGCTTTCCACAGGGACCTTGTTTTAAGGAAGTTGCACTTCGAGATACAGCTATAGTGAAGTGGGATGGCATTGGTTTAACAATCCCATCTAGATTAGACCATTTCATCCTTCTGGGCCCCCATTCTCCATCTGTACAGGGTGGGGCTGACCCCTTCTTTAGAAAACTGTTGTATCACGTGAGCACATGGACGGCAGGCTCGGCACAAGGACCCCGAGGGTGATGTTGGTGTTAGAGCTCGGGGTAGACAGGCCATTCCTAGTATTGTGCCTAGAACACAAGCACATGCAAAGAGCTCTAGCTATGTTATCCCCATGTAAAACCGCTCCAGTCCAGTCCCTGAAGTTCAGGGTGTATGGAATCAGATCTTACTTGATGACTTTCATTGTCTTTTTTGAACCCTGAAGTTATTCATTTTCCCTGTATCAGCATCATTTAGTAGTGTGTTTTGCTTGGACATCTTTTCTCTTTTTTCTTTTCTTTTCTTTTTTTTTCAAAGGAGGTACTGGGGATTGAACCCCTGTCTTCCTCTCATATATGGGAGGCAGGCAATCAACCACTGAGTTACACTGGCTCCCCAGTAGTATGTTTTGAACATCCTCAGGGTGAGTTCCTCCCCTTTTTAACCCAGCTGAAGGAAAATACTGTTTATGATGCATCTGAAAAAAACTGATTCTGACTCATGTCAGAAGGAGATGTTCAGGAAAACCTAAGAAACCATTCTTCACCAACACTAAAACTGCTGTCTCCTAAAGAACAAACAAACCTAACCAGCAAAGGTAAATTAGAAAAGTTTAGATAATACCTAACATTTATTTGAACTTATTATTATTATGTGCCATGGACTGACCTTTATGTTGTACCTGTTTCTTTTCATCTTCACAACAAATGTACGAGTTAGATATTATTTCTGGGGAAACTGAGGCAAAGAGAAGTAAAGTAACCAGCCCAAGGTCACCCAACTAGCAAATGAAGGGTGACCAGCCTTCACTGTTTGCCCAGGGCCCTCCGAGTTTTAGCACTAAGTCCTGTGTCCTAAGACACCCCCCAGTCCCAGGCAAGCCGAGATAGTTGGGCACCTAACTCAGCAATTCTCAACCGTGGGAGATTTTTCCCCCAGAGGCATATTTGGCAATGTCTGCAGACATTTTTGGTTGTCACAACTTGAGGCAGAAGGGTAGGAGTGGGGATGGGTGAGTGCTAATAGCATCTATTAAGAGTATGTAGAGGCCAAGGGTGCTGCTAAATGTCCTGCACTGCACAAGACCGTTCCCCCAAATCCGACCAAAAAGTGCTGAGAACCCTGACGTATATGAATGTAACATCAGTGTCGAACACCAGAAGATATACTGCTGCAGTGTTCTGTCTATAAAAAGCCTTCCACATTGTGAGAATGCAATAATGGTAGTTTTTACTATTTCTATTACTTGTATTACCACTACTAATGTTTTACCTCCCGCCCTCCCTCTCCTTACCACCATAATATCCCAAAGAAAGTATTCTTTGCCAAACCACTTCCCATGCCTGTGTGTTCTGGAATAATGCAGGGTACAGTGTGGCTCCTTTTTACCAGGACTCACTTTCCCTGGCTAGGCCAGAGCCTAAATGAGAACTCTTGAGCCTCCCTGTGGTGATTTGAAACTGTGTGCACCTTAGAATAGCATGTTGTTAAAGTCAACCCGTTTCTGTAGGTGTGGACCCATTGCAGGTAGGAGCTTGTGATGAGGCTACTTAGTTAAGATGTGACCCCCCTCATTCAGGATGGGATTTAATTCTTTGGAAGCAAGAAGCTGAAAGCATGGAAACCCAGAAGAGAAGGGAGAGCCCAGCAGATGTTGCTGTGACAGAGGAGCCCAAGGATTGCTGGCTGCCAGGCTTCGGAAAGAAAGCATCACCTTGATGATGCATTAATTTAGACATTTTTCTCAGCCTCAAAACTGTAAGTTAAATGGGTTGTTAAAAGCCAACCTATTTATGGTATCTGTTTTCAGCAGCCTAAGGAATTAAACATTGCCCTACCCCGAGAATCCCTCCACCAAAAGCACGCTGGCTGCAGAGGAAGAATGAAGGAGGTCCAACAACTCGCCTGAGCTCCTACTGCTGGTACTTTTCTTTAAACCTGGATCCTTAAAGGAGACTTTCCCTTTCTCCTTTCTGAACAAAGTGCATTGCAAATAGAATGTTTCTAAAACCCAGTTTTAAAAAGTTTCTACATAGATGTAGAGTCCTCAGAAAGGCAAACAGCCCTACCCAAATGTAAGTCAGGGCTTTCAGGGCCATGTGTTCTCAAGTAGTGGCTCCTGTCCTGTAAAAGTGGCTCTAAGAATTTGATGCTGATGGCAGTGAGATGCAGGTGACAGCAGATGGTCTGAAGGATCCCATTCAGGTGCAAGTCACATTTGAGCAGAGAGTCTACAGTGAGCTAGGCAGTGTGGTGGGCATCCTTGAGGCCTGTGGTTATGTAATACATGAGCTGCATCCTCTTTACCCCTTTCACCCTACACTCATTTACTGGGGCTAGTGGGTGCCAGGTACTATCCTCGGACCCTATTTCAAGGCACTCAGTTTACTGGGGGAAAGTACATCATTTTTTTTTTTTAGGAGGTACCAGAGTTCGAACCTGGGACCTCATACATGGGAGACAGTTGCTCAACCACTTGAGCTATGTCACTCCTCTAGGATACTTTTGATGGCAAGGAGCAGAAAACCTAACTCAAACTAGCTTACAAGGAACACTACCTGATTTCAGAACTTACTATAAAGACCAGTAATCAAGACAGTGTACTATTGGCACAGGGGTAGGCATAAAAATGAATAGTATGGTGAACAGATGTGGCTCAAGTGATAGAGCTTCTGCCTACCATATGGGAGGACCTGGGTTCAATCTCTGGGGCCTCCTGTTGAAAAAGAAGACAAAGTGTGCCCACACGGCAAGCCAGTGCCCATGTAGTGAGCCACTGCCCGCACATGTGCCTGAGCGAGTGCCCGCATGAGCCAGTGCCCCATGCAAGTGGGTCATGCAAGATGATGACACATCAAAAGAGAGACAAAGGGAGAGTCAAGGTGAAGTGCACCAGAAACCAGGAACTGAGGTGGCGCAATTGACAGGGAACCTCTCTCCCCATCAGAGGTCTCCAGGACTGAATCCCAGTGAATCCTAGAGGAGAGAAAATGAGAAGAAAAGACAACACAGAAAGGAAAAACAGCAGGGCAGGAGGAGGGGAAGGGAAGAAAATAAATAAAATCTTAAAAAAAAAAAAAAAAAGAATATTATGGTATTGAGAGCCTAGAAATAAGCCCTTGCAATAATGGTCGATTTTTTTTTTTTTTTTTTTTTTTTGAGGTACCAGGGGCTGGAGATTGAACCTGGAACCTCTTATGTGGGGAGTTGGTGCTCAACCACTGAGCCACATCAGCTTTCCTGAGTTGTTTTGCTTGTTTGTTTCGCTTGTTGTTTTTGTATTTAGGAGGCACTGGGAATGAACCCAGGACCTCCCATGTGGGAAGCAGGTACTCAACTGCTTGAGCTGCATCTGCTGTATTAGTCAGCCAAAGGGGTGCTGATGCAAAATACCAGAAATTGGTTGGCTTTTATAAAGGGTATTTATTTGGGGTAGGAGCTTACAGATACCAGGCCATAAAGCATAAGTTACTTCCCTCACCAAAGTTTATTTCCATGTGTTGGAGCAAGATGACTACCAACAATGACGGGTAAGACTCTTGAGAGGAGGCCAACCTAAGACAGGCACAGTCACCTCAACTAAAACAAAAAGGGGGAAATGTTGGAAACAAAGACATAATGATCTCATATGGAAAGACATGCTGTTTTCCTGGTAACACTTGCAATGTAAAAAGTTGGCAGTTGGGAGTGTTGGGCAAGCAGGATGAAGCTGTCATGGGCTACAAGAATAATGAACATATTTACTTGGTAGTTATATAGAACATCTAGACTTTGTACTCCAAGATAAGATCTTTTAGTTCCTTAGGACGGATGGGTAACTTGAAATAAGAGTTGATTGAATTCCGTAGGTTATAGGTAATATTAATGGTTAACTACATGTAGTTGCTTGTTTGCATGTATGCTGGGGTATATATAGAAGCCCTTCTGAGGCAATAAATTTGTCTGATGAGTCTCTACTCACAGATCCCTGATCCCATCTCTCTGTTCCATTCCCGATACCCTTCGGGCCCTAGTCTCCAACACCTCACCAAAGTCTATTTCCATATGTTGGAGCAAGATGGCTGCTGACATCTGTGAGGGTTCAGGTTTCCTGGGTTCCTCCCTTTCTCAGGTTTCTTTTTCCTAGGCTCAGGATTTCTCTCTTCCTTAGCTTGCTTCTGTTTCCTCTGTGAGCTTTCTTCCTGGAGCTCCAGCTTAAGGCTTCAGCATCAAACTCCAACTTCGAAACTCCAACATCAAAAACCCTCAACTCTGTTCTTTGCCATGCCTTTTATCTGTGAGTACCCACCCAACAAGGGTGGGGACTCAATGCCCTAATCATAACTCAGTCATGCCCAGGTACAGATCATATTAGAAGCATAATCCAATATCTACTTTTGGAATTCATAACTATATCAAACTGCTACATCCACTTCCCTTGACTTTTGACAAAGATGCCAAGACAATTAAATGGGAGAAAAGATAGTCTTTTCAACAAATGATGCTGGAATAAATGGATATCTGCATGGAAAACAAAACAAAATAAAAACAACTGAAAAAACCTGACCTTACACCTTTCCCTCACACCATACACAAAAATTAACTCAAAGTGGACTGTAGACTTAAATGGAAGAGCTAAAATTATATAACTTCCAGAAGAAAATAAAGGAGAAAATCTTGGGATCTTGGATTGGACAAAGTGTTCCTAGATACAACACCAAAAGCATCATTCATGAAAGAAAAAAGCCTGGCAAATTGGACTTCATCAAAATTGAAAACATTTGTGCTTCAAAAGATGTCATTAAGCAACTAAAAGAATATATATCTAGGAATGATTTTAACTAAGGATAGAAAAGACTTGTACACAGAAATCTACAAATCATTTGTCAAAGAAATTAAAGATGAAATAAATGGGAAGATATCATGTGCACATGGATTGGAAGACTTAATATCATCAAGATGTCAATGCTACCCAAGCATAGATTCAATGCAGTCCCAATCAAAATCCCCATAGCCTTCTTTGCAGAAATGGAAAAGCCAATCATCAAATGTATATGGAAGGGTAGGGTGACCCAAATAACTAAAGCAACCTTGAAGAAGAATAAATTTGGAGGACTCATTCTTTCCCATTTCAAAACTTTTTGCAAAACTATAGTAATCAAAACAGAGTGGTACTGGTAAAAGAACAGACATATAGACCAATGGAATCGAATTGAGAGTTAAGAAATGAACCCATACATCTATGGCCGATTGATTTTCTCATAAATGTTAGGTTGATTTATAAGTGCTGCTCTGCGCAGTTACACAGTTCGTGTACAATGAGGAATTATCTAGCTGTGAACATACTGTACATGGCAATTAGAAGTTGTCAAGGCAAGAAAAAAAACCAGCCTACTTGCTGCAGCCAACACAAAAATAACCAGAGAGGGAGCAGATGTGGTTCAAGCAGTTGAGTGCCCACTTCCCACATGGGAGGTCCCAGGTTTGGTTCCCAGAGCCTCCAGAAAACAAAACAAAACAAACAACAAGCAAAACATGAAAAAACCAACCCAGGGAAGCAGATGTGGCTCAGTGGTTGAACATTGGCTTCCTACATACAAGGTCCCAGGTTTTTTGGTACCTCAAAAAACACACAAGAAAAACAGAGAACAGTAGGGAAAAGTGTATGGGTTAAGGTAGGGTTTGTTTTTTTATTATAAAAGAGAAAAAAAAACTCTTCAGAAATCTTAAAGGTAAAGAAGAGCTTGCATTCAAGGAAAAAAACACCAGAATACAAAATTACAACTGTTTGATTCCAGACCTTCCCCATTTCCTCAAAGGGCAGAGATGGGAAGAAGATAGGTGAAGCCAACAAGCAATTTTGTAAAACAAAGACTTAGAAACCCTATAATTAAAATCTAAACTTGTTTTGCTTTAAAACATTTTTTAAAAAATATATTAAAAGAACTGCTTTAGTGACATGCTACTCCCACCAGAATAACCCTTATATCCCCGTGTCAGGAACCTGTTTAAGTTGACCAGCCAGCTCACGTTGCTGAATCCCTGTGTGTATGCAAGCACTTGTGACTTTCTTATTTATTTATTTTTTAGAGAAATTGTAAGCTTACAAAACAATTACACATAGTTTGCAGAATTCCCATACATCACCCCTCCACCGACACCTTACATTGTTGTGGAACATTTGTTACAGATTATGAAAGAACATGGTCAGACTATTACCACTGTCGTCCACAGTGTACACTTGGTATATGTTTTCCCCATACATGTGTCTTTTCAACCAAAGCCTACTGGGTTCAGCTGACTGCCACTGCCAGTACCTGCTTTCATTTGTTAATGGGCCAATTTCCACTCCCTTCAGAAGGGTGGGCTGGACACAACCAAACTCCTTAGAATGGTAAGGAGGGAATAATGGCCCTAAACAGCCAACTTTTCAAGCAATGCTTTTTCACTTCCACTTTTTCAAAAGGAGATCCTTATTTCTAATCAGATTACTTGCCTCAAATTTGCCTCCTGGTTTTTGGAATAATTTTCTCTTTAAAAAATATATATATATATCCACAAACCCATATATACATTTTTTTTTGTTTTTACATGTAAATATAAAAATACTACTCTGCTTTGTATTATAAATGGAAGACCAAGTGATAGGAACTTTTTCTTTTTTTATGTTTATTTTTTTGAGGTATTGGGGGCCGGGGATTGAACCTGGGACCTTGTATGCTGGAAGCCAGCGCTCAACCACTGAGCTCCCCTAAACTGGTCTTTCAGTTTGTTTTACTTTTTTTTTTTCTTTTTTTCTTTTTTTTTCAGGAGACACTGGAACCTAAGCCTTGACCTCCTATGTGGGAAGCAGGTGCTCAACTGCTTCAACCACATCCGCTCCCCTTTTTCTTCTTCTCAAGGTAGGGATACCCATCAGTTAATCCTCTGAACTTTGTCTTCAGGCTAACTCATTTAGCCCCAAGCCAGGGAAGCATAACAGCCAAGAGATCCTCCTGATCTCCTTAATGTTCTTTCTCTACTAATTCCCACTTGTAAGTTGATTATAATCTTTTAAAAAAAATGGAACTTCCCACCAAAATGGGGGGAGGTGTTCTAAGCTAACTACAGAGTAAATCAGGTCCCGCTCACCTTGTTGTCGCTCTCATTATGCTTTTCTTCTTGTGTCTCTTGTTCCATCCGCCTGTCCATTGCATCAGCTCGCTGGCTCATCTTCTTTAGGAGGCACCGGGAACCTCTGCTCCCTGCTTTGTTGTGTCTCTCATGTTTTCCTTCTTGTGACTCTTGTTGCACCCCTCTGCCAACTGTGACCTCTTTGCAGTGACAGAAGACCCATCTTCTCCTGGCCAACTGTCTGGGGAATGCAGACGCTGGCACCATGGTTGGCCACGCCAGCAGAACAATCGCTGATGTTGGAGGTTTCCTGGAATCCAGTTAGGTGCCAGGGTTGTCCAGACCTCCCTTGGGATTGTAGGTGTGGATGTACTACTGGTGGTGCTTGCTTAGTTTCTCGGTAGACTCTTCAGTGTACGTCAGACCATTCTCTTCTCGCATGGCCTTGGTGCTGAAGCTGGTCTGGCAGCCGGCACCATTTCAGATCCCAGGAATGGGCTTAGGATCAGAGGTCACTATCACGCCCAAGTCCTCACATACATGATGCAAGAGGAAATGGGCCACCCAAAGATGATCTCCCGTGTTTTCCTTCCCGGGGGGGGGTGGGTCCTATCTGGAATTCCCCCTGGGCAGGCGTGACCTCAGCATTCGTTCCTGCATCTTGAGGCTGGCGTACAATCAGGCCGGGGTGAGGGCCTCCATGATGTCTCTGCCTTAGGCTGTGCCTGCTCCCACTCCACAGCAAGTTGGGCCTCGGGGCCCAGGGAAGCTGTTGGAAGGTAAGCGGGAGGGGTGTCCATTTGTTCCCATCAGGGTATATTCCTGCTCCATCCCATGTCCATTATCAGTTTACAGGTGTGCCTTAAATTCGTCTCTATAGGCTTTCAGTTGTACTTGAAGATGTCACAAAACACCAGCTTGTGGGGGTCCTTGTGGAAGGGGTCCCAAAACATGGCAACAGGGTTGAGATACATGTCACTATTGGAGCCTTCAGAGTGAAAAGTACCAGAGCCATCAAAATTCCACTCTGGCTGCTCTTCTCCATACTTGGGGTCCTTATCCAGGGTGCAGGTTTTGCAGCGCAGTCCTTCTCCAGTACCATCAGTCCAGACACACTTGGCTTGGCCTTTCTCGCCCTGTAAACCTGCTTGATGCCTTTGTTAAATGGGAATTTGCTGAGATGGGCATGGGAGAAGGTGTTCTAGGTGGTGAGGAATGGAGGCTGGTTTTTCAGGTCAGATATTAAACTCTTCTCTCATTGATTTTTTTTTCTACCTTGTTTTTTAAATTAAATTAAATTTATTTTAAAAAGATTTTTTATTAATTTCTCTCCCCTTACCCCAGTCCCCGCCCCCAGTTGTCTGCTCTCTGTGTCCATTCGCTGCATGTTCTTCTGTGACCTGTGACCGCTTCTATCCTTATCAGCAGCACCGGGAATCGGTGGTTCTTTTTGTTGTGTCATCTTGTTGTGTCAGCTCTCCATGTGTGTGGCGCCATTCCTCGGCAGGCTGCACTTTCTTTCGTGCTGGGCGGCTCTCCTCACAGGGTGCACTTCTTGCGTGTGGGGCTCCCCTACGCAGGGACACCCCTGCGTGGCAGGACATCCTTGAGCGCATCAGCACTGCGCATGGGCCAGCTCCACATGGGTCAAGGAGGCCATCTGGCCCCTGTTCATTTCTTGATCTTGTCTCCTACCACTCTCCCATTCGCTTTCTTTGAACACCTCAAGCTCAGGGCCTTTACACTTGCCATTTCCTCCATATGGACCATTCTTCCCAGTTATCTGTCAAGAAAGGGTGCTAGATTTTGTTGAATGCCTTTTCTGTGTCTATTGAGATAATCATGTGGTCTTTTCCTTTACTCTTTTTATCAGTGTATTCCATTAATTTTGTTGTTGTTGAACCACACTTACATTCCTGGGATATATCCCACTTTGGTCATGGTATATAATCTTTTAAATAGAACTATTGTTGGATTCAGTTTGTCAATATTTTGTTATGGATTTCTGCATCTATATCATAAGGGAAATTGGTCTAATTTTCTTTTCTCATGATGTCTTTTACCAGGCTTTGGTATCAGAGTAATTCTGGCTTCATAGGTGATTTAGAAGTGTTCTCTCCCCTTGAATTCTTTGGAATAATGTCAATTCTTCTTTAAGTGTTTGGTAGATCCACCAGTGAAGCCATCTGGTCCTGGACTTTTCTTTGGTGGAAGGTTTTGATTATTTACTCAGTCTCTGCACTTGTTATATATTTGTTGAGGCTTTCTATTTTTTTCTTGGGTCAGTTAACGTAATTTGTGTATGTCTAAGAATTCTTCCATTTTTTCCCTAAATTATCTAATTTTTTAGCATGCAGTTGTTCACAGTATTCTTTTATAACCCTTTTGTCAGTAGTGATTTCACCACTTTCCTTTCTGATTTTAGTTCTTTGCATCTTTTCTCTTTTTGTCAGACTAGTTAAAGGTAGAACCAACTTTATTCTCAATTGTTTTTTTTTAATCTCTCCCCTTCCCCTACCCCTAGTTGTCTGCTCTCTGTGTCCATTCGCTGTGTGTTCTTCTTTGTCCCATTGTATTCCTATCAGCAGCAATGGGAACCTGTGTCTCTTTTTGTTGCGTCATCTTGCTGTGTCAGCTCTCCGTGTGTGCGGCACCATTCTTGGGCAGGCTGCACTTTCTTTCACGCTGGGCAGCTCTCCTTACAGGGCGCAGTCCTTGCGCGTGGGGCTCCTCTACGCGGGGACACCCCTGCGTGGCAGGGCACTCCTTGCACGCATCAGCACTGCGCATGGGCCAGCTCCATACAGGTCAAGGAGGCCCGGGGTTTGAACCTTGGATCTCCCATGTGATAGGCGGACACACTATCCGTTGAGCCAAATTCACTTCCCTCAATTGTATTCCTATTCTCTATTTTATTTATCTCTGCTCTGATCTTAAACTATTCCTTTTTTTCCTACTAACTTTGGGCTTACTTTGCTTTTTTTTCTAGTTCCTCACAATACAAAGTTACATTATTATGTTGAGATCTTTTTTAATATATACATTCATGCTTGTAAAATTTCCTTGGAGCACTGTGTTCACAGCATGCCATAAGTTTTGGTATGTTGTGACTTGGTTTTCATTTGCCTGTAAGTATTTCCTTATTTCCTTTGTAATTGCTTCCTTAAGCCATTGGTTGTTTGAGTGTGCTATTTAATTTCCATTCCCACAGTTATCTAAATGCTGAAATCCTCATGTCTTTCCAGTCTTTAACCACCTCCTCTGATCTCCCAATTTACTTTTATAATTTTAAAAATTTATGCTCCCCCTCAGAGATGGCTCCCTTGTCTGTTTGCTCATTGTTTTTGCTTGTTTGCCCTCATTGTCTGCTCATTATTCTTGCTCATTGTCTGTTTTTTTTTTTGTTTTTTTCCTTTAGGAGGCACTGGCAACTGAACCCAGGACCTCCCATGTGGGAGGTGAGCACCCAACTGCTTGAGCCACATCTGCCCCCTGCTCATTGGTTTTTTTTTGTTCATTGTCTTGCTCGTTGTTTTTGCTTGTTATGTGCTCATTGTTTGTCTTTGTCCTCCCATATGGGAAGCCCGATTTCTTTAGCCACATCTGCTCCCTGATTTCCCAATTTAAATGGAAACCATCCCTCCATCCCATCCAGCACTCCCTCTCCCCTTCTCTGTTTTATTTTTCTTTGTAACACATCACCATCTGACAGGCTAAAAGAACTTGTCTGTCTCCACCTCCATGGAATCTGGAAGTTTTGTTCACTCTTTATCTCCAGCGCCTAGAGCAGTATGTGACACAAAGGACACAACAAGAAATAGTCATTGAATGATTAAACTGTGTGCAACCTCGGTGGCCCAGTACACAGCTCCTTCATCTGCCCTCTACAGGAGCTGAAGTGGTCGCGAACAGCACTGGACCTCAGGTTGCAGTTTTCCTGTCACTTACATCCGCTTAGTTTCCATCACTAGCACCATCTCAGCCTAATACACCATTTCCTCTGATCTGGATTATTCCCTCTTGCCCCCTTCCAATTCATGGTCCACACAACAGCCAATGATCTTTTTAAAAAAATGCAGATCAGATTAGGTCACTCCCTCCTGTACTCTGTCCCCACTCCCAATGAGTTAGGGTAATTCAGGGCCCTGTGAGAATGAGCCTCTCCCCTCACCCTCCAACCCTTGCCTGTCCTACTTTCCTTGCTCTGCTGGTAAGGCAACCCCTGGCTTTCCTTCAATATTATGAAGAGAGGAAACCCTTTTGGCTTGAGGGCCTCTGCATGAGCCATCTCTTAGCCTGGAACATTCTTTTGTTGTTATTGTTGTTTACATGTGCTACAAGTTTATTACATGTATTTACATGGCTCTCTTACCTAGGTACATAAAACTTTCACATTATACAATTTGCCACTCAATGCCAACCTCTGCAGAGGTGGTTTTGAGGCCAAATCACTGTCAATAGCTTGTGCAGTGCTAGAATACACAAAATGTATTTTAAAAGCTATTTAGTGACTGCCAAATACTGTTCCTCTTTTTTTTTTAATGGCTTTGGAACCTCTTTTGGCAGACACCTAACCACTGTATGTAAGAACAGGGCCACTGGGTATACTGTGCCTAATCCTTATAAGCCCCTAGTGCCCTTTCCACATTCACCCTGTACAACTTTTATTAAAATGAAACTTCATTAAGGAAAATTCACATTTTCTTTTGGCAGTGCATCAAGTTGTTAGCATATTGTTTAGGTTTTACAGGACATTAAAAATATGCCACTAGGTCTCCATGCCTATGTCTTAGCTAGATATTTGTAAGATGATTCACCAACTTTTAACAAGTAAATCTGATTCATGAATGATCATTTTAGATTAATTTCTCCCAACAAGCATTAGAAAAAGATTGCTGTCATTCCCCAAATCTAAACTTGAATGGTTTCGCTTGAGTTCTTTAAAGTTAATATCAAGTACAATCAATAATTTCGTTAAGTTGCACATCATAGTACACCCAACATATAAGATGTTTAATCAAGCTTTTTACATTAGCAGTTTTACAGATTAATTCCCTAGTGAGTGTTTCAGACCAACTTGACAACTAGTCTTAAATGTGACACCTAAATTTAAACATTAGTACTTTATTTTATACCTGTGCTTTAAGTAAGGTTTGAAGTTGAAATGTCATTACTTCCTTACCATAAGGATTAAGGGAAACAGGAACCCAATGGCTTGGAGGCTTAGCAAAGAACTCTTGGTGATGGTGGCTCACTAAATGACTAGTCTGCGACTTAAAAAGTAACTGGGACTTGATAAGCTGGAGTTCTAATTCTGGTTATTAGGAAAATGTACTATGTTCTTCCCCCCATTTTGCATGGCCCGCCATGCAGCTGCTGCTGAGTTATAACCGTGACTTCCTTCTTTTTTCCTATGAACAGTCTTCATCTGGGAATTACGATCCTTGGTCTTCATCTTGAAGCTGTTGCTGGTTCTTACTCACAGTTCTAGCCTGGGGAACTGGAATGCTGTACCCTCTCCACCACCCACCTGCAGGTTGTCACCTTTCAGGCAGCTTTTCAGGTTGCAGGATTTCCACTACCTGTCCTCCTCCTTGCTGCCAAGCCCAGGATAATTAGGTGTTGCTTTCTGATAGGTCCTTTCCTTTGTCTGAATACACAAGTTTTCGTGGGCCCATCTACCAAGGTCAGCCTAGGAGCTGAGGTCAACATCTGAGTCTCCTCAGCACACAAGTTTGAGAGAAGTTACAGCGACTTCAAGTTCAGAAATATACAGGGGCAGAAGCTACTCGAAGGTGAAGCCTCCCTCCCCTTCAGGGAGAGATGAAGCACAAACGAAAAAAGCCCGAGAGCACCGACAACCTAGCTGCTCACTGCTCCAGCATCTGCACACGCACCCACCCCCTTCTGCCTCTACGGACAAAAATCTCTTTCCCCCATTCTTTGCCCACAGCAATATGGCCCAAAAGGGGCTGAGAGGAGCTTTAGCAGAACCACCTATCCCAGACACATGGAAACAAAATAAAATCTAAATACAAGCATTGAGACTGCTAAGCACACAGGACTTCAAGGCAAGTCTGGCCCATAAGGCCCACCTTCCAACCAGATTCCAAACGAGGTTGCTACCTTTGGCCCAGGTACGTGGAAATCCCGGACCCTTGGTTTTCTCCCTACTTCCTACTTCAGGTCTCAGCTGAATTCATTCATTCCAGGAGACCCTCTGCTATTTCCCCCTTGTCTAAGTCAGGCCCCTCGTATCGTGCTTAACTTTCACAGCACTTAGGTCAATCCTGTGTTTTCTCTTTTTATTTATAACCTACCTCTTCCTTTTAAGCTTCATGAAAGCAAGCCTCTTGTCTTTGTTCCTTACTGGGTCCCCAGTGCCTCACAAAATGTTTCTTTGGAACAAAGTGTGTGTGTACTAGGGTTCTCCAGAGGACTGGAACCAACATATAAGGAACTGGCTCCTGCGACTGCGGGTCTGCTGAATTGCATGGGGCAGGTCAGAGGAGGCTGTAAATAATTCTGGGGGGAGTGATGTTCAAGTCTTTAGTCTGAGTCTGCCGGGGAGGCCAGGAAAGGGTAGAGGTTATAGTCTGGGGCAGAATTCCTTCTGATTATCAGTTCTCCCTTTAAAGACCTCCAACTGATTGGAGGCAGCTTTCCCTCACTTTGGAGGGCAGTCACCCTTACTTAAGGTCAACTGATTATAGGTGCTGATCCCATCCACAAAATATCTCCACAGTAACAACTAGGCCAGCATTTGACCAAACAACTGAACATCCTAACGAGCCAAGTTGGCACTTAAAATTAACTCCCACAGAACGTACGTGAGAAAGGAGAGAGAAATGTGGAAGAAGAAAATTATGTAAAGGAAGAAAGGGAAGATTTGTAGCCAACTCCATTCCTTGCCAGGGAGACCCAGCAAGCCCCCTGCCCTGCCCTGCCCTCCCAACCAAGAATGTCAGTCCAGGCACAACCCCACTCTCCTCTCACCAAGTACAGAGAAACTTGTTCTGTAGTTGGTCTTAACCTCAGTCGTTTGCTTTGGGAGCAAAGATCCTGCAAGGTGATAAGAGAGAACAGACACTGCTCTCCCCACTGCATGGTTTTGAAATTCACAGCCCAGCTTCTTTGCAACACTGTGTTCTCCCTGGGCTCCAGTTGCAGCACCCTGGGCTTGACCTCGGGGAGCCTGGGCCCTATCTTAGGCAGCCTGCTTAACTTGGAGCAAACCATGCCTCTTCTCTGCCTTTGGGTTCTCAGCTGTTAGACGCAAATCATGATAATGATAACCATAATTACAAGATGTCACAAGGACCCAAACACATAGTGGATGTCAAAGTCCGGTAAACCGGGAGCTTGGACTGTGTCTGCACAGGAGCTGCAACTCTATCAGCTGTGACTCCAGTGTGACGGCGCACTTTACAGATGCCAGGACCTTTTGTGAATCCCCCAGGGAGGGGCCCACGTGACCCATATGATGGTCCTTCTGTGGACAAGAAAGTCTTTCCTTCAGAGTAAATACTACGTAAGTTTGCTAGCTGAATGTGTTTTAGAGGTGCACCCTGCCTACTTGCGAGTTCAACTCGCTGCTTGAATGATTAAGGTGGGCAAGTTTCCATAATTGTATCACAATCAGTCAACATACAGGGCCATGTAAAATCTGCTCAGGGTAATACTGCACCTCATCATTTTTATGAACATGTTTACAATTGAGGGTTGGTCCCAGGTTACTGACTGTGTATGTAGTTCAGGCTCAGTGGCCTCAAGTCCAAGAGCTATGGCCTGAAAAAAAAGAAACAAACAAAAAACCCAGAAAAAAACAAAGATCTATCGCCTAGAAACAGCTCTAGTAAAAGCAAAATTTTACAAGAGTTTGTAGAACCTAGAAAGGTTCATAAGCACTGTGCAGGCTCTTCCTGGCACCATTCACAAACCCATCTGCCTCTGAAATTGACTTAAACATTTTTATCAGCTCTGTAATTGGTACAGGGTGACATCCCTGCTATTTGGAAATCCGGCTGGCCTCTGAAAGTTAAACCCTTCAAATCCGTATCTGATGGTTAGATTAGTTATCTGTATGAAGCACCAGAAGGAACAGGTCTTCTCCGTGAAAGCTGAAGGAGCTGACTCTAGAAATTCATTCCAGGCATGCCTGAATGTGAAAGCAGCAGCAGAAGCCTAATTAAATCTCAGAAAACCTGGTGAAAGGCAGGAAAGTGGCCGCAGTCTTAGAAGACACAGGAAAGGATCTGTCCTATTTTGCAACACTAACCAGAATGGACGGGGCCCCAAGAGGCACCCATGGAGACAAAACTATTTCTACCTTGATACCACTACTAATATATTGTTTGCATGATTCCCCTGGCTTTGATTTTATGCTTATAAAAACATCTGATGTTAATTTGACCACCTATGCAAAGGATGGCATGCACAGAGGAGCCACCGTATCTTGGACTCTTCGGCCGTTTTATTTCTCATCACAAATTAATAAATGGTAACTTTTGACTAGGTCTCTTGAGCAGGCCTGTTTTTGGCTCTCTAAACCTGAATCTACCAAGTTTAGATTTGCAAATCCGATATGCAGACCCCCAAATCAGGGCTGGCAAGTATGTAGCAGTAAGCCACCATACCTTTGGCCCATGCCCAGTGCACATGTTCTTAATCACGTTAACTGATAACTGGTCAGTCTCTAAATCCTGTCCTAAGCATTTCTACTACCAACCAGCAGGACTAGGTATGGGAGGAGAAAAATTTCCTCCAGTGCAGCCCAGGGCCTGGCCGATTCCACCAGCCAATCCACAGCTTGGGGCTCCTTAAACCAGCAGCTTCATTAAGTATAAATTCAGGAAATGGTGAGCAGCTTACGCTGCCCCAAATCAGACATCTACCTATTCATGATAATATGTATTTAAAAAACAGCAAAGAATAGTCATCATGTCCTTTTCTAAATATTGCTTTACACCTGAGCTAGCATCTAGTGATGGATTAAATTCCCACATACGCACGGACTCAAGTATCTTTTTAAATAAACGGAGCTGCATCCATGGGCAGATGTTTACACCAGGCCACTGAAAGCAATGTTTATGAAGCGTTTACATTGGTAGGGTGAAAACTTTGTTACAGTCCGGGGAAATTTAGAAATGAAATATACTAGGGTTAAAAGTAAGAGTCTAAATGAAGGGATTCTAGCCCCTACTTTTAATTTAGTATTTTTCTAAATAATTTATGAGTCTTTATTACCTATATAGTAAAATAAAAGATATTTTAATTTTTAAAATTATCCTTTGAAGACACAAAAGCCACCAAGAAAGAGAATGGGGAGAGCACTCTGAGGACTGAAAACAGAGGCTATTTGAACTTCACTACAATTTTCTCACACGTGGTAGCACGGTGCAGTCCCCCTTCACCATCATGGTGAAAACATGTTTCATAACATGTCTCAAGCACCTGAAGTTTCTGAGACAGAAGATGAATTTCTTCCTCTGCATCAAGATGAGATGCACTTGAGGTCTACTTTCAAAAGAATATGGGGTTCAGCACATCACCAACACCAAGCTCCCTAGGTCACTTGGCCCTCCCACCTCTGAGAGAAAACAAAGCTCCTTGGAAAACACACTTTAATAAGCAGGCTGGCTTCAAACTTCCTTTTACACCATACTGGGTAACTGGCTCATGTGCATACCTACTTTATTCGAAGCTTCCTACCAAGAAAGGAAATCTGACCCACCTTGTGTCCAGAGCGTGATAGTGGGGGTCATGGCCAGACCACCTTGGCAAACCACTAAAAGCCCCCTCTTTTCCCCTCAGGCTCTGTAACCAAGGGATGTAGACGGCCACCTCTGGGCTAAGTATGGTGCCTCTCGCCTTCCACGCCCAAAATCACCAGGAGGAAAGGCCAAATGTGGGGAGCAATGGATCTCTAAGACTTGAGACCCTTGGAGCCTGAGTGGAACGTTACTGTGGGGCAGGTTGCCAGATGCACGGGGTCTCCTGGGCCCACCGGGGCTAAGAGCATTGAACTAGGATGGGAACTACTGCGGGGGAGGGGAGGAGGTCTCCTTTCAAGTGAGGAGAATTTGCCGTGAGAAAAAATCAATCAAGTGCCAAAGAGCAAAGCACAATTCCTCAGAAGGGGAGGGGGAGCCCTGGGGTTCCCCCGGTCTTGAGGCCTGCTGGGAAAGCACACACAAGAGGGACCCTGAGTGGACGGGATGAGTGAGCTCAGGAGCTCAGGAGGCCTGTTCCAGTCTCGTCTCTGCTCCAGACCAAAACCCAAAGCAGGACCAGTGGGACTGGTGTTGCTCTTTGCACCAGCGCAGCCCACTTGTCTGGGAACAAGAATGTGAGGCAATGGGAGGTGGGTGAATCAGGCTGGGCACGGCCCGTGGAGGGGCTCAGTCAGCACCTGCCTGAATAGATGAACAACACTGCGGGGAGACTCTGGGCCGCGGGGCAGCCTGGGCTTGTGGACGCTGCCACGCGGCCCAGCTCTCAGCCAGCAGCCTCCTCCTTCCATTCTGAGTGCCTGGCGCTCAACCACAGCTCTGGGGACCAGCCCTGCAGTCCTGGCAGGCCGGGAGGGGCTACCAAACACCACCTTCTGACTGCGATTGTGAAGTGAAGCCGGGGATCCTCCTGACACAGGTGGGTGCCACTGGCCAATTCCGGAGCTTGGCCTCTGTGCAAAGATCCAGCTACTCCCTGGCCTACGAGTGGGGCAGGAAGGGGCGAGGCCACCGTTGTCAATCACTGACTGTTCTTTTTTACCCCTGAACAGGACTGGTGATGAAACAGTGTTCCTAGGGATAATGCAGGATGGTGCATGTTTATTCCACATCTGGTCACAGTAAGTCTAACACACCAGGCCAGGGCAGGCTGGGAGTGCCACAAGGCTACCAGCAGCTGGAGGAGGAGAAGCTGGGGAAACCCTCAGGCCATCTGCTCTGTTAGGCACAACCACTCAGCAGCAAGCACAGCTGCCTCCCCGGGCCATCCAGAGGCACTGAGGCCACATTCCCATCTCCACGCGCCAGAGACGTCTCTAAAAGGTAGTTCCTGTTTGGAACTTCCAAAATCCTGGGCACCTTTCTGGGAGCCAACCCATGGTTCCAACAAGTCATTCTGACTCCAGGCTCTGCCAGAGGCTCAAGCACCTGGAGGTGGGGTCAGGGCAGCTCTGGGGCCTCAGGACCGCCAATCCTTTTTGCGGAGTTTGTGTCCCACTTGGGACCCCCGCTGGGCAGCTTTCACCAGGCCTTTGAACTGTCCCTGCAGCTTCACCTTCTTCCTGCGGGGACAATGAACAGAAGGGTCACACCTTACTGAGAACAAGCAGCCCTTCCCATAATGCCAAAAGATGGCTCACCCCCAGCACCAGCAGCGACTGGGGAACAGGGCACTGCCAGGCGTGGGAACGTGGTTCACGCCTGGACGTGGCCTTTCCACTTGGGGTACAATCCCCCAGGACACAGCCCCCTTTTTAGAGCCTCCTCAAATGTGTGTACAGAGAGGATGAAGCGCACTCTGTCCGCCCCCCCCATTCCTTCCATTTAAAGGTAACTTTTCTTCAGCAGAACATGCAGCACAATTGCAGGGCAGGGCCCACCTTGAGCTTCTGTCGCGAGTCTCCAAGCACTCCTGCGTGTGGCATCTCACGTGACCCTCACGCCCACCCCTGTGACCCTGACCGAATGGCCAAAGGTTGGAAACAACACTAATTTTTCACCAAGAGAATAAGAAAGGCAAATCACACAGAGCTGCTCGCAGTGAAGACCAGAGCGCACACATATACCAGAAAATGCTTTTATGACATAGCATGTAAAAAAAGCCACTGAAATCGTAACATATACATGCCAACTGTGTGTAGGTATGTGGTAAAAAATAAACCCTGCAGAGACTCGAGCAACTGAGTTGAGTTTAAAGTGTTGAGCTCCTACCCCACTGCACCAGCCCCAGCCCTGACCCCGGCACAAAACCATACCTGCGGCTGAGCTTGGTTCTGCTGAGGGGGATGTAGGCGTAGGGGTCGAGCTGACCTTTCTTCTTCACATCGCCCTTCGCTTTCTGCTCATCCGGAGAAACAGTCCGCTAGGAGCGTGGCAGGCCCCTTCTCCCCTGCCGCAGCTCCGCAGGCACGATACCCTTTCCTTCGCCTCTGCCTCGGGTGGCGCCCGAGAGCCCCGGAAGGCCATTCGACAAAGGGCCTCAACTTCTGATGCCAACCAGAGCTCAGGGTGCTCCCTTCCTCCCCCCGCCTCTCCAGGACGGTGACGGGCACAGCTGCCCTCACCCCTCGCCCAGATGCCGTGCCAGGGCTGCAGCACCGCCCCTCCTCGGCCCTCCCTGACGCCCGTCCAGGAGAGCCCTCGCCCCCGCCCTCAGCTCTTACCTTGGCCTTGTATTCAGCCCCAGGCGTCGCCTTCTTGGCCACAGGGCGGTGGATGCCGGAGCCTCCAGCTGCAGGGGGAACACAGAGACCCTAAGTCAGGCGAAGGCAGGGAAGCCCCCTCCAGAAAGGTGCCCGAGATCTGAAGATCGCAACGGGCACCTTCTCTTCAGACAGCTGCCAGGCGCACACAGGGAAGGCCAGGAACTTGGCTCTGTTCTCTACCAAGGACAAAGACTTTCCTCGAGGAGCGACTGTTCAGAGATTGGACAGTTAGAAGCAGAAGCCTCAGAGAGATGCCTACCCGTGGACAACATGGGTTTCTACTACCATAAAATACCCCACACCCTCCATTTGTTCTAGGAGAAAGAACACGGGCTTCAAGTCAGACCGACCCTCATTCAGCTCCCAGCTGCCCCTTATCAGCTTCAACCTCAGCCAAGCCGCTTAACCTCATCTGCAAACTGAGGCACTTTTAGAGTGTCAAAGACTTTCTCCCTTGTCTCATTTGGGCTTTGTACCAACACTGGAAAAGGCAGGGATTCATCCCATTGGACAGATGTGAAAACGTGGTTTAGAGAGATCAGGATGCTTGCCCAGGTCAGTTAGCATTTCCAGCCCGGACTCAAGATAGCCATGGATGGAATCCTACAATGCTTTCTCAGGAGGACCCTGAGATGACACAGATGAATCTCTTTTTCACAGATCAAAAACTAGAAGCTCAGAGAGGTAGTGTGACTGGGCCAAGGTCACACAGCAAAGCAGCAGCCCGGCAAGAAGTTCTGAACACAGGTCTCCTGCCTCACGATCTGTGCTATTTCTTTTGGACCACAGCGTTGCAGAGCCTTTTGTGGGGCTAGAGAAAGAGTCGTGGTTCTCCAGCCAGGGAGGCACCTGCTACTGGGGTAAGGGCCCTGCAGGGCTGCCCTGGGAGGAAGGAAGAGAAGGAAACCAATGGGGGCCGCCCCTGGGCTCCCAGCAGCTGCTCTGGAGAGGGGTCAGCCGGGGGCCATGAGCAAGTGTACAGGGGAACCCCTGGTCAGGCCAACACCAGCCCTCCCAACGCTCACCCCCAGCAAGGACAAAGGGGCTTCTCTAACCCCCTAACCGGGTTCTCTAACTTCTCTAACTTCTCTAACCGGGCGGGGCCCGGGACTGGCGTTCCTGCGGCAGACAGCAGGAGGGGCTGCCGGCCTCACGGAGCCTGGGGGTGGGGGAGTGGGGGAGTGGGGGAGGAATGGGGGTGCAGGGGCTCCCTGGAAGGCCTGGGAGGTTCTGCACCATCTCCAAACCCCCAGGCTCTCCCTCGCCCCCTCACTCCTGGGCCCCCCAGCCCCAGCTCACTGCTGGGTGACCGTCATCCAATCCTACTGCCGAGTGCAGTCAGCTGAGTGACCTCGGGACCCTGCCCCCCTCCCTGTGCAGGTGACAGGGCCAGTGTGTCCCAGGAGAGACCAGCAGCCTCACCTTGATACTGAGGGGGCATCTCCAGGTCCTCCTCATCAGCCTCTTTCTGATGCTTCAACTTCTGACTTTTTTTCTATAAAGAGGCAAACAGGAAGTTAGTGAACAAGGGAATGTGACCATTGTCAATAGTGAGAAATATAAAAGCAGCAGTAACCAGCATTGCGCACTAAAGGCTCCCACTCACAGGTGAGGAAAATAAGGCTCAGAGAGGGCAAGCACCTGCCCAAGATCACACAGCGAGGAAGAACAGGCTCTAGCTCAGCTCCTGACTGCACAGCTGGTCTCGACTGTCCCACCACTCTGCCTCCATGCTGAATCCCCCTGCTCACTGCGCCCACCCCCAAGGCTACAACGCCCATCTGGATCCCTGAACCTCAGCTTAGCACCCCCCTTCCTAATAGGGAAACGAAGTCTTCAGCCTTGAGAAAACAGCTTTACTGATTCTTCGCCTCACACAAAATGCACTCTACCCTCCCCCATTAATCAAACATTCACTGATCCCTCCTGAGTGCCAGGCCCTGGGGACACAGGTGACAGAATCCAGTTCCTATGCTGCAGGAGCTCACGGGAAGGTGGGATTCTCCTTCTCAAGTCAGCCACCACATGCTGCTGCACCAGAAGACATGGCCAGGGGACAAGGGCCTACATCTGCTTGAGTTGCTTTCCACAGAAGCTGCCAAGTACCCCCTGCACACTGGACGCCACGTTTAGGTGCTCCAAAAGGAAAAGGTGACCCACCAACAGCCCCAACCCCCCGGGAGATCCAGCAACGAACAATCAGGCAAGCAGCGGGGCCACCCAAGGACACCGGGCAGGGTAGGTGCAAGCAAGGGAGAGCCCCAGCCTGCAGGGTCCGGCCCCGGTGCCCTGGAAGTCTATTAACAATGCAGATTCCTGGGGCTCCAGCTCCCCGGGGGAGTTCACCTCCCTGGCCTGGGGGCCAGGCAGGGAGAAAGGTACGGCAGGCCCAGGGCACAGCCTTGAGCCAAGGGGCAGGCCCGAGTGTACAGGCGAGGAGCAGGGGCTCCTCATGGAGAAACAGAAGTGGGCTGGAAGCGTGGCTTACTGCCTTGTGGAGCTGGGTGGCCAAGAGTCTTCTCCACTCGCCCCTGGCAAGGCCAGCCCAGCCCACCGGCCGTCAGCTGGGCTGCCACACACGCCCCAGCATCCTATGCTCCCCCAAGTGTGGGCAGAGGAGTGGGACTTTGCAGCTCCTGTGTGAAAAAGCCTCCGGGGCCCTGATGGGAGGTGCTGATGTGCCACGGGCTGAGCAGGGAATGCAGGGAGTCTTGAGACAAGGCACCCAGGGCCTTACAGGGCTGGGGTCAGTTCCCTCTGGCCAGCAGAGAGTGACAAGCCACATAGGAAGATGTGCTGGAGGAAAAAGGGAGCTTGACCAAGAAAATATTTTTGGGAAAGATGCAATAACAGTAAGACTCAACACTCAGCACCACCCAGTGCCGAGCACTGTAGTTATAAGCTGGGATTCACACCAGGCAGTCTGGATAGACAAACAACTGTCACCTGGAAGGGGACTTGCCTCCCTGTGTAGCTGAGGGGTGGGCCTTACGGAAGGGCAGATGTCAGACAGGGACAGCGAGCGCCCCCCGTCAGTGGCGCTGCCCTGTGCTGAGAGGGGTGTGCTTAAGCAGGCGTGAGGGTCTCTGTGACGGAGCCGCAGCAGAGCCACCACCACAACTGCCCAAGGGCCTCCCAGAGGGGCTTCCCGCCCCAGGGGCCTCTGAGACCCTCAGGCACTCCTGACCCACGACTCTGACTATACAAACCGCCTCTTTTAGGTCTGGCTTTCACCCAGTTCTCAAGCAGATTTCTGCACAGTTGTAAAGCTCTAAGAACAAAGTAGCTCCTAGGTCCTGGTGGGCAGAGGGGCATCCGGCGAGGAATACGGGCAGCCACGCGCTGGTACAGGATTAATGAAACCAGTGATTTGGGGGCAAGTTTCTCACACGCCAGGCACCGTGGGAATGCACTATACATGCTCTGTCTCATCAAACGATCCCAATAATTCTACAAGACAGTACTTATCGCCCACTCCACAGGCGAGGAACGGAAGTGCGGAAGGTTCGGCTGAAGCCGGGTGGGACTCCAGAGCCTGCATCTTCACCACTAACCCTGGGGTAGCGTCTGCAGAGGAAGCTACTCCTCGGGGTGATGTGCGGGAAGGCCGGATGGGCCAGGCACAGTTGGGGAGGACAGGGAAGGAAGAAATTGCTCCATGACGCCCCCAGAAATGCTGCCCACAACGGACAGGTCTGGGTTGACGGGCTGGGACCACTCTGCCCTTGCTGGGCCAGGCAGGGGCAGTTGGAAGTCTGTGTCCCACCCTGGACAGGGGCAACTGCTGGGTCAACAGAGGTAATGGTGGCAGGGGAGTGAAGTTCTTGGGCTCTGCAGACAGGAAGAACTGGGTTCAAATTACTGTTTTGCACCTAATGAGCCCTGTAACCTTGGACAAGGGGTAGCAACTGACCCACCTGTCAGCCCCCGTGGACACAGGACTGAGAAGCGCCCCCACCTTCCATGAGGATGAAGCAAGGAACGCCTGGGGCCTGGCACAGCACGTGCTCCTCCAACGGCAGCTGCCCCCACCCCACAGGAGCCTCCCCCTCGGAGCGCAAAGGCCAGCTGAGGCCTTCAGGCCTGCAGAGCGCACGGCCTTGGAGGAGAGGCATGGGGCTCTGGCCCGCTCCTTCTACTGCACAGCCCAGCCAGCACCAACGGCCACCCCCGGAGCTTCAGAGCAATCCAGCCCCTCCCCACCTGCTCGGCCGTCACCCCCCATACACACACAGGCACCCACAACCCTCTGGACTGGCCGCTGTGCACATCCATGAGGAGCTACTGAGGATTCTGGAAGCAGAGCAGGTGGGTGTGGGAACGATGGGAAGGAGGTGCCGGGCCCCAGGCTTAGGTGGGAGCCCGCAGCCCCCACTCAGCAGGCGTTACTCACATTCCCGACGCCCATGTCTTCCATCAGGTCAGCCACCTCTTCCTCCTCACCTGCAAGGAACAGAAGCTCGTGGCCACTCAGGGAGCCCTGTTTCCCCAAAGCCCACCCTCTCGTCCTGCCTCATCCGGGCTCATCCAGCTGAGGGAGCTGCCGATTCCAGCCCAGGAAACTGCCTTTCCTAGAAACCATGCTCTCCTTCTGTGGGAGACAAGACCCCTGAACACAGCCCCTTTCCCCTTCCATCTGAAGGACGGACAATGGTCCCCTCAAGGAAAATGTGGTGAACGTGGCATTGTTTGAGGCTCCAGGAAAGCCCTGCATCTCCTAGGGTGAGTGACACCCAGCCTGGCCAGGAGGACTGCTTCATTCTCCTCCCTGCCAACCTCTCGGACTGGCCCCAAAAGTGCTGGGCACCGTGTGGGGATATAAAGAAGTATAAAACCAACCAGCTGGAGGGGAGACAAATGCAAGTCATTGACAACCAAAAGGCATAAAAAACCAACACTTGACTAGATCTGGGCCCTCCCTGGGCTTGGCAGGAGTTCCGGCAACAGGCCTGGGGGCCGTGGGGCCAGGGAAAGGCCATGGAGACAGGCGTGAGCTGTTAAGAGCAGGCAGGGTTTGGAGAGGCAGAGGGTCCTCAGCATCAAGGATATGTGGGCAGAAGGAGAGCAAAGGACCAGGAAACGCAGAGTGAAGAGCCCAGAAGAGGCTAGAGCCACAGCCCGTTCAGTCCAAGCTCGCACATGTGCAGCCCACGTCGCCTCTTTTCGTCCCTGAAACAACCTTGTGAAGGAGGTGGTGGTACTAGGCCCACTTCGGAGGTGAAAAAGTTGAGGCAGAGAGAGGCTGAATAATTGCTCAAAGTCACACAGTACTATGTTAGCTGGCCAAGATCCAAACTCAGGCATTCTGGCTCCCATGTCTGAGTAAAGCAGTGGCTATGCTGCAGGAGAGACAAGAAGTTGCACGTGTGCCTGGAAACGTGATGGGGCACTGACTGCCGGAGGCAGCACCGAGGCAGGAGGCTTCAGCAGTGGGAAATGACAAAAAGGGGAGAGAGCTTTAGACGAGCTAGGCTTGTGTGACTTAGAGGATGGATAGGTGGAGCGACAGAGCTGGAAAAGGCTCAACAGGACTGCAGAAGGTTATGCCTGGGCGCCCCTGGAGAACGTCAAACAACGGCTGAATTAAATACATGTAGTACGAATGGCTGGACTGCGACATAAAGATTTCTCAAAGCAATCAAAAAAGTGTGAGCAACTCCAAAAGTTAAAGATACGGGCTCCTGGCAGCTGTTTGCACTTTTGCTTCCCCAACAAGTGGTCCCTGCCTGAAGGGATGCGTGAACGGAAGAACGAGGGCACCCCTGGGCCAGGCCAGAAGAATGGGTGCGTGGCCCACCTTTAGTGCCCTCCTCTTCCTCCGTCCTGTCGTCCTCCTCCCGGATGATAAGCCGGCCGTCGGCGCTCACCTTGAAGCCGTGGTCCTTCTTCCGGCCCCGGCCGGGCGCAGGCTGTGTGGCTGGGTGGCAGAGGCTGGCCGTGAGGATGTGGGAGGCCAGCCCTGCCCCACGTCCACCCTCGTCACAGCCGACGGGCCCAGGCCTGTGCCCTGCACGCGCCCCCTCAGCTGCAGCCCGTGGCTCGGCAGTGTGCCCGGTGCGGGGTTCCCAGTGGCCGGCACAGACGCCGCTGCTTCCCTAGACCTGGCACGAGCCAAGCCCGTGCTCAGAGCTGAGGGGCCGGCCCTGCTTACCCAGGACTCGCTGGGCCACCTTGGGGTCCAGGAAGTTGAGGGGCTCGTCCCCGCCACCCTCCTTCAGCCACGCCCTGCTCCTCTGCCGGGCCAGCCTCCGCCGCTCCTTGCCCCGGCTCCTTTCCTCCTCACTGCCCTCCTCCTCCTCCTCCTCCTCCGAGTCAGCCAAAATCTCCTCGATGCTGAGGACAGAGAGGCCCCAGGTCAGGCGCTCGCAGGAGGGCCGGGGACGCAGGGCATTGTCTGGCAGGGCCTGGGTGGGGGCGCCAGTCCTCAGAGCCTGCTGCGGTCTTCACCTGTCGCCCCTGCCCTGGGCGGGCTCCTCCTCCTCGTCTTCCTCCTCCTCCGCGGCCTGCTTCAGGGCGCGCTGCCTCTTGGCCCGAGCCTCGGCCTTCCGGATGTTGACCAGAACTCTGTGGTACTCCTCAGGCAGGAGCCCCTTCACCAGCTCGAATCTGAGGGTAGCAAAGGAGGGCCGGGGACGGCACCGGTTAGAGGTCGGTGGTCAGCCAGAGCCCTGCCAGGCCACAGGGGAGGGACCGTGTCCGCCAGCGGGTCCTTTCTCTGCAGGTCCCTGGTGGTACGAGAACCCCTTAACCCGCCCCCGCTCCCTCCCGTCCCTATTCAGTGGACAGACCCAAACTTGCGGATGAACTTGGTGAAGAGGTTCCGGAGCTTCATGCGGAAGTGCCGCCGCATGTCGTCAGAAAGCTTCCCGATGGCTGCCATCTGCCGGGCAGAGCACCAGGGTCCAGGGCGGGTGGGGGTGGCCTCCCACCACGCCCACCCCTTCCAGCACCGTCCAGGCCAGGCACACAGGACGGCGAGGCCCAGCTAAGAGGGGAGGGTTCAAGCGGGCCTGTTCCTGGCCACCTCTGTTCCAGTCACACCTCCACCCCTGGGGCAGCCCCCAACACAACGCCCGGCCACACTCCGAGATCACGGTTACTGAACGTCCTGAGCAGTGCTTGGGGCACACCAGGCGTTACCCCATTGAATCCTTAGAACCCAGTGAGGTAAGCGCTATATCACCAACTTAGAGATGAGGAAACTGAGGCAGAGGGTTAAGGAGCGGCTAAGCAGCTGCAGTCACGGAGGCACGAGTCTAGCTCAGCTCTAATTCCCCTACCACCCCTGAGCTTCTCCTCACTTCCATACGCCCCCTTTCCACTGCACGGCATGGTCTCCGCGCTCTGGAGGGCAGGACGTCCTGACTTACAGCTGTCCCTTCCCGCCTTGACCCACAGCCAGACATCAAGAGGGACCTCGAGGCCGGCTGCGACTCAGCCTGGCTAGAACTGCGACACTGAGGCAGTGGGTGTGGTGCCCGGAGGGTGCCAACGAGAGGCCCAGCTTGTCCCAAGCCCTATGGCCCATGGGCCTAGACTTCCCTTAGCCAGCAGGGGCTACACACCCCAAACCAAAGGCCTCTTCAGACCTGTGGCTGCCCCAGCAGGGGGTGCCCAGGGGAGATTCTGAGAACCAGGGAGGTCAAAATGCAAGATGTGAGTGGGGAGGGGAGCGAGACAGAGGCCTTGCAGAGGGAGAGCCGGGAGCCCGAGCCCTGAGCCACGGGTTCTGGCCCCAGAGCTGCTGCTGACCAGCACTGTGACCTCAGGAAATCCCTGGCCTCTGGGGGCCTCAGTTTCCCCATGTGTACGAGGGGTGGCCCCCCTCCCCCGGTTTTTGCCCCGCAGAGCCCTTGGTTCCCTAGAGGGGCAGGGGCGGCTGAGGAGAGGCAGCCTGGGCACTGGGCCTCTCCCGGCCCCCACCGGGGCAGCGTGCCTCCGCCAGGCCCATTCCGGGGCTCCTGCGTGACTTGCTGCACAGTTGTTCGTGGAGCTCGGAGGACACCTCACCACCCTCCCCTCAAGCAGGGGGGCACTCACCACCAGCTGCACGTGTTTGGCCAGGTGTGCCACATCCATGACAACCAGGGCCACCTTGATGAAGCCCAGGGCAGACTTGACCACGTCGCGGGTGCGGGAGGCCAGGAGCAGGCACACGTTCTCCAGCAGCTGCTCCACCGTGCTGGTCCCCATCAGACCTGGGGGGGCGAGGGCGCACTGTCAGCCAACACCTCACCCCCACCCAACACCGCCACCCAGGGAAGCAGCAGCTGCCACCTGCCCGACAGGTGACCAGAGCGGGAGCTGACGTTTGGGGGAGTTTCAGCAGGCATAGGTCTAACCTCTCTGGGGAGCAGCTCCTTTCCTCCTTCAACCTCCCAGTGAGGAAGGCGCTGCTCCAGCCCGCAGTTCAGAGGTGAGAAACTGACAACAGGTTAAGAAACTTGCTCGGCACCCCACGTGTCGCTAAGAGGCAGGACCAGGACTAAAATCCTGCATCTGACCACAGAGCCCTCGCTCTTCCTAACCAGTACCTGACTGGAGACACAGGCTGGCTAGACCGCGTGGGCTGCTCCACGGCACAGCAAAGGGGAGGAAGGCGGCAGAGCGCCAGGGCAGGACCGGGCGGCAGCAGCCTGGCCTCGGCTCCACTCTCCCTTCCCCGCCTGGCAGCCACCCCCTCCTGACCCGCTAGCATTTCCTATGCTGTGGAGCCCCCAGATCCTCCAGGGGGCATTTACCTTTAAACTGGAAAAGGAGGTGGGTCAGGGCCAGGATGCTGCAGCTGACCATGGTCACGGGCCCCACGAGGCCGGGGTAGATGAGGACGAGGTAGCGCTGCAGGGCATCTGGGAGGGAGGGAGCAGAGTCACACCAGGGCGGAGACCCCGAGGGAGGGGCATTCTGGGCCAGAGAGCAGCTACGTGCCCCGGTCGAGGGTCAGGGGGCTGGCCCCACCTTTTCTCTGTGCTCAGGGGCTTTGAGGGGTTTCCCTCCCCATCCTTGAGCAGAGCACCCACCTCCAGCCCCGGAGCACCCTGGGCCTCACCTTCCTGGTTTGGGCCAAATCGGAGGAAAGCGTGGCCCATCTCCACCAGCAGGGCAAACGCGTTCTTCCGGGCCCCCACTGACACCTCCTTGGTGCACAGGATCACCTGGCCCGGAAAGTCCCGTCACACTGGCTCCCAGGCCCGCCCTCCCTGCCCGAGGGGCCAGGTGAGGGCGCCCACGCGCCCAGAGTGCCTGGATCCCCAATACTGCCCTCCCTTGACCAGATGGGCCCTCAGGAGCCACGCCCGAGGAAACCCCTCACCAGCTGCACCCACACTCTGCCCCCCTAACCTCTGGAACGAGGGCGCCGATGAACTCCTCGTGCTCAGCCGAGAGTTTCTTCACCAGATGAATGAGGCACTTCAAACGGGGCTGCGGACGGGGGGACACAGTCAGGCCCCTCCACGTCCACCCCCAACGTCCCGGGCCTGCGCTGCTGCTCCCTCGGCCGGAGCCCTCACCCGCTTGGCCGGCGAGGAGGTGCCCCGCAGCGAGTCCAGCAGGGTCTTCTTCAGGTTGCCCAGGTGGCTCTGCACGAAGCGGGCGCCAGGGCCCTGGGGGCTGGCGCACACCTCCTCCAGCACGCGGTAGGCCTTCTTCTGCACCCTGTGCTCCTTGCTCTGGGAGGGGAGCAGGGCAGGGGGCACTGAGGAGGGGGCTGGGCTGCAGCCCACCCCCACTGAGTAACAGGCACCAAGCAACCACCGTTAAGTGGGCCCAGGCCTGGAGGAGAAACTCAGAGCTGACCCTGCCCTACCGTGGCTCCCGAGGTTTGACAAGAGGCTTCCGTGCCAGCTAGTGGGGCTCCTGCAGGAGTGACCCCAACACAGCCCCCCTAAATAGCACATGTGCCCGGGCCTTTGCATCGCTCTCCTTCTGGGCCTGACGCACTCCTTGCTCTTTTAGCGTGGCTACTACTCCCCCCGGCACACCTTCCCAGAGTGGGGTGCCTCGCCCTGGACTTGTGTGTCCACCTGCACGTCTCCCCCCAGGGGCCCTCTGCACACCACCTGCTAACTTATAAACTGTCACCGCGGTGGGGCTTGCAGGTCGCTGCCAAGCTGCGCCTGGCATGGCGTTAGCCACCCTGGGCCGGGCGAGCACTGGAGCAGGGGCCTACTGCATCCAAAGGCACTATCTGGGGCCCTGAAAAGCAGCCTAATGATGCTGGAGTGTTGGCCAGGGCGGGGTGGGTCGGGATGGGGTGGCAGGGGAGGATGCGCTGGAGTGGACTGAGGCTCAGGCGCTCCAGGATGGCCAGGCGAGTAAGCCAGGCAGAAGGGCATCCCTGTGACTGGTAGGCTAGATGGGCTGCGGGGAAGCCACTAAAAGGAAAAGTGCACAAAGGCCTGCTCTGGGACAGCGGCAGGGGGTGGAGACCAGATGCCCCATGTGCCCAGGCACCCCGTTTCCCTCAAGTGGGCTCAGGTGGGGTCCTGGCCTCCAGCGCACCTCGAGGTAGGGCCGGACGGTGGAGTACAGCTTACTGAGGGCAGCTTCATCAGCGTGAGGAGCCAAGGCCACGACCAGGTCCAGAACAGACAATCTGCTCAGGGCAGGAGACCAAGGAGGGGTTGGGGGGCTGGAGAAGGGCCCAGGCTGGCTATCAGTTCCTTCAGTCTCCCGGGTATGGGGGGTGGGGGTAGAAGCCAGGAGGAGAGAGGTCTCCGAGGAGCTGGCAAACAACCACCAGAGCTAGCACTTAACTGAGCACGCACAACGACTGGCCCAAGTGCTTTCAATCCTCCCAGTACTCTGTGAGCCACGTACTGCGATTAAACCCATTTTACAAATAAGGACACAGTGGCAGAGAGTAAGTAAGTAAATGCCCAAGGTCACACAGCCTTTAAGTGATAGAGCTGGGATTTGAACCCACACAGTGTGTCTCTAGGGTCCGCCTCTTTCCCAATAGGTAAAAATGACTCTCCAGGTAAAAGAACACAGGCCTTGTGGTAGAGCTGGGACACCTTAGGACTTGCCCAAATAATTCCAGAGAGAAGCCACAGGGCCTCTGCCAGACACATCCTCCAGCCCCCTGAGCTGCTCCAGCTCAAGTGGGGAAGCCCTGAGCACGTTACCTGGTGAAATCAGAGCTGGCGGGGTCGAGCACCTTCTCACTGGCTTTCTCTAGGAAACCATTCACCAACTGGCAGCCCCAAGGAGATGAGGAGGGAGTTGTTAGGCAGGAGAGAAACACAGAGCTGCAAGAGCAGGTCCTGGGGTGGCTGCCCCACCCCCACAGCCACTGCTAGCTGGCTCCCTGTTCCCAGGGGGCTCCCTGTTCCCAGGGGGCAGAGCGCCGAGCCAGTCCAGGGGGGGGGCAGGGGCGGGTCTCAGCCTCTCCAGCAGGCTGCCCACCCGAGGGCTCCCCTCCTCCCCCACCAGCTCACCTGCGGCTCGGTAATGGTGAGGTAAGTTTTGATGGTTTCCAGCACGGCCCGGCGAGGGGCTGGGGAGTCCCCGCTTGCAAGGGGCTGCCCGTACAGATTGAAGAGAATTGGCAGAAAGTTCTTGGCAAAGCGGCTCACTTCGGCGCGGTCAGCCTCTGGCAGGAGAACCGGAGTTTGCATGAAAGGGATGGCAGCTGTCATACCCTGCAGCCCAGAGGCATCTTTTGTGGGGGAGATGATGACTCTGCAGCAGGACCTGGAACCCAGGGCTTTGGGGCTTCCTTGTGACAGAAGAGGCTGAGGCCAGGGCACAGAGACCAGCTGCCATGGCAGGCTCTGCTTGTCCGTGGCTCCTGTCCCGGGCACCAGCACAGTGCCAGCCACACAATCGGGCCTTCGACACTGAGGTGAACAAACCCACAGCAGCTGTCAGCACATGGGGCGCAAAGGTGAGAAAGAAGGGGGGTTTCAGCCCCTTCCTAATCCTCGGGTGCCTGACATAGGAAGAGGCCCCAGGACCTTGCGAAGGCCGAGCTGAAGAGCTGCTTTCTTGGGCTCTGCCTAGCAGTGAGCCACAGCAGGCCAGGAGAGGGGGCAGGGGCACCCGTCCACCCCAGCGGCCCCTCCCCAGCCCTCAGCGCCCGTGCGTACCTGCCTCACAGCCCTTGGCGATGAGGGTGCGCAGGGCCTGGCACACCGTGACCCTCAGGTCCGGGCGCTCGCTGAGGGCTGTGCCCAGCGTCCGTGCCAGCCCTTTGAAGGAGGTGGCCACGTCTGTAGGCCTCGTACAGAACCCAGGCAAGAGGGTCCAGATCTGGGGAGGGAGGCGGTGATAAAGGAGGAGTGACGCCCTGCGGCCCGGTGGCCGGGCCATGTGACTCGGCTTCCTGCCCCTGTGGGTCCCTCACCTGCCACTGGAGGGTGTCGTAGATCTTGGACTCAACCGTGCTGCCTGCCTGGGCCAGGTCCATTGCTGGAATGAGACAAGGACACACGGTGACCCTGGGTACCTGCTGGCCAATGGGCTAATTTTTACCCAACTACAAGACTAAATAGAGAGTGAGATTATGGGAGATTTCCTCATGAATAAAAATATAATGCTAGAAAACAAAAAACAAAGCAAAACAAAAACAACACTTATTTGCTTTAAAAAACTAAAACAGACCTAGATAAAAGAGAAAGCAGATGTCTCTCCACAGCCTTACTCCCTCAGGGAATGCCACTGTTTCTTCTGCCTCTCTTTTTTTTCTCTCTCCCCTTCTCTACCCCCCGCCCCAGTTGTCTGCCTTCTATGTCCATTCGCTGTGTGTTCCTGTGTCCACTTGTATTCTTGTCAGCGGCACCGGGAATCTGTGTTTCTTTTTGTTGCGTCATCTTGCTGCATCAGCTCTCCATGTGTGCAGTGCCATTCCTGGGCAGGCTGCACTTTTTTTGCGGCTCTCCTTATGGGGTGCACTCCTTGCGTATGGGGCTCCCCTACGCAGGGGATACCCCTGCATGGCAGGGCACTCCTTGCGCACATCAGCACTGCGCGTGGGCCAGCTCATCACACAGGTCAGGAGGCCCTGGGTTTGAACCCTGGACCTCCCATGTGGTAGGTGGATGCTCTATCCGTTGAGCCAAATCCACTTCCCTCGCCTGCCCTTATACCTCTTTAGAACACATGCATGTGGTTTTAAAACACAAACAGGACTGCACTGTACACGTATCGTTCTGAAACCTTGCTTTACACGACAATAAACTGAGGTTGGTAACACTCACTGAGCAGCTTTTGGTGCCAGGCTGGGGGCTGTGAACTTCACGTGCACATTCTGTTCAATCCCCACAGCGCCACAGTGCTCACCCTGTTTTACAGGTGAAGGGCAGGCCTGGGGCCTTAAATCCCTTGCCCAAGCCACCAACCACAGAGTGGCTGAGTGAGGATCTGATCCAGGCTGTTCAGCTCTGAAGCCCACACTCTTTATCTCCCAGCCCTTCCGGCCCCGCCTCGTGGGTTCCTCCTCTTCACAGTGACGCACTGGACGCCATTGCGGGGCTTGACCTCCACTCCAGTGGGGATTTTTTGCTAGTGTCAACCACACTGCTACGGGCCTCTTCGCAGAATATAAATCTGTGTGTACTTGTCCAGTTATTTTCTGAGGACTAACCTCTAAACGTACTATTGCCAGGTCAAGGGGCATGTGAAATCTTGGCCTGAACACTGCCAGTGCCTACCCACAACGTTAGTGACCGGGGCGGGCACATCCTACTGCTTTGATGGGCAGATAGTCCTCTGGTGAGTGTTGTTTCTTTCTTAAATGACAGAGGAAGAAAAATTAAACCAAGTTACCAATGTATAGAGAGTAACTCCAGTTTGGTAAAGTGTAATTACAATTTGGTAAAAAAAACAATAAAACACTACTATTTTTACACATAGAAAAATGGGAAAGGAATACATTATCTTGGGAAGAAGGCGGGGAAGGAGTAGTTGTTATTTTCTTCTTCAAATACTTCCTGTATATTCTACAAAATAACATTTGAAATCAGGAAATCCTGCCTAGGGCAGCAATCTCTCACCCTCGGCACTCCTGACATCTTGGGCCAGACAGCTGTCTGCCGCCAGGGCTGGCCTGCAGATTGTCGGATGTCTAGCAGCATCCCTGACCGCCACTCACTAGATGCCAGGAGCAACCTCCACCCTGACTGTGACAACCAAAAATGCCTAGGTATAATCCAGTGTTCTCTTGGAGCCAAAATCCTACCCCCCACACCCATCCCTGTCCTAGACCAGCAGCTGGCAAACTTTCCCTGTGAAGGGTCAGTGTTTATGCTTTGCAGGCCAAATGGTTGCTGTTGCAATTACTTAACTCTGCCATTGAAAAGAATGAGCATGGCTGTATTCCAATAAAACTTTATTTACAGGGAAGCGGACTTGGCCCAGTGGTTAGGGCATCCGCCTACCACATGGGAGGTCTGTGGTTCAAATCCCGGGCCTCCTTGACCCATGTGCAGCTGGCCCATGCGCAGTGCTGATGCGCTCAAGGAGTGCCCTGCCATGCAGGGGTGTCCCTGTGCAGGGGAGCCCCATGCGCAAGGAGTGCGCCCCGTAAGGAGAGCCGCCCGGGGCCAAAGACAGTGCAGCCTGCCCAGAATGGGGCCACACACACGGAGAGTTGACACAACAAGATGACACAACAAAAAGAAACACAGATTCCTGTGCCACTGACAATAACAGAAGTGGACAAAGAAAACGCAGCAAACAGACACAGAAAACAGACAACTGGGGGGGGGGCAGAAAGGGGAGAGAAATAAATAAATCTTTAAAAAGAAAAAATAAAAAACTTTATTTACAGAACAGCCAGGGGGTAGAATAGGGCCTGCAGGGAACAGTTTGTTAGCACTTCCCCTCAACCCTCAAAATCTCATGAAAACAAGAGCTCCTGGAGCTATCACCTGGCCAAGAAATGTGACCCAACCTGTCTGCCTGTCCCTCCTACAGATAGATGTGAGTCCAACGAACATAAACTAGAGGGTGCATGGGAAAGGATGACCAAGAAGGAGGGGAAAGAAACCATGCCTTAAAAGGAGAAGGGGAGGGAAGCAGGACATTCAGCCTGAAGCAGGGACAACTCAGGGAGGTAACAACTGTGCTCAAATGTTTCAGAATCCCTATTATTGTTTGGGGGGAAAAAGAACAAACCCATACAAATGGCATACAAATAAACATAAATAAACCCTAAGTCTTAAAAATCTACCTCAAGGGTTCTCTTAGAGAACTGGCTGACCTGGGACCCTAGAGAGAAGAACGAAGGTGTGGAGGCCCCAGGTGGACGGGGCCAATGGCTGCCCGGCACAGGGCAGGCTCCGGGAGCACGGGCTGCCCCCGGCAGAGGCAGGGGGCACAGGCTGCCATCCATCTACCAGGCGTGGGGCGCCACCAAACGTCATGAAGGCTGGGCGGGGCTGCTCTTGGAGCCCTTCCCGGCCCCTTCCAGCTGAGGCTAAGGACCCCTTACCTTTGCTCTTCAGGGTCATAGCCAGAGGCAAGAAGTAGGTGGTGAAGAAACCAAGTCGTGTTTCCTGGACATTATCTCTGATGACGGGCAGCAGCCAGCTCCGTGGAAAGTCCAGAGTCTCTCTGGAAGGAGGAAAGGACCCGGGGTAAGGATCAAGTGCGGCCTGGAGCACTTGCCCCGCGGAGCTGAAGCACAGAAGAACTGCTCTGGGCTCTCCTGCTGGTCCCGAGGCCACCACAGAGACTCAGCCCAAAGGGGCGGGTGCCCTTCCCCAGGAGAGGACAGCTGGGGCTTGTGTGGAAGCCAACCAGGGCCACACTTACTCAGAGCCATCGATTTCCAAAGGCACAGCTTGCAGCAGCACCTCGGGCCCCATGCTGGCCACCGCAGCCCCCACGGCCTGGTCCAGGGCCGCCGTGTGGGGGAAGTGGGGGGAGAGGCGCAGGTCACACAGCGACTGCAGGCACTGCAGCAGAGGAGAGGGGACACATCGCGGCACTCGCAGGGCAGGGTCCATGAAGGGGTGTGGCCAGGCCTCAGAAGGATGAGTGTGGATCACGGGCCTAGTCCCTACCTTCATGTACCCAAGTTTAAGCCACAGATGTCTCTGATGCCTTTCCACCCCCAGGGTTTTGAGCGTTGTATTCATTAGCAACATGCAGAAAAACTAGGTTTTCTACAAACATCGGCTCCCAGCTTATCTTTACAAACAGGAAGGGCTGGCAAAGGCAAGGAAGGGCCTCTCTTTCTGCATGCTGACACGAGCAGACACGGAGAAGGAGCTGCTCCTCCAGCCAGAGCTGGCCCCTCTGCTCACCGGCGTCCCCCGCCCTGCCGCCTCCCATCTAACACACCTGCCTGCCACCATCGATGACAGCCGGCGCCAGGCCTCTCAAGGGAGACCCTGCCCTCCCAGTGAGCCCCTTATTCAGCCACCTAGGAGTCAGCTCTTGGCCTGCTGGTTGGGGGGCAGTGTCCATGATTGTTCTCAGGTCCCACCCCCTCCCAGAGCAAGTCTAGAGTTCAGGATCCCTGCGTCATCCCTGATTCCTAAGTGGTTTGTCCTGAGGAACTATGGCTGCTTAAAAACCCTATGTTTACGCATTACAGTGAACTTGGAGAATTGAAAATGAAAAGGATAATGGGGTAGGGTGGGGAGAATTATACTGATCCTCTAAGCTTCAAAGATATCAACTCCACCCAAGACAAGTGAGCAGGGGGCAGGGGCCTTCCACACTGGCCCAGTCCCCTTGCTGGTGTACTGTCCCAGACACCTGCTGGGGACACTGTTGGGGGGTGGCGGCAGAGCGCACACACTCGCAGGAGCTCAGAGTCTGCACACAGGCCAAGCACCGCCGCCGCCCCAGCTCACCTTCTTCATCACAGGATGGGCCTGCCTCCCAGATGCCTCGAAGAAGACGCACAAGAGCTGCAACACAGAGCTCCACGCCGCGTGGAATTTGTACGACAAGCCCTCCTCTACCGCCCTGCCGGGGGACCAGGGACAGTCAGGGCCACGCTCATGCCAGCCTGTGCCCCGGCCAGGTAAGAGAGCAAGAGACCCAAGCTGGCTAGTGAGGTGGGGCTCTGGGAAAGGCAAAGGAAGACTCATCACTGAGGAGGTGTCCACACACCACCAGGCTCTGCAAGTTTAATTTATATAGTTCCTAACCATCAAAAAACAAAAAACTGGGAGATAAAATACATGTTCCATCGTCATATGGGGAAACTGAGGTTTAGAGAGATTAAGTCACCTGCCAGGGTCACCCAAACACCAGTAGTTTTAAAGAAAACCTTCCATGAGGTACAGCTCATTCCTAACTAATGGATGCCACGTTCTCACCTGAACATCTTGGCGATGTACTGGGCAGGCCCTGGGGCCGAGGAGGTCACGGAGCCGATGTCGGCCATGTGGGGAGCGACACATTCCTTCAGGATCTCCTGCAGGAAGAGGCCGCAAGCTGTGTGGGCCCATGGCAGTCCTCCCCTTCCCCAGCAACTACTGCCTGAAGCTTCTAGGATGTCCACTTCCCACCCCAGAAACCTCCCTGCCAGGCCCCAGCCCTGGGAGAGGGCGGCAGGGAGGTGCACTGATGCACAGCTTCCTTGGCGGGGGCTGGGGCAGTGGCAGTACCTTGAGGCTCTGGGCAGCAGCTGTCACCACCTGCGAGTGAGGGGAGAGAAGGCAGGTCATTGTAGCTCCAAAAAGGCGAGGGAGGTGGCCCAGCCCCAGGTCCCGCTGCAACCTGTTGAGACAAAAGGTTCCTTGGTGGCCCGGCTCTGGGCCTCAGGGACCCAGGTGAGCAAAGACCGGTACTCAGACAGCCCAGATCTGACCGCCATCGACAGGCTCCACAGGGTATGCACGTACAAATACATGAAACAGCACTACTAGCTCATGTTTTTATGGCACTTACCACGTGCCAAGCACTGGTACCAATATAACAACACGCATGCATTCAAACTTTGCACCAACCCATGAGCTAAGTCCGATTACAATCCCCACGTTAGAGATGAGGAAACTGAGGCACAGAGAAGTAAACTTGTCCAAGAACCACCTGGGCAGTGGTGGTGGGATCAGGATTCACACCCTGGCAGTTTGGCTCCAGAAAGTGCAAACCATCGCTCCAGATAGGCTGCCGTGCACTTGGAGGGCCTTCCCAGCAGTGTCACACATCTGCTTCGATTACTTCTGCATAGAATGTCACTGTTTGGAAAGCTCAGCATCCAGTTAACCAGTTCCCTCCTGCAGGACATTCAGGTTGTTTCAAGTTTTCTGCCATTACTGATAATGCTCCAACAAACCCTGGGACACATGCTTGTGGAAATGCTCCTGCAGGAGCAATCTTGGGAAGCACAGAACAAGACTATTTTGTCCTTTTCTGGCACCTCCAGATGAAAGGCAGTTAGGTGTGAGGGAGAAGAACGTGGGCTGGCAGGACTGGCCTGGAAACGTGGCTTTGCTCCTCAGCAGCTTCATGACAAGTTAGCTCACAGAGCTTCAGTATGTTTCTAAGATGGGGCCATGATTATTGAGATGAAGCAATGGTGCAAAGCACTTAGCAGTGCTGTCTCAGAGCAGGCCAGCTGGTTCCCTCAGCCAAGGGGAAAGGACAGAAAACACAGAGTGGTGGAGCCATCGGGGCCTGAGACCCAGGTTCCAGGCAAAATGACTCAGTGCAAGTCACCAATTGATAACCACTCGCTTTTCTTCTCGGCCTTACTCCAGAAAAGTGGCTACTATTAAGCAACCAAGCCAGCTCAAGGGTATGACAGAAACACAGACCAGAAATGATGTTTCAGGACTACAATGCCCAGAGGGACCCATTAACCCAGGTGAGGAGTGGGGTGAAGCAGCAGGAAAGGAGGATATCTTCTCATGGAGGACACCAACCACCCAGGTCGACAATGACACAGCCAAGGGGTGACGAGGACCAGGATGGGCCTCGGGTCCCAGCCTTGTTGCTTCTCACGGCTGGCTGGTAAACCTTCTGGCAGGAGAGGAATCCCAGCTCACTGCAAACGGGCTATCCTCTTCTACCCATCACAGACGTTGTAGACACACCTGCCAGTCCACAGGAAGCTCCACTCGTGTCCCTCCCACCTGCAGGTCCCCTAAACGAGGTCCTGGGATGTCCACGTCCCTACCTGACCAGGTTGATGTGTGCTTTCTCCATGACCTTCAGCCAGGCCAGCAGGGGCTGCAAGTCGTTCTCGCTGGGAACATAGTCATACAAGGCCTGGGGGTGGGGGGAGGGAAGAAATGAGGGGCTGAGCAGGTGCGCTCAGCAGCAGGCCAACTCCTCAGACACCAACGATGCTCCCGCGGCAGGTGGCACACGCAGCCCCCATGGCTTTCCCAGCTCCCACCTTTCCTGCTCCAGGGAGCCCTTCCTGTTCTGATTCTAGAGGAGTAGTGGAAGATAACTTGGGTCCCACACCCCTTTGTGACTCTGATAAAAGGCACAGAACCACTCTCTAGAAAAATGCACGTGAGCACACACCATGCATGCCACGCATTTTGTAAACCATTTTGGAGGGATTTATGCCCCTTCCCAAAGTCCATCCATGGACTCATAATGTTGAGAGTCTGTCCGCTCATGGCATCTGGTACCACGACAGGCCTAGGCTCAAACAGCTGACTACGTTAACCCCGTCAGGGCAAGACGCCATGGACACTGCCTGCTGGCCACCCACAGGTCTCCTCCTCTGGGCCAGCCCAGCCTGGCAGGTCCCTCTCCTCCCCCTGCCCCCAACCCCGCCAGGCCTCACCGTGATGATCTGGGCGTTGAGCTCTGCCGAAAGGGTGCCTGGGCCAGGCCTGGCATGGAAGAGGCTGTGAAAGGCCTGCATGGCACAGGCTGTCACCAGCTGGAGAGGACACACAGGTTTAGGGGGGACTGCTAAGCCCCTGGCTGCCTTGGACTCCTCAACTTCCCACTGCAGGCAGAGGGCTAGGAGGGAGCCCCTGAACCTCAAGCGTGGCTCCCACACCCAGAGGACTGTCACTTTATTGAGACACGGCAGCAATGAAAAATTTGTAAATGATTAAATGAAGACCATGGGAAAACATGAACAAAATACGTCTAACACAATAATGGGCCAAAAAAGCAGGTGATCAGTGGTCAGCATGCATAATTACAGCTGTGTTTTTATGTATGTTAGTTTATCCAAAAGAAAAGGTCTGAAAGGATACACAGCAGGTTGTTTGCACTGTTCATCTCTTAGAAAAAGCAACTTGAAAGACGAGACTTTCGTGTTTCATTCTATGTCCTTCCGGATGGTTTTTCCTTTTAAACAATGACCACGCTATTTATAAAATAAACATTTTAAAATACATACATGAACAAAAACGGGACCATCTTTAAAGCTGCTCTACTGATTTGTTTTAAGTAAGCACAAACGGGTGTTAAAGAGAAATGACTGTGACTCTTGCCAGAGCAGAGCTCATGGGCCAGGAGAGAAAGGGGGCTGGCACTGTCCCAGCCCAAGCTTTCCATTCTCACTCTGACCACGGAGGCCAGCTTCCCACTGGCTCCAACCCTGAAAGGCACACTGTGCCTGACACTGTGGATGAGATGGTCTCCTGGGGAGCAGAAAAGTGGAGCTACCCGAGGCCCTGCTTTTTGCCTGACCGGTGAGATACCCTAGAGCCAGCACTGTGGGCCTGGGGTCTGAAGCTAGGCCTGCCCACTGGCTCTCGAGCCCCAAACTCACCACGTGGCTCAAGGTCATGACCCTGAGGAGAGTCTCACTGCAGCTCTTCACCAGGCCTTCCGGGAAGCAGGGCAAGAGGTCCTTCAGCAGCGTCAGGAGATGCAGGGTGGTGGTGGCCTCCTTGGAGCCTGGCAGACGAAAGGGGAATTGTGACCCCACAGTCCAACCTCTGCAGCTGCCGTTGCCACCCCAGCACTCTGCCCTCGGCCCGGCACCCCCACCTCCAGACTTCTCAATCTCCTGGATGCAGAACTTGGCGGTGGAAACAGCAGCAGGATGATGAGCAGGGGCCTGTTCACCAAACATGAACTCGCTGCCTTTGAGGACCACGCACACTCCATGCTGGGCACCCTTCCGGACCTGCGGAGCAAGGAAAGAGGGGACAGGGCTGGCTCAGACTCAGCTGGCCTCTTGGGTGGCTGGTGCAGCCAACTACCACGAAGCCCTGGCTGAACACCTACTATATGCCCAGTGCTATGCCAGGGGGGCTTTGTGTGCATAAAATCCTGAGCTGGGCAGCAAGACAAATCTTGGTTCAAATTCCTGCTCTGCCACTAACTCACCAGAGGGCCTTAAGCAAGCTAAACTCCCTAATCCCAGAATTTTAGTGCCTCGTCTTTAAAATGGGGACTGACTCATTCATTCATGCAGTCAAACATCCAACAAACACTGAGTGTCCACCAAGCCAGGCACTGCTTCGGGGCCAGTGTTTGGCAGTGAACGGTAAAGACAACTGCGTTCTACATAGGAGGCAGAAAATAAACATCAGACGGTAAAAGGGATCTGGCAGAGAATGAAGCAGGGGCTGCTACTTTTTGTAGGGGATATTTACAGGACTCTCTAGTAAAGTGACATTTCAGCAGAGACCTGAAGAAAAGGAGAGAAACGCTATATGCACATGCAGAAGAGGGGACCTGAGCCTTTAGCAGTTCGTGATCACGATGACATCGTTACTCATCTATGTTCACTGCCCTAAGTCCAGGGGAGGCAGAGTGGAGACCCGCCGCTCCCTGAGCACTTGCAGAAGCCAGGGACGGTGCCAGGATTAGGATACACAGACACCTCACTACAACCTTGCAGCAAGTTTGCATTACCATCCCTATTCTACGTTGGTACAAAGGGTGGAGCCGGTATCCAACTCGGGTCTGGGTGACTCCCAGGCTCATGCTCCCTCCACCCTCATGCCCTGCCCACTGATGGTAAGCAAACACACTGTAAGACTCCGTGTTACGCAGGAGGGCCTACAGTCAGCATCCCTCGGGTACAAGGAGGAGCATCCCTTGTCTTCTGGAGCTAAGCAGATGAGGCCTCAGAGACAGGAAGTAGAGGCCTGGGGCAAGAGCTTCCCCCACCCCACTCAGACAGGCCTGCCCCAGCCCCAGCTCCAGCCCTGTTTTCTGGAGTGGGCTGGCCCAGCAGTGGCTGTGCCTCATTTTCTGGAGGCTCAGTGGTCTCACCTTAGGCTTGGCGTGCACGGTGAAGCTCAGTAGCCCATGGTACACCTGAAGGGTCACCGGATAGCTCCAGGCCTCCAGGTTTTGTTTCCGCAGAAGGGTGGCCAGGCAGGAGAGGACCTTGAAGACGAAAGTCAATCTCTCAGCCCCACTGGGTTTGGCAAAGGGCAAAGAAGCCCAGGTTCTCACCAACTCCAGAAAATTCCAAAGGAATTTAGTGCTTTGGAAGTCCACAGAGCACCTAATCCCCTCCCAGGGAGCGTCCAAGCTTTAGAAGCTTTAGCCAAATCAGATGGGCTCTGGAAGATGGCCAAGGGGAAATGATACTCCAGCCACTGACCCATCGGAGAGCAGAGGTGGAGCTGCAGCTGGCCTGGGTGGAAATGATATCCATGAAGGCTTTGGAGGTATCAGAAAACTTCTTAACGAGAACCGGGCTGGGCACACTGTGGGAGAAGAGAGATGGTAAGAACCCCAGAGAGGGCTCTGCAGCCCCAAGGTGCCAAGGAAGAAGCTGGGACAGGAGGGGCACCATTTGCCCAGTCACACAGCTGGTGAGCAAGAAAGACAGGAAAGGAACTCAGCCTTGCTGGTGTCTGCGCAGTGCGCTTTCCCTGCCTCCTCACCTCCTCCACCCATTCTCTGCTGCCCACAAGAGGAACACTGGGGACCCCAAGAAACCGACAGCCACCCTCTCCTCCCCTCCCCCGAGGCCAGCATCCCACGCCCCTGCTCCTGGCCCATTCACTGCACCAGGGCTGCCCTCCTCCCAGGCCCCAAGCCACTAACACTCACTCCTGGAAATAAAGTCCCAAGCCGTCCCCCCCGAGCCTGATGTGGAATGCCACCCAACACTCAAGTATCTTGTGTCAACAATTCCCGGATCCCTTCTTCCGGTCCACACTCCCTTCTCCCCTCCACGAAGTCCCTTGGGGTCCAGACAGGCGCCAGGACTCACCGCTTCAGGACCAGGTTCAGCAGGTAAGCAACAGCGGCCAGAGACTCTGGGGACTCCACTGCTTCCATCGTAGTCATCTGGGGGCCAGACCGAGGGGGTGTAGATGGGAAACAGGTCACGCTGGGCAAACAGGGAGAGGAGCAGGCCAGGGAGACCAAGGGCCCAGCAGAGCAGGGACGACCAGAACTCTGGAGTCAGGGATTAAAATCCTGGCTCTGGCACTTACTGTGTGACTTTGGGTTGGTAACTTAACCTTTCAATGCCTCAGTCTTTCCTCATGTGTAAAATGGGCACAATAGTACCTACCTCATGAACTGTTATGAGGCTTAACTTAATATATGTAAAGCTCTCAGAACACTGCTTGGCACAAGATAAACACCATATACTGCTGTTTCATCCATTCATTACTCTAGAACAGGGGTTGGCAAATTTTTTTTGTAAAGGACCAGGTAGTAAAGATATTAGCCTTTGCAGAGCACATACAGTCCCTGTCGCATATTCTTCTTCTTTCTGTGCATGTGTTGAAACAAGCCTTTAAAAAATGTAAAAGCCATTCTTGGCTCTCAGGCCGTACAAAAACCGCCAATCAGATTTGGCCTATGGACCATAGTTTGCCTACCTCTGTTTTAGAGCAGTGGTTCTCACACTTTTATACCCTTAAAATTATCAAGAACCCTGACAAGGTTTTGTTTATGTAAATTATATCTACCAACATACAAATTAAAAACAAAAAACTAAGAAATTGTTAAACTGCAAGAATAAATAAGCACAATCCCATTAGCTATCCAAATAATGCCATCAGATATCATGCAGCTTCTGGAAAACTTCACCATACACTTCTGAGAATGTGAGTGAAAAAGGTAAAAGACATTCTAGCGTCATCATGCAAAGAATCTTGACCTCACCAACCTTCTGAAAGGGTCTTGGAGATGCCCATGGATCCTGGACCCCATGTTAGGCCTATTGAGGCACCTGTGAATGACTGATCTGCTTTCTCAAGGTTGTCTTCTCTGTCCCCACACGCCTCCAATTCTGTCTTCTCTCTGTAGCCTGCATAACCCACTGCTTTGAACGCCCACTCCCGTCGTACCCACTCACCAGCGCAGCAAAATACTCCGTCTCCGTCTCCTTCCCGCCCTGGGAGCGGATCACCTCGGTGACAGCAGCCAGGACAGCACAGATCTGCACCCGTGGGAGAAGGCACCTGTGACATCTACTGGACCTAACCCCACCACAGGGGGCCTCTTTTTCTGCTCCCCTTCCACCACCACCCCCAGTCATCTGCTCTCTGTGTCCATTCCTTGTGTGTTCTTCTGTGACTGCTTCTATCCTTATCAGTGGTACCAGGAATCTGTGTCTCTTTTTGTTGCATCATCTTCTGTCAGCTCTCCGTGTGTGCGGCACCATTCCTGGGCAGGCTGCACTTACTTTCGCACTGGGTGGCTCTCCTTACGGGGTGCACTCCTTGCGCGTGGGGCTCCCCTATGTGGGGGACACCCCTGTGTGGCAGGGCACTCCTTGCACGCATCAGCACTGCACATGGGCCAGCTCCTCACAGGTCAAGGAGGCCTGGGGTTTGAACTGCGGACCTCCCATGTGGTAGGTGGACGCCCTATCCATTGGGCCAAGTCTGCTTTCCTCTTTTTACTTTTTAAACGTGGCTACTAGGAAATTTAAAATTACATGTGGCTCATGTAACATATCTATTCTAGAGCGCTGGTCTAGGATACAGAACAACTTCTTAAGAGTAGCTACTGCTATAGAGTCAACTTGGAGAACAAAGTTTACATTTTATTCTAGTCATTCTGGTTACTATTTAGAATTTGGACATTTTCCATTTTAAAATAGGAAAATATAAACATACACCTTAAACATAAGCAAAACATAAATATAAAATAATGCTAAAAATATACTACTTAGTTCTTGCTAGGTAAAATAATTTCTACCTACTGTTATGCAGCATTAATTTACTCAACAAATGTTTCTTGAAAATATTCTATGTAGAAAGTCCTTTTTGTGTGATCTATTTATATATTTTTAAAAGAACAATAAAAAAAGAAAAGAAAAAGAAAGTCCTGTGTTAAATACAATAGAAGAGATAAATACTTGGAAGTCCTATCCTCAAGGACCTTACACTGTAGCAGGGAAGGTGTTCTTTAAAAAAGTAGAAAGTGGAACCTGCCCTAGAAGAGGTGCTAAATAGGGTTCACAAACAGAGATGACACATCTTCCAGAAATACCAGCAGCTGCCACCCAACTGCAGTCAACCCGAGCTGGCAGGAAATAAAAAGCATGTCTACCCCTCCTCACTACCCAGGCATTCCCGACCCTCGGCCCCTACCTCCTTGTGGGCAGCGGAGTTGGACTCCCAGAAGCGCTGCACTTTGCTAAAGGTGACATTTGTGCAGTCGGAGAGGCCGCTCAGGAAGGTGGCAGAGGACCTCTGGCTGAGAGCCGGCTCCACCTCTTCTTCCATGGCCGTCTCAGGGGCTTCGCTTCTGCCCAGGTGCAGGGACCCTGACTGCAGCTCATTATGCAACTTCACTGCATCGACTGTCAGGTCGCTCTTTCCTGAGAACGGGATGCACAAAGGAAGCCCCCACTTCTACCCAAACCTTCTTTTGGCAGAGAGAGCCACCCCTACGAACAAACCAGGAGTTCAGGCTCCAAACTAATTTCTGAGCCCTGCCTGCCTCATCTGTCCCCCGTACGGTCTCTAGGCCTTCAAAAACGAAGGAGAAAGGGAACTTTCCAAGTAAAAGTCTCTGCTTCCGAGACCCGAAAGCATAAGCGGCAGTAGGAGTCAGCTGGGAGCTGCATTCAAGAGTCGGAAGGGACTGGGAAAAACGCTTTGGAAAGAGCTACCCAGGGCTAATTATTATTTAAGGTCATTAAGTCGCAACTCTGACACCACGGGTATCCTAGACAAGTCACTTCCCTATTCTGGACCTCAGTTTTCCCATGTGTTAGGTGGGAAGCGGGCTCCAGATCTGACATTCTATGAGACAAAAGGTCTTAAGCCTCGACTCCGGGCCCTCCGCAGAGCCGCAGCGCCATCCGGACCCAGGCCCGCCCGGAACCCCGCGTCCAGCGACGACCAAGTCTCTACCCTGCTACCTGAGGGCCGGCTGAAGAAGCGGCTGCGGGCGGCCTGGCGGTGGCGGCAGACGGCGGGGTTGCTGTCGCTGCTGTGACCTTTCTTCCAGCGCTTCAATTTAGCCGAGACACCAGAGGGCAACTTCCCCGAGCGACCCATGTCTACTCAGGTGAAGCGAGAGCCAGTTCCAGGGACCGACTTCGGGGAACGCTGAACCACGCGCAGAAACCACGTGGGTCCCCAGCCGCTTCACTTCCTCTTCCGCTAGTGTAAATTCCGGATCCGCCCTCCGTTACTATGGCAAAACCGCCCAACATCCGGTTTTTCACTCTCGGGAGGGAAGAGGGGCTTGGGGGAGACCCAGTTGTTAAGAAAGAGTACTGTTGGCGGCGGACTTGGCCCAGTGGTTAGGGCATCCGTCTACCACCTGGGAGATCCAGGGTTCAAACCCCGGGCCTCCTCGACCCCTGTGGAACTGGCCCACGCGCAGTGCTGATGCGCGCAAGGAGTGCCCTGCCACGCAGGGGTGTCCCCCACGTAGGGGAGCCCCAGGCGCAAGGAGTGCGCCCCGTAAGGAGAGCCGCCCAGCGCAAAAGAAAGTGCAGCCTGCCCAGGAATGGTGCCGCACACACGGAGAACTGACACAACAAGATGAGGCAACAAAAATAAACACAGATTCCTGTGGCGCGGACAAAGAGGACACCGCAAAATAGACACAGAGAACAGACAACGGGGAGCGGAAAGGGGAGAGAAATAAATAATAAATAAATCTTAAAAAAAAAAAAAGTACTGTTGCTAGGCAGTGTCTGGGGCTCCTCCAGGGCCACGGTTCTCAACCACAGGAATGAGCCTGGAGTTCTTGTCCAGGTTTTGTTTTCCCTCTTTAAAACGAGTTCCTTTGCAGGATTTTTTGAAAGTACCTTTATGTTATGTTTGAACATCTAATTTCAAAAAGTTAAACATAGAAATATTCATTTGAAAGAGTGAAAATCTGTACAGGCCTGAAATAGTAAAAATTAGGTCAGCCTGGAAAGAGAAGAAAGCAGGCAGTGATATTTCAGAATGCTTTGTGATTTTCATTTATTGTTGGGGAAAGGCAATAGCTAAAGCATCCTGTCCTCATGACAGCACTCAGTTCCTAGTTAATCCGCTCTTCTAATCCTTCCTCAAAGCCAGCAACCAACCCAGAATGGATCCGCACTTCCCTGAGATCCTCCTCAAATCCTTCAGCCAGAACCCAAAACAAAAGAATTATCCCTCCCTTCTCTTGCCAAGCAGCATTCCTCTGGAATTCCCTCCCTCACTGTGAATCAATAAATCTGATTTTATTATACTAGGTGCTTGTTCCTGGTGGGGTTTTGGCTGATCAATTAGGCTTTAGCACACTCATTTCACATTTTTTTAGCTCCCACTGAATAAGACAAATACTGTCAATCTTCTAAATATTACCACATCCAGATGTCCATACAGTTTTTAGTTCTGTTTCTTTCACTTGATTCCTTTTGAACACTGCCACTCCCATCACCCCTACCCCTCACATTCTTTTTTTAATAGATTTTTTTAAAAATTGTTTAAAGATACATAGATCATATACGAAATGTTACATTTAAAAATATATGAGGATCCCCTAAACCCTGACTCCCACCCCCCTCCTCCCACATCACCAAATTCTTTCATCAGTGTGGCACATTCATTGCATTTGATGAATACTTTTTGAGCACTGCTGCACAGAATGGATTATAGTTCATATTGTAGTTTACACTCTCTCCCAGTCCATTCAGTGGGTTATGGCAAGATATATGATGTCCAGCATCCATCCCTGCAACATCACTCAGGACAACTCGCAGTCCTGAAAATGTCCCCATATTACATCTCTTCTTCCCTCTCCCTGCCCTCAGCAACTCCCACATCAAGTGTACACTTTCCTCCATTGCTAGCATCACAATAATTCTATAGTAGAACACCAGTAAGTCCACCCTAATCCAAATTTTATTCCTCCATCCTGAGGACCCTGGGATGGCGACGCCCACTTTGCCTTTAACTTGAGAGGAGGCCTCACATTCTTCAAAATGCTTTTGTAACAGCAGTTCTCACAACTGCCATGGAGCTGAGTCACTGGGGGAGCATAAGAGAGCTGGGCAGTAAGGCTGAGAAAAGGGAACTGGTGGCCTGGGGAGGAAGAGGAAGCAGACTTTGGAGATGATTGTTACCAAGCCTGGTGCTCACGACCAGAGGTCTAGAGGGGAGGACAACCGCTGAGAGCAGGCAGAGGCAGTATTGAGTTCAAGGCCGATTTACTGTGCAGTGTGACACTGAACAAGGAAATTAACCTCTTCAAGTCTCCATTTCATCTTCTGCAAAGTAGGTTACTATGAGGACCAAATGTAAAAATGTCTGAGTATTTCAAATATTGATGACTACAAAAGAATACGAGCAGCACTTTGCAAAGGGTAAAGTGGTGCATCCTTGCCACGAGAGGGAGCTCAGCAAACAATCAGCGGCTTGCCCGTTAGGGCTAAAATCCTATAGTGAGGTGGCAATACTGGCTGAATTGGTTGGGACTTTGCAGAGCAGTGGCAGCCTTCCCATCCTTTTCCCTAGGAGCAGAAACCTGCTGACCTCCAAACTGGGTGTGCATTGCAGCTGGATACAGCCCCTGGATGAACCAGCAGGAGGTGGTCCTCTATCCAGGAGGCATGTGTGCCAGGAGAGGGGACAAAAAGCAGCCAGATGGCCAAAGAACACTCTTTCCCACCCTCCACCCCAGAGTTCCCTTTTTTTTTTTTTTTTTTTTTGGTGAAGGACCAACTTCTTCTTTTTTTTATCTCTCCCCTTCCCATCCGCCCCCCCCCCCAGTTGTCTGCTCTCTTTGTCCATTCACTGTGTGTTCTTCTGTGTCCACTTGTATTCTTGTCAGCGGCACACAGAATCTGTGTCTCATTTTTGTCACGTCATCTTGCTGCATCAGCTCTCCGTGTGTGCAGCACCACTCCTGGGCAGGCTGCACATTTTTCGTGCTGGGCGGCTCTCCTTACGGAGCGCACTCTTGTACGTGGGGCTCCCCTATGTGGGGGACAGCCCTGCGTGGCATGGCACTCCTTGCACACATCAGCAGGTCACCACACAGGTCAGGAGGCCCTGGGTTTGAACCCCGGACCTCCCATGTGATAGGTGGATGCTTTATCCACTGAGCCAAATCCACTTCCCAGGACCAACTCCTTAACCTTGAATTCCAGCTGCATCTTCCACCCAGATGCATTAGCTGATTCCATGATTAGCCACACCACGGATATTCTGTATATATCATCTAAAGTTAGACTGTCCAGGTTGGAATCCAAGTACACCATTGGCTATGTGACCTACAGCAAGTTATCTAACTCTCTGAGCCTCAGGTTTCCTCACCTGTAAAATGGGGATGACAATTGTCATAGTTTGGTATTATTTATGGATTCCAAAAATAGATATTGGATTATGTTAGTAAACTGGTCTGTATTTGGGCATGATTAAATTATGATTAGGACTTTGATTGGGCCACATGAGTAGGACACTGTCCCTGCCCCCTTGGGACATGGCAGAGAAGAGAGTTGGAGTTTTGATGTTGGAGTTTTGAGCTAGAGCCCAGGAAATAAACACACAGAAGAACAATGAGGAATAGAGGTTGCTCCTTAAACATGGAAGAAGTCCCTGGGAGAGAAAGAGAGTCATTCACCTGATAGTCTACAGTTGACCTTGTGGACAGAGTGGCTAAGCCCAGAGAGAAATGAGCCTGGGGGAAGAGAGAAACCCAGGAAGCCTGAACCCTCGCAGACACCAGCAGCCATCTTGCTCCAACATGTGGCAACAGATTTTGGTGAGGGAAGTAACTTATGCTTTATGGTCTGGTAACTATAAGCTTCTGCCCAAATGAATACCCTTTATAAAAGGTATTTTGCACCAGCACCCCATTGGCTGACTAATACAGCAATAATACCTCTCCTTGGGTTTATGAAAACTAAATAATATAATTTATATAAAGTGCTTAGCACATGGCCTCATACATATTGAACAGTCAATAAATGTGAGCTATTATTATCTGAAAAACTTCTCTTGGGTTCCAAAACAACTTTTTATCTATTATCTAAGTGAGGAGGACAGAGCAAGTGTCCTCATTTCACAGATGGGGAAACTGTGGTTCCAAGGGGTTCAGTGACATCCCTGAAGTAACACAATCAGCAAAAGGGCAGAAGCTGCAAGTTCCAACTCAGCCCAGGAACCCCTTCTGTAGTTGCTGCTTTAAAAACCCTCTGCAGGAAGTGGATGTGGCTCAAACAATTGGTCTACCATATGGTCCTATCTACCATATGGAAGGTTCCGGGTTCAATTTCAGGGGCCTCCTGGTGAAAAGCAAGCTGGCCTGCACAGTGCAGAGAGCTGGCGTATTAAGATGACACAACAAAAAGAGACATGGTGGAGAGACGGTGAGATACACAACGAACTAGGGAGTTGAGGTGATTGAGTGTCTCACTCCCATGTTGGAAGGTCCCGGGATCATTTCCTGGTACCTCCTAAAGAGAAGACAAAAGAGAAGACTGGCAGACACAGAAAAATGCTCAGCAACTTGACACAGAGAGCAGATAGCGAGTGCAAGCAGCGGGATGGTGGTGGGGGGAAATGGATAAATAAATACATAAATCTTTAAAGAAAAAAACACAAAAAACCCCTGTGAGGCTCACGTGGAAAGAACAGGGTTGATGCACCTAAAGCACAGAGCCCACGGGGAGCAGGAAAGCCTTTTTAAGTCAGTGGAGCTGTAATCTGTTATCACAACTGGCAGGAGGAAAGGGAAATTGCTTCTTGTCCCAATCAAAGAGGAAGTAGATGGTCTCGGTGGGTGTTTAATTTAGGGTTGAAGCTGTGGAGGAGGGAGAAGGGCTTTATCATGAGCAAGGGCACTGGAATTGCAGCTATCCCCGGAAGGTTTTTCTACCTACTGGAGTTGTGGGAAAGCCCAGGCTTTGGACTTAGATATCTAAGTCTGGGTGGGGATCTACATCCTAGCTGTGTGACCTGGGGCAGGTGGCTGAACTTTCTGAGCCATAGTTTCCTCATTTGAAAATGGAATTGCTGTTGAAAAGCTAAAATGAGATACTATTGCTGTGGGAGGAGCAGCAGAAGCCCAGTTTTGCCAAGGCTCTCGGCATGCGGCGGGCCATGGCACCCAGCACCTGCCCTCCCCGCCACCAGGGTGCCCAAGTGTCAGGTCCGCTGAGCCGAAGGAGAAGCCCCAGAGGAGATGGGCAAAGCTGTCTGCCAAATCTGCCCCTTCAAAAGTGGGAAGGAAGCCACGAAAGGCAGCAGGAAGGGATGAATCTTCAGACAAAAAAGTGTTGCCAAAAGGGAAAGGAGAGCAAAGGGTAAACAAGCTGAAGTGGCTAACTGAGAAACTAAAGAAGGCATATAACAAAAACCTTTTTAACCATTTTAAGTGGATACTTTTATGACATTAAGTACCTTGATAGTACTTGTAACTTTCACCACTATCTATTTCCAGACTATTTTCATCATTCTAAACCAAAATTCATACTCATTTAGCAATAAATCCCCCATTACCCCCTCTTGCACTCCTGGTAATCATTATTCTGCTTTCTGTCTCTACAAATTTGTTTAAGTATTTTATGTAAGAGAAATCATATAATATTTGTCCTTTTGTGTCTGGCTTATTTCACTCAATATAATATCTTCAAGGTTCATCCATGTGTTAGCATGTCACAGCACTTCATTTCTTTTAATGGCTAAACAATATTCCATTGTATGGAAATGCCATGTTTTACTGTTGTTTTTTTCTGTTTTTGTTTTTTGTAATTGCATGAGTATACATTTTATTTTTTGGCCTCATTAAATGTAAGAGGTGTCTCAATTTACAGATAAAAAAAGTAATACACAAAAAAATCTCATTCAACGTCAAACAGCTAATTAGTAGCAAAGTCTTTAAATCTTCTTTCCAGAATTCTTCCCACATCACCATAGATTTTTTCATCTTTATAAATTGATTTATATTTACATTTTATATAAATGGAATCATACAATATGGTACACAATATATTTAGTTCATATAAGAAATACCACGTTTTGGGAAGCGGATGTGACTCAAGCACTTGGGCTCCTGCCTACCATATAAGAGGCCATGGTTCGATTCCCGGAGCCTCCTTTGAAGGCAAGCTGGCCCGCACAGCGAGCTGGCCTGAGCGGTGAGTTGGCCCACCTGGAGTGTTAGCCCACGTGAAGTGCTGGCCCGTACAGAGTGCTGGCTCATGCAGAGAGATGGTAGAGCAAGATGACTCAACAAAAAGAGACACATTGGAGAAACACTAAGAGATGCAAAGATCAGGGAGCTGAGGTGGTGCAAGAGATTGAGCATCTCTCTCCCAACTCCAGAAGGTCCCAGGATCAGTTCCTGGTGCTGCCTAAAGAGAAGACAAGCAGACACAGTAGAACACACAGAGAATGGACACAGAGAGCAGACAATGGTGGTGAGAGGGGGAAATAAATATAATAAATCTTAAAAAGAAAAAGAAATACCATGTTTTGTTTATCCAATCATTAGTTGATGGACTCTTGGCTTGCTTCGCTCTTTTGAACATCGGTGTATAAATATCTGCTGTTTGAGTCCCTGCTTTCTTTTCTTTTAATTTCTCCACCCCCCACCCCCCACCCCCCACCCCCGTTATCTGCTCTCCGTGCCCATTCTCTTTGTGTTCTTCTTTGTCCACTTCCATTCTTGTCAGCAGCACTGGGAATGTGTCTCTTTTTTGTTGCATCACCTTGCTGTGTCAGCTCTCCGTGTGTGTGGCATCACTCCTGGGCAGGCTGCACTTTTTTTTTTTTTTACATGGGGTGGCTCTCCTTGCAGGGCGCGCTCCTTGCATGTGGGGCTCCCAAATGCAGGGGACACTGCGTGGCAGGGCACTCCTTGCGCGCATCAGCACTGCGTGTGGGTCAGCTCACCACAAGAGTCAGGAGGCCCTGGGTTTGAACCCTGGACCTCCTATGTGGTAGGCAGATGTCCTATCAGTTGAGCCACATCCACTTCCCTGAGTCCCTGCTTTCAATTCATTTGGGTATATACCTAGGAGTGGAATTGCCAGGTCATATGGTGTAACAGTTTGATATGGTTATGAATTCCAAAAATAGACATCAGATTATGTTTGCAATCTCATCTGTACCTGGCTGTGATTAAGTTATGATTAGGGCTTTGATTAGGCCATGTCATTAGGACATTGGTGGGTGGGAACTCACAGATAAAAGGTATGGCAAAGGACAGAGTTGAGGGTTTTAGATGTTGGAGTTATTTACTTATTTATTTATTTATTTTTAATTTTTATCCACCCCCCCTTGTGGCTTTTTTTTGCATGCTGCCTGTTCTCCGTGCCCATTTGCTGTGCGTTCTTCTGTGCTGTATTTTATTTATTTTATTTCCCCTCCCCGCTTGCGACTTACTTGCTGTCTGCTCTCTGTGTCCAAATGCTGAGCACTCTTCTGTGTTTTCGCTTGTCTCCCTTTTTTGTTGCGTCACCTTGATGAGTTGTTTCTCCGCAGTGCTCGCAAGCTGGGCGGTGTTCCGTGGCCTGCGGGCGAGCCTGCCTTCACAGGGAGGCCCCAGGACACGAACCCAGGGCCTCCCATATGGTCAACGGGAGCCCAACTGATCGAGCCACAGCCGCTTCCCCTATTTATTTATTTATTTATTTATTTATTTATTTATTTATTTATTTTAAAGAAGATTTTATTTTTTATTTATTTCTCTCCCCTTCCCCCTTGTTGTCTGCTTGTCTGCTCTCTGTGTCCATTCGCTGTGGGTTCTTCTGCGTCAACACTTGTATTATCAGGTGGCACTGGGAAACTGCATCTCTCTCTTTTTTTTTTTTAAAGATTTATTTATTTATTTAACTCCCCCCCTCCCCCGGTTGTCTGTTCTCAGTGTCTATATGCTGCGTCTTGTTTCTTTGTCCGCTTCTGTTGTCAGCGGCACAGGAAGTGTGGGCGGCGCCATTCCTGGGCAGGCTGCACTTTCTTTCACACCGGGCGGCTCTCCTTAGGGGGCGCACTCCTTGCGCGTGGGGCTCCCCTACGCGGGGGACACCCTGCGTGGCACGGCACTCCTTGCGCGCATCAGCGCTGCGCATGGCCAGCTCCACACGGGTCAAGGAGGCCTGGGGTTTGAACCGCGGACCTCCCATGTGGTAGACGGACGCCCTAACCACCGGGCCAAGTCCATTTCCCCTGCATCTCTTTTTTGTTGCATCAGCTCTCTGTGTGTGCAGTGCCACTCCTGGGCAGGCTACACTTTTTCACACGGGGGCACTCCTGCATGGCATGACACTCCTTGTAAGTGGCAGCACTGCGCATTGGCCAGCTCACCACACAGGTCAGGAGGCCCTGGGTATGGAAACCTAGACCCTCCATAGGGTAGGTGAACAATCTATCAGCTGAGCCATGTCCACGTCCCTATTTATTTTTTTAATTGTATTTTTTTGAAGATATATAGATCACAAAAAAGGTTACATTAAAAAATATAAGAGGTTCCTACTCCTCCCACATCAACAACCCCTTTCATCACTGTGGCACAGTCGCTGCATTTGGTGAATACATTTTGGAGCAGGGCTGCACCACATGGATAATAGTTTATATCGTAGTTTACACTCTCCCCCAGTATACATTCAGTGATTATGGCAGAATATATAATGTCCAGCATCTATCCGTGCAATATCATTTAGGACATGATGTTGGAGTTTTGATGTTGGAGTTTGATGCTGAAGCCTTAAACTAGAGTCCCAGGAAGTAAGCTCATAGAGGAAACAGAAGCAAGCCCCAGGAAGAGAGAAACCCTGAGCCCAGGAAAAAGAAGACTGAGAAAGGGAGGAACCCAGGAAGACTGAACCCTCGCAGACGTCAGCAGCCATCTTTCTCCAACACATGAAAATAGACTTTGGTGGGGGAAGTAACTTATGCTTTATGGCCTGGTATCTGTAAGCTCCTACCCCAAATAAATACCCTTTATGAAAACCAACCAATTTCTGGTAGTTTGCATCAGCACCCCTTTGGCTGACTAATACATAAGGTAAGTCTATGTTTAATTTTCTGAGGAAGTGTCAAAATGTTTTCCACAGAGGCCACACCATTTTATAATACATTCCCACCACCATGTTTGAGGATTCTTATTTCTCCACATCCTCACAAACACTTGCTATTTTCAGTTTTTAAAATAATAGCCATCCTAGTTGGTGTGAAGAAGTATCTCACTGTTTTAATTTGCATTTCTCTAATGGTTAATGATGTTGAACATCTTTCATGTACTTATTAGGCATCTAATTTCCTCCCAGCTATTTACTAAACTTAATACAAGGTAATCCCAAATAACAAAATTTCTGCCTGTTTTGTTTTGTTTTGTTTTATGGCAAAGATTTTATTTAGTGCCTTGCTAAATGTGAGAACAGGCAGATGTTACAACTGATCCAAAGATGAATCCAAAAAACAGATACCTTTTTAGATTAGGAATCTAATCTAAAACGGATAGGGCATCCACCTACCACTTGGGAGGTCCAAGGTTCAAACACAGGGCCTCCTGACCCGTGTGATGAGCTGGCCCACACGCAGTGCTGATGCATGCAAGGAGTGCCGTGTCACACAGAGTTGTCCCATGTAAAGGGAAGCCCCACACACAAGGAGTGCACCCCTTAAGGAAAGCCACCCAGCGCCAAAAAAGTGCAGCCTGCTCAGGAATGGCGCCGCACACACGGAGAACTGAAGCAGCAAGATGACATGACAAAAACAAGACACAGATTCTGGGTGCCACTGACAAGAATACAAGCGGACACAGAAGAACACACAGCAAATGGACACAGAGAGCAGACAACTGGGGGGGAAGGGGAGAGAAATTAAAAAATTAATTAAAAATTAAAAATAAATAAATAAATGCATTACCTTCCCCCCAGCATGGGACATGACTCTCAGGGATGAGCCTCCCTGGTGCCAAGGGATTACTACCAAGCACCAGCTGGTGATGCAACTAGAAAAAGACCTTGAATAGAAGGGGGAAATGGTAAAGACAAATGAGTTTATATAGCTAAGAGACTTCAAAATGAGTCAGGGGAAATGGTTGTGTCTCAAGCAGTTGGGCTCCCATCTACCATATAGGAGGACTCAGGTTCCATGCCCAGGGCCTCCTTGTGAGGGCAAGCTGGTCCACGTGGCATGCTGGCCCACATGGAGTGCAAACCCACTCGGGAATGCTGCCCCGCATGGGAATGCTGCCCCGCGCAGGCGTGCCAGCCAACACAGAGAGTTGGTGCAGCAAGATGATGCAATAAGAGACAAAGAGGAAAGAAAATAAGATGGAGCAGGACAGGGAGCTGAGGTGACGCAAGAGAGTGATCGCCTCTCTCCCACTCTGGAAGGTCCCAGGATTGGTTCCAAGAGCCACATAATGAGGATACAAGCAGACACAGTAGAACACACAGTGAATGGACACAGAGAGCAGACAATGAGAGGAGTGGTGGTAAATAAATAAATAAATCTTTTTTTAAAAAATGAGTCTGTCACAGAGGGGTCATGCTTATGCATGTCTCAGCAGGATTCAGAGACAGCCAAAGTAGATACAACCCCAGGTAGCGGTGCTCCTGAGGGCTACAGAGACATCCAGATCCTACGGTCATGGCAGATGGTTTTGAGTTCAGTGCCTTGCCAGTGGGACCTACTTTGGAATTTGTGTTCCTGAGTGTGATGGAGTTGGACTCAGATGTGACTTCTTTACACATGCTTCTTCTGTCACTTTTACTGAACCTGTGGTTGGCACTGGGGTTGGTGTATGCTCAGGAGACTTGTATCTCTGGAGTGTCCATATGCTAGCTGGGCCCTGAGCCTCAGCAGAGTTGCAACACCTACTCTCCAGTTCATGGGACTTACCCAGGTCAGCTAACAGGGAGGTGAGCATGGTCAACCACACACCAAGGAACTGAGAGAGTCTACAACTGCAAGCAGGAGAATCCCATCCATCAGCCATGTGGGATCTAAGCCCCCTCTCAATTTAGAGGTAGAGTGGTCATCACCATCCCAGGGTCATCAGGATGGAGAAATAAAATATGGATTAGAGTAGACTTACTGGTGTTCTACTATAGAATTTTTGTGACTCTAGAAATGGGAGAAATTATATCACTGATGTGGAGACAGTGGCCCTGGGGGTTGCTGAAGGCAGGGAGATGGAAAAAGAGGTGTGATAGGGGGGCATTTTTGGGACTTGGACTTGCCCTGAATGATACTGCAGGGACAGTTGCAGGACATTATATATCCTGCCATAACCCACTGAATGGACTGGAGCATGCTGTGTAGCAGTGCTCCAAAATGTATTCATCAAATGCAATGAATGTACCACACTAATGAAAGAAGTTGTTGATGTGGGAGGAGTGGGGGGTCTGGGGAGTGGGGTATATGGGAAACTCATATTTTTTAATGTAACATTTTGTGTGATCTATGTATCTTAAGAAAAAAGATAATAATAATAAAAAAAGAAATGAACTTGCAAATAGACACAAAACTACCTTTTTCATGATGGAGATGGTGGGGGATGGGGAACATGCACGTTGTTTCTCCACTGGATAAGTTTCATTTGTAAGTCCGAAGATAAGAATCATTTGTACTACTATCTTTTCTCTATAATTTACAGAGCTATAAAACAGCTCAATGGCCATGAAAGTCTAGAATCTTATAATCCAGAAGGATGTGCTCTAAACAATGAATAATTTTCAATTTGAAACACCCAGTAATCGCTTTTGCTTATCCCAAATTTCCTTACCCTGAGAATGAGGACAGACTCTGCCTGCTTTTTTTTTTTTTAAAAGATTTATTTATTTAATTAATTCCCCCCCCTCCCCCGGGGGTCTGTTCTCTGTGTCTGTTTGCTGTGTCTTGTTTCTTTGTCCGCTTCTGTTGTCGTCAGCGGCACGGGAAGTGTGGGCGGCGCCATTCCTGGGCAGGCTGCACTTTCTTTCGCGCTGGGCGGCTCTCCTTACGGGTGCACTCCTGGCGCGTGGGGCTCCCCTATGCGGGGGACACCCCTGTGTGGCAGGGCACTCCTTGCGCACATCAGCACTGCGCATGGGCCAGCTCCACACGGGTCAAGGAGGCCTGGGGTTTGAACAGCGGACCTCCCATATGGTAGACAGACGCCCTAACCACTGGGCCAAGTCCGTTTCCCTCTGCCTGCTTTTGAGAGGTAGTATGTTCCCACCAAAAGATTTGCTTCACATATTCAAATTCTCAACTGATTGTTGTTAAAGAGGAGATTGAATTTAATTCAACATTTTTTTTGCATCAGCTATTTACAGTATTGCATGCCAGGCTATGTTTCAAGGTTTCAAAACCAAGTAAGAAAGGGAAATTGGGATATAAGCATGCTCAATTTGCTATATAAAGGCCTGACACCAGTTATCAATAGCTATGTAAAAAACCACCCAAATGAATCTTAAATAGGAAGTATTTTTTTTAGCTCATAAATCCATGGATTGGTTGGGAGCTTCTTCTGGTCTAGGTCAGGCTAGGCAGATATCATCTGGGGTTGCTCATGTGCAGTCAGTGGGCAGATCAGCTGGGGACGAGCTTGTCTAAGTTGGCCGCCTCTGGGACAACTCTTCTGCACGTGGTCTCTCAACTTCAACAGGCAAATGTGGGCTTGTTCACTTGGTGTTCATGGTAGGGCATCAAGAGTGTGAGCGGAGGCCCTCCTACAGCCAGGGACGTTTTGGTCACATTCTGTTGGCTATTGTTTGCCTGTTTTGTACTTAGAATTTAATCTGAAGAAAATATAGATGGATGTGAATGAAAGCAGTAGGGTCAAAAGGGTCTACTTATTGTCCTGCTTTGGGCATTTTTATCATCATGGCTGTCACACACAGGGCCTGGAGGCAGTGGGGCCGGTGACCACCTGGAAAGTTCTCTTCAGAGACCAAATAAATTCCCAGAAGTCCAGAGAGCAGGGTTCGTACTAATGCTGGCACTTAAGTCTGAAGCTGGGTTTTGAGGTCAGGGAGGAAAGGGCGCGGTCAGGAGAGTTGTGAAAGGAGCCACCAGCCGGAGCAGAACTTTCCTCCCACTGCCAGCAACTCTGGGTCTATCTCTGTTCATGTTCAGATGGCCCCTGAATTTAGACGCTTGCAGCATGAGCTTTATCCCTCTGTGAAGCTCAGTTTCCTTCCCTTGAAGCACAGTCATGAGGCTTCAGCTCAGATCATCTGGAGTCCCTTCCTCTCTGAGGCATGCATCCTCTCCTCCTCAGACCCCGGCTGACATGGAGAGATCTGAACACCAGGCGATCAGTTTGCAAGTTGATTCAAGGAAACGGAGACATGTGGTGTCTTCACAGTGAGTCCTCGGGCTGAATGGCAAACACCCTTCCTTCCCTGCAACAGAAAACCTGGTTTGCCCCACTCGGATTCTAAATCGAGTTCTTCTACTGAATGTACAGTACTTGATAAGGGTGTTGTACTTGTGTGGAAAAAATGAATGGGAAAGGAAGGCTGACAGAGGTCCTTATTGTCCTTAGGGTTGGTGGAGGGCAGTCAGGCTGTCACCCCTGGTGGTGGTCATCTAAAGTTTTGCAACGGCTTCACCAACAAGCTGGTTGTTTGAAAGCTGTTGTGAGTACTGGGAATTTCCGTGAGGCCTGAGGAATGAAAGCACCGTGCTAGATGAGGAGGCTTCGGGGATTCGTGACTGGTTGGAGGCTCTGGGTGGGGATGAGGCCCGGTTCTGATTTTCTTCATCAGGACTCCTCATTGCCTAGTGCCCCTGGCACAGGTAATAAACAATAAAAACTCTACGGAGAAGACACCACTGCACTCCCCTACAACTCCTGGCAAGAAGGGGGCTTATTTGGCCACAGCACCCCCTCTGGGCAGGGAGGGAGGGCAGAGACCTTGTTAAGAGCTAGGCAGGGGCTCCTTCGGGATGCTACAGGACGAGGAGGAGAGGATGCTGGATGTGCTGGACCCCAGCTGTGATCAGAGCCCTTCCCTCCTGCTCTGCTCTCAGGATGTGTGGATCTTTGCCCACACCCATCCTAATTCTTTGGAAGGGCCCAGAAATCAGCCCTGATCAACACCTTTGTGTCTTGTGTTCAGCAGAGATAACAATGAAAAATATTTTTTTGCAAGAGTGAAGGATGCATCCGAGATGTCCAATGAACTCCAAAGAGGATAAGCCCCAATAGATTCAATTATAATATACCCTGTGATATATTATAATTGAACTGTTGAATGCCAAAGATAGAGAATTCTGAAAGCTCTAAGAGAGAAGCAACATGTTACATGCTTCAATAAGATCAAGTGCTCCAGAAAATCTAAATTCAAAAATGAGGGGGAGAGTAAGACATTCTCAGAAAAATAAAAGCTGAGGGAGTTCATCACTACTAGACCAACTCTTCAAAAGATGCCAAAGGGATTTCTGCAGGTTGACAGGAAAGGACAATAGACAATAGAATGAAGTTGCATGGGGAAACGGACTTTGGCCCAGCGGTTAGGGCGTCCGTCTACCATATGGGAGGTCCGCGGTTCAAACCCCGGGCCTCCTTGACCTGTGTGGAGCTGGCCCATGTGCAGCGCTGATGCGCGCAAGGAGTGCCGTGCCACGCAAGGGTGTCCCCCGCGTGGGGGAGCCCCACGCGCAAGGAGTGCGCCCGTGAGGAAAGCCACCCGTGAGGAAAGCCACCCAGCGTGAAAAGAAAGTGCAGCCTGCCCAGGAATGGCACCGCCCACACTTCCTGTGCCGCTGACGACAACAGAAGCGGACAAAGAAACTTTAAAAGCAGACAAAGAAACAAGACGCAACAAATAGACACCAAGAACAGACAACCAGGGGAGGGGGGGGAAATTAAATAAATAAATAAATCTTTAAAAAAAAAAAAAAAAGAATGAAGTTGCATGAAGAAAAAAGATCTTTGGTGAGGGTAACATCATGCGTGAACATAAATGTCAGCCCTTTTGTATTTTGGGTTTGTAACTCCACTTTTTACTTCCTACAAGATCTAAAAGGCAAATGCATAAAATGTAATGATAAATCAGTGGTTTGGGGCTCATAATGTAGAAACATGTAATTAGTTACAAGAATTACATAAAAGTGGGGGTGTGTGGAGGGGTGTAAGAACATAGTTTGAGTATACTATTAAACTGGTATCAAAATAAACAAGATTGTTACAGATTTAGGATGTTAAATTTAAGTCCCATGGTAACTACAAAGAAAATATCAGAGATTTTGCAAACTCATAGAGACAGAAATTAGAGTACAGGTTTTCAGGGGCAGGGAGCAGGGGAAATGGGTAGTTTGTATGGGGTTTGTATTATTTTTAAAACTGTCCTGTAGATTTGAAAGTATTTAGAAATAAAAAGTAGTAAAGGGAGTTTACAACCTCTGTCATAAAAAATATATTAAAAAAATAATAGGGTGGGTTGGTGGGAAAATACACCAAATGTAAGATAAGGACTATAATTACTAGTAAGATTTTGACAATATTCTGTCATAATTTGTAACAAACGTCTCACGGCAACACAAGGTGTTGGTGGAGGGTTGATGTAAGGGACCCCTATATGATGATATGCATGTTTGCTTTGTAAGTTCACAACTTTTATTACACAGTTAATTGTTTATGTATGTTCATATATAAATGATATAAAGATAATAATAATAGGGAGGATTGGGGAAAATACTTTCGTTAGTAGCAATATTTTGACAATGCTCTTTAACCCTTAGTTTAAAAGGTTTAACAACGGTATACGGTGTTGGTGGTAGGGTGAGGTATGAGAGTCCTGTATGACGTTATATATGTTTGTTTTGTAAGTTCACAACTATTACTATACACTTATTATTTATGTATGTTTGTGTGTGGGTGATATATTTCAATAAATTAATTTTAAAAAATTAGTAAAGGGCAAAACACATCTGTTCATCCTGACCTTTAAGAAACCTGTTTGGTTTGATAGGCTCTAAGCTTGCTCCCAGATTCCTGATGCTGTGAAAGATGCTAACTGGATTCCCATCTCTGCCAGAATTTCTGGTTCTTGCTATGAACTCTTCTACATGGTCCTCACCATGCGTGTGGGCAGAGCCTTCCATTCCACTCCTCCTTCCATCCCACTTCCTCTCCTGATCTCTCTGGCACCTGCCTCTGTGTTTCTGGCACAGCAAGGTTCCTGGGCATCATCTCTGACTTCTCACTGTTATATCTGGTCCCCCGCTCGTCTTCTACTCTTTTGAAAGGTTCACCTCAATTTCCTCACCTGTAAAATGTGAGGAGGTAGGGAACTGTGGGGAGGAGTCTACCAGGGCAAAGGCATCATGCTAAATGCAAGTGTGTGTGTGTTTATCAAATAACTACCTTGTGGTGTCCAGCTTCAAGGAGTTTGTAGCTGAGTTGAAGATCTGATGCATACATAGAAAACTCTGATGATCCAAGGTAGATATCCTGCAAGTGAGATGCACAAAGTTCCCAGAGTTCAGTGAGCTCCTAGAAGGGGAGAGATTTCTTGTGGAGGCAGAGGAGGGTGGTGAAAGGAATGAAGTAGGATTTTCTAGCTCTTTCCCATGGCTGGTAGCAAAGATGCCCAAGGCATCCTGGCGAGTATCCTAGATATCTGCCTTGTTCTGATTCCATCAGGCAAGTCAAACCTACCAGGTACCATGCCACAGGGAATTCTGTCCATGTCCTCCCAGTCTCACACCCTCTGTTATGGTGTCCTTCAGTAATTTTTTTTTTATCTTGATTGGGCACTGACTAGTGCCAGGACCAGCGCTAAATGCTCCCCACTGATCACTGTTCCAGTTTACAGATGGGGAAACTAAGGATGAGAGGTTGAGTAACATGCTTTAGGTCCTTTGGCAAATCAGAAGCAGAGACATATTTGAACTCTGGCTTCCAATGACATCTTCTTCCCACTCTCACTTGCAGAAATGTGCGACAGCGACTAGAGAGTGGCATGGAAATCTTGAATAGAAGCGAGCTGGAAGGGAAAGGAGGGAAAGGGACATGGAGGTAGGAGTTGGGCTGGGAACATGGATTGGGGCCAAGGTAGAGGTACAGAAAGTTCAGGCTAAAAAGTCAAGGTTAAGGGGAAGCGGATGTGGCCCAATGGATAGGGCGTCCGCCTACTGCATGGGAGGTCCACGGTTCAAACCCCAGGCCTCCTTGACCAGTGTGGAGCTGGCCCATGCGCAGTGCTGATGTGCGCAAGGAGTGCCCTGCCACGCAGGGGTGTCCCCCATGTAGGACAGCCCCACGTGCAAGGAGTGAGCCCAGTAAGGAGAGCCGCCCAGCGCAAAAGAAAGTGCAGCCTGCCCAAGAATGGCGCCGCACACACGGAGAGCTGACACAACAAGATGTCACAACAAAAAGAAACACAGATTCCCGGTGCCACTGATAAGGACAGAAGTGGTCACAGAAGAATACACAGAGAGCAGACAACTGCTGGCGGGGGGGGGGGGGGGGGAAATAAAAAATAAATAAAATCTTTTTTTTAAAAAAAAGTCAAGGTTAAGGATGGAAAAGGTCACCCTTGGAGGGCTTGGGCATCAAGGATAAGGATGACCAAGCATCAAGAATGACCTAAGAGGAAGTCTTCTCTGAAGGTTCCTATGGGGACCACGCCTGGGGAACTGCAGCTTTGCCTGGGGAACTGCAGCTTTGCAGCCCGGCTTGCCTGCCTCTCATTCGCCTCTCCAGTCACTGAATTCCATCTCCTCATAGCTGCTGAAGAGGAAGGCAGTGGAGTGACGTGGTTACAGTGCAGGCTTGACCGGCTGGGTTTGAGTCAGGGATTTTTTCCCACTTCCTAGCTGTGGCTTTGAACAAATTATTTATCTGGGCCTAAGTTTCCTCATCTGTGAAATGGACTATAATAGTACCGACAGGCGGCAGACTTGGCCCAGTGGTTAGGGTGTCCGTCTACCACATGGGAGGTCTGCGGTTCAAACCCCAGGCCTCCTTGACCCGTGTGGAGCTGGCCCATGCGTAGTGCTGATGTGCGCAAGGAGTGCCCTGTCATGCAGGGGTGTCCCCCACATAAGGGGGCCCCATGCACAAGGAGTGCGCCCTGTAAGGAGAGCCGCCCAGAGCGAAAGAAAGTGCAGCCTGCCCAGGAATGGCGCCACACACATGGAGAGCTGACACAGCAAGATGACGCAACAAAAAGAAACACAGATTTCCGTGCCGCTGACAACAACAGAAGTGGACAAAGAAGATGCAGCAAATAGACACAGAGAACAGACAACCAGGGGGTGGAGGGGGGAAGGGGAGAGAAATAAATAAATAAATCTTTAAAAAAAAACAGTATACAAATGCTGGAAAGGTGAGATAATACATGCAGAACACTTAACACACTAAACTCTAACAGTACCTATTAGGATTATTTCTCTTCAAACTAGTGCATTTTTAAAGATTTATTTATTTGTTTATTTCCCCCTTGCCCTCCCCTCCTCCTCCCCCGCCCCCCGCCCCCGCTGTCTTTGCTGTCTGTATCCATTCACTGTGTGATCTTCTTTTGTGTGTGTGTGATCTTCTGTATCTCTCTTTTGGTCTTCTCTTCATTTTTTTCTCCTCCAGGATTCACCAGGACTGGAACCTCTGATGTGGAGAGAGGTTCCCTGTCAATTGCGCCACCTCAGTTCCTGCTCTCTGCTGTGCTTCACCTTGACTCTCCCCTTCTTCTCTCTTTTATTGCATCATCTTGATGCATGACGCAATTGTGTGGGCACTGGCGCACCACAAAGGCACTCAGCTCACCCCATGGGTAGTGGCTCACCATGAGGGCACGCGCTCTCTTCTTTTTTACCAGGAGGCCCCAGGCATTGAAGCCGGTTCCCCCCATATGGTAGGGGGAAGCCCTATTGCTTGAGCCACATCCGCTTCCCTGTGCATTTTTTTTTTTAAGATTTATTTTTTCTCTCCCCTTCCCCACCCCCTGAGTTGTCTGTTCTCTGTGTCCATTCACTGTGTGTTCTGAGTCCACTTGTATTCTTGTCAGCAGCATCCAGAATCTGTCTCTTTTTCTTGAGTCATATTGCTGCATCATCATTCTGTGTGTGTGGCACCATTCCTGGGCAGGCTGTGCTTTTTTCGCGCTTGGTGGCTCTCCTTAAGGGGCGCACTCCTTGCGCGTGGGGACCCCCTACATGGGGGACACCCCTGTGTGGCACGGCACTCTTTGTGTGCATCAGCACTGCACATGAGCCAGCTCATCACATGGGTCAGAGGCCCTGGGTTTGAACCTTGGACCTCCCATGTGGTAGGCGGATGCCCTATCCGTTGGGCCAAATCTACTTCTCTTCCCTGTGCATTTTAATTCATGTTGTCCCCACAGTGTCTTTTCTCTGCCTCTCAAATTCTCCCCATTCTGGATAGTCAAAATGCAACAGAATGCAACAGAAATGTGGAGGCATAGAGCATAGGAGGTGAGAGCACGGAGTAGCCTAGGCTTGCATCCTGATTTCTATAGCTTTAAGCAAATTGCTTTATGCCTTAGTTTCCTCATCTATAAACACAGATGACCATAGTACCTGTCTCAAGTAATTATGAGGATATGAATAGTAAATGAGTTAATTATAAAGCACTTTAACACTGTTTGGAACATAGTAGTGCTTTATGAAGGGGTTAGAGGTTTGCAATAATTAACAAGCTGTAGCTCAGTTTCCCCTGACATGCCCTGGGAAAAGGCCAACCCCATCCCCCATAAGCCTACAAGTCCAAGGGCATGGAGCTTCCTCACCGGTTAAATAAAGAAACCACAGCGAGACAAGAGTAAGGGGAAATGGAAACCTTCCCTACCATATCAGAGGGAGATAAAATTCTTACAAAACAAAGAAACATCTGCTCCTGCGGCATTCTAAGAAACCATAACTCCCTAACCCACCGTCTTCTAGTCACTATCAGGAAAAGCTCCACCTCTAAGGGCTTCCCATTGGCCCCTGCACTTCACTCGGACCCTCAACCCCCTCCCACCAACTATCATTCCCTGCCTAGGAAAGTTCTGCATAAATTCAAGTTCCCCCCTTCCAAGGGGGGTGCTGAAGTCTATTCTTCAGACCCCCTCCATTGACAGAGCTTCTCAATAAATCATTCTTTGTCTATAGTCAGTCTCCGTGTCCCCGTAAGCGCTGTTTTTCTCCAACAGAGGGTATGTTAGAAACTTTTCTATAATCTTTTAAAATACAGCGCACAGCACAGTTTTATTAACTGTTTACATGTGGTTCTAATACTCTGCTGCCTTGTAGGGCAGGAGCCACATCTAATCTATCTTGAACTCTAGCCCATTGCTTGGCTCATGTTTGGTGCTCAATGAAGTGATTAAACTGAAATAAACCAAGAGATGGTGGCATGGGCAGGACAAAGATGTCCAGATAAGCAGATATTTAAATTGCTGACAGGTTATAGGGGAGGCAGTGATTAGAATTCACTCTTTTCTGAAATGGTTTTGTTTTTTTTTTGTCTTTATTTTTGAAATGTTTTAAGGGGCTTAGAGTTTGCTTGACTCTTGGAGGCATTTCCTTGAGGCTTATGAGAGGCTGTAGACAGATGGTACAAGCAAGCCCGTGCTGGGCAGAGTCTGGGAATCAGCTGAGTCTGCCAGATTTCTTATCTGTAAAATAGGAATAAAAACACCAGAGTCCTACTCAAAAGACGTAGCAATAGCAACAACTACTATTTACTGTGCACCTCCCGGGTGGAAAGTGCCCAATAATACCAGGTCAGGAGTATTATGCCCATTTTACAAATGAATTTGAGAGCGGTTATGCGACCTGCCCAAAGTAACACAGCTGACAACATGGAAGCGTTATGAATCATAGGCGTATTACTCAAACTCTCTGCACCTATCGATGGCAAAGTGGCCTGACAGAGCAAAGGGCAGCTCAAACGACACTGTGCATATTATTAAAGAATGGCTTATGAATGCTACTAATAACAGGAAAGCAGGGTAGCTCTACAACAATCCAGCCGAGACACGTGCCGGGCGGCCCAAAGGTCCAGCCGCTCCACACGCGGTTACGTGCGCTCCGTGACCGCCGTGCGGATGTGGGTGCCGGCGGCGGAGGCCGCATGCGCCCTGACGTCCTCCCGCGCGCCCCCTCCCCTCTGCGGCCGCAGTAAGGTGATGTGACGCATGCGCACACCAGGGGGACGGCAGGCGGTCCCGAGCGAGAGGAAAGATTTGGACAAAAAAGTGCGCGGAAGCCGGGCGGTGGGGCGCGAGCGCGCAGGCGCGGCCGGGAGGCGGGCCGCGACTCCAGAATCTCAGCAAGCCCCAGTGTGCGCCGCATCTCGAAGCCGTCGCCATGGCTGCCTACAAGTTGGTGCTGATCCGGCACGGCGAGAGCGCCTGGAACCTGGAGAACCGCTTCAGCGGTTGGTACGACGCCGACCTGAGCCCAGCGGGGCATGAGGAGGCGAAGCGCGGCGGGCAGGCGCTGCGAGGTGAGCAGCGAGACGGGCTGTGGGGGTCCGAAAGGCCCTGGCCTCCGACCTCGGAGGGCCTGGCGTCCATCGCTTGGTCGGGGTTGCCCTGCCAGCATCCGCGTCCCTCCTAGAGGGCGCTGAGACCTTGGGCATCATCTCTCCAGCAGGGAGTTCACTTTGCAATTGAGAAAATAGGACCTCGGCTGGGAACCGACTTGTTCAAGGTCACCTAGTGGAGTGTGCGGGCCGCACAAGGAAGACGACCTAGAATGTTCGCCCGCAGCCCACTGCTCTCGCCACCTCACGCCACTCAGCGAAATCCTTCCTCTTTCTTGTCTGAGCATTTCGTAACTTGGGGGCCGGCAGCCCCGGAAAGGAGCCACCTGTGGCGGCCAGGTCTTTAAGGTCTCCCTGGACCCCCCTGGGCCAGAGGCAGTCTGGTGAGGCCTGGGGCTCCTGGAGGAGGAAATCCGGTGTCTTAAAACATCTGTAATCCAGCCTCAAAGGGCGGCTGTGGATGCTAGTGAAATGGAAGGCCACAGCGCTCATCCCGGCAGAGGGAGGAAGGGTGGGGGCGGGTGATGCTACTTTGGGGTCGGGAGGGGGAGGCTGACAGGCTCCAAGATACCGAGAAATCCGCGTGCTTGTGTAGGGTTTTTTTTTTTGTTCAATATTCCACAAATATTGTGTCTAAAATGTATCCATAAATGTAATTGAGTGAATGAGTGAATGCATGATTTGAGTTGATCCTCTCTACAACCCCATCAAGTTGGCAGATGTTATTCCCCTCCCTCCCGTCTCTCCCTGACCCCCTTTTATGGTTGGGAAAGTGAGAATTGGAAAATGACTTGTCCAAGGTCATACCTTAAAAAAATTTTTAGTGTTAAAAACCTTCAAGTGTACAATTCAGTGGTGTTAATTACATCACCACCATTAAATACCAAAACTTTTTCATACCCCAAATAGAAAAGTCATATCTTTTTATTCTTAGTCAAGTGACCTTGCTTCAGTGTGGGGGTGGGGGGTGGGTAACCAGTAGGTGTGAAGAATGCTGGGCAAAAGTGGAAGCGGCCGTGTAACGTGCTGGCACGTGCCTCCTCTTGGCGACAGATCTCCCTGATTCTGGAATGCTAGTAAGCATTCATTTCCTGTTGCTTTGCTCTTCAAAGAATGTCTGGGCTGAGGTCATGCTTCCACTGATGATTAGGCCAGGTCCAGTCTTACTAATTCTGACCCTTTAAAAGTATTGTTGATGCCTGATGTTGAACAGGTATTTGCTCCCATGTTGCTCTCTCTTGCCCTTTGCCTTCATTATAGATCCCATTGAAATGAAGCAAAGCTTTGGCGAGTGGGGGAAATATCCCGCTGAGGGTGTGTGAATGCCTTGGCTTATCCTGGTGTGACCTCATACCGTTTAGGAGAGGCAGGGAAAGGGGAAAGTTCTGGCAAAGGAGGCCATTTTCTTCAGCTGTCTGGCAGGAAGAACTGTATTAGTCTGTGATGATTTGCTCAGGACAAAGCAATTTGCAGTGCTCTATTTAACACTGATCAAGTGGTTAAACTTGTAATCTCTCTCTAAAATTATTTAGCCTATTTAAATTTTTAAGTAAATGTTGGTAGCATCAATATTTAGATAAAAGCTCATTTACATTTTTAACATCTCTATGGGCATCTCAGATAATTAAAAATGAAAGACTAAAAGCAAAAACCCTGATGAAGGATACTATGAATAATCTAATACAAAAGACTTAAAATATTAAATTCATTGTGCCTTAAGTAATGGTAGGGTTTATAAGATCTCGAATCTGATTTTAGGAGGGAACCAGGAAGAACTGAGTTTCCACCCTGTAACCTTACCAATGAGAAAGGGGGGGGACTTCCTGGGGGAGCATGGAGTCCACACCACAATGCCCAGCCCTATCCCTGGGGGGATCTCTAAGCTGTACTTTTGTTTAACAAGCTTATTAATGGAAAAAATGCTTTATGCTTAAGCTTTGTGCTGTTGATCCTTCAGAGTTCTCTGTTAAAGAGTCCCAAGGGAGCTGCCTTACTCCTTGGGGACCTATTTGTATATCCAAAGTGAGGCACTTCATTGCAAGTGGATATCATTGCAGTGGAACAGCCGGTAGCTTTTCAGCATGGGAGCTGAAGCTTGCACTGTGGACATTCACTTCCCAGTGACTCAGCCTTTCTTTGGGGAACCATTCCTCCCCTTAATGATGAGGGAGGAGAGTGAAGTGGAGTCAGATTAGGGCTTGTCCTGAGGCTCAGTCAGGAGACTGAGACCAGTCTTCTTTTCCCATATGGGGTGGTGGTGATTTTTCCTGGTGATTAAGCTTCCCTTCTTCCATTGGTCTAATTCTTACTGGCCTCATTCCCAATGGAATGACTGGCAGGAAAATTAACTTCACATTTTTTTAGTTACTGTTGCCAGCCTCAGTGTGAGGCAATATTCAGGAAGTTTGTGCTGAATTTTGAAGAGGGCCTTCAAGCCTTATGGAAAACAAGAGTGTTTTACTGGCCTACTGTATAAGGAAAGGGCCATCTCTCCCATTGAAGGTTTTTAGTAAGAGGGAGAATAATCTTTCTTTGATATGTAAAGTATGTAAATCGGGGCAACAGAACTTGAGTCTGGATTACTCTCTCTCTCCCTTAATAAATAACTGTGTGTATGGAGGGGAGATTCCTTTATCAATCAACTTGGCAGTCTTAGTACACAGCATTTGCTCTTTCTCCAGTGAGTGGCTTCTCCTAAATGTGCTTTAACAGTTGACCTAAGATAGATGTGCTCTTCTGAGGGTACTAGGAAATACTATATGACTATGCAGAGAAGGAACCATGGATTGAGATGGTGATTTCCACACCCCATAGTGAAAATGTAATTTCATGGAACAAACTGAAGTGGAGGTAATCAGCATACTCCAAACTCTTGCCGTTGTCCTGATTGTTGGGAACTTAGAATATACCATTTTCCCTCGACCAGAGGCAGAGAGGACTGAAAGATATTAATAATCTAACTGAAATACAAACACCAGGATCCTTAGAAGTTGGAAAAAGAGGGGGGGGTGGATAGTTAGAGATAGTGGTTAAGAGTTGGATTTTGGAGTCATACAGACTGGATTTTTTGGTTTGTTTACATTTTTTGTTGTGGTAAAACATGCATAAAAATCATTTTAGCCATTTTTAAGTTAAGTGTACACTTCTGTGACATTAAGTACATTGACAGTGTTGTGAAACCTTCACCACTACCAGAACGTTTCATCATTCCAAACAGAAACTCATATCCATTAAGCAATAACTCCCCATTCCCTGCTGCCCCCAGCCCGATAACCACTGTTCTTTCTATGTCTATGAATTTGCATATTTTGAGTATTTCATCTAAGAGAAATCATACAGTATTTATCTTTTTGTCTGACTTATTTCATGCAACATGATGTCTTCATAGTTCATCCATGTTGTATGTATCGTATTTCTTTTTATGACTGAAAAATATTCCATTGTATATACCACATTTTGTGTATCCATTTTGTTTGTCCATTGATGGACAGTTGGGTTGCTTCCACCTTGTGGCTATTGTGAATAATTACAGCCTGGCTTTTAATCTCTCAGGTAATACTTGTATCCTTAGATAATGTAACTCAGCTGAGACCAGCTCAGCAATAGGTCTGCACAATGCAGAACTTAAGAAATAAAAGGAGAGAAAGAAGGACACGAGAGAGGAAACAAAGATGGGACCAGGGGGCTTCACAGCTTTTGAAATTGAGAGCCTCAACCCTAGTTTCCCCCTCATATTTATTTGAAAGCTAACGAGGGAAGTGGAGTTGGCCCAATGGATCCGGCATCTGCCTACCACATGGGAGGTCCAAGGTTCAAACTCAGGGCCTCCTGACCCGTGTGATGAGGTGGCCCACACACAGTGCTGATATGCGCAAGGAATGGCATGCCACGCAGGGGTGTCCCCTGCATAGGGGAACCCCACGTGCAAGGAGTGTGCCCCCGAAGGAGAGCCACCTAGTGCCATAAAAGTGCAGCCTGCCCAGAAGTGGCGCCCACACAAGGAGAGCTGACACAGATTCCAGGTGCCGCGGACAAGAATACAAGTGGACACAGAACACACAGCGAATGGACACAGAGCAGACAACTCGGGTGGGGGAGGGGTGGAGAAGGGGCGAGAAATAAATCTTTAAAAAAGCTAACAATCAGCTGTGGGCTACAGAAAGCAACTTGCAACATCTACAATAAGGTAATTTACAATAACAGGAGGCAACAAATGGGTAAGCCAGTTTCCCACAACAGACTCCTTTGTCTTTGTTTTCCTCATCTGTAGAATGGATTATGAAGATTGTAACCTCATAGGACTAAATAAAAAATAAAAAGAAATTAGCCCAGGGCCTGACAAATGGTAAGCCCTCTAGAAATGCCAGCTATTATTTATTAGTTTTGGGTATCCTTTTCCCAAAGAATTGAAGCAGAAATAAATTATTAAGACTTGCTTAAGTACAGCATTTTAGGGATTAGGGTAAGTGGCACAGATCTCAGGGTAGCTGATTGACAGTGCAGTTAAGCCTATTGGGAAACAAATGGGTCAGCTAACATAAGCAACAGATGCTGTCCTTCCTGAAGGCAGAATGTTGTATTTCGTGCAAGAGTATACAAAGTAAAATGTTTGGGCAGATAATTTTCATTTGGACTACCAGTATAGATTTATGTGAAAGGAAATTCCAGTTCAGAGTATACCTGGTTAGCTTATCACTATGAACTTAAATTTCCAGATGCTGGCTATGAGTTTGACATCTGCTTCACCTCAGTGCAGAAGAGAGCAATCAGGACCCTGTGGACCGTGCTAGAAGCCATCGACCAGATGTGGCTGCCAGTAGTGAGGACTTGGCGCCTCAATGAACGGCACTATGGGGGTCTGACTGGCCTCAATAAAGCAGAAACTGCTGCCAAGCATGGCGAAGCCCAGGTTAAAATCTGGAGGCGCTCCTATGATGTCCCACCACCACCGATGGAGCCAGATCATCCCTTCTACAGCAACATCAGTAAGGTATGAACAAACTGAGGTTGGTTCACTCTACCCAGGTTCAGGGCATAAGAATCTGGGCCTTACTCTTTAACTCTTATTAGTGTTTGCCTAGTTCCAATGAGCTTATAATTTATGATAAAAGTTAGTTGTAGCCTTCTTTTCCCCAAGGAAATTACTTTTACTTATTAAGATGTATAGTTTATGTTATTGATCTAAGAAGAATTTTTATCTTTTCTGTATTATATAAACCCCTCCACATCCTTAAGATCTTTCTAAACCAACTGCAAGTTAAAAGGAATCGGGAAGAGCCTTGTTGCTTAATTTATCATTTTGCTTTTCTAAGCTGTTTCTTTTGAACTCATACTCTTTCTAGTGATGGGTAATGGGAGAGGGTAGAGCAGAATAATAATTAACCCCTATCCCAAGCCCTCAGCAGCATTTTAGGCCCTGTTGTGAGACGTTCTTCTATCACTTTAATCCTTTCAGGGATGAGAAGTGGTCAGAATTGATAGAGTGGTATATTCTGAAGCCATTTAATAAATGGCATTGCTAATAATTAGTAAGCTTGGATTTTTGTTGTTTAGGATCGCAGGTATGCAGACCTCACTGAAGATCAGCTCCCCTCCTGTGAGAGTCTAAAGGACACTATTGCCAGAGCCCTGCCTTTTTGGAATGAAGAAATTGTTCCCCAGATCAAGGAGGGGAAACGGGTGTTGATTGCAGCACATGGCAACAGTCTTCGGGGCATTGTCAAGCACCTGGAGGGTATGTACATTTAGGTTCTACCCCAGACCAGTGACTTAGATACACATTAAAGTTTGAGATTCCCAGCTACAGACTAAGATTGCAAACTGAAACTACTAAGATCCTTCTTAGTCACAACTTGGCACAACTTCCCATGTGAATCTGAATTGGCACCTTAAATTATTTCATCTTGAGGGCCTACAGGCCAAGATGAGCTGATATTTAGCAGGCTGGAGAGGACTAAATTTGAGATGTATATAGTTTTGCTTCACTTCCAGATCCCACTTGGTTTAAGATATGTGCAGCACACACCTTTTCTATAGTTTCTTGGTGGCCTAACTTAGAATCTTGCATACCTGTTCATACTTATTTCTTCCTTTTCAGTTTCATTGCTGAGAAATAAGTATTGGGGGCCACTCCTTGGGTGATAGATCTGTTACAAAGTTTAGAAGATGAGTGAAAGGTGCTCTTGTTAATTTTAATTCCTAGCCAAGTCCTTTTGTCGGCTGGAGGGGTGATATGGACTTAGTTTTGGTTGACTGATCATAGTGGATGTTTTCAGGTCTCACTGAAGAAGCTATCATGGAGCTGAACCTGCCCACTGGTATTCCCATTGTCTATGAGTTGGACAAGAACTTGAAGCCAATCAAACCTATGCAATTCCTAGGGGATGAAGAGACCGTACGGAAGGCCATGGAAGCTGTGGCTGCCCAGGGCAAGGCTAAGAAGTAAAAGCGAGCAGACTACTATCCCCAGGAATGCCCTCCCTGCCCATCCCCTTCCTCTTTACCTCGCTCCTACACTGTCACACTGACCACATCTGTAGCCATTTTAAGTTGTAGCTGCAGATGGGGGACCAGTGGCTCCCATTTTCATTTCAGCCATTTAGTCTTCTGCACCCACTCCATGCAAACAGTCTCGTCAGAAAGGCTCCTCTGGGGCATGAGTCCACAGTCCAGGACCCAGGTAGCGACCCTGGGGTTTTTGTGAGTGCCTTGTTTACTGAGGACCTGCTTGAGCATGAGACAGGGGAGGAACCATGCTAAGGCATGACCAATGAGAGGAATCAAGAGCCTATTCCCACGAGCCTATACTATTCCTTAGTCAGGTCATTTCCTATCTGGGGGGCTCTGCTTCAGTCATTCCAGTGGAAGATTAGTGTAACCTGCATGGTGATGTAAAAAACAAAACAATGACTTATTTCCTCCCTAACCCCAGAGGAGCTGGCTCCAGAAGGTTGGGATCAACCCTGAATGTGTATGTATTGCATTTACTTTTTAAAAATGTATATAAATAATACAGAAACTCTCTGGGGTTTCTAGTGGCAGTTGAAATCATAGTCCCACCTGTGGTCATCAGAAAATAAGCCATTCCTTATACCACTGTGGGGTAAGCTCTGACTTAAAGAGTAGGAGTTCATCCTGCTGTGTATTTTAGAATCCCTCCCTCCACTGTTATGTGGAGTGTCCCTCCACTGTTTTGTGACAGTGACATCTTGATCATGTCAAAATGTGTCATTCACTGTGTCTGATTACTGAATCATGTTCCAGTTACTTGGCCCAAGCACTTGGGCTCAGTACTCAGTTTGAGCATAATTGTACTTTTTTCCAGATCAGTATAATAAAGGAGTGATGTGCAATATTTTCCTGTGTGATGTGTAATGATACCTCTTGTGTGAGGAAACCTTAGCATTCAACTTCTAATGTCTCTTCAATTCGCAAGCCTTTACGTGACAGATTAAGAGCTTCAAGACAGGGAAACGGACTTTGGCCCAGTGGTTAGGGCGTCCGTCTACCATGTGGGAGGTCCGCGGTTCGGACTCCGGGCCTCCTCGACCCGTGTGGAGCTGGCCATGCGCGGTGCTGATGCGCGCGGGGAGTGCCGTGCCACGCAGGGGTGTCCCCTGCGTGGGGGAGCCCCACGCGCAGGGAGTGCGCCCGTGAGGAGAGCCGCCCAGCGTGAAAAGGGGGTGCAGCCTGCCCAGGGGTGGCGCCGCCCACACTTCCCGTGCCGCTGACGGCGGCAGAGGCGGACAAAGAAACAAAAGCAGACAAAGAAACAAGACGCAGCGGGTGGACACCAGGGGCGGACAGCCAGGGGAGGGGGGGAAATTGAATAAATAAATAAATCTTTAAAAAAAAAAAAAAAAAAAGAGCTTCAAGACAATGTGCCTGGTTACAGCTTTATACAGCCTGGCCCAAGAATCCGGTTTTCTAGCTTTAACTCCTCAGGCTGTAGAGCTGAGCAGGGGCCCAGTGTTCTGGCTGAGCTCCTCATTCATGCTGCCCCTTCTGCAGCTTGCTGGGTGATGGCTGTGGTTACTGAATAACTGTTAACTTGAGAGTCAAATTCTGACATCTCATGCCCCCTTTGGCTTCTAAGTTGGTTGGTGTAGATCTCTTGAAGTGTTTTGTTTTTTGTTTTTAACTTTTTCTTTCAAGTTCTTGTAAAGTCATTTGCCCCTTTTTGGCCCCTAAAGTTTTAACTTGGTCAATGAACTAACATTTCCAAAGCTTTTAAATAACCTCATAAAATGACTAAGAAAAGGGACATTACTACATTATGCTCATAATTGGCGAGGGGCATTATCACATTTGCATTTCTCTGTGACCCTTGAAAAGATCCATGGAACAGTAATTTCCATAGGGCAAGAAGAAGAAGACCAATGTCTTTACCTTCTAAAACAGCTGGCAGTGGTTATTTCTAGGCCTGCTGAGACTTTAAAGCCAGCAGCAGCCGCCGACCCAGTTAACTGTTCTTGGGTTGATTTGTCTATGATTATAGTCTTGTGTGGCAGCAGGTGAGCCAGACATTACTGCCTGTGTTTGTCCTGTTGTAGCATTTAAGAGTTTTTTTTTTTAAGATTTATTTATTTATATAATCCACCCCCCCACCCCCGTCTGTTCTCTGTGTCTATTTGCTGCGTCTTGTTTGTCTGCTGCTGCTGTTGTCAGCCGCATGGGAAGTGTGGGCGGTGCCATTCCTGGGAAGGCTGCACTCTCTTTCGCGCTGGGCAGCTCTCCTTACGGGGCGCACTCCTTACACGTGGGGCTCCCCCATGCGGGGGACACCCCTGTGTGGCTCAGCACTCCTCGTGCAATTAAGCACTGCACATGGGCCAGCTCCACACGGGTCAAGGAGGCCCGGGGTTTGAACCGCGGACCTCCCATGTGGTAGACAGACGCCCTAACCACTGGGCCAAATCCATTTCCCTTAAGAGCTTTTTAATTGATTTTCTTCTTTTTTTTTTTTTAAAGATTTATTTATTTATTTAATTTCCCCCCCTCCCCCGGTTGTCTGTTCTTGGTGTCTATTTGCTGCGTCTTGTTTCTTTGTCCGCCTCTGTTGTCGTCAGCGGCACGGGAAGTGTGGGCGGCGCCATTCCTGGGCAGGCTGCTCCCTCCCTTCACGCTGGGCGGCTCTCCTTATGGGTGCACTCCTTGCGCGTGGGGCTCCCCCACGTGGGGGACACCCTTGCGTGGCACGGCACTCCTTGCGCGCATCAGCGCTGCGCATGGCCAGCTCCACACGGGTCAAGGAGGCCCGGGGTTTGAACCGCGGACCTCCCATGTGGTAGACGGACGCCCTAACCACTGGGCCAAAGTCCGTTTCCCTTGATTTTCTTCTTGACTCAAGTTGACTTTAGTAGCTTAAATTGTTAACTTTTACTCCTCCTCTAGCCTTGCTTATGCTATCTGAAGTGATGTTATTGAGATAATCTTTTTTCATAAGGATACTGTCAGCATTACCCTTTCTGTCACTAAACACATTTTGGGTATCTGCTCTCCTATTACCTCCTTGTGAGGGAATGTGCACTCTTTCCCTGGGAAGAGTACCTGTTGAAAGGTACAGCCAAATTCTGACACCCATGTTAGTGTGTCATCTCGCCCTCCCCTTAAGACTGGCGATCTCTTTTTTGTGGCCTGGCTCTGAAAAAATGAATTGGGATTGGACTTCTCTCTCAAGAATTTGTAATTGGGAAAATGAGACTGTGGTCATTTAGCTGTGGGAGCAGACTGAAAAGGCCAAATAGGTACACCTATGCTACTTGTAACCTGAGGCAAAGTGAGGCAGAGACTTTGTGGCCCAAGAAAGGGCACGTCTCAGTTCCTGAAACTTCATTTTTCTAGTTCTCATGAGGCCAGACTGTATTTGTTTTCTATCCTTGATTAATATTACTCTACATACTTAGATCACTTCAGGCAGTCTTATATTCAGTCTCCATTTCAACTTAAGAGTCCTGATTAGATCTGTGTTTAGGAAAATAACACAAAGTCAGCATCAACTACCCTTTCCACTAGGAGGCAGAGAACCACTATACCTTCAAGACGGTGTCTCTTAACCAGGTTGGCACATTAGATTCCCCCATAGAACTTAAAAACCACAAACACCAGGGAAACGGACTTTGGCCCAGTGGTTAGGGCGTCCGTCTACCACATGGGAGGTCCGCGGTTCAAACCTCGGCCTCCTTGACCCGTGTGGAGCTGGCCATGCGCAGTGCTGATGCGCGCAAGGAGTGCCTTGCCACGCAAGGGTGTCCCCCGCGTAGGGGAGCCCCACGCGGAAGGAGTGCGCCCGTGAGGAGAGCCGCCCAGCGCGAAAAGAAAGAGCAGCCTGCCCAGGAATGGCGCCGCCCACACTTCCCGTGCCGCTGACGACAACAGAAGCGGACAAAGAAACAAGACGCAGCAAACAGACACCAAGAACAGACAAACGGGGGGTGGGGGGGTGGGGGGGTGAAAGGAATTAAATAAATAAATAAATCTTTAAAAAAAAAAAACCAAAAACACCTGATACGGGCTTACCCACTGAAACTAAGTCAGGGCTAGGGCAGATGCATTTTTAAAATTTTTTTTAATTTTTAAAGTTTTTATAGAGATGCAATTATGGAAGTTCACTTACCTCAAACTGAGAACCACCACTGAAAGAGGTAGGAAAAAAAGCCTCCTTGTTCTCTAGAACCACTTTCAGATTAGTTACTGTCAGCATGGCTCAATGGTCTCTGACATTATTTGGGTACAGCTGCTCAGCCAACTATGAGTACACCCAAGAAAATTTTTATTGAGCACTTGCTATGTCAAGTCACAATACCAGGTACTGAGTATTCAAAGATAAATAAGAATCCTACTAGAAAAGTTCAGGCCAGTATCAGAGACAGGCACATTACTAGATAACATGTAATACAATATTAGAATGGATAAGGTAAGAAATCTAACCTGGTCCACAGCAGATTGGAAAGTCTATAATCTGTTGTCTCAAATGCTCTTTGGAAACAGGGTGACACAAAAACAAATGAGGGAAGTGGATTTGGCTCAATGGATAGGGCGTCCACCTACCACATGGGAGGTCCAAGGTTCAAATCCAGGGCCTCCTGACCCGTGTGATGAGCTGGCCCACGCGCAGTGTTGATGTGCACAAGGAGTGCCGTGCCACACGGGTGTCCCTGCGCGTAGGGGAGCCCCACGCACAAGGAGTGCACCCAGTAAGGAGAGCTGCCCAGCACGAAAAAAGTGCAGCCTGCCCGGGAATGGCGCCACACACATGGACAGCTGATGCAGCAAGACAATGCAACAAAACGAGACACAGATTCCAGGTGCCACTGACAAGAATACAAGTGGACACAGAACACACAGCGAATGGACACAGAGAGCAGACAACTGGGGGGGACAGGGAAAGGGAGAGAAATAAAAAATTAAAAAATATTTAAAAAACAAAAACAAATGAAAAGTAATTTAGCATCATCCAACTTTCCATTTTTCCATCTGACCAAAATGATATGAAAATATCAGATGTCCTGATGAAATCAATTGCATATAAGTAGAAACTCAAGATGGTAAGTCCAGTTGGGCACAAGTTATTCACGGTGAAAACCTCACTCCATTTTTGGTCATCTTTAGGACTAGATTAGGGAAAAGACAAAAATGATAATCTTGATTCCAATAAATCATTAGATAATAGTCTAGGTTAGACTTTATGACTTTTTAAAAATTACTGTCCCAGAGGATACTATTTATGCATTTACTTATTATCTGTCTTCCCCCACTAGAATGTAAGCTCCATGAAGACAGAATTATGTTGTTCCCCATTTTACTCCTTAGCCTCTGGAACAGTGGCAGGCAGTGTATAGGCATCCCTCATCTTATTGTGCTTTGCTTTACTGTGCTTCACCAATGTGTTTTTTACAAACCTCAGGTTTGTTGCAACTTCGTGTTGAGCAAGTCTATTGGCCCATTTTTCTAAAAGCATGTGCTCACTTGTCTCTGTGTCACATTTTGGTAATTCTTGCAATATTTCAAACTTTTTCATTATTATATCTGTTGTGACTAGTGATCTTTGATGTTACTATTGTAATTGTTTTGGGGTGCCACAAACTATACCCATTTAAGATGGTGAACATAATGGAAAAATGTGTGTTCTGACTGCTCCACTGACCAGGTGTTCCCCCTGGTGCTATCCCTCTTCTCGGGCCTATTTCCTGAGATATAACAATAATGAAATTAGACCAATTAATAACCATACAATGGCCTCTAAGTGTTCAAGTGAAAGGAAGAGTCACATGTCTCTCACTTGAAATCAAAAGTGAGAGAATGATTAAGCCTAGTGAGGAAGGCATGCTGAAAAGCTGAGATAGGCCGGAATTTAAAAGTGCTACTCCAGTGAACACACGATAAGCAAGTAAAATGACCTTATTGCTGTTATGGAGAAAGTTTTAGTGGTCTGGATAGAAGATCAGACCAGCTACATTTCCTTATGCCAGGGATTCTTAACCTTTTTTGTTCCACAGACCCCTTACTAAGTCCACACTATATTATTTAATAAATATATCACACCCACACTAACATGTACCCACAAGAATGTTTTTTTTGAATTTCAATTCAAACTCAAAGACCCCTTGTTAACCCCTGCGTTATGCCAAAACCTAATCCAAAGCAAGGCCTTAACTCTTCAGTTCTATGAAGGCTGAGAGGTGAGGAAGCTACAGGAAAAAAAAAAGTGAAGTTACCAGAGTGGTTAGTTTATGAGGTTTAAGGAAAGAATCCATCTCTATTAACATAAAAGTACAATGTGAAGTAGCAAGGGCTGATGTAGAAGCTGCAGTTAGTTTATTCAGAATTAAATATCTATAATAACTGATGAAAGTGGCTACACTAAAAACAGATTTTCAATGTAGGCCAAACAGCCTTCTATTGGAAGAAACCATACGCTCAGCTTGAGAGACATCAATGTCTGGCTTCAAAGCATCAACGAACATGCTTACTCTCTTGTTAGGTTCTAACGCAGCTGGTGACTAAGTTGAAGCCAGTTCTTTTTTACCATTCCGAAAATCCTAGTGCCCTTAAGAATTACAATAAATCAGGAAGTGGATGTTGCCCAAGCGATTGGGCCCCCATCTACCATATGAGAGATCCAAGGTTTGCTACCCGGGGCCTCCTGGTGAAGGTGAGCTGGCCCGAGCAGAGAGGTGGCACAGCAAGATGACACAAAAAGAGACACAGAGGAGAGACAATAAGAGATGCAGCAAACCAGGGAACTGAGGTAGTGCAATAGGATGAATCTTAAAAAAATAAATATTATTCTACATCTACTCTGCCTGTACTTTATAAATGGAACAGCAATGCCTGGATGACAGCTTATCAGTTTACAACATAGTTTTTAAAATATTACTACTCATTGACAATGCTCCTGGTCACCCTAGAGCTCTGAAGGAGATGTACAAGATTAACGTTTACATGCCTGCTAACACACATCCATTCTGTAGCCCTTGGATCAAGAAGTAATTCTGACTTCTATTTAAGAAATACTTTTTTTTTTTTTTTTAAGGTTATAGCTACCATAGATTGATTCCTCTGATGGATCTGGATAAGGTAAATTAAAAACCTTCTGGAAAAGGTTCACCATTTTAGATGTCCTTAAGAACATTCATGATTTTAACATTAACAGGAGTTTGGAAGAATGAGATTCCAACCCTCGAATGAGATTCCAACCCTCACAGATGACTTTGAAGGGTTCAAGAATTTAGTGGAGGAAGTAATTGCAGATATTACAGAAAGAACAAGAGAACTAGAATTAGTAGTGGAGCCTGAAGACATGACTGAATTGCTGCAATCTCATGTTAAAACTTTAATGGATGGGATCATGTTAAAACTTTGATGGATGGGAGCAGATGTGGCTCAAGCAGATGAGCACCTAGTCCCAGCTTCAGTTTCTGGTGCTTCCTAGAAAAACAACAACAAACAACTAGAACAAATGAAAAAATTGATATAGCTCAATGGCTGAGTGCTTGCTTCCCACATACAGGGTCCCAGGTTCAATCCCCAGCCCCTAGTACTTAAAAAAAACAAAACAAAACAAAAAACCCAAAAACTAATGGATGAGTTGGTTCTTATGGATAAGCAAAGAAAGTGTTCCTTGAGGTGGAATCTGCTCCTGGTTAAGATGCTGTGAACACTGTTGAAATGACAACAAAGGATTTAGAATATGTAAATGTAGTTGATAGAGCAGCATCAGGGTTTAAGAGGATTGACTCTAATTTTGAAAGTTCTACTGTGGGTAAAATGCTACCAAACAGCATCACATACTACAAACAAATTTTTCATGAAAGGAAGTCAATTGACGTGGCAAATTTCACTGATGTCTTAAGAAATTGCTACAGCCACCTCAGCGTTCGGCAACCACCACCCTGATCAGGCAGCAGCCATCAACATCAAGGCAAAACCCTTCACCAGCAGAAAGACTGACTTGCTGAAGGATCAGATGACAGTTAGCATTTTTTAGCAATAAAGTATTAAGGTATTACACATTGTTTTCTTAGACATAATGCTAAGTATAGTGCACACGTAATTTTTATATGCAGTGGGACACCAAAAAATTGGTGACTCACTTTATTGTGGTGGTCACTGGAACTGAATCCACAGTATCTCTGAGGTATGCCTATAGTTCCTCACTATATATTTACTGAATGAATGAACAGTATCCAAAACAGCACTCATGACTAATGAACCAATGACAGTCTGGAGAGACTACTAGCATGCCCAAGATTCTGTTTAATAATTGGCATAAAGGAGGCACCATGGCACAGGACAAAGTACCTGGGCTTCACGGTAGGACAGACTTGGGTTTGAATACTGATCTGCTCAATGGCTGTATCTGCTCAATGGCTGTATGACCAGAACAAGTTAATTAATCTTCCTAAGCTTCAGTTTCCTTCTCTGTAAAATGTGGAAATGATTACTATTTTACAGGGTCACTGTGAAGTTCAGAGATAACATAAAATGGCTACTGGTGAAAAAAATCAATTGGTAGAACATTTCTGGAAGACAATAAGGGAGAACCAAAATTTAAAATATGCATATTCTCTGACCCAGCATTCCACTTCTAGTACTTTTACAAAAGAATCATAAGTACACACAAAAATATATGATACAGGTATTTCTCTACAACATTGTCTATAATAGATAAAATTGTAAAGTTCTTAAATACTATCAACAGGGAAGTGATTAAACAAACTATATGCAAGGGTCTAGCATAAGGCCTGGATTTAGTAGATAGTTGATAGATGGTAATATGATAACACTCATATATAACAATAAAACTAATATGTACTAAGCACTTCTATGCATTTCTTCCCCTCAATACCCTGATAAGGTAGGTCATACTATTCCAGATGAAGAAACAGACTTAGAGATAAAAATAACTTGCTCAAGAATCAGCGTTGGGAAGCGGATGTGACTCAAGTGATTGGGCTTCCACCTACCACATAGGAAGTACCAGGTTTGGTTCCTGGTGCCTCCTGGAAATGGTGAGCTAGCGCAGCAGACTGACGCAACAAGAGACACACAAAGAGGGAAGCAGATATAGCTCAGTGGTTGAGTGCCTGCTTCCCATGTATGCTCCTTAAAAAAACAAAACAATAAAAACAGAGTAAAGACAATGAGAGACACAACAAACAAGGGAGCTGAGGTGGCTCAGGTAATTGAGCACCTCTCTTCCACATAAGTCATGGGTTTGGTTCCTAGTGCCTCCTAAAGAGAAGACGAGCAGTCAGACAGCAAATGGACACAGAGAGCAAACAGTGACTGAAAACAAGAGGGGGAATGACAGATAAATCAAAAAAAGAATCAGTGTCAATATCCTGATTGTGACACACTGTAATTTTGCAAAATGTCATCAGAAGGAAATTGGGCTAAGTGTACAAGGATCTTGCTTTATTATTACATTATTACATGTGAATCTATAATCATCTCCAAAATTTCAATTTAAAAAGGAAAAAACCCTGTCCCAGGCTAGCAAGTAGAGGATACAAACCTATGGGGTGCTGATTCCAAAGCTCACCCTCAACCACTGCCACAATGTATAGTAAGTAGTTAGGACTTCCTGGGTAGTAACAACTCATACTCAACTTTCCTATATCCTCTGCAACCTCTCCATACTTCTCATCCCTTCTTCATCCCTGAATTTAGGTATTCATTTTGATCTCTGCATTTTTTCTTCTGCTTTGAATATCTTCATTTCACTCATCTTAAGTTTTTTTTTTAGATTTACACCTCCCCCTGCCTTATCTGCTCAATGAATCCATTTGCTGTGCATTCTTCTGTCTGCTTGTCTTCTTAGGCAACACCAGGAAATGATCCTGAGGCCTTCTGGAGTGGGAGAGGTGTTTGATCTCTTGCACCACCTCAGCTCCCTGGTCTGATGCATCTCTTATTATCTCATTTTTTTTTTCTTCTAAGATTTATTTCTCTCCCCTCCCTCTTCCCTCCTCCTCTCCTCCCCCCGCCCCCCAATGTCTGCTTTTTGTGTCTTTTCGCTGTGTTCTACTGTGTCCGCTTGCCTTCTTGGTGGCACCAGGAATCTTTTTGTGGCGTCATCCTGCTGTGTCAGCTCTGTGTGTGTGTGGCACCACTCCTGGGCGGGCTGCGTATTTTTTTTGCATGGGGCGGCTCTCTTTGTGGGTCACACTCCTTGTGCATGGGGCTCCCCTATGCAGGGGATAACCCTGCATGGCATGGCACTCCTTGTGTGTGGCAGCACTTCACGTGGTCCAGCTCACTACACGGGCCAGGAGGCCCTGGGTTTGAACCCTGGACCTCCTATATGGTAGATGGAAGCCCAAACACTCAAGTCACGTCCACTTCCCATCTCTGTATCTTTTTTTGTTGCATCATCTTGCTGCAGCAGCTTGCCACGCAGGCCAGCACTCCACTCAGGCCAGCTTACTTTCACTAGGAAGCCCTGAGAATTGAACCTTGGACCTCCCATATGGTCGACAGGAGCCCAAACGCTTGAGCCACATCCACTTTGCTCATCTAAGTTCTTCAATTCCTTTTTATCTCATGTCACAGATCCTTCCCTGCTTACATGACAGTGGTCTCTCCTGCTATTCAATTCAGATTTAATACATACCACATCAATAACACTATGTTTCCTAATTTATTTTAAAAACTACTCACACACTAGATTACCACATGTCTGTAATTTCCACCAAACCATAATTTTCCTCATTGAGGTAATATACACAAAGTGCTTGACCCAGGGCACACCCAATAAGCAAAGGTTTAGGACAGAACACAAAACATACAAGGACTGGAAATAAGGCTTTGTCCAGAACAAGCAAGCACATATACATGTCAATTAAAGTGCTGACACCAGGCAAACTCTTGCTCTAAATGTCATGATACGGGCAGTGGATGTGACCCAAGCAGTTGAGCACCTGTCTCCCATGTGGGAGGTCACAGGTTTGGTTCCAGTGCCTCCTAAAGAAAGAACAAAAGCAGTCAACGAGCAAACAGACAGGGGAGCCATGGCGGGGGAGGGGGAGAGGGAGGAGGGATTAAAAAAAAAAAGTCATGATACTAGATTCCTATCTTTGCTCAAGACAACAGAAACCATTAGATTCTTTCAGTAAAAACGGTTATAACAAAAAATACACATTTATAAGGACTCTCAGGGAAAACAGGTTATTTCTATTTGCTGATGCCTCAAAAAGTTTCATCATTGAAGCAAAAGTTACATGAAAAATTCTCCACCTCAGAACATGTATCCTGATTTTTCTAGAGGTGGTTGCTGGCTGATCCCAGGTGTTTCAATAAAGACAATGGCGTTTTGATGTTACTTTCATACATGTACTCTCAGAAATAGCTTAATTCCCTCCTTTGGGTAAAATATGGTTTCTTAGGTCTGTAAGAATTCAGGCTGCACTCGTGCCACTTTCCGGAATTCTTTAGTATGGGTCTTAGGGCACTGCATCTCACACCAGCTGATGGGTACCATCTGGACACCTGGAAGGGAAAAGATAGTATTAGACTTGGGACTCCAACTATTTGCCTCAGATCCTTTTCTTTTCAGCTGGGCAGAAGTTTCCCCAATCTACCCCATGAACCTTACCTCATACAGAAAAAACAAAACAAACTTGTTTAATCCACTGACTTATGGATTAACCCCAAATCATGGCACCCAGGGAATTGTGAGGATGTGGAAGCACGGAACAACTCACCTGACTCACTGTGGGCCACCACCACTCCTAGCTCATTTTCAGCAGTGGTCAGCAGGTAGTTGGACTGTGCATCACCTAGGGATATCTTGACACGTAATATTGGTAAAGGAAAATGAAGGATTAGAAATCTTCCCTCCATAGCCACTTGAGTTGTTTCTCTACTTCCATTTCTTCTTTTGACAAAGGACCAGAAGTCTTCTGGGAATAAAGGATACCACTTTAGCCAAGACAATGTCTCCTGGACGGAAACTCTTATAAATTTCAACCTGTAAAGAAAGTAGTGTTAAGGGTTTAGCTCAGGTCTACATGAAATTATTAGCCCCTCTGAGTAAAGTCAGTCTATTTTCTAATTCCAGAGGGAAGAAGTCATCATTACTCAAATCAATCAACAACTTTTATTGCTCCTAGAGTATTAACATATAAATGGAAAAACTTGAATTCAGTAACCCAATCAGGAGTCTGACTTGGCCAAAAGGTACTAGAGTTGGTTTTAAAAAGCACCAGAATTAAGTCTGAAGGAACAGCAATGAATAAATACCTGGCTACTAAGGCAAAGAACAAATTAGTCCCATTCTGATCAATAAGGTAAACAAAAGTTATATGGAATGGAAAGGGACAGTGAGGTAATTTCATACTTTACAGCAGGAGAAAACAACTTCCCTGTACTCCACATTCCCATGGAGTTTTTGTTTTTTTTTTTCAAAATAAAGATTTATTTTTATTTATCTCCCCCCCCCCCCCCGCCCCCATTATCTGCTGTCTGTGTCCATTCGCTATGTGTTCCTCTGTGTCTGCTTAGATTCTTGTCAGCAGCACCGGTAATCTGTCTGTTTTTGTTGCGTCATCTTGCTGTGTCAGCTCTCTGTGTGTGCGGTGCCACACCTGGGCAGGCTGTGCTTTTATCACATGGGGCGGCTCTCCTTACGGGGCACACTCCTTGCATGTGGAGCTCCCCTACGCGGGGGACACCCCTGCGTGGCACGGCACTCCTTGCGTGCATCAGCACTGTGCATGGGCCAGCTCCACACGGGCCAGGAGGCCCTGGGTTTGAACCCGGGACCTCCCATGTGGTAGGTGGATGCCCTATCCGTTGGGCCAAATCCACTTCCCTCCATGGAGTTTTGAAACTCCTTAGGATAATAAATTTAAAGGATTGAGAATCCTAAAGCCCTGAAAACAAACAAACAAACAAACAAAAAGCCCAACCTTGTCTTTTTCAGTAGCTCGGACATCTTCCTTGCTATATAATAAAAACAAACAAACAAGATAGATCAATTATTTGTGAGAAAAAAAACAAAAACAAAAACATCCTGCAGATTCTTAGAAGATAATGTGCTATAAAAGCAGATAGAACAAGTTATAGTTGGGACCCAGCTGCCTTCCAGAGGAGTAGGGTGGAGGATACCTATAGTTCTTACTTGGAGGAGAAAACATATTTCCATTTTAGGACCATGCAGAATAGCAGGATTAGTTCCTTTGTCTAGAGAAAAGCAGATGAGATTTGGCAGGAAAGGACAAGGATCTTTTCTGTCACAGGAGAATTTGAAGGGAAGCATTACTGAACCATAAAGACTCCTGAGGCTGAAAAGGGCCTCAGAAGTTAAATTATCTGGCCTGCAAGAATTGTTTGTCCCTTCTCAAAGAACCCACAGGAAAAAAAAAATTTACCATTTAATTCACTAAGCTTTTCAATGTCTTACAACTCTTTTGAATTTAATCTTTATTAAATTTAAGAAAAAAATGGTACTTCCTAAAATGCTTTCTTCTTTGCTTGGTGTGAATCAATCCAACACTGCTAATCATCAGCTTGGTTCAATTCTTTTTGCTTTATTTTCAAACCCTGATTAATATTTTCTTTTTGTCCTAGCTCATATATTATAGTATTTTCTTAGGCAACTACTGGAGGATGACTCAAAGCACAAAGAGGAGAAAGAGGCAGAAACAGGAATTGTAATTGTTCCTAAAAATTCCAGTCTCCCTTCTATCCTAATCTCATTCCAGTTGTTCAGGCAAATGTGAAGACAAGGATACTTCCTACCGGATAGTTCCTCGAAAGGAGTTCTTAAGTGGTGTGGACCCCACGTATAAGATATGTACTTTGGCAAAGCGCGAATTGATGCTAGAGACCTGTGGAATGAAGAATGGATACACATCAGAGTATTCACAATTGTCAGCTCAAGGAGGCAGCAATAAACCAAGAATTACTAGGAGTTTTGTCTAAGCAACCCTACTAAGTATATAATTTAAGACAAGTTAACTACTACTTATCTCTGCACAAGTGATATATGGAAAATGGAATAAGAGCCTCTCTGGCCACCTGATAGGGTTAATCAAATGAAATAATGTGGTATAGACTTTGAAAAGTACCAAAGTCTATCATAAATAGACATTGGTTATTATAGCCAATCTAGACCTTAAGAGATGTTACTAAGAGGGATTTTTTTTTTCTATAAAGAGGGAATTTAAGTCAGCATTTCAGCTATCTCTTTCTCTTAATTTTCAGAATGTATAGACTTGCTGCTGGAGCAATTTAAAAAAGAGAGAAACTAAGAGCTACAGGTTAATTTACCCTGGCAGACGATGGGGTTGGGCACAGAATACTGATGTGTCATAGCATTAATTTGTACCTCTAAAATGCTCTAATAGACTTTAAATTTATCAGAAGACCAGAGAATAGACTGGACTTTTCTTTTCTGCAGAAGGTCTCGGTTTCAGATGTTCAAAAGTAGGCCTTCTTATCACCCATGGCACTTCTGTATTTCCCAGACATAGGTAGAACTACATACTTAAGGAACCAGCACAATAAAAGAACTATACATGTCTGAAGTCAGCTGCCTTGGTCATTATCCTAGAAATCTCTAGGTAGCACAGTCCAATGGAACTTTCTGTGGTGACAAAAATGTTCTGTGCTGACCACTATAGCAGCTGCTAGCCATAGCATGGCTAATGAACACCTGAAATGTGGCCTGTGCAACTGAGGAACTAAATTTTATTTAACTTTAATTTATATAGCCATATGTGGCTAGTGGCTACCATTTTAGATGACAGAGATCTAGAAATATGATTTCAGCACTTAAGCAGGGGAGTAAGGACCAACTTACCTTACAGGTTACAATAGCCCCCACATCTGGCAGTAATTGGGACTCTGTCTCTCTCATCACTGACACCACAGGAAGCTAGAGAGAGAGCAATTAAAAAACAGATATCCTGGATGAGCCATGGGAAAAAGTTATTTGTGCCTGAGAGTAATATAGGAATACCTTGGTCAAGGAGGTTACCAGGGTAGGTGGACAAAGGATTTATTTATAGCCCTGAGTAGAGTACCTTAGAAATTCTAGGAAATAGGAGGATCAAGTGGCTCTGAAAAATGGGAAGAATGCTGACAGAAGACATAATTTAACTATTCTAGATAAGCTTTAATAGTTTTTTTTTGGTGATTTGCTTGAATTTTAGTTCTATAACCATATTGCCTATAACCACTAATAATTTACCTCTTTTCTCAAAAGTTAATTTCCAAATCAATGCTATATAACAGTAGCTATACTTCTTTTCTTCTCTGTTAATAACAGAAGTTTCTCTTTGAGGCTCTTTTGAGCCTCGTCTTTTTTTCAATCTCTCCCTTGCCTGCTTTGCTTCAGCTCTCCTGACCTTCTTCAGTTTTCCCAATTCACTGAATTTCCCCCATCTCAGGATCTCTGTTCAACCTGTCCCTTCTGTCAGGAATGCACTCTTCCCACCCACCCAACTCCTAATTATCCTTTATATTTAGCTTAAATATCAATTCTGCAGACTAGGGTGCTTTTCCTGTTACATGTTCTCATGGTACAGTGTAATATCATTTGGGCATTTATTGGTTTTTAATTTGTGTCTCTGCCCCATTGATAACAGAGACCATGTGTATTTGGCTCATTACTATATATTTGAAGGTGAGCACAGTGCCTGGCACATGAAAATGCTCAACAGACCTCTATGGAATGAACTTAGATTCGAGTGAGAAGGACAGTCCCCCAATTAACTGAATAAAAACCCTCTCATTTTTTCAGATGACAAAGAACCCAAGCCAGAGAGTTTAAGTTTCTTACTTAAGGCAGAATCAAAGTCTAGTTAAGTATTCTAATTCTAAATCCTCTTTCTACTATGCTACCTGTCTTTAAGCTGCTCCTTCAGAGACTGCACATCTGATCCCCTACTAATCCTGGACCAACTTTGGTACTAGGGAGGAAAATATTACTTATTCAACAAACTTTCACAAATGAGTGCTTAGTTCTATGCTGAGATAAATCCTTGGCAAGAGAGTAAAATTCTTTGTAAGTGTTCAACAACACAATCTTCCTTGCTCAATTATTGTGTCCAAAAGGGCTTTTCTGAAAAAATGCTGCTGTCTTAAGGATAGGTAGGAATTAACTAAGCTAAGAGAGGAGCGTGTTCCAGATGCCCCCGTAGAAATAGTCCGTGGCAGGTGAGGGCATAGCGCATTATCTAGACTGAAATAAGCCTGTGTGCCTGGATTGTGGCGGGTAAGGTAGAAAGAGTGGAGAAGGATGAAGCAGCGGGGATTACGGCAGGACGAAATTTAGAGACCAACTCGTTTCCCCTGGCTAGGGACTAAAGACGCGTCCGCAGCGCCCCTGCCTAAGGCGCGGGAAATCAGGAGCCGCCTAAAAATAAAGAGATAAGAAGCCGCCGCCTCTACCGCGCCGTTTTCGCTGCTCTTCGTCAGGCAGCCGGCAAGCGACGAAAAGATGTAACCGTGCCGGGTGTACGTGCCGCTTCCCGGGCTGCCCTCCTCCAAGTTACACAGACGTTCGCCTGCAGAAAAAAACTCTGCTTCAGGTACAGGTCCCCAGAAGCTTTTGTCCGTCCAGCCTCTTTGCCCCTGCCCCCAACCAGGACTCTGCAGGCACCGCTCACTTACCCGGGATGCAGTACCTCACGGGTGGCGCCATGATTGCCACTTTTCCAAAGCCCGGATGAAAACGAGGCCGACTTCTTATTGGCCGAATCCAGGTACAGTTCCGCAGTAACAAACGCGTTAATTGGAGAGCTTCATTTTGTGGCGGCTCCTCCAGGAATAAACTACATTTCCCAGAGTGCCCCAGGACAAGTAGGGGACGAAGCTCCCGGGCTCCTGCGCTTGCGCCTGTGGTCAAGGATGGGCTGGCGGCGGGTCCGGGTTCCCTATCTTTCCTTGAGTGCGGCGGCCCGTGATGGGTCCTACTGAGCCGGCCTTGGTCCGGGCGCGGAGCTGGAGGGGGAGGCATTGAGCGGTGGCGAAGGCTGCTGGGCTTCATTTCACTTTTGGGCAACCGGCAGGTAAGAGCAAAGCCGCGGTTCTTTGCTCCCTATCCTAGTCCCTTTTTCTAGGGCCGGGCCCTATCCCGGGACCCTGTGGTGAGCCTAGGTTCCTGCTCTCTCTTGCCCCGCCCCGCATGCAGGCCAGACCGAGTGCACCTACACGGCAGCGTAAACGGCGGAGCAGGAAGGAGTCCTTGAGGTCAACCAACCCAACGCGCCCATTTCACAGATTTGGAAACTCTGAATCGGAAAAAGGATTTGACTTTTACAGAGTTTTGAAGATAGTTCAAGGTAGAGCTCAAACTACTGGAATCCAAGTTGTTTTGGCTTCGGGGCTTTGATCATGCCGCTCATTGAAAAAACCTTTTCCTGGTTTGTGAAACTGCAGCTTCTGTCCTGCAGTGGAATCCTCTCAAGCGAAGCTCTAGTTGTTTAGGCTCATCCTTAGCTTTTGATGAGCATCCCCATGATAAAGTTGCTATTTTTTTCCTTCCCAGCATGTTAACCAGTAAACGAATTCTTGGACATCAATAAAATGCTGCATTTTGCTGCTTGAGATCACAAACATCCTGAGAGCAGTATCTTTGTCCAAATGAGATTTGCCACGACTTTCATCTCGGTTTCCTCTGTCTCCTGGTGGTTTTGCAATCTGCCCTTGTTTTCCAACCTTTCCCCTCTCCCCACGGGGTAAATGGTGACTTAGAGCCGTGGAAAAGAGGAGACCCCTCCTCCCCCCGAGTAATGTGTGGCTTGCAATCCCCTCTAGTCAGATGGCAGATGACACTGTAGCCTGTATTAACCAGGTCATTCATTCATTCACCAAGTATTTATTGAGCACTTCCATGAGCTAGGTACTGTGCTAAGCACTTTATGAACATTTCATTTATACCTTACTACTTAGGGATTAGAGTGCTCAGGGCTTGTGTTTGGGGGTGACAGTGAAACTATTTTGCTTGGTTTCCTCCCACATTCACTTTGAGATCACCACCTATCACCCCCAGAATTTTTTGAGTTCTGCCTTACCTCTTTTCCTGAGATAAAAACTGTTAGTTGTGGCCCATGAACTACATCTCTTCCCTGTCATTCACATCCCGTCTATACCCGACTAGCTAAAGTGAGGGGAAGGAGGGGTCTAGCTTCAAACTTTGTTCACTTAAATCTGATCTATAGCTCTATATCTATAAGCTTTCTTTTTATATGTTTGGGGTGATTTCAGGTTGGACTTGTTTTCTAAAATGCCATCTAGGTCTTAAGTGCTGATTCTAATAACATTATCTTTCTGTCTTTGAAATGGTTGTGGCTGACATGTATGTAATGTTATCACATTGGCAGGAGTGTTTTTACTGGTATTTGTAGGCCAAATAGACATATGACTAACCTTTTTACTTCTGCATCCTTCAACCAGGTGTTCCAGGCCATTCATTCATTCACCAAGTGTTTATTGAGCACTTCCATGAGCTAGACATTGTGCTAAGCACTTTATGAACATTTATACCTTACCAAGTATGTATATATATAAGCTCATAAAAGGTTAGATCTGGAAGGACTTTAGCATTTAATCCTCCCTCCTCATTGTGTGGGAACAGAAGGACTTTGAGTTCCATCAGGATTCAGTGATTTGCCCAAGGTCACAGAACTACTAAAGGGCAGAGGTGAACCCAAATGAGGAATGCATCTGATTTGCAACCTATTGCTATAAAAAGGACTTTAGCTAATACGATTTTAGCCATAGTAAGGGTCAAATCCAAAAGTCACCGCGATTTGTTGTGGAGTGATGTTTTGTCCCCCTCTTGTATTTGATTGTGACTGTTTACTATTTTGAAAATAAAATTTTCAAGCCAAATCGTGGTTCTAAACAATGGTTGTCCAACTCAAAGGAAGTTTGAGCTTTTTATTTTTCTTTTTTCTGTACTCCTTCCCACATGCCTTAATTCTCTTAGCTTCCTAGGAGGTAATGGTAATGGCCAGTTTCTTCATCCGTGCACAGTGTGGGTCATCACTGAAGTGTCTTTCTTCTCTTGTTCTGTAGGCCTTGCCCATTGAGTTTCTTTTGGCTTTAGGTAGTTGCAGGGCTTGTGGAAGAGGTAATGAAGTGTTCTCTTTGAAAGGCCTTTTGTGGGTTTAAGCCAGGATGCAAGGAGAATATAGTGTTCCAGTTACTGAATTGAAACCATCCCTAGAGTGGAGCAGCCTCCTCCAATTTCTGCTGGGTTTTAAGCTGCCTGTTAAATAAGTCAGAGCAGTTGAAGACAAAGCAGCCCTCTATGGCCACCTTAGATGAAAATCAGATAATTTCTTTTTTGGTAAAGAACTTTTACTCTCCAAAAGTGATGAGACTGTCATTGTGAGAATCTGCCAGAGCATGTGTGTTTTCTGTTCTGGGCACTGCCTGGGCAGCCAGCCCCTTTCCATTGCTGTTGAATGAGTTAGAAACAACATAGAGGAAGGCACTTACAGAGAACTGTGGGAAATGCTAAAGAGCTAGGAAGACTGATCAGGACGCTTGGGGCCAAGGGCAGCAACTACAGAGGGCTCTTGAGTTTCTCACTAGAACAGGACAGAGGACACTCCCCACTCAGAGGGCAGGGTTTGTGGTCGTCATGAGCTGCCAACATGGAGACCCTTTCCCACTGCCATCGTCTTCTACCTCTGGTGTTATTCTTTCCTAAATACCTGAAGTTGTCTTGCTTTCTGTATCCTTGGGGTGTGACTAGAATTAGAGACAAGGCATCATCTGTCATGCAAGGGATGTCTGAGCTGTCCTGATGAGCAGAATCTTATGCTCTGAGGTTGGGTCAGCTGGCCTGTTACAGCAGCCTGAGGAGATGGGAAGCTGTATCTTTTGCCAAGACTCACAGCATTGGGGAAACTCTAGGTGTAGGATCCCTATACAACACACTCACTTCCCCACTTTGAAGAGCTGACACTTCCTTAGTGAAGAACCATCTTTAGGAGGTAGGGTGATGGGCTCGGTCAGCCAACAGACCCTGGGGGCAACCCATTACAGTGGCCAGGCCCACAGACACAATTGGTATCTTTGTATATGTTGACCACACTCCATCCAATGGTCTGTCTACACAGATAACTTCAAGGACCCTGTTTTACCTTGGAGCTGCCTACCTTTCCTTCACCCCTTTCCTCTGTGGCCCTTCACTCTAGATGTTCATCACTTTGGATTTCTGTGTGCCCACTTGGTGTAAAGTAGATAGAATTTCTGCAGGCTCAGAACCTCCAGTCCCTACCCCATGTAATCTGGTTGGGATGCTGGCCCAGCTGGACCAGTCTTTGGTCTTTGTCCTCTAAGCTCGTACTCTGGGTCTTCCCCACCAGTGAGGACAGGGAGGGAGAGGAACCAGGCTGGATCCTCACAAGTGTGTTCTCCTAGGAGTCATGCGGGGCCAGCGGAGCCTGCTGTTGGGCCCAGCCCGCCTCTGCCTGCGCCTGCTTCTGCTCCTGGGCTATCGGCGCCGTTGTCCACCTCTGCTCCGGGGCCTGGTACAGCGCTGGCGCTATGGCAAGGTCTGCCTGCGCTCCCTGCTCTACAACTCCTTTGGGAGCAGTGACACCGCTGTTGATGCTGCCTTTGAGCCTGTCTACTGGCTGGTGGACAACGTGATCCGCTGGTTTGGGGTGGTGAGTGATGCCTAGGGAGCAGGAAAAGGGGTGTTTTGGGAAAGGAGAGGGATCTCTACTGGGTTTTGGAAGCCTGCTGTCTACCCCCAGGGAGAAATTCCTGAGTCTACTCTGGGCTTTGACAAGGCTCTCTTACTGGGTCTACTTGACCCATATCTTCAGGCTTCATTGGTGTTGGCAGGTATTTGTGGTGCTGGTGATCGTGCTGACCGGCTCCATCGTGGCCATCGCCTACCTATGTGTCCTCCCTCTCATCCTCCAAACCTACTCAGTGCCACGACTCTGCTGGCATTTCTTCTATAGTCACTGGAATCTGATCCTCATCGTCTTCCATTACTACCAGGCCATCACCACTTCGCCTGGATATCCACCACAGGTCGGTTTTCACAAGGGTGTAGGGGGAGGGGGTTTTGCAGGCTATGGAAGCCATGCCCAGGAGTGGGGAAGAGAGTACTTTGGTATCTTTTGAGGTGTAAAGTTGGTGTTGCCATAGCTGTTATGATGCTTTTTTCCTTTTGCACAGGGTAGGAATGATATCGCAACTGTCTCCATCTGTAAGAAGTGCATTTACCCCAAGCCAGCCCGAACACACCACTGCAGCATCTGCAATAGGTGGGTCTTGGCTTTACCCTCTTAGAATCCTGTGGCCCTTCTGCTTTAGTCCCAGGGCAAAACCTAGACCTGAAATTTGGTAAGATATTTCTGAAGTACATATCGTGCCCAGGCACTGTGCCCTCTATATCTCATAGCACCTTTTCCTCAGGATGGTCCTGAGTTAGGCATTGTTGCTAGTTTGGGAAACTAAGGTTCAGAGAAATGAGTTACTTTACCCAGTTATCACACAGCCAATAAATGGCAGAGCTGGGTTTGAAGCAAGGCCTGGCTAACTTCAAAGTCTGTGCCCTTTCCACTTCAGCAGGATGCTGGTCCTTGTAGGAAAGGATTGGCACTGACATCTCAAGAACCTTGGCGACCATAACAGAGCCTGTGTCCCTCCCTCACAGGTGTGTGCTGAAGATGGATCATCACTGCCGTATCCTTTTGTTATCTCTTCTGCCTGAGGCTTCTTTAGCTCCAGAGTACGGCACAGGGCTAACAGCCACAAACCCAAGGCTTATTGCATCACCTGGAGAGAGCATTGGGCTTGTGAGAAGTTTGCAGAAGAGGAGACGTGGGGCTGACCAACTCCTGGGGGGAGCAGGAGGTTTACAGGCTCTCTGTGATTGATCTTCCTGGAGCGAGGGATATATCTTAACAGCATTCTCCTGTAGACTGTCATGCTGACAGCCATTGGATGGGTATAGGAGTTCATGTTGTAGAGATGTCTGGGCTTTTGTGGTCATCCACTGGGTGTGCCAAATAGAATTACTGGTTCCATACAGATGGCTGGTTAGCCCTGGCTTCTCTGAAGCACTTACTGTCAGAGAGCCATCTTATTGGATTTCAGAACTCATGATTTCTTGATGGGACTTGTGAGTGATTCAAGATGCTAAGAACATTTTCACCTCAATCTCTGGAAATACTCTATTTTTCTGTCTTTCGAAAATAGTTCTTGGTGACTGAATGCCTGGCTTGGGAGATGTTATAAATAAAGGATGAATTAAGAGAGACCTGGCCACCTCCTAAAGTTGTGTCTGATGTTGTCCTTAATCCTTTCTCTACCAGCCTGGCTAAACAACTGTGTGGGCCACTATAACCATCGATACTTCTTCTCTTTCTGCTTTTTCATGACTTTGGGCTGTGTCTATTGCAGCTATGGAAGCTGGGACCTTTTCCGAGAAGCTTATGCTGCCATTGAGGTGAGCCCACAATTAGGAGCAGGGCAGCTCAGTAGAAAGAACGTGGGTGTGGGATGTCCCTAAGGAGTGGGGCTGGTGGCACCCCCATCCGAGAGGCCTGAGAGTATAACCAGCACTGTTTTCCATCCCCTTAGAAAATGAAACAGCTCGACAAGAACAAACTACAGGCGGTTGCCAACCAGGTGGGCAGTCCCCACCCCATTGCCTCCTGCTGCTCAGGCCTGGGGTATCGAGTTGCTGAAGCAACTGGGGCCAGGGCTGCCTGTGTAGTCCTAAGACGCTGGCTGAGGGCCACTGCCTGCTGGATAGGGGGTGTTCTGAGAAACTCTGCAATGGGTGGACTTCAGGGGCCTGGGGGCAAGCTGGAATGTCCCTGGTCAGTGACAGTTTTGGGATAACCATCTCATTATCACCTGCTCTTTGGGCTGAGCAAGGACTCTGCTATGGTGATGGCCTGAGCAGCAAGGAGTCTATGTTATTAGTCTGTGTAATGGGGTTCCAGGGGACAAAGAAATCAGGCTGGGCTAGTCTGGTTTTCCTTCACCCCTAGTCCATCTACATCTGCATCAGGATCATCACTTCACCCCCATGCCTTTTAGGACTCTTTTTGCTCAGCAGATCTTGGGCTTATATCATTGCACTTTTGCTGTTCCCCCATCACAGAGCTTGGTGGAGTTCACATTTCTCTTCCCTCCAGCCAGTCCATTTTGGGTATGGGCCTAATTTTTCTCTTGGGGATGCAGCCACAAATAGAAGTTCTAGCTGTGGAGTGGAATGGCTTCCCCTGGAGCCCGTCAGTGTTGTTGAATTGAAAGGCCCAGGGTTGGCTCCTCTGCTTTGCCATCTTGTCCAGATCTGCTCTACCCATTGTTTGTCCACGTGATGATGCTGCCGGGCTGGTCCACCCATCTAGCTGCTGCCCTGACTCCTCTGTAGCTTTAATCCTGTATCTTCCTGACCTGGGTTTGGACCACTTGCCTACCTATAGGTGCTGGGGACTCTGGCGGCAGTTATTGAAGACTAACAGAACACATGAGCCAAGCTTTGCCGTTTTCTTTTTCTAGACTTATCACCAGACACCACCACCCACCTTCTCCTTTCGTGAAAGGGTAACTCACAAGAGCCTTGTCTATCTCTGGTTCCTGTGCAGGTATTTAATTCTCATTTTTGATAGTTTAAGGGAGGGGCGACTTCAGAAAAACCTTGTTAAGGTGCTCAAATGCAGGCAGGATCACTCATCCCTGTGTGAACTGCCACTGTTCTAGTCTAATCTAGGCTGGCAAAGAGGCCAGACTTAATTCAACTCTTTGTGCTTTACCACCCTACACTGTTAACCAAGCATGGGTATTTCAGGAAATAAAGAACATTTTCCTTAATACAGGCTTATTTTCCACCCTCTTTTTTACGTAATTTAGTTTTAGCTCACATCACTGCTTTTTCGTTTGTTTTTTAACAGATGTAGTTATGCAAAAGTTAATCCAGGACAGGGGTTCTTACCCAGGAGTCCCATGGACCCCCAAAGGGTCTGTGGTAAGATTTCAGGGGGTCTGTGAGATTGAATTGAAAATTCAAAAAACCATTATTTCTAGAAAACTGAAAAAAAAAAAAGAAAAGAAAATTCTTGTGGGGACATGTTTGTGTGGGTGTGATATATTTATTAAATAATACATAGTATAGAGTGGACTTAGTATGATTTTTATTTTGATGAAGTGTGTTCTGAGTGCTGTGGATAATTGCTGCAAAAAAGTTGGTAAGGATGGCAGAGATGGTTTTATGAGGCCGCGAGGAAATTCAAATTTCTAAATGTTTGCCAAAAATGACCATCTGAACAGATGTTGAACCGTGTTAGGTTATCAGGTATTGAAATTATGGGAAAGTTGTAAAACATAATTTTGAATAATCCTAAAATTTAATTTAAACACATGCCAATGTTGAGTGTCATAAAACTACCTGATATTACATTTTGAGAAGGGGACCATGGACCCCTGGCAGAGGGGTCTGTGGAACAATCAAAGTTAAGAATCCCTGATCTAGGATATAAGCTGGGGGATGCAGAATTCTTAGGTAGAGAGGTTCCTAGCCAATCATTATTGCTCAAATCAATTTTAGACCTATTCCCTCCAGCCCCCTCTAAGCCACCCACCAATCTTTTCCCTGTTTTTTTAGTTCTGTGGCACTTGCCCTGGGGGCCCTAACTGTATGGCATGCTGTTCTCATCAGTCGGGGTGAGACTAGCATCGAAAGGCACATCAACAAGAAGGAGAGGCATCGGCTACAGGCCAAGGGCAGAGTGAGTAGTGCAGAGGGCTTGGGGTGGGTGGACAAGTGGTTAACTGAACCTGCAATCCTGTAGACAGAGGCTAGAACCTTACCTTACTAAGCTTTAACTTAGCCAATTTAGGCTTAAAAATTGGGAGGGGATTAAGTAAAAGAAGCTTCTAGAAACATGTTCTTCTTGGCTCTAGGTATTTAGAAGTCCTTATAACTATGGCTGCTTGGACAACTGGAAGGTATTCCTGGGTGTGGACACAAGAAGGTAAAGTAAAAACATCTAGATAAGTGCTGTACAGTAAAACTGTGGTAAGGAAAAGGTTTTGTACCTAAGCTGTCCAGTATGCTAGCCACTAGCCATACGTGGCTACTGAGCACTTGGAAGGGTCTAGTATGCCCAAATTTCTAATTTTATTTCTTTTTACTTAATTTAAATAGCCACATGTAGCTAGTGGCTTGCATACTGGACAGGGCAGTTCTAGAATCTAGTAGCAGATGTGGCTTAAAGAGGACTAGAATAAATGGTAGCACAACACTGTGAATGTAATTAATGCCACTGAACTATATATGTCAAAGCAGTTAAAATGGGAAATGTTACATTGTTTGTAGTTACAATGATAATTTAATAATAATAAATAGGATAACTAGGATAGAATTCTGAGAAAGCTGTTCTCAAGAAGATAGGATATGGTGGTCAACAATCACCTCTCACTTATGTGCCAGCGTCTGGAACTCAATAATTTGTGAGACTGAAGTAATCTAATTGTGGCAGAGGTCTTAAGACAGTAAATGAAACTCAAATAGCTCCTTCAGCACAAGGGACAAGGGATAACTTTTCAAATTGGAACTAAAGCAGTAACAATCATGTGACCAGAGTATAGTCCCCCCATCCCCTCCCATCCTTGTTACATTCCAATCTCTGTGCCTGCAGTGGTTTTTTAGAAGTTTAACTTGAAACCTCTAAAAGCCTTCAAGGTACCAGAGGATGCATTTATTGGACTAAAATTATGTAGAAGAAATTAGAACTTTTATTACCTTTGTGTCTGGTGCCAGAGTAGCTTCAGGATACTTTGATGTTATTTTTGCAGAGGAATGAGGATTAGGAAGGAAGACCAAGAACTCTTAGAACTCAGAGACATGTCTATCTTCTCTTGTAGGCATTGGCTTACCCGGGTGCTGTTACCTTCCAGTCATCTGCCCCATGGGAATGGAATGAGTTGGGACCCCCCTCCCTGGGTGACTGCTCACTCCACCTCTGTAATGGCAGTATGAGCTGGACTGTGTCAGCCATGACTCGAGCATTCATTCTGCTTTCTACATTGTCTCAAGAGCCTCCAAGGGCAGCTTTTCTTGGGATCATTGAGCTAAAAGAGACAGTGGCCCTGCTTTAGGATACCATGCAGGGACAACTCAAGAACCAACCTTCTGGCTACTACAGAAGCAAGGCATGCTTCATGTGTGTGGAAATCCTGGGACTATCGTCCCTTACTCAGGCAAACAGAAGTTCCAGCCTCAGACTGGTGGTCAGGCAGCTAGTGATCTTGCCTAGTGCTGACCCCAACATCCTCCAGGTTACAGTACTGGGGTTGGCCACCCCCTTTCCCACTTGTTGTCTAACACCCAAATGATTCAGCTGAGATCCTGGCTTCTCAACAGGGCAAAGATACCAGGCCTGCTGCTGAGGTCACTGCCACTTCTCACATGCTGCTAAGGGGGACAAAAATAAAGGTATTTGATTTTTAAAGGCATGTAACTTCTTACTCTTTGCCTCTTCTGTAGGGCAGGGAAGGGTAAAAAGTCAGGGTCAAGGTATATAGTGAGTAGATGTTCTGATCATACCACCTGTGTCCTACTTGTAGGGGTTAGATATCCTGAAGAATTCTTGGCTATCTTTATCATTACTGTTCCTTTAGCTTGTATTAGTGATTTCTCTGGTTATGTGCTACTGAGGCATAGGTGGGGGTGGCAACTATCTGACAATCAGCGCAATTACCAAAAGAAATCTTTATTCTCAAGCAGGTACACACACATCCACTGTCCCTGGTCCTCAAAGCCACACTCATCTACCTTCACTCCTCAGCAGTATGACATGTAAATGGAAGAGCTCACAGCCAAGATCTACCTTCAAACACAAGTTAGTCTCATACTCAAGTTACTTCACAAATCCATTAGAATTCAGGATTCCTATGTTTCTTGTGCAGCCATGCAACAGAAGTTCAGTGTTGTCCGTGGGAAAGGCAGTCAGAGGCCAGTGGTCTCCCTGCCTTGGGGAAGGTGGCTCAATAATTAGTAATTCCAGGTTAGATTGTCTATCAGAATAGTCAAGGCCAGAGGCAAGGGCTCAGCTGCCAGGGCTCCCCAGCAGAAACCTGTAGGCAAAAAGAATGTTGGCAGCAGCATTGGCAAAGTTTGTTTCAACTTCATCTCTCCCCGTGGCCTAGAACTTACCACTCTCCTCTGGCTGACACGGCTTCCTTGCGTACCAGTCTCTTCTTGTCATCCAGGGGCATGGCTAAGGCCCGGATCACCTGTGGTTTGTATGGCAGCAGCTGTGGAGTCAGAGATCATCTTAGCCTTGTTCAATCAAGGCAACTGAAAGAGCTGCTTTTCTGACTATAAAACTAATATTCAGCAAGAAAGCAAAACAAAAGGAAAGAATAGATAGGTCTATTCTTCTTTAAGACTACTATGTGGCAAGATAGCTATTCTATTACAAGGAATCAGGATTTACTGAGTCCATTCTGGGCCTAAGGAAAAGATCTTTGCCTATCTGCATCTTGTAATTTCTACGTCTGCTGTACAGCAGGATGGCTAATCCCATTTGACTAAGGCAAAATGGTACTACTCAGGGTCTTCTAAGAAGTCCCCCGGCCAGAGGGACACCTGAGGTACTCACCACTGGGGTGGGCAGGCGTGTGAGGGCATGCATACACTGCAGTGCAGCAATCCGGACTGCCTGGAATACAACCATAGGAGGTGAGGGGAGACCTGAGAGGGATCAGAAATGGAGGTGCCAAAGAGGTGCTGGAACTCAAACGCACCATGGAAGGGCTAGTGCTGAGGTTCAGAAACTTGGTGACGAGGGTGTCAACATGAAGACTCATGACCTGGGGTGCTTCCAGTAGAAGAGGCTGAAGGCAGCTGAGGGTGGAAAGCTGTACCACACAATCAGGGCAGGACAGGGCCTCCAGCAGTAATGAAAGAAGCTAAGAGGCAACAGAAAAGGTAGGAGATAACCATATATCTGATGATCCTGCTTATCCTCTTCCTCCCTTTTCTAGCCCTAGTCCAGGAAGAAGAATTTTGTCCCTTTCTTAGAGGCTTCTACTGCAGTGCAGGACTTACTGTGGGCAGTTCTGGCAAGAGCACAGGCTTGGGCAGCCTATTAAGTACATGAGACAGACCCTTCAGATAATTCGGCTTTACGTCTGTAAAAGGAGAAAAGTTTAGGGGAGAAACTGGTCTTAAACACAGAGCCTGAAAATTCAACTCCAATCTGAAGAACCTGAGACATAAGCCTACAAACAAGTTTAAACAAACAAACAAAAACCTTTCAAGTTAAGAATGTGCAAGATATGCTGATTATAGGACAAGAGTCTGGAATCATCTAAGTCCCAAATTGTTCTTTTGGGGAAAGTGGCCTAGGCAGAGGAGAGGTCTATGTGTTCGGGGCCTTTCAGGCTCCTCACCTTGGGGAGCAGCATGGAAGCCCTGGACCAAGGCAGGAACATTATCTGTGAAGAACCGCTGGCGGAACATGATACGCACTTCAGCATGGCCAGCACGAGTCAACACATCAGGACAGTCAGACATGAGCAGAGAGAAGCCATCAGCTACCGCTGGGCCTAATTCTGGATCACTGAGAAGGCCCAGGAGCTAGAGAAGAGAGAGCCTTTGAGGTACATCAGGGGAGAAGAACCTTAAATACCCAAGAAGAGGATGGGAGTCATGGCTGGAAAGAAATAGGATCAACAGGGAAGTTCCTGGTTAGGTCCTAGGTCTTCCTGTCTCCAGAAAGGACTTACCCTTTCTGTAAGGCAGGTGCTGAGAGGATGATATCTGAGCACTAGGGCTTTTGTCACCTGTAAGCAGAGAGAAAAAGAGCGAGAAAGTGAGTGAGCAGTTAGGGCCCAACACTGAAACCCTAGAACCCTGAGAAGGATATGCTTATGGTTCAAGGTCAAATAGATACATTTTATTTAAAGACATAATTTCCTTCTCTCTGACCAGAATCTATTCTGACTCCTTACCCAGAGAAGCAATGTGAAGGCCTGAATGCGATAGGACCTAGAGCCCAGGCCAGCCTCCACTTTGTCCATAGCCAGCTGTAGAAATTCATCCAGCTGCTGCCCTAAAATGGAGAAGTGATGAAGCACAGGCTACATATTTCTCCTTTAACAACAAAAGATAAACATCATTTAAATGCAGAGCTCCTCTCCTGGAGAAGCTATAGTATCACTTTGCCTGTGGACTCTGCCTATTTAGCTCTAGGACACCAGTATGGAAGCCTGGTATTCTCATAATGTAAGGTGTTGGCAGTAAAAAGAAAGGGATGTCTACTTTCAACAAAGAAGTGTCCATAACAGCTCTGCTGCAGGGAGTAGGATGGCAGAACTAGATAGAACATTCTGCTTGGACACCCCTGTCCTCCACACACCATTTTATGCCTGCAATGCTTTACCCAAACTCTGATCTTAACTCTGATCCCAAGAAAAACTTGAGCAGTAGAAGACCTATTATGTTATCAGCAAGCTCTCCTTTAAAGAGAATGAGGACTGAGCTTTAAGATTTCATCTCAAGTTGATTCACAGTGGCTCCCAACCCATGTTCTTGCCCTTAAGCTCCACTTGCATCCCCAGTACCTGCAGGGTGCTTGTTGAGGAGTCCTGCAAAACACTTGGCAGCAGCAGTGGAGGAGAAGGGGCAGCTGTGGCAGCAGCTCAGCTCTAGAAGCTCCCGCATGAGTTGGTTCAGCTGAGGGATTTCTACCTACAGAAAACCTGGTCATGTAATAGACCCAGAGACCACTTGAATGCCAAGAGATACCCAACAGAAAGCAGCAGCAGTGGCCAAGATGGATGAAAGCTAAGTTCTCCAGTGGAGAAAGTAAAAGTTCAGTTTGACCTGTGGTAAATTTCAGCCCAGAGGTCACCTGGGATCCACTTTTCCCTGTCGGGTTTGAACAAGGAGCTCCCAAAATGTTGTGCTTACTTACATTCCGTGGCAGGGAGCAGACAAAGGCCATAAGTAGTGCAATTAGCCGTCTCTGCCCTGAGGAGCCATCCTATAAAGGAAGAAGAACCTTAGCAAGCCTGTCTTGCCTGCAATAGGCTTGTCTGCCCCTATGCCCATCCCAGATTAGCTTTAAATAAACAGATTTGAAGGAATTAAGTTGCCAGATTCTCCTGCTTTGATCATCAGACCCTTACCTGGAATGGCTGGAATCTGCATGGGAAGCTGTTTTCTGGCAGAAAGGAGACGTTGCCATCCAGGAAGAGGGGCACAATGTGGGTGACACTCTGGGCAGCTAAGCTGAGGGCAGAACACTAGATATTATTAAGGAACCTCACCTCCAAAGGAGGGTTCTTCAACCTGAGGTTAGCATTAGACACTGTGCCAGGGCATGGTAATTCAAACTTTGAATAAATATTAATTCAGCACATATCACAGGCCAAGAACTATTCTTGTTTTAGGCCCTGGCAATGCAGCAGTGAACCAGATAGGTCAAGTCCTTACTCTCCTAGAGTTTACAATCTAGTGAGAAATCAAAATAATGTCTGTTTTTTTAAGTGCTTCACAGGTGAATCTGCAGTAAGACCCACTGGCCCAGGCTCACCCACTCTCAAGAGCCTTATGGTCCTGAAAGCCCCTTTCTCTTACTTACATTGCCAGTAAAATTTACAAAACAAATAACTGCCTACACATTTAAATCTAGATAAAAAGACAGTTCAGAAGGCAGCTATTTCCTGCTGCTTCCTGAGAATGCTACCCTCGCTGGGACCAAGCCACATCTATGATTCTACTTACTCAGGGCTCAGGTGGGTGGTGGCAGTGCCAATGATGGACACCATGGCAGCCAAGACCTCATCCTCCAATAGCACTTTTCTCAGAACTGAAGGCTCCTTCTCTGCAGAAACAAAACAAACCAACACACAAACACAGGGAGTCACAATGTTCTTTTGGAGAGCCAAATGATTAGGTCCTGCCATCATTATGACTTGGGCTGGATTCCAGTCACAAAAGTAGTAGTTTTTGGTCTGCCTTCCAGTCATGCTTTCGTCCTGAGAACCAGCAAGAAGAAACAGGTGTGTTCTATCCTGGGGCCACAGAGAGCTTTTCTAAACTTTGTGTTCAGTCCTTAGAGTAGGCCATAGTAGAAAACAAGATAGTTAATATTGTAATGGTCTTTTCAAGGACCTAAAATAACATGGGTTTATGTTTATGGGTTATTATTTACACCAGCTATAACATAGTGAGCACTTGGCGTGTTGCCAGACACTATGCATTATCTCATTTAATTCTTACCAACTAACTTGTAAAATAAACATTCCTCTTAAGCCTAATCTTACAAGTGAGGAAGATGAGGTTTAGAAAGGCGAAATATATGCCTAAGTTAGCCAGTGTTAGAGTTGATGAGGAAACCCAACCAGGTCTACTTGACTCCATAATAACTAATTATATAGAGGTCAAAGGGAAAGTGTGCATCCTTCTGAGTGTTAACACCAGTAAATTTTGGTTCCTACCATTGGTCATGTAGCAATCCAAAGTGAAATCTCATTCTAGGGACAAAGGATTCAAAATAAACCTGATGGTACAATATGCAGTACCAGTGATACCCAGAGGGAACCAATTCTATTCAATACTAGCTGAAAGCAGAATTCCCAGGGGGAGGGGGAGGGTAGAGGAGGAAGACAGGTGGAAGTTACCTGGCATGGAAGCCTGCACAGCTAAAGCAAGTAGACAAGGTATGGCTGTCTGATGGAAATACCAGCAGCTCTCAGGGTCCTCCTGGCATTTTTCTGCTACCTGCTGGAGGCTATGACAGATAGCAATAACTTCACTGGATCCTGTAGCCATAATCCCTGTGTGGTGAGAAAGCCAGTGTTCTCTATAAGGTTTTCTTTAAAACTCTTCCAGCTATTTCGATACAGAAGAGGAGAAAAACAATCAAATGACCAATGAGATAGAGTCTCTTTATTAAGAGCCAGGTAATTTTATTGTCTATTTTTTTTTAATCTGTTCCGGTATCAGAGTTGATATCTGCTCCGTTCCAAGGTCCATAAGGCAGGTATTCACATAGCATTCTCTCATTTATTTTTCACAACTCTAGAAGTATCATTTCTCCCATTTCATAGAGGACATGGAGATTTAATGAAGTTATCAGCGGCTTTTCCCGTCAGTGCAAAGTTAGGAATTAAACCCAGATCACACTTAAAGGATAGTGTTTTTTCTGTAACATTAAGAGGTATCAGATCAGCTATTGTGGACTTGGATCTCCTATACTGGGGCTGGGTAGTCAAAGAAGCAGGGTGCTTAGGTTGGCGAGGGCTGTGTGATCATGCATAGCTTCAAAGTAGTAACAGCTGCTGTTAACTTTTGCCTTGGAGCAATGGTTCTCAAATTTGAGAGTGCATAAATGTAACCTGGAGATCCTATTAAAACGCAATTGCTGATCAGTGGGGACTGAGAAACTTAATTCTAACAAGCTCCCAAATGATGCCCATCTGGTTGGCTAATGGACCATATTTTGAGTAGCAAGGCCTTACTGCTGATTCTCAATTATGACTCCACATTCAAGTCAACTGGTCACTCTTAAAAAATTACTGATGCTCAAGTCCCATCCCTCCTTAGGGACTGATTCAACTGGTCGGAGTCCCATGATGAGTACTTTCAAAAATTTCCCCACGTGACTCTTTTATGTATAGCCACAAACAGAACCACTGCTTTACATCATCAATTTCAGAACTGACTTCTGCTCCCCATTCAGTCTTCGGCACCTGCCCCCTTGAGTTTTTTTTTTTTAAGATTTTATTTTATTTACTGCCCCCCTCCATTATTTGCGCTTGCTATCTGCTGTCTGTGTCCATTGCTGTGTACTCTCTCTGTCTGCTCGTTTTCTCTTTAGGAAGCACCAGGAACTGAACCTGGGACCTTCTATGTGGGACAGTGGTCCTCAATCGCTTGAGCCACTTCCGCTCCCTGCTTGGTTGTCTCTCTCATTGTGTTTCCTCTTTGTCTCCTTGTTGCGTCATCTTGTTTTATCAGCTTATCATGCCAGCCTGTTGTCTTGCTCATCTTTTCCAGAGGAATCAGAAACCAAACCCAGGACCTCCTGTGTGGTAGGCAGGAGCTCAACCACTTGAGCCACATCTGCTCCCCCCTCCCTTTTTTTTAGGTTTTGGGGGCTGGATATTGATCCTGGGACCTCGTATGTGGGAAGCTGGGAAGCCAGCACTCAACCACTGAGCCCACTGAGCCACATCAGCTTCCCTGAGTTGTTGGTTTTTTTTTCATTTGTTTTGCTTGTTTTTGTTTTCTTAGGAGACACTAGGAATCAAACCTGGGACCTCTCATGTGGGAGGTGGAAGCGCAACTGCTTATGCCATACCCGTTCCCACCTCCTTGGGTTTTATTCCTGGTAGTTACCTTTGTTCATCTGCCAGAGATGCCGCAACAGCAGCGGCAGAGTCTCCTTGACAATGCTGGGATGTGTTGATACAGCTGATAAGGCTTGCAGACAGCGCAGGTGCCGTGAGCATTTGGTAGGCCTATCCCCTCTAGCCAAATCTGATTCCCCTGAAAGCAGCACAGGACACTGTGTGATATAGCAAACATGAAGGCCCCAAAGCCTTCATGGGAAGGGGCAGGCTACAGAAGATAAGATATACATACCTATATGCAGTTCCTCAGCCAGCTTTGGCACTAGGTGGTTGCTGAAGGCCACAGGATAGAGAGTGGCCAGGGTTCCTGATGCTTCCATTGCTGCCACCCTGCTGGGGAGACAGGGAAGATGAGCATTAGCTGAGCCTTGGTCCACTGTTCTCTTGCCAGCTCTACCATTAGGCAGATTCAGGAGTGTGGGGCCCTGAGGCCGCCTTGCTGAAGAGGACTCAAGTACCTATGCCACTGAGTTGGACAGGGCTTCTTAATGCCCAAGGAGAGAGGAGAGGAGTCCCACATCTCTCTACCCAGTGAGCAGTCAGAGACAACACGGGGCCCACCTCCCCTAAGGAGAGCCAAGGGTCAGAAGCACAGGGCCCTGGTCCTTGCTGGTTCTCTTGCTGCCAGTACAGAGGTAGGGAAGAGCTTGTTGTATCTAGCTGCTTTAGAGTCTCACCAACTCTGGGAATCCTCCTCCAGGAAGCTCAGTCTGTAGAGGTGACCCACTGCCAGCTCCAAGTCTCCAGAAGATAGGAGATCTGTAGTTAGAAGGGAACATGAACCTCATCTTTTTTCCCCTGCAGCCACTACAACCCATTTAAAAAGTCCTATTAGAAATCCCAAATCATCTGGACTTGTAGCAAGAACCAGGAAATTAAGACTACCCTTCATTTAAAATGGAACATTACAAAGAAGAGACCAATACCCTTAATCTTCTCTTCCCCTTCAAATTGTACCTGGCTGGGCACCCAAGACTGTGAGTGTACGGATGCCAACAAGCTGCAGCTGGGTGCTGGGGTCTGTCATGGCCATGAGTACCAATGAGCACAGCTGGTCCTTGAAGCCACTCAAAGGTCTTTCATCTAGGAAGAAAAAGAGTCCAGGTTAGAGGGAAGCCCTTATATTCCATAACCCTGACTCAGCAGTGATGAAAAGACAAGTTGGAGGAAGATTTAAAGACCTTAATCCATTGAGTCCCAGAAGCCCACTGGGAAAAAATCAAGAGGTCTTGCTCATCAAATTTTTTTTTCTTTCATTTTTTTTAACACTTTTAAAAATTAAAGTTAATAGATCACAAAGAATGTTACATTAAAAAACGCATCAAGTGTTTTCTTGTGCTATAATCTCAGACAACAGGACCACTTTTCTAGACTACTTTTCCTTAGTGCTTCTTGCCCTGCTTTCCTTTATAGGGCCACAGTGTTGAATCCAGGTTACCACAATTGAAGTGACCTCACCTTTATCTTCATAGCCCCATTTCTGCTGCAGCTTCAAGAAGCCCAGGATCATTTCAAGGATTGTCCTCCTCTGGTTGCTCTGTAGTGTTTTAAGAGGTAAATTGAGGGAAGCAGACTTGGCCCAGTGGTTAGGGCGTCTGTCTACCACATGGGAGGTCTGCGGTTCAAATCCCGGGCCTCCTTGACCCGTGTGGAGCTGGCCCATGCGCAGTGCTGATGCGCGCAAGGAGTGCCATGCCACGCAGGAGTGTCCCCCGCATAGGGGAGCCCCACACGCAAGGAGTGCGCCCCGTAAGGAGAGCCACCCAGCGTGAAAGAAAGTGCAGCCTGCCCAAGAATGGCGCCGCACACACGGAGAGCTGACACAACAAGATGACACAACAAAAAGAAACACAGATTCCCGAGCCGCTGACAACAGAAGGGGACAAAAGAAGAACACACAGCAAATGAACACAGAGAAGACAACTGGGGTGGGGGTGGGGAGGGGAGAGAAACAAATTTTTAAAAATTAAAAAAAAATAAATCTCAAAAAAAGAAAAAGAGGTAACTTGAGTCAAATAATATTTTTAAAGATTTCAATCCTTCTACTCTGGAAGTGGGAAGAGTGATTCTTTTATGTAAGAGTGAATCATGGAAAAAGTGAACAAGTGAAGAGCAGCAAATGGGAGCAAAACTGAAAACGTATTATCTAGGTTCAGACTCCACACTTAGAGCTCTAAGTGTTGAGCTTGGGCCCATATGAGAAAGAGATACTAGCACAGGGGTTCTTAACCTTTTTGGTTCCATGGAACCATGGACCCCTTACTAAACTATACTGTATATTATTTAACACCTATACCAACACATCTCCACAAGAATAATGTTTTAAATTCAAGCTCATGGATCTCTGGTTAAAGAACTCCCGTCTAGCACATAGGTCCCACCACTTCACCAAAAGATTCCGCTCCCTTACCTGACTGTGCTTGTGAAACTGTTCCAGCAGCAAGGGCAGTACGTTGCTAGTGATGTGGTCACAGGCCCGGGCAGATGCACCTGCAGCTGCCTGCAATAGCTTGGCACTAGGCCACACGAGTTTCATGTCCGGTTCACACAGATGGTGCCTGCAGTCTAGAGAGGCAGCATATCACAGACCTGGGGAGTAGGCTGAATATTGCCTGATCATCTGCAAATCTATAAAAGTTGGACACTGGACACTTGGGACAGTTTGTGAGCAGTTACTACTAAGATGGTTTTCAATTCAAAGTAGAGCTGCAACTCCCAAATCACTGACCATGTCAGGGCTATATATGATATATAAAGGCTGGCACTTAAGGAATTTTATCTCTATTGTGCTTACTCCCCTTTCTGGCTGCCATGGCCCCATTACCCTGTAGGATGTTGCTAAGAAAGGAGTCAAGGAGGTCCTCAGCATCAGCCCTCAGCACAGAACGAGACAAACACGCAGTCAGGGAGTGGAGGGCTGCCAGGCCCTCTGCCTCCACCCGCTCACTTGCCGTCTGGAACACCTGTCGGGGAGGGATCCCATGGCTACTGAGGTGAGCCTGCACCAGATGATGCCCCACCCATGAGCTGCCTATTTCCTTGGAGGGATGAGATTCTTTAGAGCACGGAAATGGAAATTAATCCCCCAAATGAATTTTTTCCTTGTCTGGTGTATTGGCACCAGGTCCATAGTACCACTATGACAGATACACATGCTTTTTGAGAAACAGAATGCCAACTTTGAGCAGTGGCTGCTGGGATCCTCTATTCTAAATCTCTTCCTGTTTCCTTCTATTCAGCATGGCACCATGACCTATGCTCCTTATCAGGGAAGGACAGGAAGTAGATGTTTTACAAAGGTGATCAAGTGCTATCACCAGGCACCTGACCCTCACATAGGGACTCACTCCCTTCTCCTTCAACTAGAATTATGTCCCCTTGCTTACATGCTGAATGGTCAGGCACAGTACCATGGCCTTGGGGAAAACAGGTGGAAAAGAACAGAGTATTATTTTCCTTTACACCAGAGAATTGGGAGTTAACAGTGATTCTGTCTAAGTAACACTCACCTCTCTGCGGATAGAAGTCCAAAGGCTGGGAAGGAATTCCTTCAGTTCCTTCTGTCCATATACAGCACAGCAAGCATTCTGCCACAGAAACGATAGGAATCAGCTATCTACATGCTCAGACTTCCTAGGATATGTAGGCCTCTCAGAATGATGGTACCTGAAGGAGCCTGGCTCTTTGCAGAACCATCAGTAGTATTGCATAACAGTCCTACCTAAGGGCACAAAAAATAGGAGCGCAACCTGACTGATAAATAAGCATACAGAGGGAATCCAGTCAGCCTTCCCTCAGTTACCACTTAGTTATTACAGGACAAGAAAATATGCAGCTGGGAGTTTTAGGTTACTATGTAGGCTCAGACCCTGGGTATCCCTTAAGGTCTACTGAATTGTTCCCTGGCTCTCTAAAGATCTATAAACCCTTTTGCACCCCTAACTTGCCAAAAGACAGCTGGAAACCCCATCTGATCAAGATGGCAGAGTGAGAAGCTTCAGGGTTCCATGCCCCTTAAAAGATTTGAAAATCCTGCAGGAAATGGCCAGAAACATCTTTCTTAAGGCTCCAGAAAATAGTTAAAGGATTACTTAACAGGGTAGGTGCTGAATCAAGAAAAAGACAACTTAAATGTGCTAGGATTGGGAGTGAATATAGCTTAAGTGATTAAGCACCTGCTTCCCATGTATATACTCGGTTTGATCCCCAGTACCTCCTAAAAACAAAACAAATGAATGAAAAAACCAACTCTCATTGGGGAGTGGATATAGCCCAGTGGTTGAGCAGCTGCTTCCCATGTGTCCTGGGTTCAATCCCCAGTACCATCTAAAAAAACAAAGAAGTGCTAGGATCTCATAGAACTCCGTCTGGCCCTTTCCTTCCCCTCACCAGCTTGGCACAGAGCTGGCCTGCGCTCCCAGTGCAAGTCCCTAGTCCCGGTTCAGTAGCAGATTGGAGCTGGCAGAAGAAAGAATCAGTTAACTTGAAGATAACACAATTGAAATTATCCAGTCTGAGAAGCAGGAGGAGGAAAGAATGAAGAAAAGTAAAAACAGCCTGAGGAATCTGTGGGACATGGTATAGTGTACCAATATATGCATTGTGAGAGTCCCAAAAGGAGAAGGGAAAGAGAAAGGAGCAGAGAGAATATTAAAAAAATAATGGCTAAAAATTCCTCAAATTTAATTAAAAGACAGGCATATAATATCCAAGATGCTCAACAAACTCCAAACAGGATAAGGCCAAATAAATCCACACTATTATATTTGACCAAACTGTCAAATGCCAAAGATAAAAAAGAGAATTTTGAAAGCCACAAGAGAGAAGCAACATGTCATGTACAAGGGAGCCTCAATTAGGTTCAATATCAATATTTCATTGGAAACCACAGAGTCAAGAAGGCACTGGGGGCGGTGGACTTGGCCCAGTGGTTAGGGTGTCTGTCTACCATATGGGAGGTCTGCGGTTCAAACCCCGGGCCTCCTAGACCTGTGTGGAGCTGGCCCATGCGCAGTGCTGATGCGCACAAGGAGTACCTGCCACGCAGGGGTGTCCCCCACGTAGGGGAGCCCCACGTGCAAGGAGTGCGCCCCATAAAGAAAGCTGCCCAGCGCGAAAGAAAGTGCAGCCTGCCCAGGAATGGTGCCGCACACACGGAGAGCTGACGCAACAAGAATGACACAACAAAAAGAAACACAGATTCCCATGCCGCTGACAACAACAGAAGCAGACAAAGAAGACGCAGCAAATAGACACAGAGAACAGACAACTGGGGTGGGGCGGGGGAAGGGGAGAGAGATAAATAAATAAATAAATAAATCTTTAAAAAAGAAGGCAGAGGGAAGATACATTTAAAGAGCTCAAAGCAAAAAAATTGCCAAGAATTCTATATATGGCAAAACTTTCTTTCAAAAAGGAGAGATTAAGACATTCCCAGATAAACAAAAACTGAGGGAGTTCCTAACCACTAGACTGGCCTTACACGTGATGCTAAGGGGAATTCTGAAGGTTGAAAGGCAAGAACACTAGACAACAGACTGAAGCCACAATGAAGACATAAAGATAAGGGTAAGGGGAAGGACACAGGTAAAAATAAATGCCAGAAATACCATATTTTTAATTCATAACTCTAATTCTTACAAGCATATGCAGAAAATGAAGGGCTACATTAGTGGTTTTGGACTCCTAATGTATAAACATGCAATTTGTGACAAGAATTATATAAAGGCAGGGGGAAAACGGGTATAGGAACATGGTTTTTATATGCTATTGAAATTAAGTTAGTGTCAAAGCAAATGACTGCTTAATTTAAAACGTTAAATTTAAGCCCCATAGTAACTACAAAGAAAATATCAAAGAATATGCAAGTGCAGAGAGACAGAAAGTAGAGTGTAGGTTACCAGGATAGGGGGCAGGGGGAGTAGGGAGTTAATGCAGAATGGGTATAGGGTTCTGTTTGGGTAGAGAGGGAAGTTTTAGTAATGGAAGGTGGTGAGGGTATTGCAACATAATGAATATAATTAATCCCACTGAATGGTATGTTTGGGAGTAGTTGAATTGGGAAAGTTTATATTATATATATGTTCCTACAATTAAGAAAAAAGAGCAACTAAAGTGAAAATGACAATTAAATGCAGTATGTAATACTAGATGTGATCTAATATAAGGGAGGAAAAAAGGCTCAAAAGGACATTATTGGGGGAAAGGGTTGTGGCTCAACCACTTGGGTACCTGCCTACCACATGGGAGGTCCTGGGTTTGGGTCCTGGTGCCTCCTAAAAGAAGACAAGCAGACACCACCTGCTGCCTCAAGGAGCTAGATGGTGCCTTCTGGTGCAACAAGCAGAGGCCACAAGCCAGCAGATACTGCAGCCTGTGGGGGAGTGGTTGTGGCTCAGTCCCTTGGGCACTTGCCTCTCATGTGGGAGGTCCTGGGTTCAGTTCCCAGTGCCTCCTGGAGAAGGCAAGCAAACAATAAGCAGAGAGATGAGCAAACCATCTGGGGGAAGGGGGATAAATAAAGAAAAATAAAGTAAATACATCTTTTAAAAAAAGGACATTATTGAGATTAAAAAGTTGGAATGTAGACTGTAAGCTTATATCAATGTTAAATTTCTTGAACTTGATAACTGCACTTAAGAGGTTTGCATAAGTGAATATCCTATTCCTTAGGAAATGTACATAGCAATATTAAGTGTTTAAGGAGCATGATATAAACAAGTTACACTAAAGTGTTCAGAAAACATGGATAAATAGAGAGAAAGAATGAAACAACAAATGTAGCAAAAATGGTAAAAGTGGTGAATCTTGTTATCTGGGGGGATGGGAGGATATTGGAGTTCTTCCTGTGGGGTATGCATTCTGTCTTGTAAGTTTCAAAGTATTTCAAAATAAAAAGTTTAAAAAAAAAGGAAAAGAAAAGGCAACCGGATCCTGCGAAGAGAAAAATTACTCACCAGTGTCTGCAGAGAATCCAGCTTGGCACTCAACATCTCGGAATCCACTTTCTCAATCAGAAGGGGCAGCAGGAACTATGGGAAAAAAGGAAGAAAAATGTAAACCTGGGATGGGTAGCCACACCGGGGTCAGCCATGTCCTTAATGCTACCTGTCCTCAGGGGCAGGTGCTATATCAAGGAGCAACACCTATGTCAGGAGTTGTGATTTTGAGCTAACCTTCCTGCCAAATTGTGACCAGACCCCAAACTGGAAAATGAACTAGTTTGCAAAGCTATAGGATTTCAAAAGATAACACCACAGGGATTGGATTACTATTTTAAAGGAAGAAATGGTAAAATTTTCTACTTCAGAGGTCTGACTGCCACAAGCCTGATGACACTCGCATGATGGTTCATTTTAACATATACCTTGGCCTTCTTTTTCCCCATACTTTCACTGTTCTGCAGAGCCTTCTTAGGGCTAAAGATATATATATATATCCTAACCTTGGCTAGACCCACCTCAGCAAATCGTGGTGTAGAAGCCAGCACAGCTCGAAGACTCAGGATCAGATCTTCTCTCTGGATACCATGGGGATCATTAGGTGGCTGGAAAAGGGAGATGGGCCATGGGTTTGTATAGCTCTCTACCCTTGAAACACAGGTTTCAACTTTGCAGGGTGATAGTTATACCCAATCTGGCAGAAAATAATGTGAGGCCTCAGCAGGTAGACATGCTTGCTCTTAGGTGTTCCTTGGGGATTTTTATCTTTTGGGCATTTCTTTTTTATCTGATTATACCACCTAACATCTCAGAGATAAGCCCCCTTAATCCTTGGGTCTTCTCTGTATATATGTATTATTATTATATACTAATTCCGTATAAAATATTAAAAAGTGGGATAGTTTTGTAAATATGGTTAATAATCTATTTTTTTGCTTAATATATTAGAAATATTATTCAATAGCATTTTTTTTTCCATGACAGTTTTAGTAGGTGATAATATTTCATTACGTGATTGAACCATAATTTATATAATCCCCCTTTGATGGACATTTTTATGTTTTCACCTGTATAAAAAGCTGTAATTCTGGTAATATAAAATATTCTCCTTCAAATATAAGCCTTCTAGGAAGACCAAAGGTCTAAAAGCATAGTAAGTATTCCTGGTTTCTGCATCAAGATGCATTAAAGGGAAAACAGATATGGCTCAAGCAATTGGGCTCCTGTCTACCATATAGGAGGTCCTGGGTTTGATACCCAGGGCCTCCTGGTGAAGGCAAGCTGGCCCGTGCGGCAATTTGGACCATGCAGAGTATTGCCCCACACAGGAGCAACAACCAACACAGAGAGCTGACACAGCAAGATGATGCTAAAAAAGAGACCCAGAGGAGAGAAAATAAGAGACTTAGCAAACCAGGGAGCTGAGGAGGTACAGGAGAATGATCACCTTTCTCCCACTCTGGAAGGTCCCAGGATTGGTTCCCAGAGCCACCTAATGAGAATTCAAGCAGACATAGAACAACATACAGCAAATGGACACAGAGAGCAGACAATGTTGGGAGGGGGGAGAGGTAAATAAATAAATCTTAAAAAAATTAAAAAAAGATGCCTTAAAAATGGCAGATTGAAAACATATATCAGAATTTCCCCCCTCTGGAAACTCTAAGACTATTAGTAACAAAATTTTAGAAAGTGAGAAGCAAATGGGAAGCAGATGTTGCTCAAGCAGTGGGCACCCACCTACCACATGGGATGTCCCAGGTTCAGTTCCCAGTGCCTCCTAAGAAGATGGTGAACTGATGCAACAGGATGATGCAAAGAGATAACGCAACAAGGAAAACAAAAAATGAGAGACAACAAGCAGAGAGTGGAAGTGGCTCAAATGATTGGGTACCTCCCTCCCACATGGGAGGTCCAGGGTTTGGTTCCCAATGCTTCCTAAAGAGGATGAGCAGAAACAGAGAGCAGACAGCGAGTGCAAACAATAAGGGGAGGGGAAAAATAAATAAAAATAAATTAAACAAAAATTGGAAATGAAAGGAACCTTAAGCTTGGGGAAAGCTGAATAACTATTCATATACACTGCATAATCCTGAAAAGGCTTAGGAACTAGCTGTACCAGGCACTTTTGGGATTGGGAGTGAGGCTATATAATCAATCTGGGAAGTGGATCAAGTGATTGAGCTTCTTCCTACCACAAGGAGATCCCTGGTTCGTTTCCCAGTGCCCTTTAAAGAAGACAGCAAGCTGGTATGATGGGCAGGCATAGCAAGCTGATGCAACAAGAGACACAAGAAGAAAAACATAATGAGAGACACAACAAAGCAGGAAACAGAGGTTCCCAGTGCCTCCTAAAGAGGAAGAGCAAGACAGTGAGCTGGACAGGCAGGCATGGCAAGCTGACACAAGATGATGCAACAAGAGACACAAGGAAAAAAACATTGAAAGACACAACAAAGCAGGAAATAGAGGTGCCTCAGGTGATTAGGTGCCTCCCTCCCATATCAGAGGTCTTGGGTTCAGTCCCTGGTGCCTCCTAAAGAAACAAGGAAGATGAACAGACATAGCAAGTGCAAAACTTAAAGGGTGGGAAGGGAAAAATAAATAAGTCTGAAAAAAAAATCAAACTTTTTTTTAAAATTTAGGAGGTACTGGGGATTGAACCCAGGGCCCTGTGTGTGGGAAGCAGGCGCTCAACCACTGAGCTATATCTGCTCCCAACCTGATATTCTTGATTCCTTCCCAACTGTAGCAGAATCTAGAGGTTTAATTCTCTGGAGTGGGTAAAACAGAGGTCTTTGGTGTTGGAGATAAAGGTGTAGTTGGGGTCTGGTGCTACAGCAAAAAAAAAAAAAGGTCATGGTACTAAGGGACACATACTGAGTACTGAGATGTTCAGCCCCTTTTAGCTGAAACTGCTTGCAGCCATACCTCTTCCTCTAGGCAAATCTGAAGTTTTTTTATGGAAAAGCCTGACTAGCCCAAGAAGAACATACTTTGGGGATTCTCCAAACTGTCCGTGTAAATGACTCTACAGTGACACTCAAGAGTCAACAATCCCATTCCATGTACTCAGAACTTCTCAGCTTTATATTCCTCACTTTGAAACATGAGCAGACTATCAAGGATGACCAGATACTTGAGGAAAGATTTTAACCTACAGACAGACCAAAACAAATTGAAATAAACTTGGAGAAAATAAGGAATACACAAGAAGATATATATACAAATAACACATCATTAAATTTTCAAGAGAGATATGGAGGTGGTCACTCCATGAATGAAGCAAGAACATAATGCTATAAAAAAAGAACATTTAGAGATCAACAAAATGCTCTTGAAAATTCAGAAGATGAGTACAGAAATGAGAAAAATCTATAGAAGAGGTTACTGAAGATGGTCCTGGGCATGTCTGCCCTCAGATCCATTCCTTATCCTTGCCCTGTACTGCAGAGGACTGACCACTGTAGGCTGCATCTCCCAGGCTCCCATATTGGCCTGGGATCAGCCAAGGGGAGGTGTGTATAGAAGAATGCAGGGCAGTAGGAAGGGAAAAGCCAAGGCATTTCTTCTTATCCCTCTGACTTGGTTGGCACCATCAGCATTGGCAGCATCTCTTCCATGGCTCCAACTCCCACTGTTAGGCCCATTATGGTTCAATTTTTGCCAGATACCTTCAGGTCTGAGGGTCCAGTAACACCAACTCCTCCCTTTGGCCAATCAGCCTAGGGGTGGTAGTGGCTTCCTGTTACTGAAAATCTCTGGATAGTCTCATTATATCTGGTTACTATATGGTCTGGTTTCTCAGCATTTCCATCACTTGTAAAAACCACTTTCCTGGTATTTCTGTTTTCAATACCAAAGTAGTTTCTGTTTTCAAGGCTGGACTCTCACTGACAGAAAAGATAAAAATGTGGAATTTTCCTAGAAAGAAATAAAAAGATAGAGGAGGAAAATAGGAAAGAAAAAGCCAAAGGTCTAACAAAAAATTAACAGGAGTTCGAAAAATAAAGAGCAGAAAAAACAAAGGGGGAAAACATCATTAATGAAATAATTCAAGAAAATTTCACAGGACTGAAGGATATTAGTGTCCAGATTGATAGGGCCTACCAAATACTCAATACAATTCATGATAATAAACCCATACTAAGATACACTGCTGTGAAATTTCAAAATACTGGGGACAAAAATAGTTTTAGAAGTCCCAGAGAGGAGGAAAAAAATAGTGAATACAAAGGTTTACTAATTAAAAGAAATATATCCTTTCTCCACAGCAACTGGAAACTAGATGTAAATGTAGCAATGCCTTCAAAATGTTGGAAGGAAAGAATTTCCAATCTCAAATTTTATACCCATACTATCAGTAAGTAGAAGGAAGGAATAAAGATATTTCAGACTTGCAAAAAGTTTTAAAAATTTATCTTTTCATATACTCTCTTCAGGATGCTAAAAAATGTTTACCCAAAATGAGGACGCCCTAACCACTGGGGCCAAGTCCGCTTCCCTCTCTCATTTTAATTAACACCTTGACAAGTGCCTCTGCTTCCCATAGACTATGGTGCATGACACAAAAAAATCTGCTTAAATAAGAGAAATTCTCTTATCATTAACTATAAGCTTGTTTTGCTTAGAATAACTCTGGGAAAATATAACAAACAGCCAGTTACACTAACTGCCTCTGGAGGGAAAATGCATGGTGGCAGTAAAGTGGTGTAAAAAACACTTATCTGGGAAATGGATATGGCTCAAGTGATTGTGCTCCAACCTACCACATGGGAGGTCTGGGTTCAGTTCCCAGTGCCTCCTGGAGAAGATGAGCAAGACAGTGAGCTAGTGTGAAGGGCAGGCTCAGCAAGCTGATGCAACATGATGATGCAACAAGGAGACACAAAAAGGAAAAACAATGAGAAACATAACAAACCAGGGAGCTGAGGTGGCTTAAGCGATTGAGCACCTCTCTCCCAAATGGGAGGTCCCAGGTTCGGTTTCTGGTGCCTCCTGACAAGAAGATGAGCAGAGAGAGAAAGCACACAGTGAACGGATACAGAGAGCAGACAGCAAGTGCAAGCAATGGGACAGTGGGGGGGAATAAATAAATCTTAAAAAACAAAAACAAAAAACCCGAACACTTATCTACCTTAGGAATACTGACTCACACTCATTGCATTATTACCTTTCAGAAATTTAATATTGTTCCCAAATTATAAATGCATACATTCTTTGACACAGTAATTCCATCTTCAGGAATTTATCCTATCATTATGCACATTTATATGTGAAATGACACATATACAAGGTATGCAATTTGCAGCATGGCTTGCAATGGCAAAGACTGGCAACAATCCTTACTCAAAAGAGGACTGGTGAACTTATGTAAATATTTTCACACAAAGGAATATTATTCAGTTATAAAGATGTAAAAGCAAATATATATTCTGGTATGGAACATTCTCCAATAAACGGTATTTGGTTTTTTTTCTGTTTTTTTTTTTTAACAAACTTTCTACCATTTTATTTTTTTTCCCCCAATAAACTGTTACATGAAAAAGACAAAGTACAAGAAGTGTATAGATGCCATCATTTCTTTGTAAAGCATTTGCTTATAAATTGATGAAATAACTCTAAATATACAGATATAATTGAGAAAACTTTATGGTAGGGAGATTTTTTTTACCCCTTTGTACCTTTTGGATTTTGAATCATATGAATGTATTATCTTTACGAACAAATAAAGCAAAAAACAGAAACCTGGTAGGCTAACCAGGAACTTTCAAGATTTCATAGGCATAAATTCTTCTGTGTTATAAGTAAATGATACAGACTGAAAGAGAAATGAATTTCAGGAGAGAAGCAAAATGAATGGCAATTGAAGTAAGCTGGTAAGGAATTCGTTATGGCAAAGATAGTGGGATAACTTTAAACATTATTTACATGTTTTCTGGTGTGCCTTGATATAACTTCTTCCATTTCTTCTAAATTATTTATGCTTGCAGTACACGTCTCCATGCATACACACATGGTGATGAGATCTGAGCATTGGGAAGTACAAGGGAAATCAAGATGCAGAGTGGGAGGAAGGGCTAAGGGGTATCAGAGCAAACACTTCCTATACATACTGGGCTTCTGTGCCTTCTTTATTTTGTCAGTTTGCTTCTATTGCCTGAGATGTCCTCTCTAACTTCAGAATCATATTCTACATTTCCCCTACAAACTAACTGAAATCCTATCTGGTCTGTGAAGTCAGTTTCTGCCCACTTTTCCTTTAACTGAACTCTATTTTCTTTGAATAATCACAGAATGGCTCATTTTGGCACATAGTCTCATATTGTTACTTAATTGTTTTAAAAAATGAAAGGTGCAACCTGATATTCTTGGAGGATAGGAACCACATTTTACAATTCTGTAGTCCTCTATACTAAGTACACTGTTAAGGAGTTTAAGGAGCCCCCGCATATCTGCTGAATTAAACCCTTCCTCCAATCTCAAATGTTTCTTCACTTCCCAGTGAAATGTTAGTTCATGAGGGTAGATTGTGTTAATTTTGTTCCCTGGTATATTCCATAGCAGGGGAAGGGAATGATGAAGGGAGGAGGAAAGAAAGGAAGGGAAGAAAGGAAGGAAAGGAAAAGAAAAAGGAAAGGAAAGGAAAGAAAAGGAAAGAAAAAAGAAAAGAAAAGAAGAAAAGAAAAAAGAAAGGAGCTACTTACAGGGGTAAAATCAATAGGGAAATAACAGGATGTCACTTCAAACAACTCCTCCACAAAGGGTCCTAAGGGAGCAGAAAAAGAATCAGGCTGACTCATAAGCTTCATTCATCTGACAAGCCCCAACTAGGTAATTCATGCCACCACCTCATACCCAAGCTATAATCCTTGGAGATGAGGTCATGGACGATGCGGAAGGCCACCAGAAGATTACGAGGATCCTTTTCCCCATCCATGACTTGGATGAAGCCAAAGGTGAAGTCAGCTCCTAGACCTTTCAGCTCTGGGGAGGAAAGAACTGGGTCACCACTGTCCCACAGGATAGAAAACTTGGGCTTTTTCCTAGCCTGTGCTCTTCCTCTTCTATCACTGCCTTCCCTTTACTGCTTCCCAGAGCAGACCCTTTTTGTTTTTCTCTTAAGAGAAGTACTCACTGAGAGATGTATAGCAACATATATATTACTACAGAGCTAAGAATTTTTTTTATTTTGTCTTTTTTTTTTTCAATGTTACATTAAAAAAATATGAGGTCCCCATACACCCCCACCCCCCTCTAGAGCTAAGAATTTTAAACATCAGCTCAAACAAATTCTACTCTTCCTTTACATCACTGGGGAATGAGTGGACCTCAAATTTCTCTTTACCATTCTTTCTTATTTGGCTCTTCTACATAATCTCCAAACTAAAAGAGCCCTACTAATGAGGAAAGCAAAAAAAGTTGATGTGCTCATTTTTCAGATTTTCCCGAGATCTATGCCTCTTACCTTCTTCCCGGGTTTGCATGAAGTTGGTGATTATACTGTAGACAGTGTGTCGGTCCACCTGTAGCAGGGACTTGGGGGTGGGAGAGAAAGGAAGTAAATAAAGAAAGTACTCAAAAAATATCTCAGTCAATACAACTACTTCCTGCTTTGGGTGTACAGTCCTCTTTATACTAGCATAAAATCAACCTAAGAGGAACTGCAGAGAAGGGATACAGCTATTGGTGCAGCAGTACAGCAACAGGACCAATAACTAAAATCTGTCTTACTTCCTTTAGGTGTAGGAAGACGCAGGTCAGACATAATTGTATGCATTCCTCTCTTTATATATAGCAAGGAATGTATAGACAAGTCAAAAGATTTCAGAGAGTTCAGAACATAGAAGACAATATTTTTTGTCATCCAAATCTAAGTATGTTAGGGGTGGGAGATAGAGGGGAATACCAGTGTGACTCTTACCACTCACCTGTACATGTACCTCCTGGAAGATGGCTTTAAGTACAGAAACAGCCAGCCCTGGGGGCAAGGCCACACACAGGCTCTGAGGGAAGAAGATAGGTGAACCACAGTCTCCAAGACACAACCTTAAAAGGTCTAATTAGCTACAGTGGGATACACAACACCCAGGTTAAGGAAGATGTGTTAACAGTGAGAAACTTGGTCCCTTTTCACAAGCTGATTATTTTTCTGCCGCTGCTTATAGTCAGTCTCTGAATCTCAACTCTCTCAACCCAGAGGGTACTTTCACACTCTAGAGTATAAACAGAAGTAGAGCTGACTGACACTAATAGAGTCCCACATTAAGGGCAAGGTGAGAACAAACTGGATAAGGACTACCATGAACATGGTTATGTAATGAAGAAAAGAACTCACGAGTGCCTTCAAACCCTGCAGGACAGGTGGTATCACAAGATGATGGTCCTTTAGACGGTTCTCATAGAAGAGGATCAGGTGTACCACTGCACAAACCAGATTCAGCCATTAGTTTACCCAGGCTTAAGGAGGGCCCACCAGCTTTGCTCCTTGCCTGAGTTTTTAAGAGTTATTCCTACTTCGGCTTCACTCCAATTTCCTCCTCCACCAAGAGATATATCCCCTATCTGTCAGGGTCTCATCCCATTTGTGGTTGCTGCCTTGTCTTAGTCAGGAAAACAGGTGAACATCTCTTATTGCATATACATCCACAGTCAAACTCATTCTCAATCCCAGAACTGTCTTTCTATAGATCAAGGTTGGCATAATTTTTCTTAAAGGGTCAGATAGTAAATATTTTAGGCTTGCAGGACATACAGTCTCTGTTGCACCTACTGAACTCTGATGCCATAACATAAAGGCAGCCATGGGCAATAGGGTGTGGCTGTGTTCCAATAAAAAACTTTATTTATAAAAACAGATGGTAGTTTGCCTAACTCCTGCTATAGAAGATAAATAAACTGTTCAGTTTTTCCTTAGGACTTCAAAGCACTATCCTATGTTATTACTTTTCTTCTCCATCTAGGAAACACTATTTTGTCCATTTTTCAGAGAGGGGAACTGTGTAAGGCTCCATTTAAGATTCATGTGTCTTGTACCTGAATTCTAATCATTTCTGCCACATATACCAGTAAGAAATAAGGATCTTGAGCTAGTAGTTCCCAGATACCTTAAGCCCTCTCTCCCTATAAGGTTGGCTTGAATAGACATGGGAGGCCTTTGTGCAGCAATCCAGGAAGACACTCCTACTAGTGATGCCAGTACCTTCCTTCTCCAGGAGCAAGGAGTGACACTGGAGTAGCACCTGTGACAAAAGCTGGATTCCTCGTGCCCGGGTTCGGGGTTCTGGATTCTCCAGAGAAGACCTGGGGAATACAGGACAGAGAGAGCCTACCATTACCAATTCAAATTTTGAAGGAATAAATATTTTGCAATGAGTCACACTCAGCCCCTGGACATGGAAGCACAGCTAAGCCCTACTGAAGAACTGAAAACAGCCCAGGAAGGTATTCATGAGGCACTTGGCAGTACAGATACCAGCAAGGACAGAACCTTAAAGCACAATACCCAGAATGACTGGGCATCATCAGAGGTACATGAGACACCACAGCCAACAGAAGTTTCTGTCTCCAAGCACACCTAACAGGCACTGTGTTTACTCTTTCTCCCTCCATTGAATGACTGTGACATTCTTCTGAAATAGGGCTTAGCAGCTACCTACAGGACTTCAAAAATGTTTGGCAGCTGTAGTTTCTACCAAAAGAGGAGAAGAATAAACTTTCATAAATTACCACTATAAAAAAATGCTGAGCGCAACCACCAAGTTCTTAGGGAAAAATAAAAACAAAAACAAAATTTATAACCAGAGAGTTACAGAGTAAAATGGTCAGAATAAAGGTTTTAACAATTTAAGATTATTGATACAGCAGAAACTGGATGGAAGCAACAAGGAGCTAATTTACCTCCAAAATAGTGCTACAGAGATTATACTTAAACATACTAGAAGGAATCTGAGCAGGAACAAGTAGGAAGTAGATTTCTGGAGGACAGCTGGCCAACAGTTGAATTAACCTTCAAGGATAAGGATATATATATAAAACTAGGACTAATGGAGCAAAAATAAGATCATTTGTAGGAACTGGTAGAACGGTCTCCACTCAAGAGGTAGAAAATTGAGCATTTAAAAATGGACCAAAGCACACAAATGTTCATAGTAGCGATATTCAGAATAGCCAAAAGAGGAAACAACCCAAATGTCCATCAACTGATGAATGCATAAACAAAATGTAGTATATTCATATAATGGAATATTATTCAGGAATAAAAAAATTAAGTAAACATGGATGAACCTTGAAAACATTAATTTAAAAGAAAGAAGACAAACACAAAGGCCAGAATAAGCAAATCCATAGAGACAGAAAGTAGATTAGTGGTTGCCTGGAACTGGGTTATCACTATTAATAGGTAAGGGTTTTCTTTTTGGGGTAATGAAAATGTCCTAAAATTGATTATGGTGATAATCTATGAATATACTAAAAGTCACTGAATTATACACTTTAAAATGATGAATTTTAGGGTATATGAATTATGTCTCCATAAAATGGTTATTTAAAAAATGGGCCGGGAAGCGGACTTGGCCCAATGGATAGGGCATCTGCCTACCGCATGGGAGGTCCACGGTTCAAACCAGGGGCCTCCTTGACCCGTGTGGAGCTGGTCCATGCGCAGTGCTGATGCGCGCAAGGAGTGCCGTGCCACGAAGGGGTGTCCCCCGCGTAGGGGAGCCCCATGTGCAAGTAGTGTGCCCCATAAGGAAAGCCGCCCTGCGTGAAAGGAAGTGCAGCCTGCCCAAGAATGGTGCCACACACAAGGAGAACTGACACGACAAGATGACGCAACAAAAAGAAACATAGATTCCCAATGCTGCTGATAAGGATAGAAGCAGTCACAGAAAAACACATAGTGAATGGACACAGAGAGCAGATAACTGGGGGGGGGGAGGGGAAAGGGGAGAGAAATAAATTTAAAAAAATAAAAAATAAATCTTAAAAAAAAAAATGGGACAAGGCTACAGCAATGTGAATAGCAAATCTAAGTGGAATCACCTGTGAGAGAAATGCATAATAATGACTTAGATCCCCCCCACACACAATTTTCTAGTTTTCTCTGTTTCAGAGCACATGCTGGCTGTGACAGTTAATGATCTTGGTAATAAAAGACTTGTCAATTTAAATGGCCTACTAGGTATGAAATATAAGGAAACTAGGCATTAGACCATAAGCACATACTTCCTCTAGTATTTGGAACACCTACTTATGACACTGATCCTTCAAGTGCTTCCTCAAGACTTCCTTTAGTGGAAATCTGATGCAGGGTCAGTTTCCTCCCAAATCCCCCAGGGCAGAGCCCATAGCTTGTATGAATCAGATCCAGGATAACTAGAATTCCACAGGGGTGGTTAGGCCTAAAGAAGCACAGGAGGAATCTCAGCTCTAGTTAAATAACAGTTGATGGTCTTCAACAATTTACTTCACCCCAAACCTGTGGGCTGAACCAGGAGCTGATGTGGCCTAAAGGCTCTGGGCTCCTAAACTTTTTCTTAGGAGCCTCAGTTAGGAGGCACAGAACTTTTCCAGGAACAATGAAGACTTCGACTTAGCCTGAGGTACTGATAAGGAGGCGGGGGTGGGGGGTGGGGTGGGGGGGCGCGGCTCTAGGTAGGACAAGTTCAGGACTGCTTTGCTTCAGGATAGCAGAAATGCACAACAGTAACATTTTCAGAGTGTACAAGAAGGGTTGAAGAAAAAGCATTCTAGGGCAGAGGCGCTTACCCAAGGGCTTCCACCACTTGTAACACTGTATAGCTGCCAGATTTCACCTCTAGAGGAAAGCAAAGAAATATGAAGCAAACAAACAAAAAATCCAGTTATCATACAATTCAATGGCTCTACTCACAAATGTTTCCTGCCTACCCTAGACTTTGTACCATGGTACCATGACATTTGCCAAGAGCCCCTCCTACACAAGAGGCATTTCTATAATAACACTTTAAATACATAGCTTCAAGTACAAAAATTGAAAATGAAGTAAATATATAATTTGTAAATGATGTAATTGTATATCCAGGAAATTAGAGAAAAATAACTAAAAAAAATTACAAACTAAAAGAATTCATTAAGGTAGCTGGGTACAAAGTTAATATTCTGAAATTAAACACCTTCATACATAGACACAATAGTCTGTAAAATGACATAAAGTAAAACGATTCTATTTACAACAGCAAAAACAAAACAAACACAAAGAGAAAGAGAAAATACTTGGATATAAACTAAAAAAATGTGCAAGATCTGAATGCTGAAAACTTTAAAGCACCGAGGATCATGAAAGAAAACTTGAACAAATAAAAAGGAATCAAGATAATAATCTCCTAAATTAATTTATAATTTTAAAATAATCTCCATAAAGACACCAGTAGAATTCTTTTGGAATTAGACAAGCTTTTCTGAAGTTAGTGTGCAAAGCATAATACATGATTAGACAGGCAAATTTTGAAAAACAAGAGTAATTTTTTGGTGGGAGGGTAGGCTTTCCAGATATAAAAAACTACCAAGTCAGAATAATTAAAATAGTGTGTACTTTCGAACAGACTTGAAAATTTTCATAATACAAGTAAAAAACAAAGAACAAAGTGTAGTATGGGTTCATATTTATACAAATCAATGGAATATAATAGAAAGTCCAAAGAGAGACAGAAATATACATGAGAACATGTTTAAAAATATTTTAATTGATGGGAACAAAGATTATTCAATAAACAGTGTTGGGGTGATTGGGTAAATATTTGAAAACAAAAACAACACTGGCTCTGAACCTTTCACGAAAATAAATTTCATATGTATTTTTTTAAATGAGAAATTTTCTAGGTATAACATAAACTTTCAAAGTCATACAAAAAGGTTGATTAAAATAAACTACATTTTTAAAAAAAATCAGATTTTCTGCAAGGCATTAAAAAAAAGCAAACTGGGAAAAATATTTGCATGTCTTATACCAAAGAGGCATTTTATGAATATCTAAAGAGCTCCTACAAATCAATAAGAAAAAGACTTGGCCCAGTGGTTAGGGCATCCGTCTACCACATGGGAGGTCCACGGTTCAAACCCTGGGCCTCCTTGACACGTGTGGAGCTGGCCCACGTGCAGTGCTGATGTGCGCAAGGAGTGCCGTTCCACGCAGGGGTGTCCCTGCGTAGGGGAGCCCCATGCACAAGTAGTGCACCCTGTAAGGAGAGCCGCTCAGCGCGAAAGAAAGTTTAGCCTCCCCAGGAATGGTGCCACACACACGGAGAGCTGACACAACAAAAAAAAGAAACACAGATTCCCGTGCCGCTGACAACAACAGAAGCAGACAAAGAAGAACACACAGCAAATAGACACAGAGAACAGACAACTGGGTGGGGGGGGGGCAGAAGAGGAGAGAAAAAAAATTTTTAATAAAAAAAAGATTTATATATATATTAAAAAAGACCAACTAATTATAAAATGGGCAAAACTAAAAAGACAAACAGGCATTCCACAGAAAAGGAACTAACTAAAAGTACATATGGAAATATGCTCAACCACAGTCATAATAAGAAATGCAAATTAAAAACTACACAGAGGGAAGCGGATTTGGCTCAATTGATAAAAAGAGTGTCTGCCTACCATATAGGAGGTCTAGGGTTTGGTACCCAGGGCCTCTTGGTCTATATGGTGAGCTGGCCCACACACAGTGCTGCTGTGTGCAAAGAGTGCTGTGCCATGCAGGGGTGCCCACTGTGTAGGGGTTCCCCATGCGCAAGGTGTGCGCCCCGCACAAATAAAACACAGCCTGCCCAGGAGTGGCACTGCACACACACAGGGCTGATGCAGCAAGACGATGCAACAAAAAAAAGAGACAAAGATTCCCAGTGCCGCCTGACAAGAATGCAAGTGGACACATAAGAACACACATTGAATGGACAGAGAGAGCAGAATGGTGGGGGAGAGGGCGGCAGAATAAATAAAATTAATCTTTTTTTTTTTTAAGATTTTTAAATTTATTTCTCTCCCCTTCCCCCCCACCCCAGTTGTCTGCTCTCTGTGTTCATTTGCTGTGTGTTCTTCTGTGACCACTTCATCCTTATCAGTGGCACCAGGAATCTGTGTTTCTTTTTGTTGTGTCAGTTGTGTGTGTGTAGTGCCATTCTTGGGCAGGCTGCACTTTTTTTTGCGCTGGGCGGCTCTCCTTACAGGGCGCACTCCTTGCACATGGGGCTCCCCTACGTGGGGGACACCCCTGTGTGGCAGGGCACTCCTTGCGTGCATCAGCACTGCACATGGGCCAGCTCCACACGGGTCAAGGAGGCCCGGGGTTTGAAATGCGGACCTCCCATGTGGTAGACGGATGCCCTACCCATTAGGCCAAGTCCACTTGCCAAAAATTAATATTTAAAAAAAACCACACATTACACACAAAGTTTTTTTTAAACATATTAGGTCGGCGAAGAGCAAAACCTTTGTAATACACTGTGTTATGCATACACACTATGTATGCAGAAAACAGGCACGCTGACACATCATGGGTGAAAGAGTAAATAGTATAAGACTTATATGGAGGACAACTTGACAATCTGTAAAATTACAAGTGGGCTTTTTTAATTTTTTTGAGGTAGCAAGGCCAGAGATTGAACCCAAGACCTCAAATGTGGGAAGCCAGCACTCAACCACTGAGTCACATTGGCTTCCCTGGATTGTTTTCTTTTGTCTGTTTTGCTTGTTATTTGTTTGCTTGTTTTTGTTTTTCAGGACGCACCAGGAACCGAACCTGGACCTTCCATTTGGGAAGTTGGCACTCAACTGCTTGAGTTACATTCACTTCCTGAGAATGTTTTATTTTTTCTATCTGGTTGTGTCATTGTCCTTTTTTTTTTTTTTTGGTGTGTCGCTTTGCTGCGTGGGGGTCTGTGCCTGTCTGTGCAGGTCTGGGATGCCTTTTTTCTTTTTTTTTAAACAGGATGTCCCCAGAGATCAAACCCAGATCCTCCATTTGGTAAAAGGGAGCTCCATTGCTCTAGCCACAGCCGCTTCCCTCTGTACACGTGTTTTTTTAACTTGTTTTAAGTAAATTTTATTTCAATTAAAAATGAAACGACAGACAAAAGTCAGTTTAACAAATTATGGAAGTATTACTTTAAAAAAAAATTCTGTCTAGGCACATTTATCTCATTTAATCCTAAGAACAAATGCAACTGTTTCTCCAGTTCAGAAAGATAATTAAATGATCATAGATGGGTTAAATGACATGACCAAGGTCTCCTTTTTAATGAAGAAAAATGCTTAATCATATTCATATCTCATGAAACTAAATCCAATATTCTTTATTTGACCTTTAGCATTGATATAAATAGTATCTTTTTTGCCTTTGCTATAAAATATTACAATATTACTGTTAACTATAGTCTTTAAGTTACATTAGTTGTATTTTCCCCATGTATCACATATTCTTAAGACCTTGAAGAACATTCTTGAATGAATTAACCACAATCCTCACCTATCACCAAAATCACTGTTATGGAGTCCCAAGGTTATCCTCTAGCTGTCTTTCAATTAACATGAATCTCCCCAGACTACCTCTTTCAGCTTCAATCACATTTATAAATCAGCAGTGTTATATTCATTATAATGTGCTACCATCAACTCTATCCATTACCACATATTTGCAATCGACTTTATTAAACATTCCATATACATTCAGTATCAGCTCTCCCTTCTCAACCACATTCTGTCTCCTACTAACCTATACTTTATAGTTTAACTCTGTAAGTTTACTCATCATATTTAGCTCTTATCAGTGAGAGCATACAATATTCATCCTTTTGTGCTTATCCTATTTCACTCAACATAACCTCAAGGTTCATCCATGTTGTCATATGCTTCCCCAGTTTGTTCCTTCTTACATCATACATATATATCATATTTTGTTCATCCATTCATCAGTTAACAAGCACTTTGGTTGTTTCCATCTTTCAGCAAATGTGAATAATGCTACTTTGAACATCAGTGTGCAAGTATTTGCTCAAGTCATTGCTTTCAGTTCTTCTGAATATCTACTAGTAGCAGGACTACCAGATCATATGGCAGTTCTATAGTTAGCTTCCTGAGGAACTGCCAAACCATCTTCCACAGAGGCTGCACCATTTTACACTCCCACCAACAGTAAAGGAATGTTCCTATTTCTCCACATCCTCTCGAGCACTTGTAGTTTTCTGTTTTTAAACAATGGCCATTCTGTAAGGTGTGACATGGTATCTCATTGTTTTCATCTGCATTTCCCTAATAGCCAGTGATGTTGAGCATCTTTTCATGTGCTTTTGAGCCATTTGTATTTCCTCTTTGGAAATGTCTTTTCAAGCCTTTTGCCCATTTTTAAAATTGGGTTGCTTGTCTTTTTGTTGTTGTATGATCTCTTTATATAACATGAAAATCAAACTCTTGTCAGATATGTGGCTTCCAAAGATTCCCTCCCATTGAGTAGGTTGCCTTTTCACCTTCTTAACAAACTCGTTTGAAACATAAGTGTTTCTGGCCCATGCGCAGTGCTGATGCGCGCAAGGAGTGCCACGCCACGCAGGGGTATCCCCCGCGTAGGGGAGCCCCATGCGCAAGGAGTGCACCCGTAAGGAGAGCCGCCCAGTGCAAAGAAAGTACAGCCTGCCCAGGAATGGCGCTGCCCACACTTCCCATGCCGTTGACGACAACAGAAGCGGACAAAGAAACAAGACGCAGCAAATAGACACAGAGAACAGACAACCGGGGGAGGGGGGGAATTAAATAAATAAATAAATCTTAAAAAAAAAAAAAGAAAAGAAAAGAAACATGAGTGTTTAATTTTGAGAAAGCCCAATTTATCTATTTTCCCTTTGCTTATGCTTTGGATGTAAGGTCCAGGAAACCACCACCTGCTTCAAGATCTTGAAGATATTTTCCTATATTTTCTTCCAGGAGTTTTATGATTCTAGTTTTTATATTTAGGTCCTTGATCCATTTTGAGTTAAAACTGTTTTATAAGGTATGAGATAGGGGTTCTCTTTCTTTCTTTTAGATATGGATATCCAGTTTTCCCAGCACCATTTGTTGAATAGACTCTTCTGACCCAGCTGGGAAGGTCTGACAGCCCTGCCAAAAATCACTTGACTATAGGTCTGTTTCCTAACTTTAAATTCAATTCCACTGGTCAGTCTGTCTATCTTTATACCAGTACCATGGACCACTGCTGTTTGTTTGTTTACCACTGTAGTTAAAAATATGCTTTAAAGTTGGGAAGTTAAGAGTCCTCCAACTTTGTTGTTCTTTTTAAAGATATTTTTGGCTATTCTGGGGTCCTTATCCTCCCAGATAAATTTGATAATGGTTTTTCCAAGTCTACAAAGAAGGCTGTTGTAATTTTTACTGGGATTGCATTAAATCTGTACATCAGTTTGGGTAGAATTGACATCTTAATGATATTTCTGCTCCAAAACTTGAACATGGAATGCCTTTCCATTTATTTAGGTCTTCTTTGGTTTCTTTTAGCAATAATGTCTAGTTTTCTGAATACAGGTCCTTAATGTCCTTGGTTAAGATTATTCCTATTTAATTCTTTTAGTCACTATTGTCAATGGATTTTTTTTTTCTGATTTCCACCTTGGTTTGCTCATTAGTAGTGTACAGAAACGTTACTTATTTTTGCATATTAATCTTAAATCCCAGGGGAGCAGATGTGGCCCAAGCAGTTGAGCACTCACCTCCCATGTGGGAAGGGCCAGGTTCTGTTCCCAGGTGCCTACCAAAGACAAACAAATGAGCCCACAATGAGCAGAGGTTGAGGAAAAACAATGAACAGAAGAAAAAGAACAAAGAGCAGAAGAGGAAGAACAACGAGCAGACAACAAGCGAAAACACAGCAAGCAGGGAGCAACTGTGCCTCAAGCAGTTAAGTGCCTGCCTCCCACATGGGAGGCCCCAGCTTCCAATCTGGTGTTTTCTAAAGGAAAATAAATTTTTAAAAAGGAGCAAAAAAAACAAACAAAAACCTGAGGGGGCGGGGGGAACCAAGCAGACAATGGGCGCAAACAACAAGCAAAAACTTAGCAAAGAGATGAGGGAGCCATCTGGGTGGGGAAGGTATAAAAAAAAATCTTGTATCCTGCCACTTTGCTGAAATTGTCTATCAGTTCCAGTAGTTTTGGTGTGGATTTCTGGGGGATTTTCTAAATATAGGATCATATCAGCAAATAGCAAAAGTTATACTTCTTCCTTTCCTATTTGGGTGCCTTTTATTTCTTTTTCTTGCCTAATGGCTCTAGTTAGAACTTCTAGTGCAATACTGAACAGTAGAGACAGTGGACATCCTTATCTTTTCCTGATTTCAGCTGGAATGATTTCAGTCTTTCACCATGGAGTACAATACTAGTTGTGGGTTTTTCATATATGCACTTTATCATTGAGGAAGTTTACTTCTATTTCCTGTCTTTCGGATTTTTATTTTTAATCAAGAAAGGATTTTGTATTTTGTCAAATGTCTTTTCTGCATTGATGGCCATATGATTTTTCTTCTTCAATTTATTAATGTGGTATATTACACTGATTGATTTTCCTATGTTAAGCCACCACTGCATACGTGGTATAAAACCCACTTGATCATGAGGTATCTATTTTTTTTTGACATACTGGGGCCGGAGATTGAACTCAGGGCCTTGTATATGGTAAGCTAGTGCTCAACCACTGAGCCACATTAGCAACCCTGAGTTGGCTTTTTTCATTTGTTTGCTTGTTGCTTTTTTTTTTTTTTTTTTTTTAAGGAGGCTCCAGGGACTGAACTTGGGACCTCCCAAGTGGGAAGCAGGTGCTTAACTGCCTGAGCCACATCTGCTCCCCAGTGTATGATTTTTTCAAATGTGCTTTTAATTCAGTTAACAAGTATTTTGTTGAAGATTTTTACATCTCTATTCATTAAAGAAATTAGTCTAATTTTCTCTTTTGTAATATCTTTATTTGGTTTTGGTATGAGGGTGATGTTGGCTTCACAGAATGAGTTTGGCAGTATTCTTTCCTGTTCAATTCTTTTGAACAGTTTAAGCAAGATTGGTATAAGATCTTCTTTAAGTGATTGGTAGAGCTCACTTGTGATGCCATCTGGTCCCGGACTTTTCATTTTGGGGAGGTTTTTGAAGACAGTTTCAATTTCTTTATTTGTGACTGGTTTGCTGAGGTCTTTCTTCTATTTCTTCTAGGGTCAGTGTAGGTTGTTCATATATTTCTAGGAATTTGCCCATTTCATCAACTTTGTCTAGTTTGTTGGCACACAGTTGTTCATAGTATCCTCTTATGATCTCTTTTATTTCTGCTGGGTCAGTGGTAAGTCCCCCTTCTCATTTCTGATTTTATTTATTTGCATCTTCTCTTTTTCCTTGCAGTCTAGCTAAGGGTTGGTCAATTTTGTTGATCTTCTCAAAAAACGAACTTTTGATTCTGTTGCTTCTATTTTTTAAATTCTCCATTTCATTTATTTCTGCGCTAATCTTTATTATTTCCTTCCTTTGGAATGCTTTGGGATTGGTTTGCTGTTCTTTTTCTAGTTCCTTCAGTTGGTAGTTAGGTCTCTGATTTTAGCCCTTCCTACTTTTTACTTTCTTTCCTTTTTTTTTTCAGTTACCCGGGCCCAGGGATTGAACAGGGACCTCATATAAGGGAAGCTGATGCTCAACCACTGAGCCACATTGGCTTCCCTGAGTTAGTTTTTTCATTTGTTTTGCTTGTTGTTTGTTTGCTTTTTTTTTTTCAGGAGACACCGGGAATGGAACCTGGGGCCTCCCATGTGGGAAACGGGTGCTCAACCGCTTGAGTCACATCCACTCCCCCCTGCATTTTTTTCTCTCCAAATTTATTGACGTTTATCACTCATACATATACATAAACAATAAGTGTAAGTAATAGTTGTGAACTTGCAAAATAAACATATAACATCATACAGGACTCTCGTAGCTCACCCTACCACCAATACCTTGCATTGTTCTTAAATATTTTAAACTCATGATTAAAGAGCATTGTCAAAATGTTACTACTAACCAAAGTATTTTTCCCCCAACCCACCCTATTATTATCTTTATACCATTTATACATGAACATACATAAATAAGTGTACAGTAAAAGTTGTGAACTTACAAAGCAAACATGCATAACATCATACAGGGGTCCCACACATCAACCCTCTACCAACACCTTGCATTGTTGTGAGATGGCTGTTACAAATTATGGAAGAATATTGTCAAAATCTTACTACTAATTATAGTCCTTATCTTACCTTTGGTGTATTTCCCTCCCAAACCACCCTTTTATTATTTTTTAAGTATATTTTTTATGACAGAAGTTGTAAACTTATAAAACAATCATGGATGTGTGCAGAATTCCTAAACAACACCCCTCTATCTGTTCCACACTACACTGTGGTGAAACATTTGTTACAGATAAGATAATATCATTTGATGTTACCACATCTATAGTGTACATTTGGCACACATTTTCCATACTGCCCCACTATCCACACAGTACATGTTTGGCATAGATGCAAGAATATTATATTATTATTGCTAACCACAGTCCACAGGTCACTTCAATTGTATTTTTGCCATGTTTCTCCACATTTCCCACCACCCTGCAATAGTGATGTACATTTGCTCTAGCTTACAAAGGACACTCTTCCATCTGTACCATCAACCACAATTCTCATCCACCTCAATTTACTGTGCTATTCAGTTCCTATATTATTCTCCAGCACTCTCTCAACTGTCATCTACATACCTAGACCACCATTTTCAGCCACATCCCAACTTATAAACTAGGCTGTTACTATGTGTTACCATCCACTCTATAAATTTCCACACTTTTATAGTAAAGCTAATTAAAACGTCTACATACATTAAACATCAGCAGTCCATCTCAATCCTCCTCTTACCTCCTTTAAGAATCTACCACGGGGCGGTGGAATTGGCCCAGTGGTTAGGGCATCCGTTTACCACATGGGAGGTCCGTGGTTCAAACCCCGGGCCTCCTTGACCCGTGTGGAGCTGTCCCATGTGCAGTGCTGATGAGCGCAAGGAGTGCCGTGCCACGCAGGGGTGTCCCCCGCATGGGGGAGCCCCACGCGCAAGGAGTGCGCCCTGTAAGGAGAGCTGCCCAGCACGAAAGAAAGTGTAGCCTGCCCAGGAGTGGTGCCACACACACGGAGAGCTGACACAACAAGATGACTCAACAAAAAGAAACACAGATTCCCATGCCACTGCCAACAACAGTAGCAGACAAAGACGCAGCAAATAGACACAGAGAACAGAAAACCGGGGTGGGGGGGAAGGAGAGAGAAATAAATAAATAAATCTTAAAAAAAAAAAAAAGAATCTACCATCTACCACCAGGTCTTGAAGATATTTTCCTACAATTTCTTCTAGAAGCTTATGGTTCTTGCTTTTACTTTTAGGTTTTTAATCCATTTTGAGTTAAATTTTTGGATATGGTGTAAGATAGGGCTCCTCTTTCCTTCTTTTGGCTATGGATATTGGTTCTTTCAGCACCATTTGTAGAATAGACTGTTCTGCCCAAGCTGTGTGGGTTTGACAGGCTTGTCAAAAATCACTTGACCATACATGTGAGGGTCTGTTTCTGAACCATCAATTTGGTTCCATTGGTCTATGTGTCTGTCTTTATGCCAGTACCATGCTTTTTTTTTTACCACTACAGGCAGGGAATATGATTTAAAGTATGGAGATAAGAGTTCGCTTTTCCTTTTTAAGATGTTTCTGGCTATTCAGGACTCCTTACCCTTCCAAATAACTTTGATATAATGTTCTCAATTTATTTAAAAAATGCTGGTAGAATTTTTATCAGGATTACATTTAATCTGTATATCAATTTGAGTAGAATTGACATCTTAATGAAATTTAGTCTTCCAATCCATGAGCACAGTGTTCTTCCAGTTATTTAGGCCTTTTCTAAATTTCTTTAAACACTGACTTGCAGTTTTCTGAATACAAGTGCTTTACATTGTTGGTTAAGTTTATTCCCTGACTATCTGAGTTTTATCTGTTGTATTTTATTTTCCCCACTCTTTTGACACTTTCAGTTACTTTTATTGATATAATCTTCATTTCTAGACTCTCTTCAAGGCCTCTCTCTCCTATCTTTTCTTTTCAGGCTCTAGTCCACCCTTTAGTATTTCCTGAAAATCTGGTCTCTTGGTTAGAAATTCTCTCAGTTTCTGTCTATCTGCGAATATTTTAACCTTGTCCTCATTTTTTTTTATCTTATTTTTTTAAAGATTTTATTTTTATTCCTCTCCCCGTCCCCCTGTTGTCTGCTCTTTGTGTCCACTTGCTGTATGTTCTTCTGTGTCCACGTGCATTCTCGTCAGTGGCACCAAGAATCTGTGTCTCTTTTTGTTTCGTCATCTTGCTGTGTCAGCTCTGTGTGTGCAGCACCACTCCTGGGCGGGCTGTGCTTTTTTAGCACGGGGCGGCTCTCCTTGCGGGGGCGCACTCCTTGCATGTGGGGCTCCCCTATGCGGGGAATACCCCTGTATGGCATGACACTGTGTATGGGCCAGCTCACCACATGGGTCAGGAGGCCCTGGGTTTGAACCCTGGGCCTCCCATATGGTAGGCAGAAGGTCTATCAGTTGAGCCAAATCCACTTTCCCTCACCCTCATTTTTGAAAGACAGTCTTGCCAGATATAAGATTCCTGGCTGGAAGTGTATCTCTTTAGAAGGCACCAGGAACCTCTGCTCCCTACTTTCTTGTGTCTCTCATTATGTTTTCCTTCTTGTGTCTATTGTTGCATCATCTTCTGTGTCAGTTTGCTGTGCTTGCCCATCGTGCCAGCTCAGTCTTCTTTAGGAGGCACTGGGAACCAAACGATGGACCTCCCATGTGGTAGGCAGGAGCCCAATTGCTTAAGCCACATTCACCCCCCCTCCCCCCTTTTATTCATTTATTTATATCACTAGAGGCTCATGTACATTTATTTTAAAAAAAAGATATTTTATTCATTTCTCTCCCCTCCCCACCCCGTTGTCTGCTCTCTATGTCCATTCACTATGTGTTCTTCTGTGTCTGCTTGCATTCTTGTCATGCAGCACCAGGAAACTGTGTTGCTTTTTTTGTTGTTGTTGTTGCGCCATCTTGCTCAGTCAGCTCTCCATATGTGCGGCGCCACTCCTGGGCAGATTGCGCTTTTATCATGTGGGGTGGCTCTCCTTGCAGGGTGCACTCCCCCTACACGGGGCACACCCCTGCACGGCACACGCACTCCGTGGGCACGGCAACACTATGCATGGGCCAGCTCACCACATGAGTCAGGAGGCCCTAGGTATTGAACCCTGGACCCTCCATATGGTAGGTGGACGCTCTATCAGTTGAGCCACAACAGCTTCCCTCATATATATTTATTTTATACTTTGAGTTATAATCCAACAATACATTCTTTATTTTGTTGCTCAAATTGTTCCAGATTTGACCACTGGAAGCATTTTTAGGTTGGCTCTTGTTTCCCCTTGGTGTGATCCTATTCTTTTATTTCTTTTTAACACTTTCTTACCTTCTAGCACTACATAATGCTTCAGGCTGATCATGTAGTTTCCCTGCCCCAGCCCTAAAATCAGCCTTTTCTCTGAGAAGCCCTGATTCCTTTTACTGGAGAATGGCATTCTGAAATTAAGATCTGGGTGTGAATGTATTTTTTACTATTGAGGTGTCACTGCTTCTTGGCCTTCTCAGCAGAGAGAGTTGGGAAACACATGTATGTAAAACTGACCCCTGTATACTTACATGTATCTATATTATTTCTGTATCTATCCATAAACATGTGTATAGATTAAACTAAAAATAAATTTTATATTTAAGTCTCCAACTCTAACCCAGTATCACAGGGTTCATTCTAGCCTTCTCCCCTTGCTTATTTGAAGTTTCTTTCTCTGGCAGTGAGAAATGTGGTTCTCATTATCTACCATTTATTATTTGTTCAACCCTAGTATAGCTTTAAAATATTTTCAGAATTGTCAGCCACTACTCTTGTGAAAAACAAATTTATAAGTATAGTGTTTATGTACAGTTTTGTTTTTGGCTTTACAGTTTCCAGATAAAATATTGTTTTTCAAAGTTACTCTAGGTCAACTTGTTTTTTGTCCTACCCCCTCAGTGAGAATATATCATACAATAGTAACATAGTTAGAGTCTCCTGTCACAATCTGCATTTCATCTTGGGATGGAGGAGAGATTCTCACTACGCATACTTTTGCATCTTTTGAATATAGTTTTGTGAATATATTAATTTTAAAAATTGCAATTTTAGCAGGACAACAGTTACTCACATTAGATCTAACAGAAGCTTCTTATGATATATTTTCAAGGAAGAAACAAGAGTAAAAGGTTAGCACTCTTCGTAAGAGTTTGGTTAGCAGAGAAGTGTGGCAATTCGAATTACTTTCAGTAGCCTGTTCTGGGTTCCCATCCCACCTACTTCTAAATGGAGGGCCTTAACTAGTCAGCTCTTGCCAACACAGGACTTTAGTTAACATGAAAAAGAGACTCAAGAAATTTCCTAAACTTCTAGTCCTTATTATGTTTAAATTGGTGGTTTTGGAGCAGCAGTTGTGAGCTGAGCTGGGCAAAAACACACTCTGGTACTAGAGTAAGGAGGAGTCCAATCAGACAGAAAAAAAGGAGACCTCTAGTTAGGATTCATAGCTCTGACTGGTACCAATTTAGACATTAGGCACTCTACTTGTGCCAGGATGTGGAAGGCCCAGCTGCTGCCCTTATTCCTGAGAAAGAGCCAAGGGAAAAAAATGAGCAGGCTGTAGGGTGGGGGAAGGGACAGCAGCCAGACTAATAAGACAAACCAAGGAATTGTTAAGTTCTATGTCCAAGTCCTTAGTGAAGAGAAATCCCCATTTCTAGGTCACACACCATAAAAGCATTATGCCCTTTGTTGGGGCAGAGGTGGGTAGAAAAGGGTATTTTCTTGGAAACCCTCGCCTAAAGCTCCAAGAAATGGCTGAAAAACCAATCTCCAAAATAACTTCTAAAGTGGCCACAGAAGGAGTTAGTTTTTGTATGTAGGAAGCCATGGGGGCTGATAGCTGTTAATAGTAAAGGACATCAATTAATTTGTTTTTTTGGCAACACTATCAATGTCCCCTATGGATGCTGGGCTAGGATTCATCTTTGGAAATATCTCATGTGTTACAAGACCAAGACCTGCCTAATAATGCCCTCTAATTTTTTAATTTTTTTAAAAGCTGAAGGGGAAAGTGCATGTGGCTCAATTACTTGGGCACCCACCTACCACATGGGAAGTTCTGCGTTTGGGTCCGGTGCCTCCTAAAAGAATATGAGCAGATGCTGCCTCCCGCCACAACAGAGCTAAACGCCACTTCCTGCTGCAACAGAGAAAGCTGCCGTCACAAAACAGATAGCTTCTGCTGCACCAGAGCTAGCTGCAGCTGCAACAAGAGTTAGACCCCACCCCTGCCACAATAAGCAGGGACCACAAGCCAGCAGATGCCATAGCCCACAGGGAATGGTGTGGCTCAGTACACTGGGCAGTCCCCTCTCATATGGAAGGTCCTGGATTCGGTTCCGGTACCTCCTGGAGAAGGTGAGCAAACAATGAGCAGACAGATAAGCGAACCATCTGGGGGAAGTGGGGATAATTAAGAAAAATAAATAAATCTTAAAAAAAAAAAAACAGCTGGGGGAGCAGATGTGGTTCAAGGAATTGAGTACCCACCTCCCACATGGGAGGTCCCGGGTTCAGTACTCAGTGCCTCTTAAAGAAGACAAACAATGAGCAGACATCTAGCAAAAACAAGCAGACAACAAACAAAAATAAAGGAGCACAGAGCAAACATGGCTCAAGCATGTGGCTCGAGCAGTTGAGTGCCCTCCTCCCACATGGGAGGTCCCAGGTTAGATTCCCAGTCCCTCCTAAAGAAAAAACAGACAGACAACAGGCAGACAATGAGGGAAAAAAAAAAACAAAAAAAAACAGACAACAAGCAAACAGATGAGGGAGCCATGGGGGTGGAATAATAAACAAAACCCTGAGATGAAATTTATATACAGTGAAATGCACAGATCTTAAGTGTATAATTTGATGAGTTTTAATGAAAGTATACATCAACATCCCAATCAAGATATAAACATTCCCATCACTTGAGAAAATTCTCTGATACCCCTCCAATCAGTTAATTCCCACCTCTATAGGTTGCCTCACATTTTATAATTGAAAAATATTTCTTCAGCAGTCAGCTTATATCAATATGAGACTAGCTGCATTATAACTACAAGAAAACATCTATTCACATGTGATCCCCTGAATCCCAGTATATGGGTGAACTTTCCTGGCAGAGCCCTTTAGTCTTCCTATTTTAAACAAAAATCCCACTTTGAATTAATGCAGTACAGACTTAAAAGGAAAATGAAGCATAAAAGGAATACAAAATTAGGGAAGCGGATATGGCTCAAGCACTTGGGCTTCTGCCTACCAAATGAGGGGGTCCTGGGTTTAGTTCCCAATGCCTCCTGGACAAGGCGAGCTGGTGCAGTGGGCAGGCACGGCGAGCTGATGCAACAAAAGAGACACAAAGAGGAAAGACAATGAGAAACACAACAAACTAGGGAGCTGAGGTGGCTCAGATGACTGAGTGCCTCTCTTCCACTTGGGAGAGTTCCCTGTGCCTCCTAAAGAGAAGATGAGCAGACACAGAGAGCACACAGCAAATGGACACAGAGAGCAGACAGCAAATGCAAAACAATGTGGGGGAGGGGCAATAAATAAACATAAAATCTTTAAAGAAAAAAAAGTAATACAAAATTAGGGAAAAAATGAAGAGGTAAGAAAGTTATCACAAAATAATAAATAAAAGTAAGAAAAATGACAAGGTGAGAAAAAACTACAAACAGTAAGTGGGGGCTCCTTTCCCAACAGCGACTAAGTTTAATGTTTTCTTCTAGTTCTGCTGAGTTTATCTCAGAAATGTCTTTCAAATATGGCTCCTCCTTTTCATCCCCTCTAACTAGACTATAGCGACAGTCTTCAAAATTGCCTTACACTTTTTGGGGTGATGAAAATGTTCTGGAATTAGATAGTGGCACTGGATGCACAACATTGTAAAAGTACTAAAAGCCCCTGAACTGCACTCCTAAAATGGTTAAAAATGGTGTTCCTCAATTTTAAAAAAAGCCTTCCAACCCATCCATCTATATATTTTTTAAAGATTTATTTTTCCTCACACACACCCCCATCCATCCATCTAGATATCTTTTAAAGATTTATTTATTTCTCCTCACCCCGCCCCCTGCCCCCATTGCCTGCTCTCTCTGTCCATTCACTGTGCATTCTTCTGTGTCTGCTTGCATTCTCATTAGGCAGCTCCAGGAACCGATCCTGGGACATTCCAGAGTGGGAGAGAGGTACTCATTCTCTTGTGCCATCTCAGCTCCTTGGTCTGCTGCATCTCTTATTGTCTCTCCTCTGTTTCTCATTTTGTTGCATCATCTTGTTGCATCAGCTTTCCACGTGGGCCAGCATTCCGTGCAAGCCAACTCTTCTGTGCAGGGCAGCATTCCGCATAGGTGAGCTCTCTGCTTGAGCCAGCTTGCCTTCACCAGGAGGTCCCAGGTATTGAACCCTGGACCTCCTGTAAGGTAGATAGGAGCTCAATTCCTTGTGCCACATCCGCTTCCCCATCCATCCTGAATTACCACCTTAAAATGCTCATTACCTCCCTACTTGCCAATCTCCATTTGCTCCTTATTGCTTCCAGATAAGACCTAACTCCTTGCCTTGGTGTCCTTTACAATTCAGCCCCCACATTCCCTCCAGCCTTACCATCATGACTCCATAATTCAGACAAATGAAATCCTACCATGTCAACCTCTCCCATATCCTCAAGCCTGTAAACATATTCCCTTGGCTTGAAATACCCCTTTCCCACCCGTCTACATGAAGAACTTCAACTCATTCTTTAGGAACAAGCTCAAATGTCAACTTTTCTGATGGCTTCTTTGATTCCTCCAAACAGAATAATGTATACCCTCGTCCAGTTCCCTCCATGATTAAGATAAACTGTCATGTTTGTTTGTTTTCACCCATGTATTCTACATTTACTGAGTACCTATTTTAAATCAGGTATTGTGCTAGGTCTTGAAATATAGACAAGAAATTTTTAAGGAGTCCAGTACCTGGGCAGAAAGACATCTAAAACAACTGTAGTGTAACAAGCTCAGTGTTACCATAGTGATATAAAAAGAGACAGGGTTAACATAAGAAAGAAGTAAAATTCCTGGGTTTATGTATTATATCCTGTCAGGAACTCTAAGTGATTAGTTCTCTTAATAGTATAAGTTCTCCCAAGTGAGAAATATCTCAATACCTGGAAATGCTGTTAATTATGCACTTGGTCTCATTAGATGAAAGGAGCTAACCAAGAGTTAATTTTCCTTAACATAGCCTCACTGGCCTTCCAAGCTTGGTACAAAATTCAACTCAGGTAGCATTTAGGAAAAAAATAAGTTTAAGTTCCTTGCTCTATATAAGCAAGCCTAAATTTTTCCGATTTGCTTTCTAAAAACAGGTCTACCAGCACCTCCTAACTACCCACACATTCCTCAGAAGGCACCAGTTCGTGTGGGGCACTTAGGAGTCAAAGGAACATTTATATGAGCACTGACATGGAATGCACAATCAGACCTCTGTCTGATGGAGTTGCAGCCTCTTGAAAAATCTGGAGTAGCAGCCAAAGAGAGTAAGGGGTCTGAAAGAACAGGAGAGTGAGAAAAATCCCAACCAGGGCTTGGTTCCAATGAAGCTCTCAAAATGCCCTTTCTGCTGAGGGTGCTAGAGACATTTCTCAGAACTATGTTTTACTGTTCTTTAGCAATCTTTTGGTTTCAGGAATAGTGGCCTCCTTATGGAATCACAAATGTGGAAAAATACAAAATAACAAAGACTGAGGGAAACGGACTTTGGCCCAGTGGTTAGGGCCTCCGTCTACCACATGGGAGGCCCGAGGTTCAGGCCCCGGGCCTCCTTGACCCGTGTGGGGCTGGCCCATGCGCAGTGCTGATGCGCGCAGGGAGTGCCCTGCCACACAGGGGTGTCCCCCGCGTAGGGGAGCCCCACGCGCAAGGAGTGCACCCATAAGGAGAGCCGCCCAGCGCGGAGGAGGGAGCAGCCTGCCGAGGAATGGCGCCGCCCACACTTCCCGTGCCGCTGACGACAACAGCAGCGGACAAAGAAACAAGACGCAGCAAAAAGACACAGAAAACAGACAACCGGGGGAGGGGAGGGGAATTAAATAAATAAAAATAAATCTTTAAAACAAACAAACAAACAAACAAACATATATATATAAAAAAACAAAGACTGAAATGAAGCAAAATTCAAATAACTAAGAGGAAAAAAATAGTCATCACCTGCATAAATTCAACATTTCAAAAGTCACATTTCCTAAAATCAGCTCCCTTCTCAACACCACCCCTCCTGGCATTTTTTAGACAGAGCACATCTCATCTTCAGGCTTGAAAATATGGGGTCATCTTGGAGTCCTCCTTGACCTTTAAGCCCTTATACCAGTCAGACCTCAAGTGCCACAGATTCTTTCTTCAACATCTCTCACTCATTTTAGCAGTTTTTCTTGCATACCTACCAGCCTCCAGAAGTCTCTGGTGGTAAGAATGGGAGGATGGATTATGGAGATGTACACAAAAATAGCTACTAAACAAGTACGCTAAATAAGTATTACAAGTATAAATGACTGAGAAACAAGTACCATAAAGATTCTCAAGTGTGTGATTTGTCTGACTGGGATAATCAGGAAATGCTTTGTCACTTGGGGGCAATCAAGCTGGGCCTTGAATCTTGGGTCTAACTTTAATTAGATGGAGCTAGTGGACAGAATTGGGAAAGAAAATACCTAGGAAACTGAGTAAAGGTGGGTGACTGAAACTAAAAGGTTCAGAGGCAGAGTGGTGAAAACAAAGGCTGGGGACAGGTAGTACAGTCTTTGAGGCCTTTTAACCCTTAGGCTGCCAGGTCATTTCCCTTCCAGCACTTGCATGTTCTTTATATATATATTAAATATATTTTTAAAATACTTATTTTAAAAACAAATCAATTTCATTGATATTATTTATAAAGCATACAATTCATACAAAATGTTCAATGGTATTTGGTATAATCACTTAGTTGTCTGCATGTTCTTGAACTGACACCTACTTTTACCAGGAACCCAGGTAGAAAACAGTTGTTGGCAGGTGCCTTTGTGATCAGAGGATATTCCTTTTGCATTTACTTTTTGTAGGAGAGGCTGCTGCTATGAGTTGCTTAAGAGTAAGTGCTAACAAAGCCTAACAGGTTGAAGGATTAGAAATCACATCTTATTCTGAGGATGCTTCAAAACTGTCAGCCTTCAACAACCCTGACCAGGGTTGTGATCTAAGATTGAGAATACCTATTTAATCCTCTAAACTCATTTTCTTTATATGGTTGCCTTGCTTAAGGATATACAATGATTCCTATTACCTACAACAGATCATTTGAATCCCTCTCCTGGGAATCCAAGGTTATGCGTAATTCAATCCCACTAAACCTTTTCAATCTTATCTGTTGCTTATCCTTTTACCAACCTTCTTCACTTAATCAAGAGAGCAAAAGTACAGCAAGGCAAGTAGTTACCCCTATTGGCTGAACTAAGCTCAATTTATACCTGACAATAGTTTAGGGCATTTTTTTCAGAGAACAACAACAAAAAAATTACAAACACGTTAATAAGAACTAGGCAGTCCTTATCAGATTATCATCTCAAAGTGTGTTCCGGATCAGAAAAATCGAAAAAAATTGTTTCACAATATATAAATGTGAAAGAAGAATTTAAAACCATACTGGTATAATAATGTTTTATGTTGATAGGGGTTTGGATTATATAGGTGTATGCATTTGTCAAAATCAGCAAATGTACATTTAGACTTGTATACTTCATTGGATATGTTACACCAAAAGAGAGAAACTGTAAACAAATACTGAACTTGAGTTAATGCTATGCATGCTTAAGTGTTTAGGGGGAATGTATGGATACCTGCAATTAAAATGGATGGATAAGCGATAAATCAAGTATATTAAAATGTTAATGGGGAAGCTGACTTGGCTCAAAGGATAGAGCATCTGCCTACCACATGGGAGGTCCACGGTTCAAACCCAGGGCCTCCTTGACCTGTGTGGAGCTGGCCCACGCGCAGTGCTGATGCGTGCAGGGAGTGCCGTGCCACCCAGGGTGTTCCCTGCGTAGGGGAGCCCCACATGCAAGAAGTGTGCCCTGCAAGGAGATCTGCCCAGCACGAAATAAAGTTCAGCCTGCCCAGGAGTGGCACTGGCACACACGGAGAGCTGACGCAGCAAGATGATGCAACAAGGGGAGACACATATTTCTAGTGCCCCTGACAAAAAAACAGAAGCGGACACAGAAGAACACAGCAAATGGACACAGAGAACGGATAACTGGGGCGGGGCGGGGCACGGTGGGGGAAGGGGAGAGAAATAAATAAAAATAAATCTTAAAAAAAAAATGTTGGTGGTGGACCTAGCCCAGTGGTTAAGGCGTCCGCCTACCACATGGGAGGTCCCCGGTTCAAACCCCGGGCCTCCTTGACCTGTGTGGAGCTGGCCCACGCGCAGTGCTGATGCATGCAAGGAGTACCCTGCCACGCAGGGGTGTCCCCCCCCCCGTAGGCGAGCCCCACGCGCAAGGAATGCACCCCTTAAGGAGAGCCGCCCAGCGCGAAAGAAAGTGCAGCCTGCCCAGGAATGGCGCTGCCCTCAAGGAGAGCTGACGCAACAAAAAAGAAACACAGATTCCAGTGCTGCTGACAACAACAGAAGCCGACAAAGAAGACGCAGCAAATAAACACAGAGAAAAGACAACCGGGATGGAGGGGAAAGGGGAGAGAAATAAATAAATAAAATAAATCTTTAAAAAAAAGTTAATGGTGGAATCCAGGTGACGGGTGCATGTGTGTTCCTTATAAAATTCTTTAGACTATACTGTCTTTTTTTAAATTCACAATAAAACACTGGGAAAAATGACATTGACAACATACTGTACTTGTTAACAACGTCAACACTGATAATTTGCTGAATTTACTGTAAGAAGTCAAACTTAGTGGAATAGCAGCAGTGGGCATTTCATTTGATGCTTCCTTCCATACCAACTGAACACAACTCTCAGCGCTCTTTTTGAGGTGGACTGTACTTACCTGCTTGCATGGCTGTCTCTCCCAACATAGTATAAATTCCTGAAGGGCACAAATCTAATATAATTTAGTTATATTCCTAAGGCTTTGCGTCATTTTTGGAGGATAATATGTGTTCAGTAATGGTGGAATGACAATGAAAGTGGAATTTTACCAAGGACCAAAGTATTATTATATTTTTAGCATACACTTTATTCATTTCTCACAATTCTAAAAGTTAAGCTCAGTTTTCAAGAGAAACTTAATATCCTTAAGTGTAAGTACATTAAACGTTGCTTAAGTAATGTCCTTACTTCTCCCCAGACAGGCAAAATTTCCAAAATTATTTTAAATATTTTAAAAAAACAAACTCACCTATATCTAACGAGATTATTTATATTCTATTACTCAAACCCGAGGTCTGAAGGCCTCCTAATATTTAATAATTTTTTAGTAGATGAACGTTCTTAAAAAGAAAAGTGTTAAAAAGTCCAAGGAAGCCTAGAAATTGTTTTCAAAGAGTTGTCACAACCAAGAGATGCCTGAACTGGTGAAAAGCAGGAACTGGAGATGCGAGAAAACGACAAAAGCAAAATCCACATAAAAAAAATTTAATCAAGAACTTAACCAAGCAACAAAGAGAGGACACCGAACCTCTCAAACTGGCCCTAGACCGCCTTTCCTCCTCCTCTCTCCACTTAACAGCCAGTCAGAGACGAGCGCCTCCCGGCTACTCCCAAGATCCCACGCGAGTTGGGTTGATGCCGCTAAAGCTGCATCTTTCACGTCAACCTCCCAGTTACAACGTGGTTTCGCGGCCGGCTAGAGAACCTGACTCTGAACTGGAGCACTTGGGTCAGACTTCCATCTCCCCCACCTGCCTGATCTGTGACCCCGTGCACAAATCTTTTATCGTTGGGCCTCAGTTTCCTCTTCCGTGAAATGGTAATGATTATCCCAACCCCGCCGGCCACACTGGGTGCTGATGGGAGACGAGAAGCGTAAAGGCGCTTTAAAGATGCAAACAACTTTCAATTTTGATATAGCTCTGAAGCACGCGGTGCTCCCGAGGCAAGTCTCTCAAGAGCCACCTCTATTCCTTCACTCTCTTCCCGCCCGAAGCCAGTGCCAAGGCCTCTCCCTCCTGTCGGCCCCCATGCGGAAGCCGCGCGGCGCCGTCTGCCATACCTGTAGCCACCTGGTCAGCGGGGCCTTCCTGCTGGCCCATGACAAAGTCTTGCACGAGGCCCCATAGGGCGCCGATAGGCGCCACCGCCTCCAGAGCGGCGGCGGCAGCCATGACGCGAATTAGGGACCGTGGGAGGGGAAGTGGGCAGTGGCACAAGACAGGCCTCTCCGCGCATGCGCCTCAAGAGCCAATCCTTTGGCGAAGGCTTAGGGGGCGGAGCGCTCCCTGGATCACGTGCCTGCCGGCTCCTCGCTAGGCAGTTCCAGGGAGGGTGGGCCGGCCCCGCCCCGAAGGGCGGGGCCTGGAATAGGGGCGGTGGCGCGCGGAGTGGAGAAGGCCGCTGGGCACGCAGCTGGGGCCATTGAGGGCGAATAATTCCCGGCCCGGCTCCCCGGGAGACGGGCGGCGGGGCGGGCACCTGGCTGGGTGGGGCCGAGGGGCGGTCCGCACCCTGGGGGAAGCCAATGACAAAATCAGGCCCGGCCCGAGGGGGCGGTGCCGTCGGTCACATGCGCACCTGGGGCGGGTGGTGGCGGTGCGGGCGGTGCGGGCACGGCGAGCCTGCGGAGGGGAGCGGGGCCGGGCAGGGGCGGGGCTAGGCAGGTGAGTGACAGGCTCCGGGGGGGCCGGCCCCAGCTGGGAGCCCCAGGCGAGCTCCGAGGCGCTGCCGCGGTGCCCGCCCCCTCTCCGCCCCTACAGCGGAGCTGGTCTCCGGCTGGGCACCGTCGTGGGCCCCCTGGCCCGGCCATCTGGGACCGTGCTGGGAAGTCATCCGCCTCCTGTTCTCCCCTCGCCCGCAAAGTTTGTGGCGAAGCCGGCGCCGGCTCAGGGCGCGCCCCTGGGGGGAGATCGGGGAGTGCCCGATGCCGGGCGGCCGGAGCCGTTGACCCGCGACGCCGCGTCCCGGGCAGGAGCGCGGAGCAGCCGGCCACCCCCGCCCCCCGCCCCCGGTGCATGGGGCCCGGCTGAGGAGCCAGCATGGGCAACTGCGTGGGGAGACAGCGCCGGGAGAGGCCGGCCGCCCCGGGACACCCCCGCAAGCGAGCAGGTAACGACGGGGAAGGGAGCAGGGCCACGGGCACGCTGCCAACTGTTCCCCCTTCTCGCCGGAGCCCTGGACTTCCCGAGCGACCACCCACGGCTCCTGGCGCCTGGGATTTACCCGTTGGCTGCTCGGGAGCCAGAGGGGGGCCTCCTCCCCAGTCCTGGGTGGCCGGGGGAGCTGAGTTGGGGCAACTGCGAGCGTCGACCCGGCTGCGAGACCAACTCGCTCCAACTGGGAAGCTGCTGGCGCGGGTGGGGGCAGGAAATGTTTGCAGACCGCACCCGGGCCGGCAGAGGGAGGAGGACCCCCTGCGAGGGCGCCGCTGGCCTGGCACCCTGGGCCGGGGTCTGACGCCGGCCGGTCGGGGCACGGCGCGGGCAGCCAGGCGTCCCCAGAACTCCGAGCTAGCGAGGCGAGTACAGTCGCTCCTTCCAAAGACTGTGTCATTATCGGGCTGCAGATCGGGCTGCCGGAATCCGACTTGCAAAAGCAGCGCAGGACTCTGGGAAAGAAATCTTTATTTTTCCCGCAGGGCTTTTTAGAGCCTCCCGGCCGTCTGGGAGTCTAGGAAAAGTGGAGTGGGGTGGGGGTGAGAATTTTCCTCGGGTTTGTTGGGATCCTAATCAGCCTTAGGAATGGCATCTGCTTGCTGATGATCCCCGAGGGCCGGGCAGCAGCCTTCTCACTTTCTTGGAACACCCCTCCTCCTATCCTGGCGCCGTGCCCCGGGGACTCACTTCCTTCAGTGAGGATGTTGCAAGGACCTTCTGAGAATGATAAAGTAGTAGACTTGGAAATTTGTTCCATTTCAGATAGATCTCCTTCCTCCTCTCTATCCAAAAGTCCAGATCCAGAGAGGCTGAACAACTTGCCCAACACAGCTAGTACAAGTGGGGCTGGAACCCAGTCTCCTCTTCCACCCAGTTGCCACATATCCCTTTATGTAAGAGGAACCACAGGCCTGAAGTTGTTAATGAAGTGGAAACTCTAGTTGGTGTTTCCTGCTTCCCTTTGACACCAGAGGTGTGTTGCTTGGGTTGCTGAAGCTGGAAAGGAGAATGGGGGAAACACGGGGAAACCAGGGAAGGATGTCTGTATAGTGGACAGGATGACTTGTGGAAGGAAGAAATGTGTTTTTATAGGAAGGATGGGGTAAAACTTACCATTGAAATCCTGTTATCTCATCCTAAGGCAGCCCTGGCCGTTCTTCTCAAACCCAAAGGCTTTCTTCCTTTCATTCATTCATTCAATTTATTATTTATGTGCTCAGTCCTCAGAATTGGTTTCATGGTATTTTTCACTGTTGATAACCTTTCCTTCCTTGAAACTCTCCTCCCTTCCCTTCTTAGCATAGGACTATTTTGGTTTTCTTTGATCACTCCTGCCCACCAAACACCTGCCAGGTGTGTGTATGCCCAGGTTCAATTTGACATTTTTTTCTTCTCATTATACTCCCTCCGAGAGAAATCATATCCAGTCCCATAACTACTACCCTGCCCCCTGTGCTATATCTTCAACTATTACCTGTCTCTTCCAGACCCACTTCTCTAAATGCCCTCTGGATACTGATCTAGATATCCTCAGATTCAACACCTCTAGAGCCGAGCTCTGTATCTCTTTCCCCTCAATCAGCTTCCCTTCTTTACCCTTCCATTCCCTCAACTGCATAATTATACTTTGAAAAACTCTCTCACTGACTGGCTGTACCTCCTAGCCAGCCAGTCACCAGGGTCAGCTGGCTCTTCCTTCAGTACGTTTTACAAACCTGTCCCTTCCCTCTTTACTTCAAGCCCTTGTCACCTCAAGTCCAACTCATCTCCCAGTCTGAAGTCACTTCCTCACCAAAGGCAAGTTCATCTTCAGTCATTTATCCAATGCAGAGGCCAGCACCCAATTTGTTCCCCCAGAAGTAGTTTATTAAATCAATCTATCCCAAATCCTATCATTTATTTTATGTTCAAAACTCAGCAAAATAAAAAAAAAATTTAAAACTAAAAAAAGAAAAAATTCTTTCTGCACCTCTCTATTGGCTTTAAGAACCTAAACTTTCAAGGTGATATCTGACCCAGTCCTTTCATAACACGATTTCTTTCTCTTCCCTAACGTTAAGGCCACCAGCATTTGCTTGTGCTGTTTCCCCACTTCTTCTTAGCAAGAGCCTTTCTTCCCTTCGAAGACCACATCAAATCCCATATCTTTCTTTAAGTACCTTCCCTAACAAATCTCTTCCCCCACGCCCAGTAGAAGTGATTGCCTCTTCTGAGAACTACTGCAAACACATTGTCTGTGCCACTTCACAATTATCTACTCCGTATTATTCACTGCAAGCCTTGAAGACCTGGGTTCTACCTTATTCTTCTGCGCCTCTTGTCCCTCTCTCTCAGCCACTCACTCATACAGCCATACACAAACACACACACAGAACACTACTTAGCACAATGACTCCTACAGAGAAAGCCCTCAGTATTTGTTGATTTTAGAAAGCTCACCTGACTTCATCCTCCAATCTGCATTTTCCATGTAAACATTTTACTAAAGTATATATCTGCATTTTTAGTCTACTAATATATCATTTCAATTCTGTGGGACCTACTATGGGTTGCTTTATTCATGAAGTCCATATCCAAGGGATACTGTATAGGATGACAGAAGTTTGAGTGTAAAGAAAGGAATCCTTCTTAACTTTACCGTGTGCACCTGACATTCCTGTAAACTCTGCGGTTTACCTTTTGATAAGGACATATTTTGATAAGGACATAGTTTTATGTCGTAAGACTAACTCCAAAATTGCCTAAAACTCCTCTCGCTCCTACTTTGGACTCTGACCTTTCTTTTACCACTGGTAAAATGGGAACAAATCTTCAACAGGGAGCTAGAACCTGAGTTCCATTTGCTTGTTGCTAAGGGACCCTGGGTAAGTCATCAGATCTCTCTGGATCATCTTTAAATATCTTGGAAAGGGAGAGGGTTATCCAGATATAACTCTTTACTGTGTGTTTGTTTTATCATCTTCACAAAGGCAGCTATCCAAAACTGTAATGTATTAAGTTGAAGCCTTATTAATATCACCCTATGGCCTTAGTTCTGTCTTCTTAATCACTTGGTGGGGGAAGCAGAGATATGATGCCCACTGATCAGGGCATCTTATATGAGGTGGGAGGATTAGGTGATTCTTTCATCAAGTTTTGTGGTTTTTACTCTTACTACATCCACAGTAGGTCTATGTTCTCCTCTTCCAAGTACTGGGTGGTCCTTGTATGCTTCAGAGAATACTTGGAGAATTACTCCTTTTTTTCCTGGGGAGGAGGGGTGTTCCACTACCCCATACATGTATCCTGGAGAGATCAATCTCTATGCCCATGAGGTGGGTGTAGCAGCCTATCCCCCAACCAGCCCAGGGAGAAATAGAGGTGGTAGAACAGGCAAGTCTCTTGCCTGACTACACCCTTTGAGAATGTGGCAGGGCTGAAACCCAAATATCTGACTCTCCGATGTGCCAGGCCTATCCACTTACATTCTGGAATCTGAAGCTTGGGATGGACAGTCCCTGAGTCCTGTTTTGGGCTGATTGTGCTTGACACCATGATTGCAAGGAAGTCTGCTTCTTCTTGTGGGCCGCTGTAGCTTTTCTTGAGGGAGTAATTGGGCAACTTCTCCATTTGCTCGGTAAATATTTACTGAATGCCAAACACCATGCTGGTTGTGAACAGACATGGTCCTTGACTACATGGAGTTTGTAGTTAGGAAGGGCAGACGAAACCACAGTCATATAACCTATGTGTGATTATGCATGCAAATCTTGTTTGATTATACATACAATTATGTGTTATTATTATATAGGCTGGTGACTCTACATTTATAATTTCAGCCCATCCTCTCCAACTCCAGCCCTATGCATTCTGCTTCCCACTCAACATGTCTAATAGCAAAAGGCTTCTCAGTTCAGTGTGTCTGACACAATTCCTGAACCTCCCCTTTTCTTTACAAAGTCTCCCCCGTCTAAATGGTGATTTTATCCTTCCAGCTACCTGGGCCCCCAAAATTCTAGAGTCATCTCTGACTTCTCCCTTTCTGTCACATTCCACATCTCATTTATCAGTCTGGGACCTCATATGTAGGGGAAGCTATCACTCAACCACTGAGCCACATCAGCTCCCCTGAACTGATTTCTTTGTTTGTTTGTTTGCTTTTGTTTTCAGGCAGCACTGGGAATCGCATCAGGGATCGAACCCAGGACCTCCCATGTGGGAAGCAGGTGCTTAACCACTTGAGTCACATCTGCTCCCCAATAGATCTTGTTGGTTTTACCTTCAAAATATATCTAGAACCCAATTGCTTCTTGCCATCTCTACCACTTTCACCCTGGTCTAAGCTGCCGCTGGCCTCTTTACCTGATCTTCCTGCTTCTTCCCTTGTTGCTTATCAGACTATTTTCCTCAGAACAGCCAGAAAGATGCTGTAAACTGGGAGTCAGATTTTTTTACTCCTTTGCTCAAGCCTTCCTGGGACACCTCATCATCTGACATTAGCTATCTCCTCCTCTTCTGTCAGTCAGAGATTTTTGTTTGTTCACTCCCTGGTACCTAACGCAGGGCCTGGCATATACTAGGGCCTTAATAAGTAAGTGTTGGATGAAATTAGTGTGTGTGACAGAGTTGGTGAGGTCTATTAAAGATAGGAATGAGCAGACCTGATTGATCTATGGTCTTACATCAGTTTTAGGGCAGGTACCCTAATGAAGGGACTTAAGCTGTAGCCTCAGAGTAGAATTCTGTTCTTGGGTGTGGTTTCTTTCTCCATACCCCACCTCCCACCCCACCCCCAGGTAAGGTCTCAAATCCCTGTTTTGGGAACCTCTTACTAGGAGATATCTGAGCTGAAGAGCCGGGTGAAGCCCCCTATTATGGTCCTAACCAGGCATTGTCATTTTATTTGTGCATCTAGGTAAGAGGGGACCCCTCTCCTAGGCACACATAATGTTTGTAATCTTCAGCTTGACGGTAGGGATGGGATGGTCTAACAGATCATGAAGTAGGAAGTCTGGTGATATAGAGTCCAGGCCTCTTTACCCACTGACTTGCTGGGGAATTTTTAGAATCACAGAATTTTAGAGCTGAAAAGAAACTCAAAAGATTTCTCTAACCTCTTTTTTTCTTTTCCAGCTATTAAAAAAAGAAATAAAGGTATATGTACTCCCTGCCTAGTTCACAGAAATATAGTTCAACCTATATAAAAACTATATGGCTTCTTCTTTGGATGAATTGTATGGCGTGTGAATAAAAATGTTAAAAAACAGACCCAAAACTATATGGGCTTCTTTAAATTTTGTGTGTGATGAGGTCAAAGCATTGTAGCAAAGTGATCAAGGTCAAGTGTGTTCAAAAGGAAGGGAAGGGATCTAGTCTTTTCTTTGCTGCTTTCTAGAGTGGTGATCTTATGCAAATCATTTATTTTATGCTCGGGTGATCCTCTATAAAAAAAAGATGAGACTATTTCCAGCGTACTTCAGGGAGATATTATGGGGATAAAATAAGCGAACAGTGTTTTAAAAAGTACATTCTGGCTGCGTGGTCTGCTCAAAATACGTGGTCCCAACCTAGAGTGTCATCTGGCCTTGATGAGAAATAAGGCCTTGGCTCTCTGCTCCTTCCTAGTTGTGTATGTGTGACTTTGGACAAACCTTTTGATCTTCTTGAGCCTCAGTTTCCTCACTTATATAATGAGGTGACTACCACCCTGCTCACCTCTCAGAGGTGAATCAAGTGAGATCCTGGATGACAAAGAGAATGTAAACGTATAAAATTTTTATTATTCAAATCCACAGGATTTTTATACACAAAATTACAGTTAGCTTATTCTTTTAAGGGGAAAACTATAAAAGAAATGTTTAAAAACTCCTTTTGGGTGGGAATCTTTCCTAAATGAATAAAATATTTTCAGCCGAAGAATACTGAGCATAAATACCTCTACTTTGCAGCTCAGGGTCATTTATTTCATACCTAGTATGTACAAAGCACCTGCTCAGTGATGGCCACAAAAGGTCCTTTCTCTCAAAAACATTTTATCTCTGAAAAAAAGAGTGTGGGGGAGTGAACTGATAGAGGGCAGAAAAAAATTGCTGGGGAGAGCCCATTCCAAGCGTGCCGGTTCCCAAGGTCCCAAGTGGCAACACTGGTGTGGGGAGGCTCTTAAATGCTGTTCTGGGCTCTGAATGAGAAGCCCTATCCCATCAGTTATTGCGCTTATAATAGTGTAAGGCCTCTGAGCTTTTGAGACTGTAGGGCAACAGGTCCCGAAAGTAAATGGTCCCCACTGCTGTGCTGCGGTTCATGTTTCTGCCTATAAACATTGCTTGATCTTCTCTCTGGTAGTCAGGGGTCTTGGAATCCCATCTGCCAGGCCCACATAGCAGTTCTCCAGTTTCCTGGGGAAACAGACAACTAAGTTTGTTAGAATTGTGCCTAGAGAAAGAATAAATAGGCTCCAAGTGGAAGCCTCAGGTGTTCTCCAGAGAGTGAGTAGCCAGAACCCAATTTTGGGGGCTTGCTTCTGGATAACTAGGTGGTCAACAGTTGGGGTTAATGGATAGCAGGCTTCCAATTAAGCAAAGCATTTCTGTGTTCTTCTAATTCATCCTGCTCCCATAGAAGGTTAATGCTATTTTAGTTGGCTTGAGAGTGTGCCACTGTTTTGTAAACTCCCCTTTGCCTGTGAGAAATGTAGGCCTATGGACCAGCAAAAAGATGGGAGGAGGTGGGGATGAGTGAAAGGTAGAGATGAGTGACAAGGCAATATGGTTAGCACGTCGGCTACTTGAGGCCATGTGCTGCTCTCCCATCCCTGGGGACAAAATCTTTCCCTATTTTGTGAGCTCACAAGGAAGGGAAACCAAGCTTGATGTGCACCCACCTCTCTGACTGTCTCCAGCACCTCAACTCCTGTCCTGTTGTTCTGAGGAAGGCAAACCTTTCAGGAAAGGGCTGGAGCACCTTCCACAGGGTATGGGATAGGGGCGGGGGGACAGGATGACTCTTCATTTGTACCCATGTCCTCTGGGAAGCTGACAAGGGGCAGAAGGTAACCTCTCAGAGCCCATGCCTGGGTAGCCAGTCCGTCACCAAGCAGCCTGGACCTTAGCACCCAGGTGCTCGTAGTCCTGTTGTTTTAAGGGTTCAAAGACATGTGATTATGAAGAGCTCACCTTTGCTGGGTGCTTACATGCGTCAGGAGCATCACATACAGTCAGTCTCTTGGTTAATCCTCACAATATGGGTGGATACTATTATCTTTTTTTTCAGGTGAAGGAATTGAGCCTTAGAAATTTAAGTCTCCCTGCCTAAGGCTGCACAGCTTATAAATAGCAAAGCCACAACTTGAATTCAGGTGGTCTAATATAAGGGCATGAGCTTTTGGCGACTGTATAATTTACTTGCATTGGAATGGGAGGAAGAGAACACTTTTTTTTTTCTTCTAAATAAGAGTTTATTATTGAGCACCTTTAGGTACCATGCTGGGCCCATTCACAGACAGCTCATTTGATTCTTCCTATTTCACCTATGGGAATGTTTCTACCCATTTTACCTGTGAGAAAATTGATAGTCAGGAAAGTAAAGTATTTGCTGGCGGTCACAATGCTGAGAAGAGGCAGAGCAGGAACTCTGCCCAAGTCCTTTGACTCAAGTTGTAGCGCTCAGAGCGCATTCCATGTTGTGCTATAAATGTAAATCCTACTCATTCCCATCCCCCACACTCCGCTGCCTTGCGCACGCACACACACACATGCACATTTGAAAAGAAGCTGGGAGGTCAGCTGTGAAGCCTGCAAAGCTCCAAGGACTGGAGCCATGCCTCTCTTCCTGTTGTGCCCCCTGATCCCAATTCCCCAGCCCCCAAACTGTAACCTCCATACCTAGGAGCCATCTGAGTCCATTATCTTGGGTCAAAGTGATTGGCACGTAATAGGAACTCAGTACATATCAGGTGAATGTTGTTTGAGGGCTGAGTGTGTTGTAGAAAGTAGAATCTCAGTCGAGAGTGTGTTCCTAAAGAGAAACACAAGTAGAATACAAATATTGCTCTGTTTCCTCCTTCTCCTGGAGTGAACCTCCACTTTCCAACTCCCAGATGCCAGGAACTTGAATAAAAAAGTGCCCTGGCTCTGCAGACTTTGAGCGATTCCCAAATTCCCAGGGGAAGAGGCAAGAAAGAGTCACATTAGCAAAGTGCTTGCAGGATCAAGTGTCACTCTTTGTAATTAATAAGACGAAGAATCCCTTGCTTTGCTCAGCATTTTGCAGTTTTCAAAATGCTTTCTCAAGTATTATATATCATTTGATCCCCACAACCATCCTGCTACGTAGGCAAGGAAGAATCATTGTTCCCGTTTTACAGATGAGAATACCAGGACTCAGTGAGGGTGTTAAGCTGCCCAGGGTTATGTGTGGCAGGAGGCAGAAGCCGGAGGTAGGCAGTGGCTCTGCTGCTTTTTCACTATGGTGAAGTAGCCTCATTCAGTTTAGAGCCTCACTGTCCACATCTGTAAAATGGGGACAAGTACACAACCGCTTGGTATAACCAAGGATTAAATGTGATAACGTAAGTGAAGTTATCAGCAAAGTGCCAGGTGCACAGCAGATGCTTAGCAAATGATGGTGGTGGGTTGAGAATGATAATAACCAAGGCCAAGTTCGTTTGTTCCTATAATAACTTTGTTCTACTGTCCCTTGTTTAGAGAGTTTTCGGAGAAGCAGAGTGTAGCCTCTCCAGATCCCTACCTGGGAAGCCTGATTCTGGTCACCTTCCTACCCTTTCCCTGGAGTCAGAGGATATAACAAGGACTGGTGAATTTCCTTTGATTTGCAAAATCCAAAATCTTTCATCAACCTTTTTTAAGATAGAGTCTTCTGTTGGTGACAGGTAATTATGACAAGTATTTTATTCATAATATTCATTTGTATTTTTAAAATCCCAGCTTCCCAGCTCATTAGCTATGTAATCTTGGGTAAGCTGTTTTAAATTTGGGTCCCTTAGTTTTCTCATAGGGTTGACATAAGGGTTTAATGAGTTAATGCATATAAAGTATTTAGAATGGTTCCTGGCACATAGAAGATTCTCAATAAATATTATTTATTACTTTTTATTATCATCATTGTGCTTGGCCCTGTATTTAAGCCAGCTGTCCCCAACCTTCCTCTTCCCCCCAAGTTGAAACGCATGGCCAGTGAAGTTCACATGAAAGACCTAGCTTCCACTGTGTACCCTGCGTTATGTACCATTCCTGTAATTCCACTTATTCATTCAGGAAAGCAGATCGGAAGCACGTTGAGTGAGAGTGATGTTATTTTAGAGATAACCTTGAAGCCAGTTTCATTTTTAAAAATGTGAATCATTCACAAAAGCTTGAGAACTTTTTAACTCTTGTTAGTAACAAATCACTTGCAACACACTCCACAACGTTGCTGCTGATTCCAACAACAACCAGTGGCTCCCATTCTGGGCTATCTCATAACATTCATTGCCTGGGAGGTCAAGGCCTGGGAGTGACCTCAGTTTGCTGGGCCCATCTTCACATTTTCAGAACATTTCTGGGGACCACTAGGGCTTACTTCCTGGAACTTTGCTTGTCCCCGCTATGCATTATGTCAATTGCAAATACACGCGTCGTGAACTTTCAAGAAGCTGGTGATGAACATCTATAGGAGAGCCATTGTTTTTTCTACATTTGATATGTACCCCCTGGTAGCTAGATTCCAGATCCAAACACAGTTTTTTGTAGTTATTATATATTGCTATTACTAAGGTGCCAGGCACCATAGAAAGTACTTTATATAGATATCACCTAATCCTCCTGATAATTCTCTGAGGTGGAAAGGATCCTCATTTTGGGGGAGGGGCTCAGTGATAGTAACTTTTGCAGAGTCAGGCAGCAAGAAATGGGAGATTTTTTATTCTCAGATCTGAATTCCAGCCAGGCAATACCTACCTCACTGTCAGTTTCAACAAAGGGCTCACTAGGTCCTAAACAGGTATAGCTGGTTTACTGACGTCATTGCCGCCCATGACAAGCAAATAGTCTACTTCTGCCAGTTCTTGTCCTATATATCCTGATTGTGCCAGTGCCCTTTGTGACAACCTTCATGGGTTTGTCCTTCTTTCTGCCTTTCCCCAGCCCCCACACAGTGTCTGGGAAACAGACCACACTGTATCCTCTCTAATATGGGATATTGCACATGGCATTGATTTTTCACTTAACGAAAGCACTCTGTTCCCTCAAAATAGGCTGTCACATGGCACGAGCATTTCATTTCCTGAGCCCTCGCAGCAGCTCCAGGAATCATCACTGAAATCAGTACTGGTTCCTTAATCTCCTACCACGCGTGTGTTAGACGCCCTACTAGGTGCTTGACATCACTGTTTTCACATTGGCCCTGTGATGTAGGCTTAATTACCCCCATGTGAAGATGAGGAAACCGAAGCTCAGGGTTTCACTTACCCATGAACGTGGTGGAGTCACTGTTTGAATCCTAGCAGTTGTTTCCTGGGGGCTTTAACCATGATGGTAAGCTGCCTCTAAAGAGTCACCACCTCTGCCAGGCGCAGAGAGAGACAGTTCCCTTCCTCAGGGAACTCACAGTGCATTGGACTAAATAGTCCTGGAGGTTTTGTGATTTGTTTTTAGTTTTTCTAAACCTGTTTCCACCTGGGCACACCCCAATGGGCAGATCCATAACACACAGTACCAAGGGTCCAAGGTGAGCACGGCGGCAAGTCCCAGGGGAGCCAGACAACGCTCTTGGCGACAGTGTTTACGTCCCAGGCTGACTTCTGTTTGCTCTTTGCCCTTCTTCCCTCAGGACCACAAAACTCATCTGGGTTTGGACTAGGGTAACATTCTGCTTGTGGCCCCAGCCAGGTCTGGCTGCTGAGGAGACAGGAGGCTTTATCTGCCTGGGAACTTACTGCCTCTATGGCTTTTTTAAGACCCCAGTGATTTTTTTTTTCTTTTTAAATCCATGTGCTGTATGTACTGGGGACAGACCAGGCAAGTCTTTGGGGTGCATAGGTGGAAGGAAAGGTAGAGTGGGCCCTTTAATCTTCAGCCACTTCTTCCTATTTGGAAGTGAGCCAGGGTCAGTCCTGCTGTGACAAGTGTCCTGTGGAAAATCTGGGGCCTGGATGTCTGGTCCATCCTTGGCTGTCAAGCACTTTTCCTGCAGCCATGGACAGAGATGCTCAGCCTCCTACTGTTGAAAGCACCACCTCTTGGGCATTTTTCTGTGCCAGGGGCCCAGGTTGAGAGGAAGTGTCCAAAGAGAGGCTTCAGCCTAAGAACACTGTTCATGTGCCCAGCCACCCTCCAGTGTTCATTGGGGATGGGATGGAGACCCTTTTTGTTGGCTGAGTCTGGGCCCCAGCTTTAGATGTGAAATGATTCCTTTTTCAAAAGCTGTGAGATTGGAGAGGCTTGCTCAGAATCCATCCTTACCTTTTGGGGAAAGGGAATTGGTATTAATAGGGAATCCAGCTAGAGGAACTTGGCGACTGGTTCAGAGAGGTCAAGCCACTGGTCTGTAGTCTACCCTGCACAGACTGGAGCTGGTTCTGCTCTAGGAAACTTGACTCCACTTCTGTGCCCTTTCTACTACTCCATCCTGCCTCATTTCTGCAAATATGTGTGAACATATTATCATCTATGTCTCATTTTCTATGATGGTTCACGGTCTATCTCAGGGAAAAAGCAAAGACCAAGATGTGAAACAGTTTTCAAGCAAGACAATGTATAGACAAGTGCTAAATCATACAGTGTAGACAAGCAGAGGCAATGGCAATGTGTAGACCACTTTAGAAAGAGTTGAGATGGGAGAGGTCTCTGGGGGCTGGAGGTATTAAAGGAAGGCCTTGGAGGGCATGGGGCTCGAATCCCAATCAGGGTAAGATTGGGATAGGGCAGGTATTAAAGGCAAGTGACCATATTTTGTAGAAAGGTCAATGATTTGAGTAAGGGGTACAGATTGGAGCAAAGTAAACAATAAGATGTTCTTTCATTGTTTTTTTATTTGTAAAAGTGATGTGTTCAAGTAAAAAATGTGAACAATACCAGAAAACCCAAAAAAGAAAATCTCCTTTGTACTTCCACCACTCTGAGAGATCCCCCAGTTCTATATGGTGTTTATTCTTCTAGCCTATTATTTTCCTTGAGGCAATAGAATCAAATGGGTTTGTACACCAAGTGTATGGAAGATCTCAAACAGTAAATTGGAGCATTTAGGTAAAAGGAGCCTCTGTTGGTTCTTGTACATGGGGTACAGATGAATAAAGTGGTTTGGGAAGAGGCACCTAACACCTGTGAGCAGGCAAGATTGCGTCTGTGACAAATCTCACATTTCCTCACCCACTACACAGGAGTCTCAGGTCTATTCTTCTCTGCTACTGCTCAGGGGATCCTGGAAAAGACTTTCTCCTGAGTTGTCTCAGTAAGTCCCCCACATTCCGTAGACTCCTGTCTTTCCCATTTACCGCCCAGTTTCGTCAGTAGAGTTCTCCTGCAGTTTGAGACATACAGCCTCTTTTGCCACACCACAAACCTTTCTGCTGCATGAGGTCATTTCAGGGGAGAAACTATATTCTGGTGGCGGAATAGCATCAGGCCGTTTTGCTTTGCCCTTCCGCTGAGGCAGGCAGGTCACCCTGCACTGAGCCGATGGGCACCACCAGAAGCTGCAATGTCTTCTGTGCCTTTTCTGTGTTCCCCAGTGATGCTTCCCCTCCCAGGAAGGGGGTTCTGACCCAGCTCGGGCTCAAGGGAACCTTTAAAGGAGCAACCCCCGGAGAGACTTAACCGGTTGAGTCAGGTGGCCAGAGTTTTCTTCCTGCTTTGTCACGTGGCACCTATGTGGCCTTAAGTCTGTGAACTTCCAGTTCCTCATATGAACGATTGAGTTGGTCTGGAATAGGAGTTTTGTACTAATTTTTTAAGCTACGGACGCCTTTCAAATGCAAACTTATGTATAGCTTGATATATACAACCAAATGGGCAATGCACTGGTTGAAGCCCCATAGAGTTCCCATTGACATCTTGGGGTCCTGCAGGGCACACAGTTTGAAAACCACTGGACAAGACAACACTCCGAGATTTCTTCCAGCCTTAGGATTCGTGGGTCTGGCCTTGCACAGTCTCTGGCATAAATGACCTATACACAGGGTTGTAAGCTTTGTGGCCTGTTGGAGACTGTGATTTCATTTGGGGTAGATTGGTGGGTGGGTAGCATAGGGCCAGAAAAATCTCAGGGCAGAATTTTTTGTAGTGGGGACAATCGGGCTAGCATAGTTTGCAGATACAATTTCATTTGTTGGCTTTTACTTCCATAGGCTGGTTTTTCTGGCCTGCTCCTTCCTGCCTTTCCTTTTAGGGCTGGTTCTTCCTGAAGAAGCAATGAAAACGAGGAGATACATCTCAGGTAGCAAAGTGCATTTAATTTAAGCTGCCTGGGGCTGAGTTACACATTTCATGGAAAGCATTTGTAGAGCACAGTGGTGCCTTTGGCAGAAATAGGAGAGCCAGGATCTGGGGCCAGCTTTCCTTCACTCATGGAGAGTTTGTCAAGCACCTGCTTTGTATTCATGGTGAAGCATAAAGAAGATCCCAGGGTTAGGACCCCTTTGGTTGCAAGTAACAGAAACCAAGGGAATCTAGCATAAGCAAAAAGGCTATTGATTAAAGGGCTTTAGGGGGCTCAGGACCCCTGTAGGCAGGGTTGCCACCTGGCCTGGACTGAAAAACTTTGTTAGAGTCTCCCTCTCAACTCTACTTCTCCTTGGGCTTCCTTCTCTTCTCTGCAGCCAGGCTTTCATCCTCCTCAGTCCACATGGTGGAGAGCAGCATATGCTGCCCCATAGCTTCCAAGTATTCATGTTTTAGTTCCGGCCACACTCAGACTGACCCAAAGCTCCCAGTCTGCTCCTCCAGCCCTCCCTGAGGAGGGCTCCCAGGGAGGAGACCAGGATATGTGCAACACTTACTAGTCATACAAAAGGACAATGAAAGAAGTGTCCCTCGGTAGAACCTGTTCATTGTCTAGTGCCTGGCTCCAGTGAGGGCACGGAGAGCAGAAGCCCATCCAGGTGATCTCAAGGAAAGGAAGGCTTGCAGCTGGCCCTGTGGGAACTGGGGCTGGAGGGTGGTCAGGAATGGAGGTTGCTCTGTCTTTTGGGAGATGTGTGGTTAGCCTGCTTTTGTCCGAACCTCTGCTCTTGGTTTCCCTCTCTATAGACCCCACCTTCTTACTCATCAGCTTGTTCCATGGCTGCTCAGTAGCCCTCTTCTTCAAGGACCCCACTCCCTTGCACCCCCCAACCAAGCTTATTTCTACTTTAAGACCCATTGCTGATTAATAAGGAGAGACCCTGTTTGGCCCCACCTTTCTATTAATGTCAAAGCACACCAGTCCAGAATTCTGGCAGCCAGTGGATTGGCTTCCCTACGTCACAGGTCCACCCAGGTAAAGACAGCTAGTGGGGGGCTGGATCATGTGGTATGTGAGTCTGTCCTTTTCAGGGCTTTGGACCAGGTAAGCATTCACAACTCCTATACTCAGAGAATGCTTCAAGATGCAGGAGAGCAGGGCCTTGAGCAATGCAATAGAGTGCGGGTCAGAAGGGGGGACTGGCCTGAGCTAAAGCAAGTGGGCATGCTTTGGGGAGGTAGGGCACCTTGAATGCTGAGCTATGGTGCAGGGGTGTGGAGGTAATGGGGAGCCACCTGCATGTGTGACTGGGGATGATGTGTGGTCTTGGGAGGGCACTCCTGGGCTCAAAGGATGGCCAGGGGAGGGATAGAGCAGCTGGAAGGAAGAGCAACTAGGAGGCTGGTAGTGCTCCAGGCAGGAGGGGAAGGGGTCTGCATTAAAGTGTTGGGAGTAGAGGTGCGGAAGCCTCTTTGAAGACAGGAGTCCATAGGATTTGGTAACAGATTGGCCGAAGGAGAGGGAGGGTCAGAGATGTCGGAGGCAGGCGATAGGCACATTGGGGAGTGCCTGGCAAGCCACACTGGGGGCCTGGGAGGGGAAGCTCTTTGGAGGAGGAGACTGGTAGCTGCAGGGAGCAATAGGAACTGCTGGAGTGCTTATTGTTGTTTTCGTAGGCTGGGGAGAACTGAGTATTTAAAGCAGAAAGGGAAGTCCCAGTCTGAAGCAAGAGGCTGCTGGAGAATAGGTCTCAGCCCACCAACTCTCCTTCTCAGGAACTATGACCAAGTGGCCTCCACTTCCTCATCTTCAGAATGGGAACAATAGCTGCCTGGGCCCCCACAGAGATGTGGGGAAGGTCAAAGTTTACTTATGTGGCAGTGCCTTGTGCACCGGAAAGGCCTATGCAGGTGCAGGCAGCTCTGCTTCTGTTGCTCTTTGTGTGATGGTGCCGGACAGTGGCCCAGGAGTCTCATCGGCCTCTGTGGTGTCAAGGTGACTTTCTTCTTGGATGTGGGACGTGACATGATGCCAGCCCCACCCCAGCCACCCGGACTCCTGTGGCAGAGGACGTTGTTCCTGTCTGGAACTTAAGTCTGGTGATATGTAAGTGACCGATTAGGTCGAGGATTATTTCAGCCCCAACCTACTTTTAAGAATGCCCCAACAATGGTGTGAGTATGTAGAGACCAGCAGGGCAGGGGGTAAACAGGAGAGACATGACTGAGGACTCCCTCCAAGAGAAAAAGAGCTGGAAGGGGAGGGGAGGCAAGGAGAGCCGAGGAGAGGCGCATAAAAGCAGCTGGGGAGGGAGAAGCTTAGCCTGTGTGCATGTCAGTGTGGAATTGGAAGGAGCATTCTGAGAACTCTTAGGTGGTTTCTTACCCCATGGTGGCCTCCTTGGCTTAGTCCCCACAGGAAAAACCATGGAGCACTTGTTTCAAAGACACCTGGTAAAGGGGAAATGATGCATCCTGTTTTGCCACCAGCCTAGGGCAGAGGACCCAGATGGGGACAGTAGTTGGTGGCAGTGATTAGAATATTGGCCAAACCCTGGGGCCTCTGGAGTCAGGGAAACCAGAAGGATATTGAGGAGGGGACCCCCAGGTCAACCAGGGGACAACCTGTGGCCTCCTTCCTGTTCTTCCCCAACTTTCCCTGTAAGTAGTGCCCAGGTAGCCTCTTTTTTCCCTCCCCAACTCACCCCACCTCAGGCCTCCTCTCTTCCTGCCACATCCAGCTCTTCCTACCTGTGTCCTCCTTCTGGCTCACCTGCAGCTTCCTTTCTCTGGGAAGGCCCAGCTTCCCAGTGCTTTCTCCTTCTCACCCTCCAGCCCCTTTCGCTATTTCCATCAATTTCCCTCCCACAGAGCCTCTTTGAGTCCTCTGCTCTCCTCTGCCCCAAGACAGACCTTGAATTCTCCTGCCAGCACATTTCCAAACCCCAGCCCCTTGGAGTAGTACTTTTCCTAAAACACAGCGGCTGTGGATTTCCCTGGCCTGCCCAGCTGTTCTTGTCTTTGACTATAGAGTCCATGCCATTTGCAACAATAGATAGGAAATGAGAGTAAGGGGGATTTCACGTGCTCTTCTAGCTACCTGAATTCCTATTGGGAAACAATGATAATAGTAACAAAATAATAAGAGGTAACACTTATAAATACTTTCTATGTTCACTTAGTATATTCCAGCCACTGTGTTAAACATTTTACATGTATTATTTCATTTAATCTTCATAATAACCCAGTGAAGTAAGGTGTATTATACTGTCTCGGTTGAAGGAAATGGAGGCCCACGAGTTATCTAGTTTGTCCAACGTCATCCGTGAGTAGGTGGCAGAACCTCGACTAGAAGCCATGCCTGTTGCCCTAACTGCTGTCATGCCTTTGCCCCCCCACTGGAGGAGCAGAGTTGTCCCCAAGGCTCATGGAAGCCTCAAGTTCTTGTTTCCCCCGATTGGCTGTTAACAACTAGTAATTAGCCCAGATTAAAAAAAACCCACAATGTCATTCTCAGGGCTGTACTTTGTCTTCTCTCCATAACCTCAAACAAGGAAGAGACCTTTGGATGGTAGGGATCATAGTATTTCTCTTTGCCGCGAGCTCCAACACACCAGTGTCCCATTTTGCAGTTGGGAAAAGGTCTTCCTGAAGTCTTAAGAACTCCCACTTGACATTATCCTGGCACAAGAGATTCAGAACTAGAAATAATAACCTAATCTCTGGACATTCCTTCTGATGATCTTCCCACTTAGATCACATTACTGTTCTATTCTGAGAGTACTTGAAATACGTCCCAAAGGTTGTGTAATCTCCAGATTCCAGATCAACGTAGGCCCTTTCTTTGGGTCAGGCTCTCTGTGCACTCTTCTTAACTCTGACCATGAGCAAGAGGAGAGAGAGAACGTCAGAATCTCTGGGGGTTTTGGCCTACACAAAGTCAGAAAAAGCATATTCAGTATCATGATGACATTTTGGGTTTGGAAAAATACATTGTTTTTGAAATTTAAACTACTGAAGGTAAACTTTGGAATGGCAGTAATTCTCAAGTAAGACCTGGCACAAGCTTGGTGAAAGTGTGCAGGTGAAGTTTATTTATTTGTCAAAAGGGAGGGTGTGTTTTAAAAGGCCAGGAAACATTGTCTTCCCACAAGAGACTGAATGTGCCACTTTGTGTCGCCTGCGGTGCTGTGGATTTCTAGTGGAGGTCTCTGAGGATGGTGTACACTAGTTGGGGACAGTGGGGAGGTCCAGGAAGAAGGTGCAGTAAACATAGGTTTGCTGATTGGGACTGGAGTCCTGGGCCGGGAGACCTTGTAGCTTAGTGGTTAAGAGCAGCAGCTTGGATCAGACTGTGGCAGTTTAAATCCCAGTTGCTGGTGGTATGCCTTAACCTCTTAGAGTCTCGGTTCCTCCGTCTGATAAATGTGGATGGCCGTAGTACCTACCCCCTCGTCTTGCTGTGGGGTTAAATGCAGCAGTGCCCAGCACTTGGTACCGAGATGGCACTCAGTCCATTAGTGATGGTGAGGGCTGTTATCACCCATCCTGCCTGCCTTGTCTTAGTTGGATCAAACCCTCTTGGGGTTCTGGGTGGCCTGCCCAGGTAGCCTTGTCACTCACTTCCTGCTGTGTGCCCAGATGAATGCACCATCTGTAACAGAGGCTGGGTCCCGAAGAGTTCAAGGCTAATCTGAAGTGCTTATCTCCATAAAGCTCAGGTGTGCATCAAGTTTCTCTATGCCAAGCCCTACCCTTGCCCCTGGGTATGCAGCTGAGCAAAATATATATGGTTCTGCCTCATGGAACCCACAGTCTAGTGGGAAGACAGATTATGCCCAAATAATGAAAATCTTATGCTACAAAGGAAAGAATTGGGTGTTGGGAAAGAATTACAGGGTGGAGGGTAAGGAAACTTCTGTGAAAAAGGGGCACCTGAGCTAACACCTGAAGGCTGAGACTGACCTAGCCATGTTTGCCTTGTGTGGCCATGGGGAACAGAAAACTAACTTGCTGCTGAGCCGTGCAACACCTTTGGGTAACTTAGAGAAAAATGCCTCCTCTGGGCAGAGGCAGCCCTGCAAGGGCCCATTGCTAGGGAGAGAACATGAGTCGTGTTTCAACCTCCACTGGCTCCTGGGCCTGGCATTCTTGTGCTGGACACTACCTAAGGGGGGTCCTTACCCAAGCTGTGCAGAGGGAGCTGCATGGATGAAAGCAAAGAAGAGCCTGGCCCCTGCAAGAAGGGAAAAATCATTGGAAGAGCCAAGGGTCTATCTCAGTTTTTCTCCTCCTCGTAAGGAGGTGTTTTCTCTTCCTAGGAGAGGAGTAGTATCTGGAACTGCTGAGCTGGCCTGCAAATGCTCAGCATCTGCTTTCCATGAGTTGATGAATATCTGCTCTGACCTTCTTCCATGGTAGCATTTCCTTCCACAGTGTCCTTGGAGAGAAAACGTTCATTTGGATGAAGGGGAAGGCATTCTGCTAGGCGGGAGACTGAGGCCCACGACCCACCAGCTCCAGTTCAGCCTTCCCAGGACAAGTCCCTACTGTGTGTTGAGCTCTGTGCTAATCTTGTTATCTGGAATAACTGGGGCCTTACTATCTTTTTTCCTATCTTCTTGCCTGGGACACATAACCTTTCATCCTCAGGGAGGGAGAATGCACTCAAATGCAAATGCTGGTTGATAAGGAGTGACTCCTGGGTGGAGAACTCTGTCTGCCTGGGCATTTGCGTTCATGTCTGGGTGCCTGGGCAGACACAGACCATAGATTTATGGAGTCACTAGACCCTAAGCTCCTGGAGGGAGGGTGTCCTGTCTTATTCACAGGTGGCTCTCCAGTGCTTAGCACACTGCCTGCGCCCTCCAATTTGGAGAGCCAGTAATCCCCCTCCAGCACCTCACCAGGGATGGCCAAATTCAAACCCAGGTTTACTGACCCCTTGCCTAAGGCTGCTATTGTGCCGCAGCTGCCTGGTGACAGAGAAACAGGGATGTTTGGGGAACTTGAAATCATGTCATGAGGAACTGGGGCTGCTTAGCAAGAAAACAAAGGTATAGGGAGATCCAGAAGTCTGTCTAAGTCTCTACAGAACTGTCATCATTGCCATTTATTGAGCCCTTCTAGGTGGCAGGCCCTGTGTTAGGGGCTTCACTTACGCTATCTCATTTAATCCTCACATTAATCCAACGAGGAGGATTTTATCATCTCTATTTTAGAAGGGAGGAAACTGGGGATTAGATTTGATGATTGACCCAAGGTCGTTTATCTGGGATTTGAAACCCATCTCTCTGACTCCAACGCTGGTTATTGTTGAGTGATTTTAACCACCTCACAGTGCTGCTTGGAGATTTTGTCATGTAATTTCAGAAGACAGAGCTGGCTGCGATGAGAAGAAGTTTCAGGAAGTTAGTTTTCTATTCACCATAATGACAATTTCTCTTCCTAAAGGAAAGCCGTCTGAAATGAGAATGGGCTGCCTTCTGAGAGCCAGTCTCCAGGGGTGGCCAGAGGCTGGATCATCAGGTGGGGCAGACACTGCAGGACCTCCCAGGACCTCTCCACCTCCAACGGAATCAGGTTCTGCAGAAGTTGACGCTTTCTGCCCTAGCCTAGTGGGGGCTTTTTCTGAGGGCCACCCTCATTCAAGCATGAGCAACAGTGTCCAGACCTCCCAGGCCCCGCCCCCCCAGCTTGCTTCTCTGTGTGTTCTGGTTCCTCTCTTCTCCCTGAAGCCCTGGCCATGGGCCTCTGGCAGCTGTGCCACTCTCCTTGTTCTAAGTTCATCTACTAGGAGCTGAGCAGCAATGTGTCACACATGGAATGGGTCACACAACCACCTGACCAGGCCTCTTGCCCCTTTCATGGAGTCCAGCACTAGGAAGAGCTCCAGGGGAGGACAGTCTGTGGTGGGCACTCCTGTTCTGTGCTGCTGTTGCCAGCCGACCGGCCTTGTGCTCCTTGGAGCCAGAGATGTTTGCAAAGTTGGACTGATTGTCCTTTGACTTTTGCTTTGCCTCACTGACTTCCTGTGGCACGTAGTGGGCTCTGGGATGCAGAGGGTGTGGTGTGGTTCTGGAGCCCCTGCCGCAGTGTCAAGTGAGATGATATAGGCGAGAGTTCTTTTGTAAACTGCAGAAGGCTGCAGGAGCAGGTTCTAGCAACGATTGGAATTGAGCCCTGCAAGGGACAAATGAGGTGGCCTCGTCAACTACAGAGCATTACAGCAGGACATTAAAGCTGGGAAAGTCCTCCAGGTCGTGTTGTCTGGCTGCCCACCCTTGGGGAGTTGCTCCTCTTAGCACCCCTGACAGGTGTGAGCCAGACTTCCCCTGAGTGAGGCCAGCTTTTAATGGCTCTAATGAGTCAAAAGTCCTTCCTTGTATTGGCCTGGCCCTGTAGAAAGTATGTTCCTTTGCACTGCCTCATTGGCCACACACCTTTGCCTTATGAGAGGGCTGCTGCCACTCACTGAGGCTTAGGTGAGCCCAGGTCTGCCTCCTGTGTCTGCCACCCTCTTGTTCTGCATGAACAGCTCCATTTCCCTTTGGTGATGTTCTCCTGTTATTGTTCCTGGGATTCGAGTCAGGGGTGAGCGTTGGTGACCTGTCTTTCAGTGTGTGGAGGGTCAAAGAGAGGGCATGTGACTTGCCCAGGCCGTCCCCAAATTTGTGACCAGGCAAGAAATACAGCCCCAGAGTGCTTGATCTTGTCTTTTTGCTCCTTAGGCACATTTTGCCTCCTTCCTGACCTCTGGAGTGTCTTATGGGAAAGATTCTGAAAGCTCTTTCTAGACAGCAAGTTCAAAGCTTTTATTTTTATTTTTTATTTTCTGAAGTATTGGGGCTGGGAATTGAACCCGTGACCTCATATATGGGAAGCTGGCACTCAGTCACTGAGCCACACTGGCTCCCCTGAGTTGGTTTTGCATATTGTTTGTCTTTGTTTTTACGAGACACCAGGGACCCAAACCTGGCATCTCCCATGTGGAAAGCCAGGCGCTCAACTGCTTGAGCCATATCCGCTCCGCAAATTCAAAGCTTTTTAACTTCCTTTCTTCTTAGAATGTAACTGCATGGTGGAGTGAGGGTGCGAATGGACATGTAGAAGCCGTATGGTGCCAGCAACAGGACAGAGCAGCCTAGAGGAGGCATCTGGAGAGGGGTCCAGGGTGTGATGGTTGAGCTCCTCTGGGAAGAGCTGTAGCTCGTGGGAGTTGGGGCCACCTGGCAACTCCCTACCATTTCTCCTATAGAGGCCTTTTACCTCCCTCTCTCCTTTTCTCGTTTTGTTTTTTTCCATTTTCTCTTCTTGGGGGGGATAGTGGTGTCTCCCTGAGCTATTTTGCCTTCCAGCTTCCTTAGCATCCTCTCTTCTGCCCAATTGGAGATTCCCAGATCTTAAGAGTTCATATCCTTGACATGTCATGCTTCTTTGTAACATCTTCTGCTTCAGGGCCATGCAGCCATACCTACAACTTCAGAGCAATCCCTGCTTCCTCCCAGGAGCTTTAACATCAGAAACTCAATAAGACACTGGCCGCTTGCCTGCTAGCCTGTCCCAGAACACTTCATTGTCTTTTGCCGGCAGTGACATCTTATTCCACAGGGACGTTTCACAGACAGTGCCATATCCTGATGGACAGGCCTAGTGGTAGAAATTTCATATATTGTGGCAAGTCAACAAGGAGGGCATTTGGGAGCAATGGAAAGAAATATCTATGGAGGACCTGCTTTATGCCAGGTAGGCAGCTCTCCTTGTCATGGCCCTGTGAGGTAAGCAGCATTCCCTCTGTTTTACAGATCCAAGAGCCAAAGCTTGTTTGTGGTCACAAGACCAGTCAATGGGTGTGGTCAGAGTGTGACTCCTGCTTTGCTTGGCTTCCCCTGGACTTCCCTGCCCCTGCATTTTAGCAACCCATCCCCATTCTGGTTGTGCCATGAAGTTACCCTGCAAAAGCAAAAGATGGAGTATTTTCTACCTTGTATGGATTTGTTAACACCGTGAGAGCAGGCAATGGCTGTCCTCTGTCTTTGTACCTTTGGTTAGGTGTGACTTGGTGGAGACCCAAAGTTCAGAGTTGAGTGTATCTAGAATGGCTAATGATAACATGGCTTAAAGAATGAGAAGTTTGTTTTTCTGTCCCACATTACAGATCCTGATGTGACCAGAGGGGAGCTCTGCTTCTATGGTCAATCAGAGATCCATTCCTTCCTTCAGAGTTATTGCTCCACCATATTACATCATTTGTTGCTGTGGTAGCAGCTGGGTTGCCACCATGTCTGGGTTTTAACCAGCGGAAGGGAAAAATGAGGGTGGTGGAGGCATGTCTGATGTCTTTAGGCACAGGTTCTCCAAGACACGCATCCTTCAGCACACATTCCATCGGTGAGAATGTGGCCACCCTTGACTGTAAGGGAGGCTGGGAAATGTAGTCTAGTTCAGCCCCCAGTGCCCAAGAAGAAGGGATGGATTTTGATAAACAGCCAACAGTCTCACCACAAAAGATAGAGAATATTTTCATTTGCATGCACGGAGGTAATGTTTTCCTGTCCACAGTATGCTCACTGTCATTGACAACTTGCACACGCCTCCCTCCTTTGCAAACATCTGGGTTCCAGACTCTCTGCTGCATACATTTGGTGAACTAGAGCTGAATAAGGCAATTCCTGCCTTTTAGCAACTCACAGTGTAATATGGAGAGGGCCTGTGTGCAAACCAGAAGTCTTTAAGTGCTAAGAGGGATTCTCTTGTTTGTTGTGTGCTAGCACTGTAAGCTAAAAGACCACCTATTCCTTGGTGTGCTTGCAGTTGTGTAGACTTAAGGTTGTATGGGAAGTGCTGGGAGCAGGTGTGACTTGGGGGAGTGGGAGGGCTTCAGAGACTTGGGGTCAGGGAGGGTTGGTGGTTTGGGGATGGCCTGACCATAGAGAGAAGAACATGCCCCAAATGTCTGGGTGGTTTCCTCCTCACTGCATCTCCTCGTTCAAGGCCTTCCCTGGTGTGTCCCCCTCTTCATTTTTTCTGTTTTGTTTTACAACGTGACATGTAAATACCTGACACGCTCTGTATTTACATGCATATCACCTGTTTCCCCCACTAGAATGTCCCTCCACAAGAATGAGGACTTGGTTCTGTACATACCTGGCAAATAGTAAATAACTGAGTTTATTTGTTGAATGAAAATGTGGATTGAAGATATTTTTGAAAATCTTGATTTCCATGCTAAGTTTGGTCTTTATTTTGTAGGCAGTGGGGAGCCATGGAAAGTTTTTGAGCAGGGGAGTAATGTAACCGCTATTAACAAGAATAGGGTCAAAACTGGGAGAGACTGCCCCTTCCCTGGCCCTAGTCCAGTCCAAAGCAACTTAACATTCAGCCCATTTGTGCAGTCTTGGAACCTCTTCCTGGGAACACATCATTTTGTTTGGGACCAAACAGGGGATTTGGTCTCTTACGTGTCTTCATCCCTAACAGTGGGGTCAATGTGAGCGGACCTCTGCCTTTCTTCTTGGGGGTCAAAGAGTGTCAGGCAAGCAGTCCTGTGCAGTGTTGGTGAAAACAAACTGATACAATCTTTCTGGAAAGCAATTTGGCAAGAGGTACCAACAACCTTAAAAATATCCCTACTCTTTGACCTAGAAATTCCACGATGAGGACTTTGGCATTGGGAAATAAGCCAAAGTGTGTGCAAAGCTTTATGTATGAAGACTTTTATCCCAGTGTGAAAAAGTGGTAACAGCCTAGACATGTGACTCAAATACCTTTCAGATCTTTCTCCTCTTCTCTTTATTCCCTGTACCTGCCCCATATTAGGCAGTCCATAAAATCTAAGTCCAGGTCCTTATTTTTCTCTCCTTTCCTAATGCAGCAACATCCTAAATGGTCTTCTTCCCTTCAGCCCAGACCCCCTTAAACCCACCCTCTGCATGGATTCCAGAGCAGGCCATCAAATATGCATGGTCCTCCTCTGCTTCACCCCTCCAGGGGTTTCCCATCTTTTATGGGATAATGTCCAAGCTGCTTCTCTGGCCTAATGGCCTCCCATGGCCTACCCCTACCTCCTCTCTGGCTCCATTCCTAGCTGCCTTCTGCCCTGCGTGATACACTCCAGCAACACGGCTGGCTCTCGCCCAAGCCCAGCTCACCTCAGTGCCCTTCTTTTTTTTTTTTTTTTTTTTCAAAGATTTTATTTATTTATTTAATTTCCCCCCCTCCCCTGGTTGTCTGTTCTTGGTGTCTATTTGCTGGGTCTTGTTTCTTTGTCCGCTTCTGTTGTCGTCAGCGGCACGGGAAGTGTGGGCGGCGCCATTCCTGGGCAGGCTGCTCTTTCTTTTCACGCTGGGCGGCTTTCCTCACGGGCGCACTCCTTGCGCGTGGGGCTCCCCCACGCGGGGGACACCCTTGCGTGGCACGGCACTCCTTGCGCGCATCAGCACTGCGCATGGCCAGCTCCACACGGGTCAAGGAGGCCCGGGGTTTGAACCGCGGACCTCCCATATGGTAGACGGACGCCCTAACCACTGGGCCAAAGTCCGTTTCCCTCAGTGCCCTTCTTGCATCGTTCCCCTGCCTAGAGTGCAACGCTCAACCCCACCCCCTCCAGCCTCTTTGCCTGGCTTACCTCTGCTCATCCTTTAGAACTCAGAGCAGGTTTCCAGCCTCCCCCAGGCTGGGTGAGATCCCATGTCCTGTATTCCCATGATTCCTTGTGTACATTGCCATCCTGGCACTTGTAAATTGGATTCTCATTATCTGCTTATGTGTTTATCTCCCCATCTCTGACATTGAGAGCCTCACTTATTGACTTTGTATCCCATCATGGGGCCTGATGCATAGTAGAAGCTCAGTAAGTGTTTCCTCAATGAATGAATGACTGGAGAAGGCTGTAAGCTTTTTATGTTATGAAGAAATGTATCCTGTACAGTGCCTAGCATGTACTAAGTGCTCAAACAATTATTATTTAATGATGCTACCTGAAAGTGAAACAACTGGATTTTTGAAGTGTTTTGTTTGTCCTAGATTTCATTTACTTCCTGAGTCACTCTCTAAGGATGGAACCTGGGCATCTGCCTTTTTATGGAGCTTCCATAGGTGAATCTGATGAGCAGCAAGTGTTGAGAATCACTGTTCTAGCATCTGGCATCAGCTGAAAATAAACACAGGATCTAAGGCCATAATAACAGTAGAATTTTCAATTGTATGCACCATATGATCCCAGCAATACCGATGTGCATTGAGAAGAATGGAAAGAAAATACCTCAACATGTTGTTGCTGGTTATTTTAGGGTGATAGAATTTGGGTGACTTAAATTTTTTCCTTTTTATGTTTCAGTTATGTAATTTTTCTGCATTTAGCATATGTCACCTTTTATACGACATAAAATAAAAAGAAAGGAGGTTGAACAAGAAACTCTTGATTGCCCTTGGTTCTGCTGGGTCATGGAGTCAGTCCTGGGCTGCAGCCTTCAGCCAGCTCTAGGGCTGATTCTTGGCATGAGGTCTGTTACCAGGAAGGCCAAGGGCATGTGAACCTGGTCCTTTGGCCCTTTCTGTGCACCAGCATCTACTACCTAGTGCCCCAAGAACTACCTAGTGACCTGGGACCTTGGAAACTGGAATAGACCATTCCTAGGCTCAGGTCCCCATGTGAGGAAGGACCATGAGGGATGTGACAGACCTTGGGGTGATGGGCCTTTGCTGAGAATTCGCCACCACAAGAGAGTTTGCAAATGAGTCCCAGAACTAAGAGCTGAGCTGGAGTGGGATAGGGAAGGACCACAGACCAGGAGCTGAGGCCAGTAGGAGGGCTTGGCCAGCAGGGCACTGAGGTCTTGGGGGCTGCTGGGAAAGCAGTCAACCTGGGCAGTTTGAGGTGGGGAGGGGCAGTGAGTGGGACACCGAGGGTTAGAAAGGGAGTGAGACATTTAGGGAGCAGATAAGCAGAGGACAGACTGGTTTGGGGAAAGCAGCCAGCCAGAGAAGGCTCCCTGGACCAAGGTGCTCTCAGTTTGTGATCTTTTAGCATTGGAGCAAACCAAGCAGGTGGAGTTGTGCGTAGGGGAATATGTGTGTGTTTGTCGTTTAATGCCATCTTCTTCTGGAAAGTTGTTTGAGTCTTTTTCCCTGTATGTTCTTAAGCCAAAATGAGATTTTTCCCTCCTTTAAAGCCCCATTGATCTTTGTCCATGCCCCTTTCCCTTCGTCACTTTCTGATTTTGTGGTTTTGTGTCTAGGGTATGTCTTGGGTCCCTATAGAGGACAGAATGGAGTCTCATGCATCTTTGCAGTGCACACAGAACCTGGCACGCTACCCAGCCCATTGTCAGGGCTCTGCATCCACTCTCCCAGCTGGAAAGATCAAGGTCTAGTACTAAAGCAGAGAGGCCTCTGCTCCTGACCTATGGCTGGGTCCTGCCTGGTGCACCCATAGGTTGCCCCAGTGACAAGATGCTCGTATGCAAGCAAATAGCATATCCCTCCTGACCACCCCTCCTCCCCGGCCCCGGGCTGCCAGCCTCAGCAGTTCTTGATCTCAAGCTGAGCTGAGCTGAAACTGAGAGGATTCCTTTTCCAGCAGCCGGGAGCCGAGCCCGCAGGGCTCCCTCCCTGTCCCCTTGTTGGCTGTGCTGAAAGTAGATACCTCCTGCTACCCGGGTTTGCCACCTCCGCCTCCTCTTCCTCCTCGCCCACTCCACTGCCAGAGCCTGTCTGTGTGAACCTATGAGGGGAGGAAGCTTTGGGCAAAACAGGTGGTCTCCTCTAGCACACAGCTACCAGCTGCATCCTGTCTGCAAGGGAGCCTTCCCAGGGCCTTGCTTCCTCTTGGGTTTCAGCACCTTGAGAGCTTGTCTTCCTTCTAAGCCCTGGCCAGGGCGATGAGGCTGCTGGAGTACACCTGATAGAATGCGGCCTGCCCCCCACCAAGTCTGACTCCCTTCTTGCTTGACACAGATCCTAAGACCTTGTCAGGCTGGTCTCAGGAAGGGCAGGTTGTGCGGGCCATGACCCTGCCATCCCAGGCCAGTCAGGCCCTACAGGGGGGTGACTCCCTCCCGAAAAACCTTGCAGGCAGGACCAACTGTGAGCTTTCCTGCCACCTTGCTGTCTGCCTTCTCCTGAGACAAAGGCCTAAGGGTGTCCCCACCAAGACTTCAGCTGTTTTCTACCTTTGTGCAGCCTCCTGTGTTGCCCCCGCCCCACTGCTTTAACCCTCACCTTCCTCCCCGAGACCTGCGCTCTCTCCACTTCCTGTGGGGTCCACTAGCCAGTTCATTCTGTCAGCCTTTATCGAGCACCTGTTGAATGCTGGCACTGGCCTGGACCCTGGGTTTCTAAGACTGTAAAGGCCCAGGCCTGGCCTAGTAGCTTCTTAGTAGTGCAGCTTGTAAAAAATGGGCTAAATGGGAGCTTTATTTAATCCAGAACAACTAGCAACAGTCTTTCCTTAGAGGTACCTGGGGGTACAGGACACCTAAAGGTCCCAGCTGAACTATCTCACCCTCGTCTTGACAAGGATCATTTTATTTCCCCATAATTCTCCTAAGATTTTCTACCAAACTGCACTTAAACAAAAGCTTAAGGAACACACACATACATACACATAGTACTTGTTTTTTTTAATTTTTAATTTTTAATTGAAATATCATTCATACACAAACATGCATAAACAATAAGTATATAGTAAAGATTGTGAACTTACAAAATAAACATACATAACATCACACAGAGGTCTCATACATCATCCCTCCACCAACTCTTTGCATTGTTGTGAAATATTTGTTACAAACTATGCAAGAGCATCATCAAAATATTACTACCAACTATAGTCCTTATCTTACATTGGGTGTATTTTCCCCCCAACCCATACTATTTTTTTATATGTATATTTTTTTGTTACAGATATTGTGAACTTGCAAAACAATTGTACAGATGTGTAGATTTCCCATACAACTCCACACCCTAGTGGAACATTTGTTACAGTTTATGAAACAATATCATCAGAATATAGTACTTATTTTTAAAGAGTCAAAATATACACAATTACAGATCTTAAAAAATGAAAGTCCCCTCACCCTATCCCTCTGGAAGAATGACTGGGGTGTATTCCTCCAGGTTTTTTTCCTTGCAGATGCTAATGCTCTCTTTACAAACTTGGGCTCATTTGGAACTGCTGGCTTCCTTGGCCACCATCTGACCCCAACAGTCACGCCAGCCCCAGACCTCTGCCTCCCTTAGGTGGTTCAGATATGAGATGTCTTGTTGCAGAGTGGAAATAGTATCAAACTCCCCCAACTCCTCATCCCCAAGTTGTGCCAAGTCAGAGTCTAAAGCCCTGTGTTTAAACCCTTGGATGGCCAGGATGGGGGGTGGGGATGCTCTTTCCTCCCCTTGAACTCCCCAGGCTCCTCTTCCCTTGAACTTCTGGACTTTTCCACCTGTTCTTCTTCCCTCTGGCCATATTTCTCACCACCTCTGTTCCTGCTCCATAACCTAGCCTGGAGGAACTGAGTCATAGAGGCATCATAACCGTCCAGCTTGACCGAAACATCATTTCTTGGTTGGCATCCTGTAGCTTATTGTGAACCACTAGTCTTCATCTGCTGATGAGAAGCTTTAATTGGCAGATATACCTTAGCATTTCCATTTAAAAAAATTAATCATCTAAATGTAGGTTGAGAGAAATTCTTCTGAGATCTGGGAGAAAAGACTGTAAAAGGGTCTTTGTCATGGCAAAGTTGGGGATTGCCCTTCAGTCTTCCAGCAGAGGCACAGCTGGTTAGAAATGGAGCCCATCAGCAAGGGACAAGGGAACTCTAGACTGGAAGAAAACAGGCACTTTTGTGGGCACCACAGCTAGAGGTTGGTTTAAAAGTGACCCCTGTTTACCACACAGCTGATGTGTTCAGATATTCATGTATCTTGAGTTCACAGTGAAGAATGAAGCCTAATGTTTAGTGGGCAGCCAATGAGCCAGGAGCAGGGTCCAGGCTGACTCTTCAGGTGTTGGCCTGTCCTGCTCGCAGCACATACTATCCCACCCTGACTCTGGGCCTTTGCTTCTTTGTACCTTCCACCTGGGGCATCTCCTCACCCCCACCCCCAAGGCCAAGCTCAACACCTCACCCCTCCCAGTTGTGCGTTTTCCCCCTGTGCTCCCCCACTCCCTTCCAGCTCTTTCAGGCTGCTCCCTGTTGTCATGGTGTAGTCATGTTATTTGTCTTCATTTATTCACGCAGCTAATACCGAAAGGATTTACTCTGTGTAAGGTGCAGGGTGCCTTTGAGGGGCTAACATTCTAATGGGGGAGATGGAAAAATGAGGAAATAATCACAGAATTGGATAACATTACTTAGGAGAAAAGGGACTGAGATGAGGAAATGAGGGAGCCCACTTTAGTTATGTTGGCAGAGAGGGCCTCTCTGAGTAGGTGCCATTTAGACCTTGAGACATTTAAGGCAATTACAGAGTCATCCTCCTCTTCACAGGCTCCTTGAGTGCCTGGCCAGGTGCTCAGGAATTGTGTGTTGAAGTGAATCTGGACCTCAGGCAGCAACCACCCCCTCTCCCACCTTAGGGCTCCTGGCCCCACCTTCAGCTGTCATTTAGCTGAGAAGAATTGGGTTACCTTGGGGATGGGGTGGCAGGGTCCTTCAAACTACATTATTCCAGAGAGAAACTGAGGGCCAGGGCTTGGAAACTGTCTCTTCCTTTAGCATCAACAGGGGCCAAAGTAGGGCATGTCACTGGATGTGGGGAGGATGAAATGGGAAGTCTGAAATGCAAGGATGAGGGTGAGGCTTGTTCCCACTCTGGCCTTCCCAGTCAGCTGGAGCCTGTATATTTTCAGAGGCCTTATTACAGAGGGTCAGAGCTGGAGGCAGCCTTAGAGGTGATCTAGCTCAGCTTTCGCCTACCCCTTTGGCAGACGGCATAGATGAGGCCTGGTCCGTCAGGGTGTGAGTTACCGGTGTGCTTTTTACAAACCTCTTTTCTAGAATACAGTGGTTTACCTGCCATTGGTTTTACAAAATTTGCATGTATTATTTATTATGCATTTGTATAGATATATTTAAATGTGTCACAGAGCAACACATTACAAACGTTTCCTAAATTATGAATTCAAGTATCGTCAAAATAGGGAGCATGAACCAAATGAATCATAAAACCAAAAGGCTCTGGGTGCATCGTTTGTGTGATTCGGCCCCGGCCCAGATGCGTTAGAAGTTAGCCTAATTGGGCACTGTCATGCTCATCTGTGTGGCCACAGTCCCCGGCACCGGCAGGGAACCTTTATGGATGACTGTGCAAGCGACTCCAACTTTTCTTACTTTAATGGTGTCCCCAGGGGTCTTGAGAGTCTCCCTGCCGCCTGGTCTCACAGCATCTGCGCAGACTCCTGGCTCTTCCTTATGTCTGTATGCGCTGTTGCCTCGAGGTTTTGGACGGCCTGGATCAGGGCTTAACCGTCCTTATGCCCCTCGTGAGCACTGCCCAGGTTTTTCCACAGGGTGGGTTAGGGTTGAGTCTCAGAGCTTGAGGGGCCCTGGCCACTGTTAGTCCAACCTCCTCATTTTACAGGTGGGGGCCCAGATAAAGGGCCCAGGGAGGGGACCTACCCAGGTCACACGGTGCCCTGTGGGCTGAGCGGGGCAGGGTCCCCTGCCGCCCTGGGGCCAAGCTGGCTGACTGTGAGGGCTGAGTGGGGAGCCGGGTGTGGCCCCTGGAGGTGAAGGACATCTGACTACACAAGCATTTTTCTGAGAAGCCTGGGCTGGGCAGAGTCAGGTGCGAGCGGAAGTTCAAATTGTGCCTTTTGAGCTTGAGGTGTGTCCTGAAGATGTAGGGAGGGGCAACCTGCCAGGTGTGTTGTCGCTCCCCCCATTCAGAACAGACTCACCTTACCTGCCTCATATATTATTAGGCTTCTTTATATGACTTTCTTTGAAACAATGTTTTTTTTTTAACAAATCAATTTATTGCTACATATTAATAAAGCATAAATCCATCCCAGTGTTCAGTCAATGGTATTTGGTATAATCACATAGCTGTGCATACATCCCTGTAATCATTATTAGAACATTTTAATTATTCCAATAATAATAAAAAAACAAAAACCAGACAAACAAAAAACTCATCACTTCTCAGTCTCTCTATGCTTCCCCTGCAGTACATAGCTGCTATTCTATTTCTGTCTCACTAGTTTATTTGTATTTATATTTTGTAAAAACAGTCAAATGTGCAATATTACCCATATTCATATGCTGTATATGTATGTGTATATGCTGTACAGTCAGTCCCATGTTACATTTTTTAGCTTTCCTTCTAGTAATATACATTTCCTTAGACTTTCCCTTTCAACCACTGTTATACCCATATAATAGCACTGCTAGTAACAGACACTATGATGTGCTTTGATCATTTCTATTAATATTCAAAGATTTATGAAAAATCTTCTTACCAAGTCTGCACGGATTAACCCTCAACTTTCCATTCTTTACCCTCATTCTTGTTTCTGGTGACCTATACTCTAGTTATTAACTCCATGAGTTTACAAAATGTATTTAGTTCATAATAGCGTGATCATACAGTATTTGTCCTTTTGTGTCTGGCTCACTTCACTCAACATAATGTCCTCTAGGTTCGTCCACGTTGTCATATGCTTCACAACTTCCTTTCTTCTTACAACTGCGTAATATTCCATCTTGTGTATACACCACCATTTGTTTATCCGTTCATTGGTGGACACCTGGGTTGTTTCCATCTTTCGGCAATTGTGAATAATGCCATGGTGAACATCAGTGTGCAGATGTCTTTTCGTGTCTCTCCTCAAAAAAAAACCTTGAAACTGACTGTTATACCCCAACCAGGCCTCACTTGCCCACTCCTCAGGCCTTACTGTGGGGAAAAGGGAAGAGTTTCTGAGGGGGACGTAGAGCTGTGTGAGGAGACACCCTTCTGCGCTCACTGCCTGGCTGGAGGGTGCTGAAGACAGGCTGTTGAGGGGGACTGGGGCCCTGCCTCTCCCTGCACCTCACACACACACCCAGGGCCAACTCCGACAGGCTGCTCAGCCATTCCAGGTCTACCTCTGCCTGAGGTGCTGCCAAAATAAATAGCTCAAATTGAGGCCTGAGGCTGGCAGAGCGGGAGGTACCCAGGCGGCCCCGAGGCCCTTCCCCACAAGCACCCCCAGCTGCGCCCCAGAGGGCCAGGGCACCGCCAGAGCTTCTGGACATTTCCATCTCCTCTCTGCCTGAGGGGCTGGCTTCTGGGCTCTGGGTCCTGGAGCCAGCCTCCCATCTGGAAACTTCTCTGGGGAAGGGGGAGGGGCATGGACCTATCCATGGGTAGGGTTGGGATCACTCTGCCTCCCCTTCTAGCAATCTGGATCCTGTTACCCTCCTTTAGAGGGGGTGAGAAGGCCCCCTTCAATGAGGTCTTAAACAAGTTTTTTCCTTTTTTTAATTTAACTTTTCATCATAGTAATGTATATACAACTCAAAATGAGGCCTTATTTTTTTTTAATTAAAAAAAATTTTACTCTACATTTCACAGGAACATCAAATAAGTCTGTACACTGAATAGAACTCAGTAATAAATGCTTGTGGCTGGAAATGAAATTAGATGGAAAAAGGTTCATTCGCCGATTTGTCTTAGAAATGCTTTCAGAGCATCTGCTCGATGAGCTCTCATGTACCGAGCACTTACTACCTGCCAGGCACTGACACTAGGAGAGGTGGTATTATGGTGTGGTATATGTTCAAAATGGGGGGTTTCAGAGCCAGCCTGCCTGGGCTTGGATTCTGGCTCTACCACTTGGCTATGTGACTTTTAAAAATGGGAACAAGAGCACCTAACCCACGAGGTTGTTATAAAGATTAGATGACTTAGTACAAATGAAGTGCTTAGAACAGTGCCTGTCACATGATAAATGTTAACCATAATTGTTAATGTCATGACTATTACTATAGTTCTCATCATAACTCTGTGAGGATGCTACTGTTTATTATCCCCTTTTCCAGATGAGGAAACTGAGGTTCTCAGAGGCTAAATAATATGCTAGTAAGTGGCAGAGGCTAGATTCAACCTCAGGCCTGGAACCTGAGGCTTTTTGCTGGCTGCAGGCCAGGGGCCGGGCATACCGACACCGATGGTAAGTAGACCAACACACAAGGGTGTCAGTGAGTGAATTTCCGGAGCACTGCGTGCGGAGTTAGAGCCGAGCCAGGCTGCGTAGGAGGCAGGGCAGAGTTGGCGGCAATGCCGCAGCTGCCCCCAGGCCTGGTCAGTAGTGTTGCCAGCCTGGCCTTCCCTCCTTGGCTGTGGACAGAGCTGGTCCTGTGCCTGCAGCTCTGCATGTGTGCACACACAGGGGGCTCTGCCCCAACCCCGAGCTTCTCACTGCCCGGGGAGTCAGGCAGGCAGGCGGAGGTCCGGGGACAGGCACCGGGCTGGAAGTGAGAGGATCAGAGACCACTCACTGGATTCCTGCCACTGTCCTAGAGTCCCTGACCATCAGCGTCCTCCTCTGTAAAATGGGAGTAATAATACCTGCCACACGTGATTGTTGTGAGGATTAAGAGAAATAAAGGATGTGAAAAGAAAAACCCCTTGACAGTCCTAAAGCTGGTATTTATACTACCAATAATAGCCACTACCACTTTTGAGCTCCTGCTCTGTACTCCACACAGTTCTTGGAGTGTATGTACAGTATCTCATTCCTTCGAGGTGAACATTGTCTCCGTTTTATGGATGTGGCTAAACTGCCCGGGGTGCGCTGGGAGGGGGTGGAGCCGAGAGCCGGACCTGGGTCCTGTCTGATGCCGGAGCCGCCTCTGTGTTCCACCTTCTGAGATATCTCCTCCAGGCCCACGCGTCTCTAGTAAGTGACCGGATCAGCAGCCCGAGGGCGTGACTGACTGGGGCCAAGCTGAGCAAGGCCACTGTGCCCTCCAGCAGCCAGAGGGCTGCAGTGACGGGCCTCACCTGCCCATGCCCCCCTGGTCGTGGTGGGAGCAGCCGGCTCGCTTCCCTGCTAGTCTGGCAAGTAAATTCTGTGGCCTATGAGTCACATAAGCACTGATGAGTCAGGTTTTTCCCTTCTTCTTGCCCAGAGCAGCTGGGGAGGGGGTGGAGGGTTTTCTTAGGAAATGGGACCTCCCTCCCTCTGCTTTCCCATCCATTCCCCTTGCCTTGGAGAGCTGCTCATTTTCTCTCCAAAGGCCTGTGGCTAGGCCCTGGAGGAAGAGTCCTTTGTGTCCCCACAGAAAAGGGTGTCTGCGTTATAGCCACACTGAGTACCGGAGACCCAGCTCCGGGCTGAGTCGGGTCGGGAAGGGGAGCTGAAGCCGCAGGGCCCTTCCCTGTCGGTAAGGAAGCGTGAAGCAGCACCATTCCCTTATTAGAGAGTCTAGGGCTGCCTGATGCCAAAGCCCGTGCTCTTAACCTCTTGGCTTGGCTTACCCTCTCCTTTCTGTCCAGAGGGGCTTAGCCTGATACCTCCTGGGCAGTGCAGTGGGGTCTCCCCAGGTGGAGGGTTCCCTGAACCATCTGCTTCTTGCCTTATAGAGAACCTGGCTGCAAGTCTCGTAAAGACTGTTCAGATGGTCAGCCTCAGACAGACACGGGTCTCCCTGAGTGACCCCGCCAGGCCCTTTCAGAGGCCTAATCAAACACGGGGAAGCAGCTAGCTGGGCTGGGCAGCCTCATTCCAGATCAGCAGCTGCAACCCTGGTCACCTATTAGCATCACCTGGAGAGCTTTTAAACCCCATGCTGCCCAGGCCATACCCCAGAGTAATAAAATGAGAATCTCTGGGGTGGGCCCCAGGCAACCGGGTTTTGATACACCCCACTCACTGTAATGCCTCTCGGGAGCCTGCCCTCCAGGGCTCAGCTGCAAGGACGGCACCACACACAAGCAGGACGCGCGTGAGGCAGGACGTGACTCGGCTGGTGTGGAATGCTCAGGCCGCAGGCTCAGGGAGAGGCGCGGGTAGACCCGGTGCAAGTGGGCTTCAGTCCTGCACCCTGAAGGACAAAGGTCGGGACCAGGCAATGCTTAGGAAGGAAACAGGGAAGATTCCGGCCTGACAGGGCTGGTGATTCACGGGCTGTAGAGGAGGAAGGGGAAGGATGAGTCACGCACAGCTGCCCCCAAGGCCTGTGCTTGGATTTGGAGAATGAACATGCTCAAATGAGGCATATTCTGTTGAGCCACAAACTGAATGCTGTGGGTGCTGAGCTGTGGCACGTAAAGATGTGGGTGACCCTTAAAAAAATGGGGCCCCACATGTCATGAATGGCAGGCATCTGTGTGCACATCACGCTTGACCAAGGGGCTTCCCGCAGAAAGTCCCTGGACCATTTCGGATCAATATAAGGAGGGTAGAAAAGTGGCATTCACGTTTGGCCAGTGAGTTTAGAGAGGTTAAGTGCTGTGCCCTGGGTCACAGCATGTCCCAATGAAAAAGGACCGAGTCTTCTGACTCCAAGTTTACTCCACTTAGGACACAGACCTGCAAAGCAGAAAGTCAGAAAGTTAGGGATCAGGGAAGTGGATCTGGCTCAACTGATAGAGCATCTGCCTACCATATGGGAGGTCCAGGGTTCAATCCCAGGGCCTCCTGACCTGTGTGGCGAGCTGACCCTCACACAGTGCTGATACACACAAGGAGTGCCGTGTCACGCAGGGGCGCCCCCGTATAGGGGTGCCCCACATTCAAGGAGTGCGCCCCCGCAAGGAGAGCTGCCCAGCGTGAAAAAAGTGCAGCCTGCCCAGGAGTGGCACTACACACACAGAGAGCTGACGCAGCAAGATGACACAACAGAAAGAGACACAGATTCCTGGTGCTGCTGACAAGAATGCAAGCAGACACAGAAGAACACACAGTGAATGGACACAGAGCAGACAATGGGGGGGAGGGGAGAGAAATAAAAAATAAGAAAAAAAAGAAATTTAGGGACCAGTTGTGGGGGTGTGGCCTTTAAATGAATGCTGGGCCTTGGGGAATATAGTGCCACAGCCAGGGGAAAGATTACGGGGCTTTCTTCTAGTTCCAGCCCCCACAGTTCCAGACAAACTTGCCATAATGTTTGTTGTGGAGGGTCAGTGCTCTGAGAGAGGAAGGCTTTCTTGGGTGTTAGGCTAGTTAGTTTAGGAGGGTGAATGAAATGGTAAAGGACATGGAGACACTGCAGGAGGGAAGGGAGAACTTCAAACTGGACAACAGAGAAATGTTGAATAACCCTGTAGGAGAGATTGTGACTTGTTCTATGATTCCAGAGAACAGGGCCAATGGATTGCAGGTCAAAATAATAATAATGAGAATTATATGGAGAAGTAACAATGACAGAACAAGTGCCTGCCTCCTCTGTAGCAAAATGGTGCTGTTTTATATGTATATGAGCATGTGTTTATGCATATATAAAAACAGGATTATACATATGTGCGTGTTGTATGTCTTCTTCAGCTCAAGAAAGCAAAAACCTGATGGGGCTTGTGTTGGGAAGAACTTGCCTTATTAAATATAATCTTGATTATATTAGTTGATTTATTTTATTTATATATATATATATGTATATATCCCTTCCTGCCTTCCAAGATCACTTAACTAATTAATGATGACCAAGATCTGTTCGATTGCAAAACTCTCCCTCCAGTGTCTGTGTCTTTCAGTGTTCTGCCCTGCCATGTGGTTAGCTCTTGGGGAAGGGTAACTATAATTACTATTAATTTTCTAACCATTAGATTCATCCAACAATGGAGTAGGCTTCCTCATGGCATAGTGAGCACCTCATCTCCAGAAGTGCATACGGAGACTAAATTACCTCCATCAGGAGTGTCGTGCCGGGAGAGAGGTTGGTTTCCATCACTGAGGCCCAAACCAGCCGTGGAAAGCAGTGGCAGAGATGACCTGCCGCCCTCCCCAGAGTTCTAAAGTCACAAGGGGAGCTGGCCAGATACAGAAGGCTTTTCTAGCGACCTGGGTGGGGGGTAGTGTTCCTGTTTTATTTATGAGCCGTCTTCCTCCCTCGTCTGTTCAGGAAAAGTGCTGACCCTATCCTGTGCAGCTTACGCAGAGAAGCAGGCATCCATCAAGCCTGCTTTTTGTCCCTGTCAAACCTAACCTCACTTAGCCTTTGCATTCTTCTGTGCTACGAGGTAAAGAACAAGAGTTCACGACAGCGGGAGTTGCCAAACTTTTCAATATCACAGAACTTTTATGGAAAAAAAAGATGATAACCTCTAATGATAATGGGCACTATTGATTTGGTTTGATTAGCAAAGATCTGTCTTTAAGCAATAGCTACTATTATTTATGCACTGAGCAGAGTGGTCTCGTTTAATCCTTACAGCAAGCCTACGAAGGGGGAGTTATGTGTTCTTTTTACAGCTGGAAACACTGAGGCTTAGAACAGGCCGTCTGTCTGTGTTCACACAGGTGGGCAGTAGCGAAAGCAAACTCCATGCCATCCAACTCTGAAGGCCTTCTCTAAGTAAATGAGTAGCTGGACAGGTCTATGATAACTTGTCACTTTATCCATAATTATCCCTAATCTAGGTTGTTAGAAAACACACCATGCGTGACGTTTCCCTCTAGAGTTGGTAACGTTGGAACTGTTTACCTTCAGGCCAGGACTTTGCTGATACCTGGAACAAACACATCCGTCCATGCTGAAGATAAGAATGTATTCATTTCAAGAAAGGAATGGGCTGTATTCTAAAACATTGCAAATGAACTTAAACCAAGGAGAAGTGCAGTCACTTCCCCAACTCTTGATGTTGAACTCCATTTGTGAAGCAAAGTATTCTCTCCAAACCAGCCTCAGAAAAGGGGCTGCTAGTTGTTTGGCAGACTAGACCCCCAGAGTTAGACCCTGAGCATTTGGGGGTCTGTTTGTAATTGACGACAGGCTCTGAAAATGGGAGTGATGGCAGAGACGTGATGCTGGGTGATAACGTCGCCCCTCTGGGCAGCTTGGGTCAGGGCAAAGGTTGGTGAGTGCCCAGCCCTGGGCTGCCACCCTTCACCCCTCCCAGCATGACCCAGCCAGGGGCCCTTGGCTGGATGGCAGACCAGAGAGCAGAGAAAGGCCCCAGCCCCAGCAAATGTGCATGTTGTGTGCAAGTGCAGTGAAAGCACTCACTGTCTCTGCAGCTATGTGTGCCCCCTTGTCCACACCCACAACCACCCCAGCAGGGAGGCCTTCTGGGCCCATTTGTTTTTCTTGGCTGCACTTTCTTCCCTCCAGTCGCCACGGACGTTCCGAGTCCTAACTGGGCTTGCATTCTGACATCCACATCTCCAGCAGCTTTCCTCCCTGCACACTTCAGTGACTTGTTTTGCTCCTCCTGGTCTCCCACCTCTGCCTGCCCCATTTCTTCCCTGTCTCTGCTTATTCAGTGATGTTTTCTCACACAGCATAGTCCTCTGTTCCCCATTTGCAGAGATTTCTTTCAGATAGCTCCATCTGCTCCCCACTGCTCTCCCCCTCTGATCTTCTCTCCTCTCTAGCTCCTCCCGCTTTTCCTAAATTGCCTGCTCTCCTCCACTCATCCATTCAACAGTTATTGGGATGTGCTCTGTGCTGGACACTGGGCCTGTCCCTGGGATTGTAAAGATTAGCTGGAGGTGATCCCAGCCTCAGGGAGACAAACGAGGTAATTGCAAAGAACCTCAGTTATCCTGGGCTGGGTACCACCATAGAGACCTAGAGACAGGACAGGGCTCCCAGAAGAGGAGTTGAGATTCTGCCTTGATTGTTTCAACCCTGCTCAAGAGCACCTGGGACCCAGCTTTCCCCGGGAGGGGATACCATTTCGGAAGCTTGGCCTGTCACTTGGCAACTGGCCCCACCTCTTTCCCTTGCCCTAGCCCTGGCCTTAGGGCCCAAGGGATCGACTGGGGAGAAAGGGCCGTCTCCAGCCAGGCCCACGGGCCTGTGAAGAGGCCACCGAATCCCAGGGGATGAGGCCTGAGCTGAGCAGAGCTGGCCCGGCACTTTCTCTGTGAAGGTTATCAGGCTCCTGGGTCATCCTGGGCTAAGTCTGACTATAAATACTGTGCTTCCTGAAGGGATTACCTGGGCCCCGCTTCCCCTGGCTGCACCTCCCCCACTGGGCTGGCTCCTTCTGGGGCTGCTGTTCTTTTGGGCTGCTCGTCCCCAATGCCAGGTGTGCGACTTCAGCCATCTCTCTCCAGCCCCCTGCTTCCCAGCCCTGACTCCTGGAGGGAGGGGTGGAGGAAGGGGAGAGAGATCGGCACTGGCATGCTGGCCAAAGGGACTTTGTTGCCCAGGCTTTTGGTTTAGGGGGCTGTCATCTCTGCCTTTCCCTTCCACCTGGAGCTTCACCCTCTCCCACCAGCAGGAGCAAGTGCAGGCTTGTTGCATAATTGGTACTTCTGGGAGGGGACCTATTGGCCCCATCCTAGGAGCAGGGACCTGGGGCTGGAGCTTGGTAACCGAGTGTGGAAATAGAGCTTGGGGATGTTGCAGGTATAAATAGCGCCGTCTCCTGGCTTGGGTGGACTGACTGTCCTGGGAAATCTCTGGTCCCCTTGGCTGGTTTCATGTCCCAGTGGTTCAGTTCTTCTGGTCCCCAAAGCCTCAATAAGGACCTCTTGGTATCTAAGACCAAGACATGAAGGCACCGCCTAACTTCTCCCCCACGCAGGCCTTTCTCCTGTTCCCCGCTGCCTTGCCCAGTGCTGCTCTCAGTCTGACTTCTTCCACCATGCTTCCCACCCCACTCACTGTGTACTGGTTGGTCCCACTCTCAAGTCAACAGATTTTTGCCAGGACCTGCTCTGGGCCAGGCAGGCTTGAGGCTCTGGGAGGGTCAAAGGAAAGCAGGAGGGTCTGTGGTCTTTCATCAGGTTCTTGAGAGCCCCTCTTCTGGGTAGTCTTTCTGAATTAAGTAGTGTGAACCAGATAGTGGGAGGAGGCATACACACACTCAGACACATAGTGGCTCTGGGCAAATTGGAAAGGACCTTGAGTGCTCACTTTCCTGCTCTTCTTTCCATACTCTTCTTTGGGGGTGGTGTTGCCAGACACCATTCATTATCAAGGCCAAACCACAGCGTCCACCCTCATTATCCTCCCCCAATCTTGACACAGCACTCTCTTGCTCTCGTCCCTCTTTGCACTTTCCTAACCTGTTTTCAGTGGCAACTTTGGAGATGATCTGTTGAACTAATTTCCACTTCTGCTGTTTCACTGTGTTTGCAAGCAGGGTTCTTAAATCAGAATCAAGTGCATCCCGCAGCCCCTACAACTCCGATTCAGTGGGTCTGAGGTAGACATGGAGAATCCGCCTCTTTAACCAGCACCCCAGGAGATCCTAACGCAGGTGGTGTTTGGACAATCGTTTGAGACCTCAGCATCTATACTCAGACACACATGTCCTCTGCTTGGTCGCAAATATCCTTTGGCCTTCCCTGCCCACTGTGTCCAGAAATCCCTGATGGTTATGGGGGTTTGCATGTCTGCCTGCCTATACAAGTCGTGTACCTCTACCACAAGGATGCTCTCTCACTGTGTTTTTAAATCTGCCTTTTGTCAACTTCATTAAGGATGGGGACCATTTCTGTTACTCTGTCTTTAACCTGAAGCTTATCTAGGACAGGTGGAGATGAAAGTAGAAGCCATTTCTAAATGTTCCTGCTGCTGAAACCAGCAGAGCCTGCACTGGCCCTGGATAAAGCTGCCCAGACCTGCCAGCAACTGAAACCCTAGAAGCCTTGGACTTGGGCTTTTTGACTCACCACCACCCTCAAACCCCCTCGCTTGGCTCCGAAAACTCTTCTTACTTTTCCATGGCAGTTCCCTGGAATTCCGTGGACCTCCTTTTCTTAATAACTTTCATTGTGTTTGTCTTATTACTGAAGTATAATAATAAATGCTCATTGTAGAAAACTTGGAAAATTTAAGCAAAAATATTGTAATCATTGGTAATTCTGCTAATTCAAATATAACTTAACATTTTGAGCTCCTAGTCTTTTTGTGTGTGTGTGATAACATATATGCAATACAAAATTTCCCACTTTAGACACTTACGTGTATACAATTTAGTGATATTCATTACCTTCACAGTATTGTGTTATCATCACCACTATCTATTACCAGAACTTTTTCATCACCCCAAACAGAAACTCTGTATGCATAAAGCAATCATTCCCTGTTCCCCTTCTCACCCCCTCCTCCAGCCCCTGGTAACTTTATGAATTTGCCTGTTCTAGGTATTTCATATAGCTTTTTGTGTCTGACCTATTCCACTCAACATGGTATCTTTAAGGTTCATCTATGTTTTAGCAGATGTCAGAACTTCATTCCTTTTATGGCTGAATAATATTCCATTGTATGTATATACCACAAATTGTTTATCCATTCATCTGCTGGTGAACGCTTGAGTTGCTTCCACCTTTTGCCTTTTATGAGTAATGCAGTTACAAACACTGGTATATAAATATCTGTTTGAGCTTCTAGTCTTCTAAATAAATATATAAAATTACGCAAACTTTTTAAAAAACAGGAACTGGAGCCCAGAGCCCTTGCTGTTCTGTAACTTTTTTCACTTGATTGTGGAAATTTCCTTCTGTTATCCACCATCCTTTCATGCTATCACAGAACAGCTGCCATGTATGCATTGTATGGATGCACAGATTTTAGTTAGCCCTTCTCCTAGTGGTGTGTTTTTAGGTTGTTTCTAGTTTCCCCCTGTTTAAAATCATGCTGAGTCAAACAACTTTGTAGATAAATCTTTGCCACACACTTGTGGTTATTTTCTTAGAATAAATTCTTAGAAACCAATTTCTCAGGCAAAGGTACATTTTTAGTTTTTTGGTACCATATCAAACACCCTCCAGAAAGTTTGTACCAATTTTTGCAGCTTATGGGAGCATTCATACCACCCTTCTGCTGCTGCGTAAGGTTTTCCATTTTTTCTTCAATTAACTATAAACCTTAAAAAAAATTTTTTAAGTAAGTGAAATTTAAATGTTCATCAATTTGTTTATTTGCTTGGATTAAAAGTTCTTTTTTATGTTTTTGACTATCTCTGTACCTAAGATCATAAGCAGTAGTGTGTAAGGCTTTAGGCATTTTGGCATGTCTCTTATACATGGTAGCCTTGGGCCTGGAGAACTTTCTTGGGTGTTTTTATGCAGTGTTTGACTCAGTGATGAAGGCGTGCTAACACCCACCCAGGTGGCAGGGCTGCCCTCTGCTGGCTCAGAGGTGCAGTGGTGGCTGAGGAGGAAAAGGCTCTGCGCTGGCCATGTACTGTTCTCTATTTTCAGCCTCAAAGCCCTGAGCTAGTGAGGATTGTTAAAAACCTTTTGTACGCTGGGTCACTGCAGATGCCGGTAACCCTTGCAGAGGCTCGCCCGCTTTATGTCCACCTGTGGGTGAGACGTGTGTGTATGACAGGATCTTGTGCTACTGTCGGTGTGGAGGGTGAGGGGCTCTGAGGCTGTTTCAGCTCGAACAAAGGCAGTATCCTTCAGGTACACGTGTGGTCTCCTGAGGTGACCCGGGGATGAGAACAAGATACAGGCACCCACAATTAGAGCTCAGGTGTCCTGGAGTTCCCAGCCCAGGAACCTCAGCTGTGGGGACTAGAGCCCAAACCTGAACATTTAAAAGTTGGGGGAGGCATCTGAGCAGGAAAAGTAGATGTCCCAAAGCATAGTCTTCTTCTTCCTCAGAAAGCCTCTTTCTCAGAGCCTGATGGTCTCGATTTAGACAATGCTGACAAGCCAGGTAATGTCCTTTCACAGCCCTCAGCACATCAGGAGGGTCCCGTTTAGCTGGGCCTGACCTCCATGCGAGGAGGCGCAGACACGTGGAGAGAAGTGACATCTGGCAAAGGGGAAGACAACAGGAGGGTTATAGAAGCCAGCTCAAGGAGTTGAAAGCCCTGATGTTGGGGGTCATTGAGTGGAGGGGCAGAGGTCTCATTCCCCATTGGTCCCCGAGGGGGTGCGGTGTAAAGTCCGTGAATCCCAGTGGATCCTAGCTACCATCGGGAGTCACCAGTGCGAAGAGAAAAGGGGTCCAGAAATCGTGAAACGGAACTACTTCCTTGACAAGACAAAAATACCCCCCAGGCCAAACTTCTGAAAAAATGTATATGGTCCAAACTGTGGTCTTCTGTTTCTCCAGGCGGGCCTCCTTTCTGTCTTTCACACTTAAGTCTTTAGTTGATCTCGTTGTGATTCTTGTGGATGATATGACATACGAATTCTGGTTCTTGTTTTTCTGTACGGAGAATCTGTAGTCCCAACACCATTTATCAAATAGTCCATCTTCTGCCTCCCCAGTCACCAACATGCAATGTTCCCTCTCACTTTGCGCAATTTTTTTTTTATGTTCCTGAGTCTGTTTCTGGGCTCTCTATTCCATCGGCCATTTGTCTATCCCTGATCTAGTACTACATGGACTTAGCTTTATAATTAGTATTCATAACTGCCAGTGCAAGTTCTCCCACCTTATTTTTCCCTAGAACTCTCTTTGTTCTTCCATATACTTTTTAGAATCAGCTGGCCAAGTTCTTTGGGGGAGAGGTGGGGGGAGGGTGGGAAGAGAACTGGCTAGGAATTTTATTGGAGTTATATTGAATTTTTAGATCAGTTTAGGGAGAAATGGACAGCTTTTTGATCTCTGAATATTGCTTCATCCTATCTTTATTGTTCTTTGTGGAAATTCTAATTCAACATCTGTTAGACCATCTGAATTTCGGTTATTATATTTTTCTTTTTAAATCTACTCGCTTTTTCTTTATGAGCTCTTATTCCTTATTCATATTTTTAAGACTCTCTTATTTCTTAAACTTGGTGGGTTTTTTTTTGTTTTTTTTTTATCGTTGTTTGTTTGTTTTTTTTTAGGTACCAGGGCCAGGGATTGAACCTGGGACCTTGTATGTGGGAAGCTGGCTCTTAACCAGTAAGCCACATTGGCTCCCCCTGAGTTGTTTTTTTCATTTGTTTGCTTGTTGTCTTTGTTTGTTTGTTTGTTTTTAGGAGGCACCAGGAACTGAACCTGGGACCTTCCCTGTGGGAAGCATGCGCTCAATTGCTTGAGCCACATCCGCTCCCATAAACTTGGCATTTCATAATTTGTGTCTAAAAAGTTCCATATCTAAAGTCTTTGTGAGTCTGATTCTTCTGTGGTTTTTGCTGGCTCTGGTTTATATTGCCTAGTTTTCTTGTATGATGTAATTTTTTTAAAAAATTATCACCTTATTATTTATTTTCCTCAGGACCTTAATCTTGGGGAAACTTTTAGGCCTAATTTGAAGTAGTTTTCCCTCAAAGAGCATTTGTATTTACTTCTGCCAACCCAGGAACACTTGAATTTAAATGTTTGGCTTGAGATTTTTCTACCCACTCAGGTAGCAAACTCACAGACAGGGATGGTTGTTCGTGAATTCAGTCAGACCTCAAATGGTACCCTAACTCTTGTCACTTGCTGTGTGATCCGGGGCAAGTCAACTCTCTGTACCTTTCCCATTACCTGTGAAGTAAGGATGATGTCACCCCCCTCCCCTCCCCCCAGGTATGGCAAGGATGAAATGAGATTATATATATATATATTTATTTATTTATGAATGAATGAATGAATGAGGAGTATTATGAATATTATGATGAAGAAAATATCAAGTGCCCCTATTATTCTGAGCCAAGGAACCCATGACCCTAGAAGTCCACCAAAAAGAGAATCAGACCAATCAAACTCAAGAGGTGTGTAAGCTCATTTGGTTGCTTCTCTGGTATGGGCTTTTGCTGCCACTACCTCTTGATAAACTTGTTTTTGATTGCCATTTAAAATAGATGGCCCTGGGTACCCCGTAGTACACACATACCTCCTTGGGAAACCAGAATGCCAAATGATTTTGTAGAGTCATTTTGCAAAGTTCTAATACTTTGTCAGCTAGTGAGCTCATAGCCTGCCCTAGGTGGGAGATAGGTTTTCTAACTCTACAGCTACTTTTTTTTGGTCTTTGTTCATTTTTTAAATATTACATTCAAAAAATATGAGGTCCCCATATACCCCCCACCCCCTCACCCCACTACTCCCTAATATATATAAATGAAGTGCTTACTTGGGGTCCTTTCACATACTTGGTGGGCAGTGAGTTGTTGTTCTCTTCTCCTGAGTAACCCCCGCCTGCCCCAGCAGTGGGAACAGCCTTGGCGACAGCCCCAGTTTTACTTTCCCTTCTCTCTTGCTGCCTTAGGTAAGATCTGGGTTATGTTGGAAACAGGGTGCTTTAGACCTCACTCTTGTGGCTCACTTTACCTTCAGGTTTGAGGCGACTGAGCCTCCAAAAGCCATTGGAAGATGCCTCTGCCCTGAGTCTTGACCTTGGTCTGGAGTTGTCTTGAAGGTCACTTAGGGCTTGGTAATAAGGAAAATAACATTCTTAAAATTGTTTTCTTCTTTGGAGGCTATTGGGATTTTTTGCTTGGTTGGTTATGATTTTTTTTAAAGAATATTGTTCATTACTGTATATTGTGGAATATTAGCTATGAAAATTTTCTATAATTTTTAATCACATGAGAAATTGACAGTAATATAAGTAAAGTAAGCAGAAAACTGCATAGTGGCATGAAAATATCTTCAATCCCTTCTGGAACAAATAATGTAAAGAAATCTGAAAAGATGAACTCAACTATACTAGACAAATTGAGGAAAAGGAGGCATGACAAGGTGAGAGCAGTAGGTACTAGAGAAGGTAGAATTCTGAGTAATTTTTAAAATTAATTTTTAAAAAAAGAAACTTTAGATTATATAAATGTTACATAAAAAATATAAGGGATTCCCATATGCCCCACTCTCTCCCATCCCACACTTTCCCTCATTAATAACATCCTTCATTAGTGTGGGTCATTTGTTACAATTGATGAACACATATTGAAGTATTGCCACTAGCCATGGATTATAGTTTGTATTATAGTTTACACTCTGTCCCACGCAATTTTATAAGTTATGACAAAATACATAATGGCCTATATACGTCATTGCAACATCATGCAGGAAAATTCCAATGTCCTGAAAATGACCCCATATTATACCTATTTTCCCTCTCCCTCCCCTCAGAATCTCTGATGGCCACAGCCTCCAAATCAATGGTGAAGTTTTTTCATTGTTAGAATAACAATAAGTTTATAGTAGAATAATAGTAAGTCTACTTTAGTCCATTGTTCATTCCCCAATCCTGAGGATTTGGGGATGGTGATGCCCACTCTACCTCTAATTGAGAAAGGGCTTAGATCCTATGGGGCCGATGGATGGAACTATCTTGCTTGCAGCTGCAGATCTCTCTGTTCCTTGGGGTGGGCATTGTCCTTTCTCCAGTGGCAGCATGGTTCAGACAGTGGTGAAGTGTGAATTTTGCCATTAATGTCTTAGTTTAAATTGATACTTTTATGATCTTAGAGAAATGCACACTGGGTCTTAGTTTCCCCATCTGTTGTGTTATTTTGAGGATCAAATAAGTAATGGTTCTGAAGTGCCTTGCTATGATCTGGCACAAGTAGGCTCTGTCAATGGTGGCAGTTGTTATTTTTACACATGTGTGTTCTTCCCGTATTTTTTAAACATAATACTGTACTACGTTATAATTGAAGAAAGAGTAAAATTGAAACTTAACAACAACAAAAGGCAATATATGCTTTGCTGGTATAAGTATTTTATGTCCCTAGGGTATGTGGTTTTCAACATCTTTCTTGACTCCGAGGAATGGCCCCAGAGACCTAACTACCAAGAGCCAGTGCTTCAGGGGGCAGGGAGAGGGTGGGCTGCACCTCAGGTGGCTTCTCGAGATGCTGAGCCTCTCCCTTCTGTCCTGCCCAGGACGCAACGAGCCTCTGAAGAAGGAGCGGCTGAAGTGGAAGAGTGACTACCCTATGACTGATGGGCAGCTGCGGAGCAAACGGGATGAGTTTTGGGACACGGCACCTGCCTTCGAGGGCCGCAAGGAGATCTGGGATGCCCTTAAGGCTGCGGCTTATGCGGCCGAGGCCAATGACCACGAGCTGGCTCAGGCCATCCTGGACGGAGCCAGTATCACCCTGCCTCATGGTGAGAGGACTGGGCCAAGGCTTTATCTCCACAGTGGGGTGGTCATCAGGGTGGTTTAGGGGTGATCAGCCACATGTCAGGAGTTTCTATCAAAGTTGGTGGGGTGTGTGTGTGGCTATTCACTTGTTCGTTCAAGTAACCCTTACTGAGCATGGACCAGGAGTGAGAATGCAAAGAAAAATTAGGCACAGCCCTTGCCTGCCTAATAAGGGGACAGAAAGTATACCAACAAACCTGCAAAGCTGTGCAATGAGAGTAAACTAGAGATTTGCACAAGGTGCTTTGGGATCCCAGAATATCTAAGGTAACAAACTTGTATTGGTACTTCCTATGTGCTGGGCATTGAACTAGAAGCTTCTGCTGCACTGTCTCATTCATAACATCCTTATGAGACCATGTAAAGTAGAGGGTAATGGTGGAACTCTAAAGTCACAGACCTGAGTTTTAACTTGAGCATCTCCATTTCCTAGCTATGTGACCTTGAGCAAGGAGCTTCCTGAATTTAGAGCCCCAGTGACGTCAACTCTAAAGTAGGAATACCTACCTCATAAGATGATTGCCAGGATTCAGTGAAATATGTTTAATGTCATTTAATCCAGTGTCCAGCACTTAGTGCTCCAAACTCAGTCAATATATTTCTATATGCAATACGTTGTGCAGTGAGGAAATTGAGGCCTGCTAGGTATAGCTACTAAGAGCAGGGCCTGTGCCATTTCATTCATGCTTGTATCTGCAGCCCCTGGCACATGTGCTCAAGGTGTTGTCACATAAACAACTAGGAAGTTAAAGAATTTGCCAGGGTTGAGTGAGCCAGTGCATGGTGGAGCCTGGGTGCAAATCTAGGTCTTCCCAACTCCAGACATGTGTTCCCCCTAGGACAGAGGCCTAGCTATGTGGTGGGTTGGGGGACTCTGGGATTGCTGTGGAGGGTCCCAAGTGGGCTCTGACTGCCCCGCCCTTCCCGCAGGCACCCTCTGTGAGTGCTATGACGAGCTGGGCAATCGTTACCAGCTGCCCATCTACTGCCTGTCGCCGCCCGTGAACCTGCTGCTGGAGCGCACGGAGGAGGAGATGGTGGAACCCCCCGAGCCCACCCCCAGTGTGCGCCGCGAGTTCCCGCTGAAAGTGCGCCTCTCCACGGGCAAGGACGTGAGGCTCAGCGCCAGCCTGGCTGACACAGTGGGGCAGCTCAAGAGGCAGCTGCACTCCCAAGAGGGCTTTGAGCCATCCTGGCAACGATGGTTCTTCTCGGGAAAGCTGCTCACAGACCGTACACGGCTCCAGGAAACCAAGATCCAGAAAGATTTTGTCATCCAGGTCATCATCAACCAGCCCCCACCACCCCAGGACTGATGGGCCCCACGGACCCCTGGGAAGAGAGGCCACGGAGGGCCTCTGCAGGGCTGAGAGGCCTCTCACCCGGAGCACTAGGCCCCCCGCCCGGCACCTCCCCTCTGGGTGGCTGCTGGGAGTGCCGTGAAGGGACCCTGCCTCCCAGGGGCATTGTTGGCCACCAGTGCCCGGCACCCAGGAAGCAGGCCTTGCTGACCTTATCAGAGGAAAGGCGACGGGGCCTACCACCCTGCCTTCATCCAGGGGCAGGTTCGAGCCACGAGGGCCAGCCTGGAGGGCCCTTGGAGCCAGAGCTGTCATCTGGGGCTGCTAGCTGTGCTCACTCCGGTTTTCTGCTCAGGGTCCGAAGCAGCAGCTTCTCCCTCCCCTGCACCCCCTGACTCTGCCCAGGGTACAGTGCCAGTCCCCTGGAGGGGAGGGACTGCCAGTGAGCCGCAGGGCATGGGGAGCCTGAGGCGGGCCTCTGCCTCTCCCTGGCCCCAGCACAATCGGCAGAGATGAGGCGGGTGGCCAGACAGCTGGGCTGTTGTGGCAGGGGTCTGCACCGGGCCGTCTCCTGGCTGTAACCCAAGGGGTGGAGGGTCTGCAGCCTGGTTGTGGCCCCCACAGCAGGTCCCTGTGTACAGACATATCTGCATATTTATCAATAAAGCCTTTTGCTCCTTCTCTTTTGCCTGGCATTGGACTTTGAGTTCTGCAGCTCTGTGGGGCCTCTGGTGCCAGTTCTGGTGTGGGAGCAGATGCGTGCTTGGCCTCACCCAGCCCTCTGCACACAGCAGAGTGCTCTATGGAGTGAGCCTCGAGCTGCTCATCTTCTGGGCCCTGATCTCAGCTCCTCTAGTGTTTTCATAGGTCCTTGAGAAAAGCCACATAACCTCCGAACCTCTGCTTTTCTTTAAAGTGGAGACAATGCCATGAGCCTGACTTAACATCAGTTCTTGGGTGGATTAAATGGAATAACAGAGGTGAAAGTGCTTTGCAAGCAAAGACAGTACCTCAGGAAGGTGGCTTTTAGTTATCTGCTGGTCAGCTCTCGCAGCAGGAGGATGCTGGCTCCCAGCTTCAGCCCCATGGGCTGGGGCCCTGAGGACTGACACGTGTGTGGAAATCCTGGAGACACTCTGCCCTTGATGACGTTAAGGCAAAATCCCTGACAAATTTAGACCATGAGCAGGTGTCAAAGTTTTGTTTTGGGCCTGCCAGCAAGGGAACCAGAGAGAAAAAGAAACTAGTTCCTTGTGCCTCCTTAACGGAATGTATTGATCAAGGAAGAGAGAGGAGTCTTAGCTAAGGCTTTTTACCCAGGAGCAGGCCAGGTGAGCCTTACAGAACTGCAGGGCTGTGGCATCTCTAGTTCACTGGCAGGTTAAGCTTGCGTCCTAATCACCCAGGGCTTGCTCCCAGGAATTCCAGGGGTGGAACTGAGCCTATAATTGGTCTGTTTTCTCCAGTTTGGAGTATTTTCCTCTTTCTCTAAGGATGACCAGACTTGGTCAGGGTAGCCTTGGCACTTTCTGGGCCTGATAGGAGAAGGATGATCAGAAGGAGCTGGTGATGGTCCGCTGGGCTTGGCACTGCACGCTGGCCCTTTCAGGGACTTTTCGAGACCTCTCTTGAAGCAAGACCTTGCAGGTCCTGCAGAGGCTTTCTGGGTACTTCCCCTGAGTGACCAGGGAGAAGACAGAGCAATGAATGAGAGTTGTCCATGACTAATGGACACTCAGCCAAATGCAGTGATCATGCCTAGCTAGGGGATGCTCTGGGACCTCAGAGGGACTAACGGGTGAAGAGGGAGGCAGCAGCTTTTGCTCCCACCCACCACCCTGGCACTCTGGCCTGGACAAGTCAGACTCTGCCCCTTCCCAGAGCCAGGAGGGCCTGTTTACAGGATGGGAGGTGCTGTCTTGCTCCCCACATTTGGCTTTCCCAGCCCTGGCTGGTCAGGGTTTCCAGGCACCAGCAGGTGGCACTGCCCTCCTGGCCAGGCAGTCAGCAGGCCCCTGGTGCAGCCTACTGCCCTGGCTGAAGCCTAGGTGGCCCCAGCACACAGGACAGAGGCTCTCAGGCTCTGCACCCTCTACTCCAGTGGGCTAGGGGTTTGGCCAGGGTTGGGGGTGGGGTGCAACTATCCCTGCTTCCTGGCCCTGGCCCTCCCTGGGGCTGCCCGAGGTGAAGGTGACAGGTGGGGGAGGCAGGTGGAGAATCGGGCCAGTGAGCTCATGGCAAAGGCGCCTGGCTGGGTGGGGGTGGGTGCTCCGGCCTATAAAGCCCCCGAGGCCCTGTGGCCTGCAGAAGCGAGTTGGGGACGGCACCATGGCGGGCTCCGAGGCGGTGCAGAGGGCCACGGCGCTCATCGAGCAGCGGCTGGCACAGGAGGAGGAGAACGAGGTGAGGGCAGGGTGTGCGGAGGCTGGAGGGGGGGGTTCTGAGGAGATCCAGTTCTGCTGTCAAGGGAAGGGAGAGCCTGGCAGCCGCACCTGTAGGAGGGGGGGGAGCCGCTGGCTGCATTCCCACCCCAGGGTGCTCCCTGATGGAGGGGCTTGCTGGCAGTGGCAGACTGAGGCTCCGGCCCCAAGAACTGAGACAGTGGTCTCCCTAAGACCCTGCCCACCCACAGGGAGGAGCAGCTGGGGCGCCGCCTGGAACTGTCAGCAATGGGTGGCCCTGAAGCCTGGACTGAGGGCCCAGCTGCTGTGTGGGTGGCTGGGGTGGGAGACGCTCCAGGGCTTGGTCGCTGCAGGAGAATCAGCATGGGGAACTGAGGGAGACGGGACACAGGGTAGGGAAGCATGGTTTGCTCAAGGAGGCCTTTGGAGCAAGGGGCTCTGGGCTGTGGTGTGTCAAGAGTGGGGCCGGGGGTGCTGGCTAGTCCTGCTCTTCTGCCACGTGCCAAGAGCTGTGAGGAATGGGCAGATCAGGAAGGCCCGGACCCCAGCTTCTTTTTCCTAACCCAGAGCTCATTTTAGCGGGCCTTTGTCAGGTGCATAGTCCATAAGAAGCGAGGGTTATCGGTGTTAAAAGTGAGAGAGCGCTGAGTGGGGGCAGGGAACCGTTCCGACCACGGGCCCTTAGGGCGGCTTGTGGCTAGGATGGTATCTGACCTGGGTGGTCCTTAAACGTGGCAAGTGAGGTGAGGAGTGGGGGGATCTTTCAGCCTAAGGAGATGTTAGGGTGAGTGAGAGTGTGGCTGGGATGAGAAAATTTGGTAGTAGAAGCTGAGACTGGAAAGGAAGTTGGAGGAAACACCAGAGAGGGCCAAGGAGAAAAGATTTGTTATGTGGGCAGTGCGGAGCCCCTAGCTGTTGTTGAGCGAGGGAGAGTGGTGTGGTGTCATCTGACCTATTAGGAAGGCAACCCTGACAGCCTGGAGAAGGACATGTTGGGGGTGGGATAGGGTGGACAGACTGGTCCTGAAAGGATGGGAGGGAGGAAACAGGCTCCATTCAAAAAAGGAAGAGTGACCAAATGAGGGATGGTGAGGGAGAGGGAAGAATCAGGGCTCCAGGGGAGAAAGAGAAGAGGAAGAGGGCAGCTTTGTCATGGAATTCCAGCCTCTGCAGGAATGCCACTTCTCACTCCCCCAAGGGCATGTGCATGCAGGCTGGCCAGTGGGGCAGGTGAGTCATGCTGCTGTGCCATTGCTGGAGTGCTGCCACTAGACACGGGGACCTTCAGCAGGGGAACGTGGAGCAGTCCTCATCCAACAAACAGGTCAGGGCTGTGAGGACACTGTGTGCCCACAAAACCGACCCTCCCACTGACCACCTACTGTGTGCAGGCACCATGCCATGCCCTTTTTGGGCATTCTCTAATTTAATCCGGGCAACCATCTATGCAGTAGGGGTCGATATTTTGTTTGTTATCTTTGTCGCATACTAGCACCCAATTAAAAAAACTTTTAATGAACACCTACTGTGTGCCAGCTCACAAAGACAAATCTGAAGTAAGGGGCTAGAGAGTCTAGGGAAGGCAGGGGTGGGCATTAGAGCCCCAGTCGCTCTCACCAGGCCCCAGCCTAGCAGGCCTCTGAAAGGAACATTTCTGCCCAGCATATCTCCCCCTAGATGGGCAAGGAGGGCCCTGGAGACTAGCCCAGAGGCTGGGGTTCTACTGTGGGGAGCTTTTTGGGTCAGGCCAGGGCTGAGAACCTAGGAGTGGGCAGAGCTGCTGAGTCCACCTACCTTCACACAGTCACTCATTCATTCATTCACTCACCAAACATTCACGGAGCACTTCCTATGTGCTAGGCCCTGCCGTAGGTGATGGGGACACCAAGATGGTGACGCCCTGCCCTCTAGATGCTCCTTGAGGATCCAGCCGGGGTCCTATATGCAGCAACCACAGCCCCCGTCACTCCTCAACCCTGAAAAAAGATGCAGCATTTTAGGTGAGGCAGCACTGGGGAGACCTCAAGCCATATAAGCCCGACATGGAAGAGAGAAGGCAGGGGACAGCGGGACCTTCAAAATGAAGAGGCAAATCAGCCCTAAAAGCCGCCCGTAAAGAGTAAAACACCAGAACTGTGGGAAACGAGAAGGCAACTGAGCGCTCTGTAAGGGAAGCCCTCCTTCCCCAGCTGCCATCTCCATTCAGATCTGCCTCCAGACTGCTCAAATGGTCCTAGGCTCCTGTCAGCCAGACTTGTACAAGGAACTCCAGAGAGGGGTGTGCCAGCACTTCACATAGAGTGATTTCCCTTAGGGGAGAGAAGGCCGGGAGGAAGGAGCCCAGGAAAATCAGAGCTAAAAGTGGAGAGGAGATTTGAAGGGAGTTTAACCCATATTGTTATAGTGACAATGAGGTTAAATACCAAGAGTCCACTGCAAGCCGAAAACTGAGGAGCTTTTGCTCCCATCCCTTGGTGTCCCTTAGAGCAACAGTTTCCAAGCCTTAGGATATTATAGAACAGTAAAATCTGAGACAAATAAAATAAATTTGGTGTCTGATATAGAGTGGCCAACTTTAAAAAAAAAAATTTATTGTCTTTTTTTAAAGATATAGATCACTCAAAATGTTACAATAAAAAATATGAGGTTCTCATATACCCCCCTCCCCAACCCACCCCGTACTCCTTCCACATCAACACCTCTTTCATCAGTGTGGCACATTCATTGCATTTGATGAATACATTTTGGAGCACTGCTGCACTGCATGGCTTATAGTTTACATTGTAAGTTACACTCTTCCCCAGGTCATTCAGTGGGTTATGGCAGAAAATATAATGTCCTGCATCATCATTCAGGACAACTCCAAGTCCCGAAAATACCCCCATATCACTCCTCTTCTTCCCTCTCCCTGCCCTCAGCAACTCCTGTGGCCACTGTCTCCACATCAATGATACAATTTCTTCCATTGCTAGAGTCACGATAATTCTATAGCAGAATACAAGTAAGTCCACTCTAATCCATATTTTATTCCTCCATCCTGAGGACCCTGGGATGGAGTTGCCAACTTTTTATATTGCCGAAGTAAGGTGGGCCATTTCAAAAGCAACACTCAGCTCCTATAACAATTACTTCATCAAAGTGGGATTTTAATGCCAAAAAGGTAAAAGAACATAATCTATTTGAAAACATGAATGTATTTAATTTCATGAAAAACTCACTCCATTGCCCTTGATCTGTTTTGCAGGGGACCCTGGGCCCCGTCAGCAGGCAGGTGTTTGAGGCGAGGTTTGGGCTGCAGTGGGGGCTGTAGGAGCATTTGCCTGCGGCCCTCCAGAACCAGGTGGGCGTGGGGCAGGTGAAGGGCTCTGGAGGCCAAACCGAGAACTCCAGGAGCATCAGGTCCCAAATCTGGTGGTCCCTGAGAGCTGCCTGGAGTGGCTGGGGGAAAGCTACCTGCCTCCCTCAGGTGCTGCCAGTACCTCCTTCGAGCAGACCTCTCCTTCACTCACTAGAAACTCCGAGGGGCCGCCTCGCAGAAGCTGCCCACAGATGTGCAGGCGTTAGAGGCTGAGAAGGACCAGGGGACGCAGAATCTGACTTTACAGAAGGTTAAGGTACGTGCGGCAAGAACCCAGGGTCTGAAGTTAGGGGGCTAGGAAGGTCCCGGGACCAGGCATCTCATCCCAGCGGTTTGTTGGAAATGCAGAACTGGGCCCCACCCCAGACCTGCAAATCAGAATCTGCATGCTACCAAGATGGAAGCTCTGAGTGATGGGGCACCGTGCAGGCTTGGGGACACCTGTGTGTGCAGAGAGAATTCCAGGTTATTAAGAGAAAACAGGTTTCAAAACAGCATGTGGATGGTGATTCCATAGTACATGCATCTGAAAGGACAGAAACCAAACCCTAGCAGCACTTACCTCTGGGAGAAGGGCTTTCCTTTCCTACCTAGTAAGTACTTCTGTTTTATTTTTATAGTAATCATGTATTACTTTTATGATCATACAAAGAGTTATTTCCATTTTGAGGAAAATGGAATTGCTGTGAAGAGTCAAAGATCAGACCCTGTTCTGAAGGCCTGGGTTAAGAATTGCTTTTTTTTTTTTTTTTAACTTATTTCTCTCCCCTTCCCTCCCCCCCATGCCCCCGCCCCAGTTGTCTGCTCTCTGTGTCTATTAGCTGCGTGTTCTTCCGTGTCCACTTCCATTGTTGTATTGTCAGCGGCACCAGGAATCTGTGTCTATTCTTGTTGCGTCAGCTCTCCGTGTGTGTGGCGCCACTCCTGGGCAAGCTCTCCTTATAGGGAGCAGTCCTTGCGTGTGGGGCTCCCCTACGCAGGGGATACCCCTGCATAGCAGGGCACTCCTTGTGCAACATCAGCACTGCATGTGGGCCAGCTCCACACTGGTCAAGGAGGCCCTGGATTTGAACCACAGACCTCCCATGTGGTAGGCGGACACTCTATCCATTGGGCCAAGTCTGCTTCCCAAGAATTGCTCTTGAGATTCTCTCATCCAGCTCCCCAAAGCTGGACAGCTCCATGGCAGCCTCCTGAAGCCCCCCACCCCCAATCCCTGGTCTGAGCCATCTGTGTCTCAGGGGCTGCTAGTCCTAGCAAGGCAGGGTAGGCCTGGGTTCCCTCTCACTCAAGAAGGACTCCCTGCCCCCTTCCAGCTTAGCACCAGGGTCCCCAAGCCCCCCATGCTTGGGTCCCGGTGTGGGGATCCATGGGCCATCCTCACGCAGGGCCAGGAACGCGTGCGCAAGACGTCGCTGGACCTGCGGCGGGAGATCATCAGTGTGGGCGGGATCCAGAACCTCATTAAGCTGCGGAAGAAACGGAAGCAGAAGAAGCGAGAAGCCCTAGCCGCCGCCCAGGAGCCGCCCTCAGAGCCAGAGGAGATTGTAAGGGTCCTGGGGAGGATGCCTGTGTGGGCAGGGGCTGCCGGAGAGTGATCTCCTGGGATCACTGCAGGGCAGCCCACTGCACTGAATTCATACCCTCCAGACTGGCCCTGTGGAGGAGGAGACATTCCTGAAAGCAGCAGTGGAGGGGAAAGTGAAGGTCATTGAGAAGTTCCTGGCCGACGGGGGTTCAGCAGATACCTGCGATGAGGTGATGCTTCCAGCCCCTGCCCTTGCCTCCTTGTTATGTTACCACCCCTCACCTGGCCCAGACTCTGGTCTGCCTGTACCTCAGTTTCCTCTTCTGTAAAGTAGCCTAAAGTGGGCTGCTTCCTTTTGAGGGTGTTAGGGGGACCAAATGGAAAATTAGCTCCTCAATAAGTGTTTACTGATGCTGCAAAACATGCACTAGGATGTGATAGTTTTATTTCCTATAGAGTAATAGTGTACTTTGCTTTCCCTCTTCCACACTTCCTGGGCTGCTCACTCGTTCTTGTATTCTTCAGTTAAGCAATTTGGTGGTTAATCTGCACTGTTGTAGGCTTTGACCACATGTCCTTCCCATTCTATAGACTCCAGAGACTTAATCCCCACGGTCTGTCCAAGCACCCCCTACGTCCAAGCACTGTGCTAGGTGTTGGGAGTACCAAAGAGAGACAAGGGTTGAGAGCAGTGGGAGACTGACACATAACCAGATAATTAGGATAAGGAAAGTTAAGTGCTGTGGGCTGAGTGTTTCCAGAGTAGGGAGGAGAAAACGGGCTGCCTTGGAAGGGAGGAAGCTCATTACCTCCTCGGTTCAGTAACCAATAGGCACCCACTCATCCAGGACCTGGGCGAGGTGCTCAGGGGAAAGAGTTGCTCAAGGCTCAGCCTCCACTCTGAGTGGCTCTCCCTCAGTCCAGGGCCCCCTGGGGCAGCTCTGACCTAGAGGTTTCAAGGGCATTTGGGCTGCATCTTGAAGGAGTAGCGGAATTCATCAAGTACAGGAAAGAGTCAGGGCAAAATGCGTATTCCAGACAGGAGGCATCCTGTGCAGAGGCATGGTGAGATGAGCTTGGGGGAAAGAGAAGGTGAGGGCAGAGGCTCTATCCAGCGCTGATCTGGATAGAGTCTAGAGGGTGAGCAGAACATGTAGACATGGGGATCCAGCACAGGGGCCAGAATCCAGCAGGCATAAGGCCAGGGCCTTGGTTCAGGTGAAAGATGGTGTAGGCCTGGAAGCCAGAGACCAGGCCCTGACAGCTTCTTTGTGTGTAGTTCCGACGGACAGCACTGCACCGAGCCTCCCTGGAGGGCCACATGGAGATCCTGGAGAAACTTCTGGAGAGTGGAGCCACTGTGGACTTCCAGGACCGGGTGAGCCAAAGGGGCATATAAAGAGGGAGGCAGGGATGGGCCCAGCACCAATAGCTCCCTTCTGTGCCAACCTGCAGCTCAGGGCACAGATAGACTGCCTCGGGGCACAGGCCCCATTACTAGTGGGTTTTATGACTTGGGCAAGTCCCATCTCCTCCCCAAGCATCCCCTGAAACTCTGGTTTGGCCTAGACAAACCCTGAGTTTTCTCCTGGCTTCACTTGGTCCATTGCCCATGCCCATGCCATGCTCCACTCTTTCCCTGTTCCCCTTCCTTAGGATATCCTCCTGCCCTCTTGGCTGGGGTCCCTTTCCCCCAGGCACTTTCTTCCCTGCAGCTCTGCTATGAGGCCTTCTCCTTCCCTCCTTCACTTTTAGCTGGACAGCACAGCCATACATTGGGCCTGCCGTGGGGGCCACTTGGAAGTGGTGAAACTTCTGCAAAGCCGAGGAGCGGATGCCAATGTGAGGGATAAGGTAAGACAACAGACAACAGTGCTCACAAGTATTGGTGTGGCTGTGTGTGTTAGAGGGCAGAGAGCAGAAAAGCCCAGGGGGCAGGAAGGCAGTGAGCTGATCTGATTTGGGGAGTAGCTGAAGAGCAGAAAACTAAAGCAGTGTTCTGCTGGCCCTCGAGCTCAGAGTTAGACGCTTCCATCAACCCCAGGCCCTTGGGGGAGCACCATCAGGGACAGGGGGTCAAGAAGAACAGAGAGGGGAGAAGAGAACCACCATCTTGGGAGCCTTGGGACCACTCAAAATATGCAGGATTTATTCATTCATGCAACCCTTTATCACCCTTTTACCTATTTGTTTACTCTTCCTTCCATCCATCCATCTGTCCATCCATTCTTTCACCCATCTATGCATTCATTCATTTATTTATTTATCCATCATCCTGCTATTCATTCCTTCCTTCACGTAGAATCTTGGACAAGTAACTTCACCTCTAAGCCTTTTTTTCTCATCTGTAAAATGGGGGAATTTATACCTACCTTGCCAGGTGCTGGTGTAGGTTAGATAGGAAAATATATGTAAATGAATTAATACGTTCATGTGAGGCTAATGTTTTGTAAGCTTTTTCCATTTCCATCACATCTCTCAATAAATGGCATCTATTATAATTACTGAAGGAAGTGCAGAGGAGTGAGCAATTGCTCACAGCTCGGGTGAGAGAGGAATCTTAGAAGGCTTCCCAGAGGAGGTGGAGAGTTAGGAGGTGGTGAGTTAGATCCAAAGAGTTAGAGCACTGTATAGGATGGTGGGAAGTGGTACCAATCTCTCTCCCTCCAGGCTTTCAGGTCTTGGCATGAGGACTTGGGGGAAGAATTAGGCTGGAGTTAGGACAACCTCTGTCCCCAAGGTCCCGGCCCCTTCAGCTAGCAGTTCCCTCTTACCTCCCACCCAGCTGCTGAGCACCCCCCTGCACGTGGCAGTCCGGACAGGGCATGTGGAGATTGTAGAGCACTTTCTATCCCAGGGCCTGGACATCAATGCCAGAGACAGAGTGAGTGATGGGTTTCCCTCCTGCCCAGTCCCACCTTGGGGGACAGGCAGCCTGAGGGCTCCCACATGTGAGCAGTCCTTCCCTCGGGGAGCCTCCAGGCTGTTTGGTCCTGAGCAAGAGCTCCAGCCCATCTCCTGTCATCCTGCTCCCCACCTGCTGCCCTGAGGGCCGTGCTGAGTACCACACTGCCTCTAGGAAGGGGACAGTGCCCTGCACGATGCTGTGAGGCTCAACCGCTACAAAATCATCAAACTGCTGCTCCTGCACGGGGCTGACATGATGACCAAGAACCTGGTAAGTTTGTCCCTTCTCTGATTCAGTAATCTGCACTGATCATCCAGACCCTGTGCTAGAGTTAAGCGAAAGAGCCACCCTCGTGGCACTCTCACAGTGCTGGGTTTGCCCCTGGGACAGCCCCAGCCTAGGAGTGGTTACCTTTGGCTCTGGCCAGTCACCACAGTACGTAAAGTCACCATGTCCCAGAACCTCATTCCAACCACCCACCTCCCAACTCTCTGTGTGCATGTCTATGAGTGGAGTGCAAGTGCAGAGAAACAGCCTGGACGGGCAGTAAGAAGACTTCCCATAGGCCAAACGGGGGCCTACATCCATCCAGGAAGACGAAAATCTGGATGGAACCTCTGCACTTGGTTGCCACAGCCATTCCTATCATACTACTTGGTCCCTGGTGGTCCTCGAGTCCTCTTAGGCATCTGTGTCCCCTTGTCCAAGCTCTTCTTAGGGACTCACAGCAGTCATAAAAGGAGGGGAATGGGAGGCCCCTTTGGCTCAAGAAAGGCTAAGGGGTCATGGGAAAAGCAGGCAGATTTGGAGAGGGTGTAGATCAGGGTTTCTCGACCTTGGCATTATTGACTTGGGGCTGGATAATTCGTGGGGTGGGGGTCAGTCCTGTGCATTGCAGGATGGTTCAGCAGCATCTCTGGCCTCTACCCACTAGATGCCAGGAGTACCACCCCCCAGCTGCGGCCATCTAAAATGTTTCCAGACATTTTGCCCTGGCTGAGAACGACCCGTGTAAGTGAGGGTTACTCCTGGTAAGGACTTTTGAATGGTGAACATATCTCCTCTTGGTTTCCTTAGGCAGGAAAGACTCCTACGGACCTGGTGCAGCTGTGGCAGGCTGACACCCGGCATGCCCTGGAACACCCTGAGCCAGGGCCAGAGCAGAACGGGCTGGGGAATCCTGCTGAGAGTGGGCGCGAGACCCCCCAGCCTGTGCCAGCCCAGTAGAGACCCACCCCAGCCCAGCCAGGCAGCGGCCCCCTCCCCTGGGTGCAGCAGGAGGGCCACAGAACGACCCCAGAGCCAGCCCAGAGCTAACCTGAGGACCCAGCCAATTCCCCTGCAGGAAGGGGCACTTCTGTCACCCGGAGCACCCAGCAAACTACCCCAATTAAAAAGTCTATTTTGCTATTTGTGGTATTTCCATTTGTCAGAAGAATGGGGACAGGATGGGCTGTGGGGAAGAGGAAAATTTGGAGCGCTTTGTTGCTCTAATCCAGCACTGCCGCTTCCCTGCCCCCACTGTGGTCTCTTCTTGCTCCTTCCCTGCCATCCCGTTTTCCCCGCCCCTTCCCGATACCCCAAGGCCAGGTGTGGCCCTTGCACAGGTAAGCTTAGCGATGCACTTGGCCTACGCCCCCGTCCTGGTTACTGCTGCATGGCCAGGGCAGGCCTGTCATGTGGCGGCCTTGGCAGGGGGAGGAGCTCGGGAGCTCCTCCCCCAGCCACGCCACGGCTCCCGTAGCAGCGCTGGCTCAGCCAATCAGCTCGCCAACGGCGGAAGTGCCCAGCGCAACCGGCTTCCGAGCTCGGAATTGTGGGAGGAAGCTACCGGTCCTGCTAGAGGCGCCATTGAAGGGCCCTCAAGAACCCACTCTCTGTCTGGGCAGAGGGACACTGGATTGTGGCATTTCTCTAGCTGCTCCCCAGAGGGAGGGAGGAGCCCCTGGGGTCTATAGGCCTTGCCTCTAACCTTGGGGTACCAGCCCAGGCCGCCCCAGGGCCCACAAGCCAGGGGGCAGCAAATCTTTAACTAGACACGTTGATCATTAACACGGGGGTAGGTAGGAGTCCAAACAGCCTCACCAGAGGGCAGAGACCAGCTGGGCCTCAGGCGTCCTGCAGAGATGCTGGTCCCCCGAGTCTGGTCCTCTCTGAGGCAAAGGCTGTGCAGGGACTTGTCTAGGAATGTGGGGGGTTGGGCCTCAGGGGAGGGGAGGAAGATGGACATCGCAGGCATCTACCCCCCGGTGACCACCCCCTTCACGGCCACTGCAGAGGTGGACTATGGCAAACTCGAGGAGAATCTGCACAAACTGGGCACTTTCCCCTTCCGAGGTAAGCTGGGCCTATCCACGTTGGGAATTGGGGGAGGTGCTAATGACCCTGATCTTCTTTGCCAGAGACCATGGGGAAGGTTCACAGGCTCTTTTGAGCTGCTCAGGGCTTGTCAGGTACCGTGGGGTTATTTTATTATGGGAGAGTAACAGGGGACACTGGTCTGGAGTCAGGAGTTGGCTGGCAAACTGCCTGATGGCCTGTGACCTCACCTGCCTCAGTTTCCCCAGCTGTAAACTCATGAAAGTGATTTCTAAGCTCTCAGTGTTATTGTGAGGATCAAACCGGATAATGGATATGAAAGTCCTTGTCATCCAGGTACTCCTGCCTACTCACTCCTCTCAAAGCCCTTCCCACACACACTCTTCTAGGCGAAGCTTCCCTTGACAGAATTAATTCTCCCTGTTCTGGCTCTTCCACGGGTGCTGTCTCAACTTGTTTCCTCCTCTCTGAGATCAAGGGCCAGATCATATTTGTGACACTCAGTATCCAACACAGCCACAGGCACAATGATGAAGACAGGAGAAATGGCGAGCTCCATCCACCCTGCCTTCACCCATGACAGGCCGCTGAGGTAGTGGTCTCAATAGCCCCACTTTACAGATGAGACCATAAACAAAGTCTGCTCAGCACCAGCCTTGGGAATGGAGTGGCTGGGATCAAAGCAGTCTAGTATAGCATTAGGAATGTGCACTCCAGATTCAAAACACAACTCTGCCACTGACTTAGCTGTGGAATAATCACTCTAAACCTCACTTCCCCATCTGACAAATGGATGTAATACTGCCCACATCATAGGATGGTTGGGAGGATGCAAGTGAAAGGCATGCAAGAAATTGCAAAGAGTGATATGCATTACAAGATAGTAACGCCAATGGTAATGATTATTAAAAATGACAGTGTGATTACATATTGTGGGCAAAGCTGCTTTGTGACAGTGACTACTGTCCTGAATGAGATGCCATTCATATCTCATGTTGAGGTGATACGATCTTCCCTAAGGGACCATGAAGGCCCTGTGGACACCCACACTGAGCAGGGTCACAAACACTAAGCAAATTTCTGCTGAGGCTCAGCTCATGGGGGCATGTAGATTTAAGCCGAGGCCTGGTTCTCTGGAAGCAAAGTGAGAAGCTGCTTTGAGCCTCAGAGAGTAGAGAAGACTGCTGTAGCTTCAGGGACACCCTAACACAGGGAGTCAGTGGGTGGACTTTGCATCTGGTGTCTGCTTACCACTCAGGGAATTCAGAGACCCTCAGGCTCTTTTCCAGACCCTTCTTCCCCCCCACCTACCCACTCCTGCAGCAGCTATGGGTGTGCCCCAGGGGCATTGGCGTCAGAGGATTTGGCAGGCCACAGGGCACACCTACTCCCTGGGCTGGGTCCCTTGCAACCCATGCTGGTTCCTGCTCTCATTTGCTCTCTCTCCCCACATCCCAGGAAGGCAGCGGAATGTAATAGAAAGAGCCCAACATCTGGAGTTAGAATACCTAGGTAGAATTCTGGTTCTGCTGAATTCGTTATGATGACCTTGGAGAAATCACTTGATTTCTCTAATCCAGTTTGAGCCTTCAGGCTCCTGGCCACATTGTTCCAAGGAGCTCAAACCTGGGCCACCAGCACAGTGAACATAAAGCCAGAGGGTCCTGTCACTGCTCCCAGGACACAGCCAGAATGCCCAGGAAGACAGCAGCAAACAACTTTAGTTCTAAATATGAGTCTCTCTTGTCCTTATCCTGGGCCCTGGGGTAGGCTTTGCAGCCCAACACTCGGTCAGAGAAGGGAACCATTGCAAACTTCTTTGCAAGGGCCTCTAGCAGCAAGTTGAAGGTACTCAAAAGAGGAGGTGGAAACTTGCCCTTGGTGAATCACTGGACAGAAAGGATTCCTCTGGAAGGCCTTGCCTGAAACTGTGTGGCTCTTTTTTTTATTTTAGTTTTTTAGCATTTTTAATCTGTACTGATTATTTGAATAAAGAATATTCTTTCTAAATAAAAGTTATAACCAGAGACTGGAGAAGGGGTTGTTACAGATGGGCCATTTGACCCTGAACTCATAGCCACAAACAACCTCAAAGATGGACTTTGAATTGTTATTTCCAAAGAGTTTGGTGAACAACCATAGAGCTTCTCCAGCAGGACTAAGGAGATATTCCCCATAAAGCTTTAAATTTGTGTCATATTATCTCAGCATGGAGAGTACATTATGGTATTTGGTGATGAGATATAATTATTTTTGTGTACATTAAGGTCATTACTTTGTTAAATAAAATATTTTGTTTAAAATATCAGTTTTTGCCACCATGTTTTGGCATTTCTTCATTTTTATTTTAACACATAGTTGCCTCGGGGGGTGAGGGGAGGCAGGGGAAGTAGCCCAGGCCTGTTTTTACCCCCAAGAAACCCTGGATATAGCTCTGAATCATGAACCAAGTTTTCAGATTTTTGCAATTATAGAAAGCCTGGCAAGCTGGTCAGCCTTCTCATAGCTGGAATCGTGCCCATTTACCTGGGGGCAAATTCTGGATTTGCAAGTGCTTCACTAAGGCAAGAGGGGGCATCCTACAATGGCCCCAGGGATCTGGGACCGGGGAAAGTCTCTGTCTTACCTACTCTACCTTCTCAACCCACCATTTTTCTCCCCCCAGTTGTGAGTTCATGTGACTCCAGTATAATCTCCTTCCTGGGCCCCTTTTCCTTCTGGACCCTGTCCTATATAGTGACTGGGTGCTACATATGAGGACGGAATGCACTGAGCCAGCAACAAAAGTGGGTCCCGGATGGAGGGAGTCACTGGCCTCAGGCAGCCAGGAATAGATAACATCCCAGCCAAGGGGGTCCTTCTGCCATGACCAGCCTGACTCAGCTGCCTCTGCCCCCTGGGGGCCACTGGATAGGGAAGGGGAGAAATCAAAGACTGGAAGGAAGAATTGCAGAATGAGTTACAAGCAGAAGGTAAAAGGGACTCAACTTTGGGGAAGTTCAGTTTGCCAGGCTGCTGTGAAAATACCACTCAATGGGTGGGCTTAAACAACCAGGGATTTCTTGGCTCACGGTTTTGAGGCTAAAAGAAGTCCAGAATCCAAGATAATGGCAAGGCTTGCTTTCTCGAAGAGGTAGTGTTCTGGGACTGGCTGCTTGCAATCCTTGGGGTCCCTTGGCTTGTATCGCTACCTCCCATCACGTGGTGATGTCCTTTCTTTTCTGGCTTTGATGACTTCCAGGTTCTTTTCATAAGACCCACCTTCATTTATTTGGGCCACATCTTAACTAAAAATAACAAATTCTAGAGATCCTATTTATAATGGGTTCACACCCACAGATGTGCAGATTAAGATTAAGAGCACATCTAATTTGGATTCATAATTTAATCTACCACACTGCCCTTCCACTGACCTTGGGGACAGCTGTCAGGGTAGGAGACAGGTCCCAGGCCTCAGGCAATAGCTGCCAGGCTGTGGCCTCTCCCCACCCTTACTGCCTTCCTCACAATGGGGTTCATTGCTGAGGTGGGAGGGGCTTCTAGGAAGGGGGCAACAGGGGGCCTGCCTGCGAGACATCCTTGGGGAGCCTGCCCATACAAGCATGAACCATACCATCCTGGCTCCCCTACTCCCAGTGTGCTCTTAGCTCTTCCTGCCTGGGGTAGGGTCCTGGAGACCTTCTTGGAGCTCGTCCAACAACCATCATGCAAGGTGGTGCTGGTGGCTGCCCTCTTGCTAGGAGGTGGAAGCCTCATGCTGTGGATTCAGAAGAAGAGAAGGAAGTCAGTTACTGAGGGTGTAGACAAGTTTGAGTCAGCAAGATCCTGCAATCTAAAGAATGAGGACTGGATCAAATCTCACTTTAGCCGCCTTTCTGATGAAAAGCTGGAGCCCAACAGCAGTGCAGCTGCCACTCCTCCAGTTGACAGGAATGGAGAGGCAAGCACCACGATTCACATGGAGACCTTCACTACAAGGCATGGAGAAGATGGCACAGCTCTTCACCGGGAATCCTTCACCAGCAGGCAGAGGACATCTGGGTCCTCAGTGATCAAAGAGACCCACAAAGAGTCGGGGAAATCGTCCTCCACGGATGATGCCACCTGGGCTGCAGTGGCTGCCTGTACCAAGGAGATCAACAGCAAGGGACGGCAGCTGGCTAATTCCATGCTGCAGCGTGCCACGTCTTACCAGCACTCAGGCCACGTGGAGACCAAAGACATCAACCAGGAGGAGTTGAAGGCCCTTGAGGAGGTAGAGATGAAGCTGAAAGGGAATATCCTCATCCAGCGGGAAAACAACATAGCTGGTGCCAATCACACTCACACTTTCCAGGGCCATGGTCAGCACAACCGCCAGGGCCACCAGGCCCATCCAGGCCACCCAGCCCACCAGGGCCACCAAGGCCATCCAGGCAACCCGACCCACCAGGGCCACCAGGATTACCCTGGTCACCTGAGCCACCAGAGCCACAGCCTGCCCAGCCGCAGCCACCAGATCTGCGACCCCTTTGAAACCACCTAACCACAGGTGGAGATGCCCCTTCCCCCAGCAGGGCTGGCACACACTCTCAGGCCTGTTTTCTCTCCAATGGGACAACATACGTGGCCCAGGGCAAGAATGCTTCTGCCAAAATCCTCTCTTCGTCAGGCTCCCACAGGGGTCACGGACCCCTTCGACCCCATGAGTGGGGTCTGCCACAGAATATGGCCCTCATTGAGGAAGAGCTGGGAGGAAGCGAAGCAGCTGAGACACACTCTGAGGCTCCTGAAGACCCACCAAGAGAAAACAAACAAGGCAGACCCCAGGAGCAGCAAGAGCCCCACACTGATGCCAAATGCCTGGAACTGAGCCAATAAAAAGCCTTGTGTACCCTCACCCTGAGTCTGGGGGCTCTGTAGCCAACAGAAGGTCTAGACAGGGATAGGGAGAGAAGGCTCCTTCTCCAACAGCCCTTGGCATGTGGGCCTTGGGCTGGAGCCGAGTCTCAGATGCTAGGAATGGGATATCTCCAGGGGGTTCAGCACCTGCTCACCTGCCACTGCCAAGGAAGGGAAGCACAGTCAGTGTTGTGTGGGTGAATTGGACCTTCAGAAGAGAGTAAGCCAGCGGGGTGGGCCCATGTCCTCTTGGTGCCATCCTCATTCTATTTCTCAAGTCACGTGGCATTGGCATCCCACACTGCAGTTCTCCCTCCCTTCCCCACCTTCTCTCCATTGGAATCCCATTGGCCACTGGGACCCATGTCGGTATCTCCCCACCACCTACCTTTGGAGCTTTGTGTCAGAATCATCTCTATTCTTGTTTCTGTTAATATTGCTATGGCTGCCCTGCTGCTACCAGTATTACTAGCACTATTACCAGAGTCCTCTTCTTGAGTTCTTAGTGTATGCCGTGCTCTGTGTTAAATGTCAATTCACAGTCCCATTACGAAGGCATTATGTTATCTCCATTTTGCGCATGAGGGACCTAAGGTTCCAAGAACTAATTTGTCTGAGATAACATATATCGTAAGTGATTTGGCTAAGATTAGATCCCAGCATTGCCTGCCTTTGCAAAGCCCACACCCCTAATCCCTGCACTGTACTGCCTCCCAGTCCTCTTCCCAAAATTCCCAGGTGAGTCGACCTCTCTCATCCTTATCCCTGACTTCTTTCCAGATGTCCTGACACAGGCAAGTCTGGGACTCTTCCTGGGACCCAAAAAATCATTTCTGGGGCAAGAGGTGTCCCCGAGTCAGGCAGTTAAATTTGAGAGAAGTCAACTGCAAGTCACTGTCAGACCCCAAGTGATTCTTTTTCATAGAAATTTCTTACCATTTGGGTCTATTATGGATTTACCAATGCTTCACAATCTGTGGGCCTCAAAGCCCAGCAAGAAGGGGTGGGCAGGGAGAGGAAGGGCCCAGAATGACTGCAAAGGGTGGCTAAATCCATGTTCACCCCAGATGGTGTCAGTTGACTTCATAGAGCACAGTTGGGAGTATTTGAATTTCTTCACATTATTAACAGGTAACTTTATATATATATTCTTTGTATATCTAAAATATGTCATAGTAAAAATTTTAGAAGGGAAAAAAGTAGGGTCACTCATAACTGGAAAATGGAGACAAAAGGCAAGAGAGTAGTGAGGTTTAGCTTCTGAAAGTGACTGTTAAAATTTATGCTCATGTCTGGAAGACTTTACATCCCTTATTAGAGTTTATTATATGAAATTTCAGATTAGTTAATTACCAGGTTGAAATCTTGACTTAAAAATTTTTTAATTGGTAGAATTCAAATAAAGTCTTTAGTTAATGGTATTGCACTAACGCTAATTTCCTGGTTCTGATGATTGTACTATAGTTAGGTAAAACTTTTCATTGGGGGAGGCTGGGGAAGAGATACATGGAAACTCCCTATACTGTTTTTCTGTAAGTCTCAAAGTAGTTTAAAATTAAATGCTGAAAAAGTTTTCACGCATTTAGTTATGACAGCATGTCAGAGTGTTATTAGAGTGACACTGCAAGGAAAATGGTTTCCAACCAGCCAAGTCAAGGATTTTTTTCTTGGTAAGGATATTTTTGTGAGAAAAGAGACTGGTTAGCTGATCATTGTTAGACTAGGTACAAAGAATAGGGATTAACAGCCACCAGACTCTTGGCCTCAGAGTCAGCTGGGGGAGTGACTTGTTTCGCAGAAGAATGTTTAAAGTTTCCTCGGAAATCACATAAGCATTTTATGAGGAATGTGCTCATTTCTTCCCAGAGAGAGATTGTGAATTGTATCAGGCAAAAAGATTCTGCCCCAGACCGGGTTTTTCTTTTACTCAATACATTGTCAATGCACACACCTCAGCAGGCACTAGGGGTGTCATGCTAGGTGCCATGGAGGAGGCCAAAATGAGGAGGGCACCATCCCTGACCTTGGTGCTTCTAGGCAAAGTAAGACAAGCACAGTGCAAGGAGAGCAAAATGTGGAATGCAAAGAGTAGTGGAGCTAGGAAGGCTTTGTGGTCTGGTGTTCCAGGCAGAGGGAACAGCATGTGCAAAGGTGTAGAGGCAGGAATGTGGCAGCTTGACGGAGGGGGTCAATGACAAACAGGCAAGGGATGGGAGAAAAGGCCAGAGAAGTAACTCTGAGGCTGAAAGCCAGGGAGGACTTTGGCGATCCTCTAGTTCAATTCCCTCATTTTACAGCAGAGGCCAGATTGAGAAATTGTGCCTGATCCCACAGGTAAGGGTGGGAGGCCCCTGGAGGCTTCTGAGGACCTCTGTTCATTTGAGTAGGCAACAGGGAAGGGCAAGGAATGAGGGAATAGAAGTTCAGAGGAGACAGAGCCATGCAGGGAAGGGATCCCAGGAAGATTTCCCAGAGGAGGTGGCAATGATGATGGTCCAAGAGGGCAATACGGTGATAGGGAATGCTCTTGTGTGAGAGACTGTGATTCCTTTTGGCCACAGGAAGTCACCATGTTGCTTGTAGGGGCCAGAGAGCTCCTTGAGGGCAGCCTTCCCTCCAGTGCCAGCCATCATCGTTGTCCTCAAAGTGAAAGCTGCCACCCTCCCGACTGGTGACTTCAGCCCTTTCTCCTGACTTCGTAATAATGACAGCTCACATGGGCGGGCCAGATTCTATTCTAAGCACTTACAAATAGTACCTCATTTAAATCTCACAACTGCTCTGTGAAGAAGGTATTAATTTTATCCTCAGTTTTCAGTTGAGAAAGCTGAGGTTTGGTTAAGCCATTTGCCCAAGTTCTCATAGCTGGTGAGGGCAAACAGGAGGCTTAATCCAGGCTCCGCTGACCTTGAGCCTCTGCACCTGACCGTTTGGCTGCACTGCTTCCCAGTTCCTCCACCACTCACTTGCCTCATTCCCTTGCCCACTGGGACCCTAGTCTTTTCCTCTCCTCTACCCTCCCCCTCCTGCTCTACACTACGGGAAGCACCTCAGGCCTGAAGCTGGGCACTTAGCCAGGAATAAGGGGACTCTTTGCAGCATCAGTTCACAAATTTCAGAGCGCTTTCCTGTGCTGTTTCTATTTGAACCTTTAAAATAGCCCTGCTAAGGGAAACGTGGAAGTGATTTCATTGCCATTCCAACAGAGAGGAAACAGATTTGGAGACGTAACGTGATTTACTAACTCTCAAGGCAGTTCTCCACACACACATACACACACCCCACACTTCCCTCTTGCCAGTTCTTCTTGGGAGTCAGGTGTGGGTCAGATATTCCTAGTGCCAGAGGCTCGGGCACTATGAGCACAGGGGCCTGCTTTTGACTTCCAGAGTGCAAGAGCCAGCTGTTCTGTTGTTCAGGCCAGGCATACCCAACCTGTCCACCCCAGGGCCAGGGACCTTTGGAATGGACCACCAGAATGGAGTGTCTTGGGAATGAGTGACAGTGGCTGCAGAAGTGACTATAGCAAGAACCAGCCCCAACGCCCTTTGAAGAGGGGTGGGAGGCAGGGTGAGAGGAGGAGTGGCATTTGAGTAGCTTCACCTCTTAGTCCTTAGTCACAGGGTATGAGTGTGATTGTGGCTGGCCTGGAGCCTCATCCAGGATTGGCTGCTCTGCGGACAGGTGGAACCCATTGGGAAGGCATTGGGGTCCTTATGTAGCAAGACAAAAAGAGGGAACTACCTTTAGCTTCTAACCTGACAAAAAAATTGAGAGAAAAAAAAAAAGCTAAATATCCAGTGAGAGATGCCCTGGCAAGCAATTCAGGGGAATCTAATGATCTGGTTAACAGCGTGGAAAAAGTTGAGTCTACATCACACTGTGTTCCCTTAAGGATGACTCACAGGAACAATTTCTCTTGGTCCCAGTGCCAAGAAACTCCCCAGGGCAGCTGCCTTACTTTCATTTTTTGAATTGTACATATCTGTTAGCTGACCATGTTTCTCTTTTGGCTTTGGCTGTTGAAACACTCCAAATCATATATTCCACACTCATGGCTCAGCTCTCACAGCTGTACAGCAGGGATTTTGTATACCAATATTACTCCTGGCTTTCTTTTCTTTTTTTTTCTTTTTTTTTCTGAAACGAGTGTCTTTATTGCGTGTACCGTAAAAATACAAGGATCGGGGAGAGGCCAGTGGGGATGGGGGAGTACTGTCAGATAATAACATACACTCACAAAGAGGAAAAAGGCCCCCCACCCCACCCCGTGACGCCCTTCTGTGAACTGCCTAGTACACGAGGTGGGGTGGGGGGATCAAAACCATAAAAACTAAATGCAAACACCTGGAGATGTTGGGGGCGGGGAGAGGGGAGTGGTGGGCAGGGCAGCAGGTAGCTCCCAGATGTGGCTCCTCCCACTCCGTCAGCACCCTCCCCTCCCCTCTCCCCACAGAATGAACTGCTTAGGCCAGGGATGGGGGCCCAAGCCCACACGCACCACGCACCCACACTCAAGGGCCCACACACGCCCTCTCTCTCTCTCACACACACACCCCCTAGCGTGCATCCGCATCCCAGACACAGGGATGTCCACTGACACAGTCCAAGGCACGCACACATGTGCCCACAGCACTGACGGACTCATGCTCACCTTAAGGCTGCAGAACAGGCCCTGGAGAGTGGGCGGGGGCGAGGCGGCCAGGGAGCCTCCCTTCTCAGAGGCACCCCCACCACATGCGTACCAGAGACCCCGGCCCAAGGCCACGGGGCCCAATACTGTCTTGGTGCAACGTGTAACAGCCTCGGGGGCAGCCTCCGCCCGAGCAGAGGGAAGGGCAGCCCCAGCCCCTCCGACAGGGCCAGGCCCAGGCCCGAGCTCCAGCGGGAGGGAAGGCCAGCTGAAGGCAGGCCTGGTAAGGCACGGGGCTGGGGTGGGGGGGGCCTGGCCCCCAAATGTTCCTCCTGCCTCCTCCCCGGGATCGGGAGAGCAGCTTGGGGGTGGGGGTGGGGGAGGGAGGCAGGGCCAGGAGGCGGTGCCTGCCCCCGGGGCCCCTCCTGCTTCCCCACAGGGGAGGTCCAAGGACCTGGCCGTGGGCACTTGAGGGGCCTCCAAACTCCGATCCCACAGCGTCCAGAGGCCCCTGCCTGGCCCTGGGGATTATTGCATTTCTGCCCCTATGGGGGGAAGGGGCTGGACTGCCCCACCCAGGCCTGAGCACCACAGCCCTGGCCGCCAGGCGTCGCCGTGTCCCACGAGAAGCAGCCTCCGTGGGAGCAGCAGGAGCGGCAGGTGGGCAGAAATTCAGGCAGGCCCCGAGGCTCCAGGCTTCGCCCTCACTGGGGCTGGTGTTGATTAAGAACCTGAATCTTCCCAATCCCCAAGGCCCAGTCCTGGGGCAAGAGGTGCAGAGTCTTAAAAATACTAGTCTGGGTACAGAGAGGGGTGGGACCAGGCGCTCCCTGGAGGCAAGGGCTGCAGGGACCCCAGCTTTGGGGAGAGGGCTAAGAACTGGAAGTGGAGTGAGGAGGGGAGGGACAGGGATACAAACAAAAAAGGCAAAATTAACGCCACCCAGCAGGGGATAGCAGCCGTCCGTGTCTCCTGAAGCGTCTCCTGAAGCGCCGGCGGGGGCTGCTCACTCGCGGATGCTGGCCGAGTAGGAGAACTGGGGGAAGTGGGTCGGCTGGTCCAGGTCTAGGGAGCCCAGGCTGTCATAGTGGTCCGGGGGGGTGATGGTGATGGACTGGGCGGTGAACTCGTCATCGAAGTACCTGGTATCGATCTCGGATGTGACCTGAGGTTTGAATGGTGGCAGGAGCTTCTTCTGTACCACATCCTGCCAGTTGATGCTGAGGAAGAACCTGTGCTCCATCACCTCTTTGGCATCGCTGGGCCCCCCACCGAGCCTCTGCTTGGGGTCCTTCTTAAGCAGCCCAGCAAGCAGGGACTTGGCCTCGGGGCGCAGCGTGCGCGGGAAGCGGATCTCCTCCATGAGGATGAGCTCAAAGAGGCGCTCGTGGTCCTGGTTGTAGAAGGGCAGGCGGCCGCACATCATCTCATACATGGCCACGCCCAGCCCCCACCAGTCCACGGCCCGCCCGTAGTCGTTGTCCTCCAGCACCTCGGGCGCTAGGTACTCCAGAGTCCCACAGAAGGTTTTCATGGTGGCCCCGTCACTGATGCCCTCTTTGCACAAGCCGAAGTCCGTGATCTTGATGTGGCCATCTTTGTCCAGCATGAGGTTTTCCAGCTAGATGTCGCGGTACACCACGTCCCATGAGTGCAAGTACTCCAGGGCTGAGACAATCTCTGCGCCATAGAACCGGGCCCGTTCCTCAGTGAAGACACGCTCCCGGGACAGGTGGAAGAACAGCTCCCCACCGTTGGCGTACTCCATCACGGAGCACAGGCGGTCGTGGGTCTGGAAGGCGTACTTCAGTGCAGTGAGGAAGGGGTGCCTGGTGTTCTGGAGGACCCGGCTCTCGGTGACCGTGTGGGCAACTTCGTCCTTGGCGATGGTGACCTCCTTCTGCAGGATCTTCATGGCGTAGTAGCGCCCGGTAGCCTTCTCCCGCACCAGAATGACCTTCCCAAAGCTGCCCTTGCCAAGGAGCTTGAGATAGTCGAAATCGTCCATGGTCACCTTGGCCCGCGCCTTGCTGACCGCCACTTCCATCTCTTCAGCTGCAGAGGAGTCGCTGGGAGAGCCACACTTGTAGTCCATGGGGTCATCGCCCGGGCCGCGCTGCTTGAGGCTGCTGGCGACCATCTGGATGGCCCGCATCCACTCCTCCCTCTCGTCTGGAGAGTCCACGTGGAAGGTCCTCTCGATGACCGTGGTCCACTGCAGGCAGCGTATGACAAAGGTGTTGGGCCGGGGCCTCTCAGTCTTCATCAGCTGGCATTCTGCCACAGAGAAGGTGTTTAAGGGGGGTAAGGTCTGGTCAGGGGCCTTGGGCCTCTCCTTATACCCAATGAAGGAGCCGTCACTCTTCAGCAGGAAGTACCGGGGCCGCCAGGTCTTGATGTATTCGCCACGCTTGTGGAGCCAGCCTTCTTTGATGACGGACACTTCGTTCATGGTGGCAGCGTGACACGCTGTCACCTAGCTTGGGACAGCTCAGGACAGCAGGACATGCAGGAGGCGCAGTGGACAGAGCACAGCCTGTCACCGGCGGCCGCCCAGCCCCTCCGGCGGGGCTCTACTCCCGCCCATTGCCACGCTGCGCTTGCTCACGCTTCTTGTGTTCCCCGGCAGAAGCAACAGCAGGGGCGACGCCTTCTCCGAGCCAGGCCCAACGGCTCCAGCGGCGCGGCCCCCCCGCCCCCTCCCCTCAGTCCCCGCTTACCGCCCCCTCCTTTATTTTCTTTCCTTTCTCCCAAAGAATCTTCTATTTATTGATAATCCTGTTTTTTGTATGCTGCATGTGTAAATTGTTTTGGAATGGAATAGGGTGGGGAGAAGAAAAAAGAGTAAAGACAATGTTAAATGAAAAAATTAGAAAGGAAAATGATTCTACTAATGTTCCCTTCATATTCAGCTAAAGAGCACTAATCTGCTTGCTCATGGGTATAAAAGAGTTGACACAGGTTAGAAACCACTCAAAGGAATGACAAAACCAGAAAATGCCAGACAAATATTGTATGATCTCACTGATTTGAAACAATTAGAATCAGTAAACTCCTAGAGTCTGAGTTTAGGTTACCAGGGGACGGGGTAGGGAGAGAGAATAGGAAGTTAAGACTTAAAATGTACAGGGTTCCTATTTGGAATGATGAAATATTTTGGTAATGGATGGTAGTGATGGTACCACTGAAATATATGTGTCTGAATGTGATTAAATGGGGAAATGTCAGATTGTATATATGGCAAAAATTAAAATTAAAAAACCCATGGAACTACACTGCACAAACAGTGAACCCTAAGTTGAACCATGGACTTTAATAGTACAATTATAAAACTGTGCTATCATCACTTGTAACAAATATTCCACACCAATGCAAGGTGTTGGTGATGGGGTGGTAATTGGGAATCCTGTATTTTATGCATGATTTTTCTGTAAACCCACAACTTCTCTAATAAAGAAAAATAATTTTTTAAACCTAGGAAAATGCCAAATAAAACAATGAGCTATTACTTTTCATCCAGCAAATTGGCAAAATCATTTCTGACAATACAAAGTACTGGCTTCAAGGAGCACTAACAGACTCCTCTGTGTGCTGACAAGGATGTAAACTCTTTAGTTAGAAATTTGGCACATATGACCCGGCAGTTGTATTCTAGAGAATCTCCACACATGTGCTCAGGAGACTTTATAGAAAATGTTTGGTTCAGTATTGTTTGTAATAGCAAAAAGAAGGAAACATTCTAAATATTCAGGAGAATGACAGTAAATTGTGATTTACTCATACATTAGAATAATAAGCAGCAATTAAAATGACTGACTCAGAGCTATGTGTACTGCTATGGACAAAGCTTGAAACATAATGTTGAGTGAAAACAGCAAATTGCAGAAGTTCAAATCAGTTTGATCCCATATAAACTTTAAAATTGCAAAAACCATATTATACCTTGTTTGTGAGTCCATTCGTGTCTTACGTCCGTAAAGGCATGGATGGGAACAGCGAACCCCAGAGTCAGGACAGAGAGGAGAAGGTGAGCAGGGGAGGGTTGCTATGGGCACTGGGGACACGGATATGGATATTATCTATTCCTTTTAGTATGTCTAAAACATGTCATTGAAATAAAGAAAAACTATTTGAAAACTCTCATTGCTACTGGGTAAAAACACATTCTTCCCGGACCAGCGCGAAGATGGGAGGAGGTGCGTGAAAACCTCTGGTAGTGGGGAGGCAGGGACCTGGGCGAGTGAACGCCCACGTCCTGGCTGTTCCTGAAGAGGGCTGGGTAGCCGCTGGCTGTGATGGCCCCCGTGTTGCAGGCTTCGTGATCCATGGCTCCAACGGCGAGTTCCCCTTCCTGACCAGCAGCGAGCGCCTGGAGATGGTGAGCCGCGTGCGCCAGGTCATGCCCAAGGACAAGCTCCTGATTGCCGGCTCCGGCTGCGAGTGTGAGGCCCCCGTGCCCTGTGCCCTGGGGGCGGCTGGGGGCAGGGGATCGGTCTCATTGGTCCTGAGGGTCGGGTTCGGTCCACTTGTTCTGCCTGTTCTGAGAACCGCCGTGGGATCCCTTGCTCGCCCCAGGGTCCCAGCCCAGGCCTTCCTCCTGCTCTCGCCTTCCCCGGCCCACAGGGAAGACAGTCTCTTTCCTCCTGCAGCCACTCAGGCCACGGTGGAGATGACAGTGAGCATGGCCCAGGTCGGGGCTGATGCTGCCATCGTGGTGACCCCTTGCTACTACCGTGGCCGCATGAACAGTGCTGCCCTCGTTCACCACTACACCAAGGTGGGCATGCTGTGTGGCTGGGACCAGAGGAGGCTGCGGGGGGAGGGGGGCAGATTCGGGGTGGATGGGCAGCTGTAGGAGGGGGTTGAGCACCACCGTGGGTGGGCCGTGTGACATCGCGCAGCTCTGTGTCACTGTTTCCTCCCCTGCTCCTCACAGGGTTTTTGTGAGGATTAAATAAGATGAGGAATATAAAGGCTTAGAACTGTGCTAAGAATGCAGAAAGCACTCAACACATCTTAGCTATTGTTATTGCGTACAAGGAGGCACGTAGTGCTGGTGGCGTATAGCGAAGCAGTGGCCCCGGCCAGGACCCCGTTGGGGTGGGCGGTGCCGTGGGCTCTGGGGGCTTGACGGCTGGCCCGGCCCCTTTCCCTGCTGCCCTCAGGTTGCTGACCTCTCTCCAATTCCGGTGGTGCTGTACAGTGTCCCAGCCTACACGGGGCTGGACCTGCCTGTGGAGGCGGTGATCACGCTTTCCCAGCACCCGAACATCGTGGGCATCAAGGACAGTGGTGGTGACGTGAGTGACAGCACCCCCGGGCCGGGGCACCCCCTCCTTCACTGGACCCTAGCAACCATCTCCAGGGCTGCTCTGGGAGCCGCTTCAGTCCTGCCTCCTGTTTGGGTTCTCTCTGCCCTGTGGGCACTCCTGGGCCTTGTCTGAACTCTGGGGCCCCTCCCCGGGAACCAGGCTCTCAGGCTACAGCACGGCCCTCCTCGCTCCAGGCCGGCGGCGAAGGCTGTGGGCCCAGCTCTCACCAGTTTCCTGTTGCAGGTGACCAGGATTGGGCTGCTTGTTCACAAGACCAGGAGGCAGGATTTCCAGGTGTTGGTGGGATCGGCTGGCTTCTTGCTGGCCAGCTACGCCTTGGGTAGGCCACTGACTGCTCTCAAACTCTGCCGGGCGACCACGATCCATGAGGGCAGCTGCAGTCTGCTGGGAACGACCGTGTGGGCTGGGGCTGGCTCCACAGAGGGCGGTCTGCTAGCCTGCCTGTTCTGAAACTCAGAAATCTGGCCACACTGCTCCCTGTGAATACTGGGTGCTTGCGGGCAGCCTTGTTGGGCACAGTGAGGACAGTGGTTGCTGTGGGATCCCTGGCCTGCAGATTCCCTGAAGTCCCGGTCCCTGCTTAGGTGACAGGTTCTCTAACCTCACCTTATGTGAGGCCTTGGGCCCCTCCTCTCTAGTCCAGGTGTCTGTTTTCCTCCTTCCCTGATTCCAGGCTGAAGTGAATGGTCAGACCCATGGGACTGGGCCAGGGGTCGTCATCTGCCTGAACCAGTTCTGTCCAGGCTTGGGCCTAGGGACATCAACACCAGACCAGCTGCTCTTGTCCTAAGGTCCAGGCTGGATTTGAACCCTGGAGCTGAAGTGGAAACCCCAGGGAGTAGGGTCTCGAGCTGCTCTTCCAGCCATGCTGGCTCCTGTTCTCCGTGGCCTCTGCAGACTTTGGCTTGTTGGCTAGGTCCTAGCACATGTCCCCTCTGCCACATCAGTCTCTAAAGTGCAGGGAAGAGAAGGGGACCCATTTCTGCCCCCTTCTTGCTATGGGGAGATGGAAAGAGTGTAAGTTCTGGGGCCAGCAGATCTGAGGGGAATCCCAGCTCTTCCACTGAAGGGGCTCTACCTCTCTGGGCCTTGAGGATTACGGAGCATCTGGCCCAGCATCTGCCACAATGCCTAGCACATAGTAGGACTTCAATACTATATTACCTCATTCCAAATTGCCAGCTCTTTCTCCAGCCTTGAGGCCACTGTGCCTTGTGTCACTGATAACTAGTCTGAGAATGACACTTGCAGGCTGGCAGAAGAGGCAGGGCCTTGTGAGATTATAACCAACCCATTTTCACTGCCCAGGTGAGAACAAAGAGGACCAGAGAGAGACTGTAACTTGTCCAAGTTCATGCAGCCAGGGAGAAAATGCGTGGTCTCCTGACTGTGCCCAGAGCTCTTTCCACTTCCCCACCTCCACTCCCACAATTTCAGAAGCGCAAAGGCTTTCCATCCATTCCATCCCCTTTCAGGACTGATGAGTCAGGGGACTCTTGGGGGAACACTGGGGGTGTCAGCTGGCAGGCAGGACTCTACTCTGGGGCAGTGGCGTGGGTATCCAGGGAAGGTGCTGTCCTTCTGGCTCTGCTCCCTGCCCCTCACAGAATAGCTCAAGTGGCACTAGGCATGCAGGATTGTTTCAAATATGCAGGCAGCTTTTCTCTCTGGAAATCTGGACTCTGTCGACTCACAGAACTTGCCTGTGACATGACTGACCAGTGCCATAGAAATCCAGATCCCATCTCCCCCAGAATAACGAGGTGCTAGGGGACCGTGGTGTGGAATTCCCTGTGAGAAGAGGCTCTGGCTGATGCTCTGCATCTCACCCTGGGGTAGGAGCTGTGGGGAGCGTGTGCGCCCTGGCCAACGTCCTGGGGGCTCAGGTGTGCCAGCTGGAACGACTCTGCCTCACGGGGCAATGGGAAGATGCCCAGAAGCTGCAGCACCGCCTCATTGAGCCAAACGCCGCGGTGAGCTCCCAGGCAGGGGCGGCAGGGTTGGCTTCTGAGTCCTCACTGGAGCAGGAGCCGGGGCTGGCCCGGGATCCCCACCTAGCCCCTTCCCTTAGAAAGTCCTTTCACAGAACATCACATTGTGGGAACTGCTCAGGCCTCCCCGGAAAACTCTAACTTGAGACAGAGTTGAGTCCTATTGGTTCTCCAACTTGTGTGCATTAGAATTCATGTGGCGAGTTCGTTAAAATTCTAGTCTGGAGTGGGGCCTCGGAATATGTATTGAAACACGTACCCTGGTGATTGGGACATAAGTAATCCTGGAATCACACTTAGAGATGCACTGCCTACATGGAGTGAAACTTGGGACCTTTAAATCAGCTTTGTAGGGAGCCAGATCCTGAAAAACAGCATGGAAGCAGCAGAGGAGTTGGAAGGTTGGAAGTATATGGAACCCAGATTTTCCAGGACAGTTCTGTCTTTAGTCTGTTCTGCGGTCAGACCACCGAGTTGTTCCTTCTGCCCTGAGGCCCTGGTCTGTCTGCCTTCTACCTTCAGAGCCTTCTTATGTTTGGTTTTTATATTATGTCAAGATAGTTTTATTTTTCAGGACATCTATTCCATCTTTCTGGAAGTGGAAGATCTAAGTAATTTTTTAAGTGGTCATTTTTTTCCCAGAACATTCAAGTAGTTGAAAAATATTGAAAAATCTAAAAGCAGGTATATTAAAACTCACAGTGTTAAGTTAAAGTATTTTATTGATACCAAAACATAATTAGTAATTTTACTTTCTTGGCTTTAATGAAAGCAAAAGCATCGAAAATGTGTTGTTTTTTTCCTTCTACAAAATCCACTTCTAGACCAAAAAATTAACCGTTTAAAAAAATACATAAAAACATGCATATGAGGGCACATATTTTTACTTTTGCCTCAGGCTCTAATATGGCACAGCAATGGCAGGAAATTTTAAAATTTTGACATTTTGTTCATCCTGGATTTTTGTGCATTGATTTTGATTTTTAAAAAATATCACATATTATGAGTTTCTTGGCACCCCCTTAGATTTTACACTGAGTCAAGTGGCTCATTAGCCCCAGCATGGCCCCAGCCCTAGTGCTGGGCACTGAACTAGGTACTCTACAAAAATATTTTGTTTGGGCAAAATAGGGAGTGGCTCTATATCCACTTCAATGACTTGTACCCTTTCCTCAAAGGACAGATTTCCTCAGATTTAGAGGAAGGACAGCTGAGGAGACCCGCATGGGTCTGTCTGGATGTGGAGGTCCTCCTTGAGGCACAACATGGATGGGATGTAAGGACTGAGAAATAAGGGCCTTTTGGCTGTCCTGTAGTTGGACAGTCCACTGGGGTGGGGGCGCCTCTCTCCCACTCCCACCCACCTGGGATGGAGAAGGTCCCAGAACCTGCATATCACCAGGACAGGAAGAGGAGGAACTTTCAGGGCCCTTAGGGTTCAATATTAGTGGTATTTTTCTATCCAATGCTTGTGTTAGCTCTGTAGGGTAGGTGGTGTCATCATCTCATTTTACAGAGGAAGCAGCTTGGGCTGCCCCTTGGGAAAAGAGGAGTGCTGGCTGCATGTTAGCCCTTTGCATGTCCTTCTGCCTTACCCTTTACTCTGTGCCCTCTCCTGTGCCAGCCCTGGGCACACACTCAGGAATGCCTGGAACACCTCTCTGCTGCCTGGGCTGTAGGCTCAGCCACCCCACGAGCAGCTTGATGTCACCGTATTGTCCTGCCCCAGTCAAACCCAGTGTCCTTCCTCTGCCTTCCTACCCAGCTGGCCTCCTGCCCCTGGCTATATTTAGGACTTTCATGGTTTTTACCACCAAAGCACTGGACCCTTCTCAGGTTCTGAGAAGGGGGCAATTTGGGATCCACAGAAACCTATGGTAGGAGCAAAGTTTACTCTAGGCACCTCTGGCTTCTGTCTCTCCTCTGGGTCTTTTCCACCCTACTCAGGTTTGGGGTGGGATAGGGGCAGGTTATTAAGAACATTATGGCTGGGGTTAGTCCTGAGAAGAGGGTAGCTTACCACCCATTCCAAGAAAACTTCCGTGCTTGCTAAAGATTCCTGGCTTCTAGTGGTGAATAGTTAGTCAATCATTCATGAATCGTTCCTAACCTTTTTGCTGTATACAGTCTTTGACCTTTTTTCCCCCCTTCATGAGCCCAAACATCTAAGGTTTTACCTTTCCTCAAAAATTGTAAAAGTAATGATTAGTTTACAAGTTTTTAGGTGGTCAGAGATCCATCTGACATTTCCAGTCAGCATGAAATAACTAGTTGCTCCATCAAAAGTAAAGAAATAGGATGCTTCATTTATTCTATGTTCTTCATTTATTGCATGTTTTAAAATTATGACATTAGCTTTATGCCCTTTGCTACAATGGAAAAGACTTCAGAGATGATATTGTTCTGCCCCCTCATTTTTGGACAAGGGAATTGTTCAGAAATGCTAAGTCAATGGCATAAGGTTATACAACAAAACTTCTTTGGGCAGCAATTCATGGTGTTCCCTGTGAGAAGCATTTAGAGTCAGGACAGGAAGGAGCTAAGGGTGGGTGGGGGGAATCCCGCGTCAGGAGAGGGAGGGGCGCTCAGGGTTGAGCATGAGGCTCTCACAGGCCCGCCCTTCCTGACTTCCCAGGCCTGGTGTGCCCTGGGCCGGGTTCCAGTGAACCAGGTTCCAGACGGTGCTGCTCCAGTGTCCAGACCCAAGCCTTGCAGCCTTCTCCCATTCCAGCCTGAAGCCTGAATGCCACGTTCCTCCCGAATGGACCCTGCTTTTCTCCTAAAGCCGAAGGGGGCACCTTCCTTCCTCCATTCTGTTCTCTGCTAATGACCTCCTTTCTTGTCCTTAAATCTGGATTCCCAATCTACCCTGGTGTCACAGACTTGATAGAGTCCCTCTAGAGGGGGAGGAGGCTGGGTACTCCAACTTTCTCACAGTGACAGATGCCTGAGCCCCAGACGTGTGTGCAGAGGATTCCCCGGCCTCTTCTAACAGGCCCTGTTTCTCAGGTGACCCGGCGGTTCGGGATCCCAGGGCTGAAGAAAGCCATGGAGTGGTTTGGCTACTATGGAGGCCCCTGCCGGGCCCCCTTGCAGGAGCTGAGCCCCGCTGACGAGGAGGTGCTGCACACAGAGTTCACCAGCAATGGCTGGCTCTGAGGATGAGGAGGGACAGGCCCAGCTCAAGCCCAGCTCAGACCCCTGCCTGGCACCTGCAGCCTGAAGAGGAGTGTGGGGGAATTGGGGGACTAGAGGCTCCTTTTCTCTCTCCAGGCCCCCAGGTGCCGCTCACCAGGCACTGCTGCTCACACCTCCTATTCTCACAGTTCATGACTTCCCACATTTGTCTTCAACTCCATGTCTCCAGAGAGCCTCCGTCTGAGGGGAAGCAATTTCTTGCTGAGGATGCTTTCCCATCCCCCAAGATACATGAACCAGGAGCCAGAGGGCAAGAGGGGGGTGGCAATTGGGCACAGGAAGGAAGTCGGTGTTATTGAAGGGAAGACTATTTATAGGCTTGGGGGCAAAGCCTAAATCCAGCACAATGCAGCTGGAAGCCAGGGCTACTCCTAAGAACCTAAATTCCGCCTTCTGCCAGCTGCAGTGGTAGGTTAGGAAACCTGATCAGGAAAGTGTTATTGGTCTTTGAAGGCCCCCACACTGCATTCCAGTCATACTGCCCTTCCCTCAATCTATTTTCACTCATCTCATATTTTTTAGCCTTGGATCCCAGCCATCTAAAAGGTAGGAGTGCACTGAGAAAGCCAGTGGCTGTCCAGAATTGCTAACTAAGGACACCTGGTGGATAAATGTTACATGCTAGAAGACTATGGTAGCTAGCCTGGGTCTGAAAGATTAGGAAGGGGGCTTGGCCTGAGACCTCTGCTTTTATTGTTAAAAATAGTTAAAAATAGTTACTTTGTTACTGCAATAAAATTTAATAAGTGAAACTAGTGTGGCTATGTACATAACGACACTCTTCTGCTCTGTAGAGCTCAGGGCCTGCCCTTTCAGGTTTCCTGCCCAGATGTCAAGAACCTTCCTAAAAGCACTTCAGCTCTTTGCAGTCTCTTCTTCCCCAGCTCTGAGAGGCTCAAAAACACACAGAGAAAACATAGACATTAGAATAGTGGTGGCCTATGGAAAGCTTATTGAAGTTTTCAAAGAAGGAAAAAGGTTCAATTGAGAAAACTTAGAAAACACTTAGCACCTTCATCAAAAAGACCACTTTCTTCAAATTGTTTAACTCTTTTCTGTGATAATATGACTGGTGGCAGAAAACTGAGATGAATTCTTTTTTAATTACTCTAGTTAAAAAAAATTTAAGGGTTGGTAAATAGATCCTTGCTTAGGGAAAAGTTTAGAGGAGAGAAGAATATGAGGTATCAGTTTTCAAATGCAACTGGGCATCTGGATGGCACTAAAGCTTGGGGCTTAGCACCTGGGTTTTTCTCACAGGCAGCTTCCGGAGGCTCTGGGATCAGAGGAGAATCAGGTTTAGAGATAGGGGCACCAAGGCAGTGTTAGGGAGGCAGGCTATTAAACTGATTAAAAGCTGGGTTTAATTTCTTGGATCTGTCCCTTAGGACCTTGGGGAAATGACCAGCGATCTTCATTATTCATGGACTCTGTATTTGCAAACTCATTGGCACTAAAATTTATTTGTATCCCCCAAGTCAATACTCCCTGCACTTTTGTGGTCATTGATGGGCATGTGCAGAGCAGCAGAAATCTCCAGCTAAGGTCAAACAAGGTGATGGTCAGGCTTCTCTCACCTCTCCTATTGTAAACAAGTACCCTCTCTGTGGTATATTTAACGCCATGGTTTTTGCATTTTTGTGCTTTTTGTAGGCGATTTCATTGTTTAAAATGGCCCCCAAGTGTAGTACTGAAGTGCCACCTAGTATTCCTAAGTGCAAGTAGGCTGTGCTGCTGGGAAGCAGACATGGCTCAACTGATAGAGCATCTGTCTATCATATGGAGGGTCCACGGTTCGATCCCCAGGGCCTCTTGACCTGTGTGGAAAGCTGGCCCGTGTGCAGTGCTGCCGTACTCAAGGAGTGCCGTATGACAGGAGCACCCCTGTGTAGGGGTGCCCCACACGCAAGGACTGTGCCCCATAAGGAGAGCTGCCCTGCGTGAAAAAAGCACAGCCTGCTCAGGAGTGGAGCTGCACATGTAGAGATGATGCAGCAAGACGACGCAACAAAAAAGAGAGGCAGTTTCCCAGTGCCTCCGGATAACACAAGTGGATGCAGAAGAACACACAGCGAACGGAGAGAGAGCAAACAATGGGAGGAAAGGGGAGGGAAAGAAATAAATCTTAAAAAAAAAAAAAAAAAAAAGGCTATGCTGTGCCTTAGGGAGAAAAGTTTTAGGTAAGCTTCGTTAGGGGATGAATTATATCAGTTATAGTGCTATGGGCTGTGAGTTTAATTTTAATGAATCAATACCTATTAAATAAGGTGTCTTTAACAAAACACTCTACAAGGTGGATGAAAATATGATGATGTGAGGCTCACAGGAGCCTAGCCCTCTATTTCCTCTAGGAACAATGGTTTGGTATTTGATAATTCAGTGTTTCCAGCAACTTTACAGAACATAATTACCATGAATGATGAGAACTAAGTTCCCTGAGACTTGTCTGTAATAATGGGAGGTCAGATCCTTCCTCACAGGGCTAGGTAAGGACTGAATAAGAGTATGCAAGCAAAACGTTTAGCATGGCAGGTAAGTGGCCCCACTAGCTGATCTGCAGAAGTACTACTCTACTGTGTTGGAAACTGAGGCACAGTGGCCTCACAAGGAGAGGCGTGCTGTCTCCATGGCTACTTTTGCAACCTAAGGAACCCGGTAATTAAGAGTTTCCTGGCAAATGGGATGAAGCTGTTAAAGGCTGAAAGAAAAGATGAGCACATACCTTTTGTAGTGAATAGAACACTTAGACTTTGTACCTTGAGATAAGATTTTTAAAAATTCCTTAGACTATGGGTAATGCTGCTTGACGTCACCATAGGCTACGTGTTCCTACTTATTGTCATGTACACTGGGGTATATAGAGAGCCCCTTGTAAACAATAAAGTTGTCTGAGGAGTTATTACTCGCACACCCCCTGATCCCAGCTCTCTTGCGCGTTCCTTCCCCCTTTTTCTTTCATTCCTGATACCCTTCGGGTCCAAATCTCCAACATCTGGCACCCAACGTGGGTCCTGACAAAGTTAGTGAGTCTTCCAAATCAGTATTGGGAACCGCGGAAAAGACCTCGTCAAGGGTCGTGTGACGTCCAAAGTAGTGTGACTCGACCTCGTCAAGGGTCGTGTGACGTCCAAAGTAGTGTGACTCGAGTCTTCTTTTAGGTAAGTAACATTTTCCGCGAAGTCATCAGGGTAATGGGTAATCAAACTGGACATGTGGAAGAACATTTGCAAGTGTTAAAAGCCTTATTGAAAGCTAGTGGGGTGCCTGTGAAAAGTTGTGAGTTAAAAGAATTTTGCTTTAATACAAAAGCATTGTGGTTGGTTTCAGCCTCGGGGACGGGGACATAATGTCTTAAATTCAAAACAGTGGAAACGTGTAACAAAGACTTTACAAAGAGCATATCAGAAAGGGGAATCCATTCCTTTATCAGCAAGGGCTTTGTGCCAGCAAATTGCTGCCACCTTAGATCCTTTACAATCAGATGAAGATGAGGAAGAAGAAATTATTCTATTTTCAAAACCCATAGACAAAAAGAAAATGGAGGGCCATTTGAAAGAACTAAATTCTGAACCAAAAGGTGGAGGAGAATCTCCTGGCTTTATGCCTAATCCCAGTAGTAATCCTTTTATAGATAAAAAGACAACTGTCTGCTCTAATGAAATATCCAATCTCCATATATCTCATCCAGGTGCTTATCCTAGCTTATATCCAGTTCAGCCTATTGTGCCTGATGAGCCGCCACTTTTGGCTGCCCCGACCTCAGCCCCTGGAATTTTTTCAGATACGGCAGACACTATACCCTGTGTTAAAAAGATAGTTGTTTCCAACCCCACTCCTCAAACACCCTTGATGCGCTGTGTATTGCAAGGATCTCGACAAGGGGATCTGGAGGCCGTGCAATTTTTATCAGCTTTTTTGGTTATATCACGACCAATTCCATCAGATGCTAATAATCCTCAGGGAGGTGCTGAGTTCCATCATGAATCAACACCTTTTTAAACTACTGAAAGATTTCAAACAGGCTTGCGTGCAGTATGGGGTTAATCCTCCATATACGTTTGGCTTAGTTCAGGGCATGGCTCACGCAGATAGATTGATTCCTTGGGACTGGGAAATGTTAGCCTGCACTGTTCTTAGCCCTGCTGAATTTCTGCAATTTAAAACTTGGTGGACCAATGAGGCTAATATGACTGTGCGGTGAAATGCTAATCAAGACCCTCCGGTGCTTATATCGGCAGAACAGCTATTGGGAATAGGAGCTTGGGCAGGAGTGGGCAGACAAATGCAGTATGATGATGTAGCAATAGTTCAAGTTAGAATGTCCTGCTTAGCAGCTTGGAGAAAAATTTCAGCCCCTGGAAAACCTGTACAATCCTTTGCTAAAGTTATCCAAGGAGTAAATGAGCCATATGTAGAGTTTGTAGCTAGGCTATCAGATATTATTCAAAAAACTATAGAAATTCCGGATGCTAGAGACTTGATTTTATTAACTCTTGCATTTGATCAAGCAAATAGTGAATGCAAAAGAGCTATTAGACCCGTTAAGGCAGTGGGAGGGTCAATACAGGACTATATTAAAGCTTGCCAGGACATAGGTTCCACCACCCACCAGATGGCAATATTAGCTGTGGCAATAAGGGGCAATCAGAGACTCCAGACTAAAAGAGGAAGTTGTTTTAAATGTGGGAAATCTGGTCATTTTCAAAGGGATTGCAGAGCAAATTTTGCTCAGCCACAAAATAATGGGGGAGGAAAAACCCCCTCTAAACTGTGCCCTATATGTCACAAGGGCTTTCACTGGGCTAATGAATGTAAGTCTAGATTTCTTAAAAACGGCTCTCCCGTTTCACTGTCGGGAAACTGCTTTGCGGGCCTAGCTCAAGGCCCTCAGACAAACAATATGAGCCTACAGGAAAGATACCCAGTCAGCAATGGCCAGCAGCAAGCATCCCAGTTTCTGAATTAAGGGCAGCTACTTGAGGGAGTGCTGCTGTTGATTTACCTTCTACAGAAACTAAACTCATTACGCCTGCTATGGGTATGTGAACTATATTTACGGTTGTAAAAGGCCAATTACCTCCTAAAACTGTTGTCTTAATTGTAGGTAGGAGTAGTTTAACTATGAAAGGACTGCTAGTACAAATTGGCATTATAGACAGTGATTATAAGGAAGAAATTAAGGTTATGGTGCAAGCTGTTAATCAAGTACAAGTTACTCTGGGGCAATGTATAGCTCAATTATTACTCCTGCCCTATTACAAACCATACACTCTTCCTTCTGCTAGAAATGGGGGATTTGGGTCTAAGGGGAATGAAATTTACTGGCAAACTTTTGTAGGCGATGATTGGCCTGAAGTTACTATTACTATTGATGGAAAAGCGTTTTTGGGATTAATAGACACAGGAGCTGATGTGTCCATCATTGCTAAATGATATTGGCCTCAATCATGGACGTTACAAAAAGTCCCAACAGTCTTTACTGGCATTGGCACTATGACAGATATTTATCAGAGTACCTCTATTTTTGATGTATTAGGACCTGATGGGCAAAAAATCTACACTACAACCTTATGTGCCTGATGTTGGACTTAATTCATGGGACTGTGATTTACTTAGTTGGTGGGGAGCTTTTGTTCACATTCCTACATTATCTGTGCAGGCAAAAGCTTTATTTATGGATATGCAGTATAACCCTAACATATGTCAACAAGGGGACTGTAGAGGACTTGGTTCTGTTACATTGAGACAGGATTCAGAGATGCAAAATTTAACATAGGGGCCATTGCAATAAAGGGTATTACTATTCCCATAACCTGGCTTACAGAAACACTAGTGTGGGTTGACCAATGGCCCCTACCTGTGGAAAAACTCAATGCCCTTCATAGTTTAGTAAAAGAACAATTATCTCAGAAACATATTGAGCCCTCAAATAGTTCTTGGAATTCTCCAGTGTTTGTAATAAAAAAGAAATCTGGAAAATGGTGAATGGTAACTGATCTAAGAGGTGTTAATAAGGTTATGAGCCCTATGGGGGCACTGCAACCAGGGGTTCCACAGCCCTCTATGACTCCTAAGAACTGGTCTTTGATTATTATAGATTTGAAAGATTGTTTCTTTATTACTCCTTTGCATCCTTCTGATAAAGAGAAATTCGCCTTTTCTATTCCTGCTATAAATAATCAATCCCCTATGCAGAGATATCAGTGGTGTGTGTTGCCTCAAGGCATGATGAACAGTCCTACCATGTGTCAATTATTCGTTCATCAGCCTCTACAGGTGCTAAGAAAAAGGTTTCCAAAAGCTACGATTATTCATTACATGGATGAGATATTATTTGCACATTCTTCAGACGACAAGTTACAGCAATTGTTTCAGTATGCTGAAAAGGTGCTTCCTGAGTATGGGTTACAGACTGCCCCTGAAAAAGTTCAGCGGAACCCCCCTATTGTTATCTAGGTAAGCAATTGGCAAATGGATGCATACGCCCACAGAAAATGCGACTGAGACGTGATAAATTAAAAACCTTAGATGACTTTCAAAAACTTCTGGGGGATATTAATTGGATTAGTCCTACTCTAGGCATTCCTAACTACATGTTGCAGCACCTATTTCAACCTTTAGAAGGAGAGCCTGCCCTTTTAAATCCAAGGAAACTATCCTCAGAGGCAGAAAAGGAATTAAATCTCACTGAAGAATGAATTTCACAGGGACTCAAATAGATCTTGACAAAACCATAGACTTGGTGATTTTTTCTACCCCACAATCTCCTACCGCCCTGTTCTGGCAAGATGGCATATTAAAATGGGTATTTATCCCCAATAATAAACAAAAAATATTGCAAACATATTTACAAAAACTTATTTCTATTATTGCTAAAGGGCGATTACGGCTCATGCAACTTAAAGGGACTGATCCTGCTCAAATAATATGTAGTCTGTCTAATGATGAAATTAAGCATCTTTATGCTACAAATATACAATGGCAAGTTGCTATTAGTGATTTTCAGGGAATTATTGATAACCATTATCCTGCTTCTAAGCTGTTAACATTCTTACGGAGAACAATTTGGATTTTACCGAAAATAGGTAAGTCATTTCCAATTGAAAATGCACTTACCGTTTTCACAAATGGTAGTAGCAATGGTAAAGCAGCTTATGTCACTCCTTTTACAGAAAAGATTTGGCAAACACCGCATACTTCTGCACAACATACAGAATTATCAGCTGTTTTCATGGTCCTACAAACTTTTAAAGAGCCTCTCAATATTATTTCTGAGTATGTTTGCTTAACTCTTGCTCATATTGAAACTGCTAATATCTCTGTAACTGATGAGCTTTCTCAAATGTTCCTGCAATTGCAGGCACTCATTCACCAACAAGTAAATTCTCTGTACATACCCATATTCAATCACATTCTGCTTTATCTGGCCCCTTATCCACACATAATGCACAAGCAGATATTCTGGTAGGGTCTATACAGGATGCTGCCAAATATCATGCTCTAACTCATATCAATACTAAGGGATTGTGACAAAAATTTCCATCTTTAACAAAATTACAAGTACAAGATATTATAAAACATTGTTCTACCTGTGGCCCTCTCGTGTCAGCACCATTTGATAAAGGCACTAATCCCCGAGGGCTGGCTCCAAATCAGATCTGGCAAATGGATGTCACTCATGTTCCAACTTTTGGTAAATTGCAATACGTTCATGTTTGTATTGATACTTATTCTCACTTTGTCTGGGCTACAGTGCACAGTGGGGAAAGGTTTTGTCATGTTTGTTCACATTTGTGGTCTGAATTTGCAGTTATGGGATGCCCTCCATAGTTGAACGGTTGCATTACACCCTTAAGCAAATGTTATTAGAACAAAAAGGGGGAGATGATGGCATTATAGTACCAAAGGACCAATTGGCAAAAGCTTTATTCACTTTAAATTTCCTTAATGTATATGATTCAATAACACCTGCTGAACGGCATTATGCATTGAATAAGAATAAAGAAAAGGTATTGTGTGACTCAGCTAAATATCAGTCAACATATTGGAAAGATGTACTAATTAACACTTGGCAAAAGGGAAAGGTTAAAGTATGGGGGCGAGGAAATGCTCTTGTCATTACAGAGATGGGGAACAAATTTGGCTGCCAGCTTGACAGATTAAACCGTGGATAGAGAAGAAAGAGAATTTTGACAATGATTTCTCCTCTTCTGGTCATGTTAATGGTAACTCTGGGTCATGCAGGTGAAAATCACACTTACTGGGCATATATTCCTAATCCACCTCTAGTACGTGCTCTAACATGGAGAGACCCATCATTTCCCGTATTTTTTAATAAAACACATTTGTTTCCTGGGCCTATAGATGACAGACTATCCTTAAAACCTGATGAAGAAGGGAAGGAAATATATAATCTTATCCTTCCTTTTGATAATAGACCATTATGTATTGGAAAAAGTCCCCCTTGCATGCAAACAAAAAATTGGACTATGGTTATCATAAAAAATAATGATACAAAATTATTAATAACTTTGTTTCCTTCACATAATTCTTCAGTAACTACAAAGCAAAATTATAATTGTCCACCCCAAAAACCTAAAAAGAAAAAGGTATGGCAGGAATGCCATATAGAAAGATCTGTCATTTTTAATGATTCCTATGGAATAGTGTGGGAAAGTGCTCCTATGGAGACCCCCAAAAAATATAACGGCAGATTTATATGGTATGGACTTGACAACAAGGGTCAACGAGTTAGTAATATGCAATATCCTTTTTCAGAACCTCTCTTCTTGGGTGAACAAGTGGTATATACTAACAATTTTACTATTTGGAAATATAAAGGAAAATGGTTACCAACCCCTTGATTAATGACACCTATAATCTTAATATACTTAAAAACTTGTGGAAAGTATTTCTTGGAATTGCCCCTACTTATGAATGGATTGGTAATTACAGTCAAACAGGTCAATATCTACAATTAAATCAAATGTATCAATTGAAAGCACGTGTCAGAGATCCTTTCGTATTCATTACTAGAAAAGTAACCATAAAAAATAGTGCCTTGTTTTATAAGAATGGTGTCTTGTATACATTTCTGTCAGAAAGTGTGTTGCAGGATGGAGACATGGTCACAATAGCCACAAGATGATGAAATATATGGATTCCTGTCCAAATGAACCGAATATGGCAGTCATCACCTGAAAGTCAGCTATTACTCCACATGGCGCAAGAAATCATGAAACAGACAAAAAGATTTATTGGACTCCTAATAATTAGTATAATGGGACTAATTGGAATCATCACAACTGCTGCAACCACTGCTGTCGCCTTGCATGAGACTGTTCAGACTCAACAAGACGTGCATGATTGGCATGAAAATGCTAGTGATTTGTGGCATAGCCAAGAGCACATTGATGAACAGTTAAATAATCGGGTTAATGATTTAGAATCTGCTCTTTCACATATTGGAGATCAATTGTATAATTTAAACTTGTTAAGGGGATTGAAATGTGATTGGAATGAAAGCAACTTTTGTATTACTCCTCTTGCCTATAAATTCATCTGATATAGAATGGGGAAAAAATAAGAATCATTTGCTAGGCCATAAAAGTAATCTCTCTCTGGAAATAATGGAATTACAAAGAAAAATATTAGAAATGTCTCAAAATCAAATTCATGTAGCCAATGATAAGGATATTTGCTCAGATATGATTTCACATATAACAAAATTTAACCCAGTTAATTGGTGGAAATCACAGCATTTCCTGTCAGCTTTAGGAATAGGGTTAATCATATTTGTTCTGTTGCTCATGATTCTTGCCTGTGCCGGACAGTGCTTTCGAAGAAAATTGCAAAGTGTAACAGCCATGGGACATGCAAATAATCTGGTGCTAGCAAAAGCACTTCAATAATTTCCCCAAGTCAAAGAGCTTGGCCGGTAGACAATGATGGGTAAGACTCTCAGAGGAGGGCAACCTAAGACAGGCACGGTCACCTCGACTAAAACAAAAAGGGGGAGATGTTGGAAACTGAGGCACAGTGGCCTCACAAGGAAAGATGTGTTGTCTCCATGCTAGTGCTGTCTCCATGGCTACGCTTGCAACCTAAGGAACGTGGTAATTAAGAGCTCCCCGCAAATGGGATGAAGCTGTTAAAGGCTGAAAGAAAAGATGAGCACATACCTTTTGTAGTGAATAGAACACTTAGACTTTGTACCTTAAGATTTTTTAAAATTCCTTAGACTATGGGTAATGCTGCTTGATGTCACATAGGCTACATGTTCCTGCTTATTGTCATGTACACTGGGGTATATAGAGAGCCCCTTGTAAATAATAAAGTTGTCTGAGGAGTTATTACTCGCAGACCCCCTGATCCCAGCTCTCTCACGTGTTCCTTTCCCCTTTTCTCTTTCTTTTATTCCCAATACCCTTCAGGTCCAAATCTCCAACACTAATTGCTGCAAAGAAAGAGAAACCCAAGCAGAGCTGACTTACCTAAGTCACCTAGCAAGTCTGACAACAACTGGCACCAGGACTTGGGCACTCTGATGCTGGGTGAGAAGAGTACAGTGGAAAGCACTATGGAATCATATAAGACAGGGATACAGATCCCACCCACCTCTGCCATATACTCATTTGGGCAACCTGAGACTGCCTAAAAAAATTTTTTTTAAATTTTATTTTTTAAAAAAGTGTTCATACCTCCTACTACCTTGCAGAATTTTTATGCAAATTACTTGATATTATTTAATAAAGTGTGCAGGGTCAATTGCAAGCCCCCAATTTGGGATTAACTTTTAGAAAGAGCAAATGGGTTACAATTCATGAAGACACAGAGCAAGGAAGGTAAGAAAACTAAGTATAGGCAGTTCTGGTGACTTATTTATTCTTCATATACACTTGTTTCTACAGTAAAATTCTGAGATTAAATAGAGGCACACAGCTATAATTTCCACAACAATCTGCTTTGAGGAATGGGGGTCTAAAGGGGGTTGTTTTGGTCACAGGGTAACTGGAGGCCTCTGTGATGAGCTGATGAGCTGTGCTGGAATCCTATCAGTTGCGATCTGATCCCCAGGCCTAAGGGCCAAGGCTCATTGTGAAAGAGTTAGTGTGAATCAAATGCAAGAAGTTAAATGCTCTTTTAGTTCACTGTAGTTCTACAAGTGTCCAATTCTACCTAAACCCCAAGTGGGTGAGGTTGGGTTTGACCTACTGGTCCAATGGGAAGGAACGTTCAGCCCAAGCCACCCCTAAAGATCAGTTCACTCTAGTAGGGCCTGAAGTGGCCCAGATATGCCTACTCTTTGCCCTGGAATAAATAATAGATGCAAGTTATAAGAGCACTGCCTATACCAGTTTTTTCTTGACTATTCCCTAAAGGGATCCTGTTCCATATCTAAGGAGGGAAAGAGGCACAGATGGGGATTATTTGTTGTAACTCAGGTAAGAAAGACAGCTTGTAAAGTCAAAGGAGAGGGAAACGGCACTCTACTGAGACCTTCACAGGGGGATAAGCTGAGACAAATACCAGTCTGACCAGACAAAGTGGAAGGCCCAGAGCAGAGAACGAGTGGGTAACATACAGAGAAGCTCTGATTGTGGCTTTCACAGGACAACTACACTGTTTAAGTCACCCTATCTTTTTTTTCCTCCTCCAGGGTAGCACAAAGGACTGGCCCTAAGTGGGGGCCACAATTATCTGTCCGAAATGCGGGCAAAATGAAGGCATTCTGCATAACTTGGCAGAAAATGCACAAGGCAGCAGCAGGTCTGCACTAGGTAGCCCAAGGTTTTAGGAACAGAGTACCAACAAGTGAGCAAAGGTGGCTCCTGTGCCCTCTAACACACAAAGGTGAGAGAGAGACAGAACTGGTAACAACTGCTGCAGGGTCTACAGGCTGGAATCTGCACGACTGTTCTGTGATCTCGTTCCTGATTGGCAGGTGATGGGACACATCTGCTCAACAGTCATTCTCATCTCAGATCTGCTTCATTTGTTCACCTCGAGTGAATACCTGGGGCGTTTGCTTTGCCGGGTACTTGTCAGCTGGTGCACGATGCCCTCATCAGGCAGTGAGGTTCCTGGCCGACTTGGAGGCACTCTGCGCCCGCTGGACCACTGCAGTACACTTCTCGCGCCGTAGCAGCTTGTTGTTCTCAAACAGACCTTCGTTGCGGGGGATTCCATGGGAACCATCAGGGAAAGTCAGCAGGCCTGTGAGTACAGCAGAGAAAATATGCGAGTGACAATAGATTAATGTCTCAGGATATCAGCTTGATATGGAGAGGCCAGGAAAGAGAAAAACTCACCACTCTCCCCAGGAGTACTCTTGATCATGCTCTAATGTCATGTATATACCAGAAGAACCAAAGCTAAAAAGGTATACTTGCACCCATATTATGCTCCCCAAAGTCACCTACCCTGCTGGGCTGCAACTTACCAAAACCATCTACTCTGCCATTTTTAAATTCCCCCTCAAAGGTCATGTTGTCATGTCGAATGAAGACTCCAACACCGTTAAACTTGCCATGGGCAAATTCTCCCTCATACCTGCAGAAACACCAAGATGTTAGCCTTCAGGGGGAGGGTGCCTGTCCAGGTTAACAGAGCCAAGTAGCTGCTGCTACGTATTATTCCACAAGATGAAGAAAAAAGCTGAGTCTACTTGTCTGAGAGCTCCAGCCACCTCCACTCTCCCCACTCCCAACCAGCAGAACGTAAGAGAATGGAGATGACATAGAAGGCCATCACCTTTTTGCTGTGTCAAATTTTAGATTTTTTTTTAATATGGTACACTTCAAGAATTTGCGTGTCATCCTTGCACAGGGGCTATTCTAATCTTCTCTGTATTATTCCAATTTTAGTATATGTGCTGCTTAAGCGAGCACTAGATCTTTTTTTAAGATTTATTTTTTATTTATTTCTCTCCCCTTCCCCCCCTGCCCCCCAGTTGTCTGCTCTCTGTGTCCATTCACTGTGTGTTCTTCTGTGACCACTTCTATCCTTATCAGTGGCATTGGGAATCTGTGTTTCTTTTTGTTACGTCATCTTGTTGTGTCACCTCTCCGTGTGTACGGCACCATTCTTGGGCAGGCTGCACTTTCTTTTGCGCTGGGCAGCTTTCCTTACGGGGTGCACTTCTTGCGCGTGGGGCTCCCCTACATGGGGGACACCCCTGCAAGGCACAGCACTCCCTTGCACGCGTCAGCACTGCGCATGGGCCAGCTCCACACGGGTCAGGGAAGCCTGGGACTTGAACCGTGGACCTCCCATGTGGTAGGTGGACGCCCTATCCATTGGGCCAAGTTCACTTCCCTAGATCTATTTTTAAAGCCACCATGAAAACAACAGCTTACTCCCTGCCAATGTGTCTTTTTTGTTTTTGTTTTTGTTTTGTAGGCTTGGGACAAGCTCAGGGTTAATCACATACTTATCAATGTCTAAGTTTTAGATCAGAGCCTCCTTAGATTAAGGCTGAGAAAGGAATGACCCCATCAATACCCACCTTGAGCCATCTGAGAAGGTCAGTACCCCGAAGCCATTAAAGAGTCCATTCTCAAAATGACCCAGGTATGTGCCACCATCTGCAAACATCAGTTGACCAAAACCATGCCTGCGGCCTGAGCAAAGAAAAGGACAGGTGTCAGGTTGGAACGGGGCAGCTTCAGGGTACCTTCTCACTCGTCTAGCGTCCCTTACCTTCTTTCAAAGGAATATTTCTTCCACAAAGGAAAGAAGTAGTATTATCTGCAGAGCAGAGACCCCAAAGCCAGGCAGCTGGAAAACCTGGCTCCTGGGACTGTCCATCTTAAGTCACAACCATCAGGTTTGGAGCAGGTCTCTCCAAGCAGGAAAGATGAAAAAAAGCCCTTAAATATAACAATAGCTAACATTTGCAGAGCCTTTACTATGTGCCAAGCACTCTTCTAAGGAGTTTGAATTTATCTTACTTAATCTTCATGACAACCTTGTCAGATACGCACCATGCTATCATTATTGCCATTTTACAGATGGGGAAACTGAGGCAAGGAGAAGCTAAGTAACTTACTTAAGATAAAGCTACTAAGTGGTAGAGTCAGACAGCCTGATCAAGTGTCCTCAACACTCACCACACTACAGAGAATCTCTAAGGAGAAAGAAAAAGAGTCCCTTTAGCACTACAAGGCTACTGGGCAAACCTGACTGGCAACATGGCTTGAGTTCTGTTCCATCGACAGGCCTGTGTTTACCCACTGAACTGACTGGGAAGCAGAGCGAGATGCGGGAGGAGCAAAAATGCTCTTGGAGCAGTGTGTGAGCAAACTCTTTGGTGGATATAGACTGCCCAGGAGAGCCTCAAGAAGGCTGGATTAAAGGAGATGACAAGTGTTCAGGCAGCAAAAGAAAAGGCTTGGGATGAAATGAGGCGAGGTCACACCACATTGCACAATTTTTTCTCTCAGAGCTCAAGAATTTACCAGCAGCAGGCTTCTAACATGAAAGGAATGAGACTCACGTCTGTAAAAAGCTTGAATGCTCTTCACCTGTACAGCTGTGGTGAGTCAGGCCTCCTCAGGGCACTTCCTGGCTTGCTGGGATTAGAACCTAGAGACTTTAAAGTGACCAGACTATGTTCTCAAACTGCACGTTATTTTTTTTTTTTTGAGCCAATATGAATTTTTACTAACACACATTTGTCAAAGTCTGTACAAACCTAAACATGGTTGTGTTTTAAAACGTCCATTATTACAAACATACAAAGAAACAAAGGGTTACCAAAGTTATCTACTCAATTTCATGGTAAAACAGTGTCATGATTTTTAAAAAGCAAAACTTCAAGATTGAGGTCTCTTCCTTCTTTTTCTGGAACTGATGGAAAGTTAGAAAATGTGTGGATATGCTTTATATTAAATGCCAAGACCTTAAAAAAAGATTTAGTATAAAACTAAATATGTACTTTTATATTGTCATACTTCATGGAACAGAATTTCTCAATATCTAAAATTAAAAAACAAAACCATGACTCTAATTTTTTTCACAATCTTTCCCCCAGAGTTAATGTAAATGCATCTGAAAAATATAATTTGAAAGTTGATCTTCACCTAAAAGTTTCTCAATCAAAAAGTTACAAAACTATTTAGCACAGCTGTTTCCCTTGCTTAGAAGGGAAAATTACATGGACCATTGTTCTTTTTATCAAAAGGAAGCCATCCACTACCATGTCTCTGTCCAGTTATGTACATGACCTCACTTGGGAGAAGTTATCATAAATTATAGAACATTCTGCTTCTAGGAAATGCCTATCAAGTTTAACTTACTGCTAAAATTTTGGTAGGCTGAAGTACAAAAGCCACCTGCCCTCAGATTGCCTCTTAGTCTAGTACTCCCCTGGGCTAAAGATCCCAAGGCAGTTGGCTCTACTGTTTCATGACACCCCACACCCCTAACCTGGGCCAGCTCTTTCACAAATATCACAAAGAGGACCCGAGAATATGGCTAGAAATGCAAATCTATCCCCTCTTCTGGAAAAGTAAGTTCATATGCCTACTGACAGTGGGTCAAAAAGGAAGGGGAGGGCACACAATTCTGGCTGAGGCCAATCTGCTTCCAAAGAAGCGCCTGTTTTCAATACATTTCCATTGTTTTGGCAGGTGCTATCATATCAGACTCAGAGTCCATTCCAAGTAGCTCATCCTGACCCCGGAAATGCTTTGGGATCAAATAGTAACCATTTTGAATCTGCTTGCGTTAAAAAAAAAAGTTATCTAACAATGGCCCAGTATGACAACAGATAAAAGCAAGTAAAGGGTATCTTCTTAAAAAAGAAGTGGTAGTGAAAGAATTTAAAATGAACCACATATAACAATCAGTGAAGGGGAAGGTGGGGGACTGTCCCGTACAACCTGGACAACCTTTCTTTCTGCCTTTACTCAAATCTTTGCTACCTCCCTTAAGTATCTTCTTAAATGCTCTTCTAAGAAATCCTCTAAAAGGCACTTAACTCCATACTTAGGCATTGAATTGTTTCACCTCAGCCATCAGACACTAAAGGTGACAAGAAAGAAAAGGTCTGATTCTTTTACTAAAAGCTAGAAAGGAGGACTGTTTTTTTTTTTCCCCAAGAGGAATCACTTTTACAAGAACTAGCTGGGCTACCTTTACTCCTTTATCAAGAAAAAGCTTTTTTTAAAAAATAAAATAAAATAAAACTCTGGCTATACATAGTACAAAGTTCGTACATAAATACCTGGAAAAAAAACCCAAGAGTATACCCTGAAGCAAAAGGTTTATTGGAGAGAAAGCCTCTTCCATTGTACCAAGGTGGCAGTTTTTGAAGTTCAGAGGGTGGCAGTGATATGTATTTTATGCCAAAATACTTGCTCATGGGTATGGCAGGATGCAATGTTGCGCAGGAAAAAAAACCCAAAACACAACATTCTGCACATAACACTGAGCAGTGACTACCACAAAGAGTAGCAACAAAAAAGAAAGACAAAGAGGAGAGATTAAAACCCCAAACACTCAAGCATGTAGTCATAACAGCATAAACCAGGTGTTTCTATTCAGCCCACTGCAATCGAATGAAGAAGGATAACTGTAATAAAATAGAAATTTCTTAAGAAAGCTTGCAATTCCCAGAGAATAGCCAGGTCTCCAACCCTAACCCAGAACTCCATATGCTGTTGCTGGGGAGCCTCCTGGTAGTCTCTCACGGAGAGGTTATAGCTTCTGACTTCTTGGACTTCTTGCTCTTGAACAAGGCAGCTGCCTGCTTCAGGAGCTCTCAAGTTTTGGCCTGCAATTGTTCCATGACTTCTTTGTGGGTTTTCTCCATCTGTTTCATTTTGGCTCTCATTTGAGATTCCTGGTACTGAAAATCAGCCTTCAACTCCGTAATCTTCTTCTCTTTCTCTAAAATCGTTTGATCCTCTTGATGCAGCATCTTCTTCCAAGTGGCCTCCGCTTCCTTAAGTTGGGCAATGATAACAAAGTGGTCAGTGCCTGGTGAGTACAAAGCCAGGTCTGGGGAAAAGCTGTCTCCATTGGTTGTGATCGACTCAAATTTGGACTGTTTCTTTGGAGTTTCACTTTGAATTGAAGATGCAGAAAGCGTTTTCTGGCTATTATAATGGCTACCACCACTCAGCCGACTGTACTGTTCCTTCTCCTGGTGGCCAGTATGGGAAGAGCTACCCAGGTGCTTCCTCTGCTCTTTGGTCTTCTGAAGGACCCGTTTGTATGACAATGTGCACAGCCAACAAAGCAATTTCCCATCTACCTTCTTTCTATCATCTTTCCTGTCAAATGCACACTGCTGCTTGCACTGGTCCATACTTCTTCTCTGAATTTGTACAGCGCTGGCATTTATTGCCAATAAATGCTGCAATAATGTTACAATATTGGCCAGTTTTGGGCGTTCCGTACAACTGCACATCCTGAGCACATTTCTTACATATTGTATTGGTTTTACTCTCCTGCTGGTACTCAGTCCTGCAGTAGGTGCACTTCACAACAGGATGTGCAATTCGACATTCCTTGCACAGCTGCTGCCCCTGACACAGCGCCTCAAAGGGGAAGCGCTGGTGGCACTTGGTGCAGGTGTAGAGCGCCGCCATGTCTGGCCTAGGCAGTGCTCACCACCCCGCCAGCCCGGCCCCATCGCTTTATCTGACGGTCTGAGCTCAAACTGCACATTATTAAAGGCTCCAGGTTCTGAAGAATGCTCTTACCATTCCTATGCATAAATACTTCCAAATGTAATGAGCTGTCACAGGAAATCCAAGGTCATGAATGTTATTTGCTCACGAGTATCTGCCCCAATTTCCAGAAGTTCCTTAACTTCTTAAGATTCACTGGAAACCAAGTTATTGCAATGAATTCTGTACTCTCTAAATTTATGGGCATTTAATTCATTTTACTCTCCTGGGTACATTTGCATTTATAAAAACAATTCTTAAATAATACCACTAAAGAATGTTGAAATACTTTAAATTTACAAGTGGGAGGATTTAACTCATTTCTCGTGGATGGATTAACAATATCATTTTCTTTTTTTCTTTTTTTTTTTTTAAGATTTATTTATTTATTTAATTTCCCCCCCTCCCCTGGTTGTCTGTTCTTGGTGTCTATTTGCTGCGTCTTGTTTCTTTGTCCGCTTCTGTTGTCGTCAGCGGCACGGGAAGTGTGGGCGGCGCCATTCCTGGGCAGGCTGCACTTTCTTTTCACGCTGGGCGGCTTTCCTCACGGGCGCACTCCTTGCGCATGGGGCTCCCCCACGCGGGGGACACCCTTGCGTGGCACGGCACTCCTTGCGCGCATCAGCACTGCGCATGGCCAGCTCCACACGGGTCAAGGAGGCCCGGGGTTTGGACCGCGGACCTCCCATATGGTAGACGGGCGCCCTAACCACTGGGCCAAAGTCCGTTTCCCAACAATATCATTTTCTAATTCCTTTATGTAATCCTTACATAGAATAAAGAAAAAGCACTAGCTGGAATTAAACTTTAGAGCTGGAAATGATCTGTAAAGTTGGACTATATATTCTGATGTATTTGTTCTTTGGTCAAATATAGTGTTCATCACTGAATACCCCTATTTCCCCACCCCAGGGATCTTTCTCACCCTCCTTCCACTCGCCACGATATTCCTCCCCACTGGAGTAGGTGAAGGAACCTTTTGTCAGGGTCATGACGACAGCTTACAGTAGAAAAGGATGGCAACTGCAGGAAATAAGCAGAGGAGAATCAGTGTCACAGGATGGCTGGAGGAAAGGATAGCAAAGCAATTGTAGATACATTCTAAAGGCTATGAGCCCTGGTAAGTTACACTACCTTGGACAAGTTTAACAAAAAAAAACATCTTTCCAACCACAACCACCACCATACCATCACCACCACCTTTGCTTTTTTTTTTTTTCAAGAGAAGTGAATTTACAAAGTAATCCTGTATAAAATACAGGATTCCCATACACTACCCCACCACCTATACCTTGCTTTGGTGTGGAACATTTGCTAATATTGATGCTTTAAAAATAAATGTACTATATTTTTTAACAGTAGTTACCTTTGCTATAATTAATGAAAGATTATTAAAATATCTAACTAACCCATCTTATCATTCTCTTTGCCTTAAATCTTGTAGCCAGTTCCTATTTTCTAAGGCTTGGGATGGAAATAGAGAATTCATCTATAAATATTTACCTGATATACACTACATCCCGTCAATGGGTTTATATATATAATCTAGTTCATAAAACTAACAAGTGAAACATCGAGTTGTACCAGAAATAATATAATTAAGGCAGCAGACTTGGCCCAGTGGTAAGGGCGTCCGTCTACCAGATGGGAGGTCCGCGGTTCAAACCCCGGGCCTCCTTGACCCGTGTGGAGCTGGCCCATGCGCAGCACTGATGCGCACAAGGAGTGCCGTGCCATGCAGGGGTGTCCCCCTTGTAGGGGAGCCCCATGCACAAGGAGTGCACCCCGTAAGGAGAGCCGCCCAGCGTGAAAGAAAGTGCAGCCTGCCCAGGAATAGCACCGCACACACGGAGAGCAGACACAACAAGATGATACAATAAAAAGAAACACAGATTCCCGTGCTGCTCACAACAACAGAAGTGGACAAAGAAGATGCAGCAAATAGACACAGAGAACAGACAACTGGGGTGGGAGGGGGAAGGGGAGAGAAATAAATGAATAAATAAATCTTTAAAAAAATATATGTATAATTAAGTGCTAAATTGTATGGTAGAGATTGATGAAGACTTGGGACAAGCACAATTTGAAACAGGCAGTGAAAAAAGCAAAGGGCAATTCCAAATTGAGAAGACATGAAGGACAAAAGCACAAAGAGCAAGGTAAATGTGGGATGTTCAAAGGGAAAATAAGAAACCTGGTCTTAATAGAGTTGAGGGTTTATTTAGGGAGTAATAGCAAATAAGTTTGTCTGGATTTAACTTAAATCTTAAATCTGAAGAGAACCTCACAGATCCAGTCCAGACTCCCTCATTACTAGATGAAGTAGAAGCCCAAAGAAGTTAAAAAGCTTATTGGTGGCAGAGCTGGGACTAGCAGCCAGGCCTCCCTGGTGACTCCAGCCCCTCACTCCTACACTACACAGCCTCCATTGGTGTAAGGACACCTTTGGAGTCGGGCAGAACAGTCTATAGCTGATAAGGCAGGTCAAAAGGAAGCCTCTGAGGGTTTGTGAAAAGGCAAGTAACATGACGAAAGCAGGGTTTAGGGAAAATGAATGTGGTGGCACGAAGCAGGATGAGTTGGAGCAGCAAAAGCCTATCTATAGTCACTGGGAAGCAGATGTAGCTCAAAGAACTGAGCTCCTGCCTACCACATGGCAGGTCTATGGTTTGGTTCCCAGTGCCTCCTAAAGAAGACAGCAAGCTGGTGCAATGGGCAGGCGTGGCAAGCTGACACAACAAGAGGACGCAACAAGAAACAAGAGGATAAACATCATGAGAGACACAACAAAGGAGTGAGCAGAGGCTCCTAGTGCCTCCTAAAGAAGACGAGCAAGACAGCGAGCTGACAGGATGGGCAGGCACGGTGAGCTGACGCAACAAGAGACACAAAGAAGAACGTATTGAGAGACACAACAAAAGCAGGGAATGGAGGTGGCTTAAGTGATTAGGCACTTCCCTCCCACATCAGGGGTCCAGAGTTCAGTTCCCAGTGCCTCCTAAAGAAACAAAGAAGATGAACAGACATAGCAAGTGCAAACAATGAGGGGGTGGGGAAAAATATATAAATAAAATAAATCTTTTTAAAAAACCTATGACCAGGAAACCTTGCAAGGAAGGAGATGTGATCATTCAGTAGACATAAAACGGGCACAAATTCTTCTCCCTCCATCCATGCCCTTGCAACACAACATTGCAGATCCTCCCACTGAAGGGAGGAGTCTGTTTATTCCTCCAGTTGAATCTGGGTTAGCTCATGGAATGTTAGCAGAACGATGCAAGCAGAGGCTTGACAGGTGCTTGTGCCCTGTGGCCTGCCCTCCCACTGCACTTGGAAATGCTGCGTCCCCATCTGGAGCCCAGGCTAGTCTGCTGGATGATGAGAGACCATGTGGCCTGAGCTTAGGCTAGACCAGAAGAACCACCCTTTGGAGCCCAGCCCCAATTACTGACGCACAGTATCATGGACTAAAGAAGTGACTGATGTTTTAGGCCATTTTGGGATGGAGGGCTGCCTAGCAAAAGCTAACTGATTTTTCCAGGTAGATGATCAGAAGGCCAGGACTAGAGGGACAGCAGTTTAACAGGAGCAGAAGGAATGTCTATGACAGATATATCATAAGACAAAAAACATATGGGGACCAGCTAGAAACTAATTCCTATCAGTGGTGAAAGAACAAGTTTGTATTCAAGGATATCCTGTAAAAGGGGCATTTAAATGGCGACAAATAAGAGTCATTTGACATACTAAAAAAATAAAATAAAATAAAATGCAATCCCTATTTCTTTTTTAATCCCCTAAGTCTTTTTTTTTAAGATGTTGTTAATGGGGGAGAGTGTGGGAGGGGAAAAGGAGTGGGTATATGGGAATCCCATACATTTTTTAAAAAATATTTTATTTATTTATTTCTCTCCCCTTTCCTGCCCTCCCCAGTTTTCTGCTCTCTGTGTCCATTTGCTGTGTGTTTTTCTGCGTCCTCTTGTATTCTTGTCAGAGGCACCCAGAATCTGTGTCTCTTTTTGTTGCATCATCTTGCTGTGTCAGCTCTCTGTGTGTACGGCACCACTCCTGGGCAGACTGCACTTTTTCTTGTGTGTGCTAGGTGGCTCTCCTTACGGGGCGCACTCCTTGTGCATGGGGCTCCCCTATGCGGGGTCACCCCTGCGTTGCAAGGCACTCCTTGCACGTATCACCACTGCGCATGGGCCAGCTCATCACACAGATCAGGAGGCCCTGGGTTTGAACCTTGGACCTCCCATGTGATAGGCAGACGCCCTATCCATTGGGCCAAATCCATTTTTCCCCTAAGTCTTTTTATTCACTCCTTCATCTTTTCTAGATTTCAGCAATACAATGTTTTCTCCGGTAATTGTGATAATGCAGATTCCTAGGTCAAACCTGAACCTGCTGAATCAGATTCTGTATACAGTTGGAGCCTGGGGATTAGTAGTTTTAAGAAGCATATCATGAGATTCTTACACACTTGAAAGCTTGTGGGAAAACCGTGTGTGAAAAGTTCTCTCAACTATAAATCACCACAGGAATGCCCCCTAGTCTAAGAAGTTACCCTTGAGTCTGATCTGCAAGCACCTGAGTTCCAGAGGACAAGAACAGCCCTGCCTCCGAGCACGGGGGCCAGGCCTGGGGGAGGACAGGAGTGCACCCTGCAGCCACTCCGGCTTCCACCTGCCCCCAGGCCTGATCCGATGGCTGGCTTCCTGTCCCTTCCAGGGAAGTCCCAGAGGAGATGAGGCCACATGTAAGGGTTACATTGCTGCCTCCACTGTGCAGACACCAAGTTGGGGTTCCAAAGAGCCAGTGTCACAGTTCCACAGCATGAAAGGAATCTGGCATGTTTTATGCAAAAATGACACTTTAAATGCTCTACTAAATATGACAGGTTGAACTGTTTTTTCCAAATTGTGGTGGTGGGCTGTGCAAAGTTAATTACACTCCAAGTCAGTCAGCACAACACTTGAACCAACTGAGCCAACCTCAAAGAAACTCCCTGAAATGACTTTACAGCAGCATTACTGTGTGCCACGCTCTAAGTGTTTTAAAACAGATTATCTAATTTTATCCCCACAATAACCCTATCAAGTGGGTACTATTATTCTTTCCACTTTACAGATGAGGAAACTGAGGCACAGGGAGGACAGGTAAGTAAACTGAAGTCATTCAGCTAATATGTGGAAGTTAGAATCAGAACCCTGGCAGTCAGCCTCTAGGGCTCATGCTCCTAAACCCTACCATACCGTACCCTATCCTGCCTAGAATACAGGTGCTGTGGATCTTTGCAGCAGTAAGACCAGGGTTCAAATCCTGGCTCCTCAATTTGTTCACTGGGTAACCATGGGCAGATTACTTAAGCATCTCTAAACTTCTATCTCCTCATCTACAAAGTGGAAATAACATACCTATCTCACAGAGTTGGCATGTGGATTAAATTAAATAATATACATGAAAGCATATCTGACACTGTCCATTAAATGTCATCATCTTCTCCTTCTTCAAAAGGAGAGATCTAGATGGTGGTGAGGTTGGCCCAACTTGGTCATGTGAGTAATCCCATTGAAGGGTGTGCTTGGAAGGGGTGGAGATGAGAAAGTTTATGTTGAGCATATGTTTCCACAATTTTAAAAAAAAGCTACTAAGGAGACAATGACAGGGAAGCGGACTTGGCCCAGTGGTTAGGGCGTCCACCTACCACATGGGAGGTCCGCGGTATAAACCCCAGCCTCCCTGACCCGTGTGGAGCTGGCCCATGTGCAGTGCTGATGTGTGCAAGGAGTGTCGTGCCATGTAGGGGTGTCCCCTGCATAGGGGAGCCCCACGCGCAAGGAGTACGCCCTGTTAAGGAGAGCCGCCCAGCGTGAAAGAAAGTGCAGCCTGCCCAGGAATGGCGCTGCACACACGGAGCTGACACACCAAGATGACGCAACAAAAAGAAACACAGATTCCTGGTGCTGCTGATAAAGATAGAAATAGTCACAGAAGAACACACAGTGAATGGACACAGAGAGCAGACAACTGGGGGAGGGGAGAGAAATTTAAAAAAATAATAATAATTTAAAAATTTGCTTATTAAAAAAAAAGAGAGAGAGAGACAATGACAATTAAATGCAGTTAAATGAACTGGATCAAATAATGGAAGAGAAAAAGCCCAAAAGAACATTATTGGGAAATGGGAAAAACTGAAATACAGACTGTAAGATTTATATCAATGTTAAATTTCTTGACATTTAGGGTGCTTTTATAAGTGAATATCCTTATTCTTAGGAAATGTTCATGGCAGTATTAAGTGTTCAAGGAGGAGGATGTATACAACCTACTCTCAAATTTTTTTTTTTTTTAATGGTAGTGGGTCTGGGACCTTCTATATGGGAAGCTGGCACTCAACCACTGAGCCACATGGGCTCCCCTGAGCTATTTTTTTCTGTTTGTTTGCTTGTTGTTTGTTTTTGTTTTTAGGAGGCACTGGGGACTGAACCCAGGACCTCCCTTGTGGGAAGCAGGCGATCAACTGCTTAAGCCACATCTGCTCCCTCAAAGATTTTGAAATAGACAGATAAAGAGATGGGTGGATGGATACACAGATAGATGGATAGAATGATATAGCAAATGAGGCAGAATATTAAAAGTTGTTAAGACCTGGGAATTTGGGTGGGGGGTATGTTGGAGTTCTCAGAATGGGTTTGTATTATTTCTGAACTGTACTGTAAGTCTGAAATTATTTCAAAACTAAAAGTTTAAAAGACAGAGAGACACACACCTAAACACACACATTTTCTTAATGTAATGGGGCTTTCTCTCAAATCTTTGTTCAGTATTAGAATGCTACCAGTATAATTCAAAAAACAGATTTTGACAAAAATTCAGCAATTTTGATTAATGAGGTAAAGACTGAGTAGAGAAAAAACTATAGTTGCCTTCTTTCTGTTCTTTATCGACACACTATGGGAAATTTTAATCTTGGCCTTATGTAATAATGGTTTTTGATAGCTGCTAAAAGCCCAGAAATGTTTTAATGTTATTTAAAAAAAAAGAAATGCCGGGCCTGAACAGAGCAGAGCTGAATCACATCTTCTAGGCCCTCGCCTTGTCTCAAAGTTCTTGTTTCTTCCCAGTTACAAGGACAGATGAGTTCTGAGAAGCCCTATGCTCTCAACAAAATACAGAGGACTATTTTTTCCTACCTCAATAACAAAGGCCAGCTTTGAGGGAGAGCTCTGCTAGAGATGTTTGGGAGACAGTCCCACAGTTTCAAGAGGGATTTTCTCACTTTTCCAGTTACCATTCAGGAACTCCACATCCAGGGTCTCTCACATGGCAGAAGATACGCAGATGTAAGAATCATTTTCTTCTTGTATTAAAGCCCCTCAAAACCTCTGGGGCCCACTAGCTATTTTCTTAGAGAAGCGATGCTAGTACCTGTGTGCGTTTCTCTGTCCAGTCAATGTTCCACAAGGTCAGCATCAATTTCAGGCTCACAATTCTCTTATCAGGTGAGCATCAGAGTGTACCTGAGGTACGGGTCAACAGGACTCCATCACAAATACAACATTAATGAGAAGAAGAGAAGCAGTTTTCCATTAGAATGCCAGAGTAAAATTCTTTCCAGTCCAGATAATCATTTTGATAGGTAGAGACCATCTTCAGCTCTTCCCCAAACTAATTAAGACAGTGCACTAAAAGTCAGCTTATGGTACAAAACTGAAATATTTCATTTTTTCAAAACAAGTCAGTGAGACTCGAAAGTGTCAGTTAGAGAACTTCTACTAAATCTTATAACTAAGGATCATTTTGAAATGTAAATATGAAATTATTATTTATACAGGAAGATGGTAAGGTAAGGGCATCTCCTTTAACCGCATGGCGGCAGTTAACCATTGTTCTCTTCACTCAAAGATTTGGAGAGAGTCACTGCCATGTGGTTTAAGATGTCATATGGGGGAAGTGGACTTGGCTCAACGGATAAGAGCATCTGCCTACCACATGGGAGGTCCACGGTTCAAACCCAGGGCCTCCTGACCCATGTGGAGCTGGGCCCATGCACAGTGCTGATGCACCCAAGGAGTGCTGTGCCATGCAGGCGTGTCCCTTGGGTAGGGGAGCCCCATGTGCAAGGAGTGTGCCCCGTAAGGAGAGCTGCCCAGCATGAAAGAAAGTACAGCCTGCCCAGGAGTGGTGCCACACACACGGAGAGCTGATGCAGCAAGATGACACAACAACAACAACAAAAGAGACACAGATTCCTGGCTGCTGACAAGAATAAAAATGGACACAGAAGAACACACAGCGAATGGACAAAGAGAGCAGACAAGGTGAGGTGGGGGGGAGAGAAATAAAAAAAAAAGATGTCATATTGACTACACAGGGGCTCAGTGGGAACATCCCTTTGTATTTGTTTACTTTTTCTCAAGGTTACATAGTAGCACCCCACCTTGTTGCAGAGGAACAGTAAGAGATTGAAAGAAGGGGATTAAAGTTTCTTCAGTCTGAAGATTATCTATGGACAAAGTACTAGCCAGCCCTTCAAGTTATAAACCTGGCCATTTTTTTGTGTTGATGACTCTTAGGGAATATACCCTAAATATTTCAAGGAGACCAATAAATCTAAAAGATTGTCTTATTACCCAATGTGGTAGATTGTATTTTCCAAAGATGGTTGCAATAATATCTCCTTTTCAACCACGTTCTTCTACAATTTGACCTTGTCGCTGCACCATTAGAAGGTGCAGTCTAATGCCCCTCCCCTTGAATCTTGGCAGGCTGGTGATTGCTTCAACCAATAGAACAGTGGAAGTGATGAAATGTTCTGAGATTAGATCATAAAAGGTAATGCAACTTCCATCTTGCTTACAGGTACACACATGCTTAGAGACCTGAGCCACCACATAAGAAGTCCAACTACCCTGAGGCCAGCATGCTGTGTGGGACCCAAGCCACACAGAGAGGCTACATGTTGCTGCTCCAGATGGCAATTCTCCTCTTCGAGTCATCCCACTCCAGGTACCAGGCATGAATGAAGGGGCCTTCAGATGATGACAGCACCTAGAATTGAGTCTTCCCAGCTGAGGGCCCAGATATTGGTAGAGCAGAGGCCAGATTCATGGTGCCCTGTCCAAATTCCTGACCCAAAGAATCTGTGACTATCATAAAATGGTTGTTTTAAGCTGCTAACTTTTGGGGTAATTTGTTAGGTAGCAATGGTAACTGGAACACCACCTTTCAACCTAACCCTGCCAACATCCTCTTCCATTTGTTTTCAAGAGTCCATACTATAGGGAAACGGACTTGGCCCAGTGGTTAGGGCGTCCGTCTACAACATGGGAGGTCCGCGGTTCAAACCCCGGGCCTCTTTGACCCTTGTGGAGCTGGCCCATGCGCAGTGCTGATGCGCGGCAAAGCGCCGCACCACGCAGGGGTGTCCCCCACGTAGGGGAGCCCCACGGGCAAGAAGTGTGCCCCGTAAGGAGAGCTGCCCAGCATGAAAGAAAGTGCAGCCTGCCCAGGAATGGCGCCGCCCACACTTGCCGTGCCGCTGACGACAACAGAAGCGCACAAAGAAACAAGATGCAGCAAATAGACACAGAGAACAGACAAACGGGGGGGGGGGGGGGGGGGGCGAATTAAATAAATAAATCCTTAAAAAAAAAGAGTCCATACTATCAATTTCCATTCTTTCTTGATCTAGGAAGATAGAGCAAATCCGCTCCAGAAGTTGCTTGTCAAAATGATGTCCATTCCCCAAAACAATCAGAAGTGCTAATTAAAGGAACATGTACAGAATCCAAGGGCCTCAAGCCACAAGTTAGATATATCTGGCTAAAAACTACTATATATCTCCAAATAGTGATATTGTCACTGCCTGGGACAGTGTCAAGATTTTCATTTAAGACTTCTATAATTAGTCATGCTAATTAATAGCTACACAGCCATTGACCTAAAAAGGAATTTTACCAGTAACCACGGTCATTGAGACAAATCAAGTTTAATAAAATATAGCCAGTGTTGATGAAGACTGAAAAACCCAATACTTTAATAAGGGATGCAAATCAGTATTTGTATCAGTTATTAAATAATCATTTTAAAGAGAGTAGATGACCTAGATGTTTAGGCTCCAGATACACAAATGGAATCTAGTCACAAAGCCAAGATGATTCACACTTCTAAACAGACACCCACCCTTTCTGCACTCTTGATAGATGGGATGCAAAGCATCAGTCCAAACATTTACGTAAAAGAAAATTACTATTTTGTCTTGTGAACCAATAACCAATACACCATCAGTCTGAACCACAGACTACACCCCTGCTCTCTTCATTTTCTCCTGCCCCATTCATTTATAAGTATGACTCTGAGACAATAATGAAAACTTTTGTTTCCTTTCTATTTGTCTTTTAAAAAATAATTTAGAATTCAAACTTATTAAAAATTATGCAAATTTTTAAAAACTAACTTAAAGGGGAACAGATTTTCAAAGAATATGGTTTGGAGGCAGTTCCCATCTTAACTATCCACACATACCTACATATTGCCCCCCTAAACTACCCTTCCCAGTATGACTGGTCAAAGTTCTTTCAGATATAAATAAAGCAGTTCTTGGGCTTTTAAAATCCTAAAGAGAAGAAAATGAAGGCTTTGATGAATAAATTTTAGAAAAAAAGCTCAAATGTTCCTTTAAAAGGGTTTTTAAATGAGCTTGAAATAACTTTTTATTCAAAGTGTAACCTTCCATTGCCCCATTCAAAATGTAAACAAATGTATCATTACCACGTAAAGGTCTTATTCAGGAAAATTGTGGGCCGGTGAGATTAAGGAGAGTGGGAAGAAAACCCTGGCACCAGAAAGAAGGCTAAAAAAAAAAAAAAAAAAAAAGAACTGGGGGGAGGGAGGAGGGCAGGAACTGGGTAGTGAGTAACTGCCAGAATGCTCTTCTATTTCTCGGGAAAGAAGAATGTCTGTGCCTGGTTCTAATACAGGGGAGTTATTCTTGCTGGTACAAAAGCAGTCTGGAGATGCTAGACTGCAGGGAGACCACCCATCAACTAATTGAGGCATCCCAATTTCCTATTCCTCTATACGTGGACTGGCTCTCCACCAGGTGTGATAGAGGCAGTCATCGCAGCAAACAAACCCATCGACTAATAAGGTAACACTTCCTTGTCGAGCTCCCCATTCCTTCTCCCACCATATTTCGGCATTCGAGCCCCGCTCCTTCCTTCTCTCCCGGCTAAGCATCCCCGTCCAGGCCGGGTCCTCTGCTCTCACAGGTCTGCCATTCCCTCCCGACGACGTCCTCACACTCCCCGCTTGCTCATCTGGGTGCTGTGGGTTCTCCGCGCCTCCACCCCCACGGTCGAGACCGGAGGTCCGGATTCAGGACCCGGCACAGGCAGCCGGCAGCCGGTCGTCGCGAACGGGATGGAGCCATGGTCCCCCAGCCTCTCTGCTGCCTTACTCGGTACCGGAGGTGCGGACCCCCCTGACCACGCTCTCCCTGCCCCCTTCTACCCGCGCTGCCAACCAACCTAGGCCACACCTTTCGGGAGGAAAGCGGCCCGGACGTTCGCTCCGCCAGGTTCTCCCCAAACACCTTCGTGCCACTACCCCTACCAGCTCCTTCCCTACTTGACGCCGCCATCCCGGGTAGCCTCACTGGGCACAATTCCGGTTTCCCATTGGCTGTTACCTAGGCAACCGGGAGCAACGCCACTCTCCATTGGGTCAGGTTGGGTCGGCGCCATCTTTGTGCGGTGTGGAGTGTTCCGAGAGTCCGGGCCAAAAATCTGAAAGAGGGGTGGGGCTGACCTCGCTGTCCCACCTCTGTAAGTTAGTTCTCCAAGGTCGCGCCTATCCGGGGACTGCGTAGCCGAAAGGTTAACCCCGAACAAAACAAAACCTGCGTCAGGAGCAACAACTCAAGAGACTCTGATCCTACTCCGATCCTCAAGGGTCCCGCCCGGGAGTTTGACAGAACCTAAATTGGATTTTAGAGGAGCAGCTTTGCAGATTGTAAAGCCCTGGAAAGGGTAATTGCTGTTTAGGGGGTGTCAACCCTGTGCCGGTCACTGTGGTATCAGAACACTTTTTCATTTATTATAGGAATTTTTGTTGTCATTATTTACTACCAAGACCCTTTGTGATTAAATTATAGTGCCAATTTCTAATAGCATACGCACCTACCCATTAATCCATTTGTTTATTTACTGAAAGATATGAGTGCATCAGGGTGCTAGGTTCTGTCAGGCTAGAAGAGACATGGTTGCCACCCTTGTTGGATTTATTGCCTGAGTACAGAGAAGAAAGGACGCAGGCACAAGGAAATAGCCAAGACTATATTTAATTATTAAGAGAAATAAAAAAAAAAAAAAGAGAGAGAGAGAGAAGTCAAGCATGTGAAAAGAGTAGGCAAACTGTTTCTGTAAATTGTGATTACTTCATCTGTAGAATAGAAAATCATACTAAGGCTTTCCAGGACTGGTATGAAAAATACAATGTAAAATGCTCAGTACTATGTCTGAGACACAATAAATGTTCAATAAATGGTGGTTTTAAAAACTTTGTTTAGACTTGGATTCTGTGTTCAAATCCCAGCTCTGCTACTAATTGTGTGTGCTTTCAAGCAAGTTATTTAAGCTCTGTAGCATGCAAAATAAGAGTGGACTAGTAAGCCTGTAAGATTCAATCCCGGCTTTAACACTCAATGGTTAAACATGCTAAACTGTGTGGAATTACCTATAGATATAATTGCAGTGGTTGAGAGCATTAAGTGTCAAGGAAACAGATCTTATTAGATTGGGAAATATATATTAGAAAATATCAGGACATAAGGTTAGATAGGTTAAGTGAGACTAAATTATGGAGGGACCTGAAAATTAGGGAGAAGATTTGGTTTCTAAAATATAGCTTCTTGATCAGAGGAATGATATAATGAAAGCAATGTTTTAAGAAAATTAATCTGGAAGTGATACCCAGAGATGATCAGAGAGAAAGGGATTGGAGGCAGAGAAACAAACTCAGAAGTTATTGAAGTAATGTAGCTATGACATCCTGAGATGTCAAAACTAATGTCCCATCAGTGGAGATCGAAAGAAAGGGGGTGGATATGAAGCACATTTCATAGTGATTTTAATAAGAAGCAAATATAGCATTGAAAGCATGAACTCAGTCTACCTAAATTTCGATCCAGCCACTGATCAGCTGTGTGACCAAGGGCAAGTTGCTTTACCTCCTTAGGTCTCAGGTTCCAACATCATAGGGGCATTCATGGTGGTTACATGACTTAACCTATGTAATGCACTCAGAACAATGTCTGGCACATACTTAGCATTCAGTAAGTACTAGCTTTTCGTATGTAATAGGGAATATATTTTCATTCTTCTCAGTAAAAGGAAAATAAAATTTTAAGAGATAGATGCAGAAATAAATTCTGAGGGTTACTATCAAGAAAAACCTTAATATTCAAGGGAGAACCCTGAATCTGAGACCTTTCCTTGACCATAATTTGAAGCTTAGAGGCTGTATTAGTCAGCCAAAGGGGTGCTGATGCAAAATGCCAAAAATCCATTGGCTTTTATAAAGGGTATTTATTGGGGATAGAAGCTTACAGTTACCAGGCCATAAAGCATAAATTACTTCTCTCACCCAAGTCTATTGCCACGTGTTGGGGCAAGATTGCTGCCAACATCTGCCAAGAGTTCAGGCTTCTTGGGTTCCTCTCTTCCTGGGGCTGTGTTTCTCTCTGGGCCCAACTGCTATGCTCACTCCACAAGGCCAGCTGTAGACTATCAGGCAAATGGCTCTGTCTCTCTCCCTGGGCCTTCTGCCATGTATAAGGAGCCATCTATTCCTCTGTGTCCATCTCCTCTGTGTTCACTTCCTGGGGTCCAGCTCAAAACTCCAGCATCAAAAACTCTAATTCTGTCCTTTGTCATGCCTTTTATATGTGAGTCCCCACCCACCAAGGGGCAGGGACTCAACGCCCTACTGACATGGCCCAATCAAAGCCCTAATCATAATTTAATCACACCCAGGTATAGACCAGTTTACAAATATTATCTAATATCTATTTTTGGAATTCATAACCATATCAAACTGCAACAGGGGCTAAATAATATGAATGATGCCAAGAAAGCACCTCTGTGACTTTGGCCCCTGGGACACAAGAGACAGTCATCTCTTGATCATTTGATATCTCGGTAGGAAACATGTCTTGTAACTTAAAAGGGCAATTGAATCACTTTATGAACCTTTGTGTACATGGTTTATCTGCCTATAAAAGCATAAAACCTTCCCATAATTATAATTAAACAACAGTTTTCCAACTTCTTGTTAGCTGTGGCAACACTTTGATTCAAGAAAAATGGTTTGGAAATATTGGTGACTGTGTGGCTGGTTGTCTTCTGAGAAAACCCATACCTCTAGCCTGCTGGTTACTTTAAGCATAAAACTAAACAATACCAACAATAACTTCCATTATAAAAGCTTCCATGATAAAAGCTACCATTTGCTATGATTTTTATATATGAAGAACTGTGCTATATGCTTTACGTATATTATCTTGGTTCTTGTTAAAATGAACGAGGTAAGGATATTATTCCCATTTTATAAAGGAAGAAACTGAGGTTTAGAGCAGTTAAGTAACTTAGTAAGCATGGAGCAGGGATTTCTTTGATTCCCAGGCCTGTGCTTGTAGCCATTACATTCCAAACTTTTGAAGGTAGTATTAGTATAAATTTTAACTCAACAGTATTCCATGGATTTAAACATGCAATTAGTCCAACTATTAGTCCAACTTTGAAGTGTCCTGCTTCAAAGATGCCACCCATACTCGCTCTAGAGTGACATACTAGTGCCTGGGTCTGGAGTTGGTCTACCCCATATCTCTTCCCTGTTCAAGAACTCTTCTCTAAAGCTCTCCTCAGTTGTACACAAACCAGATGCCTTCTCTGCATGGTTTTCCAGGCCCTTGGTAAACCGGCCCAGTCTTGTTTTGCCTTGAAGGAAGCAGGTTACTCCATGTTCTCCATATGCTTTAACCTTCCTCTTTCATTCCTCAGATGACTCCCCCTGGTTGGTGTGCCCTCCTTTCTCCATATTTTCTGGTAATTTACAGTAATTACATTCTTCAGTCAAGACTCAGCACATAACAGGCCCCACCTAAGGCCTTTGCTGACTCTTTGGCCCCATCCCCTAAGTTGGTGAACTCCTATAATGGAATTTTCAGCTTATATTGTTGACTCTTTTTCTTCAACTGCCTCAGAGAGCTGTGTGTCCTTAGTTTGAGGACAGGGCCTATATCTTCCTTCCTTTCTTCCACTGAGCACCTACTGTGTCCAGACACTGAGGTTACAGTGGCAAACCTCTTACCTCGTGGGACTTTTTCTTTCTTCAATTAACAAATAAGCATTGAGCAATTGGACCAGGCACTAAGTGGCACGAGGGCAGAGATTTTTAAAAAACTTTTTGTTAAAGGGGGAGGAGGAATATCGTTGTGATCATTTAGACTGGGGAAAAGAACATTAAAAGGAGATTTAAATTTATTTTTCTGTGGAAAGACTTGAAAAGCATGGGCCACACTCTCTCCACTGTGGAATTTGAGGGAATCCAGTTGGACTTAAAGCCAGGGGTGTGATATAGGTAGGAAATAAGATGATTGGGATTAATGTAAGAAGATTCAGAAATAGCAGTTTCACAGCCTCTAGCATATGGAAGTACTCAACAAATATTGAAGAACTGACTATTATTGTGGGGAATGAGAGAGAGTTTTGCCAGAAGACAAAAGGATGGCAAAACAAAAAACAAAACAAAACAAAACAAAAAATCCTTTTAGTTCCTGCAAATACTCGCCTACAGTAAACAAGAGTGGAAAGGTTGCTGGAGTAGTTGTTAGGCTAAGTGTTACAGCTACCTGCAACGGGAGTCATGTGCAGATGTGGCAGTTCCCAGATATGAGTTCAGAAGACCTCATGGGCTGAAAGGCCAAATCATAGGAGCAGGTGGCATGGAATTTCCTCCCTAGCTCATTCTGAGATTGTTCTCTCAGTTCAAGCCCCAAACAAGTTGTCAATGGGCTTGCATAGCTGGCCTGGACTACCCTACAGCCTCCTCTTCCACGACTCCCTGCCTTTAATCTTGGGTGATGCCGGACTGCTTTTGGTTTGTATACATACTGCAATGTGCCACACTTCCCTGCCTTTACTCTGGTATTCTTGCTGCCTAGAGCAACTGTGACCATTTGAATCCCAGAAAAGATTGTTCTTGAAGTAATCTATTCCTGTGGGTTGGGTCCTTTGATTGCATTAAATCCAGTTAAGGAAACCTTGTTTAGATCACTTGATTAGAATTCTTTTGATTGGTGTGACTCAGGTTGGGTCTCTGCCTTCTTGCTGGGGTCTTGTATAAACTGAGAACTGAAAGCAGAAAAACAAAAAAGGGGAAGACAGAGATGCACAGAAAAGGGAGCTCTGCTCTTTTGACCTGTCCTTGTAAGAAAGAGGACTCCAGGTCACCTCTCTTATGAACATATACTCACATGAAACTATGTCCTCCTCAAGGGCAAGGACCCTGTCGTAAATCCAAGGCCTAGCACAGAGCTTGGCACAAAGCAGGTGCTTAAAAAACACACACTAGTTGGCCTGAATCCATCTGCTTCCTACTGAGCTCTGAACCAGTAGATTCGTAGCAGGAGGAACTCCCAGCATGATGGGGGAAATGCTGCAGCCCTTCAGGGTACTGGACAGAAAAAAATGTGATCCGAATCTGGCCTAAGGGAGACAGGGCAACAGGGTGATCCAACAGAGGGTCAAGGTACTCTTGGCAAGGTACTCTTGACTTCCTGGAATAAAGGACTTCCTCTAGGAGATTAGAATCCTGCTCTGTTGGGAGAGTTCTTCCTCCACATCTCTAGTACCCAGGCCCTACATGTCCTTCAAGACCACACTCAAATACCAACCTCCTGCATGAAGCCTCCTGTAATTTGCCAACACTCTGGCCCAAGTCTAGAAATCATTTCACTTTCCTCTGGACTCTCATAGCCTTTGTTTTACGTCCAAAGGGCATTTATCTACCTGGTTCCCAAGTTATTTTTGTGCATGTTTTTATCTATACATTATCTTCTAGATTGAAACCACATTGAAAGTAGAATCTAACTCTGGATTTCCATTGGCTAGCACAGAGCAGGCATTCAACATTTGTTAAATTTCTACTACGTGATAAGATCAGTGGCCCTGGAATGGCAAGACGAATAAAGCATGGCCCCTACCCTTAAAGAGTAAAAAATAAACCAAACCAAAAGCAAAACCAAAACTTTTTATTGCGGTAAAGCAGAGATTTTTGTTTCTTTTCCCTAGCACTTAGAACATAGTTAAGTGCTCAATAATTATTTAATGAACGGATGCAGATACAAAGATTAGATATCTCCGGCTTCTCAGCCGGTTCATCGTAGGTACTCAATAAATGAATGACATTACGTAAGTTACTGCTTTCAAAGTTCCCGAAGACCCCGCGGCCAACAGAAAGCCGAAGACCGGGCGGGGACCGGAGGGGTGGGAGGGCGTGTCTGATCCGGGTTTGGCTTTCGAGCATGCGCAATCTTCAAAGAAAGTGACGGGGGAAAATTGCGGAGCGAACGATTGCGTAAGCGCTTGTTCGGATTGGCCAGTGCTTGAGCGCGAGGGGTCGCGTCTATTCGTCGCCTGGTAAATAGGAAAGGGTAGGGGCGGGGCCAGGGAGAAGCCGCGACCTGGTTGGCCAGGAGCGGGATGAGGTGTGTCGCGGATTGGTCCCGGCCGCGAGCTCGGCTCGGTGGAGCGCGCCGGGTCCCGGAGCCGGCGGCCTGAGGGATGGACGAGACGAGCCCACTGGTGTCCCCCGAGCGGGCTCACCCCCCGGACTACACCTTCCCGTCCGGCTCAAGCGCTCACTTTCCGCAGGTGCCGGGGAGCGCGGTCCGAGTGGCGGCGCCGGCCGGTTCGGCCCCCTCTCCGCCCGGCTCTCCTGGCCACGACCGGGAGCGGCAGCCGCTGCTGGATCGGGCCCGGGGCGCGGCGGCCCAGTCCCAGACCCAGACTGTGGCGGCGCAGGCCCAAGCCCTGGCCGCCCAAGCCGCGGTGGCGGCCCACGCCGCGCAGGCCCACCGCGAGCGGAACGAGTTCCCGGACGACCCCGAGTTCGAGGCGGTGGTGCGGCAGGCCGAGCTGGCCATCGAGCGCGGCATTTTCCCCGAGCGCATCTACCAGGGCTCCAGCGGGAGCTACTTCGTCAAGGACCCTCTTGGGGTGAGAACGGGGTCAGGGGCTGCAGGCGCGGGCTTGCGGGCGAGTGGGGCTCTGGGGACTAGTCCAGGAGAGTTTTTTTTTTGGGGGGGCGGGGGCTGGGGGAAAGGAGAAACTTAACAATGCGAAGCCCTTGGCAGGATTTTGGGATGTCACCGAGGACTGGAGATGGGGAAGCTCTGCGGAATCAGAATAAATCAGAACCCTGTTTGGTGGGGGATGGTTGAGCGGAAAATGAAAAGGGGAAATTGACCAGATGCTGGCTAGGAGGTCAGCGGCGTGGTGGGGCAATCTTTCACTGAACAGAGATGCGCCGAGAGATGCTGCTTTCTAGTAGGTTCTATTTTGCTTTAAAATGCTCGGACTGCTGCTCGGCCATTGACTTTGAGACTTTAGGCCTGTTCTTTCTAGACTGAACTAGTGTGTCTCTGCTCATTGAGGAGGACGGGTCAGCCATCAAGGGTTCTGAGGATTCACTTCCAGCCTTTGATGTCTCCTGTCCCAGGTCTCTCTGGCAGACGTTGATGATAGAGTGGGTGGCGTTATCAGGTTCATCTGCCCTAGAAGAGGCTTTCTTAGTTATTGCTTACTTCTGGGAAGTGGTTCAAATCCTCTTTTTATGCTTCCTCAATTTGGAATGTGGAGTTTTAGAAACATGGGGCTGTCAGCTGCCTTTTACTTTCTTTTCTCTCTCAGCACTGTCAGCTCTTTGCTTTTTAGCTACTCAAAGTGTTTGCTCACCTTTATTTCGTCTCCAGCGTGTGTATAAAGGGGGATGGGATAGAATGGGATGGAGAACCACATGGAGTGACCAATGTAGCTGAGAAATGACCTTTATTCTTTTGAGAACTACAGAAGAATTTGATTCAGAACAAATCAGAGGTGTCACTGGAAGAACAATGGAAAAAACATATCAAGTCTTTTTAAAATATATTTTTAATTTATTTTTAAAAGATACATAGATCACACAAAATGTTACATTAAAAATGTAGGAGATTCCTGTATGTGCCACTCCCCACACCCCCCATTTTTCCCACATCAACAACTTCTTTCACTAGTGTGGTCATAACTCTTTGTCAAATCTCAGGTGTGTCAGAATGACTTACTGAGAAAGAAAAACTATTATAGTTACAACTATTAAAACGACAGATGGCAACCTTCCCTCAGACTTCTGTACATCTCTCCTGTGTTAACTCTTCAGATAGGTAGTGTTCTGTTTTGGTAGGAGTCCTGAGTATCTGATGGGCTGTGACGGATAGCTCTTGGTTAGGCTCTTGCATGATATGGATGTAGAGTTACCCCTGAATTATGCAAAACCAGAGAGTAAATCTGCCATCAACTCAGTTAACATAAAATGATTTGGGGTAGGCTTCAGGAGTAATAAGTTTTCAAGAGCTAGTAAAATCCCGCTCTTAATGTTAGGGAGCGGTGAATTCAATTGAAAGCTCAAAGGGAAACCATTACAAAGAAAAGAGAAGTTGAGTGTCCCGAAATCTAAATGTTAGCAAAATGCTTTCATCATTTTTTAAAATGAAAAAAATCTTAGATATAAGAAAAAAATCTTAGATATAAAAGTGTTTTTGTTTTGTTTTTAGTTTGTTGACTGGTGTAAAAAGGGGCTAAGGTTATCTTTGATAGGTACAGGAGCAGGAGGAATGTTTTTGTTTTTCTTTAAGGACACCATTATAGCCCTGTTAGAAGTGTGCCAGGTCAGCTGAGAAGTGATCTTGTGCTCTGACAGGTGGAAGTAATCTGATCTCTTGCTTCTGCCTGGCAGGTAAAGTCCTAAGCACCTCAGTACACAGGCCACCGAGAATGCAAGACCAAGGGTTTGTTTCTTTGTCATTTGCAGGATCCCAGTCACTAAAATTTCCTGTTGGCTGTCCTTTCATAGAGAGGAAGTCGGAATACAGGTGCCCTGACAAAACTTAACAATGTAACCATCCTGCTCCCCCTCAGGAAAAGGGGGTTTAGAGCAGAAACCCATTTCTATGGAAGATCTTAATGGCCCACAGACTCACTCAAGCTGGAATTGTCATCTTTGGACTTGCTCCAAACGTATTTAGTTATTTTGTTAAAGAAATGCTTAGCTAGCACTTGTCAGATGCCAGGTACTGACTGACATAAGTGATTTGGAAGTAATAGCTCAGTTAATCCTGATAACCACCCTCTGACTTAGATGCTGCTATTATCCCCATTTTACAGATAAGGACATAAGGCATAGTGAGTATAATTTACTTGCCCACGGTCTCACAGCCAATAAGTGGTTCAGACAGGATTTATTTATTTATTTTATTATTTATTTCTCTCCTTCCCTCCTGCCCTCCCTCACCTCAGTTGTCTGTTCTCTGTGTCCATTTACTGTGTGTTCTTCTTTGTCTGCTTCTGTTGTTCTCAGCAGCATGGGAATCTGTTTCTCTTTGTTAAGTCATCCTGTTGTGTCAGCTCTCCACATGTGCGGTGCCATTCCTGGGCAGGCTGCACTTTCTTTCGTGCTGGCAGCTCTCCTTATGGGGCGCACTCCTTGCGTGTGGGGCTCCCCTATGTGGGGTCACTCCTGCGTGGCACGGCACTCCTTGCGTGCATCAGCACTGCGCATGGGCCAGCTCCACACAGGTCAAGGAGGCCCGGGGTTTGAACCATGGACCTCCCATGTGGTAGACGGAAGCCCTAACCACTGGGCCAAGTCTGCTTCCTTCAGGCAGGATTTAGACCCAGGTGGTCTGGTTCCAGAGTTCCTGCTCCTAAACTCTGCTTACTCTGCTGCCTCAAAGAGTTAGTTTGTCATTTGAATTTCTGGTTTCTCCTTTCAGGTACTGTATTGGTTAGGATTAAGTTTGGCCTTGTGTGATAAAAAATCTAAAATAGTAACACCTTGAATAAAAGATAATTTGTCTCTCGCATGAAAAGTCTAAGGCTGCTTAGGGCCAGCATGGCATTTTACTTTTTTTTTTTTTTTTTTTTTTTTTGAGGTACTGGGGCTGTGGATTGAACTGGGACCTTGTATGTGGAAAAGTGACACTCAACCACTGAGCCAGATCAACTCCCCTGAGTTATTTTTTTGTATGTTTGTTTGCTTGTTGTTTGTCTTTCTTGTTTTTAGCAGGCACCAGGAATCAAACCTGGGACCTCCCTTGTGGGAAGCAGGCGCTCAAACGTTTGAGCTACATCCGCTCCGACATTTTACTTTGGCAGGGCCTCAGGCTCCTTCTATCCAGCACATCAGCCATCTTCATGATCCAAGGTGGCTGCTAAAGCTGCAAACATCTTATCTGCTTTTCAACCAGTTAGAAGAAGGAAAGGGAGAGGGAGAGCATGCCTCCTCCCTTTAAGGACACTTTCTGGAAGTTGCACCAACTCTTCTGCTTACATCCCATTGTCCAGAACTTAGCTACAATGGTGGCTAGGAACTATTATTCTGCTCAGCTAAAAATCACAAGTCCTCTATTCAGGGAAGAATGGGAAACAGAGACTGAAGAAACCAGTAGTCTCTGTCACAGCTTAACTTAGTCCAAAAAGGTTCTTGAAGATAATAGCCTTGTTTCCATTTCCCAATTTAGGATGGTTTCTCCCTAAGGGTGTGCTAGTGAGGACCTGGAACAGTTAGAGGGAAAAAGCTAAATCAGAAGCCTTGGTGGAGAGTGTTGGAATTACCCCTCCTTCCTTACATCCTCCACCTCAGGACACTGATCATGCTCCCTGACCTACAAAAGTATTTTTGGAGCATTTTATGTTATGTGATGCCAGTAAGACTGGATGTTTGTATTGCCAAGATTCACAGACTAGCACATAACTAGCTAGTTTATGGAGAGGAATAAATGAAATGTCACATAGCAAAGCTCCTGACATAGTTCCTAGTATTAGTGGGAGATCAATTAGGGTTTTAAAGTTTTTTATTTTTAAAGGTGTATGCCGATTTACCTTAGGGGTATGCTTTCTTGTATACACAGCATTGAATAAGGCAAAAAGTAGTATTATTTTGAGAAGTCATTTTCATAACCATTGAGAATAATAATCCATCAGATGATGCTAATTGGTGTTTGATAATACTTCAGAATTTTACACAGACATTGCCCCTATGTTCTTGGAACTTGGGCTTATATCAGTGATTTTCTACTTTTCAAAAATATTTCATCTACCAAGAGTTTGTTATGAAAACAGGAGAGAATTTTTTCCATTTCTCAAAAATAAAATGATTATCATATTACATGTGCTTCCAACTACCTTTGCCCTTCAAGAAATTCTTATATGTTCTTCCACTTGGTTGAGAACCACACTGATAGCCATTATTGAATAAAGAATCTAAAGCAGAATGAAAAATTTATACTAAAATGTTAAAGGCAGTTAGGTTTGTATATCATACATAGAGGTTGGTCTTGAGGTTTTAATCAGCTATCATGTTCTAGAGAGCTGTAATGGGTCAAGTGGGTTGGGTTGATGGCAGTGGGGTAGAAAGATAAATACAGGTTAAATCTCTTTCATTATGTTCCATTTGGACCCTATCTTTTTTTAGGGTCTCAATATATTTGGAATAATGCCTCTCTCCCTTTTTAAGTGTTAACAAGTAAATCAAGCTTCTCTGCCTAACTAGCTAGATTAAGAACTGCTGTTTCCCTTCAATCTCTGTCTGATACAGCAGTTTTCAAGTAGTCCATGGTCTCTGGAGCTCCTGGAGACCCATTTTGGGTTCTGTAAGGTCAGAATTATTTTCATAATAATGCTAAGATTGTGTTTGCCTTTTTCACTTTTCATTTTCTTCTGAGCATGCAGTGGAGCTTTCTAGAGGCTATATGATATGTGATAATGAAATAGTTTGAATACTGAAGCAGGTGTGAGAATAAATTTGTCTTCTATTAAGCTAGACATTGAAGAGATTTGCAAAAAATGTAGAACAATGCCTCTCTTGTCACTAAAATATTTTTTTGAATATACATTTATTTTTTCATAAAAATAAATCACTTATGTTAACATGTGATAGGTTTATTTTCATTTTTAGGTGAATTAATAGTTTAAACTTTTCAATTTAAATTTCTAGTACAGAAAATATAGATTTCACCCATGTAAACAAAAACTTTCAAGGTCCTTCATACTTTTTAACAGTATAAAAAGGATCTTGAGACCAAAAAATTTGAGAACTAGATTAAGAGGTAGCTATATTTGATGTTTGTGCATTATGAGTGATGTGTTCAAACTGTCTAAGATTTTAGATTCCTTTAGGAAAGGGCCTCTTTGAGCATAGTACTTATTGTTGTTACTGCTAGATAGATTTAGGAACCTCTTTGGGTTCCAGGTTTCCTGAATCGGTTGTGGATCCTGGAACCAGCCATGAAGTGGCCTGTTGCTTCCTGCGCTTTCCTGTTTTTTTATCCTCAACTTTATGTACTGTGGCTGCTTAGCTACCTGCACTCATCCCCTTTGTTAAAGGGGATTAGTAAGTAGTGTTCAGGAAAAATATTTTTAAAATACTGGAATCAAACTGAGGCTTTCCTCAGATGTAATAAAGGAATTGAAAGTATGTTAAGGGAAGTGGACTTGGCCCAATGGCTAGGGCATCCGCCTACCACATGGGAGGTCCGCGGTTCAAACCCCAGGCCTCCTTGACCCTTGTGGAGCTGGCCCATGCGCAGTGCTGATGTGCACAAGGAGTGCCGTGCCATGTAGGGGTGTCCCCCATGTAGGGGAGCCCCACATGCAAGGAGTGCGTCCCGAAAGGAGAGCTGCCCAGCGCGAAAGAAAGTGCAGCCTGCCCAAGAATGGTGCCGCACATATGGAGAACTGACACAGCAAGATGACACAACAAAAAGAAACACAGATTCCCAGTGCCGCTGATAAAGATAGAAGCGGTCACATAAGAACACATAGCGAATGGACACAGAGAGCAGACAATGGGGGGGGGGTAAATAAATAAATAAATCTTTTAAAAAAAAAAAAGAATGTTAAAGAAGACAGAGCATAGTAAGAAAAATTAGGCAGTAGTCATTTTCTATCACTGAATACTGATGGATGTACTTTTTTTCCAATTTTAAAAAAATTTATTAAAATATATCACACACATAAACATACTTAAACAGTAAGTGTATAGTAATAGTTGTGAACTTAAAAAACAAACACAAACATATATAACATCATACAGGACTCTCATACCTCACCCTACCACCAATACCTTGCATTGTTGTTAAACCTTTTTAACTAATGATTAAAGAGCATTGTCAAAATATTGCTACTAACCAAAGTATTTGTCCCCCAACCCACCCTATTATTATTATTATCTTCATATCATTTTTTTTTAAAGACATTTAAAAAAAAAATTTCTCCCCCCCCCTCCCAAGTTGTCTGCTCTCTATGTCCATTCTGCTGTGTGTTCTTCTGTGTCCACTTGTGTCAGCGGCACTGGAATCTGTCTCTTTTTGTTGCGTAATCTTGCAGTGTCAGCTCTCCGTGTGTGTGGTGCCACTCCTGGGCAGGATGCACTTTTTTTGCACTGGGTGGCTCTCCTTGTGGGGTGCACTTCTTGCTCATGGGGCTCCCCTACGCGGGGACACCCCTGCGTGGCAGGGTACTCCTTGCGCTCATCAGCACTGTGCATGGGCCAGCTCCACAAGGGTCAGGAGGCCCGGGGTTTGAACCTTGACCTCCCATGTGGTAGGCGGACACCCTATCCGTTGGGCCAAATCCGCTTCCCTCTTCATATCATTTATATATGAACATACATAAACAGTAAGTGTATAGTAAAAGGTGTGAACTTACACAGCAAACATGCATAACATCATACAGTGGTCCCATACCTTGCACCAACACCTTGCATTGTCATGAGATGTTTGTTACAAATTATGGAAGAATGCTGTCAAAATATTACTACTAATTATAGTCTTATCTTATATTTGGTGTATTTTCCCCCCAACCTGCCCTATTATTATTTTTAAATATATTTTTTATGTCAGAAGTTGTAAAATTATAAAACAATCATGCACATATACAGAATTCCCAAACAACACCCCTCTATCAACATACCACACTGTGGTGGAACATTTGTTACAAAATCCGCTTCCCATACCACCAGGTCTTGAAGACATTTTCTTACAATTTCTTCTAGAAGCTTTATGGTTCTTGCTTTTATTTTTAGGTTTTTGATCCAGTTTGAGTTAATTTTTATATAAGATGTGAGATAGGATTTTTTTTCCCTTTCGTCTGTGAATATCCAGTTCTTTCAGCACCATTTATTGAATGGACTGTTCTCCCCGAGCTCTATGGGTTTGACAGGCTAGTTAGATATCACTTGACCATACATATGAGGATCTATTTCTGAATCATTAGTTTGGTTCCATTCGTTTATGTGTCTGTCTTTATGCCAGTACCATGCTGTTTTTACCACTATAGCTAGGTAATATAATTTAAAGTCTAGAGATGAGAGTTTGCTTTTCCTTTTTAAGATGTTTCTGGCTATTGAGGACCTCTTACCCTTCCAAATAAATTTGGTAATCATGTTTTCAATTTAAAAAAATGCTGATGGAATTTTTATTGGGATTGCATTGAATCCGTATATCAGTTTGAGTAGAGGTGACATCTTAATGATATTTAGTCTTCCAGTCTGTGAGCCTGGAATGTTCTTCCAGTTATTTAGGACTTTTTTGACTTCTTTTAACATTGAGTTGCAGTTTTCTGAATACAAGTGCTTTACATCATTGATTAAGTTTATTCCTGACTATTTGAGTTTTATCTGTCATATTTTCACCATTCTTTTGACACTTTTAGTTACTTTTATTGATATCATCTTCATTTCTAGACTCTCTTCTAGACTTCTCTCTCCTGTCTTTTCTTTTTAGGCTCTAGCACCCCTTTAGTATTTCCTGAAAATCTAGTCTCTTGGTTAGAAATTCTCTCAGTTTCTGTTTATCTGTGAATATTCTAAACTCACCCTCATTTTTGAAAGACAGTCTTGCCAGATATAAGATTCTTGGCTGGAAGTTTTTCTTTTGTAGTATCTTAAATATATCATACTACTGTCTTCTTGAATTCATGATTTGGTGAGAAATCAGTACTTAATCTTGTAGGGTATCCCTTATATGTTATGCATTGCTTTTCTCTTGCTGTTCTCAGAATTTTCTTTGTCTTTGTCATTTGATATTCTGATTAGTATGTGTCTCAGAGTTGGTCTGTTTGGATTTTTTCAGGTGGGAGTACATTGTGCTTCTTGGACATGGCTATCTATGTCCTTCAATAGGGTTGGGAAATTTTCTACCATTGTTTCTTCAAATATTCCTTTTGCCCCTTTTCCCTTCTCTTCTCCTTCTGGGACACCTATGACATGTATGTTTGTATGTCTTTTCCTCTCATTTAGTTCCCTGAGACCTTGTTCATTTATTGTATTCTTTTCTTCATCTCTTCTTTTGTATGTTCACTTTCAGAGGCCATTTCTTCAAGTTCACCACTCTTTTCTTCTGCCTCCTCAAATCTGCTATTATATGATTCCAATGTTTTTTTTTTTGATTCCAGTATTTTTAAAATTTCATTTATTGCACCTTTCATTCCCATAAGATCTGCTGTTTTTCTATATATGCTTTCAAATTCTTCTTTGTGCTTATCCAGTGTCTTCTTAATATCCTTAATCTCTAGCCATCTCATTGAATTTATTAAGGAGATTTGTTTGAACTTCTGTGATTAGTTGTCTCAACTCCTTTATGTCCTCTGGAGGCTTATCTTGTTCCTTTAACTGGGCCATATCTTCCTGTTTCTTTTTTTTTGTCTTTATTAATTTTTTTAATGTTACATTAAAAAAATATGAGGTCCCCATATACCCCCCCACCCCCCTCACCCCACTCCTTCTTCCTGTTTCTTGGTGTGGTTTTTAATTTTTGTTGGTGTCCTGGCATCAGGCTTACTAGAGTATTTATCTGGGTGCAGTTTTTCTGTTTAGCTTAGGACTTCCTGCCATTTTTCCCTTGCTGGTTGTGCAGTAGAAACCGAGGATGTAGTTGGTGCTATAAGCTGTAGAGGCTCAAGCTGCACTTATTACCCCTGGGACCAATGAAGCTTCTCCCACCTTTCTCCTTTACCAGGGGTAGGGACAGAGTCACAGCTATGTGTTATAATCCAAGTCATGCAGGCCTAGATTATAGTTGTCCAGAGAGACTGATGAAGCTTCACACTTTCTTTCTCCCCTGCCTGGGGTGGGAATGGAGTTGCAGGTTTGGGCAGCAATCTGTGCAGTGTGGCCAAAGATGACTGCAGTTAGTGGCTAATTGCAGTTAGCCTTCTGATTATTCAGTCTGTGCCAGCCAGATTCACTTGCAGTTACCTGGATAGGCTGGTGCAGGGCCCACCAACCTCCTCCGTGCCAGAGGTGTGGCTGAAGCCTAGACTAGGGATTCAGGCTGATCTGGGTGAAAGAAACCTGTTCCTACTGTCACTGTGATTTTAGGTCAGCCGGGCTTCCCTCATGGTGGGGGTGGAGTAAAAATGGCAGCCAAGGGCCTCTTTCCAACCTGGTCAAGTTCATACTTTAGCTGTTCTTAGGGTTATACTTTAGCCAGCTAAATTTACTCATCAGTACCTGAAGTCAGTGGCTTCAACTGACTGAAGCCAACTGTCTCTTTCTCTCCTGTTTTTGGGAAATGAAGCTTCCAATTCTAGCCACAGAATCTCTTGGGGCATCTTATGTTACCAAAGTAGGATAATCACCAGTCTCCACGGCTTGGCCAATAATTTCCCAGAGAGGTTGGCACAGTTCCCCCCATCTCCCTCCCTGCCGTTGGTGGGGTTGGGGCTTATGGGAGAGCTGCAATCTTATCTGGATGAAAAGAAGCCAGTCCCTACCACCACTGTGGTTTTCAATCTGTCCTCCTTCCCCTCATGCCAGGCATGGAGTGAAGATGGCAGCTACTGGCCTCTTTCTGACTTGGACAGGTTCAAACTTTAGTTGTTCTTAAGGATTATACTTTAGCCCATAGAATTTACTCATCACTCATCTGTAGCTCCTGTTGGTGCCCAACCGTCTCCTCCTCACCCTTTCTTAGGAAGTGGAGCTTTCAATTCCAGCCACAGAACAGCTCCCAAGGTGACTTGTGCCTCCAGTGGAGGATGGGCACCAGCTTCGGTGGCATGGAGCAAGATGCTTACGAATCTTCTCTGCTCGTGGGCAGTCTCCTCCTTCCATTCCTTCAAGGATGTTGCAGGATGCTCCTCTGGTCTCCTGGAGCCTCCAACAGGTGTTTCAGCTAGCTCCAGATAGCTCTGGGTATTTACTCACTGCCCTGTAGCAGGAGCTGACTCTAGGAGCTCCTTACTCAGCCACCTTCTTGCTGGTTGTCTCTGATGGATATCTTTTTATTTGAGTGGTATTAGGGTTTGTTCCCTATGAATGAGGAGAGTAACCTTGATTATTCAGTAAGACGATTGATAATGTGAAGTGAACTTTAGCTTTGGAAATTAGGTTAGAGCTGCTTTATGTCTGTATCTAGGAAACCTAAAGAGTACTTGCACATTATGTTCTCTTGCACAATCTAGGTACTGAGGAAATGTTAACAGAATTGAATTGAACTTAGTCCTGAAAAACGCTTTCTGCCCTTCTATCTGAATTCCCTTTTGTTTGTCCTTTCTTTCATCAGTGGCAGCATTAAGAAGGGACTTGGATGAATTTTAATTCCCACAAATGGCAATCTAAGTAAAAACTGATTGCTGTGCAAATTCAGCTTCAAAACAAGTTAGTTTCCTTCCTTCCTTTTCTTTCTTTCCTTTCTTTCTTTTCTGGCACTGGGGACCAGGGATTGAACCCACAACCTTGTATGTAGGAAGCTGGCCCTCAGCCACTGAACCACATTTACTTCGCTGAGTTGATTTTTTCATTTGTTAGGCTTGTTTGTTTTCATATTTTCAGGAGGCACGGGGAACCAAACTCGGATCTCCCACATGAGAGGCGGATGCTCAACCTCTTGAGCCACATCCACTCCCAAGACGAGATTCTTAACCCTCCTTCCAATCCCCACCCCACCAACAGATTACCAGTCTTGAGCCTGTCCTTTTTAAAAATTCTGGGACCACCACTCTTTCCTCCATCCTTCCCATCCTACCATTCTTCCATTTGTCCAGTCCAGACAGTATTCCTTAATGAAACCTTGTTATACTAATATGCGTTAGTAACCAAGATTACTAATGCTTTTAGAGTTGATGAAATGTTTTCTGATTCTCATTATGGTGGGAAGAAATTGAGAAGTTTGAGAGGTCAGTCTATAAATGATACCTTGACCTTCAAGTTCTGCTTTCTTTAAGTGGAAATATTTAAGCCTCAGCCTTGGTATTTTTCTGTCCACTGGTAGTTGGAATGTCTTAGTCTCTGTTCATTGGGGACCAGCTTGCTTAACTCCACATTGTGCCTAGGTTGAACTGACTGTTGGGATTCTGGGACATGCCTCTAGTTGCCCTGTGGTTTTGCTGCCCAGGTCCCAGAGAGTTACAGTGGATTTGTTGGTCGTTCTCTGAGTGGCAAGCCCATTCCTACTCCTGCTGTGTTGTTCAGAGCCTGGAGTTCTAGGGGAGCAAAGACAGCAAGATAATTAAGTATGCCTCTTGCTAGCATCTTTGGATGAGAAGTAATTCTGAAGACTTATGATATGAATATATGCACTTTACATTTTGCAGTGAATAGTAAATTTGTCTGTAAGACTAAATGGTTTTTGTAGGGAGGAGGAGAGTTTGGTATGTCTCTTGCCCTCTCATATCCTTGCAAGCCTTCAAGGCCAAAGTTGGCCTCAAGATTGGCCAATTTTTGTTAGAAACATGCATCTAGCCAGTTCCAGATATGAGTACTTGCTTAATGCAGACAGATGGGTGTATGTTTTCTGCTGTGACCTGACAATCAGGAAGTGACACCCACAGGAAAATGTCCTATGACACAGACTAGCTTCACTTGGCTGGGGGGTGAGGGGAGAGGGAGAGTCATATGATATGAAGATAAATCACTTGAATTGCACGTTTGCTTTTCTTCCTTTAAAATATCAGCATGGGGACTGGAGGGAAAGAGATAAATGTAAAACAACCTCAGAGGGCCGGCTGGTCTGGGAGAGAAACATTTAGGAAGAAGGACTGTAGTTTCTAGGTTGCAGCAGTATCCCATATTTCCAGGGATCTTTGAAAATTAAGTTACAGTCATCTAGAGAGAATAGATATAATCTTTGTGACATCTCATGTTATGGTCTCTTGCTTGTCCGGATTACTTGAGGGAACCCCATTCCTACCAGAAAACAGATTATTTTTCCTGCTGTGACTTTCTTTTTGGATGCTTTCTTAGTTTGTAATTCCTAAACTTCTTTTTTTTTAAAGAGACGTAGGTTTAAGAGAAATCATGCATAAAATGCAGAGTTCCCATATATCACCCTATTATTAACACCTTGCATTAATGTAGCACATTTGTTACAATTCATGAAAGAACACTTTATAATTGTGCTATTAACTATAGTCCATCATTTATAGCAAGGTTCACTGTGTTGTGCAGTACTAGCTTTTTAAAAAAATTTTAGTTCTAGAACATATATAAAACCTAAAATTTCCCCATTAACCACTTTCAAATATATAACTCAGTTCTGTTAATTATGTTCACAATGTTGTGATACCATCACCACCATACATTACCAAAACTTCATGATCAACCCAAATACAAACTCTGTACAATTTAAGTCTTAACTTCCCGTCCCCTACCCCCAACCCCATCCCTTAATAACCTTTATTCTGGATTCTGACTCTGTGAGTTTGCTTATGCTAATTATTTATTCATATCAGTAAAGTAATACAATATTTGTCCTTTTGTGTCTGGCTTATTTCACTCAGTATGATGTGGCAAAGGTTCCTTCCTAAACTTTTAGCTTTACAGTTTGTTAGTACCCAGGGGGTGGGAGAATAAGGCTGATAGATGAAATCTGCCATCAATGAAGGAATTTTCTTAATCTCATTCTGTAATACCTTTCTTATTTCCTTTCAGTTGATAATTTTTTGAGTCTTTACTTAATTGATGCAGCAGAACAGTGTATATGTATGTACCTTGGGTGTTAGAGTTTGATGGTGTTACATTTCTGATATGTCATAAAAAGAAAGTTTCTCTAGGATATGTGGGGTAGACATGCACACAAAAAGATAATGTCACGCATGTTAAGTTAATTTCTTGCTGTTTTTTGAAAAGATTACTTTAGACCCTTTGATACTTCCAATGTGGTGCTCTGTCCTTTCTGGGAGGGCAGGAAGCAGCACTGTATTGGCATAAGATTGCTGCCAATGACTTGAGATCTCCCATTGAGTTGGCTTTATAATCTTACTTCCAGAAATGTAGACATCCATCTACCTTGTTTATTTGAGCATAACATTAGAGGTTGGTACCGATGCAAGAGTAATATAAATGAAGTTGAAGAGTGTAGTAGCATGAAAAAATGAAGAATCTTGGTTACCTTCTTTGGTCTACACCTTTCTAGTCATGGGTCTCTTAGCTGTACACATCAGCTGGTGTCTTCCCCTTACGAGCTGGGGGGAAGCCTATATCTTATTATAAGTAGGGATTCTATGCCTGTGTTTTCTTCTTTTCTTCTAGATTCCTGCTGATGTGGTTTGTGAGCTACTTTAGTTGACTTGCTTTAACTTCTCCTTCCTTTGTCTGTGTAGAAGATCATTGCTGTTTTCAAACCCAAGAATGAAGAGCCATATGGGCATCTTAATCCTAAGTGGACAAAGTGGCTGCAGAAGCTGTGCTGTCCTTGCTGCTTTGGTCGTGACTGCCTTGTCCTCAATCAGGGCTATCTCTCAGAGGCAGGGGCCAGCCTAGTGGACCAAAAACTGGAACTGAACATTGTGCCCCGCACGAAGGTAAGGGATCTACCTCTTGAGAGTCTTATTGTCTGGTCAGAGTTTTCCTCTGACTTAAGCCGCAGTACATGTTAGTGGACCATTAGGACCAATGAGAACTACTTATACCCTGAACCTGCAATTTTTTTTTTTTTTTTTTTTTTTTTTTGTCAGAGAGAGGTGGTTAGGTTCATGATTGATTGGATCTAACAAAATCTGTCCTCTGGAGAATACACTTAAAATTTTTGCTTACAAGTTCAGGGAGTTTCCCGGCTCTCTCATGCGTATCTATGAACTCCCTGGGTCTTTGGGTCCCAGATAACCTCAAACTGGTTAGAAATCTAGATATTTTTGTAACCCATCCCTTGGACTTCTGAGCCATTCCAGAGTTTAGATCTAGTCTCCAGTGGACTAACTGATATCAGTTAAACAATAAAAAAAAAAAAGCAAGGTTCTGGCAAGGAGGGCTCTAGAACGGGCTCAGGGTTAGAGTAAAGGTCTGGCTTGAATCCTCATAGGGAACCAACATGGAGGTATCACCATCCTTATGCTGTGGGATTCTGGGATTCATGTGAACACATCAAAATAAGCATCCCGTTTCCAGGCAGATCCGAACTTAGGATCTTGTTATAGAACCAGTTGAGGTTCTCGTGAAGGGTTTGGACCATCTCCCCCCTGCCCAAAAATGTTGCATACAATTCAGTACAGGCTAAGAAACCCTGTACTACAGAATGCTCCCTTGGATCCGTGAAACTTTCCAAGGGTTATAAGGGGAAGGAATATGCTGGTCAGCACATGAACATTTATATGGTTACCTGAGGGTTAGTAACAGTTTAAGGTGGAACTCTGACCTGATGCCTTAAAGGCTATAGTAACATCTTTGTAGCTCCAGTCACAGTATCTGGGATTCCCTTTGAGAATCTGATCAAAGCTATAGACCCTGTTCCCAGAAAAAATACACCTATTTACCATCATTGTTTTGCATATAATTTCAGGGAAATGGTTCATAGACCAGTTGAAGTCTATCCATTGACCCCCTAGGGACTGTGACCTCTAGATTAAATACCTCTGCTTGAGGTTTTCTTTGCAGGTTTAGGAAGCAGTCTCTGAGGGCAAAGAGATTGCCCAGCAGACTGCAAATCCCCCTCAAACTTATTTTTCTGTTTTTCTAGGGTAGTTTGGGAAAAAATGTGATTATATTGTTTATAGATGTCTAATTGTGACTGTGCCTTTGCCGCTACTTTTCAGACAATAAGCCATCTAGTTTGTAAGTTTGTAGAAGTCATGGCCTATTTCTTGAAATTTTCTTCTTCTGTTCTCAGCACCAAACAAAGTACTATTCTTATAGTAAGTATTCAGTAAGTACCAGCTGAGTCAGTGAATGAATGCCAAATTGAGAAACAATACTAATTATCCCCAACTTCAGGTTTGTGGAGAGAATATCTGACCAGGATTGTAGTTCCTATTTAACTTATAATTCACTCCCTAGCTTGGTCAGCTTAGTCCTTCCCTTTATGCTTTGATTTTCCCTCTGTGTGCAGGTAGTTAAATAACATACTTTGAATATCTTGTAGGATAATTAATGCTCCTAAGAATCTCCTGCCCAACCTGAAATTTTCCTATTAGGCCCCTCCTGGATTCTAGAAACTCTTTTAAATACTCCTTGCTCATCACTCTGTAATTTCCTTCCTTTGCTAGGCCCCTGCCTTGTGACTGCCTACTCTGCCCATGTTCCTGGAGTACAATGCCTAAGGATCAGAGGGCTCAAGTTTGAATTCTGGCTCTGCAGCTTTTTATTTGGGTGATCCTGTGCAAGACAATTAATCACTCCTAGGCTCAGTTTCCTCATTGTAAAAATAGGGATATAAATAGTTCCTACTCTGATAGGGTGACTATCAAAATCACATGCAGGGAGCAGATGTGGCTCAAGTGGTTGAGCATGTGCTTCCCACATGGGAGGTCCTGAGTTCAGTCCCTGGTGCCTCCTAAAAACAAACACAAACAACAAGAAAACCAACTCAGGGGAACTGATGTGGCTCAGTGGTTGAGTGCCGGCTTCCCACATAAATCCCTAGCCCCAGTACTTGAAAAAAAAGAAAAGAAATCACATGTGATAATCCATGTAAGGCACGTAGCACAGTGACTGGAAGAATGCAAATACTCCATATGTGTTAGCTTGTGGTATTTTGTGGGCTATTCTAATCATTAATGTCACCCACAATCCCTTTTTTCCCCATCTCTGATCTTTCTCTTTCCCAGTTAGAAAACTTTAATATGGCCTGAGGATCTTTGGCATCAGAAGTCATTGACTTTTGTCATACATGAGTCTGAGATGAGAGAACTTTGTAAGCTGAAGTTACAGCTACTGGAGAATAATGAGAGAAAGTCTCCCTTCCTAGCCCCCCCTACCCTTGTGACAGTATTCTACCCAGTTGATCAGAACACCTGTTACTGTGGAAATGAGCTCACATTGTGGAGTTTGAAATAGTAAGGTGCTAATTCTCACTCACTAGCCATCTCTGCTGTTTCCATGAGGTTTCAGGTTATAATAGTTTTATTACTCATAAGGAAAAAAAGATTTATTCTAAAGAGAGATCAAAATATATATAGTGGGGAAGAAGGATGGGTTATGAATTGGCATTGGTGAGAGTTAGAGCCAGAGTTTTCACTGTGGAAACCAGCAGGGTAACCTTGGGAAAGTTCTTTCTTTCTTCAGCCTGTGCCTGTGTGTCCTGATTGGTAATGCAGGGAGTGCCTGTTAAGGTACTTGCACATCCAGATATTCTCTTAATGGATGGATGGATAGATGGATGGAGAAGAGGGAATTATTTTGCTCCCCTCTGTCTCCAAGGTTCATGGGTAAAATTGTTATTTGTAATGAATTTTGCAAGACTTAGAAAAAGAATGAATTTTATTATAATTTGATTTTAGGAATTTATATGGTAAAACCCACTTGTTATCTCTGAAAGAAGCTTATAATTCATTAACTAACTCATTCATTCATTCATTCATTCATTAAACATTTAATGGGCCTGTACCACACACTGTGTTAGGTGGTGGGCATGCTAATGTTAATAATCCAAATCTCATTAGTCTACAGAGAGACTTCAGACATATGAATAATTAGAAGACAGTGTGATCAGTGTGATAATAGACATACATATGGATTACAGAGCTGTAATTTGACAGTCAAGTATGACAGTGATGGCCCATTAAAAATTATTTTTTAAAATATTATTTTTGAGTAGGCAATATGTGCATGTATTGCAAAAATGCAGATGAACAAACATTAAAAAGTAATTCAGGTTCCCTCTCACCCCTGTCTCCCAGCCACCTAGTCTCCTTCCTCAGAGACAGCTGTTATTACTAGTTTCTTGTATAATATTCCAGATGTAGTCTGTGCATATATATATGCATTTAATAGCAATTCATTAAATTAAAATCAATTTTAATGTTTATTTTTTTGAATATGAATAATTGAACATTATTGGACACAAAATTCAAAAGGAAATAAAAGGGTATAGAGTAAATTGTAATCTGTTTTTATCTGGTGAGAAACACTGCCTCTCTTAGGTAGACAGTTTCCTCATGGGCAGGCAGTAGACTGTCATCTCCTAACCCAGATGACTGTATTAGTCAGGGTAATTAAGTCAATCTAACTGCTATAACAACCACTCAATCTCAGTGGTTAAATACAATAAGAGTTTCTTACTCATGTCACAGACATGTGCCAGTTAGGCAGCTTTTCTGGGTGGCTCTTTTCCATTAGCGACTGGGGAACAAGGCTCCTTCCATGGTGTGGTTCTGCCATCTCAAAACCCTTTATTTCCAGCTGCACAGATTTGGAGAACTAAGATCATGTGGGAGATTTTAGGGGCCAGGCGTGGAAGTGATGTACATACTTCACTTTATCAACATTCCATTAGCCCAAACTCATCTTATATCCTATCTTAACTGAGAAATTCATTATTTTTTGTGTGTGCCCTGGAGGAGGAACAGGATTAATGAGCATTTAGCTGTTCTCTGCTAAAGTGGTCTGGTTTCTTAAACTTGACTCTAACCTGGGTATTTTTTCTCTTTCTGCTCTAGGTAGTATACCTGGCCAGTGAGACCTTCAACTATAGTGCCATTGACCGAGTGAAGTCTAGGGGCAAGCGGCTTGCACTAGAGAAAGTGCCAAAAGTTGGACAGCGATTTAACCGCATTGGGCTACCACCAAAGGTATGCGCTGAGGTTCTGCATCTGTGTGGCTTGTGGAGATGGAGTGTGATGACTTATGGTGGCATTGTCATCCAAGTGGTGAAGCACCATGCCTACAGACTTGCATATGGGCATGGGAGTAGCTTGTCCTGATATTTCTGTCAAGGGCCTAAGGTTTGGGGGATAGACGCCCTCTAACTTGGGAAGGTTAGAGGAGACCCTAACTTTCTCACTTTCCCCTCTGAGCCATTTGGTTGGGCTTCTTGAATTTGCTTAGGCAGGTATTGCCACACCCCTTTTTTCCTCTACTTAAAAGGAATTGAAGAATTAAAGAGCTTGAAAAATTTCCTCTTCTCTGATCTAAATTCCACATGTCTTAGAGGTTATCTAGCTTACTCCTGGGGTCTTTGGATTCGGGCTGTAGAGAAATACCTTATTCTTCCCTTTTGGTTGCAGGTTGGTTCATTCCAAATCTTTGTTGAAGGCTACAAAGATGCAGACTACTGGCTGAGGCGTTTTGAAGCAGAATCACTCCCTGAGAACACTAACCGGCAACTACTGCTGCAGTTTGAGCGGTTGGTGGTGCTGGATTATATCATCCGCAACACTGGTGAGCAGCTGTGGGAGGTGCCGAGCCCTAGTCAGACTGTGGTGAGACACTGGGGGAGGGAGACTCGGAGGCTCACAAAGCTTGAGAATCAGTCTTGTCTGGATGAGTTTTTTCATAAGTCGAGGTCATGCATATTTGCGGAGGGTGTTGAAGAATACTTTCCCAGGTCAGGCTTTGTCCAAACACATCTTATCAGAGTAGGTGAAGTGGAGCCAGTATTTACATTTTATCTTAGCTTCTTTACTGGTGTCAGACAGAAGACCCTTGGTCCTTGTAAAGCACTGCAAAGAGTACTCTTACCCTTGATCTCTAGTCACTTGTGTAACATCAAGGCCCTTCAAAGGACATTTTTTTTTTTTTTTTTTTTTTTACTTCTGAGAATTAAGCATTGTGTGCAGAGATTTTGCAGCTATCTCCTTTACTTCAGTTTTTTTTTTTTAAATTTTTTTATTTTTTATTGACTTTGTAATAATATTACATTAAAAATATATATGTGAGGTCCCATTCAACCCCATCCCCTCACCCCCCCTTTCCCCCCCCCAACAACACCTGTTCCCATCATCATGACACATCCATTGGATTTGGTAAGTACATCTTTGGGCACCTCTGCACCTCATATACATTGGTTCACATCATAGCCCATACTCTCCTCCATTCCATCCAGTGGGCCCTGTGAGGATTCACAGTGTCCGGTGATTGCCTCTGAAGTACCATCCAGGGCATTCAAAGGACATTTTTGTCCTTTCCTAACTTCTTGAGGTAGATTCTTAGGTCAATCACTTTTAGCCTTTGTCCTTTTCTAATAATGCTTAAATTTCATCTTAAATATTTTTTTTTGACTGCTCATTATGGAAAATTTCAAAGATGCACAAAAGTAGAGAGAGCGATGTAATAAACCTTTATGTGCCTACTCCTAGCTTCCACATGTATTACATGAGGCCTCATTTACTGCCTCCCCCATCCCCTGCTGGATTATTTTAATGCAAATCCAAGACATTGTATCATTACATCAATAATTGCTTCCATATGTTCTTTAAGAGACAAAGACTTTTCTTTAAGTATAACCACTGTCTTATCCTGTCAGTGTTCATATTTCCCTGGTTGTCTCCCCCCCCCCCCCCCCTTTCATTTGTTGAAGAAACTGGGTTATTTACCCTGTATAATTTCCACTTTCTGGACTTGACTTCCCTTTGTTGTCATTTAATATGCTCTCTATCCCCAGTGTTTCCTGTAAACTGATAGCTAGATGTAAAGGTTTGGTATTTTTGAAAACTTTTTATTTTAACATAATTTCAGATGAGCAGAAACACTGCAAGAATAGTGTAAGGAGCTCCTATGTATCCTTCACTGAGATTCTTTACGTTTTACCACTTTTCCTTTATCAGTTCTCTCTCTCCACACACATCACATATATGTATGTATGTGTATTTTTTTTCATGAACCCATTTGAGAGTAGTTGTAAACATGCTGTCTCTCTATTCCTAAATACTTTAGTGTGTGCATTTCTTCAAAACAAGGACATTCTGGGAAACGGACTTTGGCCCAGTGGTTAGGGCGTCCGTCTACCATATGGGAGGTCCGCGGTTCAAACCCCGGGCCTCCTTGACCCGTGTGGAGCTGGCCATGCGCAGCGCTGATGCGCGCAAGGAGTGCCGTACCACGCAAGGGTGTCCCCCGCGTGGGGGAGCCCCACGCGCAAGGAGTGCGCCCGTGAGGAGAGCCGCCCAGCGTGAAAAGAAAGAGCAGCCTGCCCAGGAATGGTGCCGCCCACACTTCCCGTGCCGCTGACTGACAACAGAAGCGGACAAAGAAACAAGACGCAGCAAATAGACACCAAGAACAGACAACCAGGGGAGGGGGGGGTATTAAATAAATAAATAAATCTTTAAAAAAAAAAAAAAAAACAAGGACATTCTTTTACATAACAGTAGTACAGTTATAAAAACCAGGAATTTAACACCATCCAATGCTGTTATCTAATCTCTAAAACCATTTTCATATTTTACAGTTTTCCTCATGTTATCTTTTAAGATTATTTATTCCACCCTCCACCCCTACCCCGTTTTTTTTTTTTTTCTCCCTATGTCCTTGTCTTTGTTTTTTTCTAGGAGGCACCAGGAACCAAACCTGGGACCTCCAATTGGGGGGGAGGTGCCCAGTCACTTGAGCCTCATCTGCTCCCTGCTTGTTGTGTCTCTCCTTGTGTCTCCTCATTGTTTCCTCAGTTGCGTCATCTTGTTGTGTCATCTTTTTTTTTAGATTTATTTATTTCTCTCCCTTTCCCCCTCCCCCCCAGTTGTCTGCTTTCTGTGTCTATTGGCTGTGTGTTCTTCTGTGACTGCTTCTATCCTTATCAGCAGCACAGGAATCTGTGTTTCTTTTTGTTGCTGTTATCTTGCTGTGTCAGCTCTCTGTGTGTGCGGCGCCATTCTTGGGCAGACTGCACTTTCTTTTGCACTGGGCGACTCTCCTTATAGGGCGCGCTTCTTGCTCATGGGGCTCCCCTACACAGGGGACACCCCTTCATGACATGGCACTCCTTGTGCGCATGCACTGCGCATGGGCCAGCTCCACACAGGTCAGGGAGGCCTGGAGTTTGAACCGCAGACCTCCCATGTGGTAGGCAGACACCCTATCCATTGGGCCAAGTCGCTTCCCTTGTTGTGTTATCTTGTTGTGTCTGCTCGCCAAGGTAGCCCATTGCATCCGCTTGCTGTCTTGCTTATCTTCCTTAGGAGGCCCTGGGAACTGAACCCGGGACCTCCCCATGTGGTAGGTGGTGCCCAAGGGCTTGAGCCACACCTGCTTCCACTCATGTTGTCTTTTATAGCAAAATAAAATGCTGGATCATATGTTATATTCAGTTCTCATTATCGTTTTAATCATTTTTAAAAATATGGAATAATTCCTCAGTCTTTCTTGGTCTTGCGTGTAAGCATGACAGCTATTTTGGGGGAGTACAGGTTAGTCAATTTTAATTGATTTATTTTTAAAAGATTTATTACCCTCCCCCACCCCTGTTGTCTGCTCTCTGTGTCTTTTTTTTTTTAATAAAGATTTATGTATTTATTTATTCCCCCCCCCCCGGTTGTCTGTTCTCTGTGTCTGTTTGCTGCGTCTTGTTTCTTTGTCCGCTTCTTTTGTCGTCAGCGGCTCGGGAAGTGTGGGTGGCGCCATTCTTGGACAGGCTGCACTTTCTTTCACGCTGGGCGGCTTTCCTTGCAGGGCGCACTCCTTGCGCGTGGGGCAGGACTCCTTGCGCGCATCAGCGCACTGCGCATGGGCCAGCTCCACATGGGTCAAGGAGGCCCGGGGTTTGAACCGCGGACCTCCCATGTGGTAGACGGACGCCCTAACCACTGGGCCAAGTCCGTTTCCTTCTCTGTGTCCATTTGCTGTGTGTTCTGTGTCCGCTTGTATTTCATGAGGCAGTACTGGGGATCTGTGTCTCTTCTTTTGTTGTGTCATCTTGCTGCATCAGCACTCTGTGTGTGCGGTGCCACTCCTGGGCAGGCTGTGGTTTTACGCGGGGTAGCTCTCCTTGCGTGGGGGGCACCCCTAGCGGGGGCATCCCTGCATAAACTGGCACTCCTTGAGCATTGCAGCACCACACGTGGGCCAGCTCACCACATGAGCCAGGAGGCCCTGGGTATCGAACCCTGGATCTCCTATATGGTAGGCGAACACTCTATCTGTTGAGCCACATCTGCGTCCCAGTCAATTTTAAAATGTCCCTGTATTTGGATTTGTCTGCTCTTTCCTCCTGATTAGATTTGGGTCGTGCATTTTTTGGCAGGAATGCCACAGAAGTAGTACTTGTTTTCTTGGTACATTATATCAAAAGACACATAATGTCCCATTAATGGTGATGTTAACTTTGATTAATGTGGTACCTATTAGATTTTCTCTACTCTTTGTCCCTTTACATCAGTATGGACTCATAGATTCTTTTTTTTTTTTTGCTTTTTCTAGTTCCTGCAGTTGTTCATAGATTATTTAATGGGTTATAATCACTTACTGTCATTATATATCTTGATGCTCAAATTGTCCCATATTTGGCCAATTAAAACTCTTTCAACCTTGCTCCTGTTTGGTTTTTTCTTTTTTCTTTTTTCTTTTTTTTTGTCCCTGTTTAGACATGTTCCCATCATTCTTTTTTTTTAAAAATCTGGTTGCATCATCATCTTTTTGGTACGTTGCTTCGCTGCACAGGGGCTTGCACCCTCTCTATGCTGCACAGGTCTGGGGTGCCTTTCTTCTTTTTTTCATTTTACCAGGAGGTCCCAGGGATTGAACCCGGGTCCTCTATATGGCAAATGGGAGCTCAGTTGCTTGAGCCACAGCCACTTCCTCACATCATTCTTTAAGTACTTCCTTTCTAGCAAAACAAGATAACCTAGCCCTGGAATCAGCCATTTCTCCAAGGAACACTGGTTCCTATTTGGAGAATGGTTATGAGAAGCCAAGATCTAGGTCTAGGTGTTCTTTTTGTTTTTGGGCAATCATTGCTTTTGGACCTCTTAGTGGACTGAGCTATGAAATATATGTTTGCATATACATATACTAATACATGTATATACACACATATCAATATTTATTTCTGTATCTATTTATATTAAAAACCATTAATTCATACTGGTACTCCATTTCTAGCTCTATACCACAGGGTTACCCTCTAGCTTTCTCTCTTTGCATATTCATAATTTCTTTCTCTGACAAGTAGAAATCTGGCTCCCATTATCCACAATGTATTTACTTATTTGCTTAATCCCAGAATACACAGAAAGTAGTTTCAGAATTGCTTAGCTTAACCTCTGTAGGAAAAAAAAAGTAAGCATTGTAATTCAAAATTTGTGAAACATTAACAGGGTTCCAAATGTCAGAATTAAACAAAAAATATCCAATTTTTTTCTGCATAGATACTTCATATGTATTCTTTGTCTTTCCTATTTCAGCATACCATGAGGCATATAATATCTAGTTATGTCTCTTTTTGTAATAGTAATTTTGTTCAGTTGGTTCAGCTTCTTTCAGTCTGATCTAACATGTATTTCCACCAGTCTTTTACCTAGTGGTTTGGGTAGTCATTGAAGATCTATAGCTGTTACTTTATGAGGAGCTTCAAAATGGTGATATTTTACTTTTATCATTATTTTTGCATTACTAGTTGGACTTCTAAAAAGAAGAGTTTTCTTCCATCAACTGTAATTAGACAGGATAAATACTTGATTCTTTCCCTTTATTTACCAGTTTTCAGATTAATGATTTAGTGCCCTAACGAATATACAGAGGTGACCAATGAAGTCTTTCTTTTTTTTTTCAAAGATTTATTTATTTCTCTCCCCTTCCCCCTTCCCCCACCCCAATTGTCTGCTCTCTGTGTCCCTTCGCTGTGTGTTCTTCCGTGACCACTTCCATCCTTATCAGTGGCACTGGGAATCTGTGTTTCTTTTTGTTGCGTCATCTTGTTGTGTCAGCTCTCCGTGTGTGCGGCGCCATTCTTGGGCAGGCTGCACTTTCTTTCGTGCTGGGTGGCTGTCCTTATGGGGTGTACTCCTTGCACGTGGGGATCCCCTATGGTGGGGACACCCCTGCATGGCTCGGCACTCCTTGTGCTCATGAGCACTGCACATGGGCCAGCTCCACACAGGTCGAGGAGGCCTGGGGTTTGAACCACGGACCCCCCTTGTGGTAGACAGACGCCCTATCCCATGGGCCAAGTCTGCTTCCCTTCCCTTTATTTTTGAAGGATATTTTTGCTGGGTATAGAATTTGGGGTTTGCAATTATTTTATTTAGAAGTTTGCAATGAAAGCGTTTCATTGACTTCTTGCTTCCATAGTTTCTGTTGAGAAATCAGTTGTCAGTATTATTATTGCTTCTTTGAAGGTAATCTCACTTTTTCTTTAGCTCCTTTTAATATTTTCCCTGTCTTTGGTGTTCACTAGTTTTATAATGATATGCCTATGTGTAGTTTTATTTGTGTTTATCTTATTAGGGATTCAAAGGGCTTCTTGAATCAGTTTGGGGAAATTCTCAGCTATTATCTCTGCAGATATTACTTCTGTCCCATTTTCCTTTCCTCTCCATCTGGGATTCCATTTACATGTATGTTAGATATATTGTCAATGCATGCATCCTTTTTTTTTTGCCCCCTGTGTGCTTCATTCATTATTTTCTTCTCACATGTCTTCAAAACTACTACTACTCTGTTCAGCATGATCTACTGTAAACTCAATTGTTAAGTTCTTAATTTTGGTTGTTGTCTTTTTCAGTTCTAGAATTTCTGTTTGCTTTTTTATATACTTGTTTTCTGCTGATTCTTAAAATCTTGCCTTTAATCATCTTGAATATATTAAAAATTTTATCTTCTTGAATTCTTTAAAGTCCATATCAGATATTTCCATTTTTGGAAAGCCTCTATAGGTTTGCTTTAATTTTCTGTTGTTAGTTTCTTTCTCTCTTTTGGAAAAAAATGAAAACTTACTTTTATCATTCAAATATATGTAAAATAGTTTTTAAAATTCATATCATCTTGTCTCTTTGTGTACTTTGTTATTTTTGAGTTCACATACTATATATCAGAAATTTTAGAGCTATTTGGACACCTATGATGCTGATATAAACCAGTCTGGAGGAAGATGTTTGCTTTTGACAAGAAACAGCTAGGGACCTCAGCAATTCAAGATCACTCTAATTCAGGGTTTTTAAAACAAGGGGTCCATGAGCTTGAATTGAAATAAAAAAAAAACATTCTTGTGGGGACACATTGGTGCGGGTGTAATATATTTATTAAATATACAATATAGTGTGGACTTAACAAGGGGCCCCTGGTTTTTACCTGACCAGCAAAGGGGTCCGTAGAACCCCTACTCTAATTTCAGGTATTGAAAGGAAACTTGGTTTTACTTCCAGGTTATAGCCCTCCAGGTCTCAGCCCAAAGCACAGATGATTTTCCAGGGTCTCCGCCTGCTTATCAGACACTGGATTACCTTTTTTTTTTCCTCTCTCTCTATCTTCACAAGGCTGTTAGAACTCTGTTCTACCTCTCAGCCTATTAGCTACCTCTTCCCAAATCAACAGGTGATCTAGGGGGAAAGAAGCCATGAATGTCAGGTTTTCTTCTCTGTATTTCTTTCTCTAGATCTTGACACTTAATTCTTCATGATCTTGTTAAAATCTCTGTCTTAAAGAGTTGTAAATATTTTATCAAGCTTTTGTAGTTCTCAGTAGAAGGGTTGGTCTGAGCATCTGGAATACCTAGTTCACTGTTCCTGGAATTAGAAGTCATCCCAATTTTCTGTGCTAACTTTATATTTCTCTTCACAGATCGAGGAAATGACAACTGGCTGATTAAATATGACTATCCAATGGATAGTTCTAGCTCACGGGTAAGAGGGTGAGCTATATATTGAAGAAGGGGATGAGGAGGGCATCTGCAAAATATGGAAGCACAAAATGGCCAGATATTTAGGTCACATAAGTTAAAAAAAATGAGGATAACATATGTGTTTAAAATTTATAGAAAGGTTAATAGTTGGTATAATATTTGTCTCTCTGTGGTTAAAGGAATATCTTTCTGAATGATATTAATAAGACATATCATGAAGAAAAGGTAATTTAAGTTTGGGACATATTACATACTATATGCCTTTCCTAGAGAGTCACATTATACAGAAGCATAATAAAAGTCTGAGAAGCAAAACTTTAAATGAACCTTTTTAACTTGGGCCCAGAGATTTCTAAACTTTTTTAGAAAGTTGGAACATTTTTCTCATGACAAAACACAATTCCACAGAACACCAGTTAGAAAAAGCTGCTCCTGTACCTTCTTTTACTCTCTCATCCCTCCATCATTCATTTCTGTATCCCTGCTTGGTCTGCAGGTTTTATTTTTAAATTAGTGGGAAGGCTTTCAGGAGAAGGATGGTGAGTTTGATTTTTATTTCTCATAGTGTTTTTACTTCTCTAGTAGTGGCTTTCCAATTTTGTGCATCAAAATTGCCTGAGGGAAACGGACTTGGCCCAGTGGTTAGGGTGTCCGTCTACCACATGTGAGGTCCGCAGTTCAAACCCCGGGCCTCCTTGACCCGTGTGGAGCTGGCCCATGCGCAGTGCTGATGCGCACAAGGAGTGCCGCCCCACACAGGGGTGTCCCCCGCGTAGGGGAGCCCCATGCGCAAGGAGTGCACCCCGTAAGGAGAGCCACCCAGCGCAAAAGAAAGTGGAGCCTGCCCAGGAATGGCGCCGCCCACACTTCCCGTGCCGCTGATGACAACAGAAGCGGACAAAGAAACAAGACGCAGCAAATAGACACAGAGAACAGACAACCGGGGGAGGGGGAGGGGATTAAATAAATAAATCTTTAAAAAAAAAATTGCCTGAAGAGCTTATTGAAAATAGTGCAGACTCCCCAAGCCTTTTCCTCAGAGACTGATTCATTAGATCTGGAGTGAACACTCACTCAGAATTCCACTTTTTTTTTTTTTTTTTAAGATTTATTTATTTCTCTCCCATCTCCGCCCCGCCCCCCCCCCCCCATTGTCTGCTTTCTGTGTCCATTTGCTGTGTGTTCTTCTGTGACCGCCTGTATTCTTGTCAACGGCACCCGGAAATCTGTGTCTCGTTTTGTTGCATCATTTTGCTGCATCAGCTCTCTATGTGTGCGTCGCCATTCCTGGGCAGGCTGTACTTTTTTCACGCTGGGCGCCTCTCCTTACAGGGCATGCTCCTTGCACTTGGGGCTCCCCTACGTGGGGGACACCCCTGCATGGCACGGCACTCCCTGCACGCATCAGCACTGAGCATGGGCCAGCTCATCACATGGGTCCTAGGCCCTGGACCTCCTATGTAGTAGGCAGACGCCCTAACCATTGGGCCAATTCCCAATTCCACTTCCCAATTCCACACTTTTAATATGGTATCCTGGGGGATTCTAATGATGGTGTCCTGGAACCACAGTTTCTGTTGCTGTGATGGCACCAGTGAACCCAAAGCATGGATCCAGTTAAAGTCATGAGAGTTCCTGATATGGGCTGTCATTAGGTGATATGTACCACTTGTTTGCATTCAGCTCCTGTGCCTTCCCTTTTCATGTATCACTGAAATAGGGGACACACTCCCTTATGAGAGCAGCCAACTCTTATCTTCCCTGATTGTTATCTTACTGGAAAATATGGTCATCATCAGTGAAGTGGCATCTGAGACAGGTCCACACAAAAGGACCTTGGTCAACAGAGTCAACAGACATTGATTTTTCTTTCTTTTTTTCATGCTTTCAAGATTCTCATTGCTTTTCCCTAGAAGTAATGTCTTGTAGTTATCTCTTTGTGCCATTTCCCTTCTTACCAAAGGGCTGTGGCAACTCCTGATGAAGTATATCTTTTCTAAGATGGAGAAAAGAATTTTGAGAACCTTTGAACAAGCCAGGTCAGAGGTGCCATAAATGTACTAAGTTCAGATAACAATATAGAAAGCAATTTAGAGTATACCTCAAAATAAGTTGAATAAGGATGATGTCTGGAGGGGTTGAAATGGGATGCTTTGCTTCTTTAAAGGGCTTGAGGCACAAAGGATCCCTGAGTAATTAGTTTTTCCTTATTCTTTAGGACACAGACTGGGTAGTAGTGAAGGAGCCTGTTATTAAGGTGGCTGCCATAGACAATGGGCTGGCTTTCCCACTGAAGCATCCTGACTCCTGGAGGGCATGTAAGTCTCAAGACCTCTGTGGTCTGGCTTTTCTCTTGCTCAGTCTCAGTTTCCTTATCTGTACAATGGAGATAATAGTATCTCTATTGTAGAATTGTTCTAAGAATTAATGAAACGATGCAGATTAACACAATGGCTGGCATATGGCAACTACTCCATAATGTAAGCTATTAAAATTTTTACCTTAAATTATTTCCGTCAGAAGCGTAAAGTTGTGCTCTCTCATCTCCACTTTCCATTCTTCGTCTTCTTTCAGAGGACTAGCTTATAATTTATCCTATTTGTATCTCTAAATAATAAGCTGCAGTCAATGTTCTGCCATCTCTGCTGACTTCTTGGAAGCCAGCCCCCTGCCCCATTATAATTGAGAAACTTGGGTAGAAATACAAGAAGGGGGTCACTAACCCCTTTTGCAGTCCTTGTCTATCTTTTCAGAAGGATCATCTCGCTGTCTCATTGGCAAATAATTGTTTCTAGATAGGTTTGCATCTTAGAAGGTCATGTACTGTCTGAGAAAGAGCACAGGCTCTTGGATTAGGCAGACCTGGGTTTGAATCCTGATTTTTCCATTTACTAGCTATGTAACTTTTATAACTTTTAGGTTTAACAGCCCTTATAAGTTTTCTATTCTGTGCACATCAGAGAAGAGGGGTTCTGTCTTACAGTGCTCTGATAGGCAGTAGAAACAGATGGGCAGGCACTTTTCAACACCAGCTTTGCTTTTGGTCTTTTCTCTCTTCAGATCCTTTTTACTGGGCTTGGTTGCCCCAGGCAAAAGTCCCATTCTCTCAGGAGATCAAAGATCTGATTCTTCCAAAGATATCAGACCCTAACTTCGTCAAAGACTTGGAAGAGGACCTGTATGAACTTTTCAAGGTTAGCACTGGGAACCCAGTCTTAATTGCCATATAGAGGAAGGAATTCCTAATGATATTTCTAATTGGTCCTGATACAAACCAAGAGGGAATGGCCAAAACCCTCCTGACTTGAGTTAGCCAATGGCAAGATTACCACATATGGACAGCAGGATTTAGTTTGTATTGGTTTGAAAGAAATTGGCAGCTATGATGAATCACACTGGAGTGTATCCTATCTATCGTGTGGCAGCAGTGTATTTGCAGTGCTCTCATTTTCAAATGGAGCACTACCATCCAGGAGTACTATAGAGCTTAAAATAGACTCAGGACAAGATATTTCTTTGCGTTCTTGTTTCCTTATTTGTGAAATGGAGAACTGTGGTAGTAGTTGATGTCATCCAGCCTCATAAACTCCATGTAGATTTTCTTTATTGGAAAGTTTATAATTGGGGGAGAAAATGGGTTCCTCTGAAAGATCCACGCAGGTTTTATCTCCATCTGAGCTTCTTTTGCAGAAAGATCCTGGTTTTGACAGGGGACAGTTCCATAAGCAGATTGCTGTCATGCGGGGACAGGTAAGCCCGGGACATGCTCCAGGTGTCTACCCTGAGATTTCTTTGGGAGAGTTGTATCTCGTGTTGATAACTATAATGCTTGTGTTTTATGTCACTTTTTAGTCTGTGGCATACATATATGTGACTCTGCCATGACACATGGGAGAGAAAAGGTAGCCCTCCCAAATCTCCCACCTCTTCCAGTCTCCAGTGCTTTGAGAAGCACTTTACTATGTGCTTATCTTTGTGCCAGTTGCTGGATAATTCCTTGGTAAATAAACTCTGTCCTCAAGTTGTTCAAGACAGGCAGTATAACTTGGTGATAAAGAGCTGGTTCTGAAGTCAAGTGGCTTCACCATTTACAAGCTGTTGCTTTGGGCAAAGCCTCTGCTTCCTTGTTTATAAAATGGGATAATAATAATAATTTGCAGAGTTGGCCAGAAGCTCATGTGAAATAATGCATATCACGTGTTTAGTACAAGCAATATCTGGCACATAGTAAATACTCATATTGGCTATGGTTATAATTTTTGTTGTAACAGTTAATGTGTCATTCCTTCCCTTTCCACTTTACCTTCCAAAGGGCCATTATCCAGAATGGATAAACAAGTTCATGGGGGTGGCGGGGGGTAGGTAGGGGAATTGGGAGAGTGCAAATTTATCTTTCTCCCCAGGGGTCCCATCTTGTGCTCTTAATTTTTTTTAATATACTTTTTATTGAAGTATATCATTCATATATTAACATGCATAAACAATAAGTATATAGTAAAGATTGTGAACTTACTAAGTAAACATGCATAACATCATACAGGGGTCTCATACATCATCCCTCCGCCAACACCTTGCATTGTTGTGAAACATTTGTTACAAACTAATACAAGAGCATTGTCAAAATATTGCTGCTAACTATAGTCCCTATCTTACATTTGGTGTGTTTTTCTCCCAACCCACTCTATTTAGAAAAAATTTTTTTTTATTACAGAGGTTGTGAAATTACAAATCATGCACATGTGTAGAATTCCCATACAACACCCATTCAACAACATACCACACCATGGTGGAACATTTGTTACAGATTACGAGATAATATCAGACTATTACCACCACCCAAGGTCCATAGTGTACATTAGGCACACTTTTTCCATACACTTCCATTATCAACATGGTATCTCTTTAGCATTGATGCAAGAATATTTTAGTGTTGCTGTTAACCATAGTCTATAGGTTATACCAGTTGTAGTTTTCCCATGCTTCTCCACATTCCCATCACACTGCAATAGTGATGTACATCTGCTCTAGCTCACAGAAGGATGCCCTTGGCATTCATACCCTCAACCACAATTCTCATCCACCTTTGGATTCACTGTGTTATTCAGTCCCTAGATTAATCTTTAGCTTTCTTTGAATTGACATTTACTTCCACAGATTACCCTTTTCAGAAAGCCACAGTCCTACCCATTTATAAACCAGCTGCTACTCACTATAATGTGTTACCATCAACTCTGTCCATTTCCACGCTTTTACAGTCAAGTTAATTAAAACTTCTACATATGTTAAGCATCAGTATTTCTTCTCACCCCTCCTTTTATCTCCTAATAACCTATATTCTAGATTTTAACTCCATATATTTATTCTTTGTATTTAGTTCATATTAATGAGACCATGCAATATTTGTCCTTTTGGGTCTGGCTTACTTCACTTAGTATAATGTCTTCAAGATTCATCCATGTTATCACATGTGTCCCAATTTCATTTCTTCTTACTGCAGCACAGTATTCTATCATATGTATATACTGCATTTTGTTTGTCCATTCATTGGTTGATGGACACTTGGGTTGTTTCTGTCTTTTGGTGAATGTGAATAATGCCGCTATGAACATTGGTGTGCAGATGTCTGTCTGTGTCACAGCTTTCAGTTCTTCTGGATACATTTCTAGTAGGGGAATTGCTGGATCATATGGCACTCTATATTTAGCTCCTGAGGAACCACCAAACTGTCTTCCACAGAGGCTACACCATTTTACATTCCCTCCAACAGTGAAGGAATATTCCTATTTCTCCACATTCTCTCCAGCACTTACTGTTGTCTGATTTTTTAATAGTGGCCGTTCTATGTGGTGTTAGATGATATCTCATTGTTGTTTTGAGTTGCATTTTCCTAATAACTAGTGATATGGAACATTTTTTCCTGTGCTTTTTAGCCATTTGTATTTCCTCTTTGGGGAAATGTCTATTTAAATCTTTTGCCCATTTTTTAATTCGTTTGCTTGCTCTTTTATTGTTGAGTTGTATGGTCTCTTTATATAGAATAGAAATCAAACCCTTATCAGATTGTGGTTTCCAAACATCTTCTCCCATTGAGTGGGCTGTGTTTTCACCTTACTGATGAAGTCTTTTGAATCACAGAAGGTTTAAGTTTGAGGAGGTCCCATTTATCTGTGTTTTCTTTCATTGCTCGTGCTTTTATTGTAAGGTTTATGATTCTGCCACCTATGACCAGGTCTTGAAGATGTTTCCCTACTTTTTTTTTCTAGGAGCTTTATGGTACTTGCTTTTATATTTAGGTCTCTCATCCATTTTGAGTTAATTTTTGTATAAGGTGTGAGATAGGGTTCTTCTTTTGGCTATGGATATCCAGTTCTCCCAGTACCATTTGTTGAATAGACTGTTCTGTCCCAGTTGGGTGGGTTTGACAGGCTTGTCAGAAATCACTTGGCCACGGGAAACGGACTTGGCCCAGTGGTTAGGGAGTCCGTCTACCACATGGGAGGTCTGCGGTTCAAACCCCGGGCCTCCTTGACCCGTGTGGAGCTGGCCCATGTGCAGTGCTGATGCGCGCAAGGAGTGCCCTGCCACGCAGGGGTGTCGCCCGCCTAGGGGAGCCCCACGCTCAAGGAGTGCGCCCCGTAAGGAGAGCCGCCCAGCGCAAAAGAAAGTGCAGCCTGCCCAGGAATGACGCTGCCCACACTTCCCGTGCCGCTGACGACAACAGAAGCAGACAAAGAAACAAGACACAGCAAATAGACACAGAGACCAGACAACTGGGGGAGGGGGGGGGGAATTAAATAAATAAATAAATCTTTAAAAAAAAAAAGAAATCACTTGGCCATAGATGTGAGGGTCTGTTTCTGAACTGTCAGTTTGGTTCCATTGGTCTATGTGTCTGTCTTTTTGACAATACACTGTAACTAGGTAATATGATTTAAAGTCTGAAAGTGAGAGTCCTCCAACTTCACTTTTTCTTTTTAAGATGTTTCTGGCTATTTGGGGCCTCTTACCCTCCAGATAAATTTGTTAATTGTGTTTTTCATTTGTTTAAAAAATGCTGGTGGAATTTTTATTGGGATTGCATTGAATCTGTTTATCAGTTTAGGTAGAATTGACATTTTAATGCTATTTAGTCTTCTAATCCATGAGCATGGAATGTTCTTTCAGTTATTTAGATCTTTTAAAATTTCTTTTAGCACTACGTTATATTTTTCTGATTACAAGTGCTTTACATCCTTGGTTAAGTTGGTCCCTAAATATTTAATTCTTTTAGTTGCTATTTTGTAAATGGAATTTTTTTCCTGACTTCCTCCTCAGATTGCGCATTACTTGTGTATAGAAACACCACTGATGTTTGCATATTGATCTTGTATTCTGACACTACTGAAGTCATTTATTGGCTTTAGCAGCTTTGTTGTAGATTTTTTGGGACTTTCTAGATATAGGATTTTATCATTTGTGAAGTGAAAGTTTCACTTCTTCCTTTCTGATTTGCATGCCTTTTATTTCTTTTTCTTGCCTGATTGCTCTAGCTAGAACCTCTAGCACTGTATTGAACAACAGTGGTGACAGTGGGTATCCCTGTCTTGTTCCTGATCTCAACAGGAAAGCTTTCAGTCTTTCACCATTGAGTGCAATGTTAGCTGTGGGTTTTTCATATATGGGCTTTATCATGTTGAGAAAGTTTTCTTCAATTCCTATCTTTTGTAGTATTTTTATCAAGAAAGGATGCTGTATTTTGTCAAATGCCTTTTCTGCATCAATCTATAAGGTAATGTGATTTTTCTTCTTGATTTATTAATGTGGTGTATTATGCTGATTGATTTTCTTGTACTGAACCACCCTTGCATGCCTGTTATAAAACCCACTTGATCATGATGAGGAATTCTTTTACTATGTTATTACATTCAGTTAGCAAATATTTTATTGAGGATTTTTGCACCTATATTCATTAGACAAATGGGTCTGTAATTTTCTTTTTCATAATATCTTTTTTTTTTTAAGATTTTTTATTTATTTTTCTCCCCCCACCCCCCACCCTGTTGTCTGCTCTCTGTGTCCACTCACTGTGTGTTCTCCTGTGTCTGCTTGCACCCTCGGGGGCACTGGAAAACTGCGTCTCTTTTTTGTTGAGTCATCTTGCTGTGTCAGCTCTCCATGTGTGCGGCACCACTCCTGGGTGGGCTGCGCTTTTTTCATGTGGGGCAGCTCTCCTTGCAGGGTGTACTCCTTGCACATGGGCTCCCCTACACAGGGGTGCCTCTACGTGGCATGGTATTCCTTTTTGCGTGGCAGTTCTGCACTTGGGTGAGCTCACCACACAGGTCAGGAAGTCCTGCATATCAAACCCTGGACCCTCCATATGGTCGGCGGACACTCTTATCAATTGAGCCATGTCCACTTCCCTTCATCTGGCTTTAGCATTAGGGTGATATTGGCTTTATAGAATGATTTTGGTAGCATTCCTTCTTGTTCAGTTTTTTTGAAGAGCTTGAATAAGATTGGTATTAAATCTTCTTTGAAAACTTGGTACAACTCACTTGTGAAGCCATATAGTCCTGGGCTTTTCATTTTGGGGAGCTGTTTGATGACTATTTCAATCCCTTTGCTTGTGATTTGTTTGTTGAGGTCTTCTGTTTCTTCTAGAGTTAATGTAGGTTGTATATTCCTAGGAAGGTTTTCATTTCATCTACATTGTGTAGTTTTTTTTTGGCATAAATTGTTCATAGTATCCTCTTACGACCTCTCTTATTTCTGTGGGGTCAGTAGTAATATTCCCATTTTCATTTTTAGTTCATTTATTGGCATCTTTTCTCTCTTTTTCTTAGTCAGTCTAGCTAAGGATTTGTTGATTTTGTTAATCTCAAAGAACCAACTTTTGGTTTTGTTAATTCTCTCTGTTATTCTTCTGTTCTCAATTTCATTTATTTCTGTTCTGATCTTTGTTATTTCATTCCTTCTGCTTGCTTTGGGATTAGTTTGCTCTTCTTTTTCTAGTTCCTTCAGCTGCGTAGTTAGGTCATTGATTTTAGCTCTTCTTTTTAATGTAAGCATTGAGGACTATGAGTTTTCCTCTCAACACTGCCTTTGCTGCATCCCATAGGTTCTGATATGTTCTCACTGTCATTCATCTCGAAATACTTATTGTTTCTCTTGAAATTTCTTCTTTGACCCACTGATTATTTAAAAGTGTGTTGTTTAATCTACATATATGTGAATTTTCCCTTTATCTGCAGCTTGTTGATTTCCAACTTTATTCCATTATGATCGGAGAAAGTGCTTTGTATAATTTTGATTTTGTTGAATTTATTGAGAAATGCTTTGTGACCCACCATATGGTCTCTCCTGGGGAAACATCTATGAGCAGTTGAAAAGAATGTATATCTTACTGTTTTTGGGTGCAGTGTTCTGTTTATGTCTATTAGGTTTGGTCCATTTATCATATTATTTAAGTTCTCTGTTTCTTTATTGAACCTCTGCCCAGATGTTCTATCCAGTGCTGAGAATGGTGTATGGGAAGTCTCCAGCTATTATTGTAGAGATGTCTATTTCTTCCTTCAATTTTGCCAATGTTTGCCTCATGTATCTTGGGGCATCCTGGTTAGGTGCATATACATTTATGGTTGTTATTTCTTCCTGGTCACTCATCCCTTTAATTAATATGTAATGTCCTTTCTTGTCTTTAATAGCAGTTTTGCTTTTAAAGTCTATATCATCTGATATAAATTTAGCTATTACCCCAGCTTTTTTTTTTTTTGGTTACTGCGTGCATGGGATATCTTTTTCCAACCTTTCACGTTCAGTCTTTTGGTATTCTTGGGTCTAAGGTGACTGTCTTGCAGACAGTATATAGATGGCTCATATTTTCTTATCCATTCTGCCAGTCTGTATATTTTGATTGGGGAGTTTAATCCATTAACATTCAATGTTATTACTCTAAAGGCAGTTCTTATTTTTTCCATTTTGATCTTTGGGTTTTATCTGTCATTTTATTTTCACCACTCTTTTGACACTTTTAGTTACTGTTACTGGGGAGCGGACTTGGCCCAGTGGATAGGACATCCGCCTACCACATGGTAGGTCTGGAGTTCAAACCCCAGGCCTCCTTGACCCATGTGGAGCTGGCCCATGTGCAGTGCTGATACTCGCAAGGAGTGCCGTGCCACGTAGGGGAGCCCCACGTGCAAGGAGTGTGCCCTGTAAAGAGAGCCACCCAGCACGAAAGAAAATTCAGCCTGCCCAAGAATGGCACCGCATACACGAGAACTGACGCAGCAAGATGACGCAACAAAAAGAGACACAGATTCCTGTGCTGACAACAACAGAAGTGGACAAAAGAAGAACACACAGCAAATGGACACAGAGAACTATTACTGATACAGTCATCATTTCTAGACTCTCTTCTAAGCCTTTCTCTCCTGTCTTTTCTTTTCAGGCTGTAACATTCACTTTAGTATTTCCTGCAAAGCCAGTCTTTTTGTTATAAACTTAGTTTCTGTTTATCTGTGAATATTCTAAACTCACCCTCATTTTTGAAAGATAATCTTGCTGGATATAATTTTCTTGGCTGAAAGTTTTGTCTTGCAGTATCTTAAATGTATCATATGACTGTCTTCTTGCCTTCATGATTTCTGATGAGAAATCAGTACTTAATCTTATTGGGTATCTGTTATTTGTTATACATTACTTTTCTCTTGCAGCTCTTAGAATTCTTTATCTTTGGCATTTGACATTCTAATTAGTATGTATCTCAGAATTGGTCTGTTCAGATTTATTTGGATGGGAATACATTGTGCTTCTTGGATTTGTACACGGATATCTATGTTCTTCAATAGGGTTGGGAAATTTTCCACCATTATTTCTTCAAATATTCCTTCTTCCTCTTTTCCCTTCTCTTCTTCTTCTGGGACACCCATGAAACATATGTTTGCATGTCTCTTGCTGTCATTTAGTTCCCTGAGACCCTGTTCAATTTCTTCAATTTCTTTTCTTCATCCGTTCTTTTATATATTGGCTTTTGGAGGCCATGTCTTCAAGCTCACCATTCCTTTTTCCTGCTTCCTCAAATCTGCCGTTATATGCCTCCAGTTGTTTTTATTTTCATTTATTGCACCTTTCCTGCCCATAAGGTCTGCTCTTTTTCTGCATATGCTTTAAAATTCTTCTTTATGCTCCCCAATGTCTTCTTAATATCTTTAATCTCTTTAGTCATCTCATTGAATTTATTAAGGGATTTTTTTTAACATCTATATGATTAGTTATCTCAACTCCCTTATGTCATCTGCAGGCTTATCTTGTTCCTTTAACTGGGCCATATCTTGTTTCTTGGTATGGATTGTAAATTTTTGTTGGTGTTTTTGCATCTGGCTTGCTAGATGTATTTATTCTGGGTGTAGTTTCTCCCTTGAGTTTAGGGCTTTCTTGTGTTTTCTCCCTTGATTGTTGTATAGTAGGAGCTGAGGATATAGTTGGTGCTGTAAACTATGGAGGCTGAAGCTGCCCACGTTGCCTCAGGAATTGATGAAGCTTCTCTTATCTTTCTCCTCTGTCAGGGGTAGGGACAGAGCTGCAGCCATGTATAATAATCCAGGTTGGGCAGGACAAGACTGTCTGTAGTTGCCTGGGGAGGCTGATGAAGTTTCACACCCCTTCTTCCCCTACCTTGGGCGGAGATGGACCTATAGTTGTAGGCAGCAGTCTGTGCCATGTGGGTCCAAAATGACTACAGTTGCCCAGGTAGACTGACCTAGCACCAGCTCTCCCCTCCCTGTCAGGGTTGGAGACAAACCCTCTGGAGTGCCTAATCTGTGTGGGCCCAATATACCTGGAGTTGCCCTAAGATGCTGAGGGAGTACTGTCCCTTCTGCCCTTTTACGGGGTGGGAACAGAACCACCAACACCCAACAGTTCAGTCCCTATAGGCTGAACGTACCCACCAGACCGCTCATATCCTACTGGGGGTAGGGTAGGGGTAGATCCATAAGCATCCAACAGTCCAGTCCATGCAGGCTGAAAGTGTCTGCTGTTGCGTGGAAAGGCTGTGAAAACACCAACTCCTTCCTTTCCTATTGGGAGTTGAGTGTGGATCCACAAGTACCCACTAGTCTAGACTGTGTGGGCCAAAAGCACTTGCAGTTACCCAAAGAGGCTGGGCAAATAGTCCATCTCTTGTCCTATTGAGGATGGGGGTGGAGCCACATGTGCCTAATGGTCAAGTTAGTGCAGGCCGAAAGTGTCTGCAGTTGCCCTGAGATGCTGAGGGAATATCAGCCACCTCCTATTCTATGGGGGCACAGAGATTGAGATGGACTCGAAGGCACTCAACACACCAGTTGGTGTGGACTGAAAATGCCTGCCATTGCCCAGAGAGGCCAAGAATACTCAGTTTCTCTCTTGTCCTACTGGGTTTTGGGGAGGCAGCCCTGGGTGTCTGATTATTCGGTCTGTGCTGGGAGAGAGCACCTGCAGTTGTCTGGAGAGCCTGGTGCAGGTCCTGCCAGCTTCCTCTCTGGTGGAGGTGGGTTTGGAGTCTAGGCTAGGGCTGCAGTCTGATCTTGGAGGAAAGAAGTCAACCCCTAACTTCACTGGATTTTCATTCAGCCAGGCTTCGCCTCATGCTGGGGGGTGGAGTCAAAACAGTGGCTATAGACTCTTTCCAACTTGGACTCAAACCCTAGCTGTTTCTAGGATTATACTTTAGCCAGCTGAGTGCACTAATCAGTAGCTGAAGTTGGTGGACAACTGTTTCTTCCTCCACCGTTTATAGGAAATGGAGCTTCTAGCTCTAGCCACAGAACAGCTCCTGAGCCGGCCTGTGCCGCTAGAGTAGGATGGGCACTGGCCTCTGTGGCTGGCTTCTAATTTCCCAGAGAGGTGGTCCAGGTCCCCTCAGCTTCCTCCCTGCTACACATGGGGCTTGGTTTTAGGCTAGAACTACAGTCCGATTTGGGTGAAAAGAAGCTGGTCCCTGCAAGCACTGTGATTTTCAGTCAGCCTGGCTTTCTCTCATGCTGGGAGTGGAGTAAAAATGATGGCTACCTGCCTCCTTCTGGCCTGGACAAGCTCAAAGTTTAGCTGTTCCTAGGATTATACTTTAGCTGGTTGAATTTACTAATCAGTAGCAGAAGTTGGTGCCACACTGTGTCTTCCTCCCCTGTATTTTGGGAAATGGAGCTTTCAACTCCAGCCACAGAATAACTCCAGAGGCAGCTTGTGCCACTGGCACCAACTTCCGCAACATGGAGGGCTCTTCTCACGAATCCTCTCTGCAGATGGGCAGTTTCCTCCTTCCACACTTCCAACGATGTTGCAGGATAGTCCTCTTGTTCTATCTACATATATATCTATATATGCATATAGAAATCTGTATTTATTTAGATAGGTAGGTAGGGTGGTATACAGATAGATTTGTTTTTTCAAAACCTTTTGAAAGGAATGTGAATTATACTTTGACATTTTACTCCCAATACTTCAGTATACATGAGAGAAAACTCCTAACCCAAAGAACCAAAGGAGGGAAACGAATTTGGCCCAACCGATAGGGCATCCGCCTACCACATAGGAAGTCCAGGGTTCAAACCCAGGGCCTCGGACCCATGTGATGAGCTGGCCCTTGTGTGGTGCTCATGTGTGCAGGGAGTGCCATGCTACACAGGGGTGTCCCCTGCGTAGGGGAGCCCCACGCACAAGGAGTGTGCCCCATAATGAGAGCCGCCGAGCATGAAAAACATGCAGCCTGCCCAGGAATGGCGCCACACACATGGAGAGCTGACGCAGCAAGATGACGCAACAAAACGAGACACAGATTCCTGGTGCCACTGACAAGAATATAAGTGGACACAGAAGAACAAATAGCAAATGGACACAGAGAGCAGACAACTGGAGTGCGCGGAGAAGAGGAGAGAAATAAAAAATAAATAAAATTTAAAAATCTTTAAAAAAAAAAAAAAAAAAGAACCAAAGGAAGCACAGGAAGACCAGCCAGAGTGAGTTTAAAATCCTCTGTCCCTTAAATTGAGTGGTATTCTGCACAATCCAACATCAATTCCATTTGAATCTCCTTTTAGTGCTTCTCTACCCTGATCTTGTTCTCAAGGCTATTTAAAACAGTATAAGGATGCTGACACATACCAAAACAATTAAATAAAAAAGAAATGACTGGGGACTTCCAGGAAGATGGCAGATTAGAGAGACACAGAACTCACTTCTCTCCCAGAGAACTAACTAGAGGATAGGCAGAAACAACCTGGAAAGAAATGTTGTAGGGTTTAGGATATCAGGAGAAGACTCGATATCACCCAGCTGAGAGTGGGGCACAGGAAAAGAATCTCAACAGAAAAACTGTGAGTAGAAGCTGCAGCCATAGCTGCTGTTGTCCTTCCCCCACCCTTGGAGCAGACAACGTTGACTTCTCTAGCCTCTGGCCTGCAGCTGTGGACAGAGGGAGCCACAGGGAACCTCCCCAGGAAACAGGCAAGAGAGGGACACTGCCTAAGGCTGATTCAGCTTTTGGCCAACAAATTTGATCTCCTTTGTTGTATGAGCCCTTCCAGGCCTGGGGAGGCTGTGCCATTGCTTGCCCTGGGAGCTGGCAGGACTAAAGGGATCCAGTCCTCTCAGTCACTTTCCCTAGATTTGTTGTTGAGAATGAAGAGGGGAATGGAATTATCTCCTATCTGGGAAAAGGGAGGGGGCTGCCCACAAAGGTTGAAGAATAGCCTCTGAGAAGTTTGATTTGCAAGGCTCTGAATAGCCTCCAGGCAAGATCCTTTGTCACATTGTTCTGGTTGATGTTGCAGTGAACACACTCCAAGAGAGAGAAAATGAATGACAGAGTAAACTCACCATGCTTAAACATCAGAAAACATTACAAACCATACTAAGAAAATGGAAGAAATGTCCCAAGGAGAGTAATATATCAAAGCCCCATATGAGACAAAGGATTTGAGACAACTAATCAGGTTCATACAAATCTCCTAAATCAAATCAATAGCTGAAAGACTATGACTAAAGAGATAAAGGACATCAGGAAGACACTAGGCAAGTGCAAAGAAGAATTTGAAGATATGAATAGAAAAATAACAGCTTATGGGAATGGAAGAATAGATGAGATCAAAAACACATCAGAAAGACAATCAGAAAGATGGCGGCAGAGTAAGGAACTCTTGTGCTACAGGGAAGTTAGTAATCACTCAGAGATTTCTAAAGCACCTGTTTTGGGGCTCCAGGAGACCAGAAGAGCATCCTACAACATCTTTGAAAGAACAGAATGAGGAAACTGCCCATCTGTAGAGAAGATTCATAAGTAGAGCCTTCCACATCCCAGAGGCCAGTGCCCATCCTCCATGGGCAGGGAGGAAGCTGGGGGGACATGTGCTAGTCCCTCTGGGAAAATACAGGACATGCTGTGGTGGCCAGTGATCCATCCTACTCTGGCGGCACAGGCCACCTCAGGAACTATTCTGTGGCTGGAATTGGAAGTTCCATTTCCCAAAACAGGAAGAAGAGACGGATGGCCACTGACTTCATCTACTGATTAGTAATTCCAGCTGGTGAAAGTATAACCCTAAGAATGGCTAATGTTTGAACCTGTCCAAGTTGGAAAGAGGCCAGTTGCTACCATTTTAACTCTACCTGCAGCATGAGGGAAAGCCGGGCTGACTGAAAATCACAGTGATGGTAGGGACTGGCTTCTTTCACCCAGATTGGCCTGCAGCCCTAGCTTAGGCTTCAGTCCCACCTCGAGCAGGGAGAAAGCTGGCGGGCCCTGCACCAGTCTTTCCAGGTAACTGCAGGTACATTTGGCTGGCACAGACTGAACAGACGGAAGTCAACTGGGGCAACTGCGATCGTTTTGGACCTACACGGCCTAGATTGCTGCTCACACCTGCAGCTCCGTTCCTGCTCCAGGGAGGGGAGAAAGAGGCAGGATGCTTCATCAGTCTTTCTGGGCAACTACAGTCTAGGCCTACACAACTTGGATTTATTACACATGGCTGTGGCTCTCTCCCTACCCCTGGCAAAGGAGAAGGTTGGGAAAACCTTCATCAGTCCCTGGGGGCAATGAGGGCAGCTTGAACCTCCAAGCTTGCAACACCAACTACATCCTTGGCTCCTGCTGCACAACCAGCAAGGGAGAAAAGGGCAAGAACGCCCTTAACTAAAGAGAGAAATTGTACCCAGAATAAATACATCTAATAAACCAGATGCCAAGACATCAACAAAAAATTATAATCCATAAGAAACAGGAAGACAAGGCCCAGTTAAAGGAACAAGATAAGCCTCCAGATGACATAAAGAAGTTGAGACAACTAGTCATAGATGTTCAAACAAATCTCCTTAATCAATTTAATGAGATGGCTAATGAGATGAAATATATTAAGAAGACATTGGATGAGCACAAAGAAAAATTTGAAAGCATACATAGAAAAAAGCAGATCTTATGGGAATGAAAGGTGCAATAATGAAATTAAAAATACACTGGAATCATATAGCAGATTTGAGGAAACAGAAGAAAGGATTGGTGAGCTTGAAGAAGTGGCCTCTGAAAGTGAACATACAAAAGAACAGATGAAGAAAGAATGGAAAAAATTGAACAAGGTCTCAGGGAACTAAATGACAGTGAGAGATATGCAAACATACATGTCATGGGTGTCCCAGAAGAAGAGAAGGGAAAAGAGGAAAAAGGAATATTTGAAGAAATAATGGTAGAAAATTTCCCCACCCTATTGAAGGACATGGATATCCATGTCCAAGAAGCACAATGTACTACCATCTGAAAAAATCCAAATAGACTAACTCTGAGGCACATACTAATCAGAATGTCAAATGCCAAAGACAAACAGAAAATTCTGAGAACAACAAGAGAAAAGTAATGCATAACATTTAAGGGATACCCAGTAAGTTTAAGTGCTGATTTCTCATCAGAAGTCATGGAGGCAAGAAGACAGTGGTATTATATATTTAAGATACTGCAGGAGAAAAACTTTCAGCCAAGAATCTTATATCCGGCAAGATTATCTTTCAAAAATGAGGGCAAGTTTAGAATATTCGCAGATAAATAGAATCTTTGAGACTGGCTTTGCAGGAATTACTAAAGGGTATGCTACAGTCTGAAAAGAAAAGACAGGAGAAGAGAGGCTTGGAAGAAAGTGAAATGTTGACTGTCTGTAACAGTAGCTAAAAGTGTCAAAAGAACGGTGAAAATAAAGTAGTACAGCTAAAACCCAAATTTTTGGAATAAACTTAACGATATAAAACACTTATATTCAGAAAAACTAAAGCTCATTTTTAAAAGAAATTTTAAAAAGACCTAAATAATTGGAAGAACATTCTATGCTCATGGACTAGAAGACTAAGTATCATTAAGGTGTCAATTCTGCTTAAATTGATATACAGATTCAGTACAATCCCAATAAAAATATCACCAGCATTTTTTAAACAAATGGAAAACATGATTATCAAATTTATTTGGAAAGGTAAGGTGTCCTCAATAGCTAGAAACATCCTAAAAAGGAAAAGCGAAGTGGGAGGACTCTCACCAACTTTAAACCATATTACTTAGCTACAGTAATTAAAAACAGCATGGTACTGGCATAAAGACAGATACATAGACCAGTGGAACCTAGTTGATGGTTCAGAAACAGATCCTCCCATCTATGGTCAAGTTATTTTGACAAGCCTGTCAAACCCACCCAGATTGGGCAGGGCAGTCCATTCGACAAATGGTGCTGAGAGAACTGGATATCCATAACCAAAAGAAGGGAAAAGGACCCCTATCTCACGCCTTATACAAAAATTAACTCAAAATAGATCAAAGACATAAATATAAAGACAAGAACCATAAAGCTTCTAGGAGAAAAGTAGGAAAATATCATCAAGACCTGGTGGTAGGTGGTAGATTCTTAAAGGAGGTTAAGAGGAGGACTGAGATGGACTATTGATGTATAATTAACTTTACTGTAAAGCTATGGAAATTTATAGAGTCGATGGTAACACACAATAGTAACAACTGGTTTATAAATGGGAATGTGGCTGAAATGGGTAATCTGTGGATGTAAATGCCAGTTGAAAGAAAGCTAGAGAATAATCTAGGAACTGACTAACACAGTAAACCCAGAGGTGGGTGAGTATTGTGATTGATGGTACAGATGCAAGAGTATCCTTTGTGGTCTAGAGCAGATGTCCGTTACTATTACAGGGTGGTGTGAATGTGAAGAAGCATGGGAAAAGTACAACTGGAGTGCCTATGGACTGTGGTTAACAGTAACAATGTGCTATTCATGCATCTGTGCCAAAGATGTGCTGTGTTGATAACAGGGGAGTATGGAAAAAGTGTGCCAAATGTATGCTATGGACCTCGTAATAGTCTGATGTTATTATCTCATAATCTGTAACATGTTTGCCACAGTGTGATGTGTTGATAGAGGGATGTTGTATGGGAGTCCTGCACATGTGCATAACTGTTTTGTAAGTTTATAACTCCTGTCATAAAAACATATTTAAAAATAATAGAGTGGGTTGGGGGGGAAATAGACCAAATGTAAATAGGGACTATAGTTAGTAGTAAGATTTTGACAGTATATTTTCATAATTTGTAACAAATGTCTCACAACAATGCAAGGTGTTGGCATCCCTATATGACATTATGCATGTTTGTTTTGTAAGTTCCCAACTTTTCCTATACACTTATTATGTATATATGTTTATGTATGAGTGATATACTTCAGTAAATTTAGAAAACCACATTAGAGGCATGTAACAGGAGACTAGAAATAATAGAAGACAGAACAGCTGAAATTGAAGAGGTAGAAGAACAGAGAGAAAAGAATGGAAACATTTTTAGTAGGGGCTTAGGATGTTGAATGATAGTACAAAGCACAACAACATACGTGCATGGGAGTTCCAGAAGGAGAAGAGAAGGGAAAAATGGCAGAAAGAGTGTTTGAGGATATAATAACTGAAAATTTCTCAACTCTCATGAAAGAAATGAATTTGCATGTTTAAGAAGTAACAGCATACCCCAATCAGAATAAAACTGAATATCCTACTCTAAGACACATATTACTCAGGATGTCAAGTGTCTGAGATGAAGAGAAAATTCTCAGAGCGGCAAGGGAGAAACAAACCATTATCTACAAGGGACTCCCAGTAAGACTTAGTGCAAATTTCTCATCACAAACTATGGAAATGAGAAGGCAGTGCTATGATATATTAGGATATTGAAAGAGAAAATTTGCCAGGTGAGACTTCTTTACCTGGCAAAATAGTCCTTCAGATATGAAGGTGAGTTTAAAATAGTCACAAATAAATGAAAACTAAGAGTTCATAAAAAAGAATCAACCTTTACAGTAGGAGTCCTTAACCTTTTTTGTTCCTTGGACCCCATATTAAGTCCACACTGAACTATGTCTATACTTAATAAATATGTCACGGGAAATGGATGTTTCTCAACCAGTTGGGCTCCTGTCTACCATATAGGAGGTCCAGTGTTCGATGCCCAGGACTTCCTGGTGAGGGCAAGTTGGCCCACGCAGCGAGCTGGCCCACACGGAGTGCTGGCCCATGCAGGAATGCTGCCCTGCACAGGAGTGCCGCCGTTCTTGGAAATGCCACCCAGCACAGGAAAGCTGCCCTGCGCACGAGTTCCTGCTGACATGGAGAGCTGGTGCAGCAAGATGACGCAACAAGAGACACAGAGGAGAGGAAATAAGAAGATGTAACAGAACAGGGAGTTGAGGTGGCACAAGAGAGTAATTGCCTCTTTCCCACTCCTGAAGGTCCCAGGATTGGTTCCTGGAGCCACCCAATGAGAATACAAGCAGACACAGAAGAACACACAGCAAATGGTCACAGAGAGCAGACAACAGGGGGAATGCGGCGGGGGCGGGGGGGGGGGGATAAATAAAATCTTAAAAATATATATATATACCATACCTATACCACCATATCCCCATAAGAATAATGTTTTTTGAATTTCAAGTCAAGCTTACAGACCCCTTGTTAAGACCCCTGCTTTTACAGGAAGTATTAAAGGGACCCTTACACTCCAAATGAAAAAGACAGGAGGGAGAGGCTTTGAGGACAGTTTAGAAGGCAAGAATAGCAGAGTAAAAAGATGAAAATAAAATAAGATATTTGAAAACCAAAGAATAAAATGGTGGAAGTAAATAATACTATAAATATCATCGAATATAAATGGTTTAAAACTCCCCAGTCAAGTCATAAGCTGACAGAATGGATAGAAAACATGAGCCATCCATATGCAGCCTACAAGAGATTCGATTTAGACTGAGAGATACAAATCAACTGAAAGTGAAAGGTTGGAAAAAGATACTCCATAGAAACAGTAACCAAAAAAGAGCAGGGGTGTAGTGGGTATAGTTCAGTGGTTGAACAACCCCTGCTTCGCATGTATGAGGGGCCTGAATTCAATCCCTGGTACCCTCGTACCTCCTGAAAAAAAAGGCCGCCCAGTGCGAAAAAAGTGCAGCCTGCCCAGGAGTGGCGCCACACACACAGAGAGCTGACATAGCAAGATGATGCAACAAAAAGAGACACAGATTCTGGGTGCCACTGACAAGAATACAAGCGGACACAGAAGAAAACACAGTAGAATGGACACAGAGAGCAGACAACCGGGGAGGGGGGGAGGGGAGAGAAATAAATAATCTTTAAAAAAAATTAAGAGATGGAAAGTCATCAAAAATCTCCCAACATGAAGAAATAAACCAGCGATATAGAAAAGTACATGGTTAAAGATGGTCATTATGGGGAAGCAGATGTGGCTCAAGTGATAGAGCTTCCGCCTACCATATGGGAGGACTGGGGTTTGATCCCAGGGACCTCCTGGTGAAAAAGAAGAATAAGTGCGCCTGCTCCACAAGCTGAGTCCCCAAGCAGTGAGCCGAGTGCCCATGTGTGCCCATGCAGTGAGCCAGTGCCCACATAAGTAAGTCATGCAGCAGGATGATGACACAACAAAAGAGAGATGAAGGGGAGAGTCAAGGTGAAGCACAGCAGAAACCAGGAACTACGGTGACGCAGCCGACAGGGAACCTCTTTCCCCTCTCAGGTTTCCAGGATCGAATCCCAGTGAATCCTAGAGGAGAAAAAATGAAAAGACAAAAAGAGAAATAGATACAGAATATCACACAGCAAATGGACACAGCAAAAAACAGCAATGTGTGGGGAGAGGGAAGGGAAGGGAGGGAAAGTAAATAAATAAATCTCAAGGGGTAAAAAGGTGGTCATTACAGAATTATTGAAAATAGTCAAGTAAATGTTAATGTCTCATAATAAGGGAAAGGTAAATAAATGAGGATGTAACTACATAATGGGATTTTATGTAAACATTAAAGGCATGTAACTGAAGAATAAGTATATAGAAAATGGTTTGTAATATAATATGTAGGAAAACTAGATTGTATATTATTATGGCCCAGCAACTTACTGCAGGGCTCGGTAAATATTTGCTGAGTGAATGAATAAATCATCCCAATGTTTTTTTTGTTTTGTTTTGTTTTCCTCTCCTCCGACCCCGTTGTCTGCTCTCTGTGTCTGTTTGCTGTGTGTTCTTTTGTGTCTGCTTGGATTCTTTTCAGCAACACCGGGAATCTGTGTCTCCTTTTGTTGCGTCATCTTGCTGTGTGAGCTCTCTGTGTGTGCAGCGCCACACCTGGGCAGGCTGAGCTTTCTTCATGCAGGGCAGCTCTCCTTACAGGGTGCACTCCTTGTGCTCTCCTTGTGCACGGGGCTCCCCTACGCGTGGCAGGGCACTCCTCACGTGCATCAGCACTGCAAGTGGGCCAGCTCACCACACAGGTCAGCAAAGAAAAGTCTAGGACCAGATGACTTCACAGGTGAATTCTACCAAGCATTTCAAGAAGAATTAACACCAATCCTGTTTTAAACTCTTCCAAAAAAAGGAAGAGAAGGGAAAATTATATATTTTATGAAGCCAACATTACCCTAATACCAAAGCCAGGTAAAGATGCTACAAGAAAAGAAAATAAAATTACAGACCAGTCTCTCTAATAAACATAGATGCAAATATTCTGAACAAAATACTTGCAAATAGAATCCAAGAGCATATCAAAAGAATTATACACCATGACCAAGTGGGATTTATTCCTGGTGTGCAAAGGTGGTTCAACATAAGAAAATCAATCAACATGATATACCACGTTAACAAATTGAAGGGAAAAAACCCACATGATCATCTCAGTTGATGCAGAGAAAGTCATTTGAGAAAATTCAGCATCCTCTGTTGATGAAAAAAATCACTTCAAAAGATAGGAATAGAAAGAAAATTCCTCAATATGATAAAAAGCATATATGAAAAACCCACAGCCAACATCGTACGCAATGGGGAATGGTTCAAAGCTTTCCCTCCAAAATCAGGAACAAGACAAACACCCAAAAATTAGTAATGTTTCTGTACACAAATATTAACAATCTGAGGAGGATATTGGGGGGAAAATCCATTTACAATACCAACAAATATGCTCAGATACCTAGGAATCAGTTTAACAAAAGATGTACAGGACTTATGTGCAGAAAACTAACAAAACAGTGCTAAAAGAAATCAGAGAAGATATAAACTAATGGAAAGACATTCCTGTGTTCATGGATTGGAAGGCTAAATATCGTGAAGGTGTCAGTCCTACCCAAACTGATTTATAGATTGAATGCTCTCCCAATCAAAATTCCAACAGCCTACTTTACAGGAATAGAAAAGGCAATTACTAAATTTATTTGGAAGGGAAAGTGCACCCAAATAACCAAATGCATTCTAAAAAAGAAGCTTTCACTGTCTGACCTTGAAACATATTACAAATCTGCAGTGGTCAAAACAGCATGGTATTGGCATAAAGAAAGGAGGCACATCAATCAGTTGAATAGAATTGAGAGTCCAGAAATAAACCCTCACCTCTCCGCAAACTGGTTTTTGACAGACCTAACAAGTCCACATTATGGGACAAAACAGACTCCTCAACAAATTGTTCTGGGAGAACTGGATATCCATAACCAAAAGAATGAAAGAGGAGGGAAACGGACTTGGCCCAGTGGTTAGGGCGTCCATCTACCACATGGGAGGTCCGCGGTTCAAACCCCCGGGCCTCCTTGACCTGTGTGGAGCTGGCCCATGCTCAGTGCTGATGCGCGCAAGGAGTGCCGCGCCATGCAGGGGTGTCCCTCTCGTAGGGGAGCCCCACGCGCAAGGACTGCACCCGTAAGGAGAGCCACCCAGCCTGAAAGAGAGTGCAGCCTGCCCAGGAATGGTGCCGCCCGCACTTCCGAGCCGCCGACAACAGAGCCGCCGACAACAGAAGCGGACAAAGAAACAAGACAGCAAATAGACAGACAGACAACCAGACAACGGGGGGGGGGGGGGGGGGGGGGGGGGGGGGGGGGGGGGGCGGGGATTAAATAAATAAATCTTTAAAAAAAAAAAAAAGAATGAAAGAAGAGTCCTATCTCACTCCCTATACAAGAATCAGCTCCAAATGGATCAAAGACCTAAATATAAAAGCCAGGACTGTAAACTATAAGAAAACGTAGGGAAACATCTTAAAGATATTGTGGTAAGTGTCTTGTATTCTTACACCCAAAGCATGAGCAACAAAAGAAAAAGAGACAAATATCAAAATAAAACACTTTTGCACCTCAAAGGACTTTGTGGAAAAGGGTGAAAAAGCAGCTAATTCAATGAGAGAAAATATTTGGAAATCACATATCCAATAAGGGTTTAATATCCACAATATGTAGGAAGATGCTACAACTCAACAATAAAAATGGAAACTACCTGATTAAAAAATGGGGAAAAGACTTGAATAGACATTTGTCCAAAGAAAAGAGAAATGGCAAAAAAAAAAAAAAAATGAAGAAATGTTCAGCTAGTGATAGTGAAATTCACTAGTGATAGGGAAATGCAAATCAAAACTACAAGGAAATATCATTTCACACCTATTAGAATGGCCACTAGTAAAAAGAATAATTTTTTTTTTTTTAAAAGATTTATTTATTTATTTAATTTCCCCCCCTCCCCTGGTTGTCTGTTCTTGGTGTCTATTCGCTGCGTCTTGTTTCTTTGTCCGCTTCTGTTGTCGTCAGCGGCACGGGAAGTGTGGGCGGCGCCCATTCCTGGGCAGGCTGCACTTTCTTTTCACGCTGGGCGGCTTTCCTCAGGGGCGCACCTCCTTGCGCGTGGGGCTCCCCCACGCGGGGGACACCCTTGCATGGCACGGCACTCCTTGCGCGCATCAGCACTGCGCATGGCCAGCTCCACACGGGTCAAGGGAGGCCCGGGGTTTGAACCGCAGACCTCCCATATGGTAGACGGACGCCCTAACCACTGGGCCAAAGTCCGTTTCCCAGTAAAAAGAATATTGAAGTTAAGTTGGTATCAAAGCAGTTAACATTGTCACAGATTTAGAATGTTAAATTTAAGCCCCATGGTAACTACAAAGACAGAAATTAGTGTATAGGTGTCCAGGGTAGCAGGGATCCTGGGGAGTTACTACAAATGGGTATAGGGTTTCTGTTTGTGAAGATGGGAAAGTTTTTGTAATGTAAAGTGGTGAGGTTACTGCAACAGTGTAAGTATCAGTAACCCACTGAATGGTATGCTTGGAAGTGATGAAGGTGGGAAAATTTATATTGTGTATGTCTTCCCACAGTTGAAAGAAAAAAGCAACTAGAGCAGGAATTCCTTCAGGGATCTTTGAACTTGCATTGAAAAAACTCAACTTATTGTCTTTACTTTCTCTGACCTCTAACTGAAATCTAGGCATTTTCTTTACTTATGAATGTATGCAATAAGTAAATTACAGTAGTATTCATTTCACCTGACTGGCAAAGGTGTCCATGGAACAAAAAAGGTTAAGAACCCCTGAACTAGAGAGATGACAATTAAAGGTAATACATGACCCTGAACTGAATCTAATAATGGAGGAGAAAAAGGTGCAAAGGACATTTTTTTTTTAAAGATTTATTTACTTATTTATTTCTCTCCCCTCCCCGCCCCGGTTGTCTGTTCTCTGTGTCTCTTTGCTGCGTCTTCTTTGTCCACTTCTGTTGTTGTCAGCGGCATGGGAATCTGTGTTTCTTTTTTTGTTGCATCATCTTGTGTCAGCTCTCCGTGTGTGCGGCACCATTCCTGGGCAGGCTGCACTTTCTTTCGCGCTGGGTGGTTCTCCTTACGGGGCACACTCATTGCACACACCAGCACTGAGCGTGGCCAGCTCCACACGGGTCAAGGAGGCCTGGGGTTTGAACCGTGGACCTCCCAGGTGGTAGACGGACGCCCTAACCACTGGGCCAAGTCCACTTCCCTGTATGGGGTTTGTATTATTATTGTAACTATCATATAAGTTTGAAAGTATTTCAAAATACTAATCTGGTAGTATCCCATTCTGACTTCTGACTTCCATTCCAGGTGAATCTTTACCTCCCTGTGAGCCAGAAGATATTTGTTGCTCGTGGGCTCTGTGTCTGTATGCACTTGTGCAATGTGCCTGTGTGTGATTTGGGTGCAACCTAGCCATGAAAATCTTCAATAGTGTGGTTTAAAGAAAGCTATCATAGGACAACTTTAGCTTTTGAAATGTTCTACCAGAGAAGATAAATAGTGATGATTCTAATTTTGACAAGGGGGAAAAATGTGTCCCCATGGGTGCATTTAGGAAATAACTGCAAAATACTGGCTTAAATATAGTAAGAAGCTAAATGCAACTCTGGTTCCCTGGATGGAATTTTAGAACAGAAAGAGGACATTATAGAAAAGCTGGTAAAATCTGAATAAAGTCTGGAGTTTAGTTAATAGTACCAATGTTAATTTCTTAGTTTTGATAAATGTACTATGGTTATATAAGGCGTTACCATTAGGGGAAACAGGTGAATGCAACTTTTCTGTAAATCCATACTTATGCCAAATAGAAATATTATTTTTTAAAAAGAAAGAGGAAGAGACAGTGATAGTCTAACTGAAATGTTAACTTTAAAAAAAATAGTTTTTTTAGGAGGTACTGGGGATACCACATACATAGGAAGCAGGTGCTCAACTACTGAGCTATATCCGCTCCCCAAATAGTTTTTTATATTATGACTAATACATAGCCTTTGTAGGAATGTCAGAAAATACAGATAAGCAACAATAAACAAATAAAAGTCATTCAGTAATTCCGTAACACAGAGATAACCACTGCCAGTTTCTAGACAGAATTTTAGAAGTTAAAGTGGGATCACTTCATTATTCTGGTTTCCTTTTTTTTTTTTTTAAGATTTATTTTATTTATTTCTCTCCCCTCCCCCCCCCCCATTATCTACTCTCTGTGTCCGCTCTTTCTTGTCAGCGGCACCAGGAGTCTGTGTCTCTTTTTGTTGCATCATCTTGCTGCGTAGCTCTCAGTATGTGTGGTGCCACTCCTGGGTGGGCTGCACTTCCCTCGCGTAGGGTGGCTGTCTTACAGGGCGCACTCCTTGCACGGGGGACACTTCTGCATGGCATGGCACTCCTTGTGCACATCAGCACTGCACGTGGGCCAGTTTACCACACAGGTTAGGAGGCCCTGGGTTTGAACCCTGGACCTCCCATGTGGTAGGCGGATGCTCTATCTGTTTGAGCCAAGTCCACCTCCCTATTCTGGTTTCTTACCTCCTTTTTTTCCCTGTAACTCTATTGTGGTCAGCTTTCTCTGCCAATACGTTTATTTCTACACATTTTTTAAAAAGGTTTATTTATTTATTTATTTCTCTCCCCTCCCCCCCCCCACCCTGGTTGTCTGTGCTCTGTGTCTATTTGCTGCGTCTTGTTTCTTTGTCCGCTTCTGTTGTTGTCAGCGGCACGGGAATCTCTGTTTCTTTTTGTTGCGTTATCTTGTTGTGTCAGCTCTCCATGTTTGTGGCACCATTCCTGCGCAGGCTGCACTTTCTTTCGTGCTGGGCAACTCTCCTTACGGGGCGCACTCCTTGCGTGTGGGACTCCCCTATCAGGGGACACCCCTGTGTGGCACAGCACTCCTTGCGCACATCAGCACTGCACATGGGCCAGCTCCACATGGGTCAAGGAGGCCCGGGGTTTGAACCGCGGACCTCCCATGTGGTAGATGGACGCCCTAACCACGGCCAAGTTGCCGCCGCCTCTACACATTTTAACTGCTTATTCCTTATATTTCTTAAATTATTAACTAATCCCCTACTCTTGGACATTTATGTCGTTTTCACTGTTATAAACAATACTGCGTTGTAACTTTCAGAACTAAATATTGTGTGCATATCCATGATTGCTGAGTAAAAGGGTCTTTTTCATTTTTAAGGTTTTGATGCTTATTATCAACTTGCCTTTTTGAAAGACTGTCCCACGGTATGGGCCCACAGCCCATGTAGGAGACTGCCTGTTTCTTTAACTCTCCCCAACATGGGGTATTCTTTTTCAATATCTATCTTTACTAACTGAAAGGGCAAAAAATAGTAGGTCTTTGCTTTACTTTGTATTTTCAAAATGACTAGAGAAACTTCCATTTTCTGTTTCTTGCCTATCCATATTTCTACTTTTAAATAACTTATTTGTATGATATACCTGATTTTCCATTGGCGTTTGTTTTGTTTTTCCTTTTTTCTGATGCAGACCTGGAGTTCCTCAGCCTTTCCCTGACTCATCTCATTTTTCCCATTGCAGATTCTAAATCTGACCCAAGCCCTGAAAGACAACAAGAGCCCCCTGCACCTCGTCCAGATGCCACCTGTGATTGTTGAGACGGCCCGTTCCCACCAGCGGTCTGCTAGCGAGTCCTACACACAGAGCTTTCAGAGTCGGAAGCCCTTCTTTTCATGGTGGTAGCCTGAGAGGCAGGCAAAGGAAATATTGTCTGAGACTTAGGCTGGGAGAGGAAGCCAGGAGAGGTTGCAGGAAAAGCTGGAGAAGCCAGTAGAGAGCAGCACCCTTAAGAGCCCTCCTCTCTGCTTACCACCCCTCTCAGGGCTTTGCTAAGCACAGGGAGAAGCACAATCATAGGGACAGTGGGTGCTTCCAGGCCCTCTGAGTGTTGGGGCTCCATACACATAGACCAAGTGAGTGGGAAGGAGCATCTTTCTTCCATTGTCTCTTGGTGGCAGGCTGGGAAATCCCCTTCCCTCCCTGACACCCTGCTCTTTTGCAGTTTCTCATTATTGGTTATATTCTGCATCAGAAAAACATAACAAATTTAAATGCTAGTAGTAAAAGCCAGGAAGAACCCTAGATTTTTTCATGTCAAAACCTCCTATTCAGGGTTAAATTTGTATGAACCCAGACTTTTGGGTGCCTTGTAGTTCCTTACTCCTATGAACCAAGGCTGTGTCATAGGGCAACTGGGTGATATATTGTGCTGGGACAGACACAGAAGTCACACCTTCCCTTTAGGTTTTTGCCACGTCTTTTCTCCTCCCACCAGTGCTATATGTAGGTTGACTGAAAGCCTCCAGACACAGTTCTCATGGCGGGATACTTTCGCTGTAGACCCTGGTCCCAGTAGTTCTGCATATGATCATGTGAACCTCCTGCTTTTTGCCCAACGTCTCTTCCCCAGGCCTGCAGCTTGGCTGTAACTCAAGCAAAGGCAGGAGGGCTAGTATTATCATTTATGTTTTAACAGGGAGTTGACTCCGCAGCATACAGAAGGGGTCCACATGGCCTAAATGTATGCCAGGAGCTGTAATTGATTTATAATTGAATTTACTCCAGCTTTGCTCCCTCAGTCTTTGGCCCTAGACAAAGGAGATAAACTCACCCTGTCCTGTAATTTCTTCCTATTAAATATTTTTTCCCCCGACTCTTTTAACATAGGGCTTCAGTCAGTGCCCCACATTAGTGAGGGTTCTGGGTGGGTTTCTGCTCAAAAGAGGACAAAATATTAAGTTTTTGGGCTTTTCTTTATGTACCGCTGCTGCCTGGAGGGGTGCCGGAACTTGTATTTTGACTCCTAATTGGCAGCTTCCCTTTGCTTCCTGACTTCTTCTCATGGGCCAGTTGTCCATGGGTCCTTGAGAAGGGTGGGGCCAAAGAAGAGAGGCCTTCAAACTATCGGTCTCCCAGTTCCTGCCCAGCTCAGTGCACATCTTCTTGCTTCCATGTGTCTTTTCCCCTAGTTGTCCCCCTTGCCAGGTGTCCGAGCCCTGTCTACACCAAAGCAAAGAATAGCCTCAGGAGAGAGTAAAAAGGTGCCACCTGTGGCTAAGGGGCAGCTGTGTTCATTCCCTATGCTACTGGACACTTGGTGGTTCTGGCACCCTGTGATTGGTCAGTGAGCCTTGGAAAGAAACTGTCATGGAGGTTTGAAAAACAACCAAAGAATGGGAGTGAGGACCATGGCTGTGCACCCTCTGCTTGTCCGACTCCCATGATCCAGGAGGCAGAGCAGAGATGTGCAGTCCTCTCGTCAGCTGGGCCAGGCTGGTCCCCTTCCATTCCAGCCCCCAGGAGCCAGCTTGCCCTGAGCTTCCACCTAGCTGACAGGAAGATCCTCTACGAGCTGGATATGCATGCCCTGTGGAGGAAGGAACAGCTCCCTTGCCTGCCCCAGCCCTGACAATCCCATCCAGCCAGGCTGGACTCTAGCCTTGAGAGCCATGTTTGAGAAATGCCTGCCCTCAGACTGCAGGGGCAGCAGGTCACAAAATATAGGTGAAGTTCCTCGCCTGGGAGCTTGGAAGAGCCTGAGGAGTATAAAGAGAAGCCAGGTTGCTTCTTCCAGCCAAGCCAAATCTGCATTGTTCTGGTCCAGACCAGCTCTGTGATCAGAAGGAAACTGGGTCCAATATGAGAGGGAGCTGGTTCTGGTCCCTGGCAGGCTCGGGAGCACAGGGCATCCTTTCCTGGCCTGACTCTGTTCTCCCTTGGAGCCTGAACTCAGGTTGCCTTGACTGTGGGCTTTGGGAGAGCCAGGGACCCAGAGTGCCAAGGCAGGCTTTTGGGTGGTACTCGCAGAATGGCCCGTCCCTCTGCCAGCCATAGGCCCTGTCGCTCAACGTCAGGGTATGGAGGCTGGGCTGAGCGCTGCTGCCCCCTGTATTGTCCTTCTAATGTACTGTAGAAATTGTATGTAATGTATTTAAATCAATGCAAATGTATGAATAACAAATCCAATTCTGACCTTTGTGTCTAGTTTTCTTTAGGTGAAGGAAGACAGAAACAGAATGCAGTTTTGAGGACAAAAAGAGAATAATTTTTAAGGGCAAAAGAAGTGCCTGTATTTCTATGGAGTTATGAGATGTGGCTTCTGAGGCTAATTCCCTCTGATTGAGGGTCCAAAAAGCTCTGAAAACCAAAACTATTCTTCATAACTCATTTAACACCAAAACCTGATCTGAACTCTTTTGTTGGTAAAACCTGGAACCAACATGATTGGAAGCTATTTATAATCATTCTTTATTCCTCTTAGTGTAAATATTAGTTGCAGAAATATTGTTTTGTTATGAGATGGTCCCCTACTAGGGATTAGACAGTATATGCATTGACTACTTTCTAAAAGCTTAAAAAAAAAACCTCTGAATTCCCAAATCATCTATCCCCAACTATTTAGGACAAGGGAACGTGAACCTGCGATTAGGCTATAGTGGCTTCTCTTCTTGGTCCTTAGGGAGCAGCCTGGTCTGCATGTGCATCATTGTGCCATTGGGAGTCCCACCTCAGGATAGTGGGTCGGCCTGTAGGGTTGAGGAAGCCAGCCTAGGAGCTGGTCCCCTCTACTTTGACTGCAGAGTCATCCTAAGGATCCACTGTCCACCTTAATAACCTTCCCCATTCCAAAGCTGGCCAGGCACCAAAAACCCTCTCCCCTCTCCTGTGGTCAGGGCTACCTGCAGAGATACTCCCCTATCTCCTTCCAGTCTTATAGTCTCTGGAAAAGAAGGCTGCAGCACAGGTATTCAGGGAGATGGGGGAGAGAAGAGAAAGCAAAGGAGGCCAGCTCTGTTTTCTTCTAGGAGCACCCCTTGCAATGAGCCCTACCCCTCACACCCTGACTCCAGAGTCTCTGTTTCAGAACCCTCCCCTTCTGTGACAAACTCACACAGTTCTTGAGGCAAATGTTTTTATTTCCTACTGAAAGCATCGTTTCCCTGTGCTGGCCTGACAAGGGGCAGGTGCATGGGATGGGCTGTTGGACCATGGGTTACAGTAGTAGCTGAGGATTAGTAGCTGGGATGGTGATATGCTAAATCTGAGTTCTTGTCACTTGACTCCCAAGGGAGTATCATGCAGCCAGGCATAGTGTTAGATTTGGAAGGACTGAGGCAGGAACTGTTGGTCTTTCTCATTCTGGTGTGGAATGGGTCCCACATAACGTACAGCCCAGTGGAAACCTCCAGTCCTGTTATGACTTGAGTAGGCCAGTGGCAATGGTGTCTTCCTTTCATATCCCTGTGTGGGGCTGCCCACCTTATGTCTCTCTTCTTTACCTCCCCAAACCTTTTGGCAGAAGTCCCTATAGTTCCTGTATCAATGTCGGATCTGGTGGAGATAGCTTGTGGGACCTGGCTTTTTCCAGTTCTGGCGGATCCTGGCACTTGTCCTCCTAGAGTCCAGATACTGCTCACTGGTGGGTGTCTCCATGGAACTGCTCTGTGGGTTGGCCAGTTGAGAGTGGGGCTCTGGAATTCTGCAGGGAATAAGTATATGACAAGCCAATTTCAATAGAAAGGGTAGAATGAGGACTTAAGAGAGATTAGACACAATGGACTACAGGCACACTGTCCTAGGCAAAATGAGATGAATATTTCTCCAACTACCTTATCCTGTGCTTATGGCAGAATCATTAGGCAGTCATGATATTCTTCCTCCCGTCTACTCAAGAGAACAGAGGAACTACATATCTTTCATAGCAAGGTCTTTTCAGCAGTAATTGTTATTCAGTTGGAGATGATACAGGCAATGCAACTGATTTGCCATCTCAGGACCATATGATCTCAGGAGGCCCATTCAAATGGAATGTTCTGATTGTGGGTCGCAGAGTATAACCCATAGTGATCAGTTTAGGCCATGTGGTCTCTTGGGGCTGGCAGTGATCTAAGTAGAGAGGTAGGGGATTAGGGAAAGATGCTGTCTCCTTAAGGCAAGTTTATCAACAGTTTTGAACCCATGTCTCTATATCAGCCAAACTTGTCTAACCAGGCTTGTTTTGTGGATGTTGACATTCTACAATAGGTAAATGGAGTTTTTTTTTTTTTCTTTCAAATAATACCCTTTTCTACCTGGCTGAGAATCACTGCAAAGTGCAAAGTGAGGTGGCATTGCTAGGACCCAGGCACCCTGCCCTGTGGGATGACATGCATGGGAGCTCATAGGGCCATATATGACTCCAGTAGTAACAGCAACGTTTGGAGTTAACAGCTAACTGATTGGCAGTGTGTAGACCTTAAACCCCAAAGTAAGCCACTTCACACTGAGGCCAAGGCCTAGCTCAGCCAGAAAACAGTAGAGTGGCATCATGAATGCTCTCCTTCCCTCAGCCCTCCAGACCCAGGAACCTACTTGAGCCTGCTGCAGTGGTGTAGCGCGTGGCCTGGGGGTTTCTGCCTTGGGGGCCTCTTCCTGCGCAGCCTTCTCAAGGCTTCTGCCACACGGTGGTCCCCTGCACACTCCCAGATGATCTGCGCCCGTTCCTCAGCCAGCTGGTCCCCACTGCGTTGAAATAGGCCCTGGATCTGCAGAAGCTCCGCGTCTTGGAAGATGTTGGCTGAGGCCTGCTTGCGGCCCCGGGCCACAGTCGGGGCCTGCCAGGAGGGCGGCTCACTCACCACCGAGGCTGGGGTGCCCATCCTGGGTGCTCTGAGGAAGGAAAACATGGAGGCATCAGCAGCTCAGCAGGCCCTTCCCAAACTTGGGGGTCCTGGCTTATGCAAGGGCTTCTGGTGTTTCCTTGCTCCAGAATCCAAAATAGAGTAAATCTCTTGACTTAAAACCACTTTAATTTCCCAGGGCCCCTTGGGGAAATAATATTCATAGTGATAACCAAACTTTATTAAGTGCTTATTAGGTGTCAGACATGTGTTACCTCATTCAAGACTCAGAGCAGCCTGTGAGTTGTTTATTGTTTATCCCCATTTAACAGGTGAAGTGTGACTCAAGAGGTTAAATGACTTGCCTCTGGACACAAAACCATTTGGAAGCACAGTACTAGGAATAGAACCAAAGTCTGTCTGACTCTAAAGTCCACGCAGAGACCAGGATACACAATGCCAGCAGCAGCAGCTCAAATTTGTTGAGAACTTAACATGTACCAGGCACTGCAGTAAAAGCTTTCTACACACATCATTGAAATGTAAAACAACAGCTCTCTTAGCCTCCTCATATCGCAGATAAGGAAACTGAGGAACAGAGAGGTTAAGTAACTCCCCCATGGCTATGCAGCTAGGACTAGAATGCAGATCTCTCTAATGCTCCAGCTGTGGAGCATAGAGATATGAAAGGGCTTGTAGAGGTTGGCTACCCAGGTTGGAATTCTGCTTTCTACCTATCCTACCACTTACTGGCTGGGTGGCCCTGCAGGCCTCTGCTGCTTCGTGAAATACCAGCTGGTACCAATACCTACTTAAGATAGGTGTAAGGATCGAATGAAGGCACATAAAGCATTTTAGGACAATAACGACAGCACATGATAAGTGCTCAAAAGTTCTACTAATCTGCTTTTCCATCTATAAAATTGAGAAGAGTCATTCCTGCATCCCATTCTTAAGACTTTGGAGATGAACCAAGTCCTTATAATTTAGTCAATATGGTATGAAATGAACCAATCATCTAGCCACTGCCCTAAAGGACTTAGACACAGAGGTGGGGACAGAAGACAAGGCTTCAGGGCTAGAAGATAATATAATGGACAGAAGGTTAAATTTGTAAAAAAGTTAAATGTTCCCCCATCATATCTAGAAAATGAAAATTATCTCCTTTGGTTCTAGATCACTTGGAATAATAAAGGCATAAGATGGTCACCCTTTTATCTCCAGTACAACCTGAAAAACTAGGGAATTAGAGAACAGCCTGGAGACAAAGGATGACCAAGGCCTTTGGCATTATACAGAACTGGGTTTCAGCCCCAGCTCGGCCACTTTACTAGCTTGCTTGCTTACTCAACCTCTCTGAGTCTGTTTCCTTAACTGTAGAATAAGGATGATGATAACCACTTCTCAAGGTTATTGTGAGGATTAAATGAGCCTAGTGTATCAGGCACCAAATAAGAGCTACGTGAAAAATCGCAAATGCCCCTCTCTTTGGCCTCCCTGACTTCTGTACATGGGTCAGGGGTGTGAAGTGGACTTTCATTTTCTTCTAAGCAGCCTGGCTTGTGCTACCTCTCCCTCACAGCTCCAGGCCTAGAGGGGACATGGAGAAGGAAATGTCAGATCCAGGCACACTCACCCTGCTGCTTCCATAGGCCTGGCTGCCTGAGTCACACCTAGCTCTCCAGTTAGCTACAGAAGTATCTATCAACCAATAACTGGCTTTAAAAGGGGTGGGGCAGATGTAGGGATGTGGGGAAGAGTTAAATACATATAAATAAAATACGTACTAGCTCATGTAGAAAAATCAAACAGGATGGAATCTTAGAAAAACATTTAGTTTCCTACCCCCCAGCCCATTTGCAGAAGTAACCCTTAACCTAACCTGTCCTTTGTTCTCTTAGGAGTCTGAACCATCTCAGCACCCTATTTAGACTTCCAAAATATGATTTTCCACCCCTTGCCTTGGCTGTCCCTCCTGTTCCACCCAAAAGTCATCCTCCTTATTCCAGTTATTTCTACTCACCCTGACCCAGTTTCTGGGCTTTCTATCATAAGAATCCCACTCTCTTTTCAAAAGATTTACTAAAATAAACCTTCAGAGGACTTTTCAGACAAATTAACTTCATAGGAATTGTGCATTTTATCTGGAAAATAGCAATTTAAAAACTTGCCTCTCCTTAGGCATTATTATCAGAATCCAATTAAAACCTAATACTTGTGGTAACTAAGCCCCTAGAGCTGGACAATATAAAAATACTGTGACCAGAAAACAACATAATCACCAAGTAAAACTTTTAGGCTGATTAAAAGAAATAAAAGCTAACTATGGGATGTTCATTCTGTACCAGGCAATATGTTCTCATTTAACCCTCCAAAAATTCCTAAGAAGTAGGCACTGTTATCCTCATCTCATTTCAGAGAGGAGCAAACAGGCTGAGACCTAGATACAAGCAACAGAAGCTGGTGGATCTGAGTGAGGCCCTTGCTTTTAGACAGCTGAGTTGCCTTCACAGCCAAGTAGCCCAAGGTACCTTTCTTCACAAGATTTCTGTGAGGAGGGCTTCACTGTTCCTACCTAATTCCCTAATTCAGAAAGGAGCAAACTCTCTAATAGAACAGGAAGGACAATGAAATATCCCACATGCAAAGCAGGGGTGGAATTTGCCAAATTTATTTTCGTCTCTTCACTAGACTCTAGTGCAAGGACTGTTGACTGGGTGACAGTCTGCCCCAGCCTTGAACCTATTGCCCCCTGAAGAGGAAGATCCCCAGCTCCACCAGAGCAAATCTGGAACTGCTACCCAGCTCAGTGCACAGAGCACTGGCTTATGAGTCAGAGGACTGGGTTACTGAGTCTTGGTTCTACCGCTCACTTGCTGAGACCTCAGGCAATTCACGGTGTCTTTCTGGGCCCGTTTCCCTCTTACACCTGTAAGAAGAGGTGGATGCTGATGGTCTCTGAGGGGGTGTTCCAGAGCTGAAAGTCAATGATTCCACCATGAGGCTAGGTCTGTGCAGGGGGGATGGCTTTGCTTTTCTGCCAGGGCCTAGAAGCAACAGCATGAATAGACAGATCTCGCCAACTAGGTGCCAGGAAACTCCCCAGCTAGTAGCTCCCTTTCTCCCCCTTCTCAATCCTCCCTGGAGGCCAGACACTTTTGCTGCAATGGGCTGAGGTTACTAAAGCACTCCAGTAACCTAGGCGGTTCAACTGTTCCTTTCCCCCTAATATTTTCTAAATTCCCCATCCAGGAAAGTCAGTGTAAACTTAATGGCATTTTTAAAAACTAGTAAATGAAACCATGAGGCTATTAAAAGATTACAGATGGATCTTTCTCTTCAGAGCTGACATAAATGAAGACAAGCATGGGTCTTGAGCAAATGAGAAAAAAAAAAAATGATTGCAAAATACTTCAATTTGAAACAAAGTAGGTTAAAAATGAACCCCCCCGAGTAAATACCAGATGTTGAAAATGACAAAGTTCAACTTGTTTTGAATTAGGCAATATGGGAAGAATTGTAAAGCGCAAACAAAGAAGTATATTTAAAAAGTGACTCACCATGTAATGAATATGGTGCACAATTGAGCATTCTTTGTTACATATGAAGTTTGCTTTGGACAGCTATTCTAGGTGAATATCTCACTGTGGTTTCAGTGAGGCATGAGTAATCCATGAGAGGCAGAACAACACACTTGGGTGAGCTCACAAGTCCTGCTTCCTCACTCAGTTTGTCCTCTTTGAATAACCCTAGTGACTGGCAATAATCTCCGTAACTGAAGGCCAAGGGTCTCTTAGAAAAAAGAACCGGGGTTTGGTCTAAAGCACAAATCAACTTGTGGCCTTTGCCTGCTTCCCTGCACAGACATGCCATTAGGCAGCAGCCAAAGTCAGGCTTCTGACGTGGGAGGCCCAGTCCAAACGGCCTTGTGAGCCTCCCACTCCACAGGGTCTCACATCAGTCATGTACGCTTAAAAGAGTTAGACACATGTTGGCTTCCAAATCTTTTGCCCCAGAAGGTGGAGAAAGGAACTAGGCCCTTTCCCCAGACCTATTCTCAGATGTGACCTGGTAATAAACTGGAATAAAGAGTTCAGGAAACTGTATTCTAGTTTGCCACCTATAGCTAGGTGCCTTTGAGCAAGTCTCAGTTTTTCCCTGCCTCAGTTTACTCATCATCAGAATGCTGTGAATAATTAACTCTTAAGGGGATAAAAAGTATGCAAAAGTACCCATCCAAAACCTGGCATATAAGACATTCAATATATGTTGGTTGAATGAATGGATGCTTTTTAAACATCAGGGACTAGAGAATCATTGTGATTTTCATCATCATCATCAAACTTCACCAAAAGAAAGTGCCACTCTGGGGAAGGCAAAGGCAGATGGACTGATAAATGGATTTTAAATCACTGGCATCGAGGTAGCTTCCTCTTTGTTAAACCCAGAACAAAGCACTTTGAAATGGGGAATCTCTTTAATCCTCACAACTATGAAGAAGCACTTTCATTACACCCATTTTACAGATGCGAAAGCTGAGCCCAGAAAGGTTAAGTAACTTGCCCAAAGTCACACAGCCGGTAGGTGATGAGGCTGGGATATAAACCCAGGCAGTCTGACCCCAGCGCCCGCGCTGTCTACCACTGTTATTCTTGTTTCTGCCAGATGGCTAATGAGGTCTTTAGGGGAAGGGAGAACCGAGAAGGCTCTGAAATCTTTCGGAACCTGCTACCTGCTTCTGCGGATTTTAGAGGGCGTAGGGAGCCAAAGCCGGAACTCCGAAGCAAGCCTCTGTGCCCTCGGCACCCCACGGCCCGCGGGGAGTGAGAGCGATTACTCACCACGCTGAAGGGCAGCACGGACAGACATAAAATCGGGATCCCGGCAAGCTAAGATGCGCCCACCCAAAGCCCTTCCATGGCGCGCAGCCCTGGGCTTCCTCCGAAAGTGCTGACAAGGTCCAGGTGGCGCTCACCGGCAGGACGGGAGCTTGGGAGAGGCTACACGGAGATCCCCCAGCTCAAGTCGACTCCCGTTTCGCAGAACCACAGGTCTCCAAGCGGATCTGCGAGTGCGAGCGCCCGCGGCACCGCGGCTCTGACCGCCCGCCCGCCGACCTACGTACCTGGCTGCCCGAGGCGGGTCGGGCCTCGCGAGTCCCAGCCAGGAGCCCCGGAGAAAACGCCACGGCACAGCCAATCCTCCGCCGGAGCCTGGGTGCGCGCCCGGGCGAGCCTTCCCAACTCCAACGCGGAGGCGCCGTGGGCCAGTCGGCGGCGGGGGGCGTGTCGCCCCCGCCCCCTTCCCTCCGCAGACCGCCGAGAGCCGGGGCGAAGGCTCCCAGAGCCCAATCAGCGGCGGGGCAGGCGGCGAGGGGCGTGGCCGCCCCGACCTTCCCTCCGCCCCCAGCGGCCGCCGCGCCGCGCCCGGAGGCGCCCCCTTCCTTGACGTCAGTCGCCGGGGCGGACGCGGCTGCTCTGGCGGGAGAGCGGGGCGGGGCCGCATTCCTGCCCCGGGCTGCGGCGGCCGCTGCCCTCGCCGGCCACACGTGACGGTGCCCCTCCCCGGGCCTCTGGCCGGCGCGCGGGGCGCGGGCCGCCTTCAGCACGTGGCCCTCGGTAGAGACCCGCGGCTCCTTAGGCTCTCTCCAGCCCGCCTGCCTTCTGGCTCCAGCTTTGAGGGAGAGGAGGGGCTGGTCTTTGCAGTGGTCAGACCTTGGGTTCAGAGCCGGGACATCATGGATGGTAATCTTAGCTCAGCCGTGCGACCTTGGGGCGGTTACCTAAAGAAGACAGCATTCGAAGTGCTTATTTATCTATTCAGTAACAGTTTATTAGGGTCCTGATTGTCTGGGCTCCTTGACAAAGCAGTGAACAGGAGAGACCTTGGCCCTTGCGGTCCGGGAGTTAACAGCCTGATAAGGGAAGCAGATGTTAAAGAACTTAAACTATTTAGTATACGATTACAATTGTGACAAATATTACGGCTGTAAGAGGGTAATACAGAGAGAGGGACCTACGCTCTTTTTGGGAGGTCCTGGAAGGCTGAGGAAGCGACATTCAAGCCGAGATATGAAGGAGGGGTTGAAGTTAGCCAAGTGAGAAGGAACGAATCTGGAAAGAACGACTAAGGAGGAGGGAATCGCTCATGCTAAAGCCAGGAGATGGCTTGACTGAGGAGGAATGGAAAGGAAGGCAAGCAAGGGAAAGAGGGTGGAGAAGCAGAAGGCAGAGGCAGGCGGTGAAGAGTTACCATTTGCTCCTTTAAGGTGTTTTAAATGGGGGGATTAAAATTACATTTGTTTATTTAATAGATATTACTATAGCACTTACTATGTTTCACAAATGCCAGTCAACACTTTACAAATATTAGCTCATTTTATGCGCAAGACAAATTAGTATTTTTATTTATTTATTTATTAAAGATTTATTTATTTCTTTAATTCCCTCCCCTCCCCCGTTGTCTGTTCTCTGTGTCTATTTGCTGCGTCTTGTTTCTTTGTCCGCTTCTGTTGTCGTCAGCGGCACGGGAAGTGTGGGCGGTGCCATTCCTGGGCAGGCTGCACTTTTCTTTCGCACTGGGTGCCTCTCCTTACGGGCGCACTCCTTGTGCGTGGGGCTCCCCTACGCAGGGACACCCTGCATGGCAGGGCACTCCTTGCACGCATCAGCAACGCGCGTGGGCCAGCTCCACACGGGTCAAGGAGGCCCGGGGTTTGAACCGTGGACCTCCCATGTGGTAGACAGATGCCCTAACACTGGGCCAAGTCCGTTTCCCCAAATGAGTATTTTTAAAAGGTCGCTCCAGCTGCAGCTTGGAACTTGAATTGGAGCAGGCAGGAGAGGATGCAGGGTGTACAGGAGGTTCTCCATAAATGTTTGTTGTCTTCCTTGGAAGGTAAGGGATAGTTTGTACCCTGGCTCAGAACTGGTCAGGAAGGGCACCTGAGTATAGGCAGCTAAGTCTCCCTGACTTCTTTTTCACCTCAAAGCTGACCTAGGTATTTATTTAAGTTTCATTTCTCTTCTGTAAAGATTTCAAGGGAGTGGAATGCATGGGTCCCTTTTTCCAAGGGGGTTGTATGTGTGTTTGGGGCTGTTCTTCCCCATCTCATGATCTCCAGTTCCTCTCTGTCCTGCACAAAAGCAACTTCAGCAAGTGTTTTGCTGTTAGTTAAAGGGGTTTCAACGGTGGCTTCTCTTTGCTTTTCCTGCAGCCCTGGGGGAATGTTGAAAAGAAAACAAATCCACAGTGTTCATCTCCAAAGGCAAGTATTGCTGCAAAACCTTTCAGTCAAGTGCTGGGCTAAGGAGGGGACTGTGCAGGCTCCTAAAGCAGGAGACTGGTGTCTGAGACAGGAACTCCCTCTGCCCCATTCTGGGCAATTACAAGGCCGAACTCTTGGCATATCAGTGCTTGGAGAACCTAGGAAATCTGGCGCCACGAGGTCAGATGAATGTACCAGGGTCGGATTTGGGAACTTGTGACTTCTGGGTGAGAAGTGACTAAGACTGGGTGGGGATTATCTGGTGTCTCCTAACATTTTTGCAGGCATGTGACCATGTGCTTACCACACAATGGAACCATTTCTGTTGTTACGGCTCTATGATTCAATGTTTCTGATGAGATGGAGCCCTTCCACAGTTGTGTGGCCTACAGGGGACCTCAGGAAGATTTGGCAGTGGACCTTCCACCAGGAGTTAGGAATCTACGATCCACATAATGGTGCTGAAGGCAAAACCACTCCCAACAGGGCCTGCATTAGAGAGGGTCTATTCTGGGGAATGGACAGCTGCTATAATTCAGGCCAAGACTTTTATTTCCAGGTCCTAGATTAAGGTCAGGCAAATTAGGAACTCACCTCAGGTGCAAAATTTAAGGGGGTGCCAAAAACTTAGTAATCAAGATAAATAGTATTTTAATGCAATATTTTTAAAACAAACAAAATTAATGCCAGAGAAAAATCCATGAGAAACAAAATATCAAAATTTAAGGTAAAGGAAGGCTGTTGTTTGTTTTATGACCCTACGTTATTATGCAATGAAAACAGTCATTTCCCCTCAGCCCACAGTTCCCAAGGCTGTGTGCCCTGTACGTTCCCTGCCAATCAGGTTTATGAAGGTTGACAATGGTATGTGAACAGATGAGCAACATAGGGCTTTATATATAGTCATGTTTTTTTATTGTAGAGCTTTAATTAACTTTTTCACTTGATTCAAAATATGGGAGGACATTTTGAAAAGTCCATGTAAGACACACGTTTTTCCTTTTGCTTCAGGCTCCAATATGGCTCTCCCTTGCACTGGGTTTTACCCTCAGGGGAAGTAGACTTTAGATAAGGGGTTTAAATTTGTCCAGCCTTAGGCAAATGACTTAAGCTCTCATCAGTGCATATGAGTGTCCTCATCTGTAAAATGGGAATAATCCTTCCCATGTCTCAGAGTTGCTGTGAAAGTGAAATGAAGCAGTGTGGGTAGTATGCCTAACGTAGACCTTGCCACAGATGTTAAACCAGGATGAATTTCTTCCCCCTCCCCATTCTGCAGTGGTTGTCCAAGCACTTGGACAGTTACACATGGTTCCCCAATGGGGCTGAGACTTGTTCCCCTGGGTTTGTTGTTGCTGTTTGTCTTGTTGTGTGGAGAGTAGGCTATAGCAGCCAGAGAACTTTCACACTCAGCTGATAAGCTACAGTGTGACTTTTGAGTCAACTCTGTTTTTCTTGATAATATAGTCATTCTAAACTTTTAAAAAGAGGCTTCACATTTCCGGGAATATGGCAGACTAGAACAACACGGAGCTCTCTTCTCCTCTAGAAAAGTAGCTGGAGGACAGGCTGAAACATCCTAGAAAAAGATCTTCTAGGGCTTAGGACACCAGGTGAAGCCTGGACACTGCCCAGAGGAGAGAGTGACGAAGGAGGGAAATTGTGTCAACAGAACTGTGAGTTGAAACCAGCAACTGCTACTGCCGGCACTATCCACAACACTAAAGACACTTTAGAATTCTCAGGCCTCTGGGCCTGTGACTACAGACAAAGGCGGCCCCCCCGGGTTCTACCACCCAGAAAAGGGGAGAGAGAGGGACACAGCCTGAGGCTGACTCAGCTTTTGCCCTCACAAATTTCGTTTGCTGTGTCCCAGGAGCCCTTCCAGGCAGGGCAGGGCTGCGCCATTTTTTGCCTTGGAGCAGTAAGGGGCTAAAGATATACAACCCTCCCAATCTCCTCCTCGATTAATAGACTAACTGATTGTTAAGGACTCAGAGGAGAGTGGAAATATTTCTGACCCTGGAAAAGGGAGAGGGCTGCCAGGGAAGGCTAAAGAACTGTCTCAGAGAAAGTTTGAAGCACAAGGCTCATAGCCTCCAGACAGAAAGCTCTATCACATAGATCCGGTCTGTGTTGCAACAAATAAACTCCAACCAGGCATTGAACTGAGTGCCATCTTCTGGAAGACCAAGGAAGTGCATGAAAAAAATTAAAAATAAGTAGGAGAGGCTTTTTCTGGCCTCTATAGCCTCCCTCCCCAAGGTCCTAAGAAGTGACAAATACTGGGTCCAGTGCCCAGTTTTGAGCAACCAGCAGAACAATACTAACAATCCAGGTTGAGCCAAGAATCAAAGAGCAATGGTAACACACAGCCTCCTGCCAATAAATCCCTAAAAAAGAGAAATTGAGCATCTGGGTAAACTACATCCTAATTAGATGCCTAGATATCCACAAAAAATCACGAGCCATACTAAGAAAATAGAAGACATGGCCAAAGAAAAGGAATATATCGAAGTCCCAGAAGAGATACAGAATTTGAGAGAACTAATCAGCGAGATGCACACAAATTTCCAAAATCAAATTAATGCCTTGAAAGTCTATATGGCTAAAGAGATAAATGAGGGAAGCAGACTTGGCCCAATGGATAGAGTGTCCGCTTACCACATGGGAGGTTCGTGGTTCAAACCCCAGATCTCCCTGACCCGTGTGGAGCTGGCCCATGTGCAGCACTGATGTGCACAAGGAGTGCCATGCCATGTAGGGGTGTCCCCCACATAAGGGAGCCCCACATGCAGGGAGTGCACCCTGTAAGGAGAGCTGCCCAGTGTGAAAGAAAATGCAGCCTGCCCAAGAATGGTGCCATACACACGGAGAGCTGACGCAACAAAAAGAGACAGATTCCTGGTGCCACTAATAAAGATAGAAGCAGTCACAGAAGAAAACACAGTGAATGGACACAGAGAGCAGACAACTGGGAGAGGGGAGTGGGGGAAGGGGAAAGAAATAAATAAAAAATAAATCTTTAAAATAAAAAAAAGAGATAAATGACATCAAGAAGACACTAAGGGAACACAGAGAAGAATTTGAAATCCTGAATTGAAAAGTAGCAGAGCACATGGGAATGAAAGACACCATAGGTGAGAGCACAAACACATTGGAGACATACAATAGCAGACTAAAAATGATAGAAGAAAGAATAAGTGATACCAAAGATGGAACAGCTAAAATTGAAGAGAGAAAAGAATGGAAAAAATTGAGCAGGGGCTCAAAGAGTTGAATGACAACACAAAATAACATATGTGTCATGGGAGTTCCAGAAGGAGAAGTGAAGGGAAAAGGGTCAGAAAGAATCTTTGAGGAAATCATAGCTGAAAATTTCCCAACTCTCATGAAAGAAATGAACTTACATGTCCAAGAAGCACACTGTACCCCCATCAGAAGAAATCCAGACAGACCTACTCCAAGACACGAACTATTCAGAATGTCTAATGTCAAAGATAAAGAGAAAATCCTCAGAGCAGCAAGGGAGAAGCAAACCATCACATGCAAGGAATGCCCAGTAAGACTTAGTATGGATTTCTCATCAGAAGCCATGGAGGCGAGAAGACAGTGGTATGATACATTAGGATACTGAAAGAGAAAAACTGCCCGCCAAGAATTCTTTATCCAGCAAAATTGTCCTTCAGATATGAAGGTGAGTATAAAATATTCACAAACAAACAGAGACTAAGAGAGTTTACAAAAAGGAATCCACCTTTGCAGGAAATATTAAAGGAAACCTTAGAATCTGAAAGAAAAAGACAAGAGAGACAGGCTTGGAGGAGAGTATAGAAGAAAGAATAGCAGAAAGGATAACCAAAAGAGTAAAAAGGCAGACAAAAATAGCATATATGAAGACCAAAGAATAAAATGGAGGATATAAATAGTGCATTTACAGTAATATCATTAATTGTGAATGGATTAAACTCCTCAATAAAAAGATACAGGCTGACACAATGGATAAAAAAAACATGAGCCATCCATAAACTGCTTATAAGAAACTCACCTTAGAAAGGTTGGAAAAAGATACTAAGTAGTAACCAGAAATGAGCAGGGGTAGCTATACTAATAAAAATAAGCTGGTTTCTGCTTATGAAATTACACAAAGCAATTTAGACTATAGCCTACCTCTCCAAATTTACAACCTGAATGAGTTGAAAATAGCTAAGTCCAACATATAATATAAATATTCCATTACAGAAACACTAAAAAATAGGACATTCATGTAGATTAGAATTAAAGGTATCAGTATGAAGTCATATATATTTTTTAGGCCAGTTAAAAGAGTTTATTGAGAGAAATGACAGAAAACAAATGTATACACCCAAGCATGGATGTGGGCATCCTCCAGGCAAAGAAGAGCCAGTCATGTTTTTTAATACATAGATAAGTGAATATAGAAATAAATACATCTATAAATGTATGTATATATTTTTATTTGTATGTGTATGTATGTGTGTGTATACACCCATATTCCCTAGCTCTGTCTGCTGATAGGGTCTATAAGCAATGGCAGTCTAGTAGGAATAAGCATACTTAATACCCAGATATTGGCTTCTCAATACCATACCCCAAGAAAAGGAACCACAGCTCCTTGGAAAATGGTTGATTCCAGCATTGGGATTGAGATAATACAGGATGAGCCTGGAACATCTACTGATTATATAATTCCACCCAGGTGGAATTGCCAGAAAATAAGGAAATTCTCAAAGAATGATAGAGACATGTCAAAAGGACCAGGAGTCAGTTTTAAAAGGTTCCTACTGGCCCAATGTGGCACAGTTTGAGCACCAAGATAAAATATGGCAGGACCATATTATAACCCGATGAGTAAGAATACATGATTCTGTAGTAATATAAATAAATGACCAAATAAATAAATGGGGAAAGAGAAATCCCTTTCTTACAGAAGAATGCAAACTAATAAACTAGTAGGGGAAAGCTTATTGAAGAGCAGGGTATTTACATAGTTTAAAACATTTTTCCTCACAAATTATTTTTTAATTATAAAGGGAAAGATTATAACTGTAGGGGGGTTCCTAGCAGACACTAGCATAATTAAATGATCAAAGTTAACATCACCAATGTTGAGACAAATCATCAGAATGTGCCTCTTTTTTAAAAAAAGATTTATTTTTTTTTAAATTTTTCTCCCTGCCCGCCCTGGCCCCGTTGTCTGCTCTGTGTCCATTCTCTGTGTGTTCCTTGGATTCTTGCCAGCGGCACCAGGAATCTATGTCTCTTTTTGTTGCATCATCTTGCTGCGCCAGCTCTCCATGTGTGCAACGCCACTCCTGCGCAGGCTGTGCTTTCGTCGTGCAGGGCAGCTCTCCTTATGGGGCACACTCCTTGCATGTGGGGCTCTCCTATGTGGGGGACATCCCTGTGTGGCAGGGCACTCCTTGTGTGCATCAACACTGCGAGTGGGCCAGCTCACCACATGAATCAGGAGGCCCTGGGTTTGAACCCCGGACCTCCTATATGGTAGGTGGATGCTCTATCCATTGAGCCAGATCTGCTTCCCATAATGTGCCTCTTGATATGAGGCACTGAGAAGGACACAAGATCACTTCTGTGATATTCCTACCAAAAATGCATAACTGGAATCTAATCACAAGGAAACATCCAAACTGAAGGACACCCTGCAAAATAACTGGCTTGTATTTGTCAAAAATATCAAGGTCAAGAAAGACAAAGGGGGAAGCAAATGTGGCTCAAGCAGTTGGGTGACTTCCTACCACATGGGAGATCCCAAATTTGGTTCCCTGTGCCTCCTAAAGAAGATGAGCAAGACAGTGAGCTGATGCAATGGGCTTGCACAGCAAGTTGACAAGAAGATGCAATAAGCTGATGCAACAAGGAGACAGAATAAGGATGCATAGTGAGAGACACAAGCAGGAAGTGGATGTAACTCAAGTAACCTCCTACATACGAGGTCCTGGGTTCAGTTCCTGGTGCCTACTAAAAAAAGAAGACAAGTAGACACAGAAAGCACATAACAGACAAGAGGAGACAGTAGGCACAAACAACAAGGGGAGGGGGGAGAAATAAAATAAATCTTAAAAAAAAAAAAAAGACAAAGGAAGGCTGAGGAACTGTTCCACATTAAAGGAAACTAAATGTAATGTGTGATCCTGGATTGGATCTTGGGCTGGTAAAGGAAATAGTGATAAAGGATTTTATTGGATAATTGTTGAAATTTGAATATGGACTTGGGGGTAAGAAAATAGTATTTTATTAATGTGAAATACTTTGATTTTGAAAATCATACTGAGGTTAAGCAAGAAAATGCCCTGATTCTTAGGAAATATATATTGAAGACTTCAGATATAAAGGGGTATGATGTCTCCAATTCAAACTCAAGTGATTCAGAATGTGTGTGTGTGTGTATATGTACTTAGAGAAAAAGGGAGAGAATGATAAAGGCAACTAATTGATTAAATTAGGTATCAGGCATATGGGGTTCCTTGTGTTATTCTTGCAACTTCTCTGTAAGTTTGAAATTATATCAAAATTAAAAGTTCCCACGATAACACTATTCAATCAAACAAGTGTTCACTAAGGACAGGCAATTTATGGACAAGCAGTATGGCAAGCCAAATGAATAATTATTGAGGAGCATCTACTGATTGTATTTAAGTAAATAATGCATAAATTGCCACCTAAAATACAGAGAGCATGTGCACTACTAGGATGCTTTTGACTGCAAGAAAAGAAGATCAGACACTATCAGTCAAGGTTCTGGCAGGAAATACTTCATTAAGGTAATTTGGTAAGATTTTCATAAAGGAGCTATTTACGGATGTGGTGAGCAGGGGCTAGGGAAACCACAGGGGAGAGTGCAATACCGTAACAGCTATTAAGAAGTGGGTGTCAGGGAAGCGGATGTGGCTCAAGTGATTGAGTTCTTGCCTACCACACGGGAGCTCCCTGGTTCAGTTCCCAGTGCCTCCTAAAGAAGACAGCAAGCTGGTGCAACGGAAGGTATGACAAGCTGACACAACAGTATGTTGAAACGAGACACAAGAAGAAAAACATAATGAGGGAAGTGGACGTGGCTCAACTGATAGAGCATCTGCCTACGATATGGAGGGTCCAGAGTTCGATCCCCAGGGCCTCCTGATCCATGTGGTAAGCTGGCCCATGCACAGTGCTGCTGCGCACAAGGAGTGCTGGGCCATGCAGGGATGCCCCTGCATGGGGGTGCCCCATGCATATGGAATGCACCCCACAAGGAGAGCCGCCCCGTGTGAAAAAAGCAACCCGTCCAGTGTGGTGCCACACACACGGAGAGCTGACGCAGCAAGATGATGCAACAAAAAAGAGACGCAGTTTCCCAGTGCCCCTGGATAATGCAAGCGGACGCAGAACACACAGCAAATGGATACAGAGAGAGGACAATGAGGGGGAAGGGGAGAGAAATAAATAAAATAAATCTTAAGAAAAAAGAACATAATGAGAGACAACAAAAGCAGGGAGCGGAGGTTCTCAGTAAAACAAGCAGGACAGTGAGCTAACGCAAGGGGCAGGTGTGGCAAGCTGACACATCAAAATGATGCAACAAGAGACACAAGAAAAGAAAACATAATGAGAGACACAGCAAAGCAATGAATGAAGGTGGCTCAAGTGATTAGGTGCCTCCCTTCCACATCAGAGGTCCTGGGTTCAGTTCCTGGTGCCTCCTAAAGAAACAAGGAAGATAAGGAGACATCGCAAATGCAAACAATGAGGGGGTGGAGAAAAATTTTTTTTAAAAATGCAACTGAAGAATAAAAAGGTGGGTGTCACCATGTCCAGGCCTGAAGAGACAAGGGGAGAGAGTAGTCACTGAAGTCTGAGATGGAGAGGAAGGCTTTGGATGGAAGGATATGACAGGTAGTGTTTCCCCACCCATCCACTTCTGCAGGAAGGAAGCCTGGGGAATAAGAACCTCAACCTAACTCATCTCCTTTCCTCGCACTCTCCCTTCTCCTGAGGATGCGTTGTATTTGGCCAGATCCAACTGGAAGCCAGAAGGGAATGGAGTTACCTGGTGTAGCTGAAACAGGTCAGTCTCCAGGACAAGAGCTGAGTGGAAAATGGTGTTGAGTGGATTGGGAAGAGAAAACAGGCAATTATCACAGCAACTAAACCAGCTTAAGAGCCGTATTACCTCACATAACAAGAATTCCAGAGACAGGGTGGTTTCTGGAATGATTTCTTCACTAGCAGGGCAAGATGTCATTAAACTTTCTGGTCTGCATCCTCAGCACATCAGCAGTGTCTCTCCTCATGGACCCAAGATGGATGTGGCAGTTCTATTAATAGGAATCTAATTCACACACAGTAAAATTCAGCCAGGACTTTATTTCTTCCCATGCATCAATTTAACTCAATCAGGACAACCTTTCCTAAAAGTTGTCCCTTAAATTTATCCTCACCTCTCATTGGCTGAAACTGGACTACATGTTCAGTCCTAAACCACTCCTTGAAAAGGGGGAGTGGGATTTCTGTGATTACCTTAGGCCAATCAAGGCCAGGGAAGGGCCCACCTTCTCTGAGCACATTGCCATCTGGTACCTGGACAAAACTGTTGCTAACAGGAGGAGGGTGTGGCTGGCAGGCAGGCAGTCCTATTTTCCACGTTGAGTATCATTGGATCTGCTGGACCACAAGGGCTAAGTGGTAGGGTGGCTTGTACTGCATTCTGAACCTGTTGCAGAGCTTTCTCTTGCTCTGGTCTGCATTTGAAAGTCAGGCTTAGGGATGACTCTGTACTTGGATTGAAGTTGTACCCTCCAAAATCTAAAAAGTTTATCAAATACTGTGCCACTTTTGTCCTTGTAGGTAGTGTGAGGTATAGTGCCTGTGGAGGGGCTTTCTTGTCATGTTTCATGCCATTTCATGCCCCAGATACTTCAATGAAGTGGCCGGCTCCTGAATTTTATCTGACAACCTCTAGATCAAATAAGTCTTACTGTGGCACCTACAGTACTTGTTACTGTCTGCTTATCAGTTCAAATCAGCACTTTATGGTTAACATAATAGACCCTGGTAAACCAGGGAGATGTTTTGTGGACTGTCTAGATGATCGCTGTCTCTCTGGACTACCTATTGACATAGAGCAGGAGGACTGGCAGCATTCTGTTGATGTCAGTCAGCCTCTTTACCTAGCCTCCCACGTACTTGTTCATTGGGCCAATGAATAAAGTGGCCATGGTGGCAGGGATGGGAACTAACCATGGGTTCAGTCCATATGGACTTCCTGTTACAAAGGCTGATCTGGCTAACACTACTGCTGTGTACCTTATCTGAGACCAACACTGAGCCCCCCCAAATGGCACCATTCAGTGAGGGGACCAGCCAGCCACCTGGTGGAAGATTGGCTATATAGTATCTCTTCCATCATGGGGGAAGCAGAGGTTTAGCCTCATTGGAATAGACACATATTCTGGACATGGACTTATCTTCCCCACCCATGATGCTTCTCTTAGGACCACTGTCTATGGACTCATAGGACTTATCCACCATCATGGCATTCCCCATAGCAACACTTCTGATCAAGGAAGTCGTTTCACAGCAAAGGGAGTATAGCAATGGATTCATACCCATACAATTAATTAGTTTTACCACATACCCTATCACCCAAAAGCACCTGGGCTAATTGAAAAGTGAAATGGCTTACTGAAGACTGTTACAGCACTGTTTGGAAGACAATATCCTGAAAGGATGTGATTCTGTCTTAAAATATGCAGTATATGCATCATAAGGTGCTGGCTACCCCATTGTCAGAACTCATGGGTTGAAAGTGGGAGTGGCTCCTCTTACTATTATACCCAATACCCATTAGTGGATGTTTTTTATTCCTTTCCCAGCATCCTAGAGCTCTGCATATATGGAAGTCTTATTCCATGGGAGCATGGAGGGAGGTGTTTCAACTAGGGGATACAGTAAAAGTTCCACTCAAATGAAGGATAGGGGTGTCCATTTTGAACTTCTTATGCTACCCAACCAACAGGCAAAAGAACAGGTTACTCTACCGGATTAAGTGAGTGATCCACATAACCAAGGGGCAACTGGGTTGCTATTAATACTACATAGTGGAGTAGATTAGTTTTCTATTGCTGAGTCACAAAGTACCACAAGCTTAATGGCTTAAAACAACACACATTTATTATCTTATTGTTTCTGTGAGTTAGGCGTCTGGGCAGGGCGAGGCTGGGTTCTCTGCTTAGGATTTCATGAGGCTGTAATCAAAGTGATGGCCAGGCTGCATGGAATGTGGAAGCTTGACTGGAGAAGCTGCCTCTCCCAGGCTCATTCAAGGTGTTGGCAGAATTCATGTCCTTGCAGCGGTAGGTCCGAGGGTCTGGTTCCTTGCTAGCCAAAGGCTAGAAGCTGCCCTTACCTCCTAGAGGCTGCTCATAGCGCCTACAGACTTCCCGCAGTTCCTTGCCACATGGGCTTTCCCAGACAGCTGCTTACTTCATCAAGCCAGGAAGTTGAGTCTCAGGAGCAAGTCTGCTATGAAGACAAAGTCTTACATAATGTAAAGTAATCATGGGAGTGACATTTCATCATATTTGCCATTTCCAGAGCTTCTTTTGGTTAGAAGCAAGTCACAGGTCCTATCCCTACTTGAGAGGAGGGGATTATGCAAATATTCAAAGGCATAGACATCTGGAGGCAGAGATCACAGGAAGCTACCTTAAAGTCTGTCCCCTATAAGGGGCCAGGGAGGACTATGTCTGGAAACCAGGACATTCTCTGGGGTCCTTGGTAGTGCTTCCATGTCCAATAGTAAAAGTAATGGGACATTATAACAGCCAAAACAAACAAACAAACAAAAAAAGCTGGATGATTGAGATCTCCGACACTCCAGAAATGAAAGTTTGGATTATTCCAGTAAGTAAAGAAACCCAACCAGGTGAAGTTTTGGTTGAGCACGGGGAATATGGAATAGATGATAAAATAAAATAAGGAAGCCACAGTATCAATTATGGACTATGCCAATTAGAAATAAATGACTGTAGTAGTTTTGCATATTTTCTCCTTGTCGTGTATATATGGTTTTTTAAACATGTTAATCATTTTCTCTTTCTACTTCTTCCCATTTTTATTTTATATATAATTTGCTGAAAGTTATTGTTATAATTTAACCTTTAATCTGCCTACTCAGAATCTCTATTGCCCTTGTCTCATGCACTGGCTTTAGCTGCCCCAACAGTAGCTCTACATAACCATTCAGCCTAAGCCCAGGATTGGGTCAGAAACGGAATGGGGGAAGTAAGGGCAGTGTCTCATAGTAAAAAATATAACCACCTGGAGCAGGAGTTCTGAACAAGGAGTCCATGAGCTTGAAATGAAATTAAAAAAAAAAAAAACACAATAAAAACATTATTCTTATGGGGACATGTGGGTGTGATATATTTATTAAATAATACACCTTATAGTGTGGACTTACTAAGGGGTCTGTGGTTTTCATCTGACTGGCAAAGAAAAAAAGGTTAAGAACCCCTGATCTAGAGCCACTGTTCCAAGAGGGGTGGTGCTGGGGGGAGAAGGCTACCACGAGGGAGGCAGGTCTCTCAAGGCATTTCAGCTCCTCTGACGATTCTTGCTCCCTGAGTGCCGCAGCTGCTGGCTACTTTGACATCTCCCTGATGGGTAAGGGCAAGGCCCTCTTTGGTGGCTAATGACTTCTGTGACCTTTATCTCTTTATGCCATGTTCCAGTCTACCTGTTCAGGTTAGACTGGGACTTCTTGACAGCAGAGAGAAAACCAGAGTTGGGGGAAATCACCGTAATTCCCCATATCCCTAAACAAGCCCAGTGGTTCTGAGGCCCCAGTAAAATGGAGAAGTTGGAGACCCAAGTAATGGTGGAAGGGAAACCACATCTGCTTTTGCTGTATTATTTGGGAAATGTCTTGAAAAAGAGTCTTTTGTGAGACTAGGAACAGAGAAAGCCCATGGTTAGAGAAGCAGAGTCAGGGAATCTGAGGTAGCTGTAGAATTTCTAGTGTCAGGACATCTAAATTTACATCCTTGCTCTGCTACTTACATGTTACTCTGTTCCCTTTGCCCAGTTTCTTGGAGGCAATGCAGAGGGGCCCAGATGAGGAACACTAAGCTTGGGTATCCCCCACTGGCCCTCCCCCCACTGTTAGAGTTGGCAATAGACCACCCCACTCTTTGTGTGGAGATGTTATCTCATCCTTCATGTTCATTAGTAACAGTCCTGAGAGTGGTTGTGTAAAGGGTGGACTTGGCCTTGCAGTGAGCATACTTCACTGGAACACCCAGGTGTGCTCAGGCCCTCCCCAACAGGGCCTACCCTGCCTCTCCTTGTAGAAAGTCTATCCATCCTCGAATGACACCCTGTTCTCGAAGCTCTCCCCAGGCTCCCACCACACATTGTGGTGCTTTGGAGCTAGGTAGCCCAGAAAAACATGTACTTAAACTTAATCCATTCCAGTAGGTGTGAACTCTTGTAAACCAGACCCCCCTTTGGTGAGACTACTTCAGTTAAGGTGTGGTCCAGCTAAATCAGGATGGGTTTGTTGTTTTTTTTAAAAATTTTTTTAAAGTTTTTTTTTTTTTAAAGATTTTATTTTTATTTATTTAATTCCCCTCCCCTCGTTGTCTGTTTTCTGTGTCTTTTTGCTGCATCTTGTTTCTTTGTCCGCTTCTGTTGTCATCAGCGGCACGGGAAGTGTGGGTGGCGCCATTCCTCGGCAGGCTGCTCCCTCCTTCGCACTGGGCGGCTCTCCTTATGGGTGCACTCCTTGTGTGTGGGGCTCCCCTACGCGGGGGACACCCCTGTGTGGCAGGGCACTCCTTGCGCGCATCAGCACTGCGCATGGGCCAGCTCCACACGGGTCAAGGAGGCCCGGGGCTTGAACCGCGGGCCTCAACATGTGGTAGACGGACGCCCTAACCACTGGGCCAAAGTCCGTTTCCCAGGATGGGTTTTCATCTTATTACTGAAAGCCTCATAAGGATGGTAACTAAGAGAAAGCCAGAGGGAGCAGCCAGAAGTGAATGCCAACAGAGCCCAGAAGAGAAGGGAGAAGCCAGGAGAAGCCACCATGTGCATTGCCATGTGACAGAGAGCAAGGACCAAGATCCACGGCAGCCAGCCCCAGGATGCCACAGTCTTCTGGGAGAAAGTATTGCCTCGATAATGCCTTGATTTGGGCTTCTAGACTCGAAACCAAGAGCCAATAAATTCTGGTTGTTTAAGTCAGCCTATTGCATGGTATTTGCTTCAGCAGTCAGGAACGTGAAACACACATGCTCTCTCCCTCCCTTCTGCATTTTCCTTAAGACCCTCATCTGTATCTCTCCTTTGTGTCCACAACTGTCCTTCCTCTACCAGCACAGTGCAAATACCTCGAGGGCAGGAGTTGTTCCTCTTTGTAGCCTGCATTTCCCATCCTGATTCTGTTGCATCTAGTAGGTGCGTAAACCATATTTGTTGCGTTCAGTGGAATCAAGAGCTCTCTGAATAGTTATGCTTCTCCAGAGAGTCTGCTGGACCGCCATTCAGAATGTCTGTAGAATCCCAGAGGCTATAAATATCGCGCCAAAGCCACTCCGAGGAGCTCCCTTTTAAGGAGCAAGACTTGGCTCCTGGGGCTGAAAGTTTATGCCCACTAGGTGGTGCCATGACCCTCAAGTCTCCAGATGCCTTTTTTAGAAGATTGGAAAGATTCTTTTCCCTCCCTCTTCATGTTTGTTGGCAAAGGTCCTCCACTCAGAAATAGTTTGTGTGATGTAATTCTGCCATCAGTCTAGCGGCCAGATCAGCCTCCAGCTGCCTATCCCAGGCCCAGCTGTACTCAAGATGGGCCTGCTGTGGGCACTGAAGATGTCCCTCCAGAGGCTGCTAAGGGATGCTGAGACACGCCCTGAAACTGAGTTCAGAAGTCCTAGGCTGGAGTCTCAACACTGACACTAGTTGTGTTTCTTTGGGAGAGTCACTCAACCTTCCTGGGTCCCCATTTTCTCACCTCATATAGCAGCTGAGAATAAAACCCGGGGAAACATAAAAACACTTTGAATGTGGGTGTGGCGTCAACTACACCTGGGCTTCTGTTCAACGATCACCAGCCATCTCTGTGAACATGGTCAACTTCCTTACCCCTCTAAGCCCTGGTTTCCCCATCAGTGAATAAGAGCTAATCAATAATTTTATAAGGTTGGTGTAAGGATTAAATAGAAGCATGAATATAAAGTGCTCATCCTAGTGCCTAGTACCTAGTGAGCACTCAATAACAATCACATATATACTATTTATTATGTACCCCTAGCCCCTAAAAGAGTACCTGGCACTTAATAGGACTTAATTAGGTGCTCAGTATCTATCTGTTGAAAGAATTTTACGGATGAGAAAACTGAAGCACAGAGAGGTTAAGGAACCTCCCTCCAACAGTCACAGCACTAAGGAGTTGTGAAGCAGTGATGTATAGCCAGACAGTCTGACTCCAGGGCTGCACTCTGAACCGCCACATCCTGCCAGTAGTGTTATAGATATGTGGTGTCACACATTACTATTTGCTTATCTAAATTATATATTCAGAGCTTTTATGTGTCAGGTACTTGTAGACAGAACTGAGTTGGCAGCGAGAGGCATTACCCTCTGAAGCCAGCTTTTCTTCCCCAAGGGGAGCCAGGCTGCTGTAAAAGGGGTCTGCTCCCCCATGCGGGGGCCAGTGGATTCATCCCATGACCAGGAGATGAGGGAAGAGCTCTTCAGGATGGGATCGGCTGAGAGTCTGATGCACGCATGGTCCCCAGGGTGAGGAGGCTGTCGGTTCTATTGCTGTTTCTGCAGCCACACAGTCATCCACTCCACTGGCATTTACTGAGGGTCTCCTATGTGCCAAGCACAAAGATAGATAAGATATGATAGTTAGGGGTTGCAATGTAGCAGATTCAAATCTACTGCAGAGGGATGCTCCAAATAGCCTAGGAGAGGAGCAATCAACAGATTGGAAGGCAGGACCAAAGGAGGCAGCATTAAAATTGGGCATTGAAGGATAAACAGGAGTTTGCCAAGCAAGTTGGGGTCTGGGAATGAAGCTCATTCTGGGCTTATTGGGAAACATAAGAGGTTTGGTGGGGTTGGCATGCTGGGAGGAACATGAGTAAGGAAGTAGAAAACCAGGAAGTTGGAAGTCAGTTGGGCCCAGATTGTGAAATATGCCACAGAGAAGAGATAGAACTTAATCCTGCGGTCAGTAGGGGAGAAATGTAATGATCAGCCAGGTCCGTGTTTTAGAAAGGTGACCGTAGCCTCACTAAGGTGGGGTGGGAGGGGAGGAAAGAAGGGAGAGCAAGTACAATTAGCAGCTTCTTGGTCTCAACGCCTTTAGGCTTCCTTTTCCTTATAGATGAAATGAGGAAAATACCGTATGTATCTCTCAGGATTGATTTGAGGCTTAAATGAGAGAATGTCATGTAAAGCATTAGCACAGTAATAATGATGTGAAGCACCACTAGGCTCCATGACAGGCCGTCTGCCTAGTGCGTAAGCATATGGGTTTTGCTGTCACTTGTACCCTGGTCATGTTAGGTAGCACCTTTATATATATATGTATGTTTTCTTTTTTTTTTTTAATTAAAAAAGATGGGCACATTTTAGATCTAGGCAAGATGGGAGAATGGCGAGCAGGGGATGGATAAAAGTGGAGTCGATTTGTGGGGTGTGGGAGCGGCAGTGAGGTGTCCGGGGAGGAGATGATGGTTCTTAACTCCAGGCACGAGAACCGAGAACTCGGATGGTGGACACAGAGTCAGAACCCAGCTTTGGCGAGGATGAGTTTGAGGTGGGCGCTTGCAGGGTATTTCGGAGGTCCAGCTGATAAGGAATGTCAGCTCAAGACCAGCACTGCTCTCCTCCCGCGCCCAGGAGTGGCCATGGGGCCCCGGCCGGCGCTAGGACAAAAGAAAAGACACGCAGCCAGAGGCTGGGAGGGGAAGCTGGAGAAGCCGGTTTTCCCCTCGAGGCAGAACGGGAGGCCGGGCAGGCACGCTAGCCCCAGATATGGCAAACTTCTAGAAGCTGAGCGTGGTCAGGCAGGGCGGGAGGCCCGCGGCCGGATGGCGCGCGCTGCGCCCCGCCGAGGGGATGAAGGAATCAGAGCCCGGAGGCTGGCGCGGACTAGAAGGGGGGCGCCAGGGTGGTGAGCCAGCCAGCAAGAGATGGCAGGCAGCCGGGAGGAGCGAGTCGGGGTGGAGAGCGAGGAGGAGAAGGGAAAAGGGCGGGTAGGAGGGGTGGAGAGAGGAAGAAAGAGAGGAGGGCTGGGGGGAGGAGAGAGGGGAGGAAGGGTGGGGAGCGGGGAAGAGGAGGAGAGCGCGCGAGGAGGGGAGCGCGGAGGCCTCGGTAGGCGCAGCGGGGACCTCGGCCCGGCCGCCTCCGCGAGCAAGGCGCAGCCATTCCGCTGCTCGGGGCGCCGCCGCCGCCGCGCCCGGGGGCCATGCTCCCGCCGCCCCCGCGCCAGCCGCCGCCCCAGGCGCGCGCGGCCCGCGGCGCGGTGAGCCTGCAGCGGTCCTTCCTGCGCAGCCCGCTGGGCGTGCTGCGGCTGCTGCAGCTGCTGGTCGGCGCCGCTTTCTGGATCACCATCGCCACCAGCAGGTACCAGGGCCCCGTGCACTTCGCGCTGTTCGTGTCCGTGCTCTTCTGGCTTCTGACCCTGGGCCTGTACTTCCTCACGCTGCTGGGCAAGCACGAGCTGGTCCCGGTGCTGGGCTCGCGCTGGCTCGTGGTCAACGTGGCGCACGACCTGCTGGCCGCTGCGCTCTACGGCGCCGCGACGGGCATCATGATCGACCAGACGCAGAGCCACAGCTACTGCAACGTCAAGCATTACCCGCTCTCCTGCGCCTACCATGCCTTCCTGGCGGCCGCGGTCTGCGGCGGCCTCTGCCTCGGCTTCTACCTGCTCTCGGCGCTCTACGGCTGCTGTCGCCGCTGCCAGGACCAGCAGGAGGTGGCGTGAGGCCCGCCCGCGCCCGCCGCGGCCCAGACGAGGGCGGGAACGCTCCGGAGCCCGGCGGCCCCAGTCCTTCCTGCCGCCGTCGTCCCGCGCCCGTGCCTCCTGGCACCCTCCCCGGGCCCTGCGTTCCTGCCGACGCCGGCGCCGGGAACTGGGACCCTGACTCGCAGCTCCCGCTCCACAGCGGCGCCAGGGCTCGGGCCCCGAGTCCCGCGCGCAGCTCCCGACGCGCCATCTCCTGGGACCAGGACAGGGCTGCAATCCGAGAGGCGGACACAGACGCGCGGCCCGGAGGCGAAACCTCGCGGTTCCTCCTACCCTTCCCAGCCGAGAGCGAGACGTGGACAGGCGCCGCGTAGATCCGGGGGAGGCTCCCAAATTGGAACCAGTGTTTTGGTTGCGCCACGGCCCCCTCCCTCCCGCTCTGCTTTCGGAAGAGCACCCCCTTCCCTGGCCTCTCCTCCAGCCTCGGGTGCTGTAAAAGGCCGGCGTGCTGCCGCGGGGGGAGCTGGGGACAGGCCTGGGCTGGCCCCGGGAGGAGCGACGAGTGTCGGATTGTGTGGGCGTCCTGCTCGCGCCTTCCGGGCCCATCCCTGACAGCTTTGAAGTCTTGGGGTGGGGCCCATCCGCAGAGGTGGAGACGGCTGTTCCCTCACCGCTGGACTCCTCTCGCCTCTGCTTGCCCCGTCTTTGTCCTCGCGGTTCCCTCATTCCAGACCCAAACGTACCCATCCCTGGCTTTCCGGGCTCGCGGAGATACAGGCCTTTTCCCTCTCACAGCCTTCTGCGCCACCATCCTGTCCCGCTCCCGTAACTGTTTACCTTAGGGACCTCCCAACCCCCGCCCGACTGTAGCGGAATGTTGCGCCAAGTCTCGCTCTTCTTTGGGCAGATAGGGACCCAGCGCCTGCCCTGGGAGCTGCAGAAACGAGCAGGCAGAACCCTTCTCCCGACTCGCGGTCCAGCACTGTTTACATTAAAGCAGTGGTTGTTCCAGGAAGCCCGACCTCGGAGACACCCTAAGGGCCAAAAGGGTTTGTCAGTGGTGCTATCTCCCCTCCTCGGCGATTCAGGATGCTCAGTAGCATAGCCAAGGCTCTAAGAAGGCCCGCTGTAAAAGAAGCCCCCGTACTTAGTTTACAAATTAACTGCCCAGGGCCAGCACCACATTTTCCCACCTTGAGGTTCCAAATAACCCGAACTGTCTGTGGCTCCTTCATTCCTACGGCCCAACCCATTGGCACCGTGTTTGAAGATTGGGGGAAGGTGGCCTCTTTCCCTGGAAATTTCTCTAGCAGACGGAGGGGCCAGTCCACTGAGGGAGGCCGTCACCCAGCCCTGGGTACTGGTGGGTTTGTTTACATTGTTTGGAAAATGAGGCCACGGTTATCCAGATGATTTCTAGCAAAAGGAACACCTCCGTAAGAGATCCTGCCATTGACTGGCGGGGACATTCGTGCTCACCAAAGAGAGAGAGAAGCCTCTGGAGCTGAGGTGAACAGCTGGCCGAACCTCTGGATGGTAAGATACTTCTTGGTTTCCTGGAAGGCCTTTGAATAAAAAACGGGGAGCCCCCTCCTTTCCTAAATATTTAAGGTTTTTTATTCGGAAAACAAGTTGGAGGGGTGAAAATAATAGAAACAAAGTTCAGAGAGTTGCAAAAATTCAGCCTTTTTGCTAAATCCTTCAAAACTCTCCTCTTTGAAAATGTTCTAGCCTCTGGATTAGAACCTGGAATGGAGGAGGCCAGTGTGCATGAGTGGATTTTAAAGCCTAGGTGGAGAGGCATTAGGTGTCTCTGTTGTGGTGTGATGGTGACATTGGGGGGGTGGGTGTGAGCACTTTGTTAACATCCTGTGCCTGGACCTCAAAATTCTGTGCATGTATTTGTTCCGTTTGCTCAACAACCCTATTAGGTGGGTCCGTTATTCCCATTTTACGGATGATGAAATGAGATAGGGAAGTTGAATAACTTGCCCCACGTCTCCCAGCTAGTGAGTGGTGGGCTGGGATTTGAGCTTGGCAGCCTGGCCTCTCGAGGACCATGCTGAACTATTTAGAAAAGGGGGTTAATTCATGTCAGGTACTAGCATTGTGGTTATTTTTGTTATTTTCTCTCTCCTCTGGAAAATCTGAGAACACTGAGCCCCAAGGGTCCCCTGAGTCCTTTGATGTCTCAGCTAGGTTGGGGTCCCACTGGCCCTTAAGGATGGGTAACTGTTCCCCCCAGCTCTAACCGCCGGGGCCACTGGAGCCTAGGAGTGGGCCTGGGGGCACACTTTGGGTTGCCTCTGAAGCACAGTGACTTTGGTTCTTCTGTTGCAGGTTTCCATGTTGCTGGAGCCATGGAGCCTCCCAGAGACTGGTCATTCCAGCCTCTTCCAGGGCCTGATTCCCTGGGCTGGCAAGACCATTCCAGAGTCTTCACTGGCCGTAAGGGAGATGGGGAGAGAGAACAACCTCTGTGCAGCATCCACCCTTCCACACTGGCTTCCACACTGCCCAATGCAAGAGCTGAGATGGGTGAAGACTCATTTTTGCCTTAGCCCAAGAGGATTCCTGACTCCCCTTGTGCCATGACTGGAGCACAATATTCCAGATACTTTAGAACTGATTCCGTACTCCCCCATACCCCAAACAATGGGTTTTAGCTCCAGCTTGCTATCTTCCCCCTTTTCTCATTTTTAAGTTACATCCTCAGCTCAGGTCTAGCCCCTAAGGATCTCCTCCTCCGCCCCCCAGCCTTGGTGCTCTGTCTGTGGTCAGACGACCTTACTCAGGAGCAGGCATCTCCCTGGCCTTCACGGTGCCTCATCCATCCAGATGTGCCTGTAGCACTCCGGAGCTCACTGGCTCTTCTAGATGTGCCTTTCTGCTTGGCCTCCAGCTACTTGTTAGTCTCTCTGTCTGACAGATGCGAGAAGAACATGTAGGACTGTCCCTGCCCATTCCCTCTTCCCCCTTGTGGCCCTGTGCCACAGGAATGGCCACTTGACCTGGCCCAGGACTTTTTGGATACTGGAGAGCCTCATAGACCTCCCTTTTCAGACACCGGGACCCAGTCCAGCTCAAGACCATCAGGGCAGTTCCCAGCTCGAACATTGGGGCCACTTGTAGGATTTCTCCTGTGTCCTACAAAGACCAAAAGAGGCCATGGGTAGGGAGAAGGGACCCATGTGGCCCATTCAGTATAGTGTGATTTCTAATCTGCTTTTCTGAATAAAGCTTGGTTGTCTGATTTCAAAACACGCGCCTTCGACCTGGTCCTTGCGGCAGCCCACTGTGCTAGGTGCCCCAGCTTCCCTCCATCCTCTCGTTAGGCCATGCTCTCTGCCTCCTGGGTCTGGGGCCCAGTCCCAGCAGCTTTCCCTTCTGGGAGAGAAAGGAAGATGAGTTCACAGATTCCCAGTGCAGTTAGGGACAGGAGACAGTGTTGCCTGAGGCCAGGAACCAGAGGCCTGTTTCTGCCCTGCCCAAGGCTGAAGAGAATTCCGGAGGCAGCCATCCCAGATCCCAGTGGACCTCTGGGAAGCCTCGCTGCCTGATAGGCAGGCGCGCGGTGACCGAGGTCACGGAGCCAGAAGGTTCCCATTCTAGTCCTGTCATTGTACAGAAGGCAGACAAGCCCAGGGTGAAGCAGCCACTGGCCTGCTGCAGCCTCCTGACGAGGGCAGAGCGGGTCGGCGCGGACTCAGGCCCCGGGTCTTCTCTGCAGATCACTGCTGTCTGGTGTTGCTCCCTGGACCACATCCCACCTGGCTCTTTCCGGTCCCCTAGAGGTCGTGTGCCCAGCTAGCCGTGCTCTGCTGCCTGAGATGCCCTGGAAAGAAGATGGGGACAGAGCTATCAGGCTTGCCTTCCTCTCCCTTCTGGGCCCTGCGCCTGATTTTAAAGTTCATCTGGAATGGCTCCTGGCAGGGATTGGGTGCTGTGTGTGCCCAGATGCCCACTGTCTTCCAAAGCACCCTCCCTATCACACACACACACACAGACACACACACACACACACACACACACACACACTACACCCTCCCCTTTGTGGTTTTTGATTTCCAGGGTAGAGAAAATGCCATCAGCTGCTGAGGTCCCTCCCTTACACCCCTCTTCCCTTTTTTGTCTATCTATGAATTTCACACAAAATAAAAAATGCGTACCTCTTATGCAAAGGCTGCTAAGCCCCTCCTCTACTTTACTTTAGCTTGATGGAACACTTTGCAATTGTGAATGTGCCTTGACCTGCATCCCCTTATATAAAGGTCCTAATAGTATTAGAGGCTGGCATTGTCCCCTCCAGTAGAGGAGGAGACGGAGCCCCAGAGAGGGGAAGGGCCTTCTTTGCGGTGCCAGAGTTGGCAAGTGGCAACACTGGGACTGGAATCAGAGGTTCTTCCCCAGCCCCTTGACAGCCGTTGTTAAGCCTTTGTACTCCTCTTTTAGACCCTGGAGTTCTAGAAAGAGTTTGCCTTTCCCACTTGGAGACCAGGTGCTCAGGAATGGTCTAATCTGACATTTCCTGTTTAATGGAAATAAGAACCTGGTTCTCAGGGACATAATGAGCCCATTTGAGGCCGGGCTTCCAAGAGGTCTGCTCATTTGTGTCTGTTACTTTATCTAAATAGCGACTGTTTTCCTAGGGGTCGGGGAGAGGTGGTTCACTTAAGGAAGGAGAATTAATAAGCCAACATTTTCACGGACAAAAGACAAGAGCCATGGTGAGTAGTAAACCGAGAAGGGAGTCCAGAAGAGGGAAAAGTCTGGTTAGCACTATTTATTTACATATTTACTGTTTTGTTTATTACAATAGTTATTTGTAAAAGAGTAATACATATCCATTGAAAAGAGTACAGAAGTGTATAAAGTAAAAAAGAACACATAGCATCCTAAAAAAGAGAATATTGGACCATCTCAACCTAGAGATAAACCAGTTAACAATTAATAACTCTTCTTCCTTTTTTAATAAGCAATCAAACATATATGGATGCATACGTACACATATACTTTCAGACTCTTCTGCGGCTTACTTTTTTTTTCTTACTTTTTTTTTTTTAAGATTTATTCTCCCCTTCCCCCCCTTCTCACCGCCCCCCCCCCCCGTTGTCTGCTCTCTGTGTCCATCTGCTGTGTGTTTTTCTCTGTCCACTTGTATTCTTGTCAGTGGCACCAGGTATCTGTGTCTCTTTTTGTTGCATCATCTTGCTGTGTCAGCTCTCCATGTGTGCGGTGCCACTCCTGTGCGGGCTGCACTTTTTTCATGCTGGGCGGCTCTCCTTACGGGGTGCACTTCTTGCACATGGGGCTCCCCTGTGCGGGGGACACCCCTGCGTGGCAGGGCACTCCTTGCACACATCAGCGCTGCACATGGGCCAGCTCACCACATGGTCAGGAGTCCCTGGGTTTGAACCCTGGACCTCCCATGTGGTAGGTGGATGCTCTATCCGTTGAGCCAAATCTGCTTCCCTGCAGCTTACTTTTAAATTTAACAATAATATAGCTCCAGTGCTTTCTATATGTCCATATAAACACTCGTCGGGCACTGTCGGGATTTTGTGGGCTTTTGGGAACCTTTGTAATTTTCTCACATTGGTTGATGGTGTTACTCCCTTGGCTGCTCCCTAGTGAAAGCCTTAAAAGGGAGTCGGGCCCTTTCTTCAGATGAGGAGACTGAGGCTTAGCAAGGTGAAGGTGCTTGCCCAGGCCTACGTTGCCTGGCGCCGCAAGGGGGAGGGGAAGATCAGGGCGGCTGAACCCACTCATAACCAGAGTTGGGAGAGGAATCCCAGGGACTAGGGTGAGTGGGGGCAGTGGGAAGAGGGGAGAAGGGCCTGAGGCTCCCTGGGCCCCGTGGGTCAAAGGAAAAGTGCGCTGGGAGGTGGTCAGAGCCCAAGCGAGCGCTGGGGCCTAGCCAGCAAGCTGTGCTGTGGGACCCACTCACACCGTAGCCGCCTCCCCCGTGGAAATTCCACTCTGGCGCCTTCCAATCTGAACGGCCTTTGGCCTACCGATGCCACCATTCCATTCCTTGGACTGGGTGACTGGGGTGTTGTAGTCACCAAAATGATGAAGTGCCTTCATACCTGCATCTCCCTTCCGAGCCTCGCAAGTTCTCCTTGCTGCCGTCTCCAGAAGTCCTGAAGGGGGTGCGCCGATTCCCCAGACGTGAAGGGGAGAGAGGGAACGAACTAAGTGCCTACTAAGAGCCAAGAGCATAATGGGTGCCTTATATAGCATCTCGTATCATTCTCAGAATCCCATAAAATATTAATACCCCCTTTAATAGGCAAGGACACAGGCTTGGGGTGGGGCGCAGTAAACTGATTTGCCCAGGGCACTTGAATGGCAGAAATGATTCAATCTCAGATCTGCGGGGCCCCACAGCTTTGCTCTTTCCGCCACAACATGCTGTTGTAGAGGATTTCCTGGCAGAGAAACTTGTTCTCCCACCCATCCAAAGACTTTATCCACAGCTGCCAGAGTTTTGTAATTGTCATATATTGAACTAAGGTAGGAAAGAAAGACTGTGAAGAAGGTTAAATTGTTACAAATCTGAATCATGGCAACTTCTCCCTGGTGGTTACCTACAGGTTTAATCAGGTCACAGGCATGAGGTCGGCTTTCTTGTTCCCGGAGAGTGTTTGCTGGAACGCTCCACCTTTCGCAATCTTGTCCTGTGCTCTGTTCTGTCTCCTAGGCAGTTAGCATGATTGGCTCTGATTTCAAGGCCAGCTCAGCCTGTGATGTCAGAGGCGAGCTCAACCTCTTATTAGCTGTTTGGTCTTGGGCAATTTACTAAACCTCTTTGTATCTCAGCCGTGTCATGTATTAAATGGGGACAATATGAGTACCTACCTCACTCGCTGTTGAAAGGGCTTAATGAGATGATGCACATAAAACTCTTGGCATAGTGCCTGGCAATCTAGCCAGTGCAGCTTGGCTCTCAGCCGCATAACATGGTAAGTGCTTGTAAATTGTTCATTTCCTTCTCTCCCACGCAATCCAAGGTCCCTCCCTCCCTGACCTGAGGAATGCCAATCTCCCCAGCTGTGGTGTGATCCCTCTCTGTCTCATTTGTGTCTAGACTTAGTTTCCCAAGTTTTCTCAAAAGGATGGCGTGGAAGGATTGACATTACCATTACCACCCAAAGGGGACCTGCTTCTCTCCAGAACCTGAGAGCATTCTTTGCCCTCCTCCTTCTTTCCCTGTGCAGTTCCCTGATCCTGCTTCTGGAATCAAACAGTACCCTCTTCTGTCCTCCTTTCAGTCTGGAATGAGGATTCCACTCCAATTTTCTGGGATACCTGCTCCTTCTTGAGAGGTGAATTGACGCCCACGGATTCTAAGCTATCAGTAATGGATGTTCACGGGCTGCCCTTTTTTGTGTGTTTGCAGGATCTGCCAGGATGTCTTCAAAGCAAAATTAATCCAGCCACAGGCAGCGTTTCTCAACAGTTCAGCACTCTGCTTCTCTGACTATTACGTCTCTGGGCATTTCACAGCATGTCTCTCCTTACGTCGCTGATAAACTGCTGTATTTACCAACTCATTACCTTCTGTTCTCAGCCACCTCTAGTAACTAGCTACATTGCTGGGGTTGCTTTTCCTTTTAAGTAAACCAGTGAACTACTTCAGTGATCTTAAAGTGGGGTGTCAGAAGACCAAGGGGGGGGGGTGTTTTTGTAGTCACTATGATAATGATGATAATGATGGTGATATTCTTACAGATAATGACAATGATAGTAATAAAGATTACATGATCCATGATCTCCCTGTAGTCTTTTTTTTAAAAAGATTTATTTATTTCTGTCCCCTCCCCCCCCCCCACCCCCGTTGTCTGTACTCTGTGTTTATTCACTGCATCGTCTTCTTTATCTACTTCTGTTGTTGTCAGCGGCACGGGAATCTGTGTTTCTTTTTGTCGCGTCATCTTGCTGTGTCAGCTCTCCGTGTGTGAAACACCTTTTCTGGGCAGGCTGCACTTTCTTTCGCGCTGGGCGGCTCTCCTTACGGGGTGCACTCCTTGCACATGGGGCTCCCTACTGCGTGGCACAGCACTCCTTGCGCGCATCAGCACTGCGCATGGGCCAGCTCCACACAGGTCAGGGAGGCCCGGGGTTTGAACCGCGGACGTCCCATGTGGTAGAAGGACGCCCTAACCACTGGGCCAAGTCCAACTCCTTCCTGTACTCTTATAGTCACAATTGACAAAATATTATACACTCATTTCATCTTCATGAAGACAGATAAATAATGTAGATAATAATTGCCTTTTGTAGTTGCCTCTCTCTTTCTATGTATATATACATTCACCACTTGATTATTTACAGAATAATTGAGCAGATAAGATATAGAGTTCCATGTACACCCCCCCACACACACACCCTACAGTATCGTTTCCCCTATTTTTAACATCTTGCATTAGTGTGGTACATTCCCACCAGCAATGAATGAGTATTCCTTTCTCCACATCCTCTCCAACACCTGTAATTTTCTGTTTATTTATTTTTTTAATAGTAGCTCTTCTAGTGGGTGTGAAATTTTATCTCATTGTGGTTTGGATTTTCCTAATGGCTAATAATGTTGACTATCTTTTCATGTGCTTTTTTCCATTTGTATATCTTTGGAGAAATGTCTATCCATGTTTTGCCCTTTTTAAAATTGTCTTTTTTGTTGTTGAATTGAAAGATTTCTTTATATATTCTGGATATTAAACCCTTATTTGATACATGGCTTCCAAATATTTTTTCCCGTTGAGTGGATCATTGTTTTAGTTTTTTGGTAAAGTCATTTGAAGTGCAGAAACTTTAATTATTTAATTAATTATTTTTTAGGTACTGGGGCCAGGGATTGTACCTGGGACCTCATATGTGAGAAGCCATGCTCAACCACTGAGCTACATCGGCTCCCCTGAGTGCAAACAATGAAGGGGTGGGGAGAAATAAATAAAAATCTTTTAAAAAAGCCAATTGGTCATAAATGTGAGGGTTGATTTCTGAGCTCTCAATTCAATTCCATTTGTTATAGCTCTGTCCTTGTGCCAGTACAAGGCTGTTTTGATTACTGTGGCTTTGCAATAAGTTTTGTTTTATTTTGAAGATTTATTTTATTTATTTCTTCCCACCCCCTTGCTGTTTTTCACTTGATGAGTCTGTTCATCTTCCTTGTTTCTTTAGGAGGCACGGGAGCTGAACCTGGGATATCCGATAGAAGAGGGAGGTGTCTAAACACTTGAGACACCTTCACTCCCTGCTTTGTGTGTATCTCTCATTCTGTTTTCCTCCCCATGTCTCTTGTTGGATCACCTCACCGCGCCCGCCTGTTGCACTAGCTTGCTGTATTCTTTGGGAGGCACTGGGAATCTCTGCTATCTGCTTTGTTGTGACTCCCATTATGTTCTTTTCTTTTTGTGTCTCTTGTTGTGTCAGCTTACCTCGCCTGTCTGTCGTGCCAAATCGCTGTCCTCTTTAGGAGACACAGGGATCTAAACCAGAGACCTTGCATGTGGTAAGTGGGACCCCAGTTGCCTGAGCCACATCCACTTCCCTGCAATAAATTTTAAGATAGGAAAAGTATGAGTTGTCCAACTTTGTTCTTTTTCAAGATGGCTTTGGTTATTTGGGGTCCTTTACTCATCCTTATAAATCTGATGATTGGCTTTTCCATTTCTGTAAAGAAGGTTATTGGAATATTTATTGGCACTGACTTTTAACACTATTTAGTATTCCAATCAATGAACATAGAATGTCTTTCCATTTATTTAGGTTTCTTTGACTTCTTTTAGGATGTTTTTGTTACATCCTTTGTTAGATTTATTTCTGTATGTTTGATCCTTTTCTTGCTATGGTAAGTGGAATATTTTCCTTTATTTTTTTTTCAAAATATTCATTTCTGTTGTATAGAAACACCACTGATTTTTGTTTGTAGATCTTGTGCCCTGTCTCTTTCCTCAATTTGTTTATTAGCTTTACCAGCTTTCTTTGGAATTTGTCTGGATTTTCTATATATAGAGTCATACCAACTGTGAATAGGGAAAGTTATACTTCTTCCTTTATAATTTGGGTGCCTTTTATTTCTTTTTCTTACCTAATTGCTCTAATTAGAGCTTACAAGTACAGTGTTGAATAGCAGTGGTGAAAGTGGGCATCCTTGTCTAGTTCCTCATCTTAGAGGGAAAGCTTTCAGTCTTTCACCATTGACTATGATATTAGCTGTCAGTTTTTTATAGGCCCTTTACCATGTTAAGGAAGTTTCCTTCTATTTCTAGTTTCTGAGAAGAAACTAGAAGGGGTGTTGGATATTGTTAAATGCCTTTTTTTGGCATTAATTTAGATGATCATGATTCCTTCCCTCCTTCATTCTATTAATATGTTGTATTGCATTAATTGATTTTCTTATGCTTAACCTCCCTTGCAGTGCTGGGATCAATCTTACTTGGTTGTGGAATATTATCCTTTTAATGTGGATTCGGTTTGGCAGGTTTTTTTTAAAAAAATGATTTTACTTTTGTATTCATTAGAGGTATTATTCTTTAATTTTCTTTCCTTGTGATATCTTTTTCTGGCTTTGGTATTAAGGCGATCTGACTTAGTAGATGAGTTAGGAAGTGTTCCTGCCTGCAGCAGTTTGATATTATTGATGAATTCCAAAAAGAAATATTGGATTATGTTTGTAAACTGATCTTCTCCTCTGAGCACATGAGATTATATTGGATTCATAGGTTTCCTTGACTAAGTAATTATGTAAACCTCTTGTGCCAGTAGTGTGTTGAGTTCCCACCCGAGGGAGAGAGACAGAGCTGTTTGCATGATAGTCTACAGCTGACCTTGAGGAGAAAGGCAAAGCCTAGAGAGTCTCATAGTCTATAACTGACCTTGTGGAGAAAACAGAGGAACTGAGCCCAGAGGAACCCAGGAAGCCTGAATCCTCGCAAGACGTCGGCAACCATCTTGCTCCAACACATGAAAATAGACTTTGGTGAGGGAAGTAACTTATGTTTTATGGCCTGGTATCTGTAAGCTCCTACCACAAATAAACACCCTTTATAAAAACCAACCAATTGCTGGTATTTTGCATCAGCACCTCTTAGGCTGACTAATACACTGCCTGTTTAAAAGTTTTTGGAAAAGTTTGAGTAATTCTTACTTGAATGTTTGTTGAAATTTATCAGTAAAGACATCTGGTCCTGGACTTTTCTTTGATGGGAGGTTTTTGATTGATTAAATCTTTGTTATTAGTCTGTTATTGAGGTCTTCTGTATCTTCTTGAGTCAGTTTAAATAATTTGAGTATTTCTAGGAATTTCTCATTTCATCTAGGCTATGTAATTTTGTTGGCATATATTTTAGTTTCTTGGCTGCTAAAGCAAAAACCATGCAATGAGTTGGCTTAAAGAATGGGAATTTATTGGCTCACGCTTTTGAGGCTAGGAGAAGTCCAAGATCAAGGCATCATCAGGGTAATAAATTCTCCCAGAAGTGTGGTGATCCTTGGTCCTTGGCTTTTTCTGTCACATGGCAATGCTTTCCTGGCTTTTCTGTTCTCTTCTAGGTCCTACTTATTTTTAGCTTCTGGATGCTTCCTCTGGCTTTCTTTTTCTTGGTGACCTTCCTATAAAGGCTTCAGTAATAGAAGTAAGACCCATCCTGATTTAGCTTGGCCACACCTTAACTGAAGTAATCTCATCAAAAGGTCTGATTTACAACAGTTCACAACCACAGGAATGGATTAAATTTAAGAACATGTTTTTCTGGGGCACATAGCTCCAAACCATCACAGCAAACAATTGTTTATTGTATCCTCTTTTTTTTTTTTAAGATTTATTTTATTTATTTCTCTCACACACACACCCTCACCATTGTCTGCTCTCTGGTGTCCATTCGCTGTGTGTTCTTCTGTGCCCGTTTGCATTCTCAGCAGCACCAGGAAACTGTGTCTCTTTTCGTTGTGTCATCTTGCTGTGTCAGCTTTCTGGGTGTGCGGCGCCACTCCTGGGCAGGCTGTGCTCTTTTTAGCGCGGGGTGGCTCTCCTTGCGGGATGCACTCCTTGTGTGTGGGGCTCCCCTACACGGGGGACACTCCTGCGTGGCAGGGCAC